>NC_140504.1:70359969-71691636 GCF_964339955.1 Pipistrellus hanaki | reverse complement strand
AAGGCTGTGATCTTTTCTTCATTGATAATGCAAGGTGTAAATTTTAGCTTTTTCTGGGATTGGTTTAGGAGAACTAGTGGGTGTCAATGTTGCCTAATGGTTTTTAAGTATTTGCATAGTCCTTTTTTTGTAAGGAGTCTGGGGAGAACAGAAGAAAGAGGTGCAATCAGGATGTGCCCAGGAGGGAGAGTACCATCTGCACAATCTTTTGATAATAATCAATTAAGTTTCAGATTCTGTCAATATTTCCTCTACCACCCAAGAACCAGTGATCATATGGAACAGTTATAGCACTTAAAAAATATCTCCATTTTTCTCTTTCTCCTGTTGAAACAACTTGTAAATACACTAATATTGCTTTCTGTTCATTGAACATATGGTAATTTATATCCCTCCCTCTTCCCAAGAATTAAATAAGTTCCTAGAAAGAAGAGGGCGTTCAGTGGTGGGCTGAATTAAACCCAGAAAGTCAAAATGCATGGGTAAATCTTAAGAAGTAGGAGAGTCAACTTTAGGACAAAATAGTTTCAGCCATCTTCCTTTGATGTCTTTAAAAAGGTTTTCAATACTCCAGTAGTCATTTTTCAAAATTCCCCAAATAGCCAAAACAATCTTGAGAAAGAAGAACATAGTTGGAGGTATCATGCTACATGTTATCAAAATGTAAGACATGACTACAGTAATCAAAACACCATGGTACTGATACCATTATAATTAACTAGCTATTAATAACTAAAGGCCTGATGCATGAAATTTGTGCAGGGTGTGTGGGGGGGAACAGGTTTAAAGAGGGCATTGTCCCTCAGTCCAGCCTGCAACCTCTCCAATCTGGGACCCCTTGAAGGATGTCCCACAACTGCTCTCCTCTGCCAGCTTGGTCACCCCTAACTGCCCTCACCTGTGGGCCTGGTCCCCTCCACTGCCCTCCCCTCCTGGCCTTGTCCCCCCCCCACTGCCCTTCCCTGTAGGCCTGGGTCCCCCCAAACTGTCCTCCCCTGTAGGCCTAGTTGCCCCCAATTGCTCTCCTCTGCAGGCCTGCTCCCCTCCAACTGCCCTCCCCTGTAGGCCTGGTTTCCCCCAACTGCCCTCTTCTGCTGGCCTGGTCACCCCTAACTGGCCTCCCCTGCAGGTCATCTTATGGTGGCCATCTTGTATCCACATGGGGCAGCCATCTTTAACCATATGGGGTAGCCATCCTGTGTCTTGGAGTGATGGTCAATTTGCATATCATTCTTTTATTAGATAGGATAGAAAAGAAGCAAAGGGAAGACCGGACATTATAGGCATGTTCCCTTCAAAACATTGGGGGAAGAGGTCTAGACAAAAAGAAGATAGATGCATGCCCAGTAAAGTTGGGATGACATAGGAAAATACTTACCTGTCAGTCACACCTGGGAACAGAGATCATTGACCAGAATGGGCATGGCCACAACAAGGGCAAAAGGATTTGGGATGCTTAATTTCCTGAGCAAAGGAGTTTACTTTCTTATGTTCTTGGCTCTCTTGGGACTCATGTGACTCTGGGCCATGGGGCTCTTTTGCTCCTGCTTCCCCGCACACTATGGACTGATGGAACAGAATAGAGAACCCAAAACCCACACCTAAATGATCAATTAACCCTATGACAAAAGAGGCAAGAATATACAATAGGCAAAGACAGTCTCTTCCTTATATGATGTTGGAAAAACTGGATAGAGAAATGAAAAAAAAAAATTGGATCACTTTCTTGCATCACATACAAGAATAAACTAAAAATGAATTAAAGACTTAAATGTGAAACCCAAAACCATAAAACTCCTAGAAGAAAATGTGGGTGGTAAACTCTCTTATATCACTCTTAGTAATATTTTTTGATATGTCTCCTTGAGCAAGGGAAACAAAAGAAAAAATAAACAAGTGGGACTACATCAAACTAAAAAGCTTTTGCATGGCAAAGGAAACCATCAACAAAACAAAAAGACAGCTTACTGAATGGGAGAAGATATTCTCCAATGATACACCTGATAAGGGGTTAATAACTAGAACTAGAGGCTCAGTGCACAAAATTTGTGCAGGGGGGTTCCTCAGCCCAGCCTCCACCCTCTTGAAATCTGTCTCCCTCTCCCCCTCCCCCTCCCCCAAGATCCTGTGAAGAATCAAGCATAAACTGGCAGTCGGACATCCCTCTTGCAATCCAGGATGCTGGCTCCTAACTGCTCGTCTACCTGCCTGATCACCCCTACCTAAGCACTCTGCCTGCCTGATCATCCCTAACTGCTTCTGCCAACTCGATTGACCCCAACTGCCCTCTCCTGCTGTGACCCGCCTCTTCCACTGGGACCTGCCTCCTCTGTATGAGGCAGCAGAGATGCTGGGACCAGCCTCCTCCATGCCACGCGGAGCCATGGGACCCCCAGGCCCCGCCTCTGCTGTGTATGTGGCCATCTTGTGGTGGCCGACTTTGTGGCAGCCATCTTTGTGGTAGCCATCTTATGATGATGCCATGAATGAGGACCACCTAGGATTTTATTAGTATAGATCTTTTTCTTTTTTAAAGTTCTTTGTTGATTAAGGTATTACATATGTGTCCTTATCAGCCCATTGTTCCCCTGCCCCGCTCCTTCGCTCATGCCCTCATCCCCCCTGTTGTCTGTGTCCATTGGTTAGGCTTATACGCATGCATATAAGTCCTTTGGTTGATCTCTTACAAATTAACACCAAGAAAAACAAACAATCCAATTAAGAAGTGGACAGAGGACCTGAATAGACATTTCTTCAAAGAGGACAGGCAGATGGTCAATAGACATATGAAGAGATGCTCAACATTACTAATCATCAGGGAAATGCAAATCAAAACTACAATGAGATATCACCTCACAGCTGTCAGAATGGCTATCATCAATAAATAAACAACCAACAAGTGTTGGTGAGGATGTGGAGTAGGATTTTAAATTGGTGCAGTCACTATGGAAAACAGTATGGAGGTTCCTCAAAAAATTAAAAATAGAACATCATATGACCCAGAAAATTTACTCTGAGTATTTAACAGAATAAAATTAAAACATTAATTTGAAAAGGTATACATCCTTGTTTATTGCAACATTATTTATAATAACCAAGAAAGCAACCTAAGTGTCCAACAATAAAAGATTGGAAAAATAACTGCTATATATAATCAATGAACTATTACTCAGCCAATAGGAAATAATTAAATTTTGCCATTTGTGACAATATGGATGGACCTGGAGAATATTATACTGATAAGTGAAATAAGTGAGACAGAGAAAGACAAATACCATATAGTGACACTTTTATGTGGAATGTAAAAAACAAATGAAGAAACAAAACAGAAATAAACTCATAAATATAGAGAATAAATTGATGGTTGCTAGATGGGAAGGGATTTAGGGAAATGGGTAAAAATGAAGGGGGGGGAGAAAAAATTAAAATGTAAAATTTGCAGGTTATAAGAACAGTTGTGGGATGTTAAATAGGTAAAATATTATAACTATATATGGTGTCAGATGGGAACTAAAATTACCAGGTTGATTACTTTTTAAATTATATTAATGCCTAATTACTATGCTGTACACCTAAAACTATTATGTTGTATGTCAATTGTAATGAAAAATAAAAAAGTTATTAAAAAAGAGTAGTAATTTTTTCACCAAATGACAGAGATAAAGCCCACCAAGAGAGATAAGAATATGAAGTTTACAAGATTGTGTGCTTTCTTGAGGGTGATTCTTTCCCAAGGGTCTGAAGAAGAGGATTACTCTGGCATTTCAGAGGTAAATTAAGATGCAGAAGAGCAGTGCATAGGGCTTGCTTGAGGCAAAGATAAACTTTTTTACCTTATTTTCCGGCGTATAAAACGACCTCCTAATTTTACAGTTAAAACATAGGTTTAGGCCTATATTCACTGTATAAGACTACCTCCCACTTCTGAGGCAACACCAGTTTTTTGGGATATACTCTGCGTATAAGACGACCCCTGATTTTCGGTTGACTTTTTTTCAATTTCAAAGTCGTCTTATACGCCGGAAAATAAGATACTAAAAATATTAAATGCCTGACTGTGACTCCCCACTGGGTGATTTTCCCAGCTAGGAATTTATGAGCAGATCATCCTGTGAAGTTATCTTCCACCACTGGACTCTGTTTTATTTCAGAACCCTTGTCTTCCACAACGCACACCTGAGTATTAGAGCAGTGATGAAAGGGCAGTGAACCAGAATCTACGAGCGGCTTTCTTGAATTCCATTTCAGTGTAGTCCCCACCTCACTCTTACATCAGCTCTCTTCCTACAGCCAGAAAACATGTTACAAACCCTGCTGTGAAATCTCATTATCACAATGTCCACAGGTTTCCAAATGATTATGAAGGAATTCAGGACATGCCACCCTAAATATGCTGCTTTGGAATATTGATTATTCTGAGATATAAGTACTTGAAAAGCAGCAAATTCAGGAAGGCTTTCTCTGAACTCCCTTTATCTGCCTAAAAACAGATCTTCCAAAGGGACTTCAATTGTTAAAAATTCCCTTCCTGAGAATCTCAGCAACCAGGGAGGATTAACTCTTAGGAAGGGTAATAGAAGTGATAAACAGATAAACTTTGTCACACAGTATCATATCTCCCATCTATTATTCTGAGGGTCCATTCAACTTAAGAAAAAAACAAAAAACATTACTGCCTAGGTGGTGTGCACAGTGGTTGTGCATTGACCTATGAACCAGGAGGTCACAGTTCTACTTTGGTTAGGATATATGCTCTGATTGTAGTCTTGATCCCCAGTAGGGATGTCAGGAGGCAGCTGATTGATGATGTTTCTCTCTCTTTAATGTTTCTATTTCTCTATCTCCCTCCTTTCCTCTCTTTCTAAAATAAATAAAGAAACTGTCCTCCCCTGCCAGCCATCTTGTGGTGGCCATCTTTGACCACATGGGGCGGCCATCTTGTGTAAGGGCATGAAGGTCAATTTGCATATTACCTCTTTATTATATAGGATAACATATTTAGCATTAAAACGGTCTCCCTTTCATGATCCGGTGTATCCTGGAACCAAGTATAGTACCTCTTTTGTGCTCACTGCTTCCATGGTCTGCTATCTCCTTGACTGTGAAGCCCTCTTAAATCAGATTTCCCTGAACCTGAGCTTTTAAAATGTTTTCTTAGATCTTTTTCATAGAACATATTCACTGAAGGTTGAAAATAGTCATTCAAATTTATAATATCTCAAATATACTATTACTATTACTATATGGTATTTACTGATTACTTGGATATATGAAGTATTCTGCTAACACTTTTTTATGTAATAGCACCATTATCTTTTTCCTCCATCTTTACTGAGGTATAATTGACAAATAAAAAAAATAAAAACTATGTATATTCAAGGCATACAACTTGATGTCTTTAATTTTATTTTAAAATCATTTTTATTTTTTAATTATAGTTGACATACATTATTATATTAATTTCAGGTATACATCTCACTGATTAGACATTACATAACTTACTAAGCAATTACCCTTCCACTCATCTGACATCATACATAGTTATTAAAATATTATTGACTATATTCCCTTTGCTGTACTTTACATCTCCATGACAATTTTGTAACCACCAATTTGTACTTCTTAATCTCTTCACCTTTTTAACCAATCCCACAAACTCCCTCCAATCTGGAAGTCATTAAAATGTTCTCTGTAGCTATGAATCTATTTCTGTTCTTGTTCATTTATTTTGTTTTTTAGATTCAATTGCTGATAAGTATGTATTACATTTTATCGTTCATATTTTTAAAAATCCTTTTTCCCCCATTCTTCTCCTTAAAGAAGTCAATTTAACATTTCATATAGTACTGGTTGGATGATAATGGACTCCTTTAAGTTTTTCTTATTTGGGAAGCTCTTTATATGTCCTTCAAATTTAAATCATAGCTTTGCTGGGTAGAGTAATATTTGTTGTAAGTTCTTGTTTTTTATCACTTTGAATATTTCAATCTCTTCTAGCCTGTAAACTTTCTGTTGAGAAATCAACTGACAGTCTTATGGGAGCTCTCTTGTAGGTGCTAACTACTTTTTACTTGCTGCTTTAAAGATTCTCTCTTTGTCTTTAACCTTTTGTATTTTAATTATGATTTGTCTTTGTGTGGGTCTCTTCTGTGGAATTCTCTGCACTTTCTGAATTTGTATGTCTATTTCCTTGACCAGTTAAGTAAGTTTTCTGTCATTACTTTTTCAAATAGGATTTTAATTTCTTGCTCTCTCTTTTCTCCTTCTGGCACCACATGATGTGAATGTTGGTACAGTTGAGGTTTTCCCAGAGGCTCCTTACACTATCTTTCTTTCTTTTTTTTTTTTTTAAATTAATTAATTAATTAATTTATTTATTTATTTTGCTGATTTGATTGGGTATTTTTTGTTTTCTCATATTCCAAATTATTAACTTGATTCTTGGCTTCATCTACTCCATCATTCCTTCTCTGTAAATTATTCTTCATTTTAGTTAGTGTATCCTTCATTTCTGACTGGTCCATTTTTATGCTGTTGAGGTTTTCACTAAGTTCATTGAGCATCTTTATAACCAGTGTTTGAATTCTGCATCTAATAGACTGTTGACTCCATTTTGTTAAGTTCTTTTTCTGGAGTTTTGTTCTGTTCTTTCATTTGAGACATGTTTTCTTGTCTCCTCATTTTGGCAGCCTCCCTGTGTTTGTTTCTGTGTTAGGGAGATCTGCTATGTCTCCCAGGCTTGGTAAGGGTGAGCCAGGTTGATGGAATCTCAGATATGGTGCCCACCTGCTGGCTCTGGGGCGGGAAGGCTCAGCAATAGACAAGTGGAATCTGCCAGCCCTTTTGTCTGGGAGAAAGCAGTCTCCTCAGCTATTGCTTTGATGCCAGACAATTCAGTTCCTCTTGTATATCTCTGTTGTCTTTTTAGCTGCTGCCCCAGTGCTGAAGCTCAGAGGAAGTGAGTTCAAGTATGGCCATGCATGGGCCTTTTAAGAGGAACTGCATAGGATTCCAAAAACCCTCTGCTTCCCTTAGCCTTAATCCCTGCTAGTTTTATAATCAGAAGTTATGTAGACTTCTCTTCCTGACACTGGCACCCTGGGACTGGAGGCCTAGTGTGGGGCTGGGACATCCTACTATTTAGGGAAGACCTCCACAGCTGAACTATCCCTCCCAATTTTTATTTGCCACATGTGGGCGTGGAACCAACCTGTTTGGAATCTCCACTCCTCCTACCAGTCTCACTGTGGCTTTTCATTTAATTCCCTGTGGTAGGACATCCATTCAGCCAGATTTCAGTTTGTTCTGACTGATGGTTATTCTCTAGTTTAGTTGTAATTTTGATGTGATTGTGGGAAGAGGCAAGTACCATTGTGTTCCTCTGTTGTCATCTTGACTGAAAGTTGCCATGTGCCACTTGATGTTTTGATTTGTGAAATAATTGTCACGAGAAAGCTAATTAACACATATATCACCTCATATAGTTATCATTTCCTTCATCTCAGTCTATATATGTCTTTCTCTCCCTCCTCCCTTGCTCTTTTGTAGTGGAAATACTTAAGATGTACTCTCTTAGCAAATTTCAAGTATACAATGCAATGTTGTTAACTATGTTCATATTGCTGTACATTAGGGTTTCAGAATATGTTCATCTTTCATCACTGAAACTTTTAACCCATTATCCTCTCTCCTAAGTCGTAATCAACCACAATTATTTTCTCTGCTAATGTGAAAGTGACTTTGAGAATGTGTGATTATGCAGTATTTGTATTTCTATGTCTAGCTTATTACAGTTAGATTATTGTTCCATAGGTTCATCCATGTTATCATAGATGTCAAGATTTATTTATTTATTTTTAAATTTTTATTTTTTGTTAATCCTCACCCAAGGATATTTTTTCCATTGATTTTTAGAGAGTGGAAGTGAGGGGGGAAGACACACAGAGAGAACCACTGATGTGAGAGAGATGCATGGATTGGTTATCTCACACACATGCCCTGACTTGGATCATGGATGGAGTCTGCAACCAAGGTATGTGACCTTGACGGGAATCAAACCCATGGTCCTTCAGTATTCAGGTTGGTGCTCTATCCACTGAGCCAAACTGGCTAGAACAGGATTTCTTTATTTTTAAAGGTTTTTGCTTTATCCATTCATTTATCAATAGACATTTAGGATGTCTCCATGTCTTGGCTATCTATATTAATAAAAGGGTAATATGCTAATTAGACCAGGTCAACCAGCATTCTTCCGGATGTCCAACTTCCTTCTGGACAAAGCCATAGTTGTGGGGGCCAAAGCACAGGCAGTTAGGGGCGATCAGGACAGCAGGAGAGGACAGTTAGGGGCGAGATCAGGCCAGCAGAGGGTTAGGGAATATCAGACTAGTAGGGAAGGGAAGTTGGGGGTGACCAGACTGGAAGCAGAGGGAAGTAAGGGGCAATCAGGCTGGGAGGGGAGGCCACTTGGGGGCGAGATCCAGTCTTTATGGGAGGGCTGTTGGGGGTGACCAGCCCAGCAGAAAAGAGCAGTTAGTGGTGATAAGGCAGACAGGCAGGCAGAGGTGGTTAGGGGCAATCAGGCAGGCAGGCAGTTGATTGGTTAGGAGTCAGCAGTCCCAGATTTTGAGAGGGATGTTATCTGGGATTGGGCCTAAACCAACAGTTAGACATTCCCTAAGGGGTCCCCGATTGGAGAGGGTGCAGGCTGGGCTGAGGGAACCCCCCTGCACAGATTTCATGCACCAGGCCTCTAGTTGTTAACAATGCTGCAATAAACATGAGAGTGCAGATGCACTTATTTTTAAAAAATATTTTTTTTAAATTGACCTTTAGAAAGAGAAGAAGGGAGAGGAAAAGAGAGAGTTTGAAACACCATCAGCTGCCTACTACATGTCCCTTACTGAGGATCAAGCCAGCAATCTTCTCAGTTGTTTGCTTAAGTTTTTTAACTGGCTCCTTGTAACTCTGTATGGAATAAATCATGAGAAAATTTAACAAGGACTTAAATGTGTCCACTTACGTTGATGAATCATCTCCTAGTTCTGATTCCCAACTTCTCTCTGTTTTATTGGCTGTCATTGTTTCTACCCTGTTTATAAGTGATTATTTTTGGGTGTGAATTATGCTGGAAGTAAACCTGGTGAGAGTGGAACTTGTAACAAATAAATTAAATGTCAACAGAAGTGAGAACGCAAATTTGCAAATGTTAGGTTGCCAAAGGAGGAATGCACTAAGCCAGAATGGTGAGGGATAACGAATTTATTTGATCATCTGAATACCAGGTGGCTGAGCATGGATGGTTTCAGCACCCAGTGATGGGAGTCGGTGGTTTTAAAGGACTTTTGGCGGGCTTTTTCTGGGTGGAGAATTCTCTGTGCAGATTCTGGAGGGGAGAGATAATGGAATGTGTTCTCAGCAAGTGAAGCATGGTCTCAGCAAAGGGAATGTCCATAGTGAAATGGTCTGAAAAGTTAGTTCCTGAGGGAGGGGTATTAATTAAATTGCTTGATCAAACCTGACAGCAAATATATTCCTTAAATTTAGACTTGAACTTTCATTTCAAGCTAATGATTCAATAATCTATGTTGGAACTAGTTCTGAATTAATGCTACATCGAGAGATGTCTTATTCTGAACAATAATTTGTCAACTAAATAATTTTTTAGCTTTTTCTCCCAAATATTGTTTCTGGGCTTATTACACATTTCTTAGGTTATATCTGTACCCCAAGAAACCTAATGCATATGACCAAATTGGTGGATTTGACATAAAAACCCATGAATATATTAATGGACCCAAGTGATTTGCCAACTAAAGGAACATATCAAGAATAATGAACAATTGCCAAGAATACATCTGATGAGAAATTAATGTTGAAAATTTATAAATATCTATAAATATTTTGTAGATCTCAACACCAAACACACACACACACACACACAAATCCATTTTAAAAATGGGCAAAGGATCTGAGTAGACACTTCTCCAAAGGGACATACAGATGACCAAAGGACATATGAAAAATATGTTCACTGTCACCAATCATCAGAGGTATGCAAGTTAAAACCATAATTAGATATCACCTTACTACTGTCAGAATGGTTGTCATCAATAAATAAACAAGTGTTGACAAGGATGTGGAGCAAAGGTAACTCTGGTACACTCTTCCTGGGAATGCAGCCACTGTGGAAAACAGTATGGAGGTTCCTGATAAAATTAAAAATGAAGTTGTCATATGACCCAATATATCAAAAAAAATGGAGTTGTCATATGACCCAGGTATATATCCAAAGAAACCTGAAACACTAATTGGAAAGAACATATGCACCCCTATGCTCATAGCAGCATTATTTATAATGGCCAAGATTTGAAAGCAGCCCAAGTGCCTATCAGTAGATGAGTAGATAAAGAGCTGTGGTACATTTACACAATAGTACACTACCTGGCCTTCACAAATAAGAAGGCCTTCTTACCTTTTGGAACAGAATGGATAAACCTGGAGAGTATTATGCTAAGTGAAATAAGCCAGTCAAAGAAAGACAAGTGCCATATAATTTTACTCATGTGAAATCTAATGAACAAAATAAGCCAACCAATAAATAGAAACAGACTCATAGATAGGGAACACTGACAGCTGTCAGAGGGGAGAGGATTTGTGGGACTGGGTGAAAAAGGTGAAGGGATTAAGAAAGAAAAAAAGAGAAAGAAACCAAAACTCATAGACACAGACAACACTATGGTTATTACCAGAGGGAAAAGGGGTTGAGGGTCAAGGGAGTACTAGTGGTGATGGAAGGAGACTTGCCTGGGGATGCGGAACACACAATACAACATATGGATAATGTATAATAGAAGTGTACACCTGAAACCTACATAATTTTATGAACCGATAAATTCCAATAAATTCAGTACAAAAGTAAAAAAGAAGAATGAATAACCAACTTTTCTAATTCATAAGCTATTTCAGTTCTTTCTTTCTTTTTCTTTTTTTCTTTTTCACTTAAGCTTTTATTGAGAATGTGGTTTTGGAAATCATGGCAAGGATAGGGGCAGGGATAGAGCAGAAAAAACCCTGATTGAAAATAGCACTTCCCTTCATTGCTCTCTCCTTGACGTCCTTGTGGCATTGGCTCCCGTGCCTCATCATTTCATTCCAGGCAGTAGAACCAGTAAGGCCTGCAGTGACTTATCTCAGACATAGCATTCTACTCTGACAAACCTGTCAACACTTAATAGCCCTGTGACTTTTCTATTCTTCCCCGAAGCAATATCTCTTTATTATTGAAGCTTGGAAATTAAGCAAAAGGAAGCTTTCCAAAGAATTAAGGCATTTATTTACATGTTTTAAAAGCTTGTATTTTGCTCTATTTGCCAGCAGAGATGCTCTAAGGATTTCAGGATCATCAGCTCCATTAAAAATCATTTAAATTTTAAGCTTCTTTACATTTCTATTAAAATAATTTGCATTAAATGTTTAGTTTTTACTTTTAATGGGTCTAGCTGTCAAAGGCAAAACTGTGGCATGTTGCTTGTATTTAAAAGATTCAATTCCCTCTGGGAGCAAAATTTATGGAATAAAATATTGATGAACTGTTTCTAAATGTCTGGGACTACTTTTTTTAAAAAAAAATATATTTTATTGATTTTTTACAGAGAGGAAGGGAGAGAGATAGAGAGCTAGAAAAGTCGATGAGAGAGAAACATCGATCAGCTGCCTCTTGCACACCCCCGACCGGAGATGTGCCCGCAACCAACGTACATGCCTTTTGCCCGGAATCGAACCTGGGACCTTTCAGTCTGCAGACCGACGCTCTACCACTGAGCCAAATCGGTTTCGGCTGGGACTATTTTTTAAAAGAGAAAGTTGAACACAATAATAGGAAATAATTTTTATTTATCTCTTTTTATGTGCTGGATATAGTTCCAAGGGCTTTATAGTCATTAACTCATTTAATCCTCACTAACACATTAGTTTGAGATTATTATTATCCTTATCTTCCAGCTTTGAAAACTAAGGCACAGAGAAAGTAAGGAGATTGCCTGAGGATCCACAGCTAGTAAGCTGAGAAGCCAGTATTCATTTTTAGGCAGGCTGCTTCGAGAACTATGCTATATTTCCTCTAGCCAGCTGTCATTTTATAGATGATGAAACTGAGATCCAAAGAGATGAAATTAAACCTATTAAGTTGGGATTTGACTTCAAGTCCCCTGGGTCTCTCTACAATGCTTTTGTTTTTATTTCAAGTTGACTCCCGGGTAAACATTAAATAAACAGGAATTACTCAGTCTGAAGAACACTGAGAGGCAGTTTGGTGTCCCCCCTCAAAATATAGGCATTTACTTCCATATTTCTAAATATAACCATATGCTTGGCATCAGTTTTTCCCAGCCAATGTGTGTGTGTGTGTGTGTGTGTGTGTGTGTGTGTGTGTGTTATAATTTATTGAGTATTTTATATTTTCCCCTCATTCTGGGTTTGAAAGATATCCTAAGTCTTAGAATTTTCTAAGTCAAATAATTTCTGAGGGTTATTACTGTCATCAATATTCTCAGTACTACATGAACTGGCTGGTCTAATATTACATGATTAGTTACAGCATTAAAAACCCACTTTAAAGGAATGATAGGAAACCAACAAAATAAATAAAATGAAAATACCACAATCTCACAACCCAGGTACATTCAGTGTGAACCTTAGTGTATATTCACATGTCCCTGCATATGCACACACAGACACACAGACTCTAGGCAGCCTGGCAGTGATTGTGGTGCCACGATGTACAGGTGCAACATTGGAAACCTATAGGAGTCAGAGTCACAGAGCCAGAGATTCTGGTCTCCTGTGGAAGTTCTATCCTCTCACCCCTCCTCTTCACTGTCCTTGTATTCCTCCCTGCATCCTACACCCCCCAATTCAATCTCCAAGACAAGCCCACAATTTATCGCTGGGAGGATCTGTTCTTGAAATCTTTAGTGGTTTTGGCCATTATTGGGGCCAATCAATCTTCTAGGTTTGGGTCTCTGACATGGACTAAATATAGCCCTAATTAATATGTTGAAGTCTCAGCCTTCAATATGATAATATGATGATTTGTAAGTGGGGCCTTTGGGGCGTAATTAGGTTTAGATGATGTCTTAAAGGTGTGGCTGCTGTGATGTCATTAGTGTCCTTATAAGAAAAGGAAGAGAGACCAGAGGAGTTTCTCTCTCTCCCTGCACATTGAGAGGGTGGCCATCTGCAAATCAGGAGGCAGGCTTTCACCAGGAACTGAATCTTCCGTTACCTTGATCTTGGACTTTCCAGCCTCTAGTAAATGTCTATTGTTTAAGCCACCTAATCTATGGTATTTTGTTATAACCGCCCAAGCTAAGATAGTCTCTGATCGATATATCTTTGATAAGTCATCATTGTCATCCTCCTCTCACCCCCCACAACCAAAGATGGCCTTATCTATAAAAGGGGTTCTACTGGAGAGTCACTTAACTGCTTACCTCTCTAATGCTATGGGGCAGCTCTGAAGATAGTCTGAAGTTCAGCGTTGTGGAGCTATCTCATGGGGCTTCAAGTTGAATCTGTGGTGGTAGTTGCCAGTGGGGCTAGGCTTGCACAACAAAAATCAACAGGAGGGAAACTGACTGACATTTACTTCAAATCACTTTACATGTTGGCTTCATGAGAATTATGAAGATGTTATAATATGTAAAAATATGGACAGTGCCAGGTTGGTGTGCCCAGTGAACCATACCAACTTGACACTGTCCACATTTGACCTATGAACTAGGAGATCACAGTTTGATTCCTGGCCAGAGCATATGTCTGGGTTGCAGGCCTACTCCCTCATAGTGGGCGGGCAGGCGGCAGCCAGTCAATGATTCTCTCTCATCATTGATGTTTCTATCTCTCTCTCCCACTCCCCTCCTTTCTTAAGAAAAAATAATACGGATAGTAAGTGAACAAAGCATAACACCTAATTGAATTCCAAATTACAACGGGAAGTTCTTTTTGAATTCTATGAGTCTTTAAGGATTAAGTGAATTAAGGGCATATCAAACCTCTAGCAATGTTTGGGGCATAGTGAGTGTTAAGTACATTCCCCCCCCCCCATTTTTTTTTTTTTTTTGGCCTTTCTTTCCATTTTCTGTGAGTGCAAAAAACAAGGTCATGTAAACTGAGAAACATACCAGCTGACTCATTTTGAAGCAAATATTTTGTTTAGGTATCTACTGTCAGGCATTATTGGGGCTTTATGTAGGACACTAGAGATGTTGCACAATGGTCAAGTCTTTAAGAAATAGAACAGAAAGTTATTATTTTTATTGTGATAAAATGCACATATTATAAAAATGGCCACTTTTAAAATGACCATAACATTAAATGTTGACCATTTTAAACATGCAATTTTGTAGTATTAAAAACATCTATAATGTTATGCAAAACCATCACAACTGTTCATCTGCAGAACTTTTGAATCTTTTAAAAAATATATATATTTTATTGATTTTTTTATAGAGAAGAAGAGATAGGGAGAGAGAGTTAGAAACATCAATGAGAGAGAAACATCAATCAGCTGCCTCCCACACACCCCCTACTGGGGATGTGCCCCCAACCAAGGTGCCCTTGGCAGAATTGAACCTGGGGCTGATGCTCTATCCACTGGACCAAACTGGTTAGGGCTTTTTAATCTTCTTAAATAGAAACTGTACCCATTAAACAATAACTCTTTATTCTACTTTCCCCCTCATCCCTGGTAACAACATTTCTTTTCTTCTTCCTTTTTTTTTTTTTTTGACTATGAATTAGACTATTGTAGGTACCTCATGTGTTATCATGTAGTAATTGTTCTTTTATGACTGGTTTATTTCACTTAGCATAATGTCCTCAAGTTTCATCCATATTTTAGCATGGGTCAAAATTTCCTCCCTTTTAAAGGCTGAATAAAATTTCATTTTATGTATATTGTCCATTTTGTTTATCTATTCATCTGTTGATGGACATTCAGGTTTTCACCTTTTGGCTATTGTGACCAAAGTAGTTGAGAGCATAGGTGTAAAGTATCTGAATTTTTTCTTTCAGTTCTTTTGGGCACATACCTAGAATGAAATTGCTGAATCATACGGTAATTTTATTATTAACTTTTTGAGGAAATGCCAAAGGGCTTTCCACAAAGACTGCTCCATTTTATACTCTGACTAGCAGTGCACAAGTCTCCCACTCTCTTCAGATTCTCACCAACACTTGTTATTTTTCATGTTTGAAAATAATAACCATCCTAATTGGTGTGAAGTGGTGCCTCATCATGGCTTTATTTACATTTCCCAATGACTGACTAGTGATGATGACATCTTTTCACATGCTTATTGATTATTTGTATATATTTTTTTATTCTTTTCTTTTCTTTTTCTTTTTTTTGGTATATCTTTTTTAGATAAATACCTATTCAGTTTTTTTTGGCATTTTTGAATCGGATTGTTTATATTTTCATTGTTAAAATTGTAGGAGTTCTTTAAATATTCTGGATATTAAAATCTTAACAAATAAATGATTTGCAAGTATTTTCTCCATTCTGTGGGTTCTCTTTTCACTCTTTTGATAGTGTTTGTTGATGCACAAAAGCTTTTTTTTTTTTAAAAATATATCTTAATTGATTTCAGAGAAGAATAGAGAGGGATAAAGATAGAAGCATCAATGATGAAGAAGAATCATTGATCAGCTGCCTTTGGCATGGTCCTTAGTGGGGTCAAGCCTGCAACCTGGGCATGTGACCTGACAGGAAGAGAACCTCGGCCTCCTGATTCATTGGTCAATGCTCAACCACAGAGCCGCACTTGCCAGACCACAAAAACTTTTAATTTTTATAAAGTCCAATGTATCTACATTTTCTTTTGTTGTCTGTGCTTTTGGTATTATATTGAAAAAATAATTGCAAATTCAATGTCATTAAGATTTTCCCTATGATGAAACTTTTTTTTTTTTAAAGAAAAGTCTTATGGGGTATAGAGAATAACTTAGATTAATATATAATTATTTCTAATTGAAAAGAGTAGATAATAAGTATATGGTTGTTCAGAGAAGAGAGAGAACAGTCCAAGTCCATGAAAAAAAATCTCAACTTCACATCAATTTACTTCCAGCAAGAAGAGACAAACTGGAAACACAGAAGACACAGTGGTTGCCCAACCTTAAGGGTGCTCCAGGAGTAAGCCAAATACTTAGAATAAGTGACTTGTTGCATAATCATTTGAATTAAATAATTAGCATTTATGAAGTACTTTGTACATATTTATATATTACAAAAGTATTTATCTTCCAAATCCAATTAAGCCTTCAGGAACATGAGAAAGCTTGTTGGGAGGTGGTGGATTGATGGTGAATAGGGTTGAGTGGTTACATGAGTGGGGGGTTGGGTGGGGTAATGGGGGAATAAGGACACACGAAATACCTTAATTGATAAATAAATTTAAAAAATATATTTTATTGATTTTTTACAGAGAGGAAGGGAGAGAGATAGAGAGCTAGAAACGTCGATGAGAGAGAAACATCGACCAGCTGCCTCTTGCACATCCCCTACCGGGGATGGGCCTGCAACCAATGTACATGCCCTTGGGACCTTTCAGTCCACAGACTGACGCTCTACAGCTGAGCCAAACCGGCTTCGGCAATATATAAATTTTTTTTAAAAAAGAAATTTTTGCAAGCAAGGAGATCTAATTTTGCAATCTGGGAGACCCTTTACCATTAAAAATATGTTTGTATAGTTTTATTTATTGATGTAAAGAAAATATTTGCTATGGTATCTATGCATGTGTCCTGAAATTCCAGAACACTTGCAACTTCAAATCCTGTTGTCCTATTGTAAGACTAGAGTTTTGATTTTTGGTTTAGAAAGGAAATATTTCCAATGTATCTAGATAATATTGTTTTAATGTTGTGCCAATCACTTTATCAATTGCCTTTGAAGTAACAGTATAAATTTACAATTAAATGCTGAGTAATTCCTTGGAATGAATGGTCTGAGTTTATTTGTTAAGAACTCCAGACTGAATTTTATTGCTGCCCTAATATTTGAAGCCTAACTGTAAATTTCTGTTTGATAGATTGGTATCCAAACATACAACTATTCTTTATTTTGGGGGAGATTAATTTTCTTCTTAGACTTAATTGATCCACAGCTTTGGGAGAGGCCAGCTCATGACCTTGTGTGTCTTATGAAGATGTGGACTTTGTCTGGCACAGAATAGGAACCATTGAGGAGACAGGATCATATTGGTTTGTCAGAAGGCTCATCCTGGCAGCAGTAGGTAAAAGGGACTGGAAGCAGGTGGCATGGACTGATAGTCTATTCTTCTCTTTTTTCCCTTCAGATTCACGGGGGAAGGAGCATTCTATTGGGTATAATAATCCTGTGAAGATATAGGGACAAAGGTGTTTGCAAAACAGAAACATAACCAACACCCAAACACAAACATGTTCCTATAGGGTTATATTGTCAAAACCATGGAATTTTTTAGTAATGTTTATCAAGCAGGCAGCCCATCAGATACTGAACACAAACCATGTACTTCTCTCTTCTTTATTCCTAGTAGGCAGGTTTCTTCACTTCCAGTTTGCATATCTTCCTTGCATGGCAACTGATCAGATACAAAGTTTTGGGGATTGGGACAGACAATTTATATTCTGAAATGGAGTATATATATTTGTAATTTCCTCTTGAAAAAATTTCACATACACACAACAATAGAGATAATTGTTTTAATGTCATGCCAATCACTTTATCAATTGCCTTTGAAGTAACATTATAACTTTACAATTAAATGCTGAGTAGTTCCTTGGAATGAATGGTCTGGGTTTATTTGTTAAGAACTCCAGACTGAATTTTATTGCTGCCAAAATATCTGAAGCCTAACTGGAAATGCTTCCATCTTTCTCCCTCTCTATTCTTTACTGAAATCAATAAAAATATATTTTAAAAAAGCTTTTGTGAATCAACATTATCAAAAGAGTGGAAAGAGAATCCACAGAATGGAGAAAATACTTACAAGTCATTTTTTGATAAGATTTTAATATCCAGAATATTTAAAGAACTCCTACAATTTCAACAATGAAAATATAAACAACCCAATTCAAACATGGGCAAAAAATGAATAGGTATTTATCTAAAAAAGATATACAAATGATCAAAAAGCATGTGAAAAATGTCATTATCACTAGTCAGTCATTAGGGAAATGTAAATAAAGCCATGATGGGGCACCACTTCATACCAATTAGGGTGGTTATTATTTTCAAACATGGAAAATAACAAGTGTTGGTGAGAATCTGGGGAGACTGGGATTCTTGTGCACTGGATGAAATCAAGTAAGATAGACAAGGAAATAGAACATTTAGGACAGTGAAGAACAACAGAGGACACCGAATCTTAAAGAAGGCTTCACAACTGAAGGAGAAGGTAGGGAGGAGGGATACACTACAAGGCAACCAAAGCCATCATTTTACTTTATGTTGTGCTGGTGTGAGTATGCTTAAGTTCTGTGGATGGGACTGGCTTGGTTCTCACTGAGAGCAGGACACTGGTCATTCTGTCTTTTCTTCCCTGAGTCATGTCATAGACACAGTTGTCTGATCTCCAAATCAAGGCTCCAAATCTAGAGGTTGTGCTTCTATGTTTGAGTTTCCTTATCACAGAGAAGTCTTTGGATGCAGAACTCGGGAACCTCTGACTTCTTATGCAACAGCTTGGTTAGTAAACCCGGGAGGGGCTGCTGACAGGAAATAACATTTATTAAGTATTTGATGGGCCCTGGGTTAAAGGTTCTACATGCAGAGTCATTTAATTTTCACAAAAATCTCTATGAAGTAGTTAGCAGTGCCTCTGTTGTGCTGGCAAAGAAATTGAGGTTTAGAGAAGATATAATCTTGCCCAATGTGACGCAGCTGATGAATGTCCAAGTCTGAAATTGGACCCAGGCCATCTGCACACAATTGAGCAAGGCCCTGCAGTTGACAGGCTCTTCTCCTTGAAAGGTGATTTAAGGTGATGTGGATGAGCACTTGACTAAGACAAGGTAGCCAAGTCTACCTCTGAGTCTACCTTTTCTCTGGACCATTGCATTTCCCTGTTGCTTTCTTAGATGAAAGAACATTGGGTACTCTTTATGCCTGGGCTTAGGAAACTACATGAAAGGGGTGCAGCCATTTCTCACCTTCCACCTGGAGTCACTTTATATAAATATGAACTTGTACCACTAGTAGTCTATAAGAGATACTCTAGTATTTACCTAAATACTCGATTCTTTTCTCTTAGGGAATTGTTCTCAATTCTTCCTTGGGTTATATGTTCTTTCAGCCAAATAATAATTTCATTGCTTTTTTTTCTTGTGGACTACCAATGTCCTAGACCAGTGTTTCCCAAAGTGTGGTCGCATACCCCCAGGGGTATGGGAAGAGTTTGGAGAGGGTACACATTGCACCAGAGTTTGGTGGGGATATACACTGCACCGTGCTTAGCTGCGCCTAATTCTATGTTTTTATGAGGATGAGGGGTACTCAGTGTTACAAAAATTATAGAAGGGGTACACATATGTCAAAAGTTAAAAGAAGTAAATACACTTTATGTTTAAACCTTCAATGGATCATAGAAAAGAGCATGGAAGAAAACAATTTCTTTTATCTTAAAATAGGATAATGACACCTTCCTTACATGGTGATATTGAATTAATATACAGGAGTGGGCAAAAGTAGGTTTACAGTTGTGATATGTGAAATAGTTTATTCTTGTATTATTATTTATTAACTACTAGAGGCCTGGTGCACAAAATTCATGCACTGGGGAGGGTGTCCCTCAGCCCAGCCTGCAGCCTCTCCAATCTGGGACCCCTTAGGGGATATCTAACTTCATGTTTAAGCCCTATCCCTGTGGGGACATCTGAAGTCAGACATCCCTCTCACAATCTGGGACCACTGCCTTCTAACTGCTCACCTGACTGCCTGATTGCCCCCTAACTGCTCCTCTGCCAGCTTGATTGCCCCCAACTACCCTTCCCTGATGGCCTGATCACCCCAAGGCTTTTATTAATATAGAAATGAACCTTCACAGAAAATTTTTACTAATTCTGCTTTGCAATAAGGGCTTGACAATTGAATCATTGGGACCAGACACCAAGATTTCCTTTCTTTGAATAGTGGAGGGAATAATTATCTTGTCTTTAAGTTGCCCTGAACATCAATGAGATAATGACTTAGAAAAGTATAAAAGCACCATATAAAGACAATAAAGTGTAAAATGAAAAACACTTTTTTTATTCTCCCCCTTCCTTCCTTTACTGCCTTTATTTAAACTTTGAAATTTATAAAAACTTCACTCCAATTTTCATTTCTTTATATTCAATATTATTTTGTTTTGATTTCAAGTTTTATATTAGTTACAGAATAGTTGTTAGACAATCATATACTTTACAAAGTGTTCCCCAATATTTCCAGTACCCACTTGGCATCATACCATCATTATAACGCTATTGATTATATTCCCTATTTAAGTGACAATGGTTCCTTCCAGTCTTTCTTTTGTGCTGCTCGCCTTGCTTTTTCTTTCTCACGTCTTCCTTACTTTCCTTATAATAGTATCTCAATTGGCCATCAAAGCTCAGTGAAGGCAATGGGACATGATTAATCCATTTCACAGACCAGGACACTGAGGCCAATTCCAGTTGGCTATGGAACTTGACTCAGTGCACAGGGAGCCCTCAGAGCCGCACTCTCTGCCCTTCCTAAGGGGCAGCCGCCAGAGCAAACCTTCCTGTCAGGCTTCGAGCCTCTTTCTCAAGCACCTTTTCATTGCAGACGCTCCATATTCTTTCCTCTCACTGGTCCCTTGACCCCATTATTTACTGGCCCCCCTTCTCTGGAGCAGGTGGTAGGCTTCGCACTCACCACCTAGGCATACTCTGCTGGGGGGCAGGGTGGCGTGAGCTTGCTTTTGGGTCAAGGCAGGAGCAGGAGTCTCTGCCTCTGAAGTGTGAAGGCCGCCTGGGTGAGGCCAGTTAGCACTGGGAGCTTCTCTGAATCGTCAGGCAGTCCAGTACCCTGCAGTGTGTCACCTCTCCACTGAGGTGGCACCAGCCCTCAACACCCCTCCCCGCCCCCAACCCTGCCTCAGGGCTGCTGGTCCTTGCCCCTCCAGCCCCTTCTGAGTCTCAGCAACCCCATAGCCTGCGATGTTCCCAGGGCCTAGCCGCACCTCCTTGGGTGGCAATTTCTTTCTCTCACTTTCCTTGGCTTTCATTTGCTCTTCTTTTTACTTTCTTGAGATTATCATGATTTTCCACATTTCCATTTTTTTTTTTTTTTTTTTAATATGGAAGCTATACATTTCTGAATTTATAAATTTCTTCTACGTGTAGCTTTAAATATATTTGATAAATTTTAATGTGACATATATTCATTAGCATTAGTTAAAATATTTTCTAATTTTTATAATTTTTTTTATTGATCTGTAGATTATTTGGAAGCATACTTTTCAAGCAGGTGGGATTTTCAGTTACCTGTTAGGTATTAACTCTGGCTTACTTGAACTATGGTCAGAGAAGATTTTTCTCTAGTAATGCTTTTTTTCTTAAAGTTTACTTTGATGATGTATCAGATCCTGTTAATATCCTCATATTTCTTTGGTCCTTGCCATTTTTGTGCACACTGATGGTTTTCTACTGCAATCATATGTGATTCTGCACCTGTGGGCTTTTTATGGTAAGCTTGACCCATGTGTAGAGCAAGCAGGCTGGCAGTTCTGAGAAGTTGATGCCCAGTAGCAGTTCTCACCCAGTGGCAGATGGGAATCGGAGGATAAGTACCTCAGCTTCATCAAGTGTTTGGAAGGACAACTCTGAGGGGATAGTCCACATAATCTCTCAGAAGTTCTTACTGGGCTTGAGTCACAAGTTCTCACTGTTAGTGATTATTAATGGCCCACTGTTAGTTTCCTTCTCTTTCATCACCCTTTATCCTTTTCAGTTCTCTCATTGGAGCTTCATGGGATCATTTCCCAAATAAACTGAGTTCTCAAATATTTGTCTTAGGCCTGTTTCAGAGGAAATCCAATCACAGAAAGTTTTGTTTTGGTGTTTGCATAACATATCTCTTTTCTTCCTTTTACTTTCAGCCTTTCTGTACCCTTTTATTTTAGATATATCTTAGCAGTATATAGTGCCTAATTTTCTTTATTAATAATACATTTGTTTTTATTTTTAAAATATATTTTTTTGTGTGAATTCTAATCTGAATATATTTTTTCCATTGATTTTTAAAGAGAGTGGGAAGGAGGGGGAGAGGAGGAGAGAGAAAGAAGGGGAGAGAGAGAGAGAGAGAGAGAGAGAGAGAGAGAGAGAGAGAGAGAGAAAGAGAGAGAGAGAGAGAGAGGACATGGATGTGAGAGAGACACATTGGTTCTTTGCCTCCAGTACACATTTTTACTAGGGCCAGGGATGAACCTACAGCCTAGATATGCACCTTTGACTGGGATATAAACCTCGACCCTTCAGTGTTGGGGGCCAACCCTCTAACTACTGAGCAACAATTGCCAAAGCCATCATTTGTTTTTAATTGGATTATGTAGTTAACTTCCATTTATTATAATTATTGACATTTTTGGGCTCAAATTTTAATCTTTGCTTTTTATTTCCCCTATTGTTCTATTATGCCATGTTTTCCTTTTTTTTTTTTTATCGCTTTTTGTTTTCGATTGATTTAATGTTTGATATTTGAATACTCATTTTCTATTTTGGTGATTAGAGGTTACCGTGTCCATCCTCAACTTATCAAAATTAACGTTATTAGTTGAAGCTGTGACTCATGGTTCATAGCTGACATTCACAGTGGTGTGGGTTTCATTCCTATCAACCACTCATCTCAGTTCTTTCTTAATTTTCATTGCTCTTTCTCTTTTGCTTGGGCAGAGAAAGCCAGCTCTCTCAGAGGGACCATGAAAGCAGGATGGAGTAATGGTGAGAATGGTGAGGTTGGAGATCAGGGGCTCTATCATCATGGAACTAAAGAAACTATTTTTGGTTTTTGGGGTTTTGGTGATATCATCTTTTCCTTTGCTCCATTTATGCCACCTATAGGTTTTGTAGGCTCTGTTTCTTTGCCACTGACCTTCCTATATCTTCCTCCCATCTTCTCTCTCTCCACTCTGTCTCCTGCTGTTTCTTTCTCTAGCTCTGTGTTAGTTTACTAGGTCTGGTGTAATAAAGAGTACCACAAACTTGATGGCTTAATACATATTTATTATCTCTCCATTCTGAGGGCTAGAGATCTGAAATCAAGGTGTCTGGAGGGCCTTGCTTCTTCCGAAGGCTCCAGGGAAGATTCCTTCCTTGCTTCTTCCAGCTTCTGGTGGTTTCCAGCAGTCCTTGGAATTGTTTGTCTTGTAGCCATATCACGCCAATCTCTGCCTTTGGGTTTATGTGGTTTTCCTCTCAGTGTGTGTTTGTGTCTTATGTGGCATTCTCCTCTTTGTTTGTCTATGCTCAGATTTCCCTCTTCTTTTAAGAACACAAGTCATTGGTTTAGGTTCCTCTCTTATCTGGCATGATATCTTAACTTCATTACATTTACAAAGACCCTATTACTAAGTAAGATCACATTCTGAGGTTTCTAGTGGACATGAATTTTGGGTGAGCACTACAAAACCCAGCAAAAATTCACTTAATGCCCTATAGTTCAGTTAAAGTATTGATAGAACTGGCCTAGGTGTTAATTCTGCCTGTACTAATAACTTTGTGAGTACAGACTTTGAAGTTCACAAGCAGGGGTTCAAGTCTCAGCTTCATCATTTAACTTCCTCGAGCCTCAGTGTCTTCATCTGTAAACTAAACTATACCTATAATTTAGATAGGACTAAATAAAATCATGCTTTTTAAATGCTTGGAATAGTACAGTAGGGGTGTTTAACAAATGATATTTTTTCTCATAAGCACTGTCTCTTAATTTCTCCACAGTAAAATTAAGTGGGTTTATTTTCAAGATCCTTCAAGCTTCAAAGTTTGATAGTTTCTTTGAGCATTTTTTTTTTCTTACTCTTCCTTACCCATGTGCCTCATTCCTTTCCTCTTTAACAACTTAGACTCTTCTAGGTTAATTGAACACAAGGTAGCCTGTTCTCCCTCCTTGTCCCCCTTAATCCTTTTCTTCTCACTTTTATTTCCGTGGTTAGGCTGACATTCATCTAACTGGCCCAGGAACAGTCCCAGTTTGAGCCTACTACAGCAGTATAATTATTGATATTGCCCCCTTTTACTCTCAAAGCATTCTGGTTTGGATACTGAATTAAATGGTCACCCTACTTAGAATGTTCTTACAGAACTTACATTTGCCTCTAATATTGCATGGCTGATAACAGGTCATGTTGTCCCTTAATTATTCTGTGGATCTGTCTTCTTTGCAGGACTGAGGGTAAGATTGATTTTCTGGATTTCCCCGAAGTCTAGCCCTTAAAGTGCACAGCAATGTTTGTGAAACAGGTGGATGTTCTTGAAAACTTGCTCTACTTAATTATGTGCTTTCCAGGTGCTCAGTAAATATCTTTATTATTTTAAAAATTTTATTTAAAAAATGCTTTATTGTTGAAAATATTACATATGTCCCCCTTTTCCACCCATTGACCCATTTCCCCTTTATTGTTGAAAGTATTACATATGTCCCCTTTTTCTGCCCTCACCCTCTCACCCCAGTCCTTAAACATCCTGTTGTCTATGTCCATGGGTTATGCATATATATGCATATAATTTCCTTGATTGATTTCTTTCAACTCCTCCATCTTCCCCTGCCTTCCCACTGAGATTCCACAGTCTGTTCCGTGCTTCTGAATCTCTGGATCTATTTATTTTTTAATTTTTTAAAATAAATCTTTATTGTTCATAGTATTACAAATGTTCCTCACTTCCGCCCCCTCCATTGCTCCCCTTCACCAGGTTCCCACCCCACCCTCTGCCCTTTCCCCACCCCCCATTGTCCTCATTCATAGGTGCACAGTTTATGTTCAGTCTCTTCCTGCACCCCCCACTCCCCTTTTTCCTGAGAATCATCAGTTCACTCCCCTTTCATACCTCTGATTCTATTATATTCACCAGTTAATATTGTTCATCAGATTTTTTAATTCCCTTGGTTTTTAGATTCACTTGTTGATAGTTATGTATTTGTTGTTCATAATTTTTATCTTTATTTTCTTCCTCTTCCTAAAAAAACCCCTTCAGCAATTCATATAATTCTGGTTTGGCAGTGATGCAATCCATTAGCTTTTTTTATTTTATTCAATATTAGTGAAGCTCTTCAATTCTGAGTGATAGCTTTGCTGGGTAGAGTATTTTTGGCTGTAGGTTCTTGCTATTCATCACCTTGAATATTTCTTGCCATTCCCATCTGGCCTGCATGGTTTCTGTTGAGAAATCAGCGGACAATTGTATGGGTGCTCCTTTATACAATTCTGCTTTTCTCTTGCTGCTTTTAAGATTCTATCTTTGTCTTTTGCTCTTGGAATTTTAATTATGATGTGTCTTGGTGTGGTCCTCTTTGGATTCCTTTTGTTTGGGGTTCTGTGTGCTTCCTGGACTTGTAAGTCTAATTCTTTCCCCAGGTGGGGGAAGTTTTCTGTCACTATTTCTTCCAGTATGTTTTTGGTATCTTGCTCTTTCTCTTCTTCTAGGACCTCCATAATTCTGATGTTGGTTCGTTTGAAATTGTCCCAGAGGTTTCTTACACTATCTTCAACTTTCTGGATTCTCTTGTCTTCTTGCTTCTGCTGAGGAGTGTCTTCTGGCTCTGTGTTCCAAATCTTTGTCTTGATTCTTGCAATCTTCCATTCTGTTTTAGGACTCTGTATAATACTGTTTATTTCAGACAATGTATTCTTTATTTCTAGTTGATCCCTTATTATTTCTAGTTAATCCCTTTTCATATCCTCATAGGTCTCATTTATTTTATTGGCCTTTTTCTAGGAAATTATTTTTTTTTCCAATATATTTTATTGAGTTTTTACAGAGAGGATGAGAGAGGGATAGAAAGCTAGAAAAATCGATGAGAGAGAATCATCAATCAGCTGCCTCTTGCACACCCCCTACTGGTGATGTGCCCGCAACCAAGATACATGCCCTTGAAGGGAATCGAACCTGGGACCTTTCGGTCCAGAGGCCGACGCTCTATCCACTGAGCCAAACTGGTTTCGGCTAGGAAATTCTTGAAAAATCTTATAAGCGTGGTTTTGAACTCTATATCCAGTCGCTTTTGTCCTCTATTTCTTTCATTTGTGATCTGTTTCCTTGTCTCGGCATTTTCACAGCTTCCCTGAGTTGGTAGCCTTAAAAGCCTCTGTGTGCAGCTAGAATGGGGCGGAGTTTCAGGGTGGAGCCTACAGCCTTGGCTTCCGTCAGCCCTGCCCTATGAGGTTCCTGAGTCTCAGTGTTCCTCAGGGTCTTTTGGTACTCGCTGCAAGCACCTCTGAGAGAAAGGTGCCCTCAAGTTTCGCCTGCCACCAAACAGTCTAGACTCTCCCCCAATGAGCCCAGAACTGGGGTTCAGTTCAGTTGGAAGTGGGGTTGGAAGTAGGATTCAGAGCAGTCTGGAGCTTTTGTCTCCTTCCAGCTAGGGCAATCCAGTGGTACAGTCAACTGTCTGTTCTCTGCTCGCAATGTGTATGCGTCCAGGACTTCCTTTCATCGCTCCCCTGAGTTTCTGCCTTACAGCCCAGGCTCCCTTTGTATGAGCTTGGGTCCCCAGGGTCTGGCCTAGAACTGGGGTTCAGTGTAGTCAGAACTGGGGCTCAGCACAGTCCGGAGCTTTTGTCTTCTTCCCTCTATGGCAATCTAGCAGCAGAATCAACAGTCCGTCCTCTGTGCATAATGTACGCACTTCCGGGACTACCTTTTGCCATTCCCCTGAGTTTCTGCCTTACAGCCAGACTCCCTCCTTATGTGTTTGGGTCCCCAGGGTTTCGCCCAGAACTGGGGTTCAGTGCTGTCAAAATTGGGGTTCAGCACAGTCCGGAGCTTTTATCTCCTTCCTGCTAGGGAAAGCCAACCAGGCACTCAGCCTACCCCCCCTCTCCAGCTCCGCCCTCTCCACGCATACAACGTGTCTCTGTACCTTAGGCTTTTACAGCTCCTCTGATTTTCCTTCTGGTTTTCTCTTTCCTTCTAGTTGTAGAATTTCCAGTCAGTTGACTTTCCTGTAGTTCTGGGTAATGTGCATTTTGTATTTTAGTTATATTTTATTGAAATTGTTGTGTGAGGCTGCAGTTAGGCGTTTACCTAGGCCGCCATCTTGGTTTCTCCTCTGGATCTATTTTGTCCACACAGGAGTGAGATCATGTGATATTTCTTTAAATAGAAGTAGATGGCTACTCTTTATGAAAGTGAGAAATGAACCTAATAAGAACATTACTTCTCTCTCTGCTTTCCTTATCTGTGGTCATTAACTCAGAGTTCTCATTTCACCTCCAGATTTGTGACTCATTTCTTCCTCTTGCCTCACCTCTATCTATTTCAATTCTTTGAAAACTGAAGTTATTCTTTTCAGGACTCAGTGGGTGCTGTGGTGACCTGCTTTCCAGTTGTAGGGTGCTTTAGGCATGTACACTTCCATGATGAAAATCTTTCCACTGCCCTAAGCTTTGGAGGCTCTGCTGCCTGTTTCAGAAGCGCTTTATCTGCCATCTTGTTTCTACCTTTGAGGCCACACCCTCGTCGAATGCTTCATCCTGTGTCTGTGTCTGTACAAGTGAAATTAAGTGATAATCAAATCAAAGATGGGTTTATTTCAGGTTTCAGAGTCTCTTTTGCAGGACAGTTTTTCTGATTGCTGTCAGCTTGCTGCCTCAGCACTCCATTCTGATTTGGGTTTGGGGATTGGGATCTTCTATGACACAAGGAATATTTCCTGGGCTTTGTCATTTAGTTCAACGGTGGAAAACATTTCCCTTCTTCAGGAATTTTGAAACTGAATCCACCTGAATAGAGTAAATGTGTTGCTTTTTCTGGTGGTGGTTGAAAACCATCACTTATTCATCTTTGAACAAACTATTATTGAGAACTTAGTAGTGTAAGTAATGATACCAACAGCTATGTTTTCAGGAGTTTTCTAGAGGCCATTGAGATGTGCTGCTCAAATCAACTTTCAGGAGCATCTGTTACAAGAGATCTAGTTAGCTGCAGCACCTCTGAATTGGCCCCCACTTCTGTATTGCCTGGCCTTCTCTCAGTTATTAACTGCCTGTGGTAGAGGTAGAGCCAAGCCATATATGCCCAACACGGGACTCCTCTATCTTTGGTTATTGCTCTGTAGTCTGACGCTCTAATATCACAGTCTTCTTTCTTATTTCCTTATCTTTCCTAGGTGTGAGGCCTGCATCATGGTCTGAAGACTCTCCAACTTATGCTGGCTGCTTCCTCTCTATTTCTAAATAGGCATTTCTTCCAAGAAATCTCCTGCATGACTGACTTCACCTTGACATGTGTTTCTTGGAAGAGCTGAGGTAGCACAGGCTCCCAGTCCAATAGTGTGGATGAAAAGTGCACACATAACACAGAATACTCTTCATTCCATTCTTATTCAACCCTAATTGGTAGGATTAACATACAATAGGGACATATAGTCTTAGATTTAAAAAATGAAATCTGCCGGGACTGGTTTGGCTCAATGGATAGAGCGTCGGCTTGGGGACTGAAGGGTCCCGGGTTCGATTCCAGTCAAGGGCATGTACCTTGGTTGCGGGCACATCCCCAGTGGGGGGTGTGCAAGAGGCAGACTCTCTCTCATCGATGTTTCTAACTCTGTATCTCTCTCCCTTCCTCTCTGTACAAAATCAATAAAATATATTAAAAAAAAAATGAAATCTATTTCCCATAGTATGTTATTTCCTTGAGGGCAAGGACCATGACCAACATAATTCTTTGTTTAGTTTTCAGATCACCTGTCATAAGTGATAAAGAAAAGCACTTAGAGGAGAAAAATAATGGTAGAAGTACTACTAATAAAACATGTCAGGCATTAGGTACTTCATATGTTTTTTTCTAAACCTCATGCCAATATCACAAAGAAGATATTGTTGTCATGCTCATTTTTCAAAATAAAATAAATGAAAACAAAGAGGTTAAATAGATTACTCAATGTTTAACCTAGATTTAGTGAGTGACTGTGCTTGGATTTTGGGGCCTCTAATGCTCTTGAGTTTCTTATAATATCAGGCTTAGTCTTAGGGAGATCATTAAACCTAGGCCAGACCTTAATCATCCTGAGAAATTTGAGCAGGGTCTCTTCTTATAGCCTGGTGATATGCTAGACCAGGGTCTTTGTCTATAAGTTGTATATTTAGAGCATTTTATATGGTACATTTAAGAAATTTTTGGGAAAGGAAAGTGATATCTTTAAGATTGGGTTCTCCTTTCTTATTGATTCTGTGGTCTAAGATTGCAGAGCAAGACAGTAGTACAGAAAGAGGCTAGACACAGAAGGCCACCTAATGTGTGGTTCCATTTATATAAAATTTCAGAATAAAAAAATTCATAGACAGAAAATAGATGAGTGGTAGCCAGGGACTGAGGGGATGGGAAAATAGAAACTGACTGCTAATGCATGTGAGGTTTCTTTTTTTTGGGGTGATGAAATTAGGTAGTAATGATAATTGCACAGCCCTTTGAGTACATTAAAAATTATATGTATACTTTAAAAAGGAAAATGTTTATGATATGTGAATTATATAGCGATAGAAATTATAAGTTTATGCAGCACAGAGATTCTCAGACTCTCTTAAAAAACTCAAACTATTGCATTAGCTGAAACTTCTCACATTATAAATGTTTAATGTTAAAGCAAACTATGATTCATCATTTCAACCTTGTTTTTTGAGAAGCTGGATGAATTGTTTTGTCTAAAAATATGTGCATAAAACCTACCCTTTTAGACTGTTCTTTTCCAAAGCAGTCAATTTGGATGTGAGTGTCTGAACCAAATGGCCAACTCTGGAGTTGGTCTTGGACCTGGTTGTTAGATTCAGATGATGTCCCAATAACTATAGCAAACAGAATGACCTAGACAAGCCTCCTGTTTTTATAGATAGAGGTTGAGCAACTTCTGTCCGCAGGTGCCTGGCAAGAATATTGATTAAGACATTCCTGCACATCTCCTTGAAATCCAGAAGCTGTGGTTGTGCTGTTTGCCAACACTGCACACTCAGTTGGCTCCCATGAGTGTGGGAACTTCCTGTTCTTGGCAGAAGACAGAGAAGCATTGACCCACCCTATAATTCCCCGGTGCTACTAGGTGTGGGTGGCTCTGCAGGGCAGGGCTCTAGACAGGGAGTATTTCTATCCATGTTCCACCCTTGACTATGGCAGCCAGTTGCTGTAACGTTCTAGGATGAGTTGGTTGCAGTATTTGTCTCAAGTTTCTAGCTGTAGAATAAGATTAATGACAATGGATCAGATGTTGTGCCCACATGAGAAGAGAGGTTGAAGGATCTTATGAATCATTATGGCACACAGAAGGTGAGACAGGCAGTTCATGTCAGAGGTGGGATTAAATCCAAGTATCAAAATTTTAATTTAGGATTCTTTCCATCTTGCTTTCACCTCTCGTAAATAACTGTGTGGTGAGAGATGTGGAAATAAAGATAATTAGAGCATGGATTGATTTATGAACCCACAATCGTCTGCTTTACTATGCTATATTTGTAGCAATCTTGCCTCTATATTTCCTTCCTCTAGCTTTCTCTCTAGGCTATATTTTCTAGCCACTTTAGGTATAAGTTTTAAAACTTTTATAGCCATGTTTGGTATAATTTTTTAAACTTTGCTCATGATTCATTTTATTTCTAGTGTATTTTGAGTATATCCTAGACATTGTGGTAGTTTTTGGGGATAAAAGATGAACAAGATCTAGAGCCTAACCTTTAGGCACTTACAGTATAGAAGAGGACACAGACATAAATGTGACACAGAATGATAGTAGCTACAGTAGAATTATAACTTGAAACCCAGGTACTGAGAAGAGGAAATGGAGTGAGTAATTTCAGGCCATGGAGCATGGGAAGTAAGAAGATGTGTGTGTGTGTGTGTGTGTGTGTGTGTGTGTGTGTGTGTGAGGTTTCACAGAGGAAATGGCTTCTAAGTTGGGATTTGAAGAAAAATAGCAGTTAGAATAAAAAACTTGCTGACCTCAGGTACCATATATTTTATTTTTATTTTATATTCACCTGAGGATATGATTATTTATATATTTTTAAAAGAAATTTCTTTTTTAAAAATATATTTTATTGATTTTTCACAGAGAGGAAGAAACATCAATGGAGAGTTAGAAACATCGATGAGAGAGAATCATCGATCAGCTCCCTCTTGCATACTCCCTATTGGGGATGTGCCCACAACCAAGGTACATGCCCTTGACAGGAATTGAACCCGGGACCTTTCAGTCTGCAGGCAAACACTCTATCCACTAGGCCAAACCGATCCTAATCAATATGATTATTGATTTTAGAGAGAGAGGAAGGGCGAGAGAGAGAGAGGGGGAGAGAGAGAGAGATAGAGATAGAGATAGAGAGAGAGAGAGAGAGAGAGAGAGAGAGAGAGAGAGAGAGACTACAAGTGAGAGAGAAACATCAATTGATTGCCTCCAATATATGCTCTGACCCAGGAATAACCCACAACCTCAGCATGTGCCCTGTCCAGGAATTGAACCCACAATGTTTTCGTATATAGGACAACCCTCTAACCAACTGAGCCACCCAGCTAGGGATCAGGTGCTATTTAATAAATTTAGCATAATAAGGAATTATATTGCAAATGCTTCCAGAAGATGATGGATAGATAGGTACAATTTAGAGCTAAGGTTTTATATGCAAAGCTCACCTGCAAAGTTTAGAACTGGTTGGGATACTGTAGAAGTGACATACCATTATTGAGGAGGCTCATGGCAAGCACTTATGTCTCCAGAGCCCCAAGAAGATGGGCATGGCTGTAAAAGTTAGTCCAAGGGCAGTAAATGTGTTGTTAATATTATTTTAAGTATTTACAATGCACTGTACCTCATGTATGTTACCAGCATTATGATATTTAATTCTCATAATAGCCATATAAACTAAGTACCAGTATTTTTATAGCCATAGAAACAGAAGCTCAGAGAGATTGAGTAATAACTTGCCTAAGGTCTGAGAACCATAAGGTGGTGAACCAGAATTGGAAGCCAGGAGGTTTAAATCCAGAGACTGAATTCTTGACTCCAATCCAGTGCCATGGTGGCAACAGATTTGGAATATAAATCAGGAATCACCTGAATTCTTTAAATCTCCCCCATAGAAATTCTAGGACATGCTAGGCACATAGTGCTAGGCTGATTAGTGAATGCTTGTTGAGTTCCTGCAAAGTTCTTAAGACCATGTAAGGCCCTGCAAGGAACACAGAGAAAGATGAACTTAAGTTCTGGAGGATAAAACTCACATAAAAATTTAAATGACCCCCCCCCCAAACAAACAAACAAACAAACAAACAAAAAAACCACACCTTGAGTAGCTGCAGCAATCTTGAGAAAGAAGAACAAAGTTGGAGAAATCATATACCAGATATCTAGTTATACTATAAAGCCACTATCCTTAAAACAACCTGGTATTGGTACAAGAACAAGCACATAGATCAATGGAACAAAACAGAGCCCCCAGAAGTCAACCCAAGACATTACGCTCAATTAATATTTGACAAAGGAGGCAAGAACATACAATGGAGTAAAGACAGTCTCTTCAGTTAATGGTGCTGGAAAAATAGGATAGGTATAGGCAAAAAATGAAACTAGACCACCAACTTACACCATATACAAGAATAAACTCAAAATGGAGAAAAAACTTAAATGTAATTTGTGAAACCATTAAAATCCTAGATGAAACTGTAGGCAGCAAAATCTCAGACACCTCTCATAGCAGTATATTTACCAATACATCTCCTAGGGCAGTGGTCGGCAAACTCATTAGTCAACAGAGCCAAATATCAACAGTACGATTAAAACTTCTTTTGAGAGCCAAAAACCGACTTCTGCACATGGGTCACGAAGCTTCAATCGCACTGTACATGCTGCCCGCATGTGGTTTTTTGTGGAAGAGCCACATTCAAGGGGCCAAAGAGCCGCATGTGGCTTAAGAGCCACAGTTCTCTGACCACTATCCTAGGTGAGCCACATGCGGTTCTTTGGCCCCTTGGGTGTGGCTTTTCCACAAAATACTACTGCCTGGGCAAGTCCATTTTGAAGAACTGGTGTTAGAAGGAGTTTAAGTTTAAAAAATTTGGCTCTCAAAAGAAATTTCAATTGTACTGTTGATATTTGGCTCTGTTTACTGATGAGTTTGCTGACCTCTGTCCTGGGGCAAAAGAAACAAAGGAGAAAATAAACAAATGGGACTACATCAAAATAAAAAGCTTCTGCATTGCAAAAAAAAAAAAAAATCATCAACAAAATGAAAAGAGAGCCCACTGTATGGGAGAACATATTTGCCAATGATACTTCTTATTAAGGGTTAATTTCCAAAATATATAAGGAACTCATACAACTTAGCAAAAGGAAGACAAACAATCCAATTAAAAAATGGGCAAAGGACCTAAATAAACATTTCTCCAAAGTGAACATACAGAAGGCAAAGAGACATATGGAAAAATGCTCAAAGTCACTAATCATTTGAGAGATACAAATTAAAATGACAATGAGGTTTCACCTCACACCTGTCAGAACAGCTGTCATCAACAAATCAACAAATGACAACTACTGTCGAGGATGTGGAGAAAAAGGGAACCCTAGCACACTGCTGGTGGGAATGCAGACTGTTGCAGCCACTATGGAAAACAGTATGGGTTTTTTAAAATTAAATTAAATGTGAAACTCCCATTTGACCTAGTGAGCCCAATTCTATGAATATATTCTAAAACCTGAAACACCAATCAGAAAGAATATATTCACTCCTATGTTCATAGTACCACAATTTACAATAGCTAAAATTTGGAAACAGCCCAAGTACCCATCAGCAGATGAATGGATAAAAAAAGCTGTGGTGTATTTACACAATGGAATGCCTATGTGGCTGTAAGAAAGAAAAAACTCTACCACTTGCAACCGCATAGACTCAAACTTTTTAAAGTGGGGGCCAGATCACGGTCCCTCAGAGAGCTGGAGGGCCGGACTATATGAACTACTAATTCCTACTGTAACACCTCGGCTGCGCTCACTGCCCAAAAAACCTGGCGGGCCGGATCAGACTCCTCTGCGGGCCGCATGTGGCCCGCGGGCCGTAGTTTGAAGACCCCTGGTAGAGGGACCCAGAGAGCATTATGCTAAGTGAAAAAAACCAGCCAGAGAAAGATAAAATATCACATGATCTCATTCATATATGGAATCTAATGAATAAAATAAACTGATAAAAAAAAATAGATCCAAAGACATAGAAGCATCTAAGAGACTGATGAATTTCAGAGGGAAAGCAGGGGTGGGTGGGTGGAGATTAACTGGGGAATTTATATGCATATGTGCATAGCTCATTGTCACAGACAGTGTGGTAAAGGCCTGGGAGGAATGGGTGTGGGGCGAAGGGGTTCAATGGGGGGAGGGGAGGGGAAGAAAGGGAACAAATTTAAACAATAAAGATCAATTTTTAAAAAAAGAAAAGAACCTAGGTAATTGACAAAATAAGTACCTTATCCCCATTTGGTATTGAGTAAAGACCCAAAACTTGAACATAAGACTTTCAACACTGGGATTAGTGCTGTTTCTTCTAAAATATTGCCAGATAGATCTTGGCATTCATACATAGGAGAGTTAGATCCTGTAGGACCAGGAGCTAAATCAACATCTTACACAACTTTTAGGGTCACGGTTTTATTACATTTTTTTTTTCTGACTTGAAATATGTGTTTTCTAATGTCTACCACTCTGGTGGGGCCAGACCAAAGATGTTTTGAGGTTGTGAGCCAGAAAAAATTTGAAGTCCCTGCTTGATGTGCTCTCCTATCCTCTTTTCTATTATTCATCAAACTAACTAAATATAAGAGAGAGAGAGAGAGAGAGAGAGAGAGAGAGAGAGAGAGAGAGAGAGAGAGAGAGAGAGAGGTCTGCTCAGCTCCCTTTTCCAATTACTCTGATCCCTATTCTTTCCATATTTGTATAACGATACACCTACAAAATGAGCTGAACTACTTTTCCTAGAGGGCAGAATTTAAACTCCGAGGTTGAAATATCTGAAATTGTATCTATTTCTTGACTTCAGTGAGAAAGTTAATAGCAGCCTGTCAAGAAAGAAAACTGAAAATCACATTGAAAGTAAAAATGAGATTGAAAGCCAGAGGAAGTTAGAAAAAGAGATTGTGTAATGCAATATTCTGGAACAGCTGTGGGGACCATTTATTAGATTCATGTGTTCAGAACTGTGAATGTTTTGTGCCTCATTTTATTATATGTGGTCACACAACAGTGTCTTGGAGTGTAGCCAAGAACAGCGTTACGAGCAACCAATAATTGGAAGGTTTTCACAAGTGTGTCTGAAGAAAATCTTTCTCTATACCTGAAATCTTACCATTAGAATTTCATTCTTATGAGTCTAAGTCTTAGAGATTTTGAAAGAATTTTCTCTCAAAACATAGTTACCCTTTGAAATAGTAGCATTCATGCTCTTTCTTATCTCAATGATAGATTAATAATTGTTTGCTCTTTTATTGGGTTATGAATTAGTAGATTCAGTTCTTGGACTGCCAAGTAAGAATGACCTTAGGTTTCACCAAGCCAAACCCTTTCACTTTATTTGAGGCAGTGAGAGGTTAAGTGATTTTCCCACATTTATTAGGAAAACAGGAAAGAGATATCAGGATTTCTTATTCTCATACACTCTTTTGAAAGATAACTTTTTTTTTTTTTTTTTACTTGTACAGGATACATGAATATATATAGGGTATTCTAAAAAAGTGTGTATACAATTTAGCAGTTGATAGCTCAATTTTGAAAATGAAATGTACTTTAAAAAACATTGCCTTTATAATTATTCAAAGTGTATATATATATATTTTGGATATATATATTTTCTCATAAAACTTTATGTAAGCTCTGGCTGGTGTGGCTCAGTTGGTTGAGCATCATTTTTATTTAGGCCTTTTGCTCATTTTGTTACTTGTTTTGATTTTGCTTATTTTTTTTAAATTAACGCAGAATGTTTAAATTTTTATATAGCTGTATCATCAATTAATCTAGTCTTTGATGGATTTTGGGTTTTCTGAAGGTCTTAACTACTCTAATATTAAAACTCTATCCTCCCATGATTCATTCTAATACTTTTAATTTCTTTTAAATGTTTAACTCCATAGTATAGCTACACCATAATTTGTTTGTTTGTTTTTTCCATTTCATTTAATTTCACTGTAGAAAATTTATATCTCTGTACTATGTGTCCTCCTGTTCAGTTAAATGATGATTTCTCCATCTTTTCAGTTTCTTTTTAATGTTATTTTAAAATTTTGATGGGAGAGAGAGAGAGAGAGAGAGAGAGAGAGAGAGAGAGAGAGAGAGAGAGAGAGAGAGAGAAAGAATATCGATGTGAGAGAGAAACATGGATTGGTTGCCTCCAGCATATGCCCTGATTGGGGATTGAATGCACAACCTAGGTATGTGCCCTGATGTGCCCTGACTAGAAATCAAACCTGCCATGTTTTGGTGTATGGGACCACACTCAAACCAACAGTACTTTTCAGTTTCTTCCCCCCCCCCCCCCGCCCCAATATACAATATTTTATTGATTTTTTTACAGAGAGGAAGGAAGAGGGAGAGAGAGTTAGAAACATCGATGAGAGAGAAACATCTATCAGCTGCCTCCTGCACACTATCTACTGGGGATGTGCCTGCAACCAAGGTGCATGCCCTTGACGGGAATCAAACCTGGGACCCTTGAGTTCGCAGGCCAATGCTCTATCCACTGAGCCAAACTGGTTAGGGCTCAGTTTCTTTTTAAATACTCTCATTTTTCTTCACTTACACATCTAAGTTTACTCCTCGGCATTTTACAGTTTCCTGTAAAGAGCATCGTTATTTCTTTAGATATTTCCAACTGGCTATAGCCAGAAAGGAATGTTATTATTATTTTTTGTATTACTATCTTATCTGGTGATTTCACTGAATTTTCTAAGTTTTAATTGGTCATTAATTGATTCTATTGAGTCACCTAGGCAGATAACATATCATACTGAACATTTAGTTTAATAGTGAATAGAATGGTTATGATGGCTGTTTTCTTTCTGTCTCTGTTTCTCTCTCTCTCCACCTTCCTCTTTTTCTCCTTCTTTCTGTCTTCTTTTGATTCTTCAGAGGTGGTGAGGAATGAAGAAACTTCTTCCTGATTGCTCATGAGAGGGATGAAATTCCGGAGGAAGCTTATATTTTGCGGCCCAAGGCTTTTACCACACAGGGTCGATGCTGGCCTGCCACGTTACTGTCTTTCCTTAAAAGACCCCTGTCCCTAGCACCTTCTAGAACGTGCTTATAGAAATTTATGGTAACTCCAGGTTGTAGAACAATATGATTTCTATGTGTCCTTAGGGTAGTAGTTCTCAAACCTGACTCATGACCAGAACCACTGAACGAAGGATTATAAAGATACGAACTCTTGGGCATCATTCTGGCCCAACTGAATCAGAATCTCTGATGATGGGGCTTGAGAATTTTATAAATTATCTTGGTTAAGGTTGAGAAATACTATCTATACTTCTAGTAGATACACTGAATATTTAAACAAATGCATTTAAACACATTTTAATCTATATTTGTCCAGGAATTCATGAGCATCTACAACCTTCTCTAGAAGAAGACATATTATTAGTTTTGCTTCTCCCCTCTATAACTATGTTGTAGTTGTCTAAATTATTTAATTTAGAGGAACATGAATGCACAGACAAGAGGTCACATTTGTGAAAATGCAGAAGATCCGCTCACATTCATATTTTCCAAGCTATGATGCTCATTATATTATTCATATGCTGAAAGGCATAAAATCTTTTTATTTTTTTTATTTTTTTTAGTAAACAGAGGCTAGGAAGAGAAACATGCTGTGTTCCTGGACATCTGGGTAGTCTAAACCTAAGTCCTTAAAATATTTCTTATTGCTTCATCTCACTTCAGCTGACAAGGTGGATACATTTGTGGAGCTTTTTTAAACCAACTTCCCATCAGCCTAAGAGAAGTTTCAGAGTTTCAAAGTTAATAAACAGAATTAACAGAATGATGAGGGAATTGCTAATCTTGTAGAGCTATGTCATTTCAATATGCTATTTTGGGAATTTCTTACACAGAATAATTTGGGAAGATATATATTCCACTCTTGAAAGTGGTGATCCTGTAGCTCATGTTGTTCACAAGTCTTTCTTGGGACTTTAAGGGCAAACATATATACTTCATCAATACCTTGCATGTATCTTATTGGCTCATGTTGATCGCATGTGCTTCTATCCTTTTAAGTCTTTAAGAGTAAAACCTACAAAGGACACTGTGGACTCCTGCCCTTGCAGGTATATGTTCTTACCGGTTAAAAGACATTTGAACCCCCTATTCATAGTAGTAAAATTGTATGATTAACTTCATAAAATAGGGATGCTTTCCCATTTCCTTCCTGTTTTATCAGCCAGGGGAGCTCTTATTTTCACCAGTCTATTCCTGCTTGAGTCTGATTCACAACTAATTTTTATCATTGTACATTCACACCATTCATGGTTTCCAAATGGCTGCACTAGCTCCAAATGTCATCTCAGGAAGTAAGGAAAACTATGTGTCACCAACAAGCTTTTCTTGAATGTGTGGTTTTTATCAGAAGGCAAAACCTTTTCCAAAAGCCCCAGAAAGAATTCCCCTTGTATGTTATTGGCCAGAATAGAGTCATACAACCACTTCATGTAGTGAGGGAGTCTATGAAAGTAGCAACCTTAAAGAAGAAATGCTATTACTACAATTGGCTAAGTATATTATTAAGCAAACAAACAAGAATTATGGGAAAGGACTTAGCTTGCTAGTTTGCATTTACATAATTGTTCATCTATATATATTCATGTCATTCATAGACTTAACGTACATGAAAATCACCTTGGAGCTTTTTTAGAAATATAGATATTAGGCTCTGAATCTGCAGGGTGAGGTTCATATGTCTATTTTTTTTTTTTTATAAATTCCTTCCTTTTACTAAACATTTAATTTTAAGCTTTCCAGTACTATTATAATTTTTACATATACATTTATTGCATAGTAATATTTTTAATACTTGTGCAATTTTTTATTCAATTATTGTTGGACATTTAACTGGTTTCCAGCTTTTATATTATTATAAATATGACATAAACCTTTGAGTTCAAGCTTTTTACATAATTAGTAATATTTACTTTAGGAAATCTCAAAAGTGAGACTTGGGCCTGAATATTTTAAAGATTCTTTATATGATTTCTAGAAGCTGCTGTAAGAGCTCTAAGTTTTATGTGATAATAAAAAGGGACATTTTCAAAGACCCTTTTCCCAAATAAGTTATTAATTTCCAAATGTTAGAACCTGATATCTTTGGGGGCCACTTTTCATTCTACCTCTCCCCAGTTCCCTTATATCCTGAGCACCTATGATCCCAGAGTTTTGCATATGCAATAGCATTCAGTACAAATAAAGGGAAGTGTTATATAAGGGTCATAATGAGTGCAAAAGCAGTCAGGGAAGGAGGGAGAGCCCAACCATGGCCTCCTGGGGATGAAGGAAAAAAAAAAAAAAGCAAAAGCAAGGGCAATAAAAATGGGGTATAAATGTAAAAAAAAAATTAAAGCTCAACCTACACTGTTTGTCTCTTAATTACTCACATGGCTCTATCTCAGAGTAATACTCTGATTAATGAATCATATTCTAGCAGCCATACATTAATTCCAAAATAACTCAAGTTCTTTATATTTCTTGAGTCTTGGAAGAGAATACACCACCCACAGCAATATGTCTTACTCTTCCCTCTTCTTTATCCATTCTCTTTATTTTGTACACTGTGGCTTTTCTTTTATCCAACTCTGGAGAAATCTTTTCTTCATCCTCGTGTTGCCTCTCCTTTTCCATTTCCTTCTGATTGTACATCAGAAAAGAAAGGACAAGTCCGGGGATAGCACAGCATCTCAGAGGGCAGGGCAGGGAGAAGCCAGAACCCTATATTAATGAGAGGAGGCAGGGGAAACACCCAGTGTTCTTACACAAACACACCCGGGACTGTCTGATTGCCAAAGAGCTGAACATGCTAGAGTTAACAGAGAAATATTTAAATAAAATAATAAACATTCCAGCTACATAATACTAAGTTGTATTAATACATATAATTTTAGGATTTTTCATGCTACTCTTATTTTATGCATTATAGCACTAAAACTCCAGTAACAGCGTAATTAGGAGTTCTAGACTCAAATCCTAGTTCTGATTTTAATGAGTTTGATAACTATGTGACTTTACCTGCCTGGGCCAACTCTCCTTACTATAAATAAAGGAATTAGACTATGCTATTGTAAGGTCCCTTTCTACTCTGAAATTTTATTATTTTTCATATTCTCAAAAGAACTAATGGTCAAGAAGACTGACCTGGGGTTGAGGCCCAGTTACCACAAGTTCTTTAGAAGGAAATCCTAGAAGGAACATAGGATGCAGTGAACAAGAAATTAAAAAGTCATCTTCCCAACTATGTTCCCCTCCAAAATGTGCACTTTTTTTTGTGGGGGTGGGGGTGGGGGAGAGAAAAGTTATTCCTCATTTTCCTCTACAAATTCACGACTAATTCAAAGCTCTTATCTATAAGCATTCACCGTATTACCCTCCTCTGAGGTGGCAAATGTCACATTCAGGGAGGGAAGATTTCCTTCCTCCCACAATCTACTGTACAGTGTTCACACAACATTGAAATTTAATACTGTGGAAAAGATACAGAATTTGGTAGAGTTTACATACCAGAAAAAAATTTGAAGCGGCTTGAATAAATGATGTCTTCTTATGAAAGTAAAACATTGAATATCCTCATATTACATTTATAATTTTATATGTGGATCTGTAAATGGTGCTGAGTAGGGGCTGTGCTTGAGAGACATATGAAGGAGGTATTTTGGAGATTAGTGATGTTTTAAGAATGTGACCCCCAAAACCTATCCTGCCCACCTTTGGAAGAGAAACCTCTGGGTCTTGGGGTAGGAGTAGGAAAAAGTTAGTTGTTATGAAAGCTGTTGTATGTTTGTTTTTTTGTGTGCTTGCCCTGGGCAGTGGTATCCTTTCTCTAGTGTAGTCTTGAAGCTAGGAAGTATGATAGCACAGAGAATAAGGACCCAATTAGATGTTCAAGGAACAGAGAGAATAAAGAACAGAGGTAACAGCACAAATAAAATAGATAAGATTTTAATGATAAGTCACAGAAGAATGGGGAAATAAACAGTACATGGGGTGGGACCCACATATTTTTCAATCATCTGTGTAAATACTTTTCTTGGAGTGTAGGCAAGATGTTATCTAGCCAATTACTTTTTAACTTCAATCTGAACTTTCTTACTTTCCTACTCAAACTTTTTCTTCTCACTTATTTACTCAAAAAATCCACATTTTTACTTCATCAGCAATGTGCTGTCTGTGATTGTAGGCTCTTAAAGTGTTTACAATCACATTTTAACCAACTAAAACAAGGCGATTTATGTACAGATCATGTGCTGTGGTACTTACTGTAGGGAAAGGGATTAGTAATAATGTTTAACATTAGAGCTATTAAGGAAGGTATGGAAAGAGAAAATTGAAATAGTTCATCTCCAAAATCCCTTCTGTGTCTCAGTGGTATACAATTTGTTTGTTCCCATCTTTCCTTCCCAGGTCCCATAACTTTATTTATTTATCTATTTATTTATTTATTTATTTATTTATTTAACAAACACTTATAAATGGCATGTTATAGGTATAGCATTACAGATAACTTCTCATTTATAGTTTATGAAAATCCGTTGGGTAGGTGCTATTATCCTCATTGTATCTGTGAGGAAATTGTGGCAGAGAGAAGTTAAGTAATTCTCCCAAGGTCACATAGCTAGCAAGAGGTAGAACTGAGATCTGAACCAGAGAATTTGTCTCCAGAGTCTATGGTCTTAACAATTTCACCATGTGGTATGATTTTGAATTTGAATTGACATTTGTTTATAAAATATATGCACATATTTGAATAATAAACATAAAATCAAATTTTTAGCTAATTTCCTCTGGAGAGGAAATGAGTTCATTCCCCCCCCCCCCCCCCCCCCCCCCCCGCACACACTTTTAATTTAATTTTTTTACTTTTGTTAAAGTAAGTAATGTATATGATTTTTAAAGTCAAATATTACTACAAGACTTATAACAATAAAACCAATAGCAACACAATTATATGCCAACAAACTGGGCAACCTAGAATAAATAGAAAAATTCTTAGAAACTTATAACCTATGAAGACTGCATTGGAAAGAAATAGAAAACATGAATGGACCAACTACTAGTAAGCATATTGAATCAGAAATTAAAAAAAAAATATTCAATTAAAAAAAGCCCAGGACCGGATAGCTTCACTGTTAAATTTTACAAAATATTTACACAAGGATTAGCAGTAATATTCTTAAACACTTCCAAAAAACTGAAGAGGAGGGAAAACCACAAAGACCCCAAATATCCAGAGAAATCTTGAGAAAGAACAAAGCAGGAGACATTACAGTTCCTGGTTTCAAACTATACAATAAAATTACAGTGTGGCATTCGCATAAAAACAAATATACCAGTAGAACCAAATCAAGACCCCAGAAATAAACCCATGAATATACAGTCAACTAACATTTGACAAGGGAACCAAGAATACTCAATGGAGAAAAGATAGTCTCTTTAAAAAAACGATTCTTGGAAAACTGTATATGCACATGGATAAGAATGAAACTTGACCCCTATCTTATACCACTCATAGAAATTAACTTGAAATATAAGACCTGAAAGTATGAAAATCTTAGAAGAAAATATAGGAACAAAGCCTCTTGACATGAATCTTGGTACTCATTCTTTGGAAATCAGATATCATACACGTTTTTAAGTTGGTAGAAATGCAGTGCTCTTCTGTCCTTTTTGTCTCAACTCAAATTGCCTTGATGAGCTCTCTAATGGAGAGCTCATCAAGGCAATTTGAGTTGAGACAAACTGGTCTGACTTCTTAGTCCTTCCAAAGAAATTGTATTATGAAGTAGCAATACATTTATATAGAGGAACTCTTCTTGGTTAACTTGAAGTTTCACAGGCTCCTGTGGGATCTGCCACATGGTAGGCATAATGAATTGAATGATTATTCCTCTATCTGCTCTTCATTTAGTATTAGTTCAAGTGAAAATCATAGTATCTGGCCACTGACATGTTTATAGGACCTCCAACCTAGTCCAAACACCACTGAGCTCACACAAGAATGTTGGATGATAACTATCTAGTCATTAGTATGTATGCTTTTGAAAACCTTGATTTAGACCCCTTGACTACTGAAAGAAGTTGTTTTTTGCCTCGTTGAATAAGTCTTGTCAGCAAAGAACTGGAAATCTCAGGTCTTGTATTATTATGTCCTGCATAGGTCACATCTGGTTGAATGCTCATTAGTAGATTGATCAGTCAGGGGATTGACTGTACGTCTTGCTTTGGTGAAAAAGTGATTCTCTGGCTTAGGGCTTGGGTTTCTTATGGAATGCCCACCATTCCAAAATTGGATGGGAAAGTGACAGAATCTAGTGCTCTCATAACTCTGACTTTATTGAACTTTTTAAACCTTCAACCCTGGACTCTGGCAAAGGGATGGTAGCTTAAAGGGGACCAGAGTCATACGGGGAGCTATTTGATTGTGCAACATTGGGAAGAGGGCTGGAAGGGCAGCTGCTAATGCCTCTGTGCTCAGTTCCTCTCCTACTCTTTCTAAATATTTTATTTTATTTTATTTTTTTAAACAACAGCCAATTGCTTCTAAAGTAGATTTTGAACTTGTATCATTTTAATTTTTTACTGTAGAGAAAATGATTTAATTGTTCATGGTGCAGAAAAGGAAGAAGTGAATGATTTAGGTGCCCATTAAGGTTTCTTCCAAATATCAGACTATTTCTGTGAAGTTAAAAGAAAAGAGGTTTTTCTTGCATTCACTTACGCTAAAGTGCATTATTCTGTTCTTTCACTTATTAAGAAACTACTAATGGGATACCATTTATGCAACCATACTTTGCCAGTTGAGATGGGGATACAAGGAATTACTAATGGCTTGGTACCTGGCATTCATGAGCTTGAAATTTAATGGAGACTAAGCACACATATCACCACCACCACTACCACCACTACAACCACCACCACCTTTAAATATATTTTTATTGATTTCATAGAGGAGGGGAGAGAGGAGAGAGATAGCAACATCAATGATGAGGGAGAATCATTGATTGGTTGCCTCCTGCATGTCCCCTGCTAGGGACTGAGCCCACAACCCAGGCATGTGCCCTTGACTTGAATAGAATCTAGGACCCTTCAGTCACAGGCCAATACTCTAGCCACTGAAACAAAATGGCTAAGCCACACACCACCTTTAAATAGCTGTCACAAGCTAGCAGTATGTAAGCATACATCCTCAAGAAATTCAGGGAATTGAATGATCAGTGGCTAAATTTTATGGAAGCACTGGCTTTGTCTGGGTGGGGAGATGGCTTATTGAACTTATACATTTTTGCAGATTTTCTTGGTCTCAATTGGTTCTAGGACCTTTACCTCTTCCATCCATCTGTTTTGCCTGAGCTGATGAGCCTGACAGAATTTGGATGATAAAACCTATGAGGTTTTATCATCCAACACTGGCCTGCTCCATGTCTGGGAGACTACCACATTGATACTTGTATGAATTATCAGCATGAGCTTGAGCTTTCTAAGTAGCTTGCAAAAGGTACAGAAGATGCAACCTAGAGGTGTGGGAGAGTTTACTTTGGCTAAAGAAAACCAGGAGCTAGAAAGAATTTGAACAGATAAGTATTATTTTTCTTTTTTCCTCTAACAGGCTAATCCGAGACAGTTTCTCTGACCAGCCTATTTGGAGACATCCTAGGTAGCTGAGTGAGTGACCTACCAAGTGACTGGCTGAGGTCCTTCAAGCTCATGGTGAAGTAGAGTCCATTGTTGTTTTACTTATCTCACATTGCTTGTCATCTTTCCCTGCCTCACTTTCCTTTTCCTATATTCTTGTCCTGGGAATGCACATCCCTGAATAAAGTAATACTTTGTAATGTTTGCCTCAGTTTTTGTTTTCTAGAAGTCTTGGAGAAAGACAGAAGAGAAGACAATCTTTGTAGAGTTAGAATATAACAGGAAATGATCTGCATTGAGAACATTTATGTTGGAAATAGCCACAATCAGATTTTAGAGGGCCATATTGATAGACATGTAGATTCTTTGAAGGTTTTTGAGCAGAGTGCCATAATGGAAATTGGGATTTATGTAGGTGATTAGGTTGAAGTAGAAAACAGAAGTGGTGGAGGTGGGGAGAACTGGAGTCAGGAAGACTAGTTTTGATTCAAATGTGAGGATGAGTGTAGAACCAGGCTGTAGAAATTAAACAGTAGACAAGGACTTTTAGGATGGCTTTAGCCATTTTGATAAAATAGGAAGCAATGTCATTTACTAGAAGTTAGTAGGAAGAAGATACAATTGGAGGGTTAAGGAGGCAGAGAATGTGAGTGTACCCTTTTGAGTCATGCTCCTGAGTATCCATCATCCAGGTTTGGTCATGCTGTTTCTTGTTGGTCTGGCTGGTGGTGATAGGTCTTTCTGCTCTCCATCAATATGCTCCTAGGACACACACAGAATTTCTTATTTCATAATGAATTTGTGTACTATAAAAAATTTCCAAAAGACTTATCAGATATTTATTCAATCTAGTCAATTTGGATTTTGTTAATTAAGCTTTGTTAGTTTTTATAAATTAATTTTTTAACATATTAAAATTAATTTGTTAAAAGTTGTTCATTAAAACTAATACAGAAAATGCTACTTATAATACTTTTTAATGAACAAGCATATGAGCTCTGTGGTTGTACAGCAATTGGCTTTTCTTGTACAGCCAGAGTAACCACAGAATACTTATGCAGTAATAACTTTTGTCTAGACTTGGTTGTTCAGGAGAAGGCAGAAGTGGGATTAGCAAGCCACATGTTAATCTGGCTCCAAAATGTGGAAGTATGTGCTCAGTTTATTTATGTTTTTAAACACTCAGCTACATTTAATATTTTTGAGTAATTTAAATTTAAATTTTGGCCTGTTATTGAACACTTGGGTTTGTGTTGAAGTTAAATAGTAGATAAGGAATATGAGGATGGCTTTAGACATCTTGGTAAAATAGGAAGCAAAATTTGTTTTGAAGCTTTCTGTGTCCAAGATTGTTTTGCTAATGCTCCAAAATATTATGTGAGTGTAGTTTATGTGTTAAGGCAGGTAGGCAGAGGTAAACTATAAACCAGAGGATATAGTACATCTACACAGGCTCTGAGTTGAGAAAATTTAAAGAACCCTTAAGTTAAAACAAATAAACACACCACAAATGTGAAAACAGTTCCCTAAGGAAACAGTGGATTTGTTGTGCTTGATGTTGTGGTTTCCAGGGACTGAGAGTGTTGTTTGGCTAGTGACTCAGGCAGGAATCTGCTTTTAACTCAGCTAGTTAGTCTTTCTGAAGTGACATAGGTGTCAAAGTGGGCCCTTTTTCAAGGGTGGTGTCCCAATAGCAAAGCCCCATTTGCCTTTAGCATTGAAGTGGCCATCCTGATGCTTATGGTAGGATGCCATTTTATTTGTGTTATCCATTTGCTCTTGCGTGTCTTTCCTGGTTTGGGGCTGTGATTATTAGTAAAGAATCAGCTGCTTGTCATCGGTAACTAACTGGTTTCAGTTTCATCACAGGAAGATGAGAGCCAGGAACAGCATTTAGAAATCAACCAAAGGCTTGTGGGAATCTGACCAGCGTCATTGGCGGAGGGTGAACCGGGTTGGGGGAGTTTTGGAAATAGGGGCAATTTCAAAAGTGGGGGAGCATCATATTTTGAAACAATGAATGATGAAACAACAGCCCTATCGCAAGGAGGTGTAAAGTACAAGGAACATACGGAGGAAAACTGAATGAGACAGACTTTTTAAAAATTCTTGTACACAAGAGAAAGTGTATGCTATGTGTTGACTCTTTTAACTTACCAAGGTGCCTGTGCCAGCAGCTGTAAGCCTTGCTTAAAAAACTCCCACAAGGTTCTGAGGCTTCTTAGGCTCACCTTCCTTCAGGTCACTTCCAATCTTCCCACACACAGACTTACCTCGGCCCCTGGACCTGCTTGGCAGTCTCAACTTGCCTCGGCCCAGTGGGATTTGGCTTTGGTCGACAGTGGTTCTGACCCGGCAATTCTGTGTGATGCTGCTTGTGATGACTGTTTCTCAGCATCATGGATCTCATTCCTAAGCTGGACGTTCTCCGATCTGCCCATGGCCTAACACTCAGATGTCCAGTATTTATTGCTCCATCAGACCTGTTGAGAAAAATGTCTTCCTCTGGAAAAGCAATAACAACCATTTAAAGACAAAATAAAACAAAACCTAACCAACCAATAAATCAGCCCACCCACTCAGATCCCCAAAGATCCTTAGTTAAAGGGAGTGGCTGAAGGCTTTCCAAGGCAGGCTGCCTGTGTTACCAAGACAGGTACCCAGGGAAGGCGTTTCCCTGGCCATAGCCACTGATTCCGACTTCAGCTACAGGTAAAAAGTGCAGCCAAGCCAGGAGGCTGCTTCACAAATGTTCAGCTGGCCCCTGAGCCCTGCTGGTGCCTACTTGTTAAGTGACCTGATAATGTCTCTAAGTTTACAGAACTGACATATGGAAAGTGTCTGAGAGTTGCCCTGTTTTGGGTTTGGGATTTACCATGGTGTGTGTGTATGTGTGTGTGTGTGTGTGTGTGTGTGTGTGTGTGTGTGTGTGTGTGTTTTATTATAGGAGAATGAGACAAGAATGAGTTTTCCACTGACACATAATCAGAGGCCTTCTTGCCAAATCCAGTGGTGTTTAATTGTCTCTAAACTTCTCCATAGGAATTGGTGCCCCATCATCTTATACATCACTCCTACCTTTAATCTGTTGCCTAGTAGTGATGGCATTTCTTTTATTTATTTATTTATTTATTTATTTATTTATTTATTTATTTTTACATATTTTATTGATTTTTTTTTATTGCCCCCCTTCCTCCCTCCCACACATCCCCTCCCTCCCCATAGTTTTATGTCCATTGGTTGTACTTATATGCATTTATACAAGTCCTTCGGTTGATCTATTATCTCCCCCTGATATCCCTACCCTCCCCACTGTAATTTGACAGTCTGCCTGTTGCTTTACTTTCTCTATATCTGTCTCTTGGTTCATCAGTTTATAATGATCTTTATCATCCACCGATGTGTGAGGTCATGTGGTGTTTCTCTTTCATTGATTGGCTTATTTCACTCAGCATGCTGCTCTCCAATTCCATCCAGGTTGCTGCAAATGATGAGAATTCCTTCTTCTTTATGGCAGCATAGTATTCCATTGTGTAGATGTACCATAGTTTTTTGATCCAATCATCTGCTGACGGGCACCTAGGCTGTTTCCAAATTCTGGCTATTATAGATTGTGCTGCTATGAACATAGGGGTGCAAATATCCTTTCTGATTGGTGTTTCTAGTTTCTTGGGATATATTCCTAGAAGTGGGATTACTGGGTCAAATGGGAGTTCCATTTTCAGTTTTTTGAGGAAACTCCACACTGTTCTCCACAGTGGTTGCACCAGTCTGCATTCCCACCAGCAGTGCATGAGGGTTCCTTTTTCTCCGCAACCTCGAGTGATGGCATTTCTTAACACCTGGCCTTAAAGACTGTTATAGTCTTTCTTCACTGGATAATAGGTTTATTTTATGATTCCAATTCTCATCTCTCTGTAGGTAATGCTTGCCTCCACTCATCCAGCTCAAGATTGTCACCTGAGTTTCATATTTATAGATGCCAACTTAGATGCCTTCATCATTATGAAGTCATTCAGAAGTCATGATATCCCAGGTCTAACTTATCTTCCTTCAAAATTTCTCCAATTTACTCCCAGTTTGATATTTCTAATACTGAATAGTGTCTTCATCTTTTAGTCCTTTTCACTACCTTGTCCTATTGCATTTTATTTTAAATGGCTCTTTATTTTGTTTTCTTTTCCTTTCATTTTCACTGGCCCCCTCTAAGTCTCATGTTCTTAAATCATTAGCCTCTTGTCTTTACACTGCTGAGTATATCCTCTCAAAATGTCATTATTACTGTGAAATTCTTGTTTTCCATACCCTACAATGCAAAGCAAAATCTCCTAGCTTGGTCTGCTCTTGACCCAATCTCCTGCCGCATCCACTTCGCTTCTATTTAGTTAAGAGAGAGCCTCAGGGAATCCAGTTGCCTGCTGTCTCTTGAGTCACCCTGAGATTACCACAGTAGCAACAATAAGAATCTTGGTAATTAAAAATATATATATTTTATTGATTTTTTTACAGAGAGGAAGGGAGAGAAATAGAGTTAGAAACATCGATGAGAGTCATAGATCAGCTGCCTCTTGCACACCCCCTATTGCGGATGTGCCTGCAACCAAGGTACATGCCCTTGATTAGAATAGAACCCGGGACTCTTCAGTTGACAGGCTGATGCTCTATCCACTGAGCCAAACCGGTTTCAGCAGAATCTTGGTAATTTTGATTTTCACATTTGGGTACCTCTTCTGGATTTAGGAACTTCATTCTCGGCAGCACTAAACCTTTACTCGCTCCATGTTGCATTTAAATTCCAGGTGGCATGCCAGTCAGTATATGAGAAGGGGAAGGATTTGGTGATAGAGAGGACATTTTTTCCTAAGTAGAGTTTAAGAGAAAGGTTTAGAAGTACATATCCTCATTGTATAAAACGAACTAATCTTGAGATTTAGGTAAGGTTTGGACATCTATGGACACATTTTATTTTAGAAGAACTTTTCTGGTGAGAATCTTGTGTGTAATAAAATAATATATTTAAAAACACAAATTTATACATAAAATATTATTGGGAGCTTCATGCTTTCCACTAAAGAGTGGAATTAAAATCATTTGCTGACCACAGAGATCTGGGAGTAGCATGTGAAAGAGAATTCTAGAAAGCCACTTGCAAACAAGAGGAATGTGGTATCCCTTTTTACTTCTTTCCCTTGGTCATCACATAATGTGTGACGAGTAAGGGTTGACTTCCACACAGAGATGGAGCATTTCCCAAAACCCATTAGGGAGATTAATCTTGCATTAATGTAGGCTATGCTAATGTTCTTTCTTCCTTTGTTCTATTATTAGAAAAGTGCTTATAATTTTTGTCTTCAGAAATATATGGTTGCTTTCCATGAACAACAACACACTAGACCAGATTTGGCCTGGTGTCTGAAAGGCTCTAGCTGTGGCAATGGTAGAAAAATCCACCACCCAAGGGTGCATGAGGCCACACCAGATTTGACATGTAGAAGTCAGGAACAATCAAGGGCATGTAGATACTAGGGCAAATAGCTGATTTGGAAACATAATTTGCATGTCAGTGTTCCTAGCCTGGCACCGAGGCAAACTTCACTCTTTTATCTCTAAAATATACTACGTGCCAGGCTCTGTAGCTGGTTTCCTTTTCAGATGAAGAAAAACTGGAAGAACTTAGGCTGGTGACTTACTCATGGCCAAAGAAGTCAACTAGGTACTTTAGTGGCAGTGGTGAATGAAAAGAAGCAAGTGTCTCATACGTTGGGCATCTTGCCTCCTAGCATAGAATCAGCAGCAACTATTGATTGAAATTTATTCCCTTTCCAATCAAATATTGGAAATTTTACCTTGCTCACAGGGTCAATCACTTTTCCCTACTATATTCTTTAGAGTGTTCAAGTAGATGTAAAATTGCAGTTAGCAATCTGTGAATCATATCTCTTTTGACCCAACTGATCTTTGCTGGTGTTCAAAGGCTATAGAAGCATTTCAGTTTTTCATCTTCTCTGATGAGCTAGAAGCAATGGTGACTCTACAGCTAAACTGGAACAAACTGGCTTCATCCCAATTATCATTTTATGGAAAATGTTTATTTATCTTTCCCATATTATTATAGCATATAGCTGAATTATAGGCCGGATGGGGTCTATAGCAATGCATACTTATTGACTGAGGAAGAAGTAAGCAGGTGATTTTCTGTCATATTTTTATCCTTTTGGTGAAGCTTATGGAAGCTATGTTATCAAAATTGTTGCTTCAGAACTTATCTCAAGTATCTGATATGAATCTGGGGTTGACACAGACACAATATGAAGCAAAGAGGGGAATCTTTTCATGTTATATTGTCATGCAACAAAGGGATTTTTGAATTCAATAACAGGGAATCATGGATTCTTGGTCTAACTGTACACTGAATGGCCAGATTATTATGATCTCTGAATGCATAATAATCTAGCCACTCAGTGTGTGTGTGTGTGTGTGTGTGTGTGTGTGTGTGTGTGTGTGTGTATTAGAGGCCAGGTGCATGAATTCGTGCATGGGTGGAGTCCGGCCAGCCTGGCCAGGGGGAGGGGACATGGGCAGTTGGCTGGCCTGCCTGCTGGTTGAACTCCTGGTTAAGGGAGCAATTTGAATATTAGTCTTCTATTATATAGGATATACACTGAGTGGCCAGATTATTATGCATTCAGAGATCATAATAATCTGCCACTCAGTGTATTTTCCATAGTGCAGGTTCACACCCCTGGACAGCTGTGCTAAATGAATTTCTTTGTATTATTAAAATGGGAATGACTGACAAATCTCAGAGGGAAGGCAAGAGTAAGGAGTTGGGGAGAGATTAACCTGGGAATTTATATACATATATGCATGGTCCATGGACATAGACAATAGTGGAATGAAAACATGGGAGGGTGGGAGTGTGGTGGAGGGGGTCAATGGGGAAAAAAAAGGGGACATCTTGTAATACTTTCAACAATAAAGATAAATTAAAAAGGGAAAATAATGGGAATGAGCCAGAAAAGACCAAAGCTTGGACATGCATCTCTAGAACTGGGTCAATCCCTGAGGTAAGACAGAATCTCAAATCTGTAGGTCCCAGCTTTGGCTCTGCTGCTTCACTGAGGTTGAGAAAATACATCAAGATGAAAAAAGGACTGTTACCTCAGAAAGAATTGAATAGCTTGCCTCTTGCTATTCCATTCCTCATTGGGCTATTTCCCCAAGGCGAGATGAGAGAGATGCTGGTTGGTAAAGAGTTTATAGAGGTGAAAATAGAAGGGCTGACCTGGGAGCTGTCTTCAAGAGGAATTAATACAATGTATTAGCTTTCCCTGTTTATGGTTTTCCTGGTAGATACCTCAACTATGAACAATAGTTTCAGTGAGGAAGACAGAATGAGTTCTGACAGGAAGGTTGGGAGCTGTGACAGGCAGGAGAAAAATGAAGCCAAACAGCATGGTGATGTGTCATCACTACTGTGTCTACCTTGATCCACATTCAGTTATCTATTTCTTTTCAAAATGATACACACTTATTCATTTATGAAACAGCATGTATGTTCTGCGGCACAGTATATGGAAATAAGTCTCATTACTTTCTTTTCACACCATGAATTCATTAATACATTCATTCCATTCAAGAGTCATTTATTGAGAGCTTACTAAATGCTAGGCACAGTAGTTGGTACTATAAGTTATAAACCAATTATTTCCTAGAAATTTTATAGTAGTGAACAATTTGATTTTACTTAAAAAAATTGTTTTGGTTTTTCACTAATGTTACAGTTTTCAAACCAGGAATAGGAATCCCTGAATAAATGAAAAGAGATGAAGATATTTGTGATAAATTTTATAGCTTTTTAGATCTACATTTCAATAGACCTATAAAGGCATTGCCTTATTCACTAAAATATTGTCTGCTTATTGCAAGCCAATTATAAATAAGATCAGATACTGATTGACTCTGCAGATGCCCTAATTGTTGCTCAGAAGTCAATACAATAGATTTCTGAGGCCTTATCCTTGTATATAATCAGTGGCATTGACATAAATTGGAACCTTATATTTCTCAGGTCATATTTTGAAGCTGTTATCAAAATTGTTGCCTATTATTTTTTACTAGGTAATGTTATAGTAACTTTGAGGAGTGAATGTAGGAGATGTGATAGAATAAAAAGCTCTGGATCAATGAAGATGACTTGTGATAAGACAAAATCACTGACAAATACATAGAAGTACACATTACTGGGTGGGATGGTGAAGAAGGAGAAACAAAATAGTGATAATCAGTGACAGGAATCATGAATAAGTAACTCTTGTGATAATTACAATGAAAGCAACGTAGATCATGAGGACCTCCAGTAGAAAGGAAGAAAGGCAAGCCAGGGTTTGTAGATGGCCTGTGTCCTTCCAGTATCTGGGGAGAAAGAAGATAAAAATTTGAGCAATGGAAGCCAAGGTCATTGCTAGTAAAGGGGAAAGTGGTATAGCTGTGGGGCTCATAGGGTTATTTTTGATCACTTCTGAGACTTAGTTATGATGTACAAGAGGATGTCCTATGAAAAGAGTGGTTAACACAAATGTGGGAGGGGATTGAAGATAAAATTTGTAGTGATATTCCAGAAAAGCTGGAAGGTTAGGAACAGGAGCACCCAAATCCTGTGTGTCTGTCAGGGAAAGAAAGAATGGATCTCTAGTTGAAGATAAGGAGAGAAAGTTTATGCACTAAAGTTAGACAGGAAGTTTTAGCATCAATGTACAGATTAACTCTTAATATCTGATTTTTTTGGTGATTATTTGGAATTTTAATTAAATACCTTAATAAAATTTTCTTTATAATACTTTCTGGTATGAGGATTTGTCCATATTTCAAATGTCTCCCAGTTCCTGGAAATGGCAATTTCCGTTAGCAGCATTTCATAATTTTGATTACCTGGAGAAGGCAGATTAACAAGTAAAGAGAGTTAGGTTTTATTTCTGAATCACATATCTCTGGTCCCCAGGAAATGTTAGTTTAACTGTGTATGATTATGGAAGGATTTTGTAGAATGTTGAGGTGCAACATAGTCTGTATATGAATAACATATTTTGGAAAAATTAAATGTAATATCTCTAATAGTTCCTACATTCAAACATCAAAGAATCAGAAGAATAACCTCTTAATTTATAATAAACAGTTAAATCTCAAGAAAAGCATATAGTCATTTGGAAAACATTCAATTATTCTTTCTTCAGGGGTTCATGCTAATAAATGTTTTGGGCTCTTTCTCTCAACTGCTGGCATCATGGTGTTGGAATGGTAATGGTAACTTGGCCAACTACTGCTTGTCTGAACTCAGTCCCATGAAAAGAGGTGTTGTGAAATACTAAATCCATTCAAAGGAGGAGGTTATTTGTGATCATGTGATAAAATGTTAAAGAAGCCAAAAAAGACACAGGAAGGCCAGGTTGTGAGGGAAGAGGAATTCACTCCCAGAAATGTTTGGATTGAAAGAAATGCTATCTATTGATAATAACTATGGAAGACAGAAAAGTAAAGCGATTAGCCCCCTTTGAATGAAGGGGAAAAAGCAAAGCAAAGTGCAGAAGTGAGAAAAATCATCATCACTAAATTGAGAAGAAAACCGTTGTAATAAAAACTAGATTGATGAATGACCTTTAGCTGTGGAATGATACCATCCTGGTGAAACTTGAACTGAAAGGATTTCTTCTGAGGGCTAATTTACATTTTTTCTTTCTCAGCCTTCACCACATTTTATTAGAGCATGGTTCTGCGTGGTTAGTGTCTTTGTCTCTCTAAAAAAGAGAAAAAGCTTGACACACCTGGATGTGAGCAGTTAGTCAGGTGACCCCTGTGAAAGAAATGAGCAAAGTCAGAAAAAGCCTGGTAAGGGAGAGGGGGCTTTTGGGGGCTTGCCCTGAGTAATATCTTATGATTGAGTTTACAGAGGAATTTCCCTCCCAAGATCAGAAGGGCTGGCACTGAACTTGCTTCAGGGGAACAGGGTCCTTCTGAGAGGGGATGAGGACATTTGCCTGCTTCAGTGCAATGGTAATTGACTGAAAGACATTTGTGGTGGGCAAGATAATAGCTCCCCGAAGATGTCACATCCTAATCTGGGAACTGTGGTTGTATTACTTTACATATGAAGAGGAGTCTTTCAGCTGTGTTAAAGTAAGGATCTTAACATGAGATCTTTCCCAGATAGGTAGGTGGGTCCAATCTACTTACATATTTATTTCAGAGTCACTTGTATAGCTAGGTCAGAGAGAGATGTGATGATAGAACAGGGTCAGATAGATGCAACAGAGGATAAATAATTTTCTGTTTTTATTTATTTTCTCCCCATTTTTAATTAAGAAATTATATGTGTACATATCTTACCATTACCCCCCTTCCCACCCCCCATCCATACATGCCCTCTCTCCTCAGTGTCTTGCTTTAAAGATGGATAAAAGGAATGTGGGCAGCCTCTGGAAGCTGAAAAAGGCAAGGATAAAGGTTCTCTCCTAAACCTGCAGAAAGGAATGCAGCACTATTGACACCTGGATTTTAACTCATGAGAGCTAGTTTAAACTTGTGACCACCAGAACTGTTAAGATAATAAATTTGTATTGGTTTAAGCCACTAAGTTTAGGATATGTCCTATAGGAGGAGGGGGGGGGGGAACTAGCAAAATATTGTCCTATGCTCACACTTTCTCTTTATTGTCTATTGTTAGTTTGTATTATGAATTCTGTCTAAATAAAAAAGCTGTGCTGTTAGGCTAATTCTCCAAGGAAAATCTTGAAAATGGAAGATGATTTTAGAGGCTGTATTAAGTAAATAGGCCTATAAGTAGTAGATACATTAACAAATTAATACATTCACTCTGTTCAGTCACAAATACTTTTTGAGTTCCTGTTATCAACCAAGCTTGTAAATTTTTGGGATTGAAAACTTCATCCTGCCTCCAGGAAAAACGTATAGACTTGTGGGGAAGACTGTTAAACAGGGAATTCCAATGCGTGGAGTGGATAGGCTTGCTTCTCTTTGTTGTCCTTGCTGTAGGTGTTTAGAATTCACCTTCTCTACTAAATTAAGCCAGTCACCACTCCTTCACCCAGTTTCCATTCTCCATAAATTTATTTAAATCTTGTTCTATTACTACTTCTCTTGTTGTTTTTAAATATATATTTTATTGATTTTTCATAGAGAGAAAGGGAGAGAGAGAGAGTTAGAAACATCGATGAGAGAGAAATATCAATCAGCTGCCTCCTGCACCCTCCCCCCCCCCCCCCCCCCCCCCCCGGGGATGTGCCCACAACCAAGGTACATGCCCTTGACCGGAATTGAACCTGGGACCTTTCTATCCACTGAGCCAAACCGGTTTCAGCATCTCTTGTTCTTTATATTTGTTCTTGAGGGGGTATATGACTTATCTTCTGTGTATTATTGGCCTTGGTTTTCTCTTAGAGAAACCTGGTACAGCATGACCCTGCATTATCCCTCTGGAAAAAGAAACCATTAAATAATACTTCCTTGTACTAAGTGCTGAAGTAGGAGGAAGGAAATAAGCAAGTCAACTTCCTAAGCTACAGCCTTGTTTTTAGGAGGTGAGCCATATCTATGCAGAACTTGCAAGTGATTTAGCATTTCTTTCTGCAGAGGTGGTTCATAATAAGTTGGAAGAACAGATGAACAGGAATGACGTAATAGATAAAATAAAAATTTAGATCACTTTTTTTTTATTGCTAACCATTATTTCCTAGAATTATAAATCCTAAGGGCTTTGGCAGGTTCTCTTGGTGAAGACTTATCTTTCCTCACTAGTGATCAGCTTTCTAATTATGAGTTACATCTGTCCAGGCAACTACTCAAAACAAAAATAACTTGATTAAGTTATTAGAGATTTTTATTCCCCCATTCACTTATCAACTTTATTAATAAAAAGATGGTACCAAGCAAAGGGAAAAATACATGGTTTACTAAGCAAAGCATGTCTGAGAGACTTACCCCTATAAACATTGAGTCAAATATTTTTATCTAGAGTAATGGTCTTTAGTACTCTTTCTGTGATTTGTAAGGTGGTTCCCTTTTCAAAGCGTGGCCCTGATTTATACAGATTAAACTATTTGAATTGGCCAGAAAGAGAATGTGAGAAATGGATGTAAGTAACTTATTTGTTTCTTTTGGTCCTTCTCTTAGATCTCTGAAATGGTGTGGCTCTGTGGCAAGTCCTTATCTCTGGTTAACCTCTGTACAGTGACTACTGGAGTGGAGCATGCAGAAGTGGCAGAGGAATGTGCTTTGAATTAAATCCATTTAGGGAGGTTATTTGTTATAATGTGATAAAATGCACAGATGTTAATTTCTCTTCTTCATCTTATGCACGATTGCCTTGCTGTCCTACCCTGCCTGTGTGTGCCTACAGTGAGCACATGATAGATGTTACAAATAGGAGATACAAAGAGGGTGTAGTATGAGAACAAAGGCATTGGAAGTGGGTGAGTGACACAGATCAGAGGAAGAGCAGGCAGCAAGCCTGGGCAGAAAAGAGAAGGAATGCTCAGGCTAGGAGGGCAGACAACTAGAGCCTGAAACTACTACCAAGCCTCAAAAGCAAGATCATGAATTGATAAGAAATTTATTTCCCTGTTGTTGTTGTTGTTGTTGTTGTTTTTAATCTTGCATATAAAGAAAATTATTTCACCTATTCTGAAGATTTGTGTATAATCAGGAATTCTTTTTGGGGTAGAAAAAGTCAAAATTCTTCCCCAACCTCTAACTGATTTATTCCTGGCAATTTCTATATTGAAGCAGCACGTCAATTTGGTACAGATTGCATGGGTCACCTAGGGAGAGAGAACTCCCTGAACTCAGCCCTGGAGCACTCAAAACAGATATCCATGGATGATGAGGAATCTACATGGAATACCTAAGAAAATAAAGTGGGATTGGAGAAAAACCAGGAAAGAGGGTTTCATAAAAGTCAAAAGAGGAGAGTTTGAGAGCATGAATTGTGGGCTGATCGTAAGGTGACCAGACGTCCCTCTCTTTTAAAACGCGGTGGGACTCGGGACAAATTGTTAAAAATCGGGACTGTCCCGCCAAAAGCGGGATGTCTGGTCACCTCAGAGGGAAACAGAATAACATGTGTGGAGAGATGTGACTACTTGATTTGGATCATGGAGCAGCTTCACTGGCATGATATGGGAGGAAGCTAGATTAGAATGGGCTTTTCATGAACTAATCCTTGATGTTCACATAAATGTTTTTTGAGTGCTTAGTATGTATCAGATGTTATTCAGGGTGTTGGGGGATTCATTGGTGAAAAACAGAGACGATCTCTACTTTCATGATAGCTTATGGGGGCAGGTAAATAAAAAAAGAAAACAACAATTACAAAGGCAGGAATAACCTGGAAATGTTGGTGGGAGGGGAAAAAATGTCACTCTATCTTATGGTATAATGATTAAACAGAAAGGAAAAAATTAGAGAAAATATGAAATGAGCAGGGGTCAGATTACATAGGATCTTGTAAACTATGTTGTAAAGGGTTAATAATTTGTCCCACATGCAATGGGAAGATTTTAGAGAGGTTTTTACATGGGTGCAATGTTATTTAATTTTTGTTTTGAAGAGTGAATGAGAGGTGAGGAAGTAGAAACCACAAATATAGTCAACTTCCTCAAGATATTGGGGCTAGGCTGACAAGTAACTAACATTTATTTAGTGGTTGCCATGAGCCAGGAGCTATTTTAAGTATTTCACACATCATCAGTTTAATATTAATAACATCCCAAATGATGTAGAATCTATTACTAGCCTTACTTTCCTTAAAGGTGAAGAAACTGAGGTATAGAAAGAGGACTTCGAATAAAAGTGGAGTGTTTTTATTTAATTTTGCTTACTTGTCCATTTATCCTTTGATAGGACAGAGGTAGAGCTTCTATATTAATATAAAGGAAAATTGAGAATATAGGGATTCAGATAGGCTTATTGTTTGACAGAAGATAGTTTTCCCTTCTGAGAGTATGAATTTTTTAATGTTCATCAGCTGAGCAAGAAGGAGCAGGGAGCAGCAAGGGTGAAAAGTGATTGAATGGGAGAGTGGTATACATGTGCTATTAAATGTTTAACAACTTGTTTTCCTCTAAAACTTTATCCTTTATAGTTAGATCTATCATCTATCTGCGGGTAGTTTTTTGGTATGATGTGAGGTAGGGATCCAAACGCCTTATTTTTCATTTGGAAATACAACTTATGCAGCACTATGTATTGAAATGACTATCGTTTCTCTATGAAAGCACAGTGTCATCTTTGTCAATCATTGGTTGATTTTATATATCTGGGCTTGTTTCTGGACCTTTTATTCTGTTCTATTTGGTCAGTTAAAAACCTTTGTTTTTCAAGATGATTTTCAGTGTCTACAACAAAAGCTCAAACAAAACTTCTTGGGTTTACTTTGACAACTACTAGGAATTTTATTGAGGTAAAGTACAGATATGAAATAGATGAAATAGATGTTCCCTCTTATTACTTTCTTCAAATACAGTGTGAATTGGATAGAAACTAGTGGGAACTGCCCAGACTCTCCCACAGGATAGAAAGTATTAGTTCTTTAGCTGCTGTCAGCATTCAGCCTTTAGCGCCAACCCTCTTCAGGATTCCTGAAGAGCTCCACCTCAGTGAAAGAAACATCACCTTCCTGGGGCAGCCCACAATAACTGGCTCCTCTTATTGTCTGCTGATACCTCAGAATGAGAAGCTAGAGGGCTCAGGAAGCAGAGGTATTGTGTAGATCACTGGGACTTTTCCTGTGTCCACTGGTGGATATGTTTCCCCTTTGGGAACGGAGACCTCTAAACCTGCAGAATCCTGAGTTGCAACAGTAGAAACTTCTCTAACAACTTGGGGAAACTCCTCAAGTAGGTCACCAGGAATGATGGTAAGTGTGGCCACTTCTGCTTCCACTTCTTGGTTCCTTGACCCATGTATTCTACCTATTAGGGGCCATATACAGGTCAACTGCTTAAAGTACTACATTCTAATGTGTGGCACTCCTATCCCTGCAAGATTATTACCTCTAATCTGGCATTTTAGCTGATTCTGCTTGATACAGAATGGGGTTTGACTAGTAGAATCTATGGTCATGTGCTAACTCCTGCACGTCCTTTGCTGTTGTTCCCTTTATATTGAAGTTAAGTTATATGAGATGCTGGGACAGTGGGTCAACTAATCTCTAAGCTTTCAGTCTGTCTTTAGGAGAAGCTTAAACCTTATCTGGAATATTTGCATATTACTGTGAAAATAAATTATTGCCTTTTCCAAGATGAAAGTAGTCCAGTACTGACAGGTTGGTCTTAATAAACCATCCCATACCTTAAGCTTATCATAACAATTTTATTTGATTCATAAGTTCTTAATTTAGGGATTCAGGAAGGACTCAACTGGCTAGTATATCTCTGGTACTCATGACATCAACTGGGGTGTCTGAGGCTAGAGGATTCATTTCTAACATGGCTTCTTCCTCAAACGTCTGGTGTCTCATTATATCTTGGCCTGACTCTCTTTCTTTATACATGTGCCTTATCCTTCAAAGCCTCTCTAGGTGACTTGGTCTTTTTAGATCACAGTGATCTTAAAGTAGAAGTCTGACTTCTTATTTGATAGCCAGTTTCTCTCAAGCAAGAGTTTCAAGAAAGAGCATTCAAAGAGGTCCAGGTGATGGCTGGAAGGCTTTTAACAAACTAACTTTGTAATTTAAGAATATCAATATTTGTATTGGTAAGTGAGTCACTCAGATTCAGCTTGGGTTCAAGAAAATAAAAAAGACTCCATCTCTTGATGGGGACAATGGCATGCACAAAGGGAAAGAATGTGTTGATGATAGTCATTTTGTAGACAATCTACAACAGACAGTCTCATGAGTATGATTTAAGAGGGACTTAGGGTTGATCTCTATTATTGGCAGATAAATTTGGCAGCAGCCATAGTTTTTAAGCCAATGTATAGCCTCCATTTCTGCCACCATGGCTATCCATGTGCCCATTGTGAAAGATGGCCAATACAGAAGTTGACTGATAACAACTGTCAATTTTGTCTACCTGTGTGTTTAGTGCTTTTACTTTCCTAGATTTTCTTTGGGGATCATATGCAAAACAGAAGCTCCAGATTTTAAATTTTCTTTTATATTTCCATCCACATTCTCCTACTATAGATTTCCTTGACTCTAATCTTTCAGTCTCACTTTTCAGGCCCTTGATCAGCTTTGCTATGCTATTCCCCACTGACCACTCATTTTTCATCTCAAGGAGATAATTATATGTATCACCTAAAGAATGGCACAATGGGAAGATTTCCTCTCACCACTCTCTTTTAGGACCACTCTTGAATAAGGATATGTTTCAGCCACAGTCTCCTTTGATTTACAGCTACATACTGAGCTGACCCATCCATGGAACCAGTTTAGGAATTTCCCCCTTCATAAATATATTAGTTAGTGTTCCCCAGAGGAAAAAAAATATCAATATGATATATATAAAGATATCCTATACAATAAGGAAGTAATATGCAAATTGATGCTCACACCCTCGCACAAGATGGCTGCCCCCATGTGGTCAAAGATCGCCACCACAAAATGGCTGGCAGGGGAGGCTAGTTGTGGGTGATCAGGCCAGTCAGGGAGGGCAGTTGGGAGCAACCAGGCCAGCAGGAGAAGACAGTTGTTGGGGGGATCAGGCCTGCAAGGGAGGGCAGTTAAGAGTGACCAGGTGGCAGGGGAGGGTGTTGGGGTCAAACAGGCCAGCACAGGAACAGTTAGGCATCGATAAGGCTGGTAGGGGAGTAGTTAGGGGGTAATCAGGTTGGCAGGCAGGCGAGTGGTAGGGAGCCAGTAGTCCTGGATTGTGAGATAGGGCCTAAACCAAGGGGTCCCAGATTGTTTAGGCTGGGCTGAGAGACACTCCACCCCCAGGGCATGAATTTCATGCACCTGGCCTCTATACTAATAAAAGGGTAATATGCTAACTAGACTTGGAGACCTTCTGGGAGATCTTCCCGACATCCTTCCAGACAAAGCCATGGTGGCAGGGCCAAGGCAGAGGTGGTTAGGGGTGACCAGGCCAGCAGGAGAGGGCATTTGGAGGGGACCAGGCCTGCAGGGGAGGGCAGTTGGGGGGGGATTCCTGTAGGGGAGGGAAGTTGGGGGCGATCAGGCTTGCAGGGAGGGCTGTTAGGGATGACCAGGACAGCAGGGGATGGCATTTGGGGGCAACCAAGCTAGCAGGGGAGGGCTGTTAGAGGTAATCTGGCCAGCAAGGAGCAGTTAGGTGTTGATCAAGCTGGCATGGGAGTGGTTAGGGGTGATCAGGTTGGCAAGCAGAAGCATTTAGGGGCAATCAGGCAGGCAGGTAGGCAAGCAATTGGGAGCTAGTAGTCCTGGGTTGTAAGAGAGGTCCTAGATTGGAGAGGGTGCTGGCTGGGCTGAGGGACACACATGCCCCATCCATGCACAAATTTTGTGCACCAGGCCTCTGGTAATTCCATATATAGAGGTAATGAAGAGGCTCAGACAAAGCACCAAGGAATCTAAAATGTTGAGATGCCTCTCAGGTTTTTCCTTTCTACATCAGATTCATGTTCTCTACTTCAGAGTAGACAAAATCTCCTAATGAGGTATTGGGACATTATCTCATATACTGGGAGTGTTTAATCTATGATACATCTCTATTTTATATTCTTGATTTATGAAACATTTGCTAGGAAACATGTGTCATAAATCTATAGATTTTAGATTTATTTTTAATTGATACTTTATTGAGATATAATTAACACATGATATTACATTAGTTTCAGGTGTATAATATATAATGATTTGATATATGTATATATTATGGAATAATCACCATAATAAGTCTAGTTAATATCCATCACTATATTTATTTACAAATTTTTGCTTGTGATGAGAATTTTTAATATCTACTCTCTTAGCAACTTTTAAATAGACAACAGAGTATAATTAAGTATAGCCATCATGCTATATATTACATCTCTAGGACTTATTTGACTAGAAGTTTATACCTTTTGACTACCTTCACCCATTTATTCCACCCATACCCCCTGCCTCTGGCAACCACCAATCTGTTCTTTGTATCTATAAGGTATTTTTTTTTTAAATATTCCACATATAAGTGATATCATATAGTATTTACCTTTCTCTGTCTGATCTATTTCACTTAGCAATAATACCATCAAGGTCATGTTGTCACAAATGGTAGGGTTTCCTTCTTTTTTGTTTGTTTTTTTGTTTTTTCCCCCCCAATATATTTTATTGATTTTACACAGAGAGGAATTGAGAGGGACAGAGAGTTAGAAACGTTGATGAGAGAGAAACATCGACCAACTGCCTCTTGCGGTGTACACCCCCCACTGGGGATGTGCCCGCAACCAAGGTACGTGCCCTTGACTGGAATCAAATCCGGAACCTTTCAGTCCGCAGGCTAATGCTCTATCCACTGAGCCAAACCAGTTTCGGCGGGTTTCCTTCTTTTTTATGGCTGATAATATTCCATCTCACACACACACATACACACACACACACACACACACACACACACACACACACACCATATTTTCTTTTTCCCATTCATCCATCTGTGGACCCTTAGGATGTTTCCATGTCATGGCCATTGAATACAATATTTCAATGAACAAGGGGGATACAGATATCTTTTCAAGTTAGTGTTTTTGTTTTATTGAGCTTAAGACCCAGAAGTGGATTGCTGGATCATATAGTAATTCTACTTTAATCTTTCGAAGAAATTTCAAACTGTTTTCCATAGTGATTGCACCAATTTACATTCCCACCACTAGTGCACAAGGGCTCCTTTTCCCCCCCACATCTTTGCCAACAATTGCTATTTTTTGTCATTTTTATAATAACCATCTTAACAGGTATGAGGTTGTAATTTACTAATATTGTAGTTTTGGTTTGCATTTCCATAATTAGTATTCCAGACTACCTGCTGACCTAACTTCTCCCAAAATTACCTTGTGCTATCTGAATAATCCAGTAGGATCCAGATGGACTTCTGGACCTTTTATAATACCCCTGTAAAATATCTCTCAGCAGTTATTAAAGCCATGATGAAGTTACTGTTCAAAAAATATTTATTTATTTTGTAGGAGGGAGGAGGTTATTGCACATGACACTTGCCACTGCTATGTTGCTGCTACATTTGATTTTCTACTTGATAACTATGTCAGCTTGTTGGAAGACTTAACTGCCACCTTTTAAAAATATAACTATTATATGAAAAAAAATATTTACACTGATAGAAAACAACTTCCAAAAGAGGATATGATAAAGAGAAAGAGGAAGCTGATGAGCACTAAAAGAATAGTGTCAGCAGTTTCATGGGAGAGTAGTTTAATTAATGTTTTAAGCCTCTGAAGTCACAAAGAATCCAAGAGAGAAAAATCCCTAATCTATTCTTCTTCCTCTTTCCTATCAGGACAAAAAATAATTTGGGAACATTACTTCATAGTTTGTGGGTTAGGTTAGAGTTTTTTTTTTGGGTGGCAGAATCTGTTATCATTTTTTTCAACTTTGTTCAGAAAAAAATTCTAAATGATATTGCTGTCCCAAAACTGCTAGAATTTCTAGATTAAACAGTCTGAATGTTTTAGGATACTACAGCAGCCACAAATTGAATATACTTATGGGTAAAACATTTCTGGTACTTTCCTTCATGAAGAAGATGGTAAGTAAATTTCTTAATCACACAGATCTATTTCTTTCTATGGGGTTGTGGGAACCACATCAGGGTCCCTGGTTAGTCAAGGCCAATGGGAGCACAGAGGCATTTTTGTCAATACACCAGAATGGCCAAGGCCACTCTGAGCATGAGCCTAATCGGGATGCCCAAGGCCAAGATACCATGAGTGGGTCTGTAACCCAAATGATTAATGTCACTGTTGGCAACCAGCCTTCTTTGTCCAACGTTATATATAAGTTACTGGCCATAGAGGCTAGAGAAAGAGAGTTGAGCAGAAGTTAGAGAGCTCAGAGAAATAGAAGCAGTAGACCCAGAGAATGTCGCTCCTATGTGTGCACTATGAAGAAGACTAAGCTGGAGAAAGCAGCTAGGAAGGAAAAAGACTAGAGAGCTCAGATTTGGCTACCATGTGAACCAGCCAGTGTGTTTGGTAGGGGAGACAGGAGAAGCTTCTGAGCTAGAGAGCTCAGGTACTGCTAAGATGTGAAGCGGTGAGTCTAGGGAACAGCATGCGGCTGCTCAGAGAGTAGCTGTGGGTTCAGAGACTAATGCTGCTTTTGTGGGAAAGATGTATTTGTTCACCAGCCGGTGTATGGATGCATGTCTATATGGACTTTGTTATAAAGGACTGTCTCATCTGATACTATGTGGCCACTGGCTTTTGCAATAAAGACTCAAAAATACACCCACAGCCTCTCATGGCTTCTCCGTCTAAGATAGGGGTGTCGAACTCAATCAGAGAAGGGGCCAAAATCTAAAATCCAGCCTAAATCGCGGGCCGAATGGTTTACTGAACAGTCATAAACTGACAATGTCATAAACTGACAGCGGAGTGCAGTGATGACAGTGCGGTGCGGGCCACATAGCAAGGCCTGGCGGGCTAGATTTGGCCCGCGGGCCTTGTGTTTGATACATGTGGTCTAAGACCTGGCATCCAAGGAAGTTCAGCTTTAGGTAGGAGTGCTCGGACGCAACACCTGTAACTAGTGAGCAGAGGATAAAGGAGGAACTTGGACTAAGTTCCCAACAGTTGTACAGTGGGTAGGGTTCAAGAAGGAACCAGCCTAGGCATAGTCAGGAAGAATTCAGAAGAATATATGGACTCAGAACCACTCAAAGCAGCAGTGCTGAGCAGTGCTCCTGCTGTCTCTGACAGGGCTTTTTGATGTATTTGTTAAACTAAAAATAAAAATCACTAGCTTCCTTCTCTTTTTATAAAATAATACACATTAACTGGTAAGCCCAATATGCAAGCAAAGCAAAGCAAAGCAAAGAAAAACGAAGAAATGAATCATAAAACAGACTTAGGTTGTGCCAAAAATAAGACCTCAAGCCATTTGCACTACAGTTTTAAGAAGGAAAAGACTAGTTTGTCATTTTACTGAAATGTGAAGCTCCTGGGTTAGAAGCATGGCTATTCACCCTGAAACTCGGATGGTCTTGCTAAGTGTTTGGAATATAGCAGGCTTTTAAATGAAATTTAAATAAATAAATGAATATATAAACTGGAAACAAAGAAAATCTTTAACTGACTATTAAAAGGTGGCAGATTGCCATAGGAACTGTGGAGAAGTGGGAAAACTCTCATAGTCATCATGGCCAAGTGAGTGCCTGATAATTTTAAACATTATAAACTGATGAACCAAAAGATAGATATAGAGACAGTAAAGCAACAAGCAGACTGTCAAATTATAGCGGGAAGGGTAGGGAGATCTGGGGGAGATAAATAGATCAACCGAAGGACTTGTATACATGCATATAAGTACAACCAATGGACACAAAACTCTAGGGAGGGAGGGTAATTAAAGGAGGGAGGGCAATGGTAATATATGTACACAGATAATAATTTAATAAAAAATAAAAAATAGAGAAAAAAAATAACAAAAAAATAAAAATTTTGATGTTGGGGAAGTTGGTGAGGCCCAGTGTTCATTGTGGTTGCGACCAGTCTCACTCAGCAATGAGACAAAAATTACATAATCTAACCCTATCCTGCTTCTTACAGCTTTTTCTCTCAATAGCTCCCACATGAACTCTCTTTTGATTAAACTGTTCTACTCATTATTCTCTGGACACCTCATTCTTTCCTGTCCTCAATGCCATTGCACAAGAGAAGATAAAGCAGTTTTAAACTTAACTTGTGATGTATTCCTTTGCTTTTTTTTTTTTGCTTATAAAATCTTACCTATTTGCCTGACCAGCATAGCTCAGTGGTTGAGCATTGACCTATGAACCAGGAGGTCACAGTTCGATTCCCGGTTGCAGCCTTGATTCCCCATCGTCTATCTCAAGCACTAAATACTTCAAGAAAACTCATGTAGTCATCCTCATTCTAAGTATGACTGTCCTAATGCATTGATTGTTTCTTCAACCATTGCATTTATTACATATCTTCTTGCATTGTAGTTATTTTAGAGAACAAGGAATCTATCTCACACATCATTTCCCCTCTTCTAAGAGCCTGAGATTTGGCGATTGATTGTTTAATTCAGCATTATGTACTTACTGAATATTTTTATCATTTACCTTGTAGGCATCATGAAGAATGCAAAGTAATTTGAATATTAAGAAGTTTACAGTCTACTAAAGAATACAGAATATATAAAAATAGCTGTGATACATTGTAAAAAGTTAAAAAAATAATGACACATAAAGCATTATGAGATTAAGTGCATTGATACCATACTTCCAGATTTGGAGATAATAGGAAAGCTTAATGAAGAAGGTGAATTTTATCTGGTTTTGAAGAAAGGATAGAATTAGGTCGTGGAAAACCAACTGGAGGCCAAGGATAGGGAAGCACTGAGTGTTTTAGTTGGGCTAGGTCTTGGGTGTCTGATGAAATGTTTTAGGAAATAAAGGTACAAAGTTAGTTTATGATATTTTATACTCTAGGAAGTTGAGAATTTATTGGCAGTCAAAGGCATTGGACCAAGGGGTTATATTTGATCAGGGGTGTATTCCCAGGTTTGACTAGCATAAGTGAGATGATGTTTTGGAGAAAAGAAAGACTGAGGGACAAATGGATGTCATAGTTTATGTAGAAGTGACAAGAGCAGGGTAGTGGGAATGGAAATGAAGAAGAGAAGACAGTTTTAAATATAAGATCCAGAACGATCAGCTAAACTGGGCCACTGATTGTGAGGTGGCAAGGGTGACATCAGAGTCGAAGAGAATAGGCTTTGATCTTGAGTGAGAGGGTGGATGATTATATCATAAAATAAACTGCTGAATATAGAGGGAATACATTTTGAAAGAAAAGTCTTAAATTCAGTCATTGTGAATTATTATAGGGAAATCTAGGTGGAGATTTCTAGATTAGAAAATGACCTAAACTTAGCAGGGACTGGAGGCTTGAGATTAAGAGTCATGTGCAATATTTATGGAAGTCACCATTGAAACCATAGTTTTGAAAGAGAATATTGAGGGTGAGTGTATAAATAAGAACAGGAAAGAGATCCTGGAGGCAGGGCTCAAATCCTTGGGGAGGTTTTTGTTTTTTTCCCCCCATTTCTTTATTGATTAAGGTATTACAAATATGTCCTTATTTCCCCACTATTCCCCATCCCCACCACTTATGCCTTCACCCCCCTGTTGTCTGTGTGAATTGATTAGGCTTATATGCATGCATACAAGTTCTTCACTCTGAGGTTTGATGGATGGTTTGATTGATGTTTCTGTCTCTGGATCTGTTTTAGATCCTCAGTTTATGTTGTTCATTATATTCCATAAATGAGAGAGATCATGTGATATTCATCTTTTTCTGACTGGCTTATTTCACTTAGCATAATGCTCTCCAATTCCACCCATGCTGTTGCAAATGGTAAGAACGCCTTCCTTTTTACCGCAGCATAGTATTCCATTGTGTTAATGCATCACAGTTTTTAAATCCACTCATCTGCTGATGGTCACTTAGGCTGTTTCCAAATTTTAGCTATCGTGAGTTGTGCTGCTGTGAACATAGGGGTGAATATATCCTTTCTAATTGGTGTTTCTAATTGGAAACCATAAAAATACTAGAGGAATCCACAGATAGAGAAATCTCAGATATATGCTGAAACAATTTCTTCACTGACACTGTTCTTAGGGCAATGGAAACTAAAGAGAAAATAAACAAATGGGTCTAGATAAAAAATAAAAAGCCTTTTCACAGCAAAAGAAACCATCAGCAAAACAACAAGAAAACCCACTGCTTGGAATAACATATTTGTTAATGTTATCTCCAATAAGGGTTTAATCTCCAACATTTGCAGGGAACTCATACAACTTAATAAAAGGAATATAAACAATCCAATAAAAAATGGGCAATGGACCTAAATAGATACTTTTCGAAAGAAGACAGAAGGAAAGCCAAGAGACATGAAAACATGCTCAAAGTCACTAATCATCTGAGAGATGCAAATCAAAATGACCATGTGGTACCATCTCACATCTGTCAGAATGGCTATCATCAATCAACAAATCAACAAATGGCAAGTGTTGATGAGGATGGGGGAAAAAGGAATCCTCTTGCACTGCTGGTGGGAATGAGGAAACAGTATGGAGTTTCCTCAAAAAACTACAAATGGAACTCCTTGGGGAGGTCTTAATCCTTGGGAGAAAGCCTGAAGGTAGAGGTTGGGGCCAGAAAGAGGAGACTGATAAATAGGCAGAGAAGACTGGTTTGTAAATGTAGGAAGAACACTGAAAGAATGTTGGATTCAATTCTGGCCAAGGGCACATACCTCAGTTGTAGGCTCGATCTCTGGCCCAGGTTGGGGTGCATGAGGAAGGTAGCCAGTAGATGTATCTCTCTCACATTGCTGTTTCTCTCTTTGTCTTTCTCCCTCCCTTCCACTTTCTCTAAAAATCAATAGAAAAATATCCTCGGGTGAGGATTAACAACAACAACAACAACAAATTGTTGTGAATTATCAAGGATCTTTTGAAAAAAATGTCAGGTCCAATTTTTTCACAGTAGATATTGGGTAAAATAAATGAGGAACAGACTTCTTAACTATAGCATTTTATTAAATATACTGCAGGAAGATGTGATGCAATTAGGGTGTGGCTTGATAGTGGTCTTTCTATTTTAGAGTAAGAGCTGTGAAATCCCTTTTGTTCTTGGTATATAGAGTTTGCTTACTAAGTGACAAGGGTTTTATCATATTATTGGTGGACATAGTGGCTGCTTACAAATATCTGTCAGATTGGATTAACATTTCATATCTATAATTCAGGAAACTGGAATTCATGGCTATGTATATATTGTAAGTTAATTAACCTCACCTCAGTTTTGGAGATTACTTATCTCAAGATACTTAGTCTTCCCTGATGCAAAATATTTAGGTAATGATAGACGGGAAGCAATGACTTACAAGGAGAGCCTGCCTGGGGAACTCCAGACCTGTAGGGGGAAGTGTCGAGGAGAGGTGAGGTTGGGTTGGGCCGGGGGTGGCTGGGTACTTCCACTTCTCATGGTTTCCACATGTCTTTCCCTGAGTAGAGTAGACTCTTCACCGAACAATAGATACTTGTGTTTTCTTCCCTCATTCTTGTTCTCGCTGGGTTAGGAGCTGGTAATGCTATGTGGGATGAAAACTTTTGCTCCCACATTGTGCCTTCCCCGGAAGCTAGTCTATCTCTGCACATGCCACTGAGTAACTCCGTGTGTACAGAGGGTTAACAGCCACAGTGGTTTAATACAGAGCTAGTTTATAGGACGTCATCATCTTGAGAGTATATTACTTGTTCAAATCCCAAAGTATAATTGTTTGAAACTGGTTAAGTTTGTCATCTAAGTGAGGATAAGACTGTAAGTCTTTAGTGTTCTTCAGGGCTGACTGAACAGCTGCCCTATATGGACACACCTCGGAGATAATGCAGGTTCAATTCCAGACCAGCCCAATAAAGTGAATATCGCAGTAAAGCAGATCACAGTCTGTTTTGTTGGTGGAGAATCTTATCTTCAATTTAAAAAAATCAACATTTGTGAAGCTCAATTAAACAAGGTTTGTACTGACAACTGCTGGGTATAGTGTAGATTTTAATTAAAAATATATTTTCTGATTATAAAGGCACTACAAGAATAGGATAATTTTTATATATAATTAACATGAAAGACGTTCATTCTCATTCATAACCAGGAAAATAAAATCATATTTAGGTAATATAACTTTGCCAAATTTTAATCTGATAATATAATGTGTGAGTAAGTATATGGAGCAACAAGAACTTTCACATACTGTGGGTGGTGTATGTAAACTGATGCAACCACTTTGAAAACAGTTTGGTATTGCTAACTAAAATTGGGTATGTGTGTACTCTATAACTTCGCAATTTTACTCCTAGTTTCATAACCTAGGGAAACTCTTCTTGCATGTGTGCACATGGACATAACAAATAAAACTCTCCAAACAACCCAAATATTAATCTCAAAGTAAATGGGGAAATAAATTGAAGTATGCTCATATAATTGCATACTGTAGAGGAGTGAAAGTAAATGAACTATAGCTATATGCAGCAACATGAGTAAAACTCCAAAATGTAAAGTTGAGCATGTGATAAAAAAGTACATACTCAGAGGCTGAGATGTTGAGAGTGAAGTGCTTACTAAATATTCTTGTGGAAATATCTAGATTACGGGTGAAAACACAGATTTGAAGTTTAGGATTCAGATAACATATTTATGTGGCATTTATGTGGCATTGTGAGACTAGCAAAAGAGAGAAGTGAGGTGAGTAAACCATTATAACAAAGTGAATTTAATGAGTGGATGCTAGAATAGAAAAGAAGGATAGAGATGTAGGAAAAAGAGAATGCACAGACAGAACCTAAGGGAAGAGTCAGGATCAGCTACATAATTTTCATGGTTCAGTAAAAAACGAAAAAATGGGGTCCTGTTATAAAATTGCTAAGAGTTTCAAAATGGAGACAGAGAGCCCTGAGCTGAGTACAGTCTTTTTAAGTGTGGGAACCTATGTGACTACAGATTGCACACCTGTGAGGCCAGCCCACGATTAGCAATTAAGAATGTCAGACAGTCAAGAGGATTGAAAGGAGGAATGAGGAAAAAAAATGTTTGAATCCTTTCATGGCTCCTCTGAAAGTAATACTCATTAAAGGATATTTGTAAAAGCAAAAAAGTATATAAAATATCTATAATTTGATTTTCTTACCAGTAGCTCTTAATCTTTCTTACCAGTTAACATTTTGATGTTTTTTCCTCCATTTACTTTTTGTATAGCATGTATATAAACACCTTAAATAATATAAATTGGAGCCATATTATATAATTTTGTTACTCTAAAATTTAATATTATATCATGGGAATTTTCCCATGTTCTTAAAAGTTATTTGAGAAAAGTGATTATTAAAAAAGATCACATGACTATTTTGTCAATAGTTATCTTGGGGAGCCTAACCTTATTGATCAGATGCACAAAACTGAGGATTAAATGAAAGTTAAAATGGAGGCTTCAAGTATAGACACTATCCAAGAAGTTTGATGGCTGCAAAGGTACAGGAAGGGTGGTATCTCATGGAGGTAGGATGATTGAGGGAACCTTGTGGAGTGTGGGAGACCTGGATGTCATTGTAGGCTGAAAAAGAATGCTGGAGAGGAACAAATGGGTGTAATGACAGACAGAATACACTTTGGAAGACTTGGGAAATGAATGGACATGTAAAGCCAAGAGCATAGAAATGCCATCCTTTGAAAAGGGAGTAATGAAGGAGGAGATGGATCATATATGCTGAAATTTTGAAGACCAAAGAAGGGAAATTGATTAAATTCATACCATATAGAACACATTAAGGAAATAGAAGGTGAGGAGGGTAGACTTTAAGGTGAGTGATAACAATTTGGTATGACAAGAGTGATAGAGGCTTACTCAGGGACAAATTCCAAAAATAGGAGAAACAGTGAGGGCTCAGGTGAAGCCAGAAAATATGATTTTGGAATGAAAAACAAGTGAGCCAAGTTCAAGATTTCCTTAAATAATACTCAGCAGCCTCTTACATGAGCAGAGAAAGTGGATGACAAACTTGTTCCAAGCTGGGGCTTGTGGTGGCAAACACCATGGGAAAAGGAAGGCACAGGAGTACTAATGGGGAAAATATTAAAATTGTTCATTATCAGAAGCAAGAGTAGATAAGAAGGCAAGTAAAGGAGGAAATGAGGTAATGGAGGAAATAGAGGAGCGAGCATGCTGAAAGCTGTGATTGAGGGTGACTGAACAGCAATTTCAATTGATGTGAAAGGAAGGCGGGATAGGTTGTGGCGAAAGAAGGGAAATTTAGATTTAAAAACCTTGTAAGGGAGAAATTCTGCAGAAAACAGATCCCAGGGTAAATGTGCATGCTTTAGAGGAGGTGCAGAGGAGGTACTAGAATGTTGAGTTGGAGTGTGGAAAGGGTCATTGAAATTAAGAAGACGCTGCTTTAAATAAATTGGATGATGACCGTAAACCAAAGGCTACACTGCAAGAGATACTGAAGGTTTCAAAGGCTGGTAGAAAACAGCAATAAGGAAGGAGCTGGGAGCCAGGCAAGGATGTTTCAAAAGGCTAGACACTCCTGAGAGCCATGGTAGAATGATGGTATGGGAGTGGCTGGGAAGGGTAAGAGTATGTTGCTCCTAAGGTTTGATAATTCTGTGGAGTGGCAGGAATAGACATTGTTGGGAGAATTGTACCTGCTGTCAGGTCAAGGTCAGGGAACAAAAAATTCAAGAGAAAGTTGAGGATAATGGTGAGTTAGTTCACAATTAATTGGATTCCACAGGGCACAATGTTGATGGTTGATTTACATACCTGGGTGTCTTTCAGGAGCTCAGGGACTCATATCTATCTCAAAGCTCTTTTTACTCACCTCTACTATATCACCATAAGTACCTTTTCTTTTAGTATTCTTTAAGTCTGCAAAGTCTCCCACATTTTCATTGCATGCCTGTGAAAGTAATGAGTATGACACTACCAGAATCTGCCATACAGGTTAAATGAATTGGTAAGAATAACAGAGTAAATTGGTTTTAAATCTGGAAAAGAAAAGGGCAACAGCAAAACAAATAATGGTAATGACAATGAGGAACTCAGCTCTCAAGTTGGTGATAAGCATAGATGAATCTAGAACTTTGTACTTTGTCTTTGTTTATTTCTGTAAAGCAGAAATTTGGGTATTGCAATATCCAAACTGAACACCAAGGTTTTTCTCAAGCACTTTACAGCATCTGTCTGCTGTCTTTGATGTTCATGGAAAATCAGTACCTTTAATTAAAGTAATGAAAGCCAGAAATAACATAGTAAGGAACATGGATTTTAAAAAATATTTTATTGATTTTCTTTTTTACAGAGAGGAAGGGAGAGGGAGAGAGAGTTAGAAACATCAATGAGGGAGAAACATCAATCAGCTGCCTCCTGCACACCTCCTACTGGGGATGCACCCACAACCAAGATACATGCCCTTGACTGGAATCAAACCTGTGACATATTCACTGAGCCAAACCAGTTAGGGCAGGAACATGGATTTTTAAACAATTGTTAATTTTTTACTTTGGTTTTACCTTTAAGCACATATATTATCCTTTAATGTTTGAATTTCAAGTTGTATCCCCCTTTATTTTTGACCTTTATTATGTTACTCCAGAAGGCTTTTGAGTATGGGTCTATAAATTTTTTTCCAGCAGCACTATACAACCTAAAATGAGAATGGAGAAACTAGATGCAGGAGTTTAACAAGAATTGGCAGTTAGTAACCTTTTCTATTTAAAAAAAAAGCTTAGGTTGCTGGTTTGAATGAATTGTAAAATATGAGCATTTTAAACTCTATAGCTTTTTATTAGGTTATAAAGTCTACTTTATATCACCAAATACAATGTGTTTAAACATAGAACCAATAAAAAAAATATGTAGGATGTGGAGCACAAATTGTGGAATTCACAGGTACATATCAGTTGGCATAGATTCTGGAACAAGATAAAGTTATCCAATAGCTTTCCCAATAAAAAACTAAACCATGGAGACTCCGCCTCCATTTACCAAATGAAAGTTAAATTGTTGAAAAATAAATGAACAAACCTTTGAAACACACTCATAGATTTGGAGTGTGGACTGGTGGTTGCTAAAAAGGAGGGGGCTTAGGGACTGGGTGACAGAGGTGAAGGGATTAAGAAGTACAAATTGGTAATTACAAAATGGCCACAGGGAAATAAGATGCAGCATAGGAAATAGAATCAATAATCTTATCTAATAAAAAAGTAATAAGCAAATTGACCATCACTCTAATACATAAGATGACTGCCCTATGTGGTCAAAGATGGCTGCCACAAGATGGAAGGCAGGGGAGGACAGTTGTGGGCAATCAGGCAGCAGGAGAGGACATTTAGGGGTGACCAGGCTTGCACTATTCCAGACACTCAAGATACAGCAGTGAGCAAGACAGACCCCACACCCCGCCTTCATGGACCTTATATTTAACTTGGTGAATTAAATTGCAGAGGCAGGGGAGTGGGGGAGCAATGCAAGAAAATTACTCTATTAGGGCTAGGGAACAGCTGGCCAGAAAAGCCCTAATAGTGGAGACAATTAAGAAATGGAGTGTGCTAGCTGAGGGCTTGGGAGGAAGGAAATGCTGATGAGGATGGATGGCCCTGCTTGGGGGGAGTTATATCAAGAAGTAGAGGCTGGATCCCAGGAGAAAGGCCCAGGGGAAGTTCCTGAAACAGAATCTAAGATAGTAATGGAAGGTACTCAGGAAGGTGAAGCCTTGAAAAGGTGCACCTGGGCCCAGGCCAGAAGAGCTGGCATTTCTGAGGATGGGGAAGAGAGCAGCTGACTGTCTGAGGGAGAATGGCGACTCCCTAGGCCTAGGGCCTAGGGAATGAGCCTTCACCAGTATGTTGGAGCCACTCTCGGTTTGATCTAGGCTTGTCCCTTCACTATTTGACAGGAATTTTCTTAGTGTGTCTTCAGCCAGGCCATCAGCTGCAGTTGGATTTTTCCTCACTGCCTAGCAGTCCACAGTGATAGGCTAGTGATGCCCTCATACAATCATGAGTTGGTGACTCACGTTCCCTCAACTGAAACCATAATGAGTCCCAGTGGAGGCCCACATGAGTTTTTACTGGAAAGTTTAGGTCATTTTCCAAGTTTAAGTTCTGCAAGTTTAGGGAGAGAGGGGAGGGAGAGAAATCAGGCACCAGGCCCCCAGCATATCTGATAGCTCTTGTTTGGCCTTGGGAACAGGGAGGACTAACCCATAGGGACAATTCTTTTATTAATATTGTTCCCTTCTTTTATTTCCAGCATTTTTTCTCCTTTAAGCCCTACCCTGTTGGTATTTTTGACCCACTGCCACATTTTTCCTAGAATACTTACTATAACAATTATTTACCTCTTAGTCCTTTCTTGTGAATTGCAAATTTGGGGGCCTCCGGCATTACTGATTGCTAATGCCTAACAATCATCTAATTTTATAGTCTCTTGAACAAATGACTCTGCTTAATATTGCTAGCACAGTACTCACCGATTCTGTGGCCTGAAGTACATTACATCAAGTTCTCACACTGCCTGATGATAAACAATGTTTGGCTCAGATAGCCTCCCTGTGATCTTTAGATTCACTCTGACCCTTAGGAACAGGGAGGAGAGGTGGTTTAGATGACTACTACAGTAGCTTCGTAATTTGAATATACTCTGAACATACACTGCCCCTATTCTGGGGATGTTTCATTATGCACTTAACCAATTGTCTGCCAGACTTTAGGAGAAAGGATGGATGGAAAGGGATCAATGGACAAAATGATGTAGGAGGAAGGCATAAGGCCAATAATCATTCTCTTGAACCTTGTGGGTAGTTTCCACAGTAACTTACTTTGAGCAAGGATCAGTGGGGAAGATGACTAGGAAACCTGTGTGGCCACCCTCCTGAGTAAAAGTCCTGTCTTGGTTCAGTTGCACAATAAAGGACATGGAATGTTACTATTGGGTCGGCCACTAAGTAATTGCGTGTTTCACACATATATGGCTTCAGTTGAATTTTTAGGTTTGCAGACGTAGTACAAATGTAAAACACATTTTGTTATTTGATAGTTGGCTATTCAGCTGTTAATCAGTAAAAAAAGTTTTTTGATCTGTTTTGTAGTTTTTGTTTGGCGTTCGTTGAAAAATGGAAAATCAAAAGGAACATTTTCGTCATATTTTGCTTTTTTATTTCCGCAAAGGGAAAAACGCATCGCAAGCTCATAAAAAGTTATGTGCTGTTTATGGTGACGAAGCCTTAAAAGAACGGCAGTGTCAAAATTGGTTTGCCAAATTTTGTTCTGGTGATTTTTCACTCAAAGATGAAAAACGCTCTGGTCGTCCAGTTGAAGTTGATGACGCCCTAATCAAAGCAATAATCAATTCGGACTGTCACAGTACAACATGTGAGATTGCAGAGAAGCTTCATGTATCACATACATTCATTGAAAATCACTTAAAACAACTTGGCTATGTTCAAAAACTCAATACATGGGTTCCTCATGAACTGAAAGAATCACAGTTAACGCAACGCATTAGCAGCTGCAATTTGCTAAAGAAACGTAATGAAAATGATCCATTTTTAAAACGACTGATAACTGGCGATGAAAAATGGGTTGTTTACAACAATATCAAGCGGAAAAGATCGTGGAGCAGGCCAGGTGAACCAACTCAAACAACATCAAAAGCTGATATTCATCAAAAGAAGGTTTTGTTATCAGTTTGGTGGGATTACAAAGGATTTGTCTACTTTGAACTCTTACCACCCAACCGAACGATCAATTCTGATGTCTACATTGAACAACTAACGAAATTAAACAATGCAGTTGAAGAAAAGCGGCCCGAATTGACAAATCGAAAAGGTGTTGTATTCCATCATGACAATGCAAGGCCACACACATCTTTGGTCACTCGGCAAAAATTAATGGAGCTTGGTTGGGATGTTTTGCCACATCCACCATATAGTCCTGACCTTGCACCATCGGATTACTTTTTGTTTCGATCTTTACAAAACTCCTTGTATGGTAAAAATTTCAATAATGATGATGATGTCAAATCGTACCTGATTCAGTTTTTTGCTAATAAAAACCAGAAGTTTTTTGAACGTGGGATTATGATGCTGCCTGAAAGATGGCAAAAGGTCATTGATCAAAATGGGCAATACATTACAGAATAAAGTTATTTAGTTCCATGAAAAAATTGTCTTTGATTTTCTTTTAAAAATCCGCAATTACGTAGTTGCCGACGCAATACTTTGTTCAAGCACCAGTGGGCTCTTGCTGAAAAGAGGCAGTTAGGAGAGGGGCAGGGAGCTATCCTTTATAATACCACTGTGCTCTCAGCATTGTCCGTTGCCATCCATATATTGTTTTATCCAATTCTCCCAAGAATCCACTGATATAGCTACTATATTATCTCATGCAATGATGAGCAAATAGATGCCTAGAACCACACCCAGTTCACACATCCAGGATGTGTCTGACTGGGAATTTACACAGCTCTGAGCAACTCTGATAACAATGGTCCCACCACTCTTACTCCAGGGTTATATTCTTAAGGTAGGATAACTCCAGGCAGGACTGGCCATTCCTTCTGCCTCTTGGACATCACACCAATCATGTGGTGATAGCCTGCACCCTCTCCAACAGTATTTTACTCGCTTTAAAGTAAGGTTTTCAAGCTTAAGGACTATTAGGGGAAAGGCAGAACAAGGACCATAGTTTCCTTTGCTGATATTAACACAGAGGTTAAAATTGGATAGAATTACGAGGTAAATTTCTAGCACACTTTCTCTCCTACCAATCTCAGGTAAGCCCTCTTTTTCCTGTTTTGAAATTAAACATTTAAAATACTTTTAGCAAGCCCTAGCTGATTTTGCTCAGTGGATAGAGCATCAGCCTGTGGAACAAAGGGTACCGATTCCCATCAAGGGCATGTACCTTGGCTGCAGGGTCCTCCCTGGCCCGGGCCCTGGTTAGGGCTTGTACAGGAGGCAACCAATCGATGTGTTCCTCTCAGTCTATGTTTCTCTCTGTCTTTCCCTCTCTCTTCCACTCTTCCTAAAAATCAATGTTAAAATAACATCAGGTGAGGATTAACAACAACAACAAAATTACTTTTAGCAAGATAATCAATAAGCAGATCCTAGACAAAAGAAGAAGATAAATAGGGGATAAAGAAAACATTTTAAATTATAGGGGAGATGATAGATTAGTCCATAAATGATTGGGAGCCGTGGTTATTTAAAAAATTTAAGTGTATTTTAAACAAAATTATATTTGAACCTTATCCTCACATTATACACGAAGATAAATTGGAGATATCTTGAAAAAGCAGAAGTAGCAATAATAATTTTTTACCTATATAGCTGAGAAAAGTCAGCCTAAATATAAAAGTACTAAACAATTGTAAAGGAAAAGTATTTAGATTTCACTGTTTAAGATATAAACAATAAAAAAGGCAATTAAATGGTAAATAACACATTAGTAAAATATAAGAGACCAATGTAATAAATAAAAAGTTAAAAAGTTAAAGTTGCCTCAACATCTATGAGAGAAATATTGTACTAAAACAAGGCTTTATTTATTTTTGACATAAATACATTTCAACATATAGCTCATTATTTCATCTTGCTGAGGTCTTTATGGAGCTAACTCAGTCAACAGCACTTATAATTAAATTATGCAAGTTTGATATCCATGATATCTAGGTCCCCATGGCATCCATCCCACACTTCTTTATCAGTATTCATGGAGATTATGAAAGATAGTATGTCTTTGAAATGAAATCTAGATACATACCAGTAAGGAAGTTCTCATGGTCTTTCACTAGTGGAATTTCAAAATGGAAATGAACTCAGTCTCATATGACTTGTTCTTAGTGTGTACATGATGTCTCTAGTGAGCCATCACTTGACCTTTATTAGTTCACAAGCCGTATGCTTATTATTTATTGCCTTAACTAATATTTTCATTATTTATGTAGAACCGTGGACTCTATCTTTATTGCTTTTTTGGAAAGGAGGACTGTAACTTTATTTTATTCAGGTATCTGGCACAGATTCCTAGTCTCTGCATTTCCTTAAACATTTTTTTTTTTAAGTTTCTTTCCCTTTCAATTCTCTCTCTCTCAAAAAACCAACCAAATAACCAACCACAAGTGAATTACCAGTAAGTCCAAAAAAACATTTTTTAAAACTTGTATGTTTCTTATGAGAATTGCAATTTTCAAAGAAACGAGTTTGTGTGTTAGATGAAGGAAAGGCAGAAGGGACCAGTGGCTTGCTTTTATTCTCCTACTAGTGGCCCAGTGGCCCTGAGGGTGAGGTGGTGTCCCTCAGCCTGGCTTGCACCCTCTCCAATCTGGAACTCCCTCGGGGGATGTCCCATGCCAGTTTAGACCCGATCCCTGTGACTGCTGTCTTGGACCGCTGGCTCCTAACTGCTCACATGCCTGCCTGCCTGATCTCCCCTAACCACTCTGCCTGCTGGCCTGCTTGCTGCCAACTGTCCCTCCACCAGCCTTCTCAACCCCAACAGCGCCCCACCCCCTTTGCTGGCCTGATTGCCCCCAACTACCTCCCCTCACCAGTCTGATCACCCCCCACTGCCTTCCCCTCCTGGCCAGATTGCCCCTAACCACTTCTGCCTTGGCCCCACCACTATGGCTTTGTCCAGAAAGTTGTTTGGAGGGTCTCCCAGTCTAAGTAGCATATTACCCTTTTATTAGTATAGATAGATATTAGGGGGCTAGAAAAGTGTTAAAAGAATAAATGGTGATAGAATCTTTTTTTTATTTTTTAAATATATTTTATTGATTTTTCTTACAGAGAGGAAGGAAGAGGGATAGAGAGCTAGAAACATCGATGAGAGAGAAACATTGACCAGCTGCCTCTTGCACACCCCCTACCAGGGATGTGCCCGCAACCAATGTACATGCCCTTGACTGGAAGCGAACCTGGGACCTTTCAGTCCGCAGTCCGACGCTCTACCGCTGAGCCAACCGGTTTCAGCGGTGATAGAATCTTAATATGTTGAGTAAACTTCCTTTTTTTCTACCTGCAATTTTTGGGTGGAGTGTAGGCTTTTAATGGGGGAGTCTTACAGAACAGAAAAATCAATAATATTCTTCCTTAATAAAATTTCTTTCTGCATTGCTTGAGCATGTTGACTTCAAAACCAATATAAATAGCACCAAGTTAAACTAAATAAACAGACAAACAAACTTCCCAAATAACCGATATCTATTTCAGATCACAAGGAGGATAAAGGTTTAGACGTTTCAAACCTTTGTTTTTGACAAAAATCATTACAAATGAAGATGCCTCTGCCAAATATTCAGTGTCATAAGGCTTTGTGACTAATAATATGGCTTTCCTAAGTCAACATTTTCATCTTTAAGTGATCTTTGAATTAAAAGACCACATAATTTATATTTTCTAAAAATGCCACCACCTTTCTTTCTTTCTTTCTTTCTTTCTTTCTTTCTTTCTTTCTTTCTTTCTTTCTTTCTTTCTTTCTTTCTTTCTTTCTTTCTTTCTTTCTTTCTTTCTTTCTTTCCCTTCCTTCCTTCCTTCCTTCCTTCCTTCCTTCCTTCCTTCCTTCCTTCCTTCCTTCCTTTCTATCTTTCTTTCTTTCTTCTTCTTCTTCTTCTTCTTCTTCTTCTTCTTCTTCTTCTTCTTCTCTCTCTCTCTCTCTCTCTCTCTCTCTCTCTCTCTCTCTCTCTTTCTTTCTTATGGCAGCTAAGGGTTATTTCATAAGATTGACATTGTAAGGGTTCTAAATTAAGCTGGGGTTTACTATTTCAGGCTTCCTGCTCAGCAAGCCCCATGCCCTGTGACATTACTTCTGCTCTGTTTACCAATAGTGTGAGTCAGGGCTGTGGTTGTGGCAAAGTCAGCCCCACAGCAGCTTTATCTCCTCTGACTTCAGGGAAGGCACCCATGCACTGGAAGGGAACCATCATCTTTACATGGTAACCTCTGTCCTAATAAAGTTTAGAAATTATAGGCTGGATTGGGTCTGGCAATTATAGGCCAGAAGGTTCCTCTTGTTTGTGAAGCATTTTTTGTGTGAAATGCCGCACAATCATTACTTCAAGGTGAACTTTGGTATTAGCTACTTAGCTGCTTCCTTTGCCTATAATCTTCAACCCACTAAGCATATTGTCATCAAATTGATCTTTCCAAATGATGACTCTAATTGTTAAGATGGTGACCACTCCTAATCCCTGACTGGGTTGAATTTGCTTTCTTTCTGGAAAAGTAAAGAAGAAATAATCATATGCTTGCTTTGTAATCATTGAACATTTTTTTTTTTAATTGGAAAAAGGTTTATAGATAAATACTAGAGGCCTGGTGCATGAATATGGGCACTTGTGGGGGTCCCTTGGCTTGGCTTGTGGACATCCTCTGAGGGATCCCAGATTGCAAGAGGACACAGGCCAGGTCAAGGGACCCCACTGGTGCAAGATTGGGGTCAGGGAGGGACTGTGGGAGAGCTCCAGGGCATGTCCAGCCCATCTTACCCAATTCCGATTGGCTGGACCCAAGCAGCAAGCTAACCTACTGGTCAGAGCATCTGACCTCTTGGTGGTTAGTACACATCATACAACCAGTCAAATGGTTGAATAAATGGTCAGACACTTAGCATATTAGGCTTTTATTATATAGAATTATTTCTTGGTAAATATCAATAAAATAACTGCCTTTATAATAAGTTTTGGGGTGAGTGATACCTAAACAAATACATAACACATATTGAAATTAGTTCAGTATTGTATAATTTATGTCTTGAATTTTGATATAGAAAGAATTTCAGCATAATTCACAATATGTGGACTTATAAACAAAGTAAGAATATGTATACTACTACTGCTAAGTAAACTTCTATTTTCTTCAATATCCCATAAAATTATCCAGAAAAAACTACTTTAAAAGAATAAAATTATTTTAAAATCTATTTAGCTGTGACTACAGAACTAGTGCCCAAATATTCTGTATGTTTCTTTATTTTCTAGCCCCCTTTGCCATATTTTGAGGCAAGTAACTTATTCTGGTCAATTGGTAGTAAGTAGAAGAGACATGTGTCTTCTTCGGATGAGGTAAATTGGTAGTCCACACATTCCTCTTGGTACAGACACAGGGTGATAGGATTTCTTTCAGCCTGAATTTTTAGGGCATGTGTGTAGAAGAGCAATCAACAAACCAGGTTGGACATAGAATAAGAAATAAATTTTTTTGAGATTTGAGTTACCCCGCATAACCTATCTAGCTTCTCCTAACTAATACATCAGTTAAACAACCAGTACCAAATGTCAGGGACTCTTAAAACTATATTGAACTGCACTCGTTGCCTTCATTTTTTTGTACTTTTTACATCACATAGTATATATATATTCATATTCTGTTTGATTATAATGTGTTATTCTAGACCTTTCTGGGGTTGATCCTATATAATAAAATACTAATATGCAAATGACTAAACAATGGAATGACTGGTCACTAAGATGTGCACTGACCACCAAGAAGCAGATGCTCAACACAGGAGCTGCCCCCTGGTGGTCAGTGCAGTCCCTCAGGGGGAACACTGCTCAGCCGGAAGCCAGGCTCTTGGCTTGCAAGTGTAGCAGTGGTGGCGGGAGCCTCTCTTGCTTCTGTGGCAGCACTAAGGTTGTCCAACTGCTGGCTTAGGCCCATGGGGAGTGGGCCTAAGCCATCAGTCAGACATCCCCTGATGGCTCCTGGACTGCGAGAGGGTGCAGGCCAGTCTAAGAGGATCTTCCCCCCTCCCCTCACCTCGAAGTGCACAAATTTTGTGCATAGGGCCTCTAGTATATACTATAAAATACAGTATTACCTGTCTAAAATCTGAAATTTTCTGCCTTCAGAAACTCATCTGCTCTAGGGGTTTTGGTGGTGATATTGTGGCTCAGTAATTTTCCTTATGGAGAAACCACTGTATATTTCTCTTTTTAGATTTTACTATCTATTAGAATGCACTTTAATAAAATAAACTTCTAGGGGGATCCAAGATGGTGGTTTATGTAAACACACCTAAACTGCTGCCGTGCACAACAATTTCAAAACTACAACTAAAAAAGAAAATGTCTATGCCCCAGAACCATGGGAAAGCTGGCTGAAAGGAAGCTCTTCAACTAGACCACATGTGTCAAACACAAGGCCCGCGGGCCAAATCCAGCCCGCCAGGCCTTGCAATGTGGCCCGCACCGCGCTGTCATCACTACACTCCGCTGTCAGTTTAAGACATTGTCAGTTTATGACTGTTCAGTAAACCATTCGGCCCGCGATTTAGGCTGGATTTTAGATTTTGGCCCCTTCTCTGATTGAGTTCGACACCCCTAAACTAGACTAAAAGAGAAAGGAGCATTCAGGGCACAAGCACTGAAAAACTGAGGTACGGGCATGAGATACAGGCTGGTGGCGGATCCTAGCTGGCGGAGGGCATTGCTTTATTCAACCCGAAGAGAGACAAGCTCCCAATATCTCTGAAATCCAGTTTCTGGGGAGAAGCTAGACTATCTGTCATCAGGTCAGAAAGTGAGGGTGGCTTGCAGGCAGAGCTGAGCGCAAGAATAATAATTATTTACTGTGCTGGGGTGCAAGAGAGGCAGAGATGGCTGATGAACAGCCATTGCTGTTGGCCATTCCCCAGCCTAGTGATGCCCTGAAACCCTGCCTCCAAGATCCAAGCAGGGAGGAGAGGACTGTGATCCTGTAGGGTGGCCTCAGACAGTAGCTGAACTGCACCCCATTGGAGACTCAGAAGCCAGTGTACCTAGTGGTCAATGTGAGACACCAGATTTCAATTCCTCACATCCATAAGTGGCACATTCGGGAAGCGGACTCAGTGAGCACCAAAGCCCCACTGAAACAAGGCCTGCACCATAAGCATGTCTGCAGCACAGCAGTTCTTCCATTATAGACACAGAGGGTCCTCATAGCCAATTGACATGGAGGTCAATTCCTCCCAGTGTATCAACAGCAATCAAGGCTTAACTAAACCAAGACTTTGCACTCAGCCCACAAAGGGATCTACCAAGAGCAACCACCTCGGATGATTGGGGAAGCTGAGCTACTGGACCCTATAGTTACCTACCACACAAAGCCACTCCATCAACACAGGGAGGCAGCCAAAATTAGGAGACACAGAAGCATGTCATGAATGGGAGAGATGGAGGAAAGTAAACTACTGGACAACACAGAGTTCAGAATCACATTTATAAGGTTACTCAAGAATCTTCTAAAAACTGCTGAGAAACTTGAAGAGACCTTCAAGAACCTAATGAGAATACCAAAAAAATGGAAAAGAATGAGTTAGAAACTAAGCATACAATATCTGAAATAAAGAATATACAGAAACTCAACTATAGATCAATGTACCCCAAGAGTCAAATCAAAGATCTGGAATATGAGGAAACAAAAAAAACCCAACCAGAGAGGCAGAAAGAAAGAAGAATCCAAAAGTGTGAGGATAGTGTAAGGAGCCTCTGAGAAGGCTTTAAGCGTATCAACATCCAGATTTTTGGGGTGCCAGAAGAAGAGAGAGAGCAGGATATTGAAGGCCTATTGAAAGAAATAATGACAGAAAACTTTCCCTACCCAGTGAAAGAACTATTCTTATAAGTTCAGGAAGTGCACAGAACTCCAAACAAAAGGAATACAAAGAGGACCATACCTAGACACATCATAATTAAAATGTTAAGGGCAAAAGTTAAAGAGAGAATCTTGAAAGCAGCAAGAGAAAAACAGTTAGTTACCTACAAGGGAGTACCCATACAACTGTCAGCTGATGTCTCAACAGAAACTATGCGGGCCAGAAATGTTCAAAGTGATGAACAGCAAGAATCTACAACCAAGATTACTCTACCCAGCAAAGCTATCATTCAGAATTGAAGGGCAGATAAAGAGCTTCACAGACAAGAAAAAGCTAAAGGAATTCATCACCACCAAACCAAGATTACATGAAATGCTGAAGGTTATTCTTTAAGAAGAGGAGGAAGAAGAAAAAGGTAAAGATAAAAATTATGACCAACAAAATGACAGTAAATACATACCTACCAACAAGTGAATCTAAAAATCAAGTGAATAAAAAATCTGAAGAACAGAATGGACTGGTGAATATAATAGAATCAGGGACATAGAAAGGGAGTGGACTGAAAATTCTAAGGGGAAAGGGGGTTTGAGGGGTGTAGAAAGAGATTGGACAAAAATCTTATACCTATGGAGGAAGACAGTGGCCGGGGATAAGGGCATTGGGTGGGTGGGGGGAATCAGGTGGAGGGGAGCTATGGGGGGGGGGGGGGAAGAGGAACACCTGTAATAATCTGAACAATAAAGATTTATTATATATATATAAAATTAAAAAAATAAACTTCTCATATAGATTCAGATTTGTTAATAATAAAATATTCTTTATTAGTGGTTTGGGTACAAATTTCCACAAGTTATGAATATATTTGCACAAAAATAATGTGCTTTATTATATTTTTACCTTAAGCCCTCATCTCCACCTTCAGAAAACATCAGGTAAATGCAGTTATATTAGTGATTACTTAGTCTTTTAAGGTTTTGACTTGCATTGTGTGATTCACAACTCAGAAATAAAACTGAAATTCTTGTTCCAGTCACAGGCCCTCATTCGACCACTTCCCACGCTCCTCTTGGAGGCACAGAAAGCTTTTGGATACTTCTCTAGGGCCCTCTGGGACCCAGATTGTTGCAGTTCAACTCTGCCTACTTCATTTTAACTTTATTGTTGCCAGACCATACCGATGTGGGGTGATTGTATGGAAATCTGACCTCAGATTGTTTTCTCCTTGATCTATGCATAGAAAGCGAGGCCCAGCTCTCAAAAGTCCCCAGATGGAATGGAAGTTTGATCATTCTCCCCTCCCTACTCCCAAGGGTTAGAAAGGGGGCTAAGCAGTCAGATGTGTGTGTCTTCTCTGAATCCAGAAAGATTTGATCTCTTCAAGTGACTAAGCAAGCATTCTTCTAAATTTTATTTTATTTTATTTATTTATTTATTTATTTATTTTTTTGCTGATAACTCAGTTTTTTGTTCTTTAAAAAGCCACACCTTACAAAGTTTTAAATGGCGTGGATTTACAAAAGTGTGCTTTGAGGCTTGAAATATCTGTAACTAGAACCTTTGTGACTTTGTTCTCTGGCTTTGATTGTTTTGGCTCTGACTCTAGGAGTTAATGTTATCTGACTCATGGGTAAAGGCTAGAAAGCAAAATATAGGTTGGAGGTGGGGTGATGGGGATATACAATTAGTATATTAGAAGTTTATTCTACTACCTATATACTCCCACTAGGCATCATTCAAACTCCAACCTGAAAAAGCTGCCTCCTATGTAAAGGTAGAAGTTTTTTGTTTTTGTTTTTTAATCCTCAGTCAAAGATATGTTTATTGATTTTTAGAGAGAGGAAGGGTGGGAGGAAAATTAATATGAGAGAGAAACATCAGTTGGTTGTCTCCCATAAGCATCTCGGCTGGGAACTGAACCTGCAACCTTTTTGGTGTATGGAACAATACTCAGATCAAGTGAGCCACCTGACAGGAGCAAGAGTAGAAGTTTTATTTATTCTTGCACAATTGGTTTTCAAACTGGTTTCTAGAAGGTGCATGGAGGAGGCTGCTAAAAGAAAATTTCTTTCCTTCTTATCCTCCATATCAACCTGAAACACATCACACCCATATTAGTCAAAACAGTTTGGCCTTTTATGTCTTTATACACTGAGTAGCCAGATTATTATGATCTCTGAATGCATAATAATCTGGCCACTCAGTGTATATACTATATAATAAAAGGCTAATATACAAATTGTCTTCTCGACCACCCATGTCCCCTCCCCCTGGCCAGGCTAGCTGGACCCCACCCATGCATGAATTCCTGTACTGGGCATCTAATATATAGATGCCCATTGTATGAATGACCAGATTATTATGCGTTCAGAAATCATAATAATCTGGCCACTCAGTGTATATTGTGGGTCTGTGAATGATTTAATTTAAATAAAGAGTACTGCTAATAAAAATATTCTGAAAGTCCTAGTTTGTATCTAATAGGATTGTACAAAAGATTTTTCAAATACCCTGGTCCATTTGGGAATCTGTGATTGCCACTTAACCAGAACCAGCCTCTACTTTCAGCTGTAGGTGAATAATTCAAGGAGAATCTTCTAATTCAGTGATGGCATCTTCCCAGGGCTCATGTTCAGTGCCTTTAGGTTTCAGGCTCTGGGAAGTTTAACAGCAAAAGGCCTGCAGTCAGCTTCTTTTCAGCTCTCCACATACCATGTAGAAACTCACAGCTCATTTATGGAGCTTAGGGCAGAAAAGCTTTGTTTACCATTTTCACTGCTGCTCATTTCCTCTTGGGAGACACAGAGAGAATGAAAAGAAGTCTTTCCTTTGCTCACTTGGTATTCCCATTCTGTCTGGCTGAGAATAAATGTGGTCAGTTGGGATTTGGGGCCAGTTATGGTGTAACTACTCATACCTTGGTTCACTCACCCCTCATTTGTCACCTGGAACCTTGAACTCCCTGTACTTGCCTCCACACTGGTGTGCCTTCCTTATTGCTTTCTGACCTTGTCCACTTCCAAAGTGTCACCTGAGTGTTTTTTTCCACCTAAAACACACATCTAATCATATCACTCTTAAAAGTTTATAAAGATAAAAAACAACAACAGCAACAACAACAAAAAACACTACACCTTTTATTGGGTTTCCATTTTTACAGGATATAATTTAAATTCTGTGCCTTGTATCATAAGATCTTTCATGATTTCCAGCATCATACTGATAACTAACAATTATTATGTGTCTCATGTGTTAGTCAACATGATAGGACATTTTAATGAACCTCATTTACCTTTCCCATCAATTCTGTGAGGTTGGTAGCTTTATCTCCATTTTTCAAATGAGAAAGATGAGTTTAGAGAGATTAAATACATTCCTTAGAGATAATGAATAGCATACTTTCCTGTACCACTGATCTTTCCTATGCATTCCAAGGAGCCAAAGGACCAGTCTTCACTGAGACCAATGCTGAAAGATACACTACCATGCTTCTCTAGCTTCCTCATTCTTGCTCTTCTGTTTGCAGTGAGAAAAAATCTTGATCCCTGGTCAATCTTTAAGTAAGCCTCCACATCCAGATCACTGGTTCCTTTCTCTGTTTAACCATTTTGTCCCTGGGAGGCATGGTGAGGTACACCCTCTCTTGTGAACCAATAACCCTTTGTGGATATGTCATATGTTAATGAAAAAACCATTGAAACCTGTAAAGAATTTTTGTGAGTTTATTTGAGCCAAGCTGTTGACATATGCCGGGAAGCAGAATCTCAATGGATTGAGATAGTGCTCTGAAGAATGGTGGGTTCCATTTCTATTTATACATTGCAATCAAAGGAGGGACATAGGTGGGTTACATGAAATTCATTGTTGATGGATTAAGGAGGTGGAAGAAAGCAAAGCAGTGGGAAACCCCTGGGATTGGATAAAAAGTAAAATGATGGATGTGTACTCAGGTGAGTGCAGGAACAATTAACATGATAACGAAGGAATTTGAGGCAGCAGTCCTGGCGCCCACCGTACTTGGTTGTGCCCTAGGGGCTCCAGAAAAAGGGAAGTTACAAGTTACCCAGACATCTCATAGATATGTTATCTTAGAGGCAGGAAGGCAAATGGGCTCAGTAAAGAAGATCTAAGTTGATCTTTGTCAGGTGAAATATCAGCCTAGGACATGACTACCCACTGTAACCTGTCTATAGTTAGATATTTAATTTTCAAACCATCTTTTGTGGTTATTTTAGGTCTCTAAGTTTGCAAGATTGTCATGCAGATCTCCCCTGAGCTTGTCAGGTTAGCATGTGGCTCTTTTCCTCCACACATATCACTAGATGGTGAATCCTAGTGATGAAAAGTGTCTCCCCCTTCACTCCTTGATCAGGAACTATGGATTCCATTGGAAGACAGTCATTTCAGAAGAATGAGAAAAAGAATATGGAGGAACTTTAGATTGCTGTGGTATTTTCACTGTAGACCACCTAAAACCTGCTGATTTTTCCTTCTTTGAAAAAATTGTTTTTGATTTATTGAGACCAATGTACTTGCACAAGAATGAGCTGGTGCCCATGTATTCAGATTCAGATGTCTTACAGAAAAATTTCTCTTGTTTTATAAATGTGTTTTTTTTATTTAAAAAATTTAATTGTAGTAAAAAACAGATAACATAAGATTTTCCATCTTAATTATTTGTGAGTGTGCAGTTCAGCAGGGCTAAGTATAGTTACATCGTTATGCAACCAATCTCTAGAACTTTCACATTTTGCAAAACTGAAACTATAGCTATTAACTCCCCATTTCCTCCCAGGCCCTGACCACCACCTTTCTGGTTTCAGTTTATTAGTGTAGGGGGCCCCCTGCGAAGGCACATGGTCATTTCTTTAATTATTGTCAGCTGAACTCAGGGCGACAGGCAGAGCTGCCCTGGGAACATGCTCACCAAAAAGGTGGCCCTGTTATCAGTACTGACTCTTAACTTTGCCCAGGTGTTGGGGTGTGTGACTTTGATATGTAAATCCAGTCAAGCACCAGGAATGTTCGGGCCTACTCGAGAATGCAAATAAGCTCCTTTGATCCTAAGTTTTGGTGGTACTTCCTGGTATTTGTGGATATATAAATAAACGCACTGCATGGGCTCTGGGTTGCTGTCTCTCTATCAGAGAGGATGGTGGTCCCACCTGGTTCCAGCTTTTTTCCTTCTATTTCTGTGTCTTGTTTCTTTCTTTCTTTTATTTCTCAATCCCCAGCCACCTCCACTCAGAATCAGTTCATCTTTCTTTCCGTGCTAAACACAGAAAAGGGAGATCCCCGCCATAGCTGCCCCCCACACACATACTCCCCCGCCGCATATGAGTTTGACTACTCTAGGTAAATGGAATCATATAGTATTTGTCTGCCTGTGACTGGCTTATCACACAGCATAATGTCTTCAGGAGGTTCATTCTTGTTGTAGTATATGTCAGACTTTCCTTTTAAGGCTGAATGATATTCCATGTATGTGTGGATAACACTTTGTTTGTTTATTCATTCATCCATCATTAGACACGTGGTTCACTTCCATCTTTGGGCTATTGTGAAGAATGATGCTATGAACGTGGGAATGTAAATATCTCTTTGAGATCCTGTTTTCAATTCTTGTGGGCATATATCCAGACATGAACTAGCTGATTCATAATGAAATTACATTTTTAATATTTTGAGGTAGCTCCAAACTGCTTTCCACAGTAGGTGCATCAATCTGGATTCCCACCAACAGTGCACAAGGATTCCAATTTTTCTACATCCTTGCTAAGTCTTGTTTTCTGTCTGTCTGTTTTTGTTTGTTTGTTTGTTTGTTTGTTATTTTTTTTGTGTGTGTGTGTTTTAATAGTAGTCATCCTAATGTATATGCTAGGTCTGGTTTTGAATCAAGAGAAACTCTTTCTAAAGGATTAGTTAGGTACTTTGTACTATGGACCTCTCTGATTCATTGTCCATATAATACAAGATGGATAATTATTATCTTTTGCTATTTTAATAAAACATCAATGCTCATAGAAAAAGCACAATTGAGTTAAAAAGAAAAAAAAGCTAAGATATTTGTTCAACACTTGTGTGAAACCAGGTGGTTCAGCCACAAAACCACAGCCCATAAACTACCCTCCTCCTGGAGGCATCTTCCCTTAATTTCAGTCACAATGTCTAAGAGAAACTAAGCAGTTTAGTTTCTTAGAAATTTGACTTTATAATGTATTAATAATTGTCAAACTCCCCAACTAAACCAAGAATTACTAGGGGAGGGGGTCAGGGATTATTCTTGTAAATTTTTGTATTCCCCTAGTATCTAAAATTGTGCAAGGTAACTCATCAGAAAAGTACGCTTTTGGCGCCCACCTTGTGCCAATTGGTCATCCTGGGAGTCCCTGAGATGTGACAGTGAACAAAATAGACAAAAATATCTGCTGTCATGGAACTTAGAGTGTAGTGATAGGGACCTATTATAAATGCATAGATGTATATGTAATAGATATACATGTCTATATAAGGTATGAAAAAATAACACAGGAAGAAGAGTAAGTGACAGGAGGGGGTGGTTGCAATTTTGAACAGTGTTCACGGAAGGCTCACTGAAATGTAGCCTTTGGTCAAATACCTAAAGTAAGGAAGGGGGTGAGGTATGCTGATTGCTTTCTAAGATAAGTATGTTCTAGTGGAGGGAACAGCCAGGACAGAAAGCCTGAGGTGGGAGTATGTTTGATGTGTTGGAGAATATCAAGTAGATCAATGTGTCTAGAGCACAGTGGGCAGGAGGTAAGATAAGGGATCAGGATCATAACTGGGAGCCGGATGGCACATGGCCTTGTAGCCACTGAAAGACCTTTGGTTTGGGAAAACTTTGGGGAGGGAAGAAGGTGGGTTTTGAATAGAAGAGAGACACAATCTGACTTCCATTTACATGGATTCTCTGGCTACCGTGTTGGGAATAGAGTAGGGGCCAAAGGCAGCAGTAAACCCTCAAAAGATATTTATTGGTTAGTGGGAGTCGTATCCTTTGTCTTTGGATTCAGATGTTATATAAAGGGTGGGCAGGATTGGCAGTCTTCACCAAATGAACTACATATATTCCAAAGCAGGGCCCTGAGCAGGGCCCTGAGCAAACTGTTCTTAGGCAACCCGGGTATGGAGGGCATGCTCCAGAAAATGCCACCTGGTGCCTCTGAGGATGGGCCTGGGACCTGCAGGCTGTACCTGTTGTGTGCTTTGGAGGCCTTATCATCTGAGCAACATCTTGAGATTAGCAAAAGGGACAGCTTCCCCCAGAGAAGAACTTCCTTTATGAGTGAAGGGGTCAGATTCACCTCTGAGAAATTTCGGTAGGGCCTAGGTCTGAGGGAATTTGAGTAAAACGTCAGAGGATTTTCAGCAGTCGCTGTGAATGGTGGCTCACATTCACATGGTGGTTCCCACCAGAGAAATTCTTCCTTATTCCTTCATCTGTGCTAATGAAACTCACTCTGGCGAAAGGAAATCACATGGTGAAACCACAGCTGTTTCACTGAAAGTGGTTTTCACTTGAACTGTAAAGCTGTTTATAACCTTTAACCTTGGGCCTATGCCTGAAGGAAATAAAACAGAGAAATAACGAAAAAAGTAATTTGTATAGATATGTTTTGAGTTCAAAAGGCAATATAACTGAGAATGATTCAAGTGTTCAAAAAGAAAGTAACAGCAAAACAATCAAAAAAGCTATTATAGGAAGGTAGAATGTTACAAAGCCACTAGACATAAAAGCTCTGGAGATTCTTTTGGTGCACTGAAAAGTTCTTAAGAAATGAATTATATGGCTAATTAACAACACAAAATAGGATTTTTTCCATAGTTGTACCTATATCAATTAGGTGTGCTCACCAACAAATGGATTTAAAGAAGTGGAAATAGAGTTTATAAATGAATTTAGAGAAATGAAAATTGAGTTTAAATGCAAAGGGTTCTTTATGTAAGATGGTTAGATTATAAACATAAATATAAACATTAACATCTCAAAGGAGATGGGAGATAGGCATTGAAAGTACAGAATGAGACTGCTGCCCTTTTGTCCTCAAACACTCTTTAGACTTTTATGCTTTATCTTCCCTAATATGGCCCATTCATTCACCATGTGTTCAGAAGACCAAGGAAGAAGCAGATAAGGTAAAAGCACTTGATGGTTAGCCTTGAAAGCCCACCAGAATAAAGGGAGAAATTCCTAGGTTCCCTGTGGACTTAGTCATTGATGAAGACCTCTTACAGCTTGGCCAGCTCTAAGAAGAATCCTGTTAAAAAGAAAAGAAAAGAAAGCGAATGCAAAAATAAAAAATAAAAAAATCCTGCCACTTGATTTCAAAATGAAAGATCTGAAAGCTGCCTCTGTGTAGCTGCTTTTTCAGTAAGCAAAGAAAATTGAATTGGTTAAAAGTAGTATCAATGCCGAAACCGGTTTGGCTAAGTGGATAGAGCATCGGCCTGCGGACTGAAGGATCCCAAGTTTGATTCCAGTCAAGGGCACATCCCTTGGTTGTGGGCACATCCCCAATAAGGGGTGTGCAGGAGGCAGCTGGTCGATGTTTCTCTCTCATTGATGTTTCTAACTCTCTATCCCTCTCCCTTCCTCTCTGTAAAAAGTCAATAAAATATATTTAAAAAAAAGTAGTACCAAATATTTCCAGAAATGTTCCCCTGTTCAGCAAAAAAGTGATATATATATATATATATATATATATATATATATATATATATATTCTATTGAGTAAAAGGTACATTTGTTCTATTTGAAAGAAAAAGTAGTCAATATTTTTCTTCTTCTTAAATTAGCTCTTATAAAGATGAATAGATCAGACTGCATAAAATTAAAAGTCTCTATGTGACAACTCTCCTGCACTATAATAAACTCCCACCATGCATGATGTTTAAAGATAGATGTCAAACTGATAGAATTATCAGTTAATATCTCTAATACACTATAGTATTTTTTAATCACCAAGAAAATGATGAAAAATGTCCAGAAATGTCAATAGGCAATTACTGCAGAAATAGCCATAAACATGAAAAAGGGGCTAACTTTATTTGTGGTTAAATAAATAAACACTAGTAGAATAAATTGGCTATACCTTTCATTTGTTAGATTGGGAATGAATAATTACTCATACTCATTGTTGGATACAGTCAGAGACTATAGGCATTCTAAAGTCTTAAGTGTAAATACCCTTTGTTTCATACATTATACTTCTAAGTAATTTACTTTGAGAGTAATTGTAAAGTTTTACATAGATTTTATGATTAGACTAGAAGTCCAATGCACGAAGATTCATGTCTTATTTTCAGGGAAACAGGGTATATATTTTACACATATAATTAGAAAAATTATAATAACAAATTTACATCTTAGAAAAAAAATTCTATGAAGAAAATGTAAAATAGCTCTAGAAATTGGTAATGGTGGCTTTCAAATTATTTTGAACATCATCCACAATAAGAAATACATATATCACTATCAAGTAAATGCAACAGAAACAAAAATTTCATAAAACAATATTTGTTCTTAATATGTAAGAGTGACTCACTAAATTGATTTCACAACCCAGTATGAGTCTTTGCCTGGATTTTGAAAACAGAAACCTACTGGTTTCTCTAAATTTGCAACCTAATCTTGAAAATTATAAATAAGTTAATCTAATTATTTCTCATTGTTTATTAAAAAACAATGTCAAATGTACCCTGTTTCCCCAAAAATAAGACAGTGTCTTATATTAATTTTTGCTCCCAAAGATGCACTAGGTCTTATTTTCAGGGGATGTCTTATTTTTCCATGAAGAAGAATTCGGTACACATTTATTGTTACATGAAAATAAAGGAAATTTATTACCTGTATACGGTACGGTAGTACAGTAGTCTTCAACACAAACCAGACAAACTGTGAATCCTACAGTATAAAGAATTTATCCATTTATTCAATGACAATCATGTCATCATCTTCAGGAACATCATCATAAAAATCCAATTCCTGAATTTTCTGGTGAATTTCTTGTGACTCCATTTCTTTCAGAATCAGTGGACAAAATCTCTCATGTTTAGCAATAGCATTCTAAGACAGAGCCTAGGGGAGGCCTTATTTTCGGGGGGATGCCTTATATTTTACTCAGAAGGAAACCTATAAGTAGGTCTTATTTTTGGGGAAACACGGTATTTCTTCTTCTTCTTTTCTTTTCTTTTTTTTTTTTTTTTACTGTTTATCATAATCTCACACAAACCCAATCTCCTAAAGAAATATGGTTTGTGCTCTGTGTAAATATTCCCCTCTGCTTTATTTTTGCCAACAGAGAGTATTTGTAAGATTGTCTATTGATGCTGCCTGTGTGAAGTAATAATCACAGTGTCATTTAAGTTTTTAATTTCTGGGAGAAGCTTTTGTGTTTGGAAAGAACTATATGTAATCCTAAATTAGTATTCAGTTGATTAAAGTTATAGTTTAAAAATATTATTTATCTTAAGCTTCTAAATGCAATATTCAAATTTGTATTCTATCAAGGGAAATTTTTTTTGTTGTTAATCCTCACCAGAGGATATTTTTCTATTGATTTTTTAAGAAAGAGTGGAAGGAAGAGGAATATATAATATATATAGAGAGAAAAATAGATGTGAGAGAGACTCTCTATTGGTTGTCTCCCAGACATGCCCCACCAGAGCCCAGAATTGAGCCTGCAACTGATGTATATGCCCTTGACCAGAATCAAACCCAGGGACCCTTCATTCCACAGGCCAACTTTCTAGCCACTGAGCCAAACTAGCTAGGATATATAACTATTGTTTCTATTTGTTCTTTGATCAAACAAACACTTCAAATGACTTCTATGGTCCCATCTTTCCAAGCCCTTAAGCAACTCTTGTATATTTAATAGAACAATTTATAACTCTAGTACATTAGGTCCTTGATTTTCAAATGCTATTCACAGACAATTTTTTTTTAAATTTTTGGATTAAATTCTCAAATCAGGAATCAATTATACACTTCAAATTGAAATCATAAGAATTATATGTCAAATTGTTTCAAATTAAATAACAAGTGCTCCTATATTATCGTCATTATTAAAAAATGTATTCCCAAATCCAGGGCACATGATTTCCTAAGGTATTTGAACACCATCATAGGGTTGAAAATTTATTTACCCAACTAAGTAAAGAATTTACCTTCTCATGTGGGCTGAGGTAATTAATTGCATAATGCAATATAGATTGAAGATTAGTTACATAGTGATTCTTCCAAAATAGCAGGTGAAGAGGTTGAGCTGAGTCAGGAATTCTCTGCTGTATCAACATGGACCCTGCCCTAAACCTTTCAACTGGTCTTTGGGTTTCCCAACAGGTGCATCATGTGTGGACTATGTCTATTTCAAGTTTCCTGTTTCTTCTCCAAATTTTCATTGTAAACTCTTTCAATGTCTTAACCTCTTTTTATTGGAAAAGTTTAAGCATATAAAAGAAGTAAAAATGACATAATTACTCCATTTACCCATTAATTAGATTTGACAATTATTGATTTACTAGTGACCCCATGCATAAAATTTGTGCATGTTAAAAGGGAATTAATTAGAGGAAATAATTTAATATTGCTATTTGCCCTTTCTCTATAATAGAAATGTCAGAGATGAAAGAAAAATAGTAAAATGTATATAAAAATATTCCTCCTGTCAGAGTCTGGGGTATGCTGTGGGACTCAGAGTCATGTCCCCACCCACCCGTCAATGCCTCAAAATTGTTGGAGACTCAGACCCGGTTGGACCCATCTCTGGCCTGGGGTGGGGTGGGGGGGTGCATTTTAAGGCCCTCCATTAAGCCGCAGCAGGTGGGGAACCCTGTCCCAGCCCAGTGCCATGCTGCCTCAGGTCCCTGCTGATCACTCATTATGGCAACCCAGCCTCTGCAGTGGGCACAGCCATCTTGTGATGGCATGAGGTTTAATTTGCATATTAGCTTTATTATATAGGAAGATGACCAATCTTTCTACTATACTCCCATCCACTTCCTTCTACCTTGATTATTATTTAGAAGAAAATCTCAGATGCCGTGTCATTTAACCCAATTAGGTCATTCATATTTTTCTAGAAGACCTTAAGAATAAAGAGAACGATAATGCCATTATATCATCTAAAAATTAAAAATAATTTTTAATATCACCAACTATTTAGACAGTGTTCAAATTTTAAATTTTCTTATGTGTAATTTTATTTTATTTTTTGGGTTTTTTTTGGACTTTTTATTCAAATAAGTTTTCTGTGACTGGTTGATATATTGCTGTAGTTTCTTTTCTTTTTTTTTTTTTAAATATATTAATATTTTATTGATTTTGTACAGAGAGGAAGGGAGAGAGATAGAGAGTTAGAAACATCGATGAGAGAGAGTCATCGATCAGCTGCCTCTTGCACACCCCCCCCTGGGGATGTGCCCGCAACCAAGGTACATGCCCTTGACCGGAATCGAACCCGGGACCCTTCAGTCCCCAAGCCGACGCTCTATCCATTGAGCCAAACCGGCCTTGGCGTGTAGTTTCTTTTTAAAAAAAACTTTTAAATTGAATTTATTGGGGTAATGTTAGTTAATAAAATTATATAGGTATCAAATGTACAATTCTATGATATATCACCTGCATATTATATTGTGTATTCACTAGCCAGAGTCAAGTCTTCTTCTGTCACCATTTATCCCAATTACCCTCTTCCCCTTTGATAATCGCCATATTGTTGTTGTCTGTGTCCATGAGTTGTTTTGTTTTTTTAATCCCTTCATCTTTTTCACCTAGCCCCCCAACCCACCTTTCCTCTGACAGTTGTCAGTCTGTCCATCTGTTTTCTGTATCTATGTATCTGTTTCTATTTTGTTTGTTAGTTTATTTTGTTCAAACAAGTAAATTCTTATGATATTCAACTCTTTCTGATGCGCTTATTTCATTTAGAATAATACTCTCCAGGACCATCCATGCTGTCACAAAAAGTAAGATTTCTTTCTTTTTTTTATGGCCAAGTGGTATTCCATTGATAAATGTACAACAGTTTTTTATCCACTCACCTACTGTACTTGGACTGCTGCTAAATCTTGGCTATTGGAAATAACACTGCAGTGAACATAGAGGGTTCATATATGCTTTTGAATTAGTATTTCAGGTTTCTTCAAGACATATTCCCAGAAATGGAATCGCTGGAGCATAAGTTGGTTCCATTTTTATTTTTTTAGGAAACTCCATATTGTTTCCCATAGTGGCTGCACCAATCTACATTCCCACCAACAATGCCTGAGGGTTTCCTCATTCTCACCAACACTGGTTGTTTGTTGACTTATTGATGCTAGCCATTCTGACAAGTGTGATGTGATAATCTTTGATGATTTGTGATATTGAACATCTTTTCATATGTCTAATTCTTTGTATATGCTCTTTGGAGAAGTGTATATTCAGGGCTTTGGGCCATTTTAAAACTGATTTTTTTTATATATTCTTTATAAATTTTAGATATCAATCTCTGATTTTTCTCTTGAGATTTATTGTTGAAGAAATTGGATCATTTGTTTAATTGAGTTTTCTGATTTAGATTTTGCTGAATTGATTGCCATAATATCATTGAATATGTTCCTTAAGCCTCTGTTTCTTCTATAAATTGGCTGTTTGATCTAGAGACAGATTCAAGTGTGATTGTGTGTGTGTGTGTGTGTGTGTGTGCACGCAGATGTGTGTATGTGTAGCCATTGCAAGACTAATTCTTTTAAAAATATTTCTATTTTATATATGTACATGTATACATACATATATGTATATACTTATTGATTTATTTCAGGGAGGGAGAGAGAGAAAGAGAAACACCGATGTAAGAGAGAAACATGGATTGGTTGCCTCAAACTAGCAACCTTTCAGTGCACAGAATGACACTCCACCCAACTGAGCCACGCTGGCTGGATCAGACTAATTCTTAAGTAGCAGTATATTTCAATCATTAATAATGTCTAGTTACCTCTTCAACATTTTTTTCTTTTTATTACATTTATTTGGGTGACACTAGTTAGCAAAGTTATATAGGTTTTAAGTGCATAATTCCAAAACACATAATCTATACATTGTATTGTGTTCATCACTCCCCTCTATATTCTCCTCCAACTCTGTGACCCACTCTTCCCAGCAATCCCACACTGTTGACTGTGCCAATTAGTTTTTTGTTTGTTTGTTTGTTTTTTCAAAACTCTCCCACCCCCAAAACACACACACAAATGAGTAAAATCATATGGCATTTGTCTTTCTCTGGCTGGCTTATTTCACTTAGCATATGCTCTTCAGGTCAACCCCAGTGGTTCTCAACCTTTCTAATGCTGTGACCCTTTAATACAGTTCCTCATGTTGTGGTGACCCCCAACCATAAAATTATTTTCATTGCTACTTCATAACCATGATTTTTCTACTGTTATGAATCGTAATGTAAATATCTGTGCTTTCTGATGGTCTTAGGTCACCCTGCTAGCGGTTCTCAACCTGTCACGACTCACAGGTTGAGAACCACTGTTGTAGAGCCTAAGACCATTGGGTATTATACCATAAAACTAAAAATATTCTGATAAAAATCCTATAATAGAGAAATACTTATATTCCAAACTGTGCATCAGAAATAAGGTTAAAATATTTCCAGACTACAAAGATGTTGGAATATATCACATATAGACCCTTGCTGAAAGGACCTCTGAAGTGTATATACTCTAGCAAGTAGTAATGGTTTCAATGGCAAGTGAGGAAATTTTTAAAACACATTGGTGAATTAAGATATTAATTGATTTTAAAAGCAGAAATACAGAAAACATGGGATTAGTGACAGTCAGACTAAAATGACACTGAATTATCATATGGTCAATGTGAGGGGAAAATATTGAGGGAATGAAAATAATGCTGATTTTTTTCTTGTTATTGAAGAACACAGAAATAGTGAATATATTTCACTATATTAGAAAAATATATTGAAGAACATGTGGTAAAATTTAAGACAATTATTTTTTAATAATAATAGGAATATATAACTGTTCTTTCCAAGACATTCAGTGAAAAAAGGTAACAAAGCAAAATAGGTTAATATAACAGAATGCAGGGAATAAGAAAGAATAGAAAGAAAATGAAGACATAGCAAAGAAAAAGTCAAAATCATTAGTTAGAAACAAGAACACATAGAACAGTAATTATGTAATGTGGAAGGGTGAGCCAGCCCCAGGGAGAAGATGGCCCTTGTATTTCCTATTCCTTCCTAAATCCTTGCCATCAAGTCTTGCACATACAGGCATTTGTCTTGTGAATAAAAGAACCCTTCAGAATAGATTTAAAAAAAAAAAATCCAGCTATATTCTGGTAAAAAGAGACTCACTTATATTATTTATTTATTTATTTATTTATTTATTTATTTATTTATTTATTTATTTTTAAATATATATTATTGATTTTTTACAGAGAGGAAGGGAAAGAATAGAGAGCTAGAAACATTGATGAGAGAGAGACATCGACCAGCCGCCTCTTGCACACCTCCTACAGGGGGTGTGCCCGCAACCGATGTACATGCCCTTGGCCTGGAATCGAACCTGGGACCCTTCAGTCCGCAGACCGACGCTCTACCACTGAGCCAATCCAGTTTCAGCAAGAGACTCACTTTAATAAAGTCAATAATATTGTAATAACTATATACAGTGCCAGGTAGGTGCATGAAAATACTGGGGAGAGCACTTTGTGAATCGTATAATTGACTGACCACTATGCTGCACACTTGAAACCAATACAACATAATGTTGAATGTAAACTGTAATTGAAAAATAAAAGCAATACAAAATAATGTTGGCTGTAAACTCTAATTGAAAAATAAAAGCAAAAAAAAGAAATCCTGAAAAGTTGAAAATCCAGGGATGAAGAAAGATATGCTTCCAGCCCAACTTTGCTGTGAACCTAAAACTTCTCTAAAAAGCGTCTATTAAATTTATATTTTAATACATAGATCTCCAATTAAGCATTATCTCCTCCCCCCAAAAAAATAGCTCACAAAAAGTCACAAGACAATTTCTGGAGGTGATGGATATAGTGATGATTTCATCAGTGTTTGCTTATGTCCAAACTCCTCAAGTTGTATACATAAATAATGTACAGTTTTCATATGTCAATTATACCTCAGTGAAGCTGTTAAAAAATATATGTAATTATCATCAGCAGCAACCAATATCTAGTATAGCAATATTAGAATCACAGATAAAATTCAGGGCAAAACAAATTAAAAGGAAAAAGTTGGTTCTGTATAAATTCTTGGATTATTTGTTCTATATCTGTGAAATATGCCTTTGATATAGTGGCAGCAATCTTGAGAAAGAAGAACAAAGTTGGAGATATCACAATACTGAATATCAAATTATACTGTAAAACTATTGTAATCAAAACAGCCTGGAACTGATGCAAGTACAGGCATATAGATCAATGGAACAGGACAGAAGACCCAAGCCATTGTGCTCAATTAATATTTAACATAGGAGGCAATAGCATACAATGGAGTAAAGACAGTCTCATTAATTAATGGTGTTGGAAAAATTGGACAGGTACATGCAAAAAAAGAAAAAGAAAAAGAAAAAGAACTAGACCAATAATTTACACCATGCACAAAAATAAACTCAAAATGGATTTAAAAAACTTTAATTGTAAGTTGTCAAAATCTCAGAAGGAAAAATAGGCAGCATAATCTTAGATACCTCACATTTTAGAATTTTCACAGATAAATCTCCTAGGGCAAGGGAAACAAAAGAAAAAAAAAAAGACTACATTAAAATAAAAAGCTTCTGCAAAGCAAAAGAAACCATCTTCAAAATGCAAAGGGAGCCCACTGTATGGGAGAATATATTTGCCTATGATACATTGGATAAGGGGTTAATTTCCAAAATATATAAAGAACTCATACAACTCAACACTAGGCAAATTTAATAATTTAAAAATGTTCAAAAGACAGGAATAGTCACTTCTCCAAAGAGGACATAAAGATGGCTATTAGACACATGGAAACATGTTAGTCAATAGAGAAATGTAAATTAAAATGACAACATGGTACACCTCACATCTGCCAGATTGTCTACCATAAGTAAATCAACAAATTACATGTACTGGTGAAGATGTGGAAAAAATGGAACCCTAGTACACTGCTGGTGGGAATGCAGACTGGTGCAACCACTATGGAAAACAGTATGGAATGTCCTCGAACTAAAAATCAAACTGCCATTTGACCCAGTGACCCCACTTAGAATATATCCTAAGAATCCTGAAATACCAATAAAAAAGAAAGGTTATATGCAACCCTATGTTCATTGCAGCACTATTTACAATAGCTAAAATCTGGAAGCACCCCAAATGTCCATCAGAAAATGAATGGATAAAAATGTATGGCTGTTCCTCAAAAAATTAAAAATAGAATTCTCATATGATCCAGCAATTCTTCTAGGTGCATACCCCAACAGTTTAAAGTACATTTACACAAAGTACATTTACACCATGGAATACTATGCAGCTGTAAAATAAGGAGTGTCTCTTACCCTTTGAGACAGCATGGAAGGACCTAGAAAATATTATGCTGATTGAAATAATCCAGTCAGAGAAAGACAAGTATCATATGATCTCCCTTATATGTGGAATGTAATGAACAAAATAAAAGGACAAACAGAATAGATCCAGAGACATGGAAGCATGTAACAGACAGAATTCTCAGAGGGAAGAAGATGTGGTAGCAGGGAGAGATTAACTAATGAATTTATATGCATACTAGAGGCCCAATACACAAATTCATTCACCAGTGGTGTACCTAGACCTGGCCTGCAGGATCAGATTAAAACTGGCTCTCTGACATCCCATGAGGGGTCCCTGATTGTGAGAAGGTGCAGGCCAGGCTGAGGGACCCCACTGGTACACAATTGGGGCAGGGGAAGGATGCGGGAGGTTGGCCAGCCAGGGAGGGACTGTGGGAGGGCTCCAGGGTGTGTCTGGCCCATCTAGCTCAGTCCTAATTGACCAGACCCCAGCATCAAGCTAATCTACCGGTTGGAGCATCTACCCCCTGGTGGTGATTGCACATCATAGTGACTAGTCAACCTGTTTACTGTCTGCCTCCTTATGGTCAGTGCATATCATAGCAAGTGGTTGAGTGGCCTTAGTATATCAATTAACATATTATGCTTTGATTGGTTGAACAACTAACTGGTCAACCTGATACTTAACATATTAGGCTTTTATTACATAGGGTATGCATAATCTATGGGCACAGACAATAGTGCTGTGAAGGCCTGGGGTGGGGCAGGAATTGGGTGGAGGGGGGACAAACTGTAATACTTTCAACAATAAAGATAAAAAAGGGAGAAGTTGGCATTTCATATCAATAAAAGAAACAATCTATTATAAAAACAGTAGTTTTTAAATATTATGTGCCTTAAACATAACCTTAAGTTACAAAAAAATAAAATCTGATATGACTATAGTTGGAAATTGAAAATTATAGTGGGAGCTAAAAATGAGACTACACTTTAACAACAAAAAGACAAAATAGTCAAATTAAAAAATGAGCACAAAGCTTGAATAAATATTTCTCTAAAGAAGGTATACAAATATCCAATAAATTAATGAAAAATGCTGAACATCACTCATCTTTAGGGAAATGCAAATCAAACAAACAAACAAAAAATTCCACACATTTATATATATATATAAAATAACAAAGTGTTGGCAAGAATATGGAGAAATTGAAACTCTGTGGCCTGTCAGTGGGAATGTGAAATGGTGTAGTCACTATGGAAAACAGTATGGCTGTTACTCAAAAAAATTAAAAATAGAATTATCATATGGTCCAGCAATTCTTCTGGATATATACCTCTAACATTTAAAACAGCGACTTTAGGAGGTTTTTGTATACCATTGTTCATAGCTGCATTTTTCACAATAACTAAAGGATAGAAGCAACCCATATGACTGCTGACAGATGAATGTATGAATGAAATGGTGTGTGTATAATGAGATATGATTCAGCCTTAAAAAAGAAGGTACATTCTGACACATGTTACACCATGATAAATTTTGAGGCTATCATGCTAAGTGAAATATGCCAGTCACAAAGATAAATACTATATGAAGCCATTTATTTGAAGAACCTAGCCAAACATATAAAGATAAAGTGATGGTTTCAAGGGGAGTTTAATAGGTATAGAATTTCAGTTTTGCAAGATGAAACAAGTTCTGTGGATGGATGGTGGTAATGGTAGGAGAACAATGTGAACATAATACCATTGATTACATACTTATAATAGTTAAGATGGTAAATTTCATATGTATTTTACCACATTAAATTTAAAAAATGAGACTTGTAATACTTTAAACAAACAAACAAACAAAAACAAACAAAAAACACACAAAAATCATGGCAAAAAAATAAAAAATAAATAAAACAAGAAAAAAAAATGAAACTACCCTGATGGTTTAATGAAGCAAACAAGATGGAGAGATAACATTTCATTTTTTCCCCCTGCAAATCAAGGAAGAGATAATGCTGACTTTAATTCAGATAATATAAGTGAGGTTGAAGTTAAAGGTAGGGTCTGAAATATAATTACACTAGAGGCCCAGTGCATGAAATTCGTGCATAGCGGCAGGAGTCCTTCAGCCCAGCCTGTACCCTCCCCAATCCAGGACCCCTCAAGATGTTCAACTGCTGGTCTAGACTGGCAGTCAGACATCTCTCTCACAATCCTGGACCATTGGCTCCTGATTGCTCACCTGCCTGCTGGCCTGATCGCCCCTCACTGACTCTGCATGCTGCCCTGGTCACCCCCAACTGCCCCCCTCCCTGCCTGCCTGGTTGTTCCTAAACCCGCCCCCCCCCTACCCTGATGACCTGGTCACCTCTAACTGACCCATCTGCAGGCCTGATTGTCCCCACCAGTCTAATCACCACTCACTGCCCCCCTGCCAACCTAATCGCTCCCAATTGCCCCCTCCCCCCACTGTCAGCTTGGTTGCCCCCAACTACACCCCCCACCCCCACCATCCTGGTCACATCTTACTGCCTCCCCTGCCAGCCTGGTCTCCTGCAACTGCACCCACTGCCAGCCTGGACACCCCTCACAGCCTCCCTGCTGGCCTGGTCACCCCACGTAGCCTGCTTGTTTCATCGTTTGGTCATCCCTCACTAACCCCTCTGCCAGCTTGGTAGCCCCACACAGCCTTCTTGTTAGTAATTTCATTGTCCCTTGGGCTGGTCCTGGGGGGCTGTAGGGATGAGGGGACTGGGGACTCCAGAGGCAGACACAAGGAGTAGCCAGACCTGCCTGGGGGTGGGCCCAGCAGTGCTACATGCCTGCTGCTCCAGCAGGGCTGAGGGGACTGTGCACCACCATCTTGTGGCTGTGGGAACTGTCACAATTGAGGGTGTGGCAGTAAATTAGCATATTACTTCTTTATTGACTGTGGGTACCACCATCTTTGTGAGGGTGTGATGGTCAATTAGCATATTCCCTCTTTATTAGATAGGATTATAGGAACAAAAGGACTCAGTGATTGACTAGATGTGAATGGAAAGGGAGAGACAAGCCATCTTTTTGGTTTCTTTTGTTTTTTCATATATCAATATATATATATATATATATATATATATATATATATATATATATATAAATATTCAATCTTTTTTGTTGAAAGTATTATATATCTCCCTTTTCTCCCCCCCCTCCCCCACAATGACTTCTTTTAGCCCACCTCTGTTCCTTACCTCAGGCCTTCACTTCCCTAATGTCTGTGTCCATGGGTTTTACATACATGCATTTAGTTTCTTTGGTTGATTTCTTCCCACCCACCCACTTCTTCCCATTCCTCTGAGAATTATCATTCTGTTCCATGCTTCTATGTCTCTGGATCTATTTTTTTCATCAATTTATTTTGTTTATTAGAATCCACATATGAGTGAGATCATGTGATACTTTTCTTTCTCTGACTGGCTTATTTCACTTAACATAATACTCTCCAGGTCCCTCCATGCTATTGAAAATGGTAAGGGTGCTTTCTTTTTACAACTGTGAAGTATTCCTTGTGTGGATGAACCATAGCTTTTTTATCTACCCATCTACTGATGGGAACTTGGGCTATTTCCAAATTTTAGTTATTGTAAATAGAGCTGCTATGAACATAGGGGTACATATATTCTCTCTGATTGGTGTTTTGAGTTTCTTAGGATATATTCCTAGAAGTGGGATTACTGGGTCAAAAGGGATTTCCATTTTTAATTTTTGAGGAAACTTTATACTATTTTCCACAGTGGCTGTACCAATCTGCATTTCCACCAGCTGTGCCCAAGGGTTCCTTTTTCTCCATATTCTTGCCAGCACTCGTGATAACCATTCCAACAGGTGTGAGGTGATATCTCATTGTCATTTTAATTTGCATCTCTTGGATGATTAGTGACTTTGAACATGTTTTCATATGTCTCTTGGCCTTCGGTATGTCCACTTTGGAGAAATGTCTACTTAGATCCTTTGCCCATTTTTAAATTATATTGTTTGTCTTACTTTGTTAAAGTTGTATGAATTCACTATATATTTTGGAAATTAACCCCTTATTGGATCAATCATTAGCAAATATGTCAGGCTCTCTTTTTATTTTGTTGATGGTTATTTTTGCTGTGAAGAAGCTTTTTAATTTCATATTGCTCCATTTGCTTATTTTCTCCTTAGTTTCCTTTGCCCTAGGATCATGGTTGGCAAACTGTGGCTCTCAAGCCACAAGCAGCTCTTTGGCCCCTTGAGTGTGGCTCTTCCACAAAATACCATGGCCTGGGCGAGTCTATTTTAAAGAAGTGGCATTAGAAGAAGTTTAAGTTTAAAAAGTTTGGCTCTCAAAATAAATTTCAATTGTACTGTTGATATTTGGCTCTATTGACTAATGAGTTTGCTGACCACTGCCCTAGGAGATGTATCGGTAAATATATTGTTATGAGTGATGTCTGAGATTTTGCTGCCTATGGTTACTTCTAAGATTTTTATGGTTTCACGACTTGCATTTAATTCTTTTCTCCATTTTGAGTTTATTATTATGAATGATGTAAGTTGGTGGTCTAGTTTCATTTTTTTACATATACTTGTCCAATTTTCCCAACATCATTTATTGGAGAGACTGTCTTTACTCCATTGTATACTCTTACCTCTGTCAAATATTAATTGAGTGTAATGTCTTGGGTTGATTTCTGGGTTCTCTGTTTTGTTCCATTGATCTGTATGCCTGTTCTTGTGCCAGTACCAGGCTGTTTTGAGTACATTGGGACAAGCCACTTTTGATGCTTGGTTTCAGGTTTGGACAATTGGGTAGATGTCCATTTATTGAGGCAGAACATCAAGTAAGGAGAGCCAGACTAGGGACAAGATGTGAGTTCAGCTTTGATAAAGTTAGTCTCTCTCTTCTACTGCTTCTTATTCTTTTTCTACTACAAGCACACACATTTGGCTCTTTCTGTGTATACTTTACACAAAGACACAAAGCTTTGTTCACTTTGAGAGTGTTATTTTAACACTTCAGCATAGAGCATAGAAGTAGGTCCTAGGATTATTCCGATATGTTTGTCTTAAACACAATCAATTTCCCTAAGTCAAAGAATGCTTAATGTAATCAAAGTGTGTTTCCAATGGATACTGGAATCCCAGAAGCGGAACACTGAGAAGAAGCTTACATAGGGCCAAAGCCAAGTTCATTTCAGTTTCATTCACTGTAACGAATCCCTTATAGATTTTTTTTGATGGTGTAGATAAGATTCATAGTTGTCACTGGAACTAGCCAACTGTTCTCTTATGCTCTCTTTTCCTTCCTGCACATAAAATGTTTTTGTGAAAGTAACATATGGGTCTCTTAAGTCTGGTTTGTTGATATTTAGTGATGAGTTGTGATGCTAACAGAGCATATTCAGGACCCCATACTTAAAGTAGAAAGCTATCAAAGTTATCCATTTGATAGCAGACATTGTAGATTTTTTTTTTCCTACACAAGTGCCAGTATAATGGTTAAAGCAAGGCCTTGCATTCAGGCAAACTGGATGCAATCCTGGCCAGCTCTGTATACCTGGGCAGAAAATTTAGAGGCTTATACTCTGCTTCTTTACCTTTAATTAAAAGGGGGATATAAGCACTTGATCTGTAGATTTGTTGCAAAGATTAAATGAAATATAGGCAAATGTACTTATGTTACCTAATATGTAGTAGGAATTTAACAAACAGTCACTCCCCCCTCCCTCCAAACCCCCGTGAACTGTTTTATGATTAAATACTACATTTCCATAGGACATCCCAGACAGAAGATAAAAATGGGACCATAACAATGGCACAAATATCCTCACCATATCAAATGGGGGCCTTACAAGTTCTATTCAAGGAACTTCTCTGAAGTTTCTAGGGTCTCCAGGTAATTTCACACATGCTAATGAGCACAGGGGTTTCAGCTCACACCAAACTAGCCATGTTCTTCTCTGCTTTGCCCATATGTGACCATTTGCTTCTGTGATTGCTGATCCTGCTGAAGCAAGTGCCAAAGGTGCTAAGAATCCTCTGGTGACTCTGGGAAGAATCTGGGAAATCCCCTCCTACCACTGCCAGCTTCTACCTCCTATGGTCAAGGCTAACCACCAGACAGTGCCAATGCCATGCACTTGGCCCATGTTACCATGACTGTTTTTTCAGTACACCAGAACCACTTTGTTCTCTTCCCTGATGGACTGAGCATCTCTTCATATTAAGCCTAATTGTTTTTTGTTTGTATGCTTAGCCCATTTCTCCTTGGGGATGCTATCATGAGTCCATAGAGACTGGGCCAGAGGAGAATTGGACTAACTGGAACAATACAGAAAAATCTGCCCTCCTTTCTAACACTGAAGCTTTATTATCAGGCCTTCCTTTTATAGGAGGGCCTCTCTTCTCTGATGATGAGTTACTTTCAATCTTCCATCAAAGACAACAGTCTTTCAGATAAGGTGAGTATGTCTCATGATCTAGTTGAGAATCCTGCTCCAGTTTTACATGTAGCTAGGAGGATTCCGAGAAGATTTTTCCTCTGAGTACAAGGAGGGAGACTAGAAGGAAGAAGAAACAGCATTACAGAATGATAGTTTTAAGTTAGGACATGAGGAGGCAGGCTCCTGAATTTGGATAGTGGTCATGGAAAGACCCAGGCAGATGCAAGAGCCTTGATGATAGACCAGACAGATATAACCAGTGAGCTGGAGAAAGAGACCCTGATGGTTCTCAAGGATGAATGAATTTTCTGGAAGTTATGGAGAAATTTTATTTGTCTGCAGTGTAAAAATTGAAATTCTAGATCCTTAATGGAATTTTAAGGAATCCTTTGCTTTCAGCTATGCTCTCACTCCCCAACCATAAAACTATTTCCTTAAATTCCTCAGTGTCTGCATTGGAGACCCTCTTTACTTTGTTGTTTTCTAAGCACCAGGCTAGTGAGTAAGTTGCTATAACTTGTCTGCTTACCTATAATGGTGACATAGTTATAATAGTCCTTATGAGCCTGCTGGCGACCTGGAAACCCCTGGTGACAAGGATAGTATATCTGTTTTGTCATTATTGTCTGTTCTTGGCAAGAGTGGAAGAAAGACCCCCGGGATTCCTCCGGGACTGAAGATAGATATAGTTCTCAGCATTCAAATATGACTGAATGAGCATTCTTCACATGCCCATGTGAGGGGGGACTGGGAACCAAAAACTTGATTATACATCTTCCCCCATGTCCCCTCCCCCACATACTCTACTATATTTTTTAGGCTCTGAAGTATTTAACATTTTTTAAGAGAAGTATTTGGCTCATTCCTAAAATATTAATCTGAACCTTTAAGTCAGTGTACAAGAGTAGGGCAGCTTTGTGCAGTTCTCTGAATGGGTCTTCAGCAACCTCTAGATTTCTAGATGGCCCCTTCCTTTTCTACATCAGGTCCTCATGCTGATCCCTGGCCTCTTCACAGGGCATCTGACCAGGTCTGGCTTTCATAGTCCGCAGAGCTAAGCCTTTCCTTCCCTAGATCCCGTATCATATTTTCATGTCTGAAGACAATAGGTGGCTTAAAATAATAATAATAATAATAATAATAATAATAATAATAATATGGTTTATTGAGTGCCTAGTATTGTGCTTTTCACATATTATCTCGTTCAGTTCTTATACCAATTTTAGGAGACAAGTTTTATTGTCAAACTTGACAAATGAGGAGAGACTAAAATTCAAGAGTACAAGGAAGTTGGCAAAATCAAGTGACTTATAAGTGCCAGAAGTAGAATAGGACTACAAGACTCCCTCATATGTAACAACATTTTAAATATCTCAGTTCCAAAGAGTGCCTTCTGGTGAGGTTTGGGCATCAAGGCAAGCCCGCAGAGGCTCTGTCTTTGATAAAGGTTTTATTCTCTTAGACATGCTTTTTAATGAAGCGAACTCTTTGCAAAGAGAAAAACCACATGTCCTAGTTCAAAATGTTTCTTTGAAATCTCATGATCTGTACTTTTTCAGAATATGGGGGCAGGTGAGCTGTTAATCTTTAAGCCTTTTTAAACATTTTTTTCCCTTAAAAAAAGAAACAATACCCCCTGCTCCTTATCACCTCTCCATAAAAGTTACTTCATCACATTTTGTTAAAAAGAATGAAGCGGAAATGTTTGCCATCTTCAGCTTTTGGGTTTCCTGATTTCGAGTAACTCAGAGTGGTGCTTGTCAAACTCCTTGGTACCTGCATGAGCACAAAGCCCCTTTACTGGATGGGGTCAGAGCAAAATGGTAAAGTGGCTGAAGTTTGCCAACAAGCAAACTATAGTATGTCTCAGTCCCACTTTTTCTTTCCAGTCTTTCCACTGACTTTTTTGCATTAGAAATAAAATAAAATAAAATATAAAATAAAATAAAATACAATGCAATGCAAATAACACAAACTTTCCTTTTCCCCTCAACCAAGAAGGGATCTTCAGACCCATTTTTGTGTGATTAAAGTAAATGTTATTTTTAATCTCATTGCCTTGGCATTTTGAGATATAGCTTTAAGCTATCAGCTATAATACGACTTTCTTTTTTTGTCTCTGGTTAAAGGAATTTCACGGTTAAGGAGCTCTGGGAGTGAAAGAATGGGGGACACCAGGAAGAAGAAATTGGAATAGAAATTGCTTCTCTCCAAAGCAAATAGGAAGCTTTAGGAGAAAAAACTTGAAGCTAGCCATTTCTTTACTTATTTTTTTTTTCCTTTGATGGGTTTTGGCAGCACTGCTCTGTCAGAGGATACTTAAGGCTCATTTTTTTTTTTTTTTTTTTTTTTTTTTCACTCTGCGTGACAGGGAAAGAATGAAGTTTGAAGGAAATGGAGCTGTTCCCTGCTCTAGGCTTGTTGATCTGGGCAAGGTCCTAACCACCTAGTCCCTCAGGGAATGAAGGGATTAGTTCTTGCCACAGTTTGATAAAGGGTTTAGAGAATGAAACACGTTTATGAGGTACATAAGTTGAACAGTCAAGTGGAAAAGTTTTTAACCAAGACAAATGATTATTCAAACTGAATATGGGTTATATGGAGTAGTCTTGATTCAAAACAGTCTCTTAAAAATGGAGCTATTTTTCCCTTTGATTATAAAAATACTTAAATTCAATGCAGAATGAGTTCTTCCCTCTATTTTGTCTTGTCTCCATTTCACAAAGGTATTAAGTAGAGAAGTGTGCTAAAGTGGCAGTGATCACATGATGGGTACCACAAAAGGCTTGCAGTATGATGCTGCCCACCCTGTTATTGCTGCATCAGTAAGATCACCCTATGTTTTTGCCTTGGAGTCCCTCTGAATCCTATTTTCTGGCTATGTGTTATATGTTCACGTGAAGCTTTTTATTTCTTTGAACCATTGCTGTTAAGCCTTTATGTTCATAAAATTTAGTGAGACTTAAGGCTCCCATTACAGGGGCTATTAACCTGAAAACCTGCTATGATCTCCCCCTTGTGTTCTATGGTCATAGCTCACTGCTCATCTCTCATCTCCTTCACATGCTCCATGCCCTGTCCCACAAAGTGTGCTGGCCTACAGTCTGATCACCCTGCAGCAAGGCCACTGTCAAGTCTTTCCCATTTTCCCAGTTCTAAGCAGCTTCATGGGGTCTTCAATAAGCCCTTCTGAGATGTGAATGAGACTTAGATATTTGAGGAAAACCTTTAACATGAAATGATCTCAGAGGAAGCAAAGACATATTTTTTAAAAGACCAAATAGATTCTCAGAGAGATGAGAAGATAATGATTCCTTGAACAAGAACAAAATACAACAAACATTGATATTAAGAAAATAAGAAAGAGCTGTAGATGTAAAAGTTATGATAGCAGATATTAAAAATCAAACCAAAGGTTTGATAGAAAAGTTGAGTAAATATCACGGACTGTATTGTGACCTCCAACCAAATTCATAGGATGAGGTTCTAACCCCCAGCACCTCATCAGATAGGGCTTTAAAGAGGTAATTAAGTTAAATGGAGATCTCAGGTGTGCTCTAGTCCCATCTGACTGCTATGCATATGGCGAGAGGAGATTAGACCACAGAGAGATCTGAGGGGTTTGCATGTACTGTAGATGACCATGCGAAGAGGCAGCAAGAGGGCTGCTATCTGCAAGCCATGGAGAGAAGCCTCACAGGAAACGAACCCCACTGGCAACTTGACTGTGGACTTCCAGAATTCTGACAAAATAAATTTATTTTGTTAAAATACCCATTCTGTGGTATTTTGTTATGGTAGCTTTAGAAAATTTCTCAGAAAATAGAGTAAACATAACAACAACAACAAACAAAAATGAACACACCAAAACAAGAAGATAGAAATCACGAGATAAAAGAAAAAATTAGATAAACAATTCAAGTAGTTCAAGATCTCATAAAGAGAAACCAAACAGATGGAAGGAAGAAAGTATAAAAGAAATAATATACAAATAGAAGATTAAAATGTTTTTATGAGTGCCCAGTATCACAATTAAAACAAGCCATTTACCAAGCCAAATCACTATGAAATTTCAGAACATTGGGAATAAAGAGAAGATTAAAAAAAATCTTCCTGAGAGAATGAGAAAGAAATGAAAAGTCAAAAAAATTACACATAACAATGAAACAGAAACCTGAATGATGTTGGATTTCTAAAGAAGAGAAGTGTTCCTGAACAATTGTAGATAAGTAATCGTAAACATTTGACTAACCAAATTTGACCATGTATTTAGAGATGCCAAGGAACTTTTCTACAAATATAAGAATTACTTGTTCTGTATCTAACCCAAAATGCTAAACACCATTACCCTTAGTAAGTTGTGCATCACAGAATGCTCAATTCAAGAAAAATAAGGGATGGACTAAAATTGTCAGCAGGGTTTGTTGCCACCAAAGAATTATACCATTGTGTTGGTCAGATGACATTTGGATAACAGGATTCTCTTCTAAGCCACAAGACGAAGAGGTATTTTTTTTTTTTTTTTTAAAGAAGACATTGAATAGGAAAGCAAAATAAACTGGAGCCAGTTATATGAGAAAAGAACAAAGGAACTAAGAATAAAAAAGCTGAGAATGGGAAAAAAAAAAAGAATGTTTTAGTGAGGCCAAGATTTTGGTCTTTAAATCACTGAAGGGTCCTCACATGGAAAAGGGATTAAACCTTTCAGTGTGGCCCAGAGACCAACGAGTGGAAGCTTCAGGGGAAACCATTTGGTTCAATAGATGTATATTAGTTAATTTAATTTAATTTTTTTTAGCTGCTGTAACAAATCATTGTAAACTTAGTGCCTGAAAAGACTACTTCCTACCTTACAGTTTTAGAGGTCAAAAGTGTGCAATGGACTCTGCTGGGCTAACGTGAGGTGTCGGTAGGGCTGCGTTTCTTCTAGAGCATCTATTCGATAATCTGTTTCCCTGCCTTTTCTGCCTTCTCCAGGCTGCCTGCAGTTCTTGGCTCCTGGGGCCTTTTTCCATCTTCTAAGGCAGCAGAGTAACATCTTACAATCTCTGACTCTGACCTCTTTGTTTACCTCTTATAAAGATTGTTGTAGTTATATTTTGCTTATTTTTTTTCCTTTTTATTGTTGACTCTATCACATATGTTCCCATTCCTACCCCCAACCTTGCCCACCTCCACCCAGCCCCTGCACCTTCTGTCTGGCCATCACCACACTGTTGTCCCTGTCTATGGGTTATGCCTGTACCTTCTCCAACTTCTTTCATCCTCCCCCTTCTGACAACTGTAAGTTTGTCTCATGTATCCAGGCCTCTATTTCTATTTTGTTCGTCAGTTTATTTTCTTCATTAGATTCCACATATAAGTGAGATCATACAGTATTTGTCTTTCTCTGACTAGCTTATTTCACTAAGCATAATAATCTCCAGGTCCATCCATGCTGTTATAAAAGATAAGATTTCCTTCTTTTTTATAGCTGTATACTAGTACATTGTGTAAATGCACCACTGCTATTTATTTATTTATTTATTTATTTATTTATTCACTCTTCTACCAATTGGCATTTGGGCTGTTTCCAGATCTTGGCTATTGTAAACAACCCTGCTATGAACATAGGGGTTCGTATATTCTTTTCAATTGGTGTTTTCGGATTCTTAGGACATATTGCTAGAATTAGAATGACACTGTCAAAAGCAGTCCCTTTATTACTTTTTTGAGAAAACTCCTTATTGTTTTCTCAAATTAATATTAATACTCACAATACCAGTCTGCATTACCCCCAATGGCACAATAGTGTTCCCTTTTCTCTGCTACCTCACCAACATTTCTTCATTGATTTATTGACGATAGCCATTCTGGTTGGTTTTAGGTAATATCTCATTGTGGTTTCAATTGTATTTCTCTGATGATTAGTGACAATGAGCATCTTTTCATATGTCTGTTGGCCACCTGTATGTCCTCTTTGGAGAAGTATCTATTCAAGTCCTTTTTCCATTTTTAAATTGGATTTTTATCTTCCTGGTGTTGAATTATATAAATTTTTATGTATTTTAGATTAACCCCTTATGTTTCTGCCTCTTTTGTCAAATATTAATTGATCATATATCCATGGTTGATTTCTGGGTTCTCTGTTCTGTTCCATTGATCTATCTATCTGTTCTTGTGCTAGTACCAGGCTGTTTTGATTATAATACCCTTGTAGTAAAGTTAGATACCAGATATTGTGACCCCTCCAAATTAATTTTTCTTTTTCAAGATTGCTGAGGCTATTAGGGATCTTTTTTGGCTCTCTCTCTCTCTCTCTCTCTCTCTCTCTCTCTCTCTCTCTCTCTCTCTCTCTCTCTCTCTCTCTCTCTCTCTCTCTCTCTCTCTCTCTCTCTCTCCATATATATATATATATATATATATATATATATATATATATATATATATATATGTAGTTTCTCTTTCTGGTAAGTTCATTATTAGTGTTTAGAAATGCCTCTGATTTCTGGATTTTTAACTTTGCATCCTGCTACTTTGCCAAATTCATTTATTAGATCTTATAGCTTTCTGGTGGAAACTTTAGGGCTTTCTATGTATAATATCATGTCATCTGCAAATAGTGACAGGTTTATGTCCTCCTTTCCAATTTGGATGCCTTTGGTTTCTTCTTGTTTGATTGCTGTGATTAGGTCTTCTAGGACTATGTTGAATAATAGTGGTGAAGGTGGGCATTACTGTCTCGTTCCCAATCTTAAGATAAATGCTTATAGTTTTTGCCTATTGAGTATGATGTTGGCTGTAGGGTTGTCATATATGACCTTTATTACATTGAGGTATGTTTCTTCTATTTCCACTTTTCTGAGAGTTTTTATCATAAATCGGTGCTAAATTTTATCAAATGCTTTTTCTGCAACTATTAATATAGTAATGTAGCTTTATCCTTCATTTTGTTTATATGGTATATCACATTTATTGTTTTGTGAGTATTGTACCAATCTTGCATCCCCAGAATAAATTCTACTCAATCATGATGTTTGATCTTTCTAATATATTTCTAACTATGATTTGCTAATATTTTTGTTGAGAATTTTAGCATGTATATTTGTTTTTTTAGGGTGGTCTATAATTTTCTTTCTTTGCAGCATCTTTATTCAGTTTTGAAATTAGGATAATCTTGGCCTTATAAAATTATTTTGGGAGTTTCTTATTTCTTTAATTTTGTAGAACAGGTTGAGAGGGATAAGCATTAGTTCTTCTTTGAATGTTTTGAATAATTCACTTGTGAAGCCATCTGGTCTAGGACTTTTGTTTGTTGGGAGTTATTATTATTATTATTATTATTGCCTCAATTTCACTAGTTGTAATAGTTCTATTCAGATTTTCTGATTTTCCTGATTTGGTTTTTAAAGATTGTATGTTTCTAGAATTTAATCCATTTCATCCAGATTGTCCCAGATTGGAGTTTTTTTTTTTTTTTGTAATCTTTTTTTGCAAGACTTTGTATTTCTTAAGTGCTGGCTGTAAACTTCTCCTTTTTCATTTCTGATTTTATTTATTTGAACACATTTTTTTTTTTCCTTTGTGAGTCTGGCTAAAGGTTTTGTGAAGAACCAGCTCTTGGTTACATTGATCTGTTTTTATTATTATTCTATTTTGTTTATTTTGGTTCTGATCTTTATTATTTCCTGCCTTTTACTCATTTGGGGTTTTGTTTCCCTGTCCTCATTTCCTTTAAGTGTAAAATTAGATGGTTTATTTGAAATTTTTCCTGTTTCCTAAAATAGGCCTATAATACTATGAATTTCCCTCTTAGGACTGCTTGCCATGTGTCCCATAGATTTTGAGTCATTGTGTTCTCATTTTTACTTGTTTCAAGGTACTTTTTGTTTTATTCCTTGATTTCACTGTTAACCCATTCATTGTTTAGTAACATGTTATGTAGCCTCCATGACCCGGTGTGTTTTTTATCTTTTTCCTTGTGGTTGATTTCTAGTTTCATAGCATTATGGTCAGAGATGTTTGATATTATTTCAGTCTTCTTAAATTTATTGAGAATTGTATGTGTCCTAACATGTAGTCTATCCTAGAAAATGTCCCATGTGTACTTGAAGAAAATGAATATTCTGCTGCTTTGGGGTGAAATAATCTGAAGATATTAATTTAATATATTTTTGTCTATTCTGTCATTTAAGACCACTGATTCTTTGCTGATTTTCTGTTTGGAAGATCTATCCATTGATGCCAATGGGTTGTTAAAATCTCTATGAGCATATTACTGTTAATGTCTTCCTTTATGCCCATCATGATTTGCTTTACATATTTATGTTCTCCTATGTTGGGTGCATAAATGTTTACAAGAGTTATATTTTCTTGTTGGATTACTCCCTTTTCATTATGTAGTGTTCTTATTTTTTGTTATTATAACCCTTGTTTTAAAGTCTATTTTGTTAGATATAAATATTTATACTCCAACTTTTTCTTTTTTCATTTTTATTTACATAAAATATCTTTTTCCATCTCTTTACTTTTAATTTGTGTGTATCTTTTATTTTGAGGTGGATTTCCTGTAGACAGTATATGTATGGGTCTTGTTTTCTTATCTGTTCAGCTACTTTAAGTCTTTTTATTGGAGCATTTAAGGCATTTACATTTAAAGAAATTATTGATGAGTTTATATTTATTGACACAGTATCTTTTCCACTTTGTTTCTTGGTATTTTGTTTATTTATTTTCTTTTTCTACTTCTTAAAGCAGGCCCTTTAACATTTCTTGTAATACTGGTTAGTGGTAACACATTCTTTAGCTTTCCATTTTCTGAGTAACCCTTGATTTCTTCTTGAATTTTTATTTTATTTTATGAAAAAACTGGAAACATATTTATTTATTTATTTTAAGTTTTTAAAAAATAAATTTTTATTGTTCAGATTATTACAATTGTTCCTCTTTCCCCCCACCCCCAAAGCTCCCCTCCACCCAGTTCCCATCCTACCCTCTGCCCTTAACCCCTCCCCTCCCCAGTCCTCATCAATAGGTGTATGATTTTTGTCCACTCTCTTCTCTCACCCCCCCACACCCCTTTTCCCAAGAGAATTGTTAGTCCACTCCCTTTCTATGCCGCTGATTCTATTAGATTCACCAGTTTATTTTGTTCATCAGATTTTTTATTCACTTGATTTTTAGATTCACTTGTTGATAGATATGTCTTTGCTGTTCATAATTTTTATCTTTACCTTTTTCTTCTTCTTCCTCTTCTTAAAAAATACCTTTCAGCATTTCATATAATACTGGTTTGGCGGTGATGAACTCTTTTAGCTTTTTCTTATCTTGAAGCTCTTTATCTGACCTTCAATTCTGAATGATAGCTTTGCTGGGAAGAGTAATCTTGGTTTTAGGTTCTTGCTATTCATCACTTTGAATATTTCTTGTCACTCCCTTCTGGCCTGAATAGTTTTTGTTGAGAAATCAGCTGACAATCGTATGGGTGCTCCCTTGTAGGTAATTAACTGTTTTTCTCTTGCTGCTTTTCATATTCTATCTTTGTCTTTTGCTCTTGGCATTTTAATTATTATGTGTCTTGGTGTGGTCCTCTTTGGATTCCTTTTGTTTGGGGTTCTATACTTGTAAGTCTATTTCTTTCACCAGGTGGGGGAAGTTTTCAATTATTTTTTCATGTAGGTTTTCAGTATCTTGCTCTCTCTCTTCTTCTTGCACCCCCATAATTCAGATGTTGGTACATTTGAAGTTGTCCCAGAGGCTCCTTACACTATCTTCATATGTTTTCATTCTTTTTTCTTTTTGCTTTTCTGGTTAGCTGTTTCTTGCTTCTTTGTATTTCAAATCTTTGACTTGATTATTGTGGTCCTCTAGTCTGCTGTTGGATCTCTGTATATTATTTTTTATTTCAGTCAGTATATGCTTAATTTCTAGTTGGTTCTTTTTCATATCCTTGAGGGTCTCATTAAATGTATTGGCTTTTCTAGAAAATTCTTGAAAAACCTTATAGCTGTGGTTTTGAACTCTATATCCAATAATTTGCTTTCCTCCATTTCTTTCATTTGTGACCTGTTTCTTAGTCTCCACATTTTGGCTGCTTCCCTGAGTTGATAGAGTGGCTTTGTGTGTTAAGTGTACTATATAGCCCGCTCAGCCTGCCCAGTTACCTGAGGTGGACAGTCTTGGTGCATCCCTTTGTGGACTATGTGCACAGTCTTATTGTAGTTAAGCCTTGATTGTTGTTGGTATCACTGGGAGGAATTGACCTCTAGGCCAATTGGCTGTGAGGATCAGCTGTGTCTACCCTGGGAGAACTTCTGTACTGGAGAAACCCTTATGAGATAAAACTTGCAAATGCCTCTGTTCTCAGCTTGGATGGGGCCGAGTCTCAGGGCAGAGCAGATAGGAATGGTTTCCTGTCAGCACTGCTCTAAGAGGCCGCTGGGTCTCAGTTTCACATGGTAATTGCTGCAAACACCTCTGAGTGAAACCTGTCCTTGAGTTTCGCCCACTGCCAGGCAGTCCAGTTTCTCCCTGAATGAGTCTGGGTCCCAGAGTTTCACCTGGAACTGGAGTTCAGAGCATTCAGGAGATTTTGTCTCCTTCCTGTTTAGAAAGCCAGCTGCATACTCAGTTGCCAGCCCTCTCCACACACACGCCTCCATACCTCTGCCTTTTAAAGTCTCAGTGTGCTTTTCTCTTTCTTGATAGTCCATTTCCTCCCTGTATGAGTCTGGTTTCCCAGAGTCTTGCCTGGAATTGGAGTTCAGAGCAGTTAGGAGCTTTTGTCTTTGTCCTGATTGAGAAATCCAGCCGTGTACTCTGTTGTCAGCCCTCTCTGCACACACACCTCTGTTCCTCTGCCTTCTGCAGCTCCTCTGAGTCTTAGCATGCTTTTCTCTTTCCTTCTAGTTGTAGAATTTTCACTCAGCCAGCCTTCCTGTGGTTCTGAATGATGTCTGTTTTGTTTTTTAGTTGTAGTTTTGAAATTGTTGTGAGAGGCAGCAGTTTAGGTGTTTACCTATGCCACCATCTTGGTTTCTCTCTCCTTTAATTTTTAATGATAGCCTTGCTAGGTAAAGTAGTTTTGGTTGTAGATCCTTGCTTTTCATCACTTTGTATATTTCATGCCAATCCCTTTTGGCCTGGAATGTTTTTATTGTAAGATCAACCGACAGGCTTATGAGAGCTCCCTTGTAGGGAATTAACTAATTTTCTATTGCTGCCTTTAATATTCTCTTTTGTCTTTAACCTTAGCCATTTTAATTATGATGTGTTTTGATGTGGACCTCTTCAATTTCATCTTGTTTGGGACTCTGTGCTTCCTGGCCTCGAGTGTCTTTACTTTACTAGTTTAGGAAAGTTCTTAGTTATTATTTCTTCAAACATGTTTTCTATCCCTTGCTCACTTTTTTCTTCTTCTAATACCCTTATGATGCAGATGTTGTCACACTTCATATTGCCCCAGTGTTCCCTTAAATTGTCTGCAGTCTTTCTTCCTTTCTTTCTTTCTTTCTTTCTTTCTTTCTTTCTTTCTTTCTTTCTTTCTTTCTTTTTTTCTGCTCTGAATGTTTTTTCTACCTTATCTTCTAAATTGCTGATTTGATCCTCTACTTAATTCAACCTACTTTTTATTCCTTCTAGTGTATTCTTGATGTCAGATATGGTATTCTTAATTTCCAACTGGTTTTCTTTCATGGTATCTATGTCCTTTTTAATGCTGTTGCATTTCTCACTACCTTTTTTTTAAATCATTATAACTATTATTTAGAACTTTACACCGGATAAATTACTTGCCTCCATTTTATTTAGCCACTTTCCTGGAGATTCATCCTGTTCTTTCATTTGGGCCCATTTTGTTTTTTTATCCCTTTATTTTGGATGTCTTTTTGTGTTTGTTTTTATGTATTAGATAGATCTTTCTGACTCCTAGTCTTCATGGGGGAGCCTTATGTAGTTGGTCTCCTATGGGAGCCAGTGGTGCAGTCTTCTTGATCTCCTGAGCTGGATTCTCCAGGAATATCCCTTGTGTGGGTTTTGTGGGCGCTCATGTTATAATTGGGTTTTGGTTGCTGTTGGCCAATTCATGTGTGGGATTGCTTCTCAGGCTCCTTGACTCTGAGATTCAATCTAAACAATGGTATGTAAGCTGCTGTGCAGGGGTTGACAAAAAAAAAAAAAAAAAAAAAAAAAAAAAAAAGGAAAAAAAAGAAGAAAAGAAGAAGCCTTGGCCAGTGTGGCTCAGTTTGTTGGATCATCATCACATATACCAAAAGGTGGTGGGTTCAATTTCTAATCAGGACACATATCCAGGTTGTGGGTTTGATTCCTGGTTTGGGTGTGTGCAGGAGGCAATTGATCTACATTTCTCTCTGACATCATTGTTTTTCTCTTTCTATCTCTCTTCCTCTCTCTAAAAATGAATTAAAATAAAATTTAAAAAGAAAAAAAAAAAAACAACTAGACTAAAACAAAAGGAATAAAAAGTGAAAAGATAAATAAAGAATAAGAGAAGAAAAAAAGAATAAAAGAAGGAAAAAATTTTTAAAAAAGAATAAAGAAAAAAAGTATATCAAAGAAAAAAAAAATGCCTCAGCAGAGTTTAGTGCCTGCTGTAGTCCCCTTTTGGATATGCTGTTTGTGAAGTTTGTTGGGCCTGCTCTGATGTAGTTTGTATCTGACAGATTAGTGTGTCGTTTCTGGGCCTCTTGGAAGCCAATGTCAGATGCTGTTTGTGCCTGGCCCTTGGCAATCTGTTTGAAGCTACAAGTGGTCTAATAGTTTGTGTCTGCCTCTGCTCCATATGGCTGCACTTGGGAAGATCCAAGGCTGGCTTTTACCAGCACCAGGCCTGGGGGTCAGGTCAGCAAACATCCCAAGGCAACCCAAGTTCTACCTCCACCTGCCTCCCCCTGGTGGTTGCCTATTCAACTCAGTCATTGAGAATGCTCAGTCACTGAAAGAGCCTCTGGCAGAATTGGGTAGATGGGGCTAGTAGATCTGTGAGGAGAGGTGCCATTCTGATTTCAGTGAAGGTGGTCCTCTGTTTTAGAGCCGCACAGCTGAGTCTGTCCTGGATTTGGCCCTGACCTCAGCAGGGTGGAACCTTAGTAGTCAGTCCTGTGTGGCCTCCTGAGCTGCTGAAAGCTGGGAGGGTGTTTCTGCCAGATCGCCTGTTAGGGGGAAGCTCAGTCTTATTGATGGGAAAGTGGGGGGAATGGCTCCTCCCCAAAGTCAGTCACTGACACCCCCTGAGTCTGCCTAGATTTCTACGCCCTAGCCTATGCTACTGACCCTCAACAAGGTGGGATGAGAGAGATTCCAAAGAGTGGGGTCATTGCTTTCCCCCAGGTTGATGCCACTCAGAGAGGATTCCCTTCCCATGAAAAATGATGCCTGTAGTATTGGAAGATGACTCCAGGAATTCTGAGGGCTGGTTGTCCCACCAGCCTTCTCTCCTGTGCCTCAAACTCCAGGTGACTCTGGTCTGCTCAGCCTTCCCTCTGTCGAAGCCCAGGGTGAGTGGTTGCAAATGAAATTTTGTCATTGGCCTTTAAAAAGGTTTCCTTTATTTAAAGCAGATTCTGTCTCCTTGTCAGACAGAAACCATGCTGCTTTTCATAGCCTGGTGTTACGTGGGCACCTCTTCTCTGCTCTGATGATCTGGGCTGGGGAGCCTGGCCTGGGGTTTAGGCCTCACACTTTTCAGAGGGAACCTCCCACAGTTGAGATATCCCTCCAGGACCTCAGCCACAGCCCAGGGGAGCAGGGCTAGCCCTTTCCACGTCTTTATCCTTCCTACCACGCTTCATGTGGGTTCTTCTGCAAAGCCTCTGTCATAGGACTCCTGTTCCACTAAGCTTTAGATGGTTTTTCAGTATAATTGTTCTTTAATTTAGTTGTATTTGCAGTTTGGTCCTGGGAGCAGGTGAGTGTATGATCCACCTATTCTACTGCCATCTTAAAAAAAGCCCTTGTGGTTATATTTTAGAATTATGCATGCATAATTTAAATGTTAGTAAGAAAAAAGTTAGATGTTCTATCATATCAAATCATCAAGCAGCCTAGAATGAGCGAATACAAGCAGTATATTCCATTGGTCAATTTTAATGATCAGAAAGTCTTTTTAAACAGGTTTCCTTATAAATGCAACCCATTGACTTTGGGGTGTGTGTGTGTGTTGCAATCACTTTATTATTTTTAAAAAGCATGACTGGCACATTTTCACAATTAAGACCAGTGGATGCTGGATACTCACAAAAGAAAAAAACTATATCGTTTTGGTCACAGTTATAAGCAGATATTACATTTTTTCACAGGGATGATGATGGAGATACCAACACGCTGCGCTATAGCACACGCCCCCACAGCGCTGTTGCCTGGATGACAATCTCCGGGTTCTTGATGTTCCTTTTGCTGGACCATCCTCAGCTCCAGTTGGGCCGGGCTGGGCTTCCACCCTTCTCCAGCCTGGGCTTTCGCACACTTGATGGTCTGCTGCAGTATGTGGTGCATGGCTGACAGGGTCTTCTCACAGACCACCTTGAGAGTATTGGGGTGCTTGTGTGTCCACATCAGGAGCATGGCTGCAAACATGTCCCCAGTGTCCACGAAGACGGCACCCACCCTGGGTGCGGATCGTCTGGCTCCCCAGCACAATCAGGTAGTCACCGCCCTGCGGGGAAGGGAGGTCGGAGCTGGTGATGACCACGGTGTCGGGGCCCATCGAGGGCAGCACATCCATCACAGCTAAGGCCTCTCCCTGGCTGGGATCTTTCTGCCAGTCAGCAACTCAGCCTCGAGCTTGTTGGAGTTATAATGTCTGCAACCGGCACAACCTTTTCCCTCTTTGTAAAGAGAAAGGAGGTCCTCTGGAAAGTATGTGGAGCCTTCGCCTTCCCACTTGTCACCCATCACCAGGTCGCACATGCACATACACCAGTGGGAGTTCGGCTGCTTCAGCTCCCGCAAGATGCTCATCGCCAGGGCCAGGAAGGACTTGTCCCGTGTGTACCCATGAGCACGTAGTCATATTTATTCACACTGCTCAGCTTCAGACCTTCGCACACCTCCTGGAGCTCGTCTGCGTTCAGCAACCGACCCTCTTCCAGAGTGCGTAGCCTGTGTGGGTTGAGAACTGGACAGAGTTCACAGCCTCGATCTCAAACCCCAAAACCTGCAGCAGGAACGTGGCCGCCCGGTTTCCCACGAAGCTCGGACAATGTGGCTCTTGATGGAGAGCGCCCGGCATTCCTCCTCCAGCCAGCCTGCAGGGTTGGCTCTGGGCCGAGCGCTTCGTCCTCTCCCTGATCCAGGGGCTCGGGCTCCCCTCTGGTTCGGGCTCTCAACCCATTGGCTTTAAGAAGCCCCAGATATCAACTTCAAGCCCACTTTCAGAAGACAGCCTTTCAGATATATAAGGAGACCTGTCACATCCTCTAAGTCTATTCTTCTTCTTCTTTTTTTTTTCTTTAAATGTATTTATTGTCAGATATGTTTCTTTTTTATAATATTTTTTTATTGATTTTGTACAGAAAGGAAGGGAGAGAGATAGAGAGCTAGGAACATCGATGAGAGAGAGTCATCAATCAGCTGCCTCTTGCACCACCCCCCCCCCTCCCCCCGGGGATATGCCCGCAACCAAGGTACATGCCCTTGACCGGAATCGAACCCGGGACCCTTCAGTCCGCAGGCCGACGCTCTATCCACCGAACCAAACCAGTTTCGGCTGTCTATTCTTTAGTCCAATTATCTTTTACTTCTTTAAATAGGCTGTAGTACATAATTTTTTTTTATTATACTAAATGCTAGACATTACATTTATTTTCAACTTAATCTCATTGGTTAAATTAATTGGTTAATTTAATCTCTTTCGTTCCTTGCTCTGGCCAAGAATATATATATATATATATATATATATATATATATATATATATATATATATATATATATATATATATATATTTAAAGCTATTCATTCATCAGTGTTTTTAGTTTATAGATCTCATGAACAAAACACTTATAGTTGAATGGGGCATTGTTATTTGTTAGGATTTATTCTTGTATTGGGTGGAAAGTTTTACTAAATGATGTTTGAGATAACCCATTCTGCAGATTTCATTGAGTATTGCTAGGGTAAACCAATTTGGTGAAATATGAAGGAATAGCTAAGGCTTTCAACGAGCAGTTCTGATATGCTGGGATATTGTGCTTTGTCTATTTGTCAGGCTGACGATGGAACCAAACTAATTTGTGATCAGTAATGTACACAAAGAGGATGCTTTCCATTGCTGAAACCTAAGGAAACTGAACTCTGTTAGTTGGTTTATTCTTACATTACTCAAAATGTGAGGGGAAGTAGGAAGCATATTTGTTTATTCTAGAGATATATCTTCAAGATGCTCAAAAGTCAAGATTGGACTAAGGCATAAAGATACTAAGCCATCAATGGTATGATACTTGAATATGTTTTTCACATTAATTTGCTCCTGGTATTGAATGACCTATTATTTATGACTAGAGGCCTGGTGCATGGATTTGTGCACTGGTGGGTCCCTCGGCCTGGCCTGTGGGGATCAGGTTCAAACTGGCTCTCCAACATCTCCCAAGGGGTCCTGGATTGCTAGAGGGTAAAGGCCAGGCTAAGAGACCTCACTTGTGCACAATTGGGGCCAGGGAGGACTATGGGTGGGCTCCAGGGCATGTCATGCCCATCTCACCCAGTCCTGATCAGCTGCAAGCTAATCTACTGGTCGGAGTGTCTGCCCCCTGATGATCAGTGCACATTATAGCAACTGGTAGAACAGTCAGACACTTAGCATATTAGGCTTTTATTATATAGGATTTATTTCTTTATACTCAGCCCTGCCCACTCTCGGTAAACTCTTTTGAATTCAGCTCCACCCCCAGCAATTCTCTCAGTTTAAATTAATTAATAAGTTTATTTTTCTTGTTCGTTTAGCAATTTCATTTTATTTTTATTTTTCAATTACTATTGATATTCAACATTATTTCATATAAGTTTCAGTTGTACAGCATTGTGGTTAGACATTTACATAATTTTCAAAGTCTAGTACCCATACGGCAACATTCACAGTTACTACAATATTGTTGTCCATTTTCCATATGCTGTACTTCATATCCTTGTGGCTATTTGTAACTACAGACTTTTACTTCTTAATCCCCTTGCCTTTTTCAACCAGCCTCCAATCACCCCTCACATCTGGAAAACATCAGTTTGTTCTTGGTACCTATGAGTCTTTCTGTTTTGTTGTTCGTTTATTTTCTTTAGACTCCACATAGAAATGAAATCATATGGTATTTATCTTTCTCTTTTTGACATTTCACTTAGCACCAATACCCTCTAGGTCCATCCATGTTGTCACAAATGGTAACATTTTATTCTTTTTTATGGCTGAGTAATATTACATTGTATATATGTACCACATCTTCTTTATCCAATTGTCTTTTGATGAGCACTTAGGTTGCTTCTATATTTTGTCTATTGTAAATAATGCTGGTTCCATGTGCACTTGAAAAGAATGTATATTCTACTGCTTTGAGATGAAAAGCTTTAAAATGTCAATTAAATCTACTGGATCTAATGTGTTCTGTAGGCCACTGTTTCCTTGTTGATTTTTTGTCTGGAAGATCTACCTATTGGTTACAATGGGGTGTTAAAATTCCTGACTATGACTGTATTACTGTTGATCTCTCCTTTATGTCTGTCAGTATCTGCTTTATTTAGGTGCTCCTATGTTGGGTGCATAAATGTTTACAGAGGTTGTATATCCTCTTGTTGGATTGATCCCTTTATTATTATAAAATGTTCTTCTTTGTTTCTTATTTTAGCCTTTGTTTCAAAGTCTATTTTGTCTGGTATAAATGTTGCTACTCCAGCTTTTTTTGTTGTTTGTTTCCATTTACATTAAATATATTTTTCCATCCCTTTACCTTCAGTTTGTATATGTCTTTTGATCTAAAGTAGGTCAGTTGCAGTCAGTATTAATTAATTTAATAAAGCAAATTTATTATATAAAGCTTTAGAAATAGGTTGCATAAGATGATTGGACAGAAACCCTAAAAAGAGGTTGCTGAAGAAAGGAGCTGGAAATTCCTATCATCAACCTATTTTATATGCTTGTCCACTACATGCCCTGTCCAGGATAGTTTGGACTGTGAACTCCTTATCCTAGGAGTCCATTGAACTTGGCAACTAGAGATAATTGCTTAGATAATAGCGAAGTAAAGTTTTGAAAGCACAGAAATATAAAATGACCTTAGCATTTTGAATATAAACAATATTTAAAGATAAAAAGCCCTAAAAGTTGGCATTTGGGTCAGTTTTAAAACATACACATACATAAATCCCTGAAGAAATAAAATGTGCTGTAATTGAGTTATGGCAAAAACACTATGTAATTTAGACACCAAATATCTACCTTTCTTCAATTTTCTGGTTAGTTTAGGAAAAACATAATAATCCATATTACTCAGATAATCCTATTGTCATTAATTTGGCCATTTATTCAGGAGATATAAGTAACATCTGGTTTATTTTATTTTAATTTTATGTTTTATATTTCTTATTGATTTCAGAGAGGAAGGCAAAGAAATAGAGAGATAACAAACATCAATGATGAGAGAGAATCCTTGATTGGCTACTGGAAATCAAGCCAACAACCTAGGCATATGCCTTTGACCGTAATCAAACTGGTGACCCTTCAGTCTGCAGGTCAATGCTCTGTCCACTGAGCCAAGCAGGCTAGGGCACATCTGGTTTATTTTAGAAATAATAATTTTATATAGTGATATAGTTTTTAAATGAAGCCAAATTACCTGACTTCTCAAGATTGTAATGAAGAAGTATTATGTAAATGTTTGGTAGACTTTATGAAGATTTGTAGAGTCCTAAAGAAGGGTAACATCACATGTGACAGTCCATCATTTTGTTTGCCCTCTTTCCTCTCCTCTCTTTACTTTCTGATTTGGACTGCCTGAACCTCCCCTGGAGCTCTCAGTTGTACAGAGCCACTTCTGTCTTTCCACAGTTTTGTCACCACCCAATGCCAGGTACCATGAGCCTTATCTCATGTTCCATGTAGGTGTATAGGAGCATTTTTCCCCCCAAAACAACTCTTTCTGTAAGAGGAAGTCTTACACAACTATGATATGAAAACTAGAAAACACAAAACAAAACTCTATTTTAGTGCTGATAGGATAAAACTTTGGCATCAGCAGGAAATAACAAATTATTTCACATTTAATTCATGACCCACTAAAAGAAATAATTAAAGTTTTAGGTTTTATTTTTTAGCTTTACTTCAGTGAATTTATTATGCATACTTTTAACTCAAGTTTTTATTCAATCTGTTACAAGAATTTGAGCAACATGCTCAGTTTGAATATTTGTTATATCAGTGACATTAAATAATGAGTTTCATGAGAAAAAAGTTATAGATTAAATCATGAAAAAGTCAATATATTCTTCTTTTAAATATATCTTTATTGTTGAAAGTGTTACAGATGTCTCCTTTTAATATATTTTTTATTATAAATACCTTACATAATGAGATTCTCTTAATAAATTTCTAACTGTCCAGTATTGTTATCATTAACTACTAAAGGCCCAGTGCATGGATTCTTATACTGGTGGGGTCTCTTAGCCTGGCCTGTGGGGATAGGGCTGAAACCAGCTGTCAAGCATCCCCAGAGGAGACCCAGATATGAGAGGGTGCAGGCCAGGCTGAGGGACCCCACCAAATGCATGATCAGGGCTATTGAGGGACGACAGGAGGGCTCTGGGGCATGTCTGACCCATCTCACCCAGTCCTGACTGGCCGGACCCCAACAGCAGGCTAGCCTACCAGTCAGAGCGTATGTCTTCTGGTGATCACTGCACATCATAATGACTGGTCTCATGGTCAGAGAGACAATTAGCATATAAGACTTTTATATAGATACCAGAGGCCCATTGCTCGAAGATTCATGCAATAAGCCTTCCTTCCCCTGGCTGTCTGCACTGGTTTTCCTCTGGCACCTGGATCCTGGGCCACAGTGGAGCCAAGCCGTTAGCCTTCAGGCTTGGCTCTGGCTGCAGCAGAGCCTTCAGTCTTCAGTCTTTAGTTTTCAGTTTTCACTCAGATGGAGCATTCAGTCTTTGCTCCATGACTGTGTATGCAAATTAACCCTCCATTTTGTTGGATTAATTTGCATACTTACTCCTGATTGGTTGGTGGGTGTCACGGAGGTGTGATCAATTTGCATCTTTCTTTTTTATTAGTGTAGATAGATATGCATGTTATTGTATAGCAGATCTCAAGAACTTTTCATCTTATGTATCTGACACTTTAAACCCATTAAACAGTATCATCTCATATTCCCCTCCTCACAGGCCCTGTCAAACATTATTCTACTTTCTGCTTCTATGAGTTTAACTGCTTTAGATACCTCACATAAATCATGCAGTATTTGTCCTTCTGTGACTGACTTTTTTTACTTACCATCATAAAGCTCTCAAAGTTTATCTATGCTGTCCCGTATGACATGACTTCCTTCTTCTTTATGGCTGAATAATATTCTATTGTGTGTATATGCAACATTTTCTTTATTCATTAATTTTTCAGTGGACAATTTAGGTTACTTCCACATGTTGGCTATTGTGAATAATGTTGCAATGAACATGGGAGTACAGAAACATCTTTGAGATCCTGATTTCAATTCTTTTTTTTTTTTTTTTTTTCAAATTCTAGATATATACCCAGAATTGTGAACTGAATTGTATGGTAGTCCAATTTTTAGTTTTTTGAGGAACCTCCATATTGTTTTCATATTGGGTGCACCATCTTACATTCCCACCAACAGTACATAAAGGTCCTCATTGTCAACATGTTGTATTTTGTGTTTTTGATTATAGCCATCCTTTTGTGATATCTCCTTGTGTTTTTTCAAAATTACAGCTTGCATTCAACATTATTTTGTATTAGTTTCAGGAGTAAAGGATAGTGATCATATAATCATATACTTCCCAAAGTGGTCCCCTTGATATTTCCTCTATCCATCTGGCACTGTACATAGTTATTACAATGTTATTGACTATATTCCCTATGCTCTACTTTATATCCCCATGACTATTTTGTAACTTCCAATTTGCATTTCTTAATTCCTTCAACTTTTTACCTCATTGTGGTTTGTATTTGCATTTCCTGATGAATAGTGATGTTGAGCATCTTTTCATACACCTGTTGGCCATTTGTTATATCTTCTTTAAAAAAAAAAAATATATATATATATATATATATATATATATATATATATATATATATATATATATATTATTGATTTTTTTACAGAGAGGAAGGGAGAGGGATAGAGAGAAACATCGATGAGAAACATCAATAAGCTGCCTCCTGCACACCCCCTACTGGGGATCTGCCTGCAACAAGGTACATGCCCTTGACTGGAATCGAACCTGGGACCTTTCAGTCTGCAGGCCGATACTCTATCCATTGAGCCAAACTGGTTTAGGCTATATCTTCTTTTTGAAAAATGTCTATTCAAGTCCTTTTCTCACTTTAAAATTGGGTCATTATTATTATTTTTGCTATTGAGTGGTAGGAGTTTCTTATATATTTTGGATATTATTCTTTTAAAAAATATATATTTTATTGATTTTTTACAGAGAGGAAGGGAGGATAGAGAGTTAGAAACATCAATGAGAGAGAAACATCTATGATCTGCCTTCTGCACACTCCCTACTGTGGTTGTGCCTGCAACCAAGGTACATGCCCTTGACTAGAATTGATCCGGGGACCCTTCAGTCCACAGACTAATACTCTATCCATTGAGCCAAACTGGCTAGAACTTGGATACTACTCTTTATTAGATATGTGATTATAAATATTTTCTCACATTCTGTAGGCTGCATTAGCAGTCTACTCATTATTTTCTTTGCTGTGCTGAAGCCTTTTGTTTTTATGTAGTTTCACCTATTTTGGCTTTTGTTGCCTGTGCTTTTGGTGGTGTCATGTCCAAGAAACCATCAACAAGACCAACATAATAAAGCTTTTTCCTTTTCAAATATTTATATTTTTTATTTTAATATTTTGTACAATCACAAGAACAGTAGGCTTGCATACGTGTGTGTGTGTGTATTTCTGTTTAAACATACAACTGACATAATAGAAGTAGACTCTGTCATATGCTAGAAGGTAGCTAGGCAAATTAGTATGGACAATAGACATTGTTACCCTATTCCTGAATCTTACTTTATCCTTGATCCTTTTCCATCATTGACATCCACCAGCTTGTATCAGGGCTGCCTATGAGCATTGTGCCCCCTAGAATGGTCAGTGCATTGCTTGTACCACTTTGAAAGGTGTCCTCAAATGGAGCAAGTGTGAAATTATTGTTATTTTCTGCTTTTGGGTCATCTGTTGATATTGTTGAGTTATTGTTAAAATGATTAAAAAGCTCATTCAAAAGGAGAAAGGGGGGGCATGAAGTAGTTGTAATGATAGAGTGAGGCTTAGGAATTGTATCTCTATTTACAAAAGTATATTTAAGTCTTTTTATTTTATAGTAAATATTTTTCTGGACCACTTAAATTATTACCTCTGTATCCCTGTCAACAAAGGGATCTAAGATTAGAGCCTCTACTTATTTCTTTTATATATATATATTAAAAGATTTCAATATATATATATATGCATATATAAATATATATATGCATATATATATATATATATATATATATATATATATATTATTGATTTCAGAGAGAAAGGGAGAGGGAGAGAGAGATGGAAACATTAATGATGAGAGAGAATCATTGATCGGATGCCTCCTACATAACCCACACTGGAGATTGAGGCCACAACCCAGGCATGTGCCTTGACTGAGAATCAAACCATGACCTTCTGGTTCATAGGTCAACAATCAACCACTGAGTCATCTCGGTTGGGCCTACCTCCTCACTTCTTAACTTTCTGTGGTCTGACTTCTTTCCTACCCCAAAACACTAAATACCTCTTACCAAATCCCCTGTAGTATCCCCCTCTGAAGCGCCTTCTGGAAAGCACCTGCTCCTAGGTTTCAAAGCTCTCTTTAAGTGAACAACAACACATCTTTATTTAGTACTTATTATGTGTAAGGTACTTCCTGGGACATGGAAATCAACATAATATCTGAGAGGTGATTGCATAAACTGAAGGTGTAACTCTGATAAATAAAGATTGAAATAATTGCCAAGAAGAAAAAAAATAATGTTCTTCTAGAGTACTACTGTCCAACAGAAATATAATGCAAACCATTATATTTTTATTTTTATAATGGTTTACATTATATTTATTTTTATATATAGTTGGCATATAACCTTATATTGTTTATATTCATTTCAGGTATACAATATAGTGATTTGACATTTTTATATCTTACAATATGATCATTTCATTAATTCTAGCAATCATCTGTCACTGTGTACATTTATCACAATATTACTATCTTCCTCTCCCCATTTTTCACCCATCTTTCCACACCCTCCTTTCTGCTAACCATCCCTTTGATCTTTGTTTCTATGAGTCTGTTTCTGTTTCTATGAGTCTGTTTCTGTTTAGTTTGTTTTGTTTTGTTCTAGATTCTACATATAAGTGAAACCATATAGAATTTATTTTTCTCTGCCTTACTTATTTCATTTAATGTAATTTTAAACCTCCTAGTACATTAAAAAAGTGAAAGAAAACACAATTAATTTTAATGTATTTAATTAACTTTGATATACCAAAAATATTATCATTTTAACATGTAAGCAATAAATTTTTATAAATGAGGTGTTTGTATCCTTTTAAAAAATTATCTTTATTGTTGAAAGTGTTACTGATGTCCCATTTGCTTGTTTGTTTTCTCATCTTTGAAACTTGGTGTGAATTTTACACTTAAAATCCATCTCAATTTGAACTAGTCACACTTCAAATAGTTAATAGTACATGCTATCTGGTAGCTGCCATGTTGAATAGTGTCAATTGAGGGAGTAGAAATAGAACAAATACAAGAGAGACATTTTTTGACTTAGGAATAAAATGATTTTTATTCACAATTAAGAATTATGATTTTCCAGTAATGCAACAAAATTCCTTTTTGAGGAAGCTCTAAATGGAACCGAAGCTCAAACTAAGAATATATTAGTTAACTTTTAATATCCTTCAATTAATTACCTTTTTAAAATCCTTACACAAGGATATGATTATTTGTTTTAGGAAAAGAGGAAAGGAGAGAGAGAGGAGAGAGAGGGGGGGGGGGAGAGAGAGAGAGAGAGAGAGAGAGAGAGAGAGAGAGAGAGAGAGAGAGAGAGAGAGAGAGAGAGAAAAGAAATATTAACCAATTGCTTCCTGTATGCACCATGACTGATGATAGAATCCACATCCTGGGTATGTGCCCTGCAACCTTTTGTTGTATAGGACGACTCTTCAACCAATTGAGCCACCTAGCCAGGGCTTAATTATCCTAAAACAATAATAACATAAAAGTAATTCATTTTAGGACAACAATTTAAACAATGCAGGTTGTATAAAGAAATGGTTAGTAATTTCCTTTCTTGAAATCCCAATATAAGTTAACACATGTTACAATACTTACAGATCTTCTTCTATATTCATATAAGAATATACAACAAAAATGCACAACACACACACACACACACACACACACACACACACACAGTGTTTTTAATTAAAAAAGGAGATCATGAAACATAAGATATTCCATAGTTTACTTACTAATATATTATTGACATCTTTCTAGATCAATATTTGTATATCTTACTTTGATTTTTAAGTAGTTATATAATCTTCCACGTAAGTTATAAACCATAATTTATAAGCATTCATCTACTGACAGAGGTTATATTGTGAGTTTAATGACACATCCTCTCAGGCCACCTCGGATTTTAACCACACTGGAAGTGGGTAGTTCCAGGTAATTGCAGACTCAGTTGAAGCTAAAAGCGTGGTTTTTCAAGCATGTGACGAGTTATTTCACTCTTTTGCTCTGGAACTTCTCTAATGGCTGTGTTCCCACCGCCGGACCTCCAGGGGACAATTCTGGTTATGCAAATGGCAGAATCAAGGGCCTGTTCACCTCAGGGGTGATCAAACCTCACTCTTATTTTGACTTGTCATTATTCCTGTCTTACTGTCCCTGGTCCCTCACCCCAGTCTCTGGAGTCATTTCTCAAATGAGGTGCAGGTTCATAAGTTCTTCTTAGATGACAAACAGACAGATGATTTGTACTTTTAAGAAACAGTGCTGCTTGAAAAATATTTTTAAAAATTATATATCCATCAATGCTTTTTCAAATTTCTGATTTTAGATTCCCCAAACTAAATATGTGTTCACATTACATTTCCAATAGACTGTAGCAAATCACAGGCCTATCAGCAGTACACAGGAAGCTTATTTATACACATGCTGACCATAAGAGGTGTCATTGTCCTATAATTTTTACAACCCTGATTTGAACAAAATGTTGTGTCACATGCTATAATTTTTCTTTCAGTGGCATTAAGGAAGGTGCACATCTTTTCATATTCTTAGAGATTTATTTACTTCAATCCACGCAGATATTTTAAAGACATAGGTGAAGAAATACAGTGCAAATACTCAAAAGTAATTTAAGAGAAAGTTTGTTTAATGAGGTGTACTGGAAGACATACTTAATCATAAGGAATGAAATTAACCATAAATAAAGATGGACATATTTGGCTGCATTAAAACTGTTTTTAAATTTTTTGTTAAACAAATGATACTGAGAGAATTTTAATCAAAAATGCAAATGTCAAAAGACAAATAATGAATTGGCAGAAAGATTCATAAGACATTTAATAGATGTTGTGAATTTACATGAGAAAGTTGAATTATTTTATAGAAAAACAGGTAAAAAATAAAAACAGAGAGAAAAGGCATGGTTTCTTTTTGCTATTAGCAGCATAATTCTACATGTTATTTTAAAGTGAACACAAATAGACAGGCCCATGAAACCAGAACTAATCTTTTCAAGAGAATTTATTTAGACAGAGCTTACTTTGACTTGGGAAATACAGGTTAACTGCTCTGAAATTTCAAGGCCATGTCCATGCAATACAATGGAAGTTAAAAAAGATCTAGTACAGTTTGTGTCCCTAGACCTGAGAATAATTTTCTTGTATTATTTGCACTGTCATTCATCCAGCTAAATTCATTTGGCCTGGCCTGCATTACTCAGCTGCTTGCTCCCAATATGTTGAATAAGCAATTTCTAAACCTTATAAATCTACTTTATTGTGTGCATAATACCCATAGTACTAGTTACCAGAAAGAGCCCCTAAGCTACCTCCAGTCAGTACAATTTATTTTGATATCTTAAAAGCATAAAAAATCTCATTTTCACAGAACATAAACTAGATATGTTGCAGTGCAAGTAATGCTAGGTAGGTTAACCTTTGTATTTCTTTATTCCTGTTTGCAATGACTGAATTATGAATTATGTTCTGCTCCTAACTGTTATATAGAGCCATGATTCTGTTCACACGTAATAAAATGTTTGTCGGTATTTGGCCTTTGGACATGACTTTAGAGGAGGAAGATTTTATGGGATCTCAGATCCATGAGCTGCCAGAGGTTATGTTGACATAGGCTTTCTAGATTCAATCTAAGTTTCAGATTTTATGTATTTTTCTTTTATTTTTAAAAAATTACATGTTTTTTTTATTGATTTTATTTTATTTTATTTTATTTTATTTTTTATTGTTTTAAATCTTTATTTTTCAGATTATTACAGTTGTTCCTCTTTTTTTCCCCATAGCTCCCCTCCACCGGTTCCCATCCCACCCCATGTCCTTACCCCCAACCTCCCAATTTTCCTCATCCATAGGTGTATGATTTTTGTCCAGTCTCTTCCCACACCCCCATACCACCCCCCCTCTTCCCCCCCGCCCCGCCCGCCCACCGAGGATTGTCAGTCCACTCCCTTTCTATGCCCCTTATTCTATTAGATTCACCAGATTATTCTGTTTATCAGATTTTTAAATTCATTTGATTTTTAGATTCACTTGTTGATAGATATGTATTTGTTGTTCATAATTTTTATCTTTACCTTTTTCTTCTTCTTTCTCTTCTTAAAAAATACCTTTCAGCATTTTATATAATACTGGTTTGTGGTGATGAACTTCTTTAGCTTTTTCTTATCTGTGAAGCTTTTTATCTGCCCTTCAATTCTGAATGATAGCTTTGCTTGGTTGTAGGTTCTTGCTATTCATCACTTTGAATATTTTTTTGCCACACCCGTCTGGCCCACATAGTTTCTGTTGAGAAATCAGCTGATAATTGTATGGGTGCTCCCTTGTAGGAAACTGTTTTTCTCTTGCTGCTTTTTAATATTCTCTCTTTGTCTTTTGCTCTTGGCATTTTAAAAAATGATGTGTCTTGGTGGATTCCTTTGGTTTGGGGTTCTCTGTGCTTCCTGGACTTGTAAGTCTATTTCTTTCACTAGGTGGGAAAAGTTTTCAGTCATTATTTCTTCAAATAGGTTTTCAAGTATCTTTCTCTCTCTCTTCTTCTGGCACCCCCATAATTTGGATGTTACTCTTGAAGTTGTCCCAGAGGTTCCTTACACTATCTTCATATTTTTGGATTCTTATTCTTTTTCAGTTGGGTGTTTTATGCTTCTTTGTATTTCAAATCTTTGACTTGATTCTTGTGATCCTCTAGTCTACTGTTGGATCTCTGTATATATTTTTTTTATTTCAATCAGTGTATGCTTAATTTCTAGTTGGTCCTTTTTCATATACCTGAGGGTCTCACTAAATTCATAAGCCTTTTCTAGAAAAGTTTAGAAAAACTTTATAACCATAGTTTTGAACTCTATACCCAAGCAATTGCTATATGCTTTCCTCCATTTCTTTCATTTGTGACCTGTTTTATTGTCTCCACAGTTTGGCTGCTTCCCTGAGTTGATAGAATGGCTTTGTGTGCTAGGAGTCCTATAAGGCCTAGTGGCTCAGCCTCCCCAGTTACCTGAGGTGGACACTCTTGGTGCACCCCTTGTGGGCTGTGTGCATAGTCTTGTTGTAGTTAAGCTTTGATTGTTGGTATCACTGGGAGCAATTGACCTCCAGGCCAATTGGCTATGAGGATCAGCTGTGTCTATGCTGGAAGAACTTCTGTGTTGGAGACACCCTTATGAGGCAAGACTTGCTTCAGTCGTGCTTTGGTGCTTACTGAGTCTGGCCCCTGAGTGTGTCCCTTATGAATCTGAGGAGTTGTAATCTGGATGGTTCTACTCTGACCCCTGGGTACACTGGCTCCTGGAGCTCCAAGGAGGTGCTAATTTGGTCCTCTGCCTAAGACCACCCAGTAGGAGCTACGGAGAAATCTGAAAATTCCTCTTCTTTGTTTGGGTTTTGGAGGTGCCCAGATGAGGCACAGCTGTGAAGCAGTGCAAGCTGCCTTGGGGCTTTGGGCCTTCTTTTGGATGCTCTGAGTCTCACAGACTCAGCTGCAGTTTGTTAGGTAAGTTTAGATTTCAAAGGACCAGGCTATTCATGTGCAAAAGCCTCTGCTCACAGCTTGGATGGGGCAGAGTCTCAGGGCAGAGCAAACAGCAATGGCTTCCCATCATCTCTGCCCTAAGAGGCCCTGGGTCTCAGTGTCCTGCAGTAATCACTGCAAGCACTTCTGAGATAAAGCCACCCTCGAGTTCCGCCTGCTGCCAGAGAGTCCAGTTTTTCCCCATATGATTCTGTGTCACCAGAGTCTAGCCCAGAACTTGAGTTCAGAGCAGTCAGGAGCTTGTGTCTTCCTGTGGATTGAAAAAGCCAGCCATGTACTTAGTTGCCACCCCCTTCTGCCCACATGTACCTCCATACCTCTGCACTTTACTTCTGCAACTCCTGTGAGTCTCAGTGTGCTCTTCTCTTCCCTTCCAGTTGTAGAATTTCCACTTAGCCAGCCTTCCTGTGGTTCTGGATGATGTTCTCTTTGACTTTTAGTTGTAGTTTTGAAGTGGTTGTGCAAGGCATCAAGTTCAGGTGTTTACCTATGCCATTATCTTGGTTTCTCCTGTTTTTTATTGATTTTAGAGAGAGAGGAAGGGAGAGGGAGAGATAGATAGAAACATTGATGAAAGAGATTACTTGCTGCCTCCTGCAAGCCCACCATTTAAGATTGAGCCAGCAACTCAGATATGTGTCCTGCCTAGGAATTGAAGTAGTGCCCTCTTGGTTCATGGGTTGATGCTCAACCACTGAGCCACACCAGGTGTGCTGAATTTCGGATTTTAATAGGCCAGTGAAGTACAAAAGTTGGGGCTAGTTTTCTTTCTCCACTGAAGCAATTACTTTTTGCATGTGAATCTATTTATTTTAAGTGTAACTAGAGAGAGGAAAAGTCCTCCCAAGCATTTGTTCATTGGGAAAGAAGAGAAGGAATCAGTTCTTCTTGTTGTGGCTGCTATTGTTAAATTCCAAGTGGAAATATGGTTTCATTAGGCTGTGAAAGGTGAATTCAGAAAATGTTTTTAGAGCCTAAGAAAAACAGAAATATGATAGCATTAACTAGCTATTCAAACAATTGAATTCACTTTATTGATTTGTTGACAAATTGAAAAAAAAATCGTCTTTGTTTTGAGGATATTTTTCAGTAGCTTAGGTTCAGACTTAAATTCCTTAAAAAACAACAAATGCATGTTTAAAAAGAGAAATGAAACTTCCCTCTAGGTCTTTCAATAATATGAGTTTTATGTTAAGAGTATGAGATTATGGATCTTGTCCATGATTGGTCATATGACTCATAGTTTATAAGGATTTCATGTATTGTGTGGTTAACAGTGACTGCTCCTGAAGGCCAAAGGGTATTTTTATGGCCCTGACATGAAAGGCCACAGCACAGGTTTATCTGGAGGCAGTTATGGGAAGGTTATAAAGTGATCTCAGTTGACTACTGTATCTTCCATTGACGTCAAGAGCATTTCATGTTTGTTTTGGTATATTTTTAGATCCTAAAGGCATGGCTGATATTTTTAGTAGCATCAATCTCTGATTCAGAGATTTGTTGTTAACCACTGTGGTTTGTTTTTAATAGAGAAGCAGTTATGGATGTCAAAACTCTTCTAATCTTTCAAGAGATATTTTTACCCAGAAAAAGAAGTCATTAAGTATTTCACTCACATGCCATAAAATTAGAGAGTTTCAGTATAGAAAGAAAAGGTTTTTGGGGACAAGAGCAGGGGAAGTAGAATTCTACAGTGCAATTTATTCTTCATTCACACACACCATATGAGGGCTACTTTCAAATTTATTATCTTAGGAAGGTATATATTTACTCCAATGGTAGAACCTTTATTTAATAGACATTCAGATTAGATTTTTACAATGTCAGTGTTTCTAATAATATTAGCTTTAATTACACAGGCAGTTTCTTCTTTTATGCATCCAAATGTATCCAGGAGGGATTTGAAAAGACTAAAGAGTGTTCAGTGATAGCTTATCATGTTCCCCTGCCATCCCATTTCATTATTTGAAGAAGCAATTAAGATATTTGATTGAGGGAGCCATGGTGTGGAATGCAAAGGGGGTTCCTATTTCTGTCTCTACTATGACCTTCGGTAAATCATTTACCTCATGGGGCCAGATGTAAAGAAAGAAATAATGTTTTTCCTGGGAAGTGCTATGAATTTCTTTGATAGTCACTAAGCAAAGGTTCCATCTAAAAATAGGTTGCAGTGTTTGTCTTCTAAAGAATTTGATATGGCTTGTGAAACAGTGGATAGTTATCAGCTGAAAATCATCTCCCTACAGTATTTTCACTTTGTTCATTTGAAGTTTCACAGCTAGTTCTAAGACACAAGATGATAAAATTTAACAGCTACCACTGGAAAAAACAACAACTCCAGGCCTGAAGGTGGAAAGAAGCCATATAATGTGCCAGGCAGCTTTTTTTACAGGAGTAAGGACAAGAAAAGGTAATTTATGGTTTCAATAACTTTTCTATTTACTTTAGGAGACTCTAGACCTTAGTGTGTCACACCAACTGCAAGTACACATAGGTTAATCCCTACCGAACCCAGTAATGATGTGTGGTAACAAATAATGCTGACCACACCCTGTGGACTGTTAGACAATCAGACTAATGAAATGACTCTTTCATAAAGTCCATCAAATGGTTTATTACTTAAAATTGACTGGTTTTACTTTTAGTAAAATGTTACTTCAATATTATGTGCTCCAGGTTGATTATTTAATTTCTCTCAACTTCAGTATTTCAATGAGTTATATAGTCTCTCTCTCTCTCTCTCTCTCTCTCTCTCTCTCTCTCTCTCTTCTACACACACACACACACACACACACACACACACACACACACTCACTTTTTAAGAAGTAAATAATATACATGAGAAACACAAATTCTATATGATAAAATACTAATGGTACTATTTTTTGAGTGTTCACTGTGTGATGATCTCTGTGTTTAACATATTGCCTGAATTATTTTATTTTAGCCCCTTAATTAATATATGAGGAATGTGCTATTATTGTCATCCCAAATTTACAGGTGAAGAAGTTGTCTAAAAGAGGCTAATTAACTGACAAGGTCCCACAGCTGGTGCCTGGCAGAATAGAGTTGAAAGTCAGAGAATATGTCTCTGGAGTACTCTTTTACGAAGTGAGCACATACTAAGATCTGTACTAGATAAAGCAGTAGCTTATAAATAACCACCAAAGGACAAAGTCTATAATTTCATTCAAAGTGAGCTAGTTTTCCTCTGGGCCTTGATTTCCACTGGTCAGTAAAGCATAGCTGGCAACTAAGGCCAGTCCTGCCAATGCCCTGGCCCAGGGTTGGCTGAGCAAACCAGCATTAGGAAGCATTCACAGCTACCCCTTCTCAAGTGCTGGACTGAGAAGTACAGAAGCCATTGGACCTGAGCAGCCTTGGCCTGGGCCCCTCAGAGTGTGTGTGAGCAGGAGTACCAGAGAACTGCTGCCTGCTCAATCTGATAGCTAGTTCTCCTAGGGAAGCCCTTTATTCCTGAAATGACTTTCTGGAAAGGTCTTCTGCCATTAGCTATGATGGTCAAAGACAGTTTCAAGGGCACATAATCCTACTTATAATCCTAAATATACCAGAACTACTTGCCACCCCCTTATAATCCTAAATCTGGATCTTGAAGATGATGAAGAAGAGTGTGAGCTATGCTATATTAAACAATTCTAAATTATGCTTTCAAACACTCTTGTGAGGGGCAGGCTCTGGCCCTCTCATTCCTGCCCCCATCTCTGCAACAACTCTTTCTTCCACCTAATACCTGCTCTGGGTTTCTATGTAAGCTTTTATATGCATACATGGTCCCTGGTAAAAATACATTGTAGTGTTGTGTGGCGGTGGATTCATTACTCCATTAGGGAGAAGATGCACTTTTGGACCAAGGTGTGCTTTTATTGTATTCTTTCAAGGATCTTAGAAAGATTCACATGAAGATGCAATTGGTAAGATATTAAGATATGGCACTTTTTCAATTGACAAATCTTTATTTTATGCCCCCCCCCTTTTTTTTTTTTTAGCTAGTATGCCATTTTTAAATTAAGATATTAAATCTAAGAAATATTTGGGGAAAATGCATTTAGAACAGTTTTTACAAATTCTTTTAGAGGAAAGAAAACCCTTTTATAAACTGCTATCAATGGGAAAACTTCGGCTCTTATTCCGGAAAAAGAATCTTGCATGGAAAACCCCCAGTTAAAAGGTCACTTTTAACTGAAACTGAAAGAATAAGACCAAGTTCAAAGTATAAGTTCAGAGGAGGAGGGGCAAGCTGTTATCCTTTAAGATGAAAAGAAATGTGATACTTTTCTAAAGTGTTATCTTTGGGAAATAGATGAAGCATTTGTCATTCTTTTCATGATTTAAATGATTTGATCATCTGTCCAGAAAACAAAATTAAATATTCCCTAACAACATTGAGGAGAAACAGAGAAAATCCCCTCCTTTTTTTTTTTTTTTTTTGTGTGTGTGTGTGTGTGTGTGTGTGTGTTCCTTTAAGGGGTGGGGAGGGGGTTATTGTTGAAGAAAATGTTCCATTAACATTTTATGTAAAGTTCTCTTAAGAGTGAGTGGGTCTTAGTGGTAGAGGGTTCGTAAATGCTGTTCATGTTGGCTATGAACATTTTCTCTGATACTTGTCAGCAGGGATCACTTCATCCCAGGGTCACAGAAAGCTGGAAGATGTAATCATATGCCCTTGAAAAGTATTTGTGATCTTAGAGTTGTCTCAGTGACAAAAAAGTGTCTCAATGAGTTCTTTTCTGAGGACCATGGGGTTTGTAGGTTTATTTGCTAGAGTAGTTCTGATATAAAAATTGTCTGCTGGCATTCCCTTTTAAATTCTCCCCTGGAATGTCTCAGATGGAAGTTCGGAGCTATGTTTCTTCAGCTAATTACTAGCTGAAGTTTTTCAAATTGCAAGCTTCTCCCTAAGAGCAATTGCACATGGGAGTGTTAAGGTGGACGAGGGAAGAGGAGCAGCCTTTTGTTTATTTGTTTTTTGTTTGTTTGTTTTGTTTTTTTCCCCTCTGCAATGGTAGTGGGGTGACAAGTAGGCTTTCCAAATGTCCAGATGTGAATAGTTGCGATTTTACCAATTTTGGAGCTACAAGAAGCAGAGAAGGTGACAACAGCTACTTGCAGAGTTTCGATTTTGGGTGGCAGCCTCTTCCTTTCTCTTTGAGGCCACAATGCTTGAAAGTTATGGCAGCTTCTCCTGACTTTCACTCCTCCGGAATTTCAAATAGTTTTATATGCACTTAATTCCTTATAGTAAATCCATTCCTGATTAAAATACTTAGCAGGGTTTCTGATTTCCTGGCTGAATCCTGACTGACATAGAGGATTTTCTCCACATATTTTTCCCTATGAAGGAATCTTTCATTCCTGGTTTCTGGAGTCCACCAAGTTTTGGAAGAAAAATTTTTTTACATTGTCTCATCTTTATCAAGGGCATGAGATTTGGTTTCATATTATTTTTAAAATTCTATTTAGGATACAACACATTTTTCAATCAAAGTGACATGGTTAATGAAAATTTAAAATATATATATATATATATATATATATATATATATATATATATATATATTACTTTTATTCATTTATTTTTTTTACAGAGAGGAAGAGAGAGATAGAGAGTTAGAAACACCAATGGGAGAGATTCATTGATCAGCTGCCTCTTGTACACCCCCTACTGGGGATGTGCCCGCAACCAAGGTACATGCCCTTGACTGGAATCAAATCTGGGACCTTTCAGTCCGCAGGCCGATGCTCTATCCACTGAGCCAAACCAGTTTCGGCTGAATTTTTTTTTCTAACTGAATTTACAATATAATTTGTACATGTCAGTATTTTAAAAAGCATATTAGGCTATAAAGACAAAAGCAGCTATAAAACAAGAAAGAAAATGTGTTATGTCATATCATCTGTGTAATTCCTTTCCAGCTGTGTATCTATTGTTAACAATAAACAGGAAAAATCAAACATAATATCTGGGACTTTCACTAATTAATAATCAATGTCCATCTGAACTTGACCCAATGAGAAGATTATTAATCCTCATTCATGGCCTATGGATTCAATGTAGAGAGTACAGAAATGGTAAAGGTAAAGAAGTCCTGGAGCTTTGACAGGACTAGCATGGGATTTTTCCCCAGAGGGTTCCGAGATCAGAGGTTTCTCCCACCTACACCTCAGCCTCCACCAAGGGTTCCAGGGAGGCAGTCTCTAGTTTTGTTCCGCAGCCTCTTGGCTTTGACTCATGGAGGCTCTAAAGCTGTTGATAGATTTTGTTATTGCAGCCAAATGGAGGGCAAGCCTGATCTTATTGCAGGCTGCGAAAGAGGGGACCTCATTTCTTCCTCCCTGGAGGAAGGAGAGTATGGGGCACAGAGACTAGTCCAACTTAGCAATTTTCAGCTGCTGCATCACAACCTTCAGATGAGTTTCTAGATAGTAAGAGAGAGCATATGTACTGATGGGTGTTCCATTTCTATAATGGGTATCTCCAGAAAACCATTATGTAGGTGATCCTACATGTTTTTTTTCAACTTTGAAAAACTAAGAAATGGTTGGATGTGGAGGGAAGACTACTTCATTAAGAGCACAAAAACCAGAGTTCTGGCTCCCACTTCATTTCAAAGGGGCCTAAGGAACTTACATATTTCTTCTGGATTTATCAGAAAGGAAGCATGGGGATTCTGAGTAACCTAAATAGGTGTTGCAAAGTCTTTCTATTAAATCCAATGTTATTTTATTCCTAGCTTTAAAAAAATGTTTATATTGAATTTTTTTTAGAGAAGAAGAAGAAGAAGAAGAAGAAGAAGAAGAAGAAGAAGAAGAAGAAGAAGAAGAAGAAGAAGAAGAAGAAGAGGAAGAAGAGGAGGAGGAGGAGGAGAGAGGGAGAGGAGGGAGAGGAGAGAAAGAGAGAGAGAGAGAGAGAGAGAGAGAGAGAGAGAGAGAGAGAGAGAGAGAGAGAGAGAGAGAGGAGAGAGAGAGTAGAAACATCATCGATTGGCCACCTTCTGCACACCCCATACTGCAGATAGAATCCAAAACCAGGGCATGTGCCCTGACTGGGAATTAAACCATGACCTCTTGGTTCCTAGGTTGATGCTCAACCACTGAGCAACATTGACTAGGTTATTCCTAGCTTTTTTGGTGGTATAATTGAGAAATAAAAGTTGCATATTTTTAATGTGTACAACTATATATATATTATATCCTATACAATAAAGAGCTAATATGCAAATGGTCATCACACCCTCATGCCTTCATACCCTCACAGTGTAATGGCTCAGACACTCAACACTAGGGAGAGAGGAATGGGGACCAGCCAGGTACAAATGAGCTCATGAGAGAGAAATGGAGACAAGCCAGGCTGTGGCTAAGGTGAGGGACAAGCCACCTGACCTGTCCCAGGTGTCTGTGGCCAGCCCAGGCAAAGCCAGCCCAGGTCCTGGGTGCCTGCAGCTGGCCAGAGGAAGGGAAGCCTGAGTCCTGGGTGCCTGCAAATTACCAGAAGAGGGAATCCTAGGTCCCAGATGTGGGGTGAGGCAGAGATGGTTAGGGGCGATCAGTCCAGCAGGGGAGCAGTTAGGGAAATCAGGCAGGCAGGCAGGCAGAGGTAGTTAGGGGAGATCAGACAGGCAGAGGTGGTTAGAGGTTATCAGACAGATAGGCAGGCAGGCAGGTAGGCAGGCAGGCAGGCAGGCAAGCAGTTAGAAGCCAGTGGACCTGGATTACAAGAGGCAGTCAGACATCCCTGAGAGGTCCTGGATTAGAGAAGGTGCAGGCCAGGCTGAGGGGACTATATATACTAGAGACCTGGTGGACAAAATTCGTGCACAGGGAGGGAGATTCCCTCAGCCTGGCCTGCACCCTCTCCAATCTGGGACCATATAAATATGCTATCTATTGTAAAATACATATATTATAAAATGATTACCACAATCCAGCTAATTAACATGTCCATCACTTCTCATGTTTATCATTTTCTTTTTGTGTGTGTGGTGAGAACACTTAAGATCTGCAGTCTTAGCAAATTTTCAGTAAGAAAATACAGTATTACTAGCTATAAGGTATTTTGCTGTATTGTAGGTCTCCAGAAATATTCATTCTACATAACTAAAACTTTGTACCCCTTTCTCCACATTTCCCTTTCCCTTTAGCTCCTGGCAACCACCATAGTACTCTCTGCTTGTGTAAGTTTAACAATTTTATAATCTACATATAAATGCAATCACATAGCATATGTCTTTGTCTATCTGGCTTACTTCATTAAGCATAATATCCTACAGGTTCATTGATATTGTTAATGGCAGGCTTTCCTTATTTTTTTATGGCTAAATCATATTACATAATAATATATACATTATATCACATTTAATTTATACATTCATATATTAATATACACTTAGGTTGTTTCCATGTCTTGGCTATTGTGCATCAAGCTGCAATGAATATGGGAGTGCAAATTTCTTTTTGAGATACTGATTTTATTTCTAGTAGTTTTACAGTTTTAGGTTTTATATTTAAGTTCCAATACATTTTGACTTTTTTTTTTATGGTGTAAGATATTGGTCCCATATAATTCGTCTACATTCACCTATCTAGTTTTTCCAACCCTACTTATTAAAAGACTATCCTTTCCTCATTGTATGTCATTGCTACCCTTATTGAAAAACAGTATAAGAAAAGAAATTTACAGGTCAATATTCCTGATGAACATAAATGCAAAAATCCTCAACAAAATACCAGCACACAGCATTAAACAGACATATAAAAGGATCATACACTATGATCAAGTGGGATTTACCTGGAATGAAAGGATGGTTCAACATAGGCAAATTCATAAATGTGATACCCACATTAACAGAATGAAGGGTTAAAATTATATGATCATTTCAATAGATTCAGAAAAAGCACTTAACAAAATTCAACATCCATTTATGATAAAAACTCTCAATGAATTAGGTATAGAAGGAATATCATAAAGGTCATATACTAAAAGCTCTCAGCTAACATCATACTCAAAGGTAAAAACTGAAAGTATTTTCTCTAATATCAGAAATAAGACAAGGCCTACTCACACTACTTCAATTTAACATAATACTAGAAGTTCTAGCTAAAGCTCTTGGGCAAGATAAAGACATCCAAATTGAAAAACAAGAAGTGAAATTGTTTCCATTTAAAGATGACACAATCTTAATATATAGAAAACCCTAAAAATTCCATGAAAAAAAAACTGTTTGAACTAATAAGCAAATTCAGTGAAGTTTCAGATTATAGAATCAATGTAAAAAAAAATCAGTTGTCTCTACACCCTAACAATAAACTATCTGAAAAAGACATTAAGAAAACAATCCTATTTACAATAGCATTAAAAAGAATAAAATACTTGGGAATGCTTTGACTAAGGGAGTGAAAGATCTCAACACTGAAAACTATGGGACATTGATGAAAGAAATTGAAGAAGACACAAATAAGTGGAAAGATATCCTGTGTTTATAGATTGGAAGAATTAATATTGTTAAAACACCTATACTACTTAAAGCAATCTACAGATTCAAAATGTAATCCCTATGAAAACTTTAATAGCATTATACACAGAAATAGGAAAAAGAATCCTTAAAGTTCATATGAAACCACAAAAGCCCCCAAATAGCCAAAGAAATATTGAGAAAAAAAGGACAAAGCTGGAGGCAACACACTTCCTGACTTCAACTATATTAAAAAAATAATATATGGGGGAATATGGGCAGGCATAGGTTCATGCATAACCTATGAACACAGACTATAGGATGCTGAAGGCATGAGGGGTGCGGGGGAGGTGAGGAAACTGGAAAGGGTCAATGGAGGAATAAAGGGACATATGTAATACTTTTAAAAATAATGAATTATGTAAAAATAATATATATGCAAAGCTACAGTAATCAAAACAGTATATCAGTGGCATAAAAACACACATATAGATCAATGGAACAGAATAGAGAACTCTGAATAAGTTCATGCATTACAGTCAACTCATCATCTACAAATCCTACATTCTTTATTAATGGAAATTCCTGTATACTTTTGGAGCTCATTTACTTTAAAAAATATATATATTTTATTGATTTTTCACAGAGGGGAAAGGATAGAGAGCTAGAAACATCGATGAGAAAGAAACATCAACCAGCTGCTTCCTGCACACCTCCTACTGGAGATGTGCCTGCAACCAAGGTACATGCCCTTGATCCAAATCAAACCTGGGACCATTCAGTCCCCAGACTGACGTTCTATCCACTGAGCCAAACTGCTTTGGGCGAGCCCATTTACTTTTATTTTACATACCAGAGTCCTGGATTTGTGCACCAGTGGGGTCCCTTGGCCTGGGTGTGTCTGCAGGAGGTTGGCTGGCTGGGGAGGGACCGTGAGTGGGCTCCTGAGTATGTCCGGCCCATCTCGCCCAGTCCTGACTGGCCAGACCCCAGCAGCATGCTAACCTAACAGTCAGAGCATGTGCCTCTACAATTCCACCTGTTAGTTAATCCCCTGGATATTTTTCTCTTAGATTTACAATATACTACTTACTAATAACAGCTACTGGAAAAGGCTATCTAGAGCAGAGCTGTCCAATAGAAACCTAAGGTGAATCACAAATATAATTTAAAAATCTAAGTAATCCCCTTAAAAGAGTACAAAGAAACAGGTTAAACTACTTTTTAAAATCTTTATTGTTGAGATTATTACAGATGTCCCTCTTTTTTCTCTCCATAACTCCCCTACACCTGGTTCCCACCCCACCCCAGACCCTTGCCACCCTATTGTCTGTGTCCATATATATTGCATACATGCATATAAGATCTTTGTCTAATCTCTTCCTGCACTCCCCCACCCTCTTCCCTCTGAGAATCATCACTCTTCTCCATTTCCATGTTCCTGATTCTATTCCATTCACCAGTTTATTCTGTTCATCATATTTTTTATTCATTTGACTTTTAGATTCACTTGTTGATAGATATATATTTGTTGTAACTTTGTTCATAATTTTTTATCTTTACCTTTTTTTTCTTCTTTCTCTTCTTAAGGAATACCCTTCAGCATTTCATATAATACTGGTTTAGTGGTGATGAACTCCTTTAGCTTTTTCTTGTCTGTGAAACTCTTTACTACCTTCAAATTTAAATGATAGCTTTGCTGGGTAGAGTATTCCTGGTTATGGGTTCTTGCTGTTCATCACTTTGAATATTTCTTGCCACTCCCTTCTGGCCTGCATAGTTTCTGTTGAGAACTTAGCTGACATTCATATGGGTACTCCCTAGTAAGTAATTAAGAGTTTATTTTCTTGCTGCTTTTAAGATTCTGTTTTTGTATTTTGCCCCTGACATTTTAATTATGATGTGTCTTGGTGTGGTCCTCTTTGGATTACTTTTGTTTGAGGTTCTCTGCACTTCCTGGACTTGTAAGTCTATTTCTTTCATCAGGTAAGGGAAGTTTTCTGTCATTATTTCTTCAAATAGATTTTCAATATCTTGCTCTCTTCTTCTTGCACCCCATAATTCAAATGTTTGTATGCTTAAAGTTGTTCCAGAGGCTCCTTACATTATCTTCATATTTAACATTTTTTTTTTAAATTTTATTTTTGCTCCTCTGGTTGGGTGTTTTCTGCTTCCTGGTATTTCAAATCATTGACTTGATTCTTGGGATCCTCTAGTCTATTGTTGATGCCATGTATATTATTCTTTATTTCAGTCAGTGTTGGGAGATCCTCTCTCCCCCCAACTGGTGGGCGGAGTTATGACATTACCGGTGTCTGCTGCCAAGACATCCCTGAGACATTGCACCACCAATCAGCTCATCCTGAGTGCCCTGGGGCCCACCCCTTCCTGTTCAGCCCTGAGCCCAATCCCTTCTTTTTCCTTCCCTCAAAAGGCCGTCTCTACCCCTCCATTATGGCTGCTCTCCTTTCTCTGTGTCTCTCTCCATATCTCTGACTGCAGAGGCAGCCTCGTTGGGTCCATCCTCCTCCCCCTTTTCTAATTTTCTTCATTAATGAATCTTGCTCGTTACTGCAGAATAAACCTACCTTTTTATATGTTTTGGTCTCCGACTCCTGTTTCCTGCACCTCAAACCTTACAAGTGTATGCTTAATTTCTGACTGGTCCTTTTCCATTTTTTTTTTTTTTTCATTCTCACTAAGATACTTGAAGGTCTCGCTAAGTTCCTCTGAAGTTTCTAGAAGATTCTTGAATAACCTTGTAACTGTGGTTTAAACTCTATATCCAGTAGTTTGCTTTCTTCCATTTATTTAATTTGTGACATGTTTCTTTGTCTTCACAATTTGGATGCTTCTCTGTGTTTATTTCTATGTATTGGGTAGTTGCTAAGTCTCCTTGAGTTGATAGAGTATCCTTGTATAGTAGGTGCCCTATATGGCCCAGTGACTCAGCCTCCCTAATCACCTGAGGTAAACATTCTTGGTGCACCCCTTTGTGGGCTTTGTGCACAGTCTTATTGTAGTTGAGCCTTGATTACTGTTGGTATCACTGGGAGAAATTGACCTCCAGGCCAATTGGTTATGAGGACCAGTTGCAACTATAGTGGGAGAACTGCTGTGCAGGAGACACCCTTATGGGACAGGACTTGCTTCAGTGGGGCTTTGTTGCTCACTGAGTCAGTCCCTTAAGTGTGTCACTTATGGATCTGAGGAGTTGTAATCTGGATGGTCCCACTCTGACCACTGGGTACACTGGCTCTTGAATTTCCAAGGAGGTGCAAAGTTGTAATATTTCTGTTTTTTCTCTATAAAACTTCTTCAAATTATTGAAGCATCAAACATTATTCTTTTGAAGAGCTGATATGCTTTTTTTAAATTTTGATGTTTAGATTTTAAAAATGTTTACTTATTTAGTCAAAATTGAGTATAAATAAATATATATGCATATATAGGGTGTCCCAAAAAGATATATACCCTTTGAATAATTAAAGGCAGCATTTATTAAAATACATTTTACTATTAAAGTGTGATACATTTCTTTTGAGTAAAAACAAGATTATATTTTTAGACCAAATTGTGAGTCTTAGGAAAGGAACATGTAATTATCATCTACTGAACCAGAGGAGCTATACTGGCATCTATCTATTGTGGACTTAAGCATTTGAGTGGGATTAGTGCAACTGGGAAGAGATTATTGGGAGTAAATTATGCACTCTGCCCTTTAGCTGTCATCTGGAATTGACTGCTCAACCTCTGGTTTCTATGACTTGTCCCGGCAGCAATTCTTATGGTGTTGGCCATAGGAAAACAGAGTACAATCCACAATTGCCCTCACTTAAAACTAGTCAAACTAATTAACCCAGTTACTTTTATAGTTTGGGTGACAAAGTTTATAATATTTGAGAATTATAAGGAAACTAAAACCAAACTTAAGTTTCCATGCACTGCACAATGCTAAAATTAGCAAAAAAGAAGGCTTAGAGTTGTCTAATAGGAAACTTCATTATAAAGGGGTCTGACATGAAAGAGATTCTCCACCTTAACTTAGGAAAGAAAATCACAAACAAATGGATTCTTCATAGTGAAGTTTCAGCATTTCTTCTCTAGTTTGAGTCTGCGGTTTGGAATGATTCATAAATGTTTAAGCCTGATAGCTAGAAACTGAATAATTGACATTCCCAAGTCATATGAGAGATTTTTATGTAGTGACTCTTCACTCTTAAAGGTTGTTGATGATGAAGATGGTGATGTTGATGATTTTAAGAAAGTTAATGTTTACTGAGACTTACGATGGATCATATACTGTGAGGACAGATTTACACGAACTATGTCATAATCCTTATAAATAACCTGATGAAACCGGCCCCGTTTTCAAATAAGGAAAAATGAAGCATAAAGAGGCTGAATAATAGCCAGTAAGTGACCAAACAGTGATTGGAGGTGAGATTCCAAAATATGCCTGTTTAATGACAGACATTTGGGACATCCTAGGAGAGTTCCTTGAACAAAAATATTTCTACTTAGCAGTCTATTCTACTCAGATGAGATGCTCAGGCAAATTTCACACACTTGTCACTGGTTATTCACATCTGTGACCTTCTCAAAGTGGCCTGGAAAACCTTCTGAGTTCAGGTCATAGGCCTAGTGTATTCACGGAGCAGCCAACAAGGCCAGAAGTGGGCAGAGGGTAAGCCCACTAGGCTGCAGCTGTATTATCACAACGTCTGGCTTTGTTCCATTACTGATCATGACTATTTTATAGATAAGAAACCTGAGGCTCAGAGAAATTTGCCTGGTTTTACTATGTTTATCCTTTTTGGAGTGCAGGGAACATGTGTTGGATTTGAAGATAAAGATCTCAAGATATCCTCCTTTGGAAAGCCACTCTGGAAACTTAATAAACTCCAGAACAACAATCAATCTAGATATTTTTTTTAGGGAGTAAAAAGTTTTCTATATTTGGTTTGGTTCTAAAAACACTAAGCCCTAATAGAGAAGAAATGTTTCTCTGATAAGAAAATAAAATTTTTTCTTTTTCTTTTTTTTTTTTCTCAGAATGGCAACTTCCTTGTTTTGTGCCTTTTCAGAGAATGTGTGTTCTGTCAGCAGCTAAGAGCACAGATCTGGGCGTTGATCAAGACTCTGAAGTGTGGCCTGAGAAAACACAGAACTGAGGTAAGAAGTTCCAGGAAACACGGTAAAGCCTGTCACGATGTTCTGTGGTATTTCAAGTGCTTAGAAAAGGTGAACCTGAGGTGAATATGAAAAGGGTAAAGGCTCAATTTACTCTGAGAAACAGAAAACTCTGATAAAACATGGATTTTTATTTTCTATGTAATATAAGGATGGCTTTTTGCTTCTGTTAAATAGAAGAAACCACCATCAACTTGAGTTTAGGGCCCACCTTGGATGAAATCTAAATCCTTTATCATGATCCTCAAGGCTTTTCATCATTTGGCCACATTGCCTGCCATTCTTTCCGCATTCACTGTGGTCTCATCATTCCTTCATTCATTCCTTGTACACTTGCTTCATTCATTCCTTGTACACTTGCTTCAGCTTAAGGACTTTTTGCCTATGTCATTCCCTCTGTGTGAAATGCCTTTCCTACTGCTTTTCACTTTGAAGGCTCATTCTCATCATTCAGGTCTCTGCTCAAATATCATATCCTTATAAAGCCTTTACTAGACCACCTTAATCAATGCTTCTGTTCCCTGAACCCACAATGCCATCTTTTGCACTAATCCGTAGTTCTCCTTCCTCTGGAGGACATGGGAAGATAATACTTTCCCAACACCCTTACGGTCAGGCAGGACTCTTTTGCCAATAGGACATAGATGAAAGCGATGTGATGGTATAGTCCTATCAGCCTCTGTGTGATCCAGGTATCAGAACAAGGAATAGAGCCCTACTGATATGTGGTATATAGGGGCATGCATAAAAACAAAACAAAAACAAAAAACTCCAACTTGGTTATTTTAGGACATTGAGAGTTTGGGGGTTATTTGTTACTGACATAACCAGCCCCACCCTACCAAACATTGTCAGCTGCATCACACATATACAATTCACTAAAGGATTACAATTCCATATCGTCCATGGATTCCCACCAATCTCACATCATAAACAAGCCTTTCAGAACAGCCCTTCAGCCTTCTGCTAACTGCTTTGACATGAATCTGGCAAATGAGATGTCCATGAATGGTCATTGAAGAACTAGGCTAGGTGCCCACTGCCTCAATGCTCTCCCTGCCCCATACCATTTCTCCTGACAGAGGGCAGCTTATAAATGGAGCAGAACTAGACAGGATGGTTATTGCTTCCCATCCCTAATGTGGGTCTCCTCCAAACATGGACACTAGGAATGAAAAGGGTAAGTGTTTGCAGACTTGACACAATTCTGTTTTCTCCACACTGCACCCTGTTTAGCTAGATAGGACCAATATCTTCATAGACCAGGGGAATATGGTGCCCCTGCCTTAGATATGTTAATTGAGTGTGAAAAACCTTTAAGGAATGTGTCCACTTAGAAAAAAAAAAGTTTGCGCTGCATTAGCAGTTTCCAAACTGTGATCCCGAGGTGCAGCAAGAGGAAGGGGGAAAGATTACTGTGAGCCAACCTTTGTTTGCTCTCCTCTCCCTGGCCCCCTCTTCAACCAAAGCATCTCTTTTAGAAAATGTTTCTTATATATATATATTTATGAATTTGAAAGGGAATTTGTTGCTTTTAAACATGTTTTAAAAATTGAACTAGATATTTTCTAAATTATCTCTGCTTCTCATGTTTTAGGAATCTATGGCTCTGGTATGTTTAAGGCACTCTGTCAGGCACAGGGCACAGCGAACACATGAAAATGAAGACATCATCTCTGAGTTCTTGATTCAGCAGAATAAAGAGACTCTTGCATGAATACTATCAGGAGAAAAATAAAGGTGGAGCAAGGAGGGAAAAGAGTGCAAGTTTTGATATTATGGGCCCTTTGCAACCTCATCAGCTGATGATGGGGAACCTTTTCCAGGTCTTGACACAGTGTCTTTTAAATTGATTTTGGTACCCCAGTTACCCAGTACTCAGCTTCTTGCTTCATTTTCTTATTCATCTATGAGAGATTTTGTCTGGTATATCCTATGTTCTTAGCTTTATTGATATCTTATTAAAATGTTAGTAACATATCTTGGCAATTTTCAATAAGAAGTCAAATGCTTTTATAAAGATATAAAATTCACTCCAATGTTAAGAGTTTCCAACAACTAAGGAATCTCAAATTTGTAGACTTCAGTGTCCTGGCCACCCTGCTAACTTGGATATGAAAGTGTTGCTGTGTCTCCTGTCAGCAGAGTTGCTCAAGTCTTCTTGGTTCCACTGCAGGCATTGCCAATAACTGTCTTTGGATTTTGGGTTGTTATTTCTCTTTTATTGGTTTCAGTTTCCTCTGTGAACTAAGAGGTTGGATATCATTATCTTATTGCATTTTAATATTTCTCTTATTTTTGGTCATGCATTCCTTTATTAAAATTTCTAATTTGTAAAATAGGTTATATATTCATGCCTTAAAATCCAAATGCTACAAATACATCTGCAGTAAAAGACACTACTGTCCTTTATTTGTCCCGTTCCCACTCCACTCTTCCTCATAAGTATACTTTTATTAGTTTTTTTCAGGTTTTCTCTCAGAAATCCTTCCTGCAAACACAGTCAAATCTTGTCCTCTCTTCTTATGAAGAAAATTGGAGCACATTTTATACAAAATATGTACCTAAAAAAAACCTGTCTTTCTTATAGGTAGAATGTGCCTTTGTTCTTTTGCATAGCTGGTTAGCATTGTGTTTTATTGATACAGTTTAGCTTATTTAACTAGACTGCTAATGATAGCTCTATAGGTTTATATTTTTCTATTACAATATATCATATTAAATAACTTTGTGCATATATAATTTCTAATGTAGCTGATAACAAATTCCTAGAAATGGGATTGTGAGACCAAAGAGTATGTACCTTTATTAATTTGTAAATTTAACAGCTATAATTAAAATGCCCTCCATAGGCATTATACTACTTGCCCCTGCCTAGGCATGTATGAAAGTGACTGTTTCCTCATAGTCTCACTGTCAGAATGTGCTGCCAAACTCATGGATTTACACAAATGTAGTAGGCTAGATATGGTGTCTCAATACAATTTTGATTTACACTTTTCTTTTTATGATTCATGTTAATCATCTTTCAATGTTGAAGAACCATTTATATTTTAAGATTCTGTTCTTGATCCTGAGACTTCTCATAGGCTTCTGGCAAGAACAAACTTCTTTGATTTATCCATAGCTTCCTTGAGCCATGTCCCCAAACTATGGGTGCTCAGTGGTCTCTCTAGCCTTCTCCTTGATTTTACACTTGAAAACACTTTTAGACTTTCCTTTATCTTCCCTCGTTCAACTTTAATTTGACATTATGTATTTATTTGGCTTTTGTATGGAATTGCTTTCTAATAGTAACTCTCCTAGCCAGAGCACATGTTGATATACACTAGGATTGCCTCATTGCTATACAATTCCTTACAGTCTTATTAACCATTAAAAACACACACACCAAAAACAAAAAACAAACAAACAAACAAAAAAACTCACAAAGACCTTTGCTTCTTTGTGCTCAAATCCAAGAAGATTTATATGTTCTTTCACTGAAGAAAGAGTGTTCACTATTATCAATGCCTGGAATTTCCCGTGGCTTTGGGCTGCTAAGATTATTTATACATTGATAGAGTGTAAAGGCATATTTTCACCTGGATGCAAATGCATACTAGGGATTTAAAAGGACTTGGCACAGGGGATTGATATAAGAGAATTCTTGACAAATGCTAATGCAAGCAGATAGAGATCCTGGGATGTGGTGCCATCTGACTTTTATATCCTGAAATAAACCCTCTATACAACTTCGTTGTATCTGGGTTATTTGGTATTGGAAGTGCTATAATATCCATATTCTCTGGCTAAGGTCTTTCAATGACACAACACAGTACCTTAGCTTTCCTATGTAGTAGCACACAATCATATTACCTAAATAGTAGCATAATGCAGATAATTTTGACAGAACAGATGCAACCCAGGGCTGGCTCCATGGGCGTGTGAACTGTGCAGTTGCAAAGGGCTCTGTGCTCAGTAGGGCCCCATGTTTGGTTTAATGTTGTACTGTCATCATCACAAAATTCTAACCATTTGTTGACAAAGGGGCTTATCTCTCATTTTCATTCTGACTGAGCACCACAAATTATGTTCTCGTCCTCATGCGACCTGAGGTTAGATTACCTGGTGAATCAAATCAGTTGTAGAGTGGAGTGCAATGGATTATTGTTTTCATTTTGCATCTGTCAATATCCTTCATTCTATTAAGGTAATTAATATAGACAACAGCATGGTGATGGCCCGAGGGAAGGGGTTGGAGGCTGGGTGGAGTTGGGCAAAGGAGGGGTGAGGAGAGATGAGGACATTTGTAAAAGGATTAACAATTAAAAAAAAAAAAAAAGGAAATTGACATTTCTATTAGTGAATTTTGTTTGGAAGTGACAACTCTGTTAATTGGTTTTAACAGAAAAGGATTTATATTTATTTTAATCATTCCACACCTTATTTTTAAAAGCAGTCTAAATACCGACCTGGTGAATGGAATATTTTCCCTGTGCAACTCTGAGTCAATACAGAGAACACCATTGAGATTTATTTTAAGCCTTGCCTAAGGATGTGGCGTGTGGCTCAGTTGGTTGAGCGAATTCCCATAAACCAGGAGGTCACAGTTTGATTCCTGGTCAAGGCACATGCCCCGGTTGCTGACTCCATCCCCATTAAGGGGTGGATAGGAGGCAGCCAATCAATGTTTCTCTTTCATCCTCTCCCTTCCTCTCTGTGAAATAAATAAGATTTTAAGAAAAGATTTATTTCAAAATTGTACTGAGCATGGTCATTTTCTTTCATAGCTATGCTAAGTCTCATTCCCACATATAAATTTAAGTTTAAAATCTTAATTCAAGTTACTTGCAAAGAAGAAAACATCCAAAGAGACTTGACGGTTCAAATTTGCCTTTTTGAACATAGAGTTTTCACCATCATTTTATAAATGATTACAAAGCAACCGAGTACTAAAATATCCTTCCGAATTAAGATGCTGAAAAGTTTAACCATTTGTTGAACCTACAATTTAAGGAGAAAGTGGGTGACCTGCATTCAGAGGGTAAAACTCAGGGCAAGTAGGCATTGTGCTGGGTTGGCATGAAAAAACAAACACGCCCTTTAGAAGCAAAAACAAAGTTCGGCTGACTTCAATGTTAGGGACATTCTTACATAAGCAATTCTGTGTCATGTCTGAAAGTATGAGAACCTGTTTAGTAAAAAGAATCCTCATCTTCCTTGGAGTCCCAGAAAAGGTGGAATACATGAAAAGTATTGTTCCTACGAAGCAGGACCTCTGTGATTTGGTGACAACAACTGTGCTTTTGCATATGGTAGGAAGGCCATGATTTATAATACGTTGCTTTATTCTGTATGTTTTGTGCTCTATGAGATTAAAAATCATAACACCTTAAACACAAAGCCATAATTCAATTTTTTAACCAGAGCTTCTAGCTCAGATATAATATTACTTTTGGAAACTCCTCAAATAAATGTTCCTGTGGATCCCAGAAGAGCTTCCTTTATGCCAAGGAACTGAAGACACTGGCCTCTTGTCTTCATCTACAAAAGCAACATGTGGCATGGGGTTGCAAGATTATCTCGAGAAGTGGAATCGTTGTATCTATCAAAATTATTTTGAATTTAATCCACTTTCTAATTTGGATCATTCATTTCTTAAAGTTAATACATTTCAATTGGTAGTTCTTTGTTTGTCTTTTATTATCTCAACAAGAGGAATTGCTTTTATATTTCTTGTCATTTTTAGACACATTTAAAAAAGCAATCGAGTAAATTTGTTGACTCAACCTGATTTCCACCAGGCTCTGTTTACAATAATAATTTAAAATCTATCTCTTTAGTGTTTAGACCTTGATCAGTCCAATAGAAACAGTTAATTTAATTTCAGGTGTTCAGAGTCTTTTTCTTATTGAGAATCTTTCCTTGAATGAGATTACATTTGCTAGCTCATTTCAATGGAAACTTGACCAAAGAATCATGAATTTTCACCAATCTGAGCTAAAGTTAAACTAACAGGTAGAAGAGAGGGTGCTGGGAAGCTCTGTAATGTACTATGAATTTAACAAGTTATTACAATAAAAATCTAATGCATAATACTAGTGCCATTTATTGGATTTTTTGTTCATAGTAAGCCCTTTACATACATGTGTTCACCTGATGCTCCCAAAAACTTCTGTATTATTTCTAAAGGGTTAGGACTTGCTTGAGTTCACAGAATGTAAGTGTTGAAGCTGTGCTGACTCCAGGTCTGATTCCAAAAATCCAGGCTTTTAATCTTTGTATTTTACTTAAAATTTGTAATATAGAAACAAAATTATTTTTATTATTGAATTCTATTAGGAAACAATTATTTACATCAAACCCTTCAGTAAATAAAAAATAATTTCTTATAATAGGCCACTTAGGTCCTATTTAGTGCTCTGTGTGTGTGTGTGTGTGTGTGTGTGTGTGTGTGTGTGTGTTACTTCTTGGCTTGTCTTTATGGTTTTACTAAAAGACAAATACCCCGTTCATGTACATTATTTCTTTCAGGGGGAGAAATATACTTATTGGTAATGCTAATTTTCACTTATTACAAAGCACAAAATACAATCACCATAAACCATCTACCTGAGTACCATTTTCATTGCTAGATACCGTGAGCTTAGGGTCAGTTGAAGGCACCTTCCTCATCATTAGATCAATAATAGCAGCAGCTTTTATTGAGATTTTATTTATTATTTCTCCAGCCCTACTCTAGTGATTCCTAAATGATTTCTAAATTTCTAAATTTATCCCTCACAGCTCCTGTACAAAATAGGTAGCAATAATCCCATTTTATAGGAAAGGAAACTAAGATTCAGAGTTAAGTAAATTTGCTCAAGATAATGGAAAGAATTCATGACTTAGAGTTGTATATCCAGAATTCATATCCAACTCTGTATCTTACCAACTTCTAATTCTGTAGCTTTAGTTACATTATTTAAAGTCTCTAGGTTTATACTTTTATATTATAAAAGTGATAAATGCTCATGACATAATTTGGAAAACATACAACAATATTTATAAAGGAAAAGAACCACCTAAGTCCTACTACCCAAACATAGTCATTGTTAACATGTTGGTAGCTTTTCTATATACTTAGTAAGAAAGGGAATTGTTTTCCCTTTTCTTTTAAAAAATCGTGTAGTTAACCTGCCATATGTAGAGTTTAAAATAAATAGATTTTATTTTCTAAAATAGTTTGATTTGAAAAAAATTTTTTGTAAGATTGTACAGATAGTTTCCACACATGTTGCAAAATTATTACAGTATTATAATATTAGAGGCCTGGTGCATGAAATTCATGCATGGGGGAAGGGAGAAGAGGGGTGTCCTCAGCCCAGCCTGCCCCCTCTCCAATACAGGACCTCTTGGGGGATGTCTGACTGTTGGTTTAGGCTCAACCCCAAGGATCGGGCCTAAACTGGCAGTTGGACATCCCTCTCACAATCCTGGACCACTGGATCTTAATTGCTCACCTACTGCCTGCCTGGTCACCCCCAACTCCCCCCACCCCCCCACTGGCCTGGTTGCCCCACGCAGCCTGCTGTTCAGTCATTTGGTCGTCCCTCACTAACCCTCCTGCTGGCCTGATTGTAGGCAGCCATCTTGTGAGGGTGTGTGGGTCAATTTGCATATTACCTTTTTATTAAATAGGATATATTACATTATTTTAATGCATAGTTTATTCAGATTTCTTAAATTTTTTCTAATGTTCTTTTTCAGTCCAAGATGACATCTAGGTCAAAACATTCTATTTAGTTATTATGTCTCCTTAGCTTCCTCTTGTCTTTAACAGTTTATTAGACCTACTTTGTTTTTAATGACATTGACAGTTTTAAGGCATACTGGTTAGGTATCTTGAAGGGTTCTGTTAGAATTTGCCTATTGTTTTTCTCATGATTAGACTGTGGTTATAGGTTTTTCCAATGTAGACCACAGAGGTAAACTGCCATTTTCATCACATCATCTCAAGGGTTTATACTCTGAACATGATCTTAACTGTGATCATCTGGCTGAGATAGTGTTTGCCAGGTTTCTCCACTTTAGTTAGTCTTCTAACCCATTTCTGTTGAACCTTTCCATATTGTATTATTTGGAAAGAAGTCACTATGCATGGTGCATACTTAAGGAGTGGACATGCATGTATGTGTGTGTGTATGTGTGTGTGTATGTGTGTGAGTGTGTTTGTGTGTCTATATAAAGTTATCATATTTTAAATATTATCATTAAATACTTTCCATGTTGTTGTAAACATCATTTTATCAATTGCACACTATGCATTGTTTAATAAACTACATCTTTACAGTTGGATATTTAAGTTGTTATTTTTTTCTTCTTTTAGGAAAGAGTCTTAGAAATAACATTACATGTTAAAAATATAGATATATTAAAATTATTCTTGCATACAGTTTCACCAAGGAATCATACCAGTTTTACTTCCATTAGCACAATATGAAAATGGGTCTTTCACTCGCTCCTCAGAAACATTGCTTATTATTATTTATCTTTTTGGCTACAGTTTTTGCATCATGGTATTTTAATTTGTATTGACTTTATGAACATTAAGAAAGTCAATGCACCCAGATATTTTTTATATATTTATTTATTTATTTACCTATTTATTATTTACTTATGTTAGAGAATGAGGAAGGCAGTCAGAGAAAAACATTAATGTAAGAGAAACACATCAATCAGTTGCCTCCTGTATGTACCCTGGCTAGGGATCAAACCCACAACCTGAATTTGTACCCTGACCAGGAATTGAACCCAAGACCTTTCAGTGTACTCCAATAAATTGAGCCACACTGGCCAGGGTTACCCATGTATGTTTTGAACAAAGCTTCAGTGTATCCATATGTATAATTAAAATAATCTCCATTTTATCTCTATATAGTGATAGGGTTTGTTATCATACTAAGACTTTTGATTTTTGGAAGATTATTATATATTTAAGTTATTATTAAATGTATCCACGCCGAAACCTGTTTTGCTCAGTGGATAGAGCATCAGCCTGTGGACTGAAAAGTCCCAGGTTTAATTCTGGTCAAGAGTATGTACCTTGGTTTTGGGCAGATCCCCAATTGGGGGTGTGCAGGAGGCAGCTGATTGATGTTTCTCTCTCATCGATGTTTCTAACACTCTATCTCTCTCCCTTGCTTTCTGTAAAAAAAAAATCAATAAAATATATTTTAAAAATAAATAAATAAATAAATAAATAAATCCAGTGGGTTGAAAGTTGGTAGTCCATATGAAAGCATATTTAGATTATATATGAAATAGTTTGTGTGATAATACAAAAATTAAGGTTTTGCAGCCTAGCTCCCTCTTTTTTACTATGGGAACAATATAAATTAATTAGTAACTAATTAGCATTTAGTTAGCTAAGTGCCATTTAGCTAACTAACCCCACCCCAGTATTTGAAGATAAAAAGGGCAAAGGTGATGTGTATGGTTTTTCTCAAGAAAATTCATTAGAAAAAGATTTAAAAAAAATTGTTAGAGAAAATAGGAACTACATTCCCCAGGGCATGCATCCAGTGAGGGAATGGGGTAAATTAGAAGTGCTGAATATAATTAATATGAACATTTTGCTGTGTAATGTGTTCATCACAGCTTTGATGCTATTTGATATTACTATACTGACATAAAAAAGACTCAGAAGGATAAATAAACTATGTTACTGTTACTATGTGGAAATGGGGCCACAGAAATAGTAACTGAACCCCTTTAGGATGCAGAAATAAGCTATCTTAGCTCAGGCTGCCAAACAAAATACCATACAGTGGGTGGCTTAAACCACAGTAATTTGTTTCTCTTGGTTCTAAAGACTGGGTGACAGCAAGGTAGATTTTATCCTGAGGCTTCTTCCCTTGCCTTATAGGACATTGTGTATTCACAAGACCTTTGCATGGTGTGCACTGAGAGATAGAGCAAGCTCTCTGGTATTTCTTATAATTAGTGCACTAATATCATCATGGGGCATCACCCACATGACCTCATTCATTTAACCCTAATTACCTCTAACGGGCCAATCTCCAAATACCTTTGGGATGTAGGGCTTCAGCATATGAATTTTCAGGGTACACAAATATTTAGTCCATAATATCATCTGGAAGTTGACAAATCTTATTCTGGACATGTGTGCAACACACACACACACACACACACACACACACACACACACACACCCCACTGTGCATACAAAAGGAAACATATATAGTAGATCATAGATAGCATGTTAATTATTTCTGTTATTTCCCATTTAAGCTACTATATCAGTTTTTTGATCAGTTGCATTTAATAGTGAACATGAATGTTATTATTTAACTAACTAGTGGTTGATTTTTTCAGGTAACAAGAAACCCATAGATAGATGGGCTGCTGATATTGGTTCAACCGCTTGTTACTGCTGGGGCTGAAGTCTTCATGATTCTCTTGCCTTTCTTTCATGGTTGCAAGATGATGATGACAGCTGTCTTTCCAACCCTTGTAACCTCAACCTAACTCAGAGAAGAGCAAAAAAGGTGTATGCCAACTGTGTCTGTTAAGTATTTTCCTAGAAGATCCACCCAATGATTTCAGCTTGTATTTTACTGACCAGAACTATGTCATGTGGCTATTGTTATCTGTAAGGGAGGCTAGGAAATATGTTTTATCAGGTGATATTAGTATGTACTCTATAGTGGACACTGTTGATAAGCAAGAAGAGAATGGATATCGGGTTGGAAGCCTGCAGTCTGTCCCACACTGCATACCAAAAACTGAAAAATATTGTAAATGAATAGACCTCTCTTCAATTGTCTAATGTGAGTGGTTGATTGTCCACTCACACAGAAAAACAGCTTAGGAAATTTCTTCCCCAAAGGAGTATTTAAACAGTATTTCTCAAAAGAAAAATGTATTGAAGGGATCAGAGAAAACAGCATATTTTAGACATTGGAGTCTACTCAGAGGACAGCCAGTAGTTTAATTCAATTACAATGTGAGGACATTTTCCTGTCTTTAGCAGATGTGCTGCTTCAAGACTTGCTTTGGCTCTCAAGGTGACTCCTGTTTCTGATTTCCTGTGGTTGCAGCACGCTATTTTCTCTCATTCAGAGACATCTTGTTCTTGTCTGAGTCACTGTACCATTACTCATCTTGGGTTGGTTCCTTTTGGGGTTTTCAGAAGGTTATCCAAAGAGATGCAGGGATACGAAAAACACGAAACTGCTGAAGGTCAAGAGTACAGTGTTACCAGATGCCCACTACCAGTATTTGGAGTTCTTTCAGGTTTACACGGAACAAATCAAGTTTTTAAAATTTTAAATCTATGAATAGCTGCTTCACTTTTTTGCTGTAGATGGAAAGGAAATTCTCTTATTTCTTTAAAAAGCTAGACAATTTCTTTCGTTTGTGATCTGTTTCCTTGTCTCAGCATTTTCGCTGCTTCCCTGAGTTGGTAGGGTGGGAGGATAAGCTGTATCTATGCCAGGAGACAGCCTTATTCGACTAGACTTGGAAAACTGCAAGAGCCTCTGTGATCAGCTTGGATGGGGCAGAGTTTCAGGGTGGAGCCTACAGCCTTGGCTTCCAGTTAGCCCTGCCCTATGAGGTTCCTGAGACTCTGGTTTTCTCTTTCCTTCTCATTGTAGAATTTTCAGTCAGTTAACTTTCCTGTAGTTCTGGATAATGTCCACTTTATATTTTAGTTGTATTTTTTGAAATTGTTGTGTGAGGCTGCAGTTAGGCGGTTACCTATGCCGCCATCAGATCACAAATGAAAGAAATGGAGGACAAAAAGTGACTGAATATAGAGTTCAAAACCACGCTTATAAGGTTTTTCAAGAATCTCCTAGAAAAGGCCAATAAAATAAACAAGACCTATGAAGATATGAAAAAGGATCAACTAGAAATAATAAAGGATCAACAAGAAATAAAGAATATATTCTCTGAAATAAAAAATATTATACAGAGTCCTAAAAACAGAATGGAAGATTGCAAGAATCAAATCAAAGACTTGGAATACAAAGAGCCAGAGGACACTCCTCTGCAGAAGCAAGAAGACAAGAGAATCCAGAAAGTTGAAGATAGTGTAAGAAACTTCTGGGACAACTTCAAGTGAACCAACATCAGAATTATGGGCATCCCAGAAGATGACAGAGAGCAAGATACCAAAAGCATATTGAAAGAAATAATGACCAAAAACTTACCCCACCTGGTGAAAGAAATAGACTTACAAGTCCAGGAAGCACACAGAACCCCAAACAAAAGGAATCCAAAGAGGACCACACCAAGACACATCATAATTAAAATCCCAAGAGCAAAAGACAAAGAAAGAATATTAAAAGCAGCAAGAGCAAAGCAGGTAGTTACCTATAAAGGAGCACCCATGTGATTGTCAGCTGATTTCTCAACAGAAACCATGCAGGCCAGATGGGAATGGCAAGAAATATTCAAGGTGATGTATAACAAGAACCTATACCCAAAAATACTCTAGCCAGCAAAGCTATCACTCAGAATCGAAGGCCAGATAAAGAGCTTCACAAATAAAAAAAAGCTAAAGGAGTTCATCATCGCCAAATCAGAATTGTATGAATTGCTGAAGAGGATTCTTTAGGAAGAGGAAGAAAATAAAGATAAAAATTATGAACAACAAATATGTAACTATCAACAAGTGAATCTAAAAAAACAAGGGAATTAAAAAACCTGATGAACAATATTAACTGTTGAATATAATAGAATCAGAGGTATGGAAAGGGAGTGAACTGATGATTCTCATAGAAAAGAGGAGTGGGGGTGCGGGAAGAGACTGAACATAAACTGTGCACCTATGGATGAGGACAATGGGGGGTGGGGAAAGGGCAGAGGGTGGGGTGGGAACCTGGTGGAGGGGGAAAAATGAGGAACTTTTGTAATAATATGAACAATAAAGATTTATTAAAAAATAAATAAAAAGCTAGACAATAGTGGGGGTGAAGGCAGGCTAGAAGGAACCAATGGAGACAATAAGGGTACATATGTAATACTTTCAACAATGAAGATTTTAGAAAAGACTTAGACACACACACACACACACACACAGACACACAGACACACACACAGACACACACACACACGAAAGCTAGTGTTCTAGGTCAATATGATCACAAGAGTAACATTAGTTATGTGGAGAGTGGAATAAAAGCTGGAACACTCAGATGAGCCTTATGGTATCCGGCTCAAAGGTTATGAGAGAAAATAGAGATTCATGCAACAAACACAGCTGGGAAAGAAGTACAGGGTGCCACTACTGATTAGAGATACCATAAGGAGGAAAAGAGAAGGCAGAGGGAGTAATTCAAGTTGATTCTGGATTTGAGACCCTGTTCTGAGAAAATGGAGCTGCCCTGGGGATAAAGAAACTCTCAGTGGGGTCTGTATTGCCCATATAGTTGTGGAGAAGTTAGATGTCAGAAGTCTGGCTGTATAGAGGGTCTGGCATGGTAATTGAAGTGCTTAGTTGGAAATCTCTTGTCAATCTCTCTGTGACAACATTTGATTTGAAATTTGAATTCAACTCTATTGGGTAATGTACACAAAACTCATTCTACATTAAAACACAGCAAGCATTTGTATTTCCTCACTATCTTTCCATCTCTTCTATATCTCTGAGCCTGAATTATCACATTCTCCAAAATGAGGCAAAAAGTTTAATGTTTTTAATGTTTTTCTTTAAAAATTTAAAGTAATATTGCCTATTTCAGATTTAAGTGGACATTTTTTTTGTGTTTGCCAAATTGCCACCAAACTTCACTAATTCAACAGTTTCCAACTAGTTTTGATCCCAGTGGCAAAATTGCTTGCATACCACTTACACACATCGTTCTGAGGACAATTCTTTAATATACTATTCTCTTTGTAGAGTTATTTCTATTGATGAACAATTGATGAACCATTCCTAAATGATATAGAGTGGTGAAGATATGTGAATATATTTGACTCCTCTGATAAGTGCAAATACTAATTACTTCTTTAAGTTTGCCCTTTATTCCATAGAATCCCATATTTCAGTTGGTCCAAGGAGTTGGTTTCATAGAGTAGTACTGAAGCAGGGTAACAAAATTGAAATTGATTCCTTTACTTCTTTATTCTTGTCTCATTTTCTGATAGGCTCTGTATGTTGGGATGGCAACTATATGCTTAACTCGATCACAATGGTGCAGTTAAAACAAAGAGGCTAACATTAATATCAACCAATTTCCCCTGTCCCATCCCTGCCAGATTGGGACACATTAAAATAAGATTCTAAATCTCTTAGAGGACTATTAACTTTGATATTATATAGCTCAGTTAGTAAGTATATCTATTTTTACCTCTAGTTTGGTATTATTTTATGTTTTGATTATTGTTTATTTTAATCTATTTTAAGTAATATTTTGTGAATCATGTATCTTTTTTATTATTAATTTCTTTATTGATTAAGGTATCACATATTTGTCCTCAATCTCCCATTCCAATCCCCCCTCCATCAAGCCCCCACCCTCATATGTATGCACATAGTCCTTTGGTTGATCTCTCTCTTTTATTCCCCACCCTCCCTTTGAGGTCCAACTAACTGACCCATGGCTCCTTATCTCTGGTCTGTTCTTGTTCATCAGTCTATGCTGTTCACCATTTCCCCTAGATGAGTGAGATCATGTCCTACTGGAAATATACTTATAAGATTAAAAAATGAGACAAGCAATAAAATTGGGTTCCGGGTGAATCATGTATCTTACTATCAGCTTCTTTAAATGACTTTTAGAACAAGAAATAGCTGTATATGCATCAGTGAACCCCAGTAGAGACACCTGAAGCTCCCTCAAGTATGATTATGGAAGTGGATTCAAAGCTAGTGATAGAAATCTTTTCTGTTGTGGCTGAAATTATTTCTTTCATCATTCAGTGGCTATACATAGTTGTCCAAAAACAATAAGAAACAGACCTAACATCGATTGAGCATTTTTTATGTGCCAGAAACTTTTCCAAGTTCTTTATTTATTTAATCCTCACAACTCTGTGAGTTAGATCCTGCTGATATCCCATTTTGCAGATGTGAAAATTGAAACCTGGAGATGTTAGTGACTTATTTACATGACGACACTCAGCCAGTTACTGTAGAACCCGAGTTTGAACCCAGGCCATTTGATTTCTGAGCCCACATGATTAACAACAGCATAATATTGTTTCATTATAGTAGAAATCAAAACTACATAGGCCCCTGCCCCTCTGTTATCACAGAACCTCAATTCTTTATAATGTGTCCCTGAATATTTTTTGCCGCATGTGCGCACAAACCACTTGATTATTAAAAGGCACCAGTCAGGTCCTCCAAGTCCTTCTGGCACTAATGGATCTTAGAATCATTGAGAAACCACTGCTGTCAGGCGGGGCAGGCTGTGGAAAAGGAGACAACATCCTTTCCTTGTTGTGTCATACTCTGGGAGTGAGGCCTCCAGGCTGTGCGGGGGCTGTACTGAGTTTTAAACCTCATTTCTAGATTTTTACTTACAGAATCCCTCCTCTCTCCAAGCCTCAAACCCAAGTCTAATTGGAGACATAGAGTAACCACCATCATGGTGGGCTCACACTCCCCGTCCATCCGTTCATAACACTGTCTCTGCGGTTGTTCAAGCTCATTATGCATGGCTCCTCCTTCAACATGAATTCTCTCCATAGAGGCTTCCCAGGCACATAAGAAATGGGCTCCTATCAGCCTGTTCTTCAGTTTCCCAACATAATCAGGCATGTCTGAATTCCATAGCAGGCCCATCTCAAAATCCGCAGCACCGTCCCTTGAGCTACCACCAGTTTCCACAAATCATAGCCTTTCTTCTACTTGGACTCACACAGCTGCCATGGGCTCCATCAGCCCCAGAGGGCAGGAGAAAATCAGGCTGCCTTTTTTTGACTTGAACCTACACCAGATATCTTATTTTCTGGGTTTCCTCTGACAGGTTGTAGCATTCAATCTGTTTTGCCTATCTGCTGTAACCTGGTGACCAAACCTTAAGAGCATGTGCCTCATTGAGCCTCTAGGCTTCATCTCAGCGAATGCAGATCTTCCTTCATTTCCAAATCCTGCACTTCTATGGATAGGGTTTGAGATTTCCTGATCACATTCCCATATGCACATTCTACAAAGGCATGGGTGATGACTTTGCTGTGATTCAAGCAATTTGCACATTGTCATAAAATCCAAGGTGTCCTTTCTTACTTTGCCTCAGTGTTACTGAAGAAGCTTTACCTGGCCTGAGAATCTGGTGGTTCTTCCTGCCTCCCTGACACCTGAGCTTTCTCACAAGCATTTCACAGTGAACGAACCCTTTGATCATAGTGGGTCTCAACCACTTGCCCTTTTGCTGCTCCTGGCCTCTTTTCTCCTTCCACTATTTTATCCTTAACAGAACTATAAGAATTGACGCTTGCATTTTGGTGTATATTTAGGAAGGTAAATGACTCTTCTCTATGTTGTCCAATAATCATATAAGTGTCCTTTGGTACTAGACAGTAGGGACAGAGATATTGTGGGCTCTTGATTCTTTCAAATACTAAAACCTTGGCTAGGTATTCTTTTCTTTTTGCTCTTTCATTTACACTTCACCCACCTGACCCCCCATAAGATGACCTGAGAAATGTGGGCTGCTGACAATCTATGGCATTCTCTGCTTATTAGCCAATCACCAGGAGATTCACTAAGGGGCAACTGGGGTGATTTTGGCAACTCTTAGAATAACCTACCCATCCCTGTCAAGAATCTTGCCCCACTATGAGAAAGAAAACAATATTTTTATAAATTCAGTGCCCATAGAAGAGGGCTTACAATTAAGTGTCCAGGGTTTACTTCTCAGTAATTTTGGGAAGGAACTTATAATATTTTGCAATCTTGAGCAGTTCATTAAAAACTATATATGTAGCTCTTTTTTTGGTGTGGATCTATCTGAATACACTTATTTCCATGGGTTCCAATGGCCCTTGCAAAATGGTTTCCATAATTCCCTCTCCCTCTTGAAATTGTTTGTCAACTAATTTGGCAGGTTTTGGGGGAAGGCACTAACGAACCATAATAATAATAATGGTAAGTAATAATGACTATATTTTAAAAGCTCCTGCCATGTGCCAGACACTCTATGAGAGACTTTCTGTATATTATCTCATTTTATCCTCATCTAATGAGGTAGTTATTTTTCACATTCTACATATGACTAAGTTCAGGAACTAATTTTATTTTATTAATTTGAAATAATTTTAATTTGAATAATGAGATGTGACTAGCAAAGCTTTATAATATATGACAAGCCATCTGAGTAATAACTATTGCATAATTTAATTGGAGTTTAATTTTAAGCTAAGAGACTCATGATTTCTGAAATGCATGGGTCTCTCTTTGTTTGTTTTTTTTTCACTACATCAACTCATAATTTCTTAAAGATTTCTGACAGTGATTCTGTGTGAATGGTTCATATTAGCAAATAGTTTTCAGACTAGCACAAAATTGATTCTAGTAAATCATTTATTTCAAATCAACCTGGTTTTATTTCTTCTAACAATATTTTTCTACTCCTTATAATATGAACATCAATTTCCTTTATAGAAAAAAATGTAAAGAAAAAGGCCTGAATAATTTTGTTTTGTACTTTTCATTTGACATTATTCCCATCTTTTCCAATCAGTTTTCCCCTTCATCATTCTTCTTGAAGTCCATATAGCTAAAGTGGCCTTTTATGTTGTCTGTAGCAATTTTGTTTTTCAAGCCCAGATAATTCTGGTTATTAGCATTTTCATTAGAATACTTATATCTACTAGTATATATAGCTATATATTCATAATCATATGCTTAATATTTCCTCCCAGTCTTATTTATGCCATTTAAAAATTTGAATTCATTAGGAACATATAGATTTCTTTAGCTGGTGCTCCCTTTGATTATATTTTAATTCACTTGAACCCATCCAGTGGTGCTGACTAACCCTTATGTGCCAGGCCATGAGTGCGGGTTGGGGATTTCTAGGTGAATTAGACATGGACCTTGCCCATCAAAAGGCTTATACTTTATTAAGAGACTCAAACTGATGTACTACAAGCCACATGCAGCACAGTATGTGCTCATCAAGAGTATTGATGATGTCCTGGGGGAGCACAGTAGAGAGACAAGGTTACTTCTGTCTGCAGGCTTATAGGAGGGGCTCTGGAGGTTGTGAAGAATCAGAGATCTCTGTATAAACCAGAGATAATGTTTTAGGAAAACATCCAGGACAGAGAAGCTGGGTAACATGATATCCTATTCATGAATGAATAACATGAACAGAGTCCAGGTAGATAACATTTTCTGGACTCCATGACTAGTCCTGCAGCTGGAGTGTAGAGCACTTCTTGAGAGAGAGAACAGAGATGAGGCTGAAGTTAATAAATTGCTAAATGATGAAGGACCTTGTGTGTTATGCTGAGGAATTTGGATTTGTTCCAAATGGAATAGGGTTGAACATTCTTGAACAGAGAAAGGAAATACATTCTTCCTCTAGAAGAACTCTGGTGACATCAACTCTTGATGTGTTAGACTTTGGAAAACTTAGGGAAGGGAAATCATTCATCAAGGATGAAAGTACTAATTAGTGCAGTACAGACAAATAGGGAGGAGGGGTTCAGACAGCAATTTTCAGGAGAAAAATTGATGGGATTAGTTGGCTGATTGAGTTTGGGGGAAAAAGGTAGGATGATGATTCAGAAGTTTCTCATATGGTTATTTTATCAGGGTCCACTTTTGAATCACTTTCCCTTTAGGATATACGGATATGAGATCATGTCTATGAACTTTTAGAAACTTTGCCCAATGTCCAGTGAGTGTTTACTGATTTCATCTGGTATTCTATTACTCCTGCCATAGGCATTTCAGGATGTGTTCCTCACATTTTTATAAAATTCTTTATTTTTAGATCATTTTAGACTTACAGAAGAGTTGAAAAATTAGTTAATTGGGTTCCCAAATACCCTTCACCCAGCTTTTCTTACATATAATTTATATAATCATATAACAATTATCAAAATGAAGAAATGAACCTTAGTACTAAATTACTATCAACCGAATTACATAATTTATTTGTATTTTACCCATTTTTTCAAGACTGTCTTTTTTTTTTTTGTCTATTACAGAATACAATCAAGAATCACACATTGCATTTAATATTTTCCAATTTATGATAATTTCTGTCTTTCCTTTTATTTTATAACTTTGACACTTTTGAATAGCACTGGTCAGTAATTTTTGTAGAATGCCCTTCAACTTGGGTTTGTCTGATGTTTTCTCATGATTAGATTGAGGTTCTGCTTTATCTCAAAGAGTACCACAGACATGATGTGTCCTCAGTGCTTCAATAGTAGGAGGTATATGATATTTATAAGTCTTACTGGTGATGTTAACCTTGATCACTTAGCTAAGATGATGACTTCTAGGATCTCCACTATCTTTTTATTACTCAACAAGATAGATGCCCACTGGCCGGGGGTGGAGGGTCCCTCACCCAGCCTGCACCCTCTCACAATCCAGGACCCCTTGAGGATGTCTGACTGCCTGTTTAGGTCCAATCACTGTGGGGCAGAGGGGTGCTATGAGAAGTAGCCAGCCCTGCCCCCAATTGAGGGCTGGGGCCAATTGGGGTTGGGACTGTCTGGGGCGGGCCTGCTGGAGGTTGGCTGGCTGGCTACGCCCCAGATTGGGCTGGTTGGCCATTCACATTGTGTGTCATAGTGAGCAGCCTTCCAGTCGTTTTGGTCATTCAGGTTGCTTGGCTTTATATATATAGATATTTGGGGAGAGGTACATTGAGAATATAAAAATACCTGTTTTACCTTGAACTTTCATCTACTAATTTTAGCATCCTTTAGTGGACCTCACCTGAAGCAACTATTACTATAGTGTTATCAGGGTTTCTATTTATTAATTAAAATGTGTCTTGTTTTTAAATAAATAGGATGATTTGAATCAAATTTGAGGCAATAAGTATGTCACATTTTTTCCAGCTTTTAAAAAATATTTTTGACAAATAAAAATGTACGTTTAATCTGTACAATGTAATAATTTGATATTCATATACTATACTGGAAAGTGATTATCACAGTAAGGTTAAACACTCTATCTTTTCACATAATTACACGTGTGTGTGTGTGTGTGTGTGTGTGTGTATGTGTATAAGGTGATAACATCAAAATTTACTCTCTTAACTTTCAAGTATATAATATATTATTGCTAACTGTTCACTATGCTGTATTTCAGATCTCTGGAATATATTAATCTTATAGCTGGAGTTTGTACCCTTTGACTGAAACGTCCTCATTTCTCCCATTCCTTCAGTCCCTGGCAATCTCCAATATTCTCTCTATTTCTTTGAGTTGGCATTTATAAATTCCAAATATAAATGAAAACATGTAGCATTTGTCTTTTCTGTGTTTGACTTATTTTACTTAACATAATGCCCTCAAGGTCCATCCATCTTGTTGAAAAAGGTAGGATTTCTTTTTTATGGCTGAATACTATTTCATTGTGTGTGTGGTTGTATGTATATATCACATTTTTATTATTCATCCATCAATGGACACAAGTTGTTTCCATGTCTTGGCTATTGTGTATAATGCCACAGTAAACATGGAAGTGCACATATTTCTTCCATATATTTTTGTCATTGTCTTTGGATATATATATGTATACCTAGAAGTGTGATTACCAGGTTATGTGGTAGTTCAATTTTTAATTTTTTTAAGGAACTTTAATATATCATTCTAGAGTGGGTCTAGAAAATTACGTTCCTACAAATAGTGCATAAAGTTTTCATTTTCTCCACACTCTTATCTTTTGTCTGTTTTAATTAATTAATTAATTAAATTTTTCATTTATTTTTTATTAAATTATTATCTGTGTATATATCTTACCATTTCCCTCCTCCCACTCATACCCTCCCTCCCCAGAGTTTTGTGTTCATTGGCTGTACTTATATGCATGTATACAAGTCCTTTGGTTGATCTATTATCTCCCCCAGATCTCCCTACCCTCCCCGCTGTAATTTGACAGTCTGCTTGTTGCTTTACTGTCTCTATATCTATCTTTTGGTTCATCAATTTATAATGTTCTTTATTATCCATAAATGAGTGAGGTCATGTGGTGTTTATCTTTCATTGACTGGCTTATTTCACTCAGAATGATGTTCTCCAATTCCATCCAGGTTGCTGTAAATGATGAGAATTCCTTCTTTTTTATGGCAGCATAGTATTCCATTGTGTAGATGTACCATAGTTTTTTGATCCAATCATCTGCTGACAGGCACCTAGGCTGTTTCCAGATTCCTCTTGTCTGTTTTGTAGTAGACGTTTTTATAGGTATGTGGTGATATCTCATGAAATGCTTTTATAAGGAAGAGTTGCATCTTCTTCCCATTTATTTATTCAATCATTTATATTATGATTGATTTATGGTTATTAATTTTATTAATAGAGACATAATATTATATTACTGTTATTTAATTTGTTAAGTTTCTCCATCTTTGGCCATTGAGTACTCTTCAGGCTCCTGTGTCTTTTTCACATGTTTGCATCCTTTGTTTTTGAGTACTTCCTTATTTTCCTAGCAGGATGATTTATGCTCTTCTTAAATTCTCCTTGCCCCCGCCCTGGAAAAAAACCAGTTCTCCAAGGAGTGCTCATGACTTCTTAACATGCTTTTATCACTTCCGCCTCACAAAACAGTTCTTTACTGCTGATTGAAATTGAGTCAAAAATTACAGGATGACAGATTAAGGGTTCTCTTTTAAGGTTCTTCAAACTTTTGAGAAATTTTTTTTTACTGTAATGCTTATTGAATTTGCATTCAACAAATATTTGTTAAGAGTCCACTCTATATTCAGTGCTGAATTAGATATGAGGATTCCTCTCCCTGGTAACTGAGGGGTATTGTCTGGATAGTTTTTTTGTTTTTGTTTTTGTTTTTTGTTTTACATATTTTGAAACCTTACTGTAATAGAAGAGCTCTTAATTAAATAATCCAAGTTTTGTTTTGTCATGCCTCATCTGATTACACGGAAGTCCATTAACCTAAAATGTCCCCCAAATCTCGATATGTTAAGGTGTACTCCAGGGGTGTGTCGTGTGTGCTCACAAACAAGGCCAGTTAGTCACGTTCAGTTTCCATGAAGAAGCCACTGTTTGTTTCTTGTTCTGTTGACCCAGCTCCCTTCCTCTGTTGCAAGTCAACAGAGAAAAAAGTTTTCCCCTTTAAGTAACTTTTAACTAATATGGCTCGAAAGCTGGCTGCTTTGCCCCAAAGCCTTACAGAATTGTTAGTGAAAATGGTAATTTTGGTGGCTGCTTATGGCATTCACCCATTACCTACCCACTTATCCTTCTTAATATCTGGTCACTAGTTCCTCATGGGTCTGGATCAGGAGACATCACCATATATTTCTCAGAGTCCACTATCCCTCCAGCTGAAGATGGCTTTGTCCTTCGGGGAACTTCTTTGTGCCCACTGTCCTCTTCTCTTAAAACATGAGGAAATCCAGGAGGTTCCTCTCTCTTACAAATAAATTCGGACACGTCCCTTCAGTTCACCAGGCAGACGTGACCCCCCACGTGGTGTTGTGTTTGTGCTCAAGCTGCCACACAAACCAGGCTTATAGAGAGCTGAAAAGCGATCACTCTGCATTTATTACCCAAAGGTTCTTATTATACTCCTTACCTCTACATGGAACAAGTATAAATAAATATATTATAGGAGAGAAACATATTAATAAATGTATAAGAATAATTTGATTTAGTTCAATATCACTTTAAATTCTTGGTAAAGTAAAAACAGAAGAAACAGATTTAACAAAATAAACAGAGAGGAAATTCATGGATCAATGATGAGAAATAAGTCATGAACCAAGAGTTTTGATTAGTTGAATTTTATTCCCTAGATTGAGGAAAAAAAAGAAACATTTTAGCAATCACTATTAAAAGTAATAGCTGTTTAAGACAAAGATATTCCCACTAATGTCTGAAATAAGATAAAAATATTTTCACTCTGTGAAAATTTTCAGTTTTGTAGAATCCAAGCAATACAATAAGCATGAAAATAAAATAAACAATATGAATTCTAGACATTAAGAAAAAATGCTACCATTATTTTCAAGAGACATAACTTTATGCATAGAAAAAATCCAAAAGACTATACATTAAAAATATTGAAGTTCAGTTCTTGGCTTATTTCAAGATTAATATGTATAATAAAACAGACACTTAGATTAGCAGTAACAAATCTACCTAATAAAAGAGTTACATGCTAATTGACCATACCTTTGCAACATCCACCAGCCAAACAGTAGTGAGTATGCAAATTAACATAACAATGATGGAGGGTTAATTTGCATACATAGGGCGTACACCCTGCCTCTGGCTGCTCCAGGCCTCTGGGCCGTGTGGGAAGGCAGAAAGGCAACTCCAGGCCAGAGCAGAAAGGCAGCTCTGGCCAGAGTGACAGTGGTGCCAGCAGCCAGGGAAAGGAAGGCTCATTCTGATAAGAATCTTCATGCATCAGGCTTCTAGTTATAACTATAATATTGTATATTAAAAATATTCTTTTCAGCACCTCCCACTGAGCAGTGGAATTTTTCCCCTCACTCCTATAATTCTGGGTTCACTTTTAACTTGCTTTGACTAACAGTTTGTGAGAAAACCAAGGTCATGCAACTTTGAGCCTCAGTCTCTAGAGCTCTTATAGCTTTCACTTTGGCTATTTTTGAACAATACTCTTTAATGTGAAGAAGCCAAGTCTCTAGTAGAGAATCAAAGGTCACAGGGAGCAGAAATGAGCTAAACCATCTGGCACCCACTAAACTAACAGCCAACATTAGCTACTAGCCATGTGAATGAGGCTGCTTTGTCCAATTCAGTTCCAGTAAACTAAAAGATGACCACAGCTACATAAATGACTCAAGTGAGACCAGAAAGCGAACTCGCTCCACACAATTGAGCTTAGCTTATATTTCCAACCGATAGAACTTTGAATGTTGTGTAAACCACTAAATATTGGGTGGTTATATATATAACTGTTACTCAGTTATATATAATTGGTAAAAGAAGATACAGGGTTTACAATAGTGAAAGAAAATTAGAAAGTGCCTAGGAATCTACTTAACAAGCATTGTGCAAAAATTATCTATATGAAAATCATTATAAAACTTTAAGAAGAATATAAAACAACATATTAATAAGTAAAAGTACATACAATATTTTTGAAAGGAAAATGATAAAGATATCAACTCTTTCAAAAATAATTATATATTGAATAATATGCCTATCATAATCTTCACTGACAAATTGAAGTTAAATTTTTATGAAGAATACTGGAAATTAATAATAATAAAAAAACTTAGAGGAATAATAAGGAATGGTTTGCACTTTCAGTTATAAACACACCCTAAAGTTGCATTAAGATGGTAACCACTAACCACATATGGCTATGAACATTTTAATTAAAATAGAATAAAATAAAAATTACATTTCTCACTGACCTGTGGCTACCATACTGGACAGTGCAGAAATAGGATGTTTCCATCATATCAGAAAGCCCTGTTGGACAGTGCTGCTGTAAAGCTATAGTAATTGAAGTGGCATAGTATAGGTCCAGATATGTAAATTGATGAAAATAAACTGTATAAAACGGGCATAGGCATGTATACAGATTTAGAATATGGAGATTTAGCATTTCTCCAATGAAATATTTACATTATTAAGAAAATTATAAATTGTTTAATGGTTTGGGCTGGTGCAATTGAGTGAACATTTGGAAAAAATAAAGCTATATCATATTTCACATCAATTACAAAATAATTTTACATGGATTAAGAGGTTTAAATAGTAAAGATATAAAATTAAAAAGTAAATTACAAAAGAGTTAAAGTAATTAAAATTTACAATTTTGGGGTGGGAAATAATTATCTCTAAATTGTATACTATTATAAATTACTAGAGGCCCAGTGCATAAAATTTATGCATGGGGGTGTGTCCTTCAGCCCAGCCTGCACCCTCTCCAATCTGAGACTCCTCAAGGGATGTACAACTGCCTGTTTAGGCCCAATCTCACTGGGACTGCTGGCTCCCAACTGCTTTCCTGCCTGCCTGCTTGATTGCCGCTAACTATAATACTTCTGCCTGTCAGCCTGATCACCACCTAACCACTCCCCTGCCAGCCCTATCAACACCTACTAGTCCCCTGCTGGACCAATTGCCTCCAACTGCCCTCCCCTGCAGGCCTGGTCCCCAAACTACCCTCCCTTGCAGGCCTGGTCTCTTCCAACTGCCCTCCCCTGCTGACCTGATTGCTCACAACTGCCTTCCCCTGCTGGCCATCTTGTGTTCACATGGAGGCAGCCATCTTTGACTATAAGGGAGTGGCCATCTTGTGTGTTGGAGTGATGGTCAATTTACATATTAACTCTTTATCAAATAGTATAAGAAAAAAATGATAGATCTGATTCCAATTCAGAAACAAAAACCTCTATGGCTATTCTGGTTTTTATTCCTGCCTTAAAAAATGCATCAAAATTTAGTAGCTTTAAATGAAAACCTTTGTTCCTAAATCTGTATTCTGGGTAGGGCTTAATAAGAACAGTTTGTCTTCTCTAGGTGGCATCAACTGGAGTGGCTTAAGTAGGGTTGGTTGATATACTGCCAAGATGTGGCTGGTTGGCAGTTGGAGGTTAGCCAAGTCTGTCTGCTGAGGGTCTCAGTTCTTCTCCACGTGAACCTTTCCATGAGGCTGCTTGGCTTTCTCATGACATGATGGATCTCAAGAGCCAGTGTTACAAGAGACAGACAGTGAAAGCTGCCAGTTTTTAAAGAACTGAGCCAGATTCTGGCACAGCTTCATTTCTACCACATTCTAATGGTCCAAACAATCACAGAGCCCACCCAGTTTAAGAGAAGGAAGCATAGAGCCCACCCCCCCCCCCAAGATGGGAGGAACATCAAAGAATATGTGGCCATTATTAATCTACCTCAATGGCAAAGAATAATAAAAAATAGATAAATAAATGAAGAACTATTTTTTAAAGGCTTCATAGGGATTAAGAAGAACAAGTGGGCAATTATGCACCAAACTAGAGGCCTGGTGCATGAAATTCGTGCACGGGTAAAATCCCTAGGCCTGGCTGGTGATCAAGGCCTATCAGGTTCCCTGCCTCCCTGCCTCCTCCTTCCCTTGCCACCTGTGTTGCCATTACACGGTTCCTCCCACCTCCCCACCTCCTCCTTCCATCACTACTTCAGCACCCTGCTGCCACTGCTGGTTACTTGCCATGTTCTGTGCCTCCTTTTGGTGTTTAGTGCATGTCACAGTAAGCAAATGAACTCCTGTTCTCCTGGTTAAACTCTCGAGGGGACACTTTGCATATTATCCTTTTATAAATATAAATGAAAGGCCCAGAGCACGAAAGTTTTTGCAGTCGGGAGGGTCCCTCAGTCCATTCTGAACTCTTTCACAATCCAGGACCCTGAGGGTAGGGTCTCTAGGCCTGGCTGTGATCAGGGCCTATCGGAGTTTTCCTTCTCCTGACTGCAGGCAATTGGTCCAACCCCCGCCACTGCCACTGCTTGCCATCTATGTAGCACTGCCCCTTACTTCCCTGCCACCAGTGGCCTTCCTCTGCAGGTGACAGGCTCGGGGTGTGATGGCTTGGCTGGCCTGGGCATCCCTCTGCAAAGCAATCTCTGGCCAGCACACACCTGCTACAGAGTCGCCACCAATAGCCTTGGCTTCCTCCTTTTTTTTTTTGCTGGGAGGTGGGGCCAGCCCTGCGAAGGGCTATCTGCCTACCTGATTGCCCCTAACTGCTCGCCTGCCTACCTGGTACCTGGTCGCCCCTAACCACTGGCCTGCCTTTCTGCTCACCTTTAACCACTCTGCATACCTGCCTGATCACCCTTAATTGCTTGCTGGTGGGTGGAGCCACCCCTACGAGAGACTTTCTGCCTATCTTATCACCGCTAACCACTCTGCCTGCCTGCCTGATAGCCCCTAACTGCTTGCTTGCGGGTGGGCCAGCCTGATGAGGTGCCGTCTGCCTACCAGATTACCCCTAACCACTCTGCTTGCCTGCCTGATAGCCCCCTAACCACTTGCTTGGGCATGGGCCAGCCTGGCGATGGGCCATCTGCCTACCTGATTGCCCCTACTGCTGGCCTGCCTACCTGATCGCCCCAAACCACTTGCTTGCATACCTGATCACCCCTAACAACTCTGCTTGCCTGCCTGATCATCCCTAACTGCTTGATTGGGGGTGGGGCCAGCTCGATGAGGGACCATGGTAGTTCTGGTCTCTGGTCATTCGGTCTATATGCTTATGGTGGCTGGCCTTTTATTGTATAGGATAGTCATGTGGATGTAAAGTATAGCCTAGGGAGCATAGTAATATTGTGTAACTATGTATGGTGCCAAATAGGTACTAGAAATATCAGAAGGAATACTTGAATATATATGAATCATTTAAGGAATATATGATTGTCTAACCACTATGCTGTGCACCTGAAATCAATACAAAATATTGAATGTAAACTGTAAGTAAAAATAAAAACAAATTGGAGGTCTGAATAAAGGGGTTTATGGGAAAAAATACAAAAATAAAACTTTATAAGTTTTTATAATCCTGGTTAAAGTTTAATTAAATGTTTAACATGTAATACGTCAACTCTAATAATTGTAAAATAAATATTCATAAAACTTCTAAAAAGACAGAAAAAAATCTTAAAAAGAGATAAAGAGACATTATTATCAGAGGGAAAAAAGGAGAGAGAAAGAGCACACCAACATTTTAAAAAACTTATTTATCTTTGCTTACATTTACATTTTAATGGAAACAACAAAAAGTTTAAAAATATAAGCCAAAGTTTTACAGTGGTTATTTTTGGGGCTAATGTCATAATCTGCAATTCACAAACTGAATATTGTATTTGAATTTTTAATACTGAACATTGATTATGTTTATTTTACAAAAAAGTAAAGGCATTTTCATTAAAGAATGTTTCAATGGGAAGAAATGAATCATTTAAAACTTTGGCAAGGAGTCCTAATGAAATAATGTCTTCAGGCAAGAGACAACCAGATATTACTTGCTTTTTAATGCAAATTCACATCACCACAGATGAAGTATTCTAGGGGGAAAAAAGAGCAATTATTAATCAGATTAACCTTTGTCTCCCCCCAAATGGCGCTATTCCTCAAATTAGTCAAATCAGTTTCCTTGATTTCAGTATTCTCATTCTGCAAAAACAAGTGAGAAGAATGGACTACTAAATAACAAATAAAAATGGCTTAGGTCCTTTTCATGTCTAATAGTTTATGATCCAAATGCCTGACCCACCTTTTTACATAGGCTTTACTATTTTGATATGTTCTTTATTTCTAATTTATAGAAAATATAGGGAATGAGGAACATGTTGTGCATCAAAATAGGGATGCAGTCATTAAAATCCATAATATGAAAGCTCTCTTGGTTTCTTCAAGATAATAAGGGGGTGGGGAGAATGGACTCCTGTATTATATGGATCAGGGCTTTTAATCTTGTCACTATTGATATTTTGGCCAGATAATTCTTTGTGTTGGGTAGTCATCTACACTGTAGAATTTTTTTAGCAGCATCCCTGCCTCTACCCACTACATGACATTGGAACTCTGCATCCTGGTCCCTAAGTTGTGCCCATCAACAATCTCCGCAGAAAACATTGCCTAGAGTTGAGAACCACTACCATAGATTAAAAGAAGGGACACTTAAATATCACAGTAAAACAAAAACAAAAACAAAAACAAAGCAAACATTCCCCTGAAACAAAAATTTTGCTTTTTTATTCTGATTTATATAAGAAAAAGCTATAAAGAAGATTTATAAGACAATTGGAAAAATATCATCAATAACTGAATATTTGATGATATTTTAATAATTGTTAAATTTGGATGTGTGATGTGATAATGGTGTTGTGATTATGATTATATTTTTAAAAGAAATCTTTTTTTAGTGATGTACATATATATATTAGAGGCCCGGTGCATGAAATCCGTGCATGGGTAGGGTCTCTAGGCCTGGCTGGCAATCAGAGCCAATCTGTGGAGTGACCAGTGGGGCAATTAGCTGGCCTGGGGCCTGTTGGCTGGGGGCAGCTCCTGTGTTGAGTGCCTGACCCATGGTGGTCAGTACACATCATAGCAACCAGTTGTTCCACCATTTGGTCCTCCATTTGATTGATTTGCATATTAGGCTTTTATTATATAGGATTGGGATATATATGGTATTGCTTTAAAAATGCAGTCAAGGGTGAGTGAATAAATATACAGATGTATAGATGAAATAAGATTGGCTATGTGTTGATAATAACTGAAACTATATAATGGATACATGGGTGGCTTCATCATACTAGCACTACTCTCTAACCCACTTGCATGTTTGACATTTTCCATTAATGAAGTGTTTTAAAGTGATAGCAGTATGAAATGCTATTTATACATATTCAGGTATCTACCAAAAGAAACAGCTAAAAAGAGCTAAAAGTAGCAGACTCTGGGGCAGGATAGTGTGTGGCCAGAGTACTGCTATTTTTTATACAATTTTTTTTAGCACTATTTTACTATTAAAGCCATACATATTGAATAATTTGATGAACAATTAAAAAAAACACTCTAAAATCCAAAAATAAACAAAGAAAACACAGGAGGGATGCCATTGATTTTATCACTTTTCTTGTGAAGATGCAGTTTATTAGGTCAGTAATATAAAAATGTCTGTGTATAGATCGAGTTAAGTAACCTCCTGAGGAAGCAGCCCGCGGAATCCGGTGTGTGGAACGTGGTATGGGGCACATGACTCTCTTTGAGGCAGGTCTGGCTGTCCTCTTTCTCTCTTTCACCTTTTTCTTAAACGTGTTAAGAGAGCAGGGGCCTTCTGAGGTGGTGGGGATTTCTGTTGACTTCCTGTGGCCTGAAATAAGCAGACAAGGAAGAATTGTTCCGCTGGGGCCCAGCAGCCCATTGCCTCCCTCTGACTCAGTGCTTAGACCGCAGTGCAAAGGAGAGTCTGTTTGCACACCTGACCATCACGTGAAAAGTCCTCTTTTTTTTTTTCTTCTTTTTTTTTTCTTATGTCTCCTGGCCTAAGCTGTGTTTGCTTGTTCAGTTTTATCAGATCCTGTGTTGGGGGGAGAAGGAAACATTGCCAAACTATTACTAGGAGCCTTATCTCTTACTTTGCCATTAATTGTTGTTTGTGTGGTGTCTTGGCAGGGAGCCCAGAATGGACAAAGAGTACATGGATTATAATACCAACACCCCACCCTGAACTGTAACAATTTTCATAGTTATAAGCAAAACAAACACTTCTTTTGACCTACTATTCCTATGCCCTGTCAAAAGCATAGCACTGCCTCCTTAGTGGTAGCAGGTAGTATCAGATAGCTCGGGTCACTCCTAGGAGACTAAACAACAGAGTGACCCGAGGTCAGTGTCTGTGAACAGTCCAGCGGGTAATGTGTTTTGAAAGGCGCTCTAATGGCTCTTGAGTTCCGAGGTGTGTTCCCCAAAGTTTCCAGGCTACCATGGTGCTTAAAACCTCCACTTCTAGAGTCACCCCTTTGTGTAAATGCATGATATTTCCAGAAGCTTTCTGCTATACAAATGTGTTCCTATGGAGAAAGAACACATTAATTCTGTGCATCTACAGATTGCCTAAGCACGGACTAGTTTACTGAGTTAACTTGAGAGGAAGGAGCTCTAGGAAGGAATTACAGAATAGTGCTTTCCATGGGGAGCGATGAGAAGGCTCAGGGAGAAGATGAGAGAAAAAGGAGTATAAGGAAGAAAAATATGGGGAAATGCTTGGGAAGGCATATGACTGAGGAACTGAATTTTAAATACTATTTTATTTAAATTGGAACTTAAATAGCTCCACGTGGCTAGTGACCCAGGATCCAATAGCGTATATATCTAGATGAAAGATATGAGAGGGGGAGGGGGGATCACAGAAAGGCAACATGTGGGGAAACCAATTATACATTTTACTTAATCCACACTCCATGTGATATCACTGTTTTTCCAAGCAATGGGTAGTTTACAAATTACAAATTATTTTATATTTGCAAATTAACTCGTACCATGAAATCTTATGGGGTTAATAGATTGATTGGATTTGCCCTATCCTTCATGATCTTATTTTACTCATATGAACACAGCCAAATGCAGGAAAGGAGAACACAGACTCAATGGTCAGAAAGGGATTCTTTGCTTACTGTTTGAGAAAGGCTGCAATTACTTTTCCTAATATGAAATTACAAGTGTCGATACAGGTTTTTTCTTTTTGAATAATGATTGTTTTTGTTCACTGCCAATGTCTAGGTCTAGGCACTTATAAGGGCCAGAGCCACATTCACTGAACCTCAACTAAGGTGGAGTAAAGGACATTCTCACAGTCCTCAGAAGTACTGCCACCTCTTGGAACAATCAATCAAACACACCCAACAATTTCTCTTTGAATGCCAGTTGGGCATATTGGCATAGAAATAGAATTTTTCTTCCTGGTTTTACTGAGGTGCATAATAAAAGGGTTTTTTATTGTTCTTTTCTTAAATCAAGGTTGAGCTACTCAGAAAGTATTAATTAACTGGCACCAGAAATGTTGCCTAAATCACTTGGAGGGTGTTGAGGGCCATGAAGCACAGTGAGAATGAAAATAATCTCTTTCAGCATAGCTTACATCAGAAAAATATTTCTATTGTTCAGGGGGAGGCAGAATTCCCTTTTGAATCTCTGGAAGGTCCTCCTAATTAATGTGGCCATCCTAAATCATGTCATTCCCATGCCAGATGTTTACCCTAAAGAGAATTTTGTGAAATTGCCATTTCATGCCACTTGAAAATCTCCTGCCCCAAGATTTCTGCATGTTTCTGGAGTTCTCAAATTCTTTTTTTTTTTTTTAATATGTTTTATTGATTTTTCACAGAGAGGAAGGGAGAGGGATAGAGAATTAGAAACATTGATGAGAGAGAATCATTGATCAGCTGCCTCCTGCACTCCCCCAACTGGGGATGTGTACATGCCCTTGACCAGAATCGAACCTGGGACCCTTCAGTCTGAAGGCCGACGCTCCATCCACTGAGCCAAACCGGTTAGGGCTGGAGTCCTCACATTCTTGTGGTCACCCATGACTTTGAAATGCTGTTTCCTCTGAGTTAATTGATTTGGATCATGAATTAGTTTGCCATCCTGTGGCTCGTGTTCCTATTCTATACTATATCAAACTGAATGTGAAACTTATCCATTTGCTCATTTTCCATATTCCTGTTATCACAAAGCTTGTGAATCAGAATTAAATTTTTTATTTATGTATAAGTTATGATTTAAGCCTCTTTATGAAAGTTGCCTTGAGATTAGTGGAGGCAAAGATCCTGCCTTGTGCCACTTAAATAGGGGAGGAGATCAAATAACGTGGTCGCTCATCAAGAAAGGGGTCAGAGAAGTGGACCTGTGGCTCTAGACAGCAAACTTAAAACAAATTTTGAAAGGGATGAAGATACATTTGAAAGTGATCATATTACATAAACGAGAAACTTAAAATCTAGCATTTTGTTGATTTTTTTCTCTCACTACCAATATAATGTCATAACATGGAAGGGCTAATGTCCTTATTAGCAGAAACTCAGTGTTCATTCTTTTAATAAGAGCACTGTTTAGTGGTGACCTGTAAGAAGAGAGGTGAAGGTGAAATGTGAGAGCAGAAATGAAAATGAATTTTGCTCACCCTTTTCAGCTGTGCCATCCATCCCTCTTGTCCCCACAGGTTCACCAGGAGCTTCTTGGAGTTCTTGAGGAGTTCCATCCATTTTCAGATCCTAAGTCAGGAGTTCATTCTCCAAATATCAGTTCTATTTTTTCTACTTCTTCCAGCTTCTTTCATGGACAGTTCCCCACCAGACTTGTTTAAAATTTCATTGACTAGCTACTTTATAAAATTTATAAAGTTCAAAGGACTTGAGTTAATCTTAGAACCTCCTCTTTAAAAAAAGTGCTCAGCCGAAACCAATTTGGCTCAGTGGTAGAGCGTCGGTCTGCGGACTGAAAGGTCCCAGGTTCAATTCCGGTCAAGGGCATGTACAATGGTTGCGGGCACATCCCTGTAGGGGGTGTGTAAGAGGCCGCTGGTCGATGTTTCTCTCTCATCGACATTTCTAGCTCTCTATCTCTCTCCCTTCCTCTCTGTAAAAAATCAATAAATATATTTAAAAAAAATAAAAAAGTGCTTAATTACACAAATAATTAAACATATTCTTCTCAATGGAAAGAATGGCCTAGAAAATTGTTTTTATAATATAAAATTTCTTAGGGATGACATGTAGAATAGGTTATTAAGGAATGAGAATATCTTCTTGGGAATGCTTCATAACAAATTATGCAGAGGATTTAAGTGTACTTGTGACAGGTAGCTTACAGTCTAGATTTTAAGATTTCTGAAGTTTAAATGGCCAGAAGCAGATTACAAAATAATCTTTAAGATAAGATTTATTTACAGTGAAATTCATAAATCCTGAAATTGAATGAGTTTTGTTGAGTGAATACATTTGCACAACTACCACACCAATCAAGATAAAGAACATTTCCATCATGCTTGTAGTCTCCTATGCCCCCTTGAATCATCATGCTCCTTAGGCAGCCATTGTGCTGAGAAATAGATTAATTTTGCATCTGATAAGTGAAATAATGTGCTCCTTTATGTTTGACTTCTTTCTTTCAACATACTGTTTTAAAAATTAATTCATGTTGTTGCATGCATCATCACTTTGTTGTTGTTTTTTATAGTTGACTAGTATTTGTCATATATCTTCATTTACTCAATAGTTCCTTTTTAATTAGTGTTCTGCAGTTTTCTGCATAGTCTGCATATATTTGAAAAGATTTATACTAGTCATTTCTCTTTTGGAGCTATTAGAGATGGTATTTTTTTAAAAAAAATCAGCATCCAAATATTCATTATTACCGTATAAAATACTACTAACATTTGAATATTGACTTTGAATCATGAGATCATGCTAATTTTACTTTGAAGTTCTAGGAATCCCCTGCCCTTTTCAAATTCCTTCAAATGTTCTATGTGAATAATCATTTCCTTTGCAAGTAGGCACAGTTTTATTCTTTGTTTCTAATCTGGATATCTTTATTCCTTTTTCTTGTCTATTGCATTGGCTAGAACATACAATACAGTGGTACTGGACAGGAGTAGAAAGAGTGGGAATCTTTGCCTTGTGCCTGATCTTAGAAAGTATTCAGTGTTTTGCCATTGATTATGATGTAGGATTTTTGTAGATGCATCAGAATAAGGAACTTCCTTTCTATTTCAAGTTTGATGGGAGTTTTTATGATGAAAAACATTTGAATTTTATCAAAGGCTTTTTCAACATTGATTAGTATAATAATGTTTTTAGCTTGTTAGTATGATAGATTGCATTGATTGATTTTCAAATAGTTATGCCCACTTTAGCTTGTTAGTATGATAGATTGCATTGATTGATTTTCAAATAGTTATGCCCACTTTACATTTTGGCATGAGCCTCACTTGGTAATGGTATACTATTCTTTTTCTATATTGCAGGATTAAATTTACTAGGATTTTTGTGTTTATGTTCTTTAAGTATATTGGCCTCTATTATCTTCTTCTAATTTTGGTATAAGGGTAAGGCTGTCCTTGCAGAATAAATTGAAAAGTGCCAATTCCTTGTCTATTTTCTGAGAGATACTTGTAGAATTATTATGTCTTCTTTAAATCTTTGGTAAGTCTTACCAGTAAAATCATCTGGGCCTGGAATTTTTATTTTAAGAAGGTTTATAAACTATGAATTAAATTTAATAGATATAGAATCACTCAAATTATTTATTTCATATTAGATGAGTTATAGTTTGTGTGTTTGGAGAAATTGGTCCATTTAATCTAAGTTGTAAAATGTGTATGTAGAGTTGTTTGTAGTACTTTCTTATTATCCTTTTGGAGTCTACAGGGTCTATGGTGACATTCTTTATTATGCCCCTGATGATGATCATTTGTGTGTTCTCTATTTCAGTCAGTCTGGTCAGATGTTTATTAATGTTATCATTTAAAAAAGAACAAACACTGGTTTTGTTGATTTTCTGTATCATTTTTATTTTCAATTTAATTGGTTTTTGCTCTTATCTTTGTTATTTTCTTCTTTTAGACATATTTTGGTCTCTTTTTAAGTTACTTTTTTTAAATTGTTTACTTGAGAAGTAGGCTTTTTTTATAATATTTTAAAAATTAAATCTATTGTGTGACACTGGTCAACATGAACATATAGGTTTCTATGTTACAAGATCTGTATAGTGTACCATGCACCTACCACCCAATGTCAAATCTTTTCCTGTCACCATATATTGGGACCCTCTTCTCCCTACTGTCTTCCCTCTGGCAATTACCACACTGCTGTTTATATTAATTAGTTTCAGTTTTACATCCCACATATGAGCGAACTTATATGGTCCTTTGCTTTTTCTGACTCACTTTTTCACGTAGCATAATATTCTCAAGATCCATCTATGTTGTTGCAACTGGCAGTAATTCACTCTTTCTCATGGCTGAATAGTATTCCATTGTGTACATGTACCACATCTTCTTTATCCAGTCCTCTATTGTGGGACACATTAGTTGTTTCCATGTCTTGGCCACCATAGATAATGCTGCAATGAATATATGGGGTAAATATATCTTTGTTAATACATGATTTTGAGTTTTTCAGGTAAATACCCAGGGAAGTGATTGCTGGGTCATATAGTAACTCTATTATTAATTTTTTAAGAAATTTCCATACTGCTTTCCATAGTTGTTGTACCAGACTACATTCCCACCAGCAGTGAATGAGGGTTCCATTTTTCCACAACTTCTCCAACACTTGTTATTGGTTATCTTGTTGATGATAGCCTCTGATCTTCAAAACAGCATGGAATTAGCAGAGAAACATTCATGCAGATTAATGGAACAGAATAGAGAGCCCAGCTATAAAACCACATGTATGTGGACAGATCATTTTCAACAAATGAGCAAAAAACAAACGCTGGAGTAAAGATAGTCTCTTCAATAAATGGTGGTAGGAAAACTGGAAAGCTACATGCAAACAAGTAAACTGGCTTAGAATTTGTCCCCTTGTACAAAAATTAATTCAAAATGGACCTAAACAATATGTTACCTAGAAAATCATATAGTTACCAAACTTATGTATATCAACAAACAATATATTTCATGATATTGGCCCCAAAGACATAGAAATTAAAGCCAAAAATAAATGAATGACTATATCAAACTAAAAAGCTTCTATATAGCAAAATAAACTAACAACAAACCAAAGAAGCAGCCAACCAGATGGCAGATAATAGTTGCAAATAGTAGCATTGACAAAGGTTTCATTTCCAAAATGTAAAAAGCACACATAAAATTCAATACCAAACAAATAAACCACCCAAATCAAGAAGTGGGCAAAAGACCTGAAAATACACCTCCCCAAGAAGACATATGAATAGCCAATAGATATAGGAAAATATCTCAGCCTCAACAGCAATTAGGGAAATGTACATCAAAACTACATTGAGATACCACCTCACACCTGTTAGCATGGCCATTATCAATATGACAAGCTATAAGTTTTGAATGTTATAAATATCCCTCCAAATACTGCTTTGGCCACATCCCACAAATTTTAATATACTTTATTTCATTTAGTTCAAAATACTTTTCAATCTTCCTTACAACTCTCTCTTTGATTACTTAGAATTTTGGTGTTTAGTTACCAGGTATTTGGAAATTTCTCAGTTATCTTCCTATTATTGAATTTTAGTTTAATCCTACTATAATCAGAGAACATATTTTTCTGATTTCATTAAAAATAATTGTTAAGTTTGTTTTGATCCAGTATATGATTTATCTTGGAGTATGTTTTATCTGTACTTGAACTGAATGTGTATGGTCATTTGATAGAATTCTATAAATGTTAATTAGATGAAGTTAGTTAATATTATTGTCTGGGCTTTTGTTATCTTAGCTAATTTTAAAAAATCTACTAATGCTATTGATACTAAATGAATGAATGTAAATCTCTTGATGTTGTAACAGAGGTCCTTGAGGATCGGTTTATTTTCTTAAAAATATTTTTGTTTTTATTCAGATTAAGTACTTTCTATTGATCAATCTTTAAGTGCACTAAGATTTTCCTCTATCACCTGCAATTGCTATTAGGCTTCTACAGTGAATATTTTCATTTGGTTATTGTATTTTTTAGTTCTACAACATCTACTTGTTTTTTTCATACTTTGTTTATATGCCAAGATCTTTCATTTTTCTATTGGCTTCCCAGGTACTTACCTTTACTCCTTAAAGCATCGTTACAATAGCTGCTTTATAGGTGTTATCTGATAATTTCCACATCTATGTTATTTTAAAGTTAGCATTCATCCAATTTCCTTTTTCTTTGCAAGATGTTGAGATTCCCCTAGCATTTTGTATATCAAATAATTTTGCAATGTATCCTGGATATTTTGAATATTCTTTGTTGGTTCTCGAATATCTCTTATTGTTGGGGAGCAGAGGACACTTGGTTGGAATGTTTGTAAGGAGGACATTCTGAGAAAAGGAAAGTGCGCTGTAGGCAGCCTACCCTGTTTATTGGAATTTTGAGTTAGAGGAGTGCTGAAGGCAGCATCCCTAATTATTCCTTGACTTTTCCAAACAAACCTGTGCATATGCAGTTCCCCAGGTGTTTACTGGAATCTTTATGCTTATTTTTTAGGTGTCCTTGCTTAAAGGACACTGCAAACACATGTGCCCTCCCAAGATTACTTATCCTACTGATTTTATCTAAAAAGTAAACTTAACTGCTGTTACAATAAAAGCCTAATTAGGCAGGCAATTGATGTGGTTTTTCCTTTAGTCAAGAAGTCTCTTAGCCTTCGCTTTCACAGAAAATGTGTCAGAGTAATCATTCATCTATTGGTCAGGATCTGCTGGTCAGCCCCAGCACCCTATCTGGAACTATTTAGTTCTCATACTTCTTAGATGTTGAACAAAACTTTAGTTCCATACCAGACAACCCTTTCATGCTGATACCTAAGCATGACAAAAAGTATATCTCAGGTAATAAAGAAGAGGATGTGTGAGTATTAGTCAATGTACCACAAACCTTGCATTGTTAACATCTTAGGAAATTATGTTGTAAATTTTTTTTGTGTGTGTTTTTTTTTTAATGTGTGTTTTTGTTGATGGAGAAATGGATGATTAGCACAATTTTAAAGCATAAAGAGGCCATCAAGAGTACTGATGTTGCTAAGGGTATAAAAGTACTCATGATACAATGATCGTAGGCAACTGAAGAGGTAGAAAAAAATGTTGATTTGGATAAAGGAAAAGCAGTTAGCCGGTGATGGCATTTTAGAGGCAATGGTATGTGAAAAAGCAAAGATGATGGATACTGTCCTCTTAAAAGACACTCCTGGAATGAGTCCTGAAAAGGATTTGTTTAAGGCTTATTTGTTCAATAATTTTAAGAAAGAAATGTTTATAGATTAAACAGTACATTTGACATGTACTGCATATAAAAAAGGTTAAAAGGAAATTATTTTGGGGTTCTGGAATGGATTCATTCAATTTACATTATTTCTAATGGAAAAAATGATCCTGTTTTCAACAAATCACTTTTTGAACAGCCTTCTGGAATAAATTATGTTTGAGAACAGAGGTTTTACTGTATATAACTTTAGGTCTTGTTTAAATTATACAGGACATTTAAACAAGGACATTTTTTTTTTCAAATAGGTTTTGTGTTCTTTGCCCTCTTTCCCTTCTCTTTCTGATACACCCATCATGCAGATATTGGTGTACTTCAAGTTGTCCCAGAGGATCCTTTTACTATTCCCATTTTTTAAAATTCTTTTTTCTTTTTGCTATTCTGATTGGGTGTTTTCTGTTCCCTTATCTTTCAAGTAGCTGATTTGACCTCTGCTTCATCTACTCTGCTGTTGATTTCTTCAATTCAGTTAGTATATTCTTTATTTCTGATCAGTTATTTTTTATGTTTTCTACTTCCATTTTTGTTTCTTATCTTTTTGTTGAAGTTCTCATTAAGTTTTTTACTCTTCCCCTGAATTCATTGAATTCTGCATGTATAGTATGCTTGTTCCATTTTGTTTACTTTTCCTCCCTGGAGTTTTGTTTTGGGACTTATGTCTTTGTCTCCTCAATTTGGGACAAACACAGGGAGGCAGCCAAATTGAGGAGACAAAGACATGTCCCAAATGAAAGAACAAAACAAAACTTCAGGGGGGAAAATAAACAAAATGGAGACAAGCATAATATAGATGCAGAATTCAATTTGGCTGTCTCTCTGTGTTTGTCCCTGTGCATTATGTAGATCTGCTACATCTCCTGGGCTTGATAGAGTGGTCTCATGTAGTAAGTGTTCTGTAGAGCACAGTGGTGCAACCTCTCCAGTCACCAGAAATGAGCATTTCAGGTTGCTCCCTGTGTGGCCTATGTACACCCTTCCTGTGATAGTTGAGCCTTGATTGCTGTTGGCACCTCAATAGGAGGACTTACCCCCTAAGCTTATTGGCTACAAGGACTGGCCACTACCATCCTGTTATGAAAATAACATAGCGATGAGATCTAGAGTGATTTGGTGGGTCCTATAGATAGAATGAATAATTATGGAAGGTCTCTTTCAAAGGGGCCATTAAAGCTGAGACATGAATGACAAGCATTAGGTGGCCTGTCAAATAAAGAACTGTATAAAAATCATTGCAAGAACATGGAAACAGAAAATATAAAAGACCTCAGTAAGAAAAAGCTTTGTGTGTTTGAGGGTTAGCAAGGAGGCCAGGGGCTGAAGTGGGATGTGAGAAAAGGGGATAGAAGTTGAAGATAAATACCATGTTTCCCCAAAAATAAGACATCATTCAAAAATAAGACCTAGTGCATGGAAGAATAAGACATCTCCTGAAAATAAGACCTAGCGCAACTTTGGGAGAAAAAATTAATATAAGACACTGTCTTATTTTCGGGGAAACAGGGTAGTAGAGGTTCACAGGGCCAGATTATACTCAGCTTTGCAGGCCACAAGGAGTTCTATAATTATTCCCAAAATATGGTTGAGTGAAAAAATACCGTTTCAAATAGCTTGAGTAGACAAATTCCCTTCATGTAAAAGTGTATATTCATTTTCATATTTGTCTATAGGCACAGATACACATTGAGGCATATCTTTAGCAAAATATAGATTTCTCGCTAAAACTGGAAATCTCTGGGTGATATTCATTCTCCTTTTTAATTTTTTATTTTTCTTCATTGCCTGAATTGTTCACATAAAACAAGAGAAATATATCAAATATACCTTCATGAAAAATAAGCTGTGGTTTTTTTGTTTTTGTTTTTTTCTTTTACCAAGATTGTCAAACTTATGCAAAGTGAAAAAAAAGAATGATTTATGAAGAAGAGTTTGTTGTTGAATTTCATTAAGATAAGTAAAATGACCTATACTACTTTTTGTTTACATTGAATATGAATGATAGAAAAAAAAGCTTTTAAAATCTAAAGTGCACAGAACACAATCAACAAAATTCTCTTATTGTATACAAAATAAAGTTTTCCACATACAACCTGCAAAGTGCTACATGAATGGTAAACATTAAAAGAAAATAAAAAAGAATAGCTGAGGGACTGAAATGGAAAGTAAAAAGGACAAATAATATTCTAGCTACACATTAATTCTGTTACTCATTCTTTCAATACAGTTTTTAACACTATCTGTACTAAATAAACAAGGGTTGCGTGCAAGAACTCTAGCCGGATTGAATTCTCATAACTGTTAAGAGTAAAATGTGACCACAAGGGAAGCAGGCCGGACAGAAAGCAGGGCACAGAGACTGCTGCCTTCATTGTAGAATGGTCACACTCAGTTAATATTCTACCCCCAAATAAATGGAAAATTCTCCTTAGATTTCTTTCTTCCATCAAAATCTTTCTACGGTTTTCTTCTTGATTGCTCCTTTTTACATCTCCACATTTGCTTTTTTATTTCTATCCTCTTAATCCTGTAGGACCCATGGAGTCTTGGTAGAGAGGATTTACGTAAACCAGCTTTATATACAATATGTAACCTTGTCTGTGAAAAACCACTAGGAGTGTGTTATTGTTTCATCATTGGACTAATTCCATAGATGATCTGATGAAAACTTACATTTTTCTGCATATAAAAGTAGCTTGGATTCCATTCCTTATATGGAGAGCAGGCTTTTCTGTCACCATTCAATTAAGCAGATGCCTGTTTTTTGCCAAGGAACAAAGAATCATTTCCAGTTCTTCCATATCAGGATGTTTACTCTCAAAAGACAAAGATTCAATTCATATCTTTCTCATTATGACCTCTAGGTATTTTTCTCAAAGTGGTTGATTTTAGAAAACTTCAGAATAAGTTATTTGTAGATACATATTGCTTAGAAGAATAGTAAGTGGACAATAGCATGAGAATGCCTTGACAATGCTTGCAAATAACCTGCTATTTGCACTGATCTATCATGACTAGAGACTTCTATTTGCTTTAATAAATCAAGTTTAGTGGTAGTCTCCCCTTCTCAATATTTGTGCCTCCAAGTGTGTTCCATTGCTGTCAGGGCTGGATCTCATCTCTGGCCATATTGAAACCCATCCTCTGCTCTCTAACCTTAGCTCTGCTCCTTCATCCTGTAGGACTGCACCTTACTTTTGCTTACCTGGGTATTCGTGGTCTGAGATTTGACTCTCAAGTCTTGTTCCCAAAGCTGCTACAGATGGTTTGGTGATCATTGTCAACCAGTTCCCCCTTAAATTGTTTCAACAATAGTATGAGTAGCTGAAGCTGGCATCCAAACTTCTGTTGAATAATCCACATAGAGGCTGGTTTGGGTTGCATGGAGAAGAGGTAAACTTGTGAGAAAAAGAAAAAGGGAAGCATGAAAATCCATGTCATTACGCGAGCATGAAGAAGACAAAGGTTTATGCTTGTGAAGGGCTGCGTTGGTCACCGGTGATTTTCTCTAAGAAGACTTACCTCTCCACCCTCGCATCAAGACGAGACAGAGTTTTCCATCAAAGGCTACAGGTGTTAGCTAGTTCTGAGGTTTCCTAAGCAGTTTTGACCATTAGATTAGAATCTTTAAAAGGTTTGTGATATCTTTAAATGGTTTGTAACCGTTTGCCCACCATCCAGAACTGAAATATCATTGCTGACATGTACACATAGGAACTGTTTGACATTGAAATTGGGTCTCAAAAGAACTGGTGGCCCAGAAAGAAGCTCACTACAGACTGATTCATATGCCTTTCAGCATAATGATTGTTGCTTGTCTCATTTTTGATTCTTATAAGTATATTTCCAGGAGGACATATCTCACTCACCTAGGGGAAATGGTGAACAACATAGACTGATGAATAAGAACAGACCCAGAGATAAGGAGCCATGGGTCAAACTTTGGACCTCAGAGGGAGGGTGGGGATAAAAGGGAGAGATCAACCAAAGGACTTATGTGCACACATATGAATCTAATCAGAGGTCAAGGACAATAGGAAGGTGGGGGCATGAGTAGGGGTGGGGTGGGGAATTGGAATGGGGGGTTGAGGGCAAATATGTGATACCTTAATCAATAAAGAAATTTTTTAAAAAATAAAAAAATAAAAGGTTTGTATTATTACTTATTAGCATTTCTGACTTGCAGATTCTATTTTTAGGAATTTAACTCACTTTTTAATTAAACTAGTTAGGTTTCTATTGGATAGTGATGGGGCATGGTGGTTATATTCTGGAACTAGGCATAATAGTTGGTAAATTGGTATTAGCAATATATAAAATTAGCATTTTTTCTTATCTTTATATATTTGTCTATAAAAAGTTTTTTAAACACACACAAAGCAACAAAGCTTATTTAAAAATATTTAAAGTGATGTATATTTTTAAAGAAAAACAATTGTGTACCTTTGCCACTAATTTATAACTATTAATAAATACAGTTTAATTTGATCTTGTTTTCTTTTGCTTAAATTTTGATTGAATATTTTCTTTAACTCGCCTCAAATTCTTTCATACAGCTGTTACAGGGTTCATACAAGTTTGTTTGGTATCAAAAACCATTATAATCTCTCAGGACGCATAATACATCAACTTTCAAATAAGATATATTTTTTAATTGCCATCTTTTACAAGTTTCTTTCCTTCATATAATAGAACTAAAAGGAGGAAAGTATGAAGGGAATTCTATGCTGATAGCACAAAAAGAATACTTTTTTATATGATCACATGGAAGTTATTTTTCTCTAGTCATAAATAAATGAGAAATAACTACTGTCAATTTATTGGTTGGAAGCTGATAACAATATATTATTTAAAATTAAAATATTGTATAGGTGTCTGCTTTCCTTTTTTACTTCATGTATTGCTGAGAATGTATTCTCAAGTTAACAGTACGAATTCAACAGTATTTATTTATGTAAGGATTAGATCTATATTCAGAAAAAAAAAGCCACACAAGTGCCACACACACACACACACACACACACACACACACACTTAGGCTGCTCATTTGGAGATTGACCTCCACCATAAAAGGGTGTGTCTATCCTACATCCTTAAGCCAATTCAAAGACTTTCCAGATTAGTTGGTACAGTTTGTTGCTGAATGTACCGAATATAGTTCACATTTAGAGTTTATAGTTTTAATCTTTGCAAATAACATTTTTTTTTAATCTACAGAAAGACAAAATCTGCATGTACAGATCTGAGGGACATGAAGCTATGGTCATAGAGATACACCAGTTGTTTCTGTTGCCCTTGTACCTTGTACTGGGATACAGTGCCTTGAGTATGTAAGGCACCATATCTCATTAATCACTTCTAATTTATATGTAGACATAGAAACTTGACCTTGTGGGGAAAAATATTCTAGTTTCCCATGTATTTCCTTTGGGTCATGTTCCTTAGTTATTTGTCACCTTTTCTAAACTATATACTCCTTTACCTCCAATCTGGAACCACAGTTGAGAAGAAGCCTCTTTTCCCCAGAGTATCTAGACTGACTACTCTAATAGTTCACATATGGAACCCTGGAGAGTATTTGGAGACAGGATTCTTAGCATGAAGGTTTGGTATCCTAAAATAAATACCAGCAGCAGTAGAGTTAATATTTTATTTCTTTTTTCTAAAAGAAAATAATTTTACTTAAAATATTTTAAAATATTATTTAGTAGCCTTATTCTTATATAGAATTACTGACTATAACTGATAGGAAATAAACAAATACAATCAAATCCAAGAAGTAATGGTAGGCATGTATTAATCTATAGCAAGTCTCATATTTAATCTCTCTATATAAAAGCCAAGTGACCAGAATGCCAGAATGACTAGTTGCTTTGATGTGCACTGCAGCCCTGATCAGCACTCCCCCCCCCCCTCCAAGATAAGGGACAGGGCCAGCTGGCCAACTGCCTATGGCCCCTCCCCTTGGCCAGCCTGGCCCTAGTCAGCCCCAGTTGGGGCAGGTTGGCTGGACACCAGCCGTGCATGAATTTGTGCACCAGGCCTCTAGTAAAAATATAAAAAGCAAAATAATCCATCCAAAACTTTAAGGTATGCATAGGTTTTTAATTATGCTTTTCTGTTTCATGACCCTTCCTGTTCCTACTATGAAAAACAAGGCAAATTCTTGGCTTATTGGTTAAGGTATTAGCACTGTTTGTAATGACAATTTGCTTCTGCTTTTCTTTTTTGTGACTAGGGAGAGGAAATGAGCTCTTGGTGAAGAATACCAAGGATATGAACAACTTAGGCTGGCATGCTTTAATTTTGCTTCCCAACAAACAATAAATGAGGGGAAAAAGTGAAGTTGACACTGCATGTCATACAGGAATTAAAATCGGTCTACAATATTAATCCTGTGCTAAAACTCCTCCTGTAATATCAGTGTTGATGGTCCCAATGGACAAAGTGATTAGAATAGAAGGCCACCCAGTTCAGAGGTCAGCTCTAGACATGGTCTCAATTATTTGTATTATTGTTGTTGTTGTTACTGAAACAGAGTTGTGATCATTAGAGTGAAGTTGTTTTTGACTGGTAATTACATCAAGAGCTAACATAATCAAATTCATCACATGAAGCAGCCATTTGGAAGCTATGGTCATTATCAACTAAATGCTCTTTGAGTAGATAGTTATAGCCGTGGGGATAGTTAAGGGAGATTCACTTTACTCTAACTGAGGAAATAAAAGAAAAATAATAATTTGCTGAATGATTTCTTTCCAGGTTTTACAGAAAGGCAGTCAGGTCTTAATAAGTTTTCTGGCATTTATAGAAGCCTGATGTTTTGGCCACAGGACTAATTATTCTTAACCAAAAAGCAGCAAGGAGGACATCTCCCTCTTTACTGGTTTCTTGGTTCCTGGATTTGCTGTTTTTAGAGCAGGAAGGGAGTAACTGCCCTGAATCCACAGTCTGAAGGAAGGGCTGTTGGAAAAATAGGTCTCTCTTATCTCTCTTATTTCTTCGAATGAATGAAAGATATGCCTTGGTTTGCTGGCACACAATTTTAGTTGTGATTATGTTTGTTGACACCCGGGGGGGAAAATAGTTTATTCATATCTTCTAGTATGATGATATCGTGTGTGTGTGTTTGTACATACCTGGGTATATTTTTGGATTATAGGAGTCAATACATTTTTGGAATACTAGTTATAAAGATGGTTTCTGAACATTGCACTAGTCTTACAGCATTTTCTCCCTTTTAAAGATCTATATTATATTGAAATCTCTGGCAAGTCCCAAAGTAGAGAGACATTTGAACTTGGCTTGACCCAGAATTTCCACCAATTTGACTATGAAGTCTTTTTTTTCTTCTTCAGGTAATGATTAATAATGATATCTCAATTCTGTAAACATCATTAGGAAATTCTGAATTAATAATTTTCCAGAAGGCTTGGGATTACTACAATAAAAAAGCCTAATGTGCGGAGGTATACAAAGGAATATGACAATGTAGGCTGATGTATTTCAAAGTTTCTACTGGCTTCTTTAAGATTAACTTAGTTACTTTCACTTCTCTAAGCCTTGACCTGTTGAAGCACTAGTAAGCCACCCAACTGTAAAATTATTTCTATGCAAGTAGCTGCCAATAAAGGAGCTTACTTAAGGTTGTATTTTTTAATTTTTTAACTTAACTGAATGTTCTTTTCCTGAAGTAACTTGCTAAGCCAATTCTACTAAGTGAATCAATAACATTACTGCCTATTTCTTCTACCATTTGATACTTAGTGAAATTAGAACAAAAAATGTATAGGCCCCCCGCTTAGAAACATATACTCCTGCCAGAAAAACAAGGCACAGCAACAAACAAAGAAAACTTGCCTGAGCCCTAGCTGGTTTTGCTCAGTGGGTAGAGCATCAGATTGTGCACTGAAGGGTCCTAGGTTCGATTCCAGTCCAGAGCACATGCCTGGATTGTAGGCTAAATCCCCATCCCAGTAGGGGGCATGCAGGAGGTAACTGATCAATGATTATCTCTCATCATTGTTGTTTCTTTCTCTCTCTCCCTCTCCATTCCTCACTGAGATCAATAAAAATATTAAAAAACAAACAAACAAACAAAAACCCTGCCCGATTGGTGTTGCTCAGTGTTTGAACTTTGATCCATAAACCAAGAGGTCACTGATTTGATTCCCAGTCAGGACACATGCCTGGACTGTGGGCTTAGTCCTCAGTAGGGAGAGTGCAAGAAGCAGCCAATGGATATTTATCTCTCACTGATGTTTCTATATTTTTATCCCTCTCCCTTCCTCTCTTCCTCTAAAAATCAATAAAAACATATTTTTAAAATAAGAAAATATTCCTTCGCTCTCTGAGGATTCCAATATTTGGTGTTATTTGCAAATATCAACAAGCAATATTTAACATGACAAATTCTTTTGATACCTTAGGTTACTCAGTAAATAGAAATTTGGGGCTATTTTGATTAAAACTAAGTGAAAAAGTTCTGAATTTATTTAATCTTTGCCTGATAGAGGAAGGAACAGGGTTATTAATTTACTACTGTAAAAAACACTTCATTTGGTTAATGTTTTAGAGCTAAATATAAAGTAGGCCAGATATGCTGGAAAATTAAGCACTTATTTTAGATTATTACCAGAATATTCTGCCAGGAAATTTATTAATTTATAGGCTACTTCTGAACCTCCTTTTCCCCCACCCCACCCTGCCTTTTTAGTGTAATTAATTTTTAAAAAATATAACTATGACTTTATGAAGCAACACACAAACACTAAAGAACTTGTCTACTGGGATAAGACTGTAATCTTGATGAAGGACACAATGTAAATAACTTTATTGTGCTTGAAGTAAAAACCACAGATATCTTTTCGAGGTTATGCTGCACAGATGTAGCTTTCTGACTGACTTCACAGAGCACATGACACAGCAGTGATTTAGAGCAAGCTGGATGAAATCAAATGGCACAGACTGGTGTATGCAGATAATAAAAATTTCCCTTCCACCCCTTATTTGTCATTTCAGATAAAAAAAATCTTGTTTGGAGGGGATAACTATTTTCTTTAAAGCTATTTTATTTAAATTATTTTTTATATATTTTTTAGTGTAGAAATGTTTTAACACACAAAGGTAGGGAGAATAGTATAGTGAGCTTCCATAAACTAATCAATTAACTTAACAATTACTAACATTTTGCTGATATTTTTATTTCTCTTTATTCTTCCTCTTTCCTATTATTTCAGAGCAAATCCCAGACATCATGTCATTGCTCAGCATGCATCTCTAACTGATAAGGCTTTATATTGCATAACAGGCATGCCATTACTCAAATTCCTTACTATCATGTAATACTGAGTCCACATAAATATCCTCTGTTACCTCCCAATTTTTACCCTGACCTAGATCCAGACCATCTCTAGCCCTTTAGAACTCTCACTTCTGGGGCTCAGTAGTTCAATAAATAGCACAAGTGGAGAGCATCTTTGTTCTTTTATTTTTTGGTCCAAAGTACCAACTTAAATCCATAATTTCAAAGTTTCTCAAATTCTGAGTTTTGCTGCCACTACTTAGGGTGGTATTTAAATATCTGAGAAGTCAGAGCAAAGCCAAGATATTTGAGTAGCAAGTCAGAGATTAAATTTTAGAATTTATTCTGCTTAGAGTCTCTTTCCCTAGCTCTTTGAGAGACATGAGCAGGAAGTGGACTGAGCTGTTGGTTAAAAATCAGGATTTTCTTATAGAAAGTTAAGTGTTTCCATTAAGAGAGCATGTTTGTTTACATTTTCAAGCATTCTGTTGCAGCATTAGTTGTAGCAGGTCACAAGTTCATGCCTTCAATAAACTTGTATTTTATGCCAATTGTGTGCAAGGCACTGTCTTAGTAAGAAAAATACACAATATAAAGCAAGAAGCTCTGTACAGAAAGTAAAGTACAGTGGGAATTCAGAAGCAAACTATTTTTTATTTGGGTTGATAACAGACAAAAAAAGAGCATTTTGGATGGAGTAAAGAGAGCAAGCAAAGGCACAAAAATAGAAAACACAAAACATGGTGAGTAATGGGGAGGTCAGCCTGGTGAATATGACATTCTTCAGGTCAAACATCATGCATATCGTGACTAGTCGTGCAGATAGGTGGAGATGCTACGTAATCACCCAGTAAGCAGAGATTCCAGTAACTGCTATCTGCCACTGCTGCCAGGAACTACTGATCGGGCAGCATGTTTATAATGTCAAGACAATGATTGTTAATATGTGACCAACCAAGAAGACTGATCCCTGGAGGAGGCATCTAGTACAATATGATATAATAATTAATCCAACTGGATAATATTTTACCTTCAAACCCAACCTAATGGTTGGAGAAATAGGCAAACAGATACTGTTCCTTTGAGAAGAATTCCTTTGCAAATGAAATAAGATTGATAGTACAAGTTTTTCAATGAAGCTTCTTTTTGCTAAGGAGCTGAGTTTTTTCCTAGATCTTTCATATGGCAACCTTATATGATTTTTTGTTCTCTTTTCAAAAGCAAAACACTAAAATTATGACTTTAACATAGAAATATCAAAAATTTCTTGAGCCGAACCAAAGCTTACAACTATGTTACCTTTCAACCAAAGGATTCATTAAGTGTTGTGGATGTGGGTTTGCTTTGTTGCCTTCAGCACTAAACTAAAAAGTCCTGGATCCCAGAATGACTTCCTATCAGGCTAGCTCTGTGTCCTAGCCTAGGGCATGTGCTTTATGGAGGCCTAAGAAAAAACCTGTTCTCTTATTCCTCAACATTATTTAGATATGCATTTCCAGCTAACATTTGTTGTGTGTTTATTATTTACATGGCACTGTGTAAGGTGTGTCTTATAAGCATTATTTGACTTAATCCTCATAACAACTCTATGACAAAGGTTATTATAATTTTCTCCATTTCAGAGATGAGGAAACTGGGGCTTAGAGAAGATTAGTAATTTGCACCAGGTCACGTAGTAGCTAATAAGTGGAAGGACTGGTTTTGAGCCCTGCTGTTCTATTCTGGTGAGGCCATAGGCATCTGAGCTGGGATAGAGGCCTGTGAGTTACCATGGAAAGTGGGTAAGAACAGCCCATTGCTTCCTTTTGTCCCTCTGTCTCTTCAATTCCCACTTTACTCTTCCTCCTGATTCTTTACTTCTTATTATTTGTTTTTACCTCAACTCCCTGTTTCTTGTGTATAATTATTTTTATTTACATATTCATTTATTTCCTTGTTCAGTCATTGATATACTTCTAGGGTGCTAGGCCTTGTTAGGAAATTGTAAGAAGAGCTGGCAAGTGAATGAATGAATATAGCGTGCGCGTGTGTGCGCGCGCACACACACACACACACACACACACACACACACACACACAATACTGGGTTACTTTTGAGAGCACAAATATGAAAAAGACAAAACAAAAAACAACTAAAAATATGAGGTCTGGGAAATGGTGCTTGAGTTGTGCCTTGAAGGAAGAGGAATGGGGCAGGTGAAGAAGTAGGAAGAATTTTCCAGGCAGACACACTAGCTTTTATATGGTCACCACATTGGGGAAACAGTCAGCAAAGTTGAGACCTGCTGGTCATTGGAGATGGCTGGAATGAATGCAGAGGCTTTCCTGGGAGTGTTGAGAGATGAAGCTACAGAGATAGACAAGGGCCAGACCATAAAGCACTGTGTACTATGTTAAAGAGTTTGAATGTCAGCCTGAAAGTTACATGGAAATCATTGAAAGGTTTTAAGTTAGAGAAATGCATGTTTTTGTATATTAAAATACCATTCTGGCTGTAATCCTCACTTGCATAGCTAATTTCTCTGCTTGGAATAGGAGGCCCTACATTTTCACTGAGATTATAGACTACCTTGAGAGATTTCAAATCCTTTAATCACTCTGTGATTTTCCTGATAAAAAAATCTGAGTCTTCCATCCTACTAATTTCTGATCTCCTAAATCCTGGGTGCAAGGCAGTCTTTGTAAGTTGGTCCTTAAATATTCATTCACCATAGTCTGCTTGCTAAACGTAAGATGCTCACATTTCATTTGAACATTCAGATCCCAATTTCTCTAACAACTCTCCTCACTCACATTATCACATCTCTCTAGATTACGGGCTACTGAATTATTATAATCATTTTCCAGGTTTTCTTCGCCTTTGCTGTTGCAACACCTGAAGTCTGAGGGAGTTCAGATGAATTGCTCTGCAGAGGACAAATCCATTGAGTCAAGTAGAAGGTGTGCTGTTGGGGCAGGACCAGCAGGTGGCATCAAATAAACTGCATCCAAAATTTAAATATCTTTAACCAAGATGCAAATATAATTTCTAGTATGTTGTACATATGGGCATTTTAAACTACCATCATTATAATACTCTACTAATGGCCTGGTGCATAAAATTCATGCACAGTGGGGGGGGGGGGGTGGTCCTCAGCCCAGCCTGTACCCTCTCCAATCTGATGACCCCTTGAAGGATGTCCTACTGCTGGTTTACAGGTATTGGGCCTAAACCAGCAGTCGGACATCCATCTCACAATCTGGGACTGCTGGCTCCAGCCACTCACCTGCCTGCCTGCCTGCCTGATTGCCCCTAACCAATCTTCCTGCCGGCCTGCTCTCCCCCAACTGCCCCTGCCGCCAGCCTGCTCACCCCCAAATGCCTCCTCCCGCCAGCCTGATCACCCACATCCTAGTCTGATCACTTCCCCCTCCCCCACAACCCAAGCTCCCACCCCCTCTTTTTTTTTTTAGCACCTCCTTGAGTGGAGGCTAGGGCTGGCTGGAAGCAATTATCTTCTATAATTGAAACTTTGTAGCCTTGAGCAGAGGCCAGGGCCAGCCAGGGTGGGTGAGAAACTTGGCTTTCTCCATCACCGGGCAACCCAAGACTTCTGCTCACTCCAGCTCCAAGGCTACCTCGATTTTGGTTAGGTTAATTTGCATACTCACTCCTGATTGGCTGATGGGCGTGGCTTTTGACTGTAGCGGAGGTATGGTCAATTTGCGTGTTTCTCTTTTATTAGTGTAGATTTTAAGCTAATAACGTTGAATGCAAATAAAAGTTTTACATTTTATACTCCCCACATTTTGTTTTTTAGTGTCACAATTTACATATTTTATATTGTGTATTCATTAACAAATTATTATAGTTATAGTTATTTTTAATACTTTTTGTCTTTTAACCTTTACACTGTAGTTATAAGTTATTGGAGTGACTACCATTACAATATTGGAGTATTTTGAATTTAACTGTATCATTACCTTTACCCTATAAGTTTTATATTTTCATATGTTGTTTTTGTTGTTGTTGTTAATGCTCACCTATGGATATTTTTCCACCGACTTTTTAGCGATGATAGTAAGGAGGGGGAGAGACAGAGAGAGAGAGAAACATTGATGTGAAAGAGACACATTGACAGGTTGCCTCCTGTGCAGGCACCAGCCAGGGCCAAGGATTGAGCCTGCAACCAAGGTACCTCTCCTTGACCTGAATCTAACCTGGGACTTTTCAGTCACAGGCTGATACTCTATCCACTGAGCCAAACCCACCAGGGCATATCTTTTAATATCTTTCATGTTACTAATTGGCATTAATTCTTTTTAGCTTAAAGAAATCCCCTTAAAATTCCTTATAAGGCTACCGTGTTCTTTATCTCTCTTTCAATTCCAAATGATAACTTTGTCAGATAGAGTATTTTTGGTTGGCAGTGTTTTTCTTTCAGCAGTCTGGATATGTCATGCTACCCCTTTGTGGATTGCAAACTTTCTCCTGAAATATTTGCTGGTTGGTTTAGGGCAAGTATGTCAAATTCAAAGGCTAACGTGGGCCAAATAAACAAGGCATGCAGCCCGTGGGATGCAAGTTTGACATGCTTAGGTTCCCTTATACTTAACAAGTTGTTTTTCTCTTACTGATTTTAAGATTTTATTTTTTTACTTTTAACTTTTGAAAATTTCCTTATAATGTGTCTCAGTATGGGTCTCTTTAGATTTGTACTTTTTGGTACTTTTTTGAGCTTTCTGAATCTGGATGCTTGTTCTTTTCTGAGGGATAGGAAAATTTTCAGCTATTTTAAAAAATTTCTTTATTGATTAAGGTATAACATATATGTTCTCATCTCTCCATTTTTTTTTTCTTTGCATAAGCTTTTGTCTCTTTCTTCATTCCCCCTCTTTTTGGTTGATGTTGTCTCATAAGTCTCTTAAGCTATGTTCACTCTTTTTCATTCTTTCTTCTTTTTGCATTTATGACTAGATAGATTCCACTGTCTTGTTTTTAAATTCATTGATATTTTTTCCCACCAATCTGGTCTGCCCTTGAACCCTTCTAGTGAGTTTTTCAGTTCAGTTATTGTATTCTTCAACTCTATGATTTCTGTTTGGTATATTTTTATATTTTTGGATATTATTTTTTATTTTTATTGTCTAAAGTTTCACATATGTCTCCTTTTCCCACAATTGGACCCCTCCTCCCCCCGCTATTCCCATCCCAAGCAAGCCACCATCACCCTCTTGCCTGTGTCCATTGGTTATGCTAATATACATGCATACAAGTCCTTTGGTTATTTGCTAACCCCTCCCTCCTTTACCATTTGTCTCTGGATCTATTCTTTTTCATCAAATTATGTTGATCATTCTATCCCACATATGAGTGAGATAATGTGATATTTATCTTTCTCTGACTGGCTTATTTCACTTAGCATAATTCTCTCCAGTTCCATCCATGCTGTTGCAAATGGTAAAAGTTCCTTCTTTTTTATAGAGGCATTGTGTAGATGTACCACAATTTTTCAATCCACTCATTTGCTGATGGGTACTTAGGCTATTTCCAAATCCCAGCTATTGCTAATTGTGCTGCTATGAACATAGGGGTGCATATATACTTTCTGATTGGTGTTTCTGTTTTCTGGGGAAATAGTCCTAGAAGTGGGATCACTGGGTTAAATGGGAGTTCCATTTTTAACTTTTTTAGGAAACTCCATACTGTCTTCAACAGTGGCTATGCCAGTTTGCATTCCCACCAGCAGTGCAGGAGTGTTCCATTTTCTCCACATCCTCACCAGCACTTATCATTTGTTGATGATAGCCATTCTGACAGGTGTGAGATGGTATCTTATTGTTTTGATTTGCATCTCTAGTATGATTAGTGACTTTGAACATATTTTCAAATGTCTCTCAGCCTTCTGTATACCCTCTTTTGAAAAGTGTCTATTTAGATCCTTTGCCCATTTTTTGATTGGATCGTTTATCTTCCTTTTGTTAAATTGTATGAGTTCTCTGTTATCTTTGTAGATTAAAGCCTTATCTGAAATATCATTGGCAAATATGTTCCCCCATGCAGTGGGCTTTCTTATTGTTTTATTGATGATTTATTTTGCTGTGCAGAAGCTTTTTATTTTGATATAGTCCCATTTTTTTTTCTTTTTAGTCTTATTGTCCTAGGATTTGTGTCTATAAAGATATTGCTACAACATATGTCTGCTATTTTGCTGCCTATGGAGTCTTGTAGGGTTTTTATGATTTCCCTGTCTTACATTTAAGTCCTTTAGCCATTTTGGCTTTGTTTTTGTGTATGGTGTAAGGTGTAAGTTGGTGGTCTAGTTTTACTTTTTTTTTTTTTTTTTTTTTTTTTTTTTTTTTTTTGCATGTATCTGACCAAACTTCCCAGAACAATTTATTGTAAAGACTGTCTTGACTCCATTGTATGCTCTTCTCTCCTTTATCAAATATTAATTGAGCATAATGGCTTGGGCTGACTTCTGGGTTCTCTGTTCTGTTCCATTGGTCTATATGTCTGTTCTTGTGCCAGTACCAAGCTATATTACCAACTGTGGCTTGGTATCTGGTATTGTGATCCCTCCTACTTTGTTCTTCTTTCTCAGGATTGGTGTGGCTATTTGGGAACTTTTTTTTTTAAATTACAGATGAATTTTTGAAGAGTTTGTTCTAGATCTTTGAAATATGCCATTGGCATTTTAATAAGGATTACATTGAATCTGTAGATTCCTTTGGATAGTATGGACATTTAAATGATGTTGATTATACCAATTAATGAACATGGTATGTTCTTCTATTTGTTTATGTCTTCCTCTATCTCTTTTTTCAATGTCCTGTAGTTTTCTGAGTACATGTCTTTTACCTCCTTAGTTAAGTTTGTTCCTAGGTATCTTAATTTTTTTGGTGCAATGATAAACTGGCTTTTTTTGCTTTTTTTTTTTTTTTCATTTCTCTTTCTGTGAGTTCATTATCGGTTTATAAAAAAGGTCGTAGATTTTTGGGTGTTAATTTTTTATCCTATTACATTGCCAAATTCATTTATTAGGTCTGGTAGTTTTCTGATGGAGTCTTTGGGGTTTTCTACAATATGTATGGTATCATGCCATCTGTAAATAAGGACGGTTTTACTTCTTCTTTTCCAATTTGAATGCCTTTTATTTCTTATTGTCTGATCACTATGGCTAGCACTTCCAGTACTATATTGAACAGGAGTGATGAAAGTGAGCATCCTTGTCTTGTTCCTATTCTTAGAGGAAATGAGCTTAGTTTTTTCCCTTTGAGTATGATGTTGACTGTGGGTTTGTCATATAAGGCTTTTATTATATTGAGGTATGCCCACTTTGCTGAGAGTTTTTATCAAGAAAGGTATTGGATTTTCTCAGATGCTTTTCTGATTAATTGATATGATTATGTGATTTTTATCTCTCATTTTGTTTATGTGATGTATCATATTTATTGATGTACTGTACGGATATTGTACCATCCGGGCATCCCCAGAATAAATCCCACTTGGTCATGGTGTATTATCTTTCTAATGTAATACTGAATCCGATTTGCTAGAATTTTGTTGAGGATTTTAGCATCTATGTTCATCAAGGATATTGGCCTATAGTTCTATCTTTTTGTTGTGTTGCACTTAATTCTGGGTTGGAGGGATGGACTGCTCCAGAGCTGGTTTCCTATTTGTCTTTCACCACTCTGATCCCAAGTTTTCACAGAAACAACTTTCCCCTGCAGTCTCAGTGAGTGTTTTTAATTGGAAGATCCTATGCACTGCACTTCGCAAGCTAAAGCAAGGAGTTAAAAAGGAAAAAAGCCAAAATGGACTCACATCCTTCCCCCCTGGTACTGTGCAGCTGGTATACAAGTTCAGGCTGTCTTTCTGGGCCCAGCCCAGCTGTGGGATAATATCTAGAGTCTCCTTCTGCCAGCAGCCCTGTGGACCCATTTCCCACATTCAAGGGTTATAGTGACCCCAACAGCCATGGATTTTGTGGGGTGTAGTCTTCCTCTGAGATTCTAGTCCCCACTGTGTGCATATCTGCCTCCAGCCTGCATGCCTGATCTCATCTTTCTCTAGGTGATATCTGACCTTTCCATCCATGGTTTGCCTCACTAGCTGTGTTTAATTCAGCAATTTTGGATGAGTGTTGTTCGCTTCAGCTGTTCCATCTATCGGCTCTGTGAGAAGGTTCAGGGCCTGTCCGTGTACTTGGCGCTGCTTTGTATCCACCTGGGCAGACTTTTTAGCCACCCATGGATGGAGAGGCTGGAGTCCCATTCTCCATGGGTTTGCAGCTGAGGCAGCTGATCCCTGGGCATTGTGGTTGTAGGGTCCTGTGAGGTATCTGAGGTCTCCCCGGTTAAAGGTAAGCCTGGGCTTCCAATCGCAGCCAGTCTCCCCTTCATGATGGCGCAGTCTCTTAAACAGAGCTGGCCACTCTGGGAGAGATTTCTGCAGCAGTAGAGGTTTCCTGGCCAGGGGAGCCTGGTCTGCCAGTCCCCAACAGTCCCTGGAATATAGCTGTCCATTTCTCACAATAACAGACAATCCCCACACATCCACACACTCTCTTTTCGTTCTCTCACTCACACACTGTCTTATAGCCTGCTGTCCCGTTGGCAGCCATCTTGGATCCTGATTGGTACATTTTTAAATGTTATATCTTCTTGTAAAATTTTTATTATGTTCATGCATGTTTTCCTGACATTGATGAGCATCTTTATAAACAGGTTTTTGGTGGTTTTTTTTTTAGAGAATTCCTTATAAGGTAAATAACTTACTTATGTTTAATATTAATTTATGAAGATTTACCTTATTATTTTGCTTGGAAACATACCTTTGTTTCTTCATTTTTCTTGATGCTTTGTATGGATTTCTGTTCATTAGGTATAACAGCCACCTCTCCCAGTCTGGACTGACTGGTCTTGGGGAGATGAACTTCATCAATTAGCCCAGACTGAACTCCTGGTTGTCTCTCAAACCTTTGTGATGGACCAACCCTCCATCTTTGTTATTTGTGGCTCTGAGTGGTTGATGATGTGCCCAAACCCATTAGTGTCCCAAAGGGAAGGTTGCAGTAGGAACCTAGATGTAGCCTGGTTAGAACTAGCAGCTGGGAAACTAGGAGATGGGCATTTTTGCCTTCTTCCTCTGGGCTGAGCCTCAGTGTATATGTGGTGAAGGTACACTGTTTAAAACAGCTCTTGTTTATTATAATCCTGTGGAACTTGTGAATGTAAGCCTTGTTGGCTTTCAGAGCTTGGTGATTGGGAGGATATTCCCTAGGGTAGCAGCTGTAAAAGGATAGGTGCTAGATGTTTGTATAAGTTCCTTTTAGGGAGATACTGGTAATTTGGTATTTTTGTTGGAAGGAGCAATATGGAGAAGGTGGAGAAACTGCTCCCTGGCTTTTTTTTTGAGATTCATAGTCAACACCTAGAAGTGTGTTAATATTAATTAAAAATTGAGCCCTCAAGCAGCAGCTTGTGAAATAAGTAGTCAAACTTTTTCCAGTGAAACACTCAGAGATGGGCATTTTTGCCTATGCCTTTTTCTCTGAGTCCTGGGGGGTGGAGGTGAGGGGGTGGATAGCTGTGGTAAGTGCTGCATGCCTGTTAAGAACCATTTGTTTGTTCAGTCCTGTGGGAACTCATGATTGTGAACCCCTTTGTCTATTTGAGTCACACAACCTGTGGTCCTATTCCTTTGGTGGCAACTGCAACACCTTAGAACACCAGCACGTTCTCCTTCCAGGGAGATGCTTCCTTTTTGCTTGAAGGGTAGAATGAGGAAGAACTTCCAGATGTTTCAAATTTAAGGTTGAAGAAAGGCATGCCACATATTATGTGCTTGTGAAGGAAAACTGGTCCTTCTTTTTCCTTAGGACTGACTCTAGCTTTGATGTCATTGTCATTAAGCTCAGAATGATGAAAACTACATTCTTTAAAGTTAAGAATTAAATAAAACCAAAAGACTAGATTTATTCATGCAGGCAGTGTAGAGACACAGTTTTCCAAATTTTAGATATCTTGTTGATTTCTTTGCGCCAGCTCTGAAAAGTTTAGTAACAATATTCTCTCTTTAACTCAAGCACTTGGTCAGCAGCAGAGAACTTAACTGTTAATTTTCCCTTGGTACATGCATGGCTGCTTCAATTATTTGTTTTTTTTTATTTTTATTTTCTGACATATGTTGAAAATAGGCTCTGTCTTTAGAGCAAGGTGTATGACTTATTTATTTATTTATTTATTTATTTAATTCTCCTTATGCCACTTGGGAAGGACTCAAAAGTTCTTTTGGGTCTGTTACTACTATACTGACTCCCTATATCCCAATAAACTTCTTTTACTGGGCAGAGGGATAGGCCAGATGGGTGTTAATTTTGAATCAATTAAATTCATCAAATATTCATCTCCACCCTGGATGTTAAGCACTGTAGTAGGTCTGTGGTGGAAAATATGGAAAATTTCCTGTCAGAAAAGAGCTGGAAATTGTCCAGGTAGTTCAATTGGTTAAAGCATCATCCCAATACACCAAGGTTGTAGGTTTGATCCCCAGATAAGGCACATACAAGAATCAATCAATGAATGCATAAATAAGTGGAACAACAAAGCAATGTTTCTTTCTCTCTTTCTCTCCCTCTTTCGCTTCCTTTGTCTCTCTCAAGTCAACAAAAAAGTATTGCTAATTAAATAGAGAGCTGGCAATTGTCAAAGCCTAAGCTATTCTTCAGACATTAAAATACCACATAATGTTTTAATCTACAACTATCTCTAAATGCTAATGTGAAAGGCAGAGCAAGAAGTGGCACTGTCTTCTTTTGAGAGAAATGTCTATTCAAGATTATTGCACATTTTTAACGTGGTTTCTTTTTGCATATGATTGGTATGAGTTCTTTATATATTTTAGATATTAACTCCCTATCAGATATACTAGTATGGTCAGCAAATATTTTTTTCCATTTCATAATCTGCCTTTTAGTCTGTTGATGGTTTCTTTTACTGTGCAGAAGGTTTTTAGGTTGATATAGTCCCACTTGTTGACTTTTGTTTTTGTTACCTGTGCTTTTGTTTTCATATTCCTGAAGTCATTGCCAAGACCAATGTTATGAAGCTTTTCCCCTGTTTTCTTCCAAGAGTTTTATAGTTTCAGGTCTGACATTTAAGTCATTAATTTATTTTGTGTTTGGTGTCATATAAAGGTTCAGTTTCTGCATGTGGATATCCAGTTTTACCAACACCATTTGTTGAAAAGACTGTTCTTCCTCCATTATACATTCTTTGTGCCATTGTCAATGTCGTAGTTGCTTAAATTCATTTCTGGGCTCTCAACTCTGTTCCATTAATCTATATATATCTCTCTTTTTGCCAGTATCATACTGTTTTAATTATTGAGTTTGTAATATTTTGAAAGAAGAAAGTGCAATGTTTCCAGCTTTGTTCTTCTTTTTAATGATTGACATGGTTATTTGTGGTCCTTTGTGATTCCATAAGAATTTCAGAATTTCTTTATCTATGTTTGTAAAAAGTACCATTGGACTTTAATACAAATCAAAACTATAATGAGATATCAACTCATAACTCTAAGGATGGCTATTGTAAAAAAAAAACCAAAAAAAACAACAAACCCAAATAACAAAAACAAAACAAAACAAAAAAAACTACAAAAAAAGACAAGTCTTGGCAAAGATGTGGAAATGCAAAATGGTTCAGCCACTATGGAAAACAGTATAAAGTCATACAAAAATTAAAAACAATTGAAATCAGGATATCAAAGAGCTATTAGCATTCCCATTTCATTGCAGCCCTAATTACACTAGCCAAAATGTGGAAACATCTTAAATGTCCATTGATGAATGAATGGAAAAAATATATATACAGGAATAGTGTTCAGTATTTAAAAAAGAAAGAAATTATATGCTCCAACCTGGAAATTACAGAAGGACAAATACTTCATGATTCCACTTATAGGAGTTATCTAAAATAGTCAAATGTATAGAGTCAAACAATTGAATGGTGATTATCAGGGGCTTGAGGAGGGTGAAATGGGTATAAAGTTTCAGTTAGGCAAGATAAATAAGTTCTAAAAATCTACTATACAAGATTGTGCCTACAGTCAACAATATTGTCTGTACATTTTAAAATTTGCTAAAAGTGTAGCTCTCATGTAAGAGTTTTTACCACATAAAATATGTTGTTGTTTTTTAAAAAGGAGAAGCCTGCGCAGCCAAACTTTTGGTTTCAAATGTCTCTAAAAATACCTTACCCTCACTGTGTAGCAAGGACTTTCAAAGTTAATCCTTTACAAGGAGACAGAAATGGAAATCAAGTTTTGCAAGAAATGTAACTCAAGACAAATATGTTTCCTTAAAAGGTTTTCTCACTTTTCTTTTTTTATTCATTTCTTTTTTTTTCCTTTTCCCAAATGTCTAGCTCATGAATACACTATGATTCTCTACTTTAAACCATGAACACTTACTTAGTAGGTACTAATCAGCAAGCTCAGTGCATTAAGAGGCAATACAAAATCTCATGCAAAAGTGTAAACAATGATAAAGCATTTCTGCAAAGCAAACTAAGGAGAAAATAAATAAATGGGAGTATACGTATAAAAATACTATGCACAGCAAAAGAAACCAGCATCAGAATGAAAAGAGAACCCACTGTATGGGAGAACATATTTGCCAATGATATCCTATATAATAAAAAAGTAATATGCAAATTGACCATCATTCCAACACACAAATGGCCACCCACATGTGGCCAAAGATGGCCGCCCCCATGTGGACACAAAATGGATATCACAAGATGGCCAGCAGGGGAGGGAGGACAATTAGGGGTGACTGGGCCAGCAGAGGAGGGAAGTTGGGGGCAATCAGGCTGTCAGGGGACTGTTTAGGGGCAATCAGGCTGGTGAGTGTTTGGGAGTCAGCAGTCTTAGATTGTGAGAGGGATGTCCAACTACTCTTTTAAGTCTGTGCATGAATTTTGTGCACCAGGCCTCTAGTATCTGATAAGGGATTAATATCCAAATTATATAAAGTACTCATACAAGTCAACAAAATAAAGACAAACAATCCAATAAAAAAGGTGGCAAAATACCTAAATAGATATTTCTCCAAAGAGAACATACAAATGGCCAAGAGACATGAAAAAATGCTCAGTCACTAATTATCAGAGAAATCTAAATAAAACCCTAACGTCAGAATGGCAATCATAAAAAATAAAAAAAATAAAAAATCAACAAATAACAAAGGCTGGCAAGAGTGTAGAGAAAAGGGAACAGTAGTTCATTGCTGGTGAGAATGTAGACTAGTGCAGGCACTATGGAAAAAATATGGAGTTTCCTCAAAAAATTAAAAATGGAACTTCCTTTTGATTCAGTAATTTCACTGCTGGGAATATATTCTAAAAGCCCCAAAATTCTAATTAGCCAATATTTAGAAACAGCTCAAGTGCCCATCAGTAGATGAATGCATAAAAAACTGTGGTACATATACATAATGGAATGCTATATAGCTATTATATAAAAAAGAGGGATCTCTTATCCTTTGGGACAGCATGGATTAACCTGGAAAATATTATGCTGAATGTGAAATAAGGCTATCTGAGAAAGACAAATATAATATGATCTCACTTATTTGTTGACTCTAATGAACAGAATTAATTGACCAACAAAATTAGATCCAAAGCATGGAGGCATGAACTGATATACCTCTCTGTGTGGTTGGGGAGATGAGAATGGATAAACCAAAGGCTTTATATACTAACAGGCATAGCCTAAGGACACAGGCAGTAGGGTAGTGAAGGCATGAGGGGGATAAGGGGCAGGAGGATGGGGGAAAAGAAGGGGAAATGGGAGATATCTGTAACTATCCTATCGAATAAAAGAGTAATATGCCAATTGACCATCACTCCAACACACAAAATGGCTGCCCCCATGTGGTCAATGATTGAAACCCCCATGTGGACATGAGATGGCCACCACAAGATGCAGGGAAGGGCAGTTGTGGGAGATCAGGCTAGCAGGGGAGGGCAGTTAGGGGTTACCTGCAAGGGAGGGCAGTTGGGAGGGACCAGGCCTGCAGGGATAGACAACTGAGGGAGACCAGGCCTACAGGATTAGATAGTTGGGGGAGGACCAGGCCTGCAGGGGAGGGTAATTAGGGAGAACCACACCAGCAGGAGAGGGCAGTTGGGGAGGAGCAGGTCTTTAGGGGAGTGAAGTTAGGAACAACCAGCCTTACAGGGGAGGGCAGTTAGGGAGGGCCAGGTCTGCAGGGGGATGAGGGGGAGCATTTAGGGACAACCAGGCCTGCAAGAGAAGGTAGTTGGGGGAGACCCAGCCTGCAGGGGAAGAATATTAGAGGGACCAGGCCTGCTGGTGAGGACAGTTGGGGGTCACCAGGCTGGCAGGGGAGGGCAGGCAGAAGAGCAGTTAGGTGGCAATCAGGCTGGCAGAGGAGTGGTTAGGGGGTGATCAGGCTGGCAGGCAGAAGTGGTTAGGGGCAATCAAGCAACCAGGCAGGCAAACAATTGGGAGCCAGCAGTCCTGGATTATGAGAGGGATGTCCCAGATTTGAGAGGGTGCAAGTTGGGCTGAGGGATACCCCCACTTTCATGCACAAATTTTGTGTACTGGGCCTCTAGTCTATATATATAAAAGGCTAATATGTCAAGTGTCCAACTCTGATGTGCACTGACTATCAGGGACAGATGATCAACACAGGAGCTGCTGAGCTGCAGTGACTTGGCAGTGGCGGTTCTTGGGTGATACACTGTGAAACCAGAAAGGAGGGAGCCCAATTTCTCACAGGGCTGAGCAATTCCACCTTTGGCCATGGGTTATGTTGTTTCTGGAGCACTGTTGGCCCCAAATCTGGTTTACTGACATTTGCATTTGTGTTTCACACCCTGTATAGCAGCAACTTTGTAGAGTGCTCTCTTGAACTCTGGGACCCCTTGGGGATATCAGAGAGTTAGTTTCAGCCAAATCTTCACAGTCCAGGCCAAGAGACTCCATCTGCCAAGGGACCTGCAGATGCCAGGGAGGGACTGCAGGAGGTTGGCTCCAGGCATATCTGGCTCATCTCGCTTAGTCTAGCCCCACAGGCCACCTTCTAATTAATTTTCTTTCAATGTGCTTGAGTCCATGCACCAGGTCACTAGTCAATAGTAAAAAGTTTATTAAAAAAAAAAAAAAAAAAAAGCACACATAAAAAAGAAATGTTGTTTTAAAAGGACTACAAAAACTTAAGCATAAAAGCATGGAACTACAAGATTCATGCAATGTGTATATTTTAAAAATTTTAGGATTTATTTCATTCAAAGTTACTAAAAACACCATTTTATAAAAAAAAAATAAAACATTTCAAGGTGGCTTCTCTTTAGAATTGTCTCTCAGGAAAGACTTTGATATGGGAGTGTTCTGGGTAGTATTTACATGTGAGTATATGCTCAGTATTATCCTATCCATGATTACTGGAAGATTAATTCTCATACCCTGCCTTGGCTTTTATAACCAAACATGGTCATTGTTTTAATAAATACTCATGCCTACAAAGGATTATTTTAGGAAGGTCACGATACCAATGTGTACCAAGGCAGTATTTCTGCAAAGAATCTTAAACAACGAAAATTTGTTCAAGTGGAGAATTCTATAAACACAATATTGTGGTGTTTTGAGAAATTAGAATAACAGGCTGTTTTAATCATATGCCTCTTCATGTAATTGCTGAAAGCAATATTAAATCATTTGGTCCCATCTGTGGGATGTGATGAGGCCTGTACTCTGCTGGAAAGGGAAGGTAGCTGCCTGTGGGTGTGGTGTGTGGGAGTAAGAGCCCACTCACTCTAATTGCGAGTCTTTCTGGCCCCAAAGTCCCATATTTTCAGTTCTAAGAATAGAACACTAAAATAACTTTACTGCTACTTGAAGGACTAGCTAAAGTAGAAATTCCCTACTTTGTGAAATGGCAATAATAGCTTCTTTCGTAGAATTGTTACTTATGTTAAATGAGATAACCTATGTGAAGTATATTATAAATGTGTATATATTAGCTGTTATCTATTATTATTAATTATTAATATTTCATGCACCAGAATCCCTAATACTTCCCAACAGGGTCTGAAGGATTTGCAGATCAAAACTCACTTCCTTTGAAGTGATGGGTTTTTTTTTTTTTTTTTTTGGTTTTTTTTTTAAAGCAACTTTGTTGACATAAATTGATATACAAAACACTGCACATGTTTAATGTACAAGTGTGATGAGCTTGGACATAGGCATACACCTATGAAACCAAAGTGTTTGGTTCTTTGCTTGACTGAGCCCCATGCTGCTGCTATAGGTCACTTGCAGAACTCACAGGGGGTGCAGCTGGGCTCAGCTGAATAACATGGGTATGCTATATTCTTCAATAACTAGCTGAAGCAAAATCCACATAGAGCAATTTGAAGCCTAATAAAACATATCCCATTTCCAAGATATGTATTTTAATGACCAAACTTCTTTCTAAGATATAAATAAATGGGTCTCATTTTTTTTTTTTTTTTTTAAATCCAGGGTTGATAAACAAGATCAAATGAAGCAGAAAGATGTATTGGTGCCCAGAGTGGTTAGAAAGGGGAATCTTGGGATTGGGACGGTTGGTGAAAAACTGACTCTACTGGGAGGAACAGCCTCGTGGCCTCATGGGGTGCCAAGCTCTAGGTGCCTCCGGGACCAGGCTGAGTGAGATGGAAGAAGAGGGTGTGGGAGTGTACTTTGCCCAGGGCGGGTGAATGGTGATGTGTCACTGAAATTCCCCAGCAGCTTGTTTGGTTGTGACTCTGGCTGTGGGGTAGATTGCCAATGCCCCAGGAGAGATGTTAGGACTAGTTTAGAAGGCTGCAAATTAAAAATGATTTATATTTTTGGCCAGTTCACTGTCTTCTAATCCAACTTCTACAGTTTATGCCAGTTTCAGCCCAGTATCTCTCTCCTCCATCTTGGCTTTCCTTTCTGGAAGATGAAGTTAAAAAGGGAAAGAAAATGGAAGATGTGGAAAAGGGAAGAACATTTCCTCCATTTCTGGTGGAAGTGTCAATCAGACTTCTAAATCTCTACCTTCCTTTTCATTTTCACTATGTTCATAAGGCAAGGCTTCTAAACCAATCCCTAGAAATATTGAAGTTCCTTGTAAGTTTTTTCAATTTTATTTTATTTTAAGAAATGACCTTCCCCCCCCCCCCCAATTGCTAATGGAAATAGCATACTTTCAAAACTTAACATTCTAACCTCTTCTAAATATAGAAGTAGAGGTAGTAAGTTACCTTTGCATCCAATTTTACACTTGAAAAAAAAAAAATGGTTCCCTTCAGTTATGTTAACATGAGAATCTGATATTTTAAGGAAAGGGTCCCAAGGAATTTGGGGAGCTTTATAAAGGCAGTGTCTCTCAGTAACCCCTCATGGTTTGCAGTTCTCTTAGAAAAAGCAGTTGATATTTAAGTGATAAAGTAGAAATATTAAAAAATGTAACTGTGTTTATACCTCAGACTGGTTGAGTGGGTCAGACCAGTTATACTCCCAAGGGTATTATGAAAGTTCATTTGGGCATCTGAGTGAGTACTTGGAGGAAAATCAAGGAAACGCAACCGTTTATGTCAGGTTCTCAGTGGTCATTCCAGTTTACAAAAGAGAAGCGTAGAGAGCCCCTGGGGAGGCACATGGGCATTCCTTTAAATTGTCAGCTGACTCCAGGGTGGAAGGCAAAGCCACGTGCTGGAAACACATTTTGCCAAAAGGCAGAAGTGTTGTCAGTTTAACCTTCATTTCTGCCCAGGTGCCTGAAGAGTGGGTTTTATTATGTAAAACCAGCCAAGCACCAGGAATGAATATGATGCAGCCCACCCTAGAATGCGAATAATCTCCATTGTCTTAACTTTTAATAAAACTTTCTGTTTTTCTTGCTGTATAAAATAAACCTGCTGTATGGGCTCCTCGGAGTCACTGCTCCTGTTCCTGTACACGTCAGAGGACAGTGGTCCCACCCGGCCCCAGCTTTTTCCTTCCATCTCTGTGTCTGTCTCTTTCTTTCATTTTCTGAATCCTGCTGAGAGGGCGGGGCAGAGTGGGGCTAACTCCTGATTCCATTTTGTACTGTGGGGCAGGGCGGAGCTATCCTCCATTTTGTAACTGGACCCTAGCCTTCACCCAACCAATCAGGGTCAGCTAAAGCAGTGACATCACCATCCCTATAAAACCCCTTGATCTGCTGAAGCTCGCTCTCTTCTGCCATGCCGATGTCGGTGTAAGTGGGACAGAGCCCATGGGCTTTTTTGTTCTTTGCATCGAACTCATCTTCCTGGTGGTCCTTGGGGATCACAAAATCTGGGTGTAACACTGCCCCTACGCAGGAACTGGACTGCTCTCTAGCAGTGCTGGACGTGGAAAAGAGAGAAATATTTACAGAGAAGCATACCAATTGAAAGAATATACATGGAATCAACTAGGCACTGGTATACTTTTTATCATCTTAAGAAAGAAGGATGAGCCTAACTCTTAGGAAAGACACAAGGTCTGGAAAGCATGCTCATCTCTCTCTAGGAGGATGATAAGAGGCATTCTCTATTCCCACCACTCATGATACCACCTTTCCCAGTCCTTCTCCTTTACCCACCCCCTTAACACTTGCATGTGAATTCCACACGAGCAGAGGTTTTGCCTGTCTTGTTCCCTGTTGAATCCCTAGGGCTTAGAACAGTGTCTTGTACCCAGTGAATACTCAATAAATTATATACTTTTGAATCAATAAATGGGTAAATTTAAACTTGGGGAATATTGAAGTTGTTGAGTCAGAGTTAGGACCTTACAGAGATCTGTTGAAATTATAAGCTAAATTTACCAAGATAAAAATCTAACAGAAAAACGTGACAAAACCTGCCCTTGGGTTCAAACATCACCTAAACAAAGTCCCTTGGTTTGAGTCATCTAAGGAGGAGAAGGGGATAGTTTCAGAGCAGTCTGAAGCTCAGTGTTAAGGTAGGGAGCTGCCTTCCTTATTGCCAGTATGACACTGGGTTCAGAGGGCCAAATGGAATATCACAGTAGCCCACTATCAAAGAACAGAGGCTGGGCAGCCTTTGGAAGCAGTTGAAGAGTCCACGGGACCTAGAAGCCAGTCCTCCTTGACCAAAAAGCCTATCACCTAAAATAGAGGATTATGATGAGAAAAAGGAATCAGAGTCAGGTGCCAAGCTGAGCAGGCCAGGCTGATACAGGTGGACACTGTTATAATTAAATAAACAGTGTGTGCATTGTATCATAATCCATGTTTTACATTTTGAATTTTGTTTTCTCCCATTTCCTCAGTAAAAATTCCTTTTACAAAAGCCTCATTGAGTCTTTTCATCACGGTATGGAGCTATGGAAACAAACTGCTCAGTTTACTTTGCATTCTGCCATTCACTTCTAGGTGCCTTTGAGCAAGTGTCTTGACCTTTCCAGGCCTCATTTCCTTGTTGTGAAGTGAGGGTGGTGAGAGTACTTACCACATAGATTTGCCATGAGGATTAGTTGAGATAATATCTGTAAAGCTCTTAACATAATATTTGAGTTTAATCAGTTTGCTCTTTGTTTATTAGTGCTACCAAGGTGACGAGGCAAACGTGACCCTGTGGGATTTCTGAATCCAAGTGTAAAAGGAGACACCCTATCATATTTGAGAAGGAAGAAGAGGTAAGATCTGCTTTGGGTGTGTTGAGTTGAATGATTCAGTGGGAAATCTAGGTAAGGATCTGCAATTCAGGAGAGAGACCAAGGCTAAAGATTTGAATTTATGCATCATATGCAGAGGTGTCTGGTAAAAGAGAATGTCCAAGAAAAATATATACAGAGAAAGGAGAAGCTGTTTCTAGGGGACTGTCTCCCATATTCAAGAATTATCAGAAGAAGAGAAACCAAGATGGCAGCATAGGGTAGACACCTAAATGCAGCCTACCACAACAAATTTAAATTTAGAATGGGAAAACAGGGAAAACATCGCCCTGAAGCACTCGATGGCTGGCTGAGAGAAGGCTCTACCATCTGGGAAGGAGAGAGAAGGCACACTGAACCTCAGGAACTGTGAAGGTGCAGCAAAAAGGCGGCTGCCAGACTTGGCTGCTGGCTTGGAGAGGGCGGGCTGAGTTCACTGCTGGCTTACTCCCTGTACACGGAGAGGGCACACAGCTAACGCGCAGCTGGCTTTCTTGTGCTGGAGGAAAACAGAACCACCCTATTGCTCTGATAGACGGCCCCAGACAGGGAGAGGCCAGACTGTCAGGCAGTGGGCAGAGATCTCTCAGAGGTGTGTGAAGCCAGCGGCCATTACTGCGGGACTCAGAAACCAGACCCTTGTAGGGAGGGGATGACCAAAGCTTGTCTGCACCACCAGAGACTCTGCCCCATCCAAGTGGAATACAGAAACCCTCCTAGCTGAGACACTTCTGATCCTCATAGCCAATTGGCTTGGAGATCAACGCTTCCCAGTGATACCAACAACAAGCAAGGTTTAACAACAAGACTGCACACACAGCCGGGCTATACTAAGACTGTCCACTTCAGGTACCTGGGAGGCTGACCCCCTGAACCATATAGGACACCTTAACACACAAAGCCACCCTACCAACTCAGGGAAGCTGTGAAAATGCCAAGACAAGGAAATAGATCACAAACAAAAGAAATGGAGGACAAGAAGTGACTGGATATAGAGTTCCAAACCACAGTTATAAGGTTTTTCAAGAGTTTCCTAGAAAAGGCCAATAAAATAAATGAGACCTATGAGGATATGAAAATGGATCAACTAGAAATAAAGAATACATTGTCTTAAATAAAAAAAAGTATTTATACAGAGTCCTAAAAATGGAAGATCACAAGAATCAAGTCAAAGATTTGGAACACAAAAAGCCAGAGGACACTCCTCCACAGAAGCAAGAAGATAAGAGAATCCAGAAAGTTGAAGATAATGTAAGAAACCTCTGTGAAAATTTCAAACGAACCAACATCAGAATTATGGTGGTTCCAGAAGAACAAAGAGAGCAAGATGCCAAAAACATACTGAACGAAATACTGATATAAAACTTCCCCCACCTGGGGAAAGAAATAGACTTATAAGTATAGGAAGCGCACAGAACCCCAAACAAAAGGAATCCAAAGAGGACCACACCAAGACACATCATAATTAAAATCCCAAGAGCAAAAGACAAAGAGAGAATATTAAAAGCAGCAAGAGAAAAGCAGGTAGTTACCTAAAAAGGAACACCCATACAATTGTCAGCTGATTTCTCAATAGAAACCATGCAGGCCAGAAGGGAATGGGAAGAAATATTCAAGGTGATGAATAGCAAGAACCTACAGCCAAAAATACTCTACCCAGCAAAGCTATCACTCAGAATCGAAGGCCAGATAAAGAGTTTCATAAATAAAAAAAAGCTAAAGGAGTTTCATCACCACCAAACCAGAATTATATGAATTGCTGAAAGGGGTTCTTTAGGAAGAGGAAGAAGATATACAATAGATAAAAATTATGATCAACAAATATGTAACTATCAACAAGTGAAACTAAAAACCAAGGGAATTAAAAAACCTGATGAACAATATTAACTGTTGAATATAATAGAATCAGAGGTATGGAAGGGGAGTGGACTGACGATTCTCGGGGAAAAGAGGAGTGGGGGGTGCTGGAAGAGCCTGAACAAAAACTGTGCACCTATGGATGAGGACAATGGGGTGTGTGGAAGGGCAGAGGGTGGGGTGAGAACCTGGTGGAGGGGTGCAATGGAGGGGGGAAAAAATGAGGAACATTGGTAATAATATGAACAATAAAGATTTATTAAAAAAAAAAAAAAAGAAGAAGAAGAAGAAGCAACCAATGGCCCTAACCAGTTTGGCTAAGTGGATAGAGTGTCAGCCTGTGGACTGAAGGATCCCAGGTTTGATTCTGGTCAAAAGCATGTACCTTGGTTGTGGGCACATCCTCAGTAGGGGGCTTGTAGGAGGCAGCTGATCAATGTTTCTCATCGATGTTTCTGATTCTTTATCCCTCTCCCTTCTTCTCTGTAAAAAATAAATATAATATATTTTTTTAAAAGAAGAAGAAGCAATCAATGAATAATAAATAAGTGGAGCAACAAATGAGAAAAAAAAAGAATTATCAGAAGAAAATGATTGTGAAGAGGGTCAGAGGAAGCAGCCAGAGGTGGATGGAAAACCAGGATAGAGGAATGTTGGGAAGTTAAAGGTAGGATGTTTGATTATGGAAGGAATAGCCAAGGAAGATACATCAAGTGAGCCGGGATTGGAAATGGCCATTAGATCTAGCAATTATTATATCACTGTTTTCCTTTGTCAGGCCAGGCAAGGAAACAGAGGTGACAAAAAGCCAAAGTGCTGTTGGTTAAAAAATAAAAGGGTATATTCAAAATATAGTTAAGGAATAATTAGATTATAAGACTGTATGCCTAATATGACCCATTTTTATTTAAAAGGAAATGAAATCTTTACAATGTTACTGGTCTTACCACTATTTCTTTGGTAATACTAATTGCTGACTGATTGTACAGAATGGAAGTCCTAGCTTCCCCCTGACTGTTAATTCAATTCTATGCTGCTTCTGGCAGCTCTGACTTTCAGACCTTGTGCGAAGTTTCCAATCTGCTCTAAACTCTGGGCCAAAGAACTCTGCTTCCTGTGCCTGACTTCTGATGCTCTCCAAAGACTGAGCGATTACACAGCCCTGATCTTCCGGTTGCAGGCTGTGTTGTAACATATTCCACCTCCACCCATCCAGCTTGAACCCTGGGACACAACCCCAGCAGAAATATGTGCTCATGCCAGATTGCTCCAGTGGCTGAGGCAAGGGTACTGCTCTTAGGAGTCATGTGATGAAGACATGGAGGCTTCTAAGGGAGCTTTGAACCTTTGCTCCTTAGAAAGCTGAAGCCCCAGCAAAATTGGAGTCTTCTCTGGTTACTGTAGGAAACGTGTTCCCACAACATCACTTCCCACTTTCCCATGCTGAGTCATGTCCTGGTTTCATTTTCTCAAGCCAGATAACAGCTGTTATCAATGACACAAACATTTTACCACTAATGAGAGAGTTTTACACTCTTGAAAACACGTTTTAATTTTAAACTCAATTATAAGAGGGAAAAAAAGCAAGACACGAATTTTGGGGAATAAATGTATCCACTCACTTCAAGCCTTCCCACCACACCCACTGGTCTGTGTGACTTTGGACAAATTTGGAACTTTTCTTTGCCTTGGTTTCCTCATCGGTGAAAGAGAATTACGATGCTAACCTTCCCCATTTGTTGTGAGAAGTTCATGTGATAATAGTTGGTTGCTTTTTTTTTTTTTTTTAAAGTAAACTTTCTCCAACTGTATTTCAAAAAGCACCTCATATTTTTTCCTGAATGAGAATTTCCATCCCATGAAAATGGAAACATCTAAAAAAAAAAACATGGCCACTTAGTTGAATTGTAATCTCCATCTCAAAATGCTCCTTACTCCCAGTCTTTCTCCTCTCCTCTGTAATTCTCAACTCAGCTTGCTACCTTCTTTCAGAAGTTAATTCTTAGAACTTGATTCTGTAGGACATGTAAAATATTAACTAGTGTTATTCTCCCCCCCCCCGCCCCCTATTGTCTCATTGTTTTTCCTTCTTTGTCTTTTCCTTGACCCCATAAAAAAAAAAAAAAAACGAGTCCACATTCATTGCCTCAGGAAAGGGAAAAAGCATTGAGATTGTGCTTTTCCTTAAGGGGACAAGACAGACCTAGACAGAGATGAAAAGTAAGGACTAGAACTTACCACTGCTTCCCTCACTGTTAAGGATTCCTTGGGCTGTCAGAATAAAAATGGAAATAGGCAGGGAAAATTGGGGGGTTCCTGAGGAAGGTCCCATATTTGGCTCTGAGCCATGTACTTTGGCAACATGTACCCTGGGGCTTTGGCAACAGGTCCAGATAGCCTATGAGATCTGGGGGCAGAAAGGGCCTATCTGAACTTCTCTTGATGTCTCTGGATAGGTAGTAAAACATGAGAGAAAGTGGTGTTCCATGGTATCCTAGCTAGACAGGACTTTGGAAGCCTCATAGAGTTTCTCACACTGTACTTTGGTAAGGGGGGTAGAGGATACTTAGCATCCAAGAATGGCACAGAAGGAGTTTCTGAAGGGCCTGTGCAGGCAGAAACAAAGGACATTTTTGCAGGCACTGAAATGAAACAGCCACCAAGGGTGAGATGTGATAAAAGGATGGATCAGCAGGTGCCAGTGTGGATAGATGACTTTGAGGCTCAAAGGCAAGTGCTCCTTTAATTCCTCAAACTCACTAGAGACACACAAAAACATACACATACATACACACACACACACATTCTGTTAAACTGTATACATGTACATATATGCATACCTTAGCACTAGGCAAGAGTCTAGAATTTAGATGAAAACAAAACTCAGGGAAAACAAGATTGCATTTCTACTGCCCCTTTGGAATGGGGCATCAAGAAAGAGATTCGATTCTAGAAAAAATGAAGTTATATTTCTTAGAAATCAGATTTGTGGACTAAGGTACATACCTGCCATGCTTTATTAGCTATGTTTTCTTTCTATTTATGTATTTATTTATGGATTTATCTATCAATATATATTTATGTATTTATTTACTGAGATATAATTGACATATGCTACATTAGTTTTAGGTGTATCACATAATGATTAGATATTTGTATAATATATATTGCAAAATGATCACAATAATAAATCTAGTTAATATCCATCACCATACATTGTTATATATTTTATCCTTTCTTCTTTTCTTTTTTCCCCTCTCTCCTCATCTCTCTTTATCTTCCTCACTCCCTGCTTCTCTCCCTTTCTTCTTTTTATTTTGCACTATCCATCTCTCTCATTTGACATAGCCTCTTTCCCCTAGGTTTAGGTGAATGCTCAGGTCTCTTTTAACATTAATACCAAAACAAAGTAAAACCTAGGACCCATTTCTCACTGAGACTGTCTGGACTCCACCAGGACCAATCTTATTATTCTCTTAATCCCTATTAATATCATATGCTCTAAGAAGTCCTAGACTTGCATACTTAAATTCTCATACAATTTTGCAAAGCCCAATTTTGTGCCATAAAATATTCCTTCCCAAGTCTTTAAATGCTTCCATTAGACTCTTTGGAACCATGGGGCATCCCAGCCACAACTTCATGGATTCCTTTGCCTACTTGTTTTCAGGTCCATAAGTACTCCTCCCTCCTGTGGTGGCAGAGCTCCTCAAAAGCTCCCTTGTTACCTGGCTGCCATCTAGCTTCAGCCAACAGAAAGCATTGATGGGACATTCAAGGGTGACAGGAAAGGAGAAGACAGGGTGTTCCTCCCCATGCTTTCTCCTTCAGACTCCAGCTGTGGCAACATCTTCTCTTTGGTTCCAGTTCCTTCTGGATGACTCTCCTCTAGGGTCCCACTTCCTTCTTGCTCTAGTTCCTGCTGGGAGGCCCAGCTCCTGGTCTCTGGTACTATCAGCTCCTCTTCTGGACCTTCCAACCAAACCAGTGATAAGAGCATCCTTCCTCTTGCTAATGTCTGGGTTTCTTCCCTGTATTCAGTGGATCTTTTCAGCATTTCCAATACTTTTATATGTAGTTCTTCAAATAATAAGAGCTACTTACTTGGTGTGGTCTCTTCTCTTGATGGACCCTGAGTGGTTCAGTTTTATTTATCTTCCTGCTCTGAACTTAAGATTTTCTCTGAGGATCTTACTTCCTCTTTGGTATTTCCATTCAGAACAGTATTTTTCTCCCATGGTTCTATATGTGAATTAGGTATCCTCCTTTTTGTTATTCTTATTACTATTTTAAGACCATTCTTCTTGCACTTTCCCCAAACCCTTTACATTTTGAATCTTTATTAGACTGTGCTGTGTCCTCGCCTCCATCTTGTGCCCTTTGTGTCATTCATCTCTGGATGATTTTAGCTACTGATTCCTTATGACTCTCTTCAGCACATTCCTGTCTTGATTCTTGGTTAATTTAACACATGTGTAAATGATTCCTCCAACATCCTGTCTTTCCCACTTCTGGAATCTTCTCCACTGATGATACTGCCTTCTGCTCTACCTTAACTATTCATTTCCTCATTAATATCATAGGCTTTATAATTGCCAGTAACTATGACAATTTCATAATCTTAATTTTACATATCTTACCCTCTGATCATTCCCTCTAGTGACCTATATTTCCAGCTCACTCTGGTACTCAAACTTCATCTAATTCTTGATCCCAGCATGGGTTTTTAATTCAGTTTATTGATTCTTCTGCCACTGTTTATTACACCTTATTCCTTCATTTACCTCTTGACATATATTACATTCCAATTTAGTTATTGCTCACTCCTATGCACAGAGCCTCAAATATTTCTAGCTCCTCTCTTGCTTCAACAAATTCACTGGTATATACTTCAACCCCAATTAAAACCAATTTTCTGTCTGCTCTGCACCTAGATCTAAGCAAGTGCATATACCTGGGCAAAAATACAGCCACTTGAGTGAGGAAAATGATTATCAAGAAACTCTTAATGCTGATTGAGAAACCAACTATTTTCTTGGTCAATTCTTGACATCTTTACTTACTGCATACCTTCTGTTCTCTTCAAAACATGCTGCAGCCATAGAGATGTGCCACTCAGATCTCCCGTCAAGAGTATCTGTAGGCATAGGTGATGGGTGGCCCATAGCCCCCACCACTGTTATTTACCACCTTCCTTCGACATACACGCTGCCCAGGAAGGCCAGACACAGAAATACCACCAGGCCTTGGAGAGTCAAAGGCTTAGATTGCTAACTTCGAAGCAGATGACAGGAAGATAATTCTATCTAGAAAACAAAGAGTATTATGTCTATTGGATGTCTATTCTGTGCTAACAGATGCCAGGAATAGAGAAGTTAATAAAACATAGTTCCTTTATCAAAACATGTAACATGTAACTATTGTACTACCTCTGTAACACTGGATAAATAATATTTTTGCCTCTTGAGTCTACATTTACTGTGAAGACATGATAATTCTTCCTAAAATTAGTAATTCACAAAGTCTAAACCACTAAAGTGAATTCTGTCCCACCATATGCAAGGTATTCATGAATACCATTATCAGAAGAAAATACAAGAATGTAGATATTTTGTTTCCTTAAAGATTTGCCCTACTGGCTTGGCTCAGTGGGTAGAGCATCGGCCTGCAGTCTGAAAGGTCTGGGTTTGATTCTGGTCAAAGGCACATACTCGGGTTTCAGGCTTGATCCCCCGTAGGGGGCATGCAGGTGGCAGCCAATCAATGATTCTCATCATTGATGTTTCTATCTTTCCTCCCCCCTCTTTTCCTCTCTGAAATCAATAAAAATATATTAAAAAGATATTTGAGGAAATGTCACAGTGGCTGTACCAGTCTGCATTCCCACCAGCAGTGCAAGAAGGGGTCCTTTTTCTCTGCATCCTCTCCAGCACTTGTCATTTGTTGATTTGTTAATGATAGCCATTCTGACAGGTGTGAGATGGTACTCATTGTTTTGATTTGCATCTCTTGGATTATTAATTACTTTGAGCACTGCATATGTCTCTTGGCCTTCTGTATGTCTTCTTTTGAAAGGTGTCTATTTAGGTCCTTTGTCCATTTTTTTTTTATTGGATTGTTTATATTTCTTTTGTTAAGTTGTGGGAGTTCTCAGATTGGGAGAGAGTGCAGGTCAGGCTGAGCACTTTCTACCCACCCTCACAGTGCACAAATCTCATGCACCAGGCCTCTAGTTAAACAATAAAGAACGTAAGTTAAAAAAAAAATTATTTACAAGTTTTCAAAGTAAATTGTATTGTTAACAAAAAAATTTTAGAAGACTTAATTATTTTATTTATTTATTTTTAATATATTTTATTGAATTTTTACAGAGAGTAAGAGAGAGGGAGAGTTAGAAACATCGATGAGAGAGAATCATCAATCAGCTGCCTCTTGCACACCCCCTACTGGGGCTGTGCCCCCAACCAAGGTACATGCCCTTGACAGGAATTGAACCTGGGACCTTTCAGTCCACAGGCTGATGCTCTATCCACTGAGACAAACTGGTTTCTGCTCTCTCATTCTTTATATTGTATTTTGACTTTCTTGATAATGTCCTTTGATGTATGAGAATTCTTAATTTTTATGAAATCCAATCTATTTTTCTTTTGTTGCTTATTCTTTTAGTGTCATATCTAAGAATCCCTTGCTAACTCCAAGGTTATGAAAATTCACTCCTATATTTCTTCTAACAGTTTTGTAGTTTTAACTCACATTTTAGTTCTTTATCTCATTTTATTCAATAAGTTAATTTTTATATAGTATAAGATAGGAGCAAATATACCATATTTTGTAGTTTACTTATTTACCCTATTTTCTGTATCTAGCACTCTATTAGGGAAGGAAAATATTTTGTTCACTACTTTATCATTACCCTGACCCATAGCCACTTGCACATAGTAGAAGTACATCACTTGTGAAATAAAAAATTAATTAGTCAAAGACTTTTCAAAAAAAAGGGGGGGGGGACAGATAAGCTGATTTTGTATCAATATATTACTATTTAAAGGTTATCTGATTTTAAAGAAGGTTCAATGAAATGTACCAAAGTTCTATAACAACATGCTATAAACACAATAGCTCATTTAATGTTTCTTCTATGATAAGCTAAGGTATTTAAATTCTTTCCAAATTTCTTTTTCTTTATGATCCGAAGAAAAATTCATTCAACATTTGAAGCGTTAAAAAGTCTTGCATCAAATTACATCTTTACCACCTTGGATCTTAAAGTGCCCGAGAGGGATTAACTGGCTAATAACTAAATCAAAATCTGTTGTTCAGAGTGGCAAAGAACAAATATGTAATTTTGGAATTCCCTCACTGTAATTTGCTCATTTACTAATAAAATGTCAAATACTCTGGTAGGTACTGGTGGGGGAAAATGTAATATAATCTTCAATATGGTTCACATTAGGGAAAAAAGACATCCAGAAAAAAATATTTAGCTATATACCCTTAGTGCTAGAAATAATAAAAATCTACAGTCTATTACATAGGACACTGCTATTTTACACAATCAAGCATGCAAAGTGTCTTAGAATTGGTGCTTAATTATGCCATCTATTAGATAAATCTATTTATTATTTATTAGTTAAATAAACAGATATACACACACACAAAGTATGTGCTCAAAATTTATATATATACATACTTTGTGTGCTCAAAATATATGTAAATTTTGAACACATACTTTGCTTTTCTAGACTTTAGTCTTTCAACTATACAATGGGAATAAAAATGTCTTAGCATGCTTATTTGTAAAGTTTTATGAAACTCAAACTGCAACTACTCATTTCATTTTTAAAATAAAAACATGCCAAACATACATGTCAGGGAGAATAACCTCAACTCTTTATTATAGATTTTGTTCAGTAGAGTTGTAAATGATGTCTGTCCAGTGGAACACAAAGGTCTCCATGGTTTCTGGCCCCATTAGACACTAATCCATTTTGTATGTTACCTAGTAATGTAACAAATTGCAATTGATTTAATTAAATAATCCAGTCTTATAATTTTACTTAAGACCCTCTAATAATTAATAATAATAATAATAATAATAATAATAATAATAATATTTCATCCAGGGTAAAATCAAAGTCCTTACAACGGCTGAAAGATTACTTATGACCTTGGTGTGCTCCAACTCATTGCAGCACTGACCTTAGACTTTGTTCCAGCCACTCTGATCTACTAGCCAGGCCAAGTACATTTCTATGTTAGGGCCTTTGCACTGGCTGTTCCTTCTGCCTGGAATTTCCTTCTAAATGAAGCCTTCACCTTCTTAAAGTCTTTGCTCAAATCTCACCTTCACAGTGAGGCCCATTGGCGGACCCTATTGATAACTGTAATGCCCATAGCACTCTGGTCACTCCCTTACTCTGTTCTTTTTTTTTTTTTTTTTAACCTATGAAACTCATCACTTCTTGAAATTCGATTTTATTCATTTAGTTACTTATTTATTAACATTTTTACTAGTTTATTGTCTGTCTAAGTAGTACATAAGTTCCATGAGGGTAGATTTTGGTGTCTCCAGTAAAAAGAATGTTCCTGGGAAAAATAGTTATTCAGTGATGATGACTGAGAGGAAAACGTGAAGGTTGTCTCACACATTGGAATGATGTCTGGTAACTCAGAGAAAAGGAAGGGTTTCGACATCGTGAGTGCAATGGACATCATTCCAAGGATGGGAAATTTTCACTTCCCCAACAACTGAGATAGAGCAGTGCTATCAGTGGAGAAGTTGCAGTGACATCACCTGTAGCCTCTGGCCTCTCTTTCAGGTCTTGGAGCAGCTTTATGTGCCTGTGGCCCTCAGGTTCCTCCTCAGAGTACAGTTTGAAAGAGGACTTGGCCCTAAACTTCTACCTGTGTCACACCTGGGAGCTTGGTAGGAATGGAAACTCTCATCCCCTGAGGGTGGGGCCTGTGACTCTGCACTTTATTTAGCCATCATTAGAGGAGAAAAACAAACAACTGCTCTAATTTATGTACAAAATCAAGAGCATTTGTTTTCACAAAAAATGTATACCCTGTGAGACTTTTTCTTTAAATATTTTATTTATTTTTATTGGGAAGGGAGAGGGATAGAGAGTTAGAAACATTGACCTGGGTACCTCCTGCACACCTCCTACTGGGGATATGCCTGCAACCAAGGTATATGCCTTTAACCGGAATTGAACCTGGGAACTCTCAGTCCAAAGGCCAATACTCTATTCATTGAGCCAAACCAGTCAGGGCTCCTGTGAGACTAATAAAGACATGTCTTAGGGTTGCTTTGTTCCCAAACGGAGGTGGGATAGACTTTCCCGGGCAGTGAGGGATATTCAGAGATACTCTGCTTGACTCCTAGTTTCTAAGAGGCTCTTTTCAAAACGTCTCCAAACACACGGATTCCAGAAAGCAATTAATGTTCAGGGTGAATGCAGTCCTGGGCGTTCCATGGCTGATTTTCAGCACACAATGTCTTCTCCCTCTGCCAAGAGTTTCTGAGGAAAAACTGAGTTGACTCAGAGCAGATGGCCCAGTGACAGGAATTATTTTGGCCATGTGAACTATCTGCAGATCCTGATTCTAAGACAGGAAGACATTCTGCTTTTCTGAGGTTGCTCAGGATCTTCCTGTAGATTCTTGTTTCACTCTTGCAATCTCCATTCCCAAATCCCCATCCTGTGCCAATTTCTCAGTTAATTGGCAAATATTAAATCTGTCATTTTCTGCTCTATACTCATATCATATCTCTTTTTAAAAATATATTTTATTAATTTTTTACAGAGAGGAAAGGAGAGGGATAGAAAGCTAGAAACATGGATGACAGAGAAACAGCTGCCTCCTCCTATACACCCCCTACCAGGGATGTGCCCACAACCAAGGTCGAACCTGGGACCCTTGAGTCCACAGGCCGACACTCAATCCACTGAGCCAAACCGGTTTCAGCTCATATCTTTAATGTATCTTTTTTCTTTGTTGCATTTCTTCCCTACCGTTTTTTTTTGTTTGTTTGTTTGTTTGTTTGTTTGTTGTTTTTTTGGGTTTTTTTTTTTGGTTTTTTTTTTTTTTTACAAAGAAAAGTCCTATAAATATTTTTCAAGTATTAATCTTATTTGCAGCATTTTACTTTCTTTAAATGGATCCTGGGGAAATTCACTGATCTAATTTCAACAACCATGAACTTTCCTTGTTTTGGATCATTTCTTTCTTCATTTCTTTGCCTCCTTTCTATTTCTTTTTACACATTCCTACTTTCTTTTCAATTTTTGGGTTAAACATTTTCTTTCTATTTACACTATTCTCTCTTAATTCAGGCTCCCTTTTCTTCTGAACACCTTAGGCTTATAGAATATCGGAAGTGGCAGGTCCTCAGAGAGCATCTGCTTCAATTTCTCTTTTTTAAAAAAATACATATTTTTGGTGATTTAAGAGAGCAAGGGACAGGCAGAAAGAGAGAGATAGAAACATCAATTTTGAGAGAGAATCATTTATCAGCTGCTTCCTGCACTTCCCCCACCCCAACTGATGATAGAGCCGGGAACCCAGTTTGTGTCCTGAGTAGAAATCGAACCATGACCTCCTTATCCATAGGTCACTGCTCAGCCACTGAGCCTCACTAGCCAGGTCAATTTCTCATTTTTAAGGCAAAAGTGCTGAAGACCAGCAAGGTACCATAATTTATTAGAAACTCACAGCTTTGGGGTCAGGGCACCTTCCTATCAGGCTCTTTTTTCTTTTGTTTCCCTGCCTCAGAGCTCACAGTTTCAGCTTAGGGCCCACATTTCACCCTCGGAAAAGTTTTATTTGACATGAACATACATAAAAAGAGTAGTTATTAGTTTTTAAAAACTGAGGATTTTAACAAAGATCTGAAGATAGTGTAGTGTTCAAGAGCATGACTCACAGAGCGGAGAGCCCCAGTTCTAATCCCGGTTAGGCTTCTTACTAACTGTGACCATGGAAGAGTTAATAGGCCAAACAACCCTTCATTTTCTTCATCAATGAAGTGGGGTTGACAATAGTCCTTGCCTTGCTGAGTTGTTAGAGAGATAAGTGGCCATGTATGTAGAGTGCGTACAACAGTACCTAGTGCTCAGTGAGTGCTGTTTGTGTCCGTTGTCATCTACTTTTATCATCATGGTCATGCTGTGTGTTCTCACTCAGAACCAGGAGGCTCTGGCCATTTGTGGCACATTTGTGGCCCCTGTGGGAGGCACCCCCACTCACCTGTGTACACACCCTCTGTCCTCCAAGCACCAAATCCCTGACTCTGAGTTCTCCATCCAGGCCTTTAGGAACAGTGACATTTTGAAAATTCACTATTATCTAGATGGAAAAAATGCTGAATCTTAAAAAAGTGTTATTTAATTTAAGAGATCAACTGAAGGACTTGTATACATGCATATAAGTACAACCAATGGACACAAAACTCTGGGGATGGAGGGCATGTATAGGAGGGGAGGGAACGGTATATGTACAAAGATAATAATTTAATAAAAAAATTAAAAAAAATAAATGTAATTGTATTCTTTCAGAGATGCAGAGTAATGCTGTGATCAGGATGCAAAGCTGGGTGGTTGGTGCTAACTCAGGGTGTTCCTATCTGCAGGTGTCAACTCATTAGTGGGAGGGGAAATCAATTCAGGAAGTTATGACCAGATTTTTAAAAAAGGGAATAAAATGAAATAAGATAGATATATTGTATTATCTCTCTATATAAAACCCTAATATGCAAAGAGACCAAATGATGGAACAACCAAACAATCGAACAACTGGTCACTATGACATGCATTGACCACCAGGGGTGTGTGCGGAGCATAGCAGGTATCTGCAGCAGGTGGCTGAGCGTGGAACATGGCGGGCATCAGCTGTGTTGGATGGTGAAGCTGGTGAGCAGGGGTGCCAGACCAAGGCAGAGTGCCAGTCACTGTCATTGGGGAAATCCTCTGGTGGTTACTGAAAATTCTTTGCTCCCATATGCCAAGGTCCCAATGGGTGCTTGCACCTGCTGTTGGCACCAGCTTCACTCGCACCTGCAGCTGGCACCTGGCACCCGGCACTGGCCCCAATCACTCGGCACCATCAGTGGATGTGAGTGATGGCTGCTTGCCCTGATCGCCCATCATGGCTTCTCCACCTCCCTCTGCTCCTGAGGGATGGTCGGGGCCAGCAGCTGCCACTTGCATCCACTGCCTGTGCTGACCCTACTCTTACCCACAGCTGGCACCAGAACCACTGTTCACACTTGCTGCCAACAACTTGTGCTGGCCCTGGTCACCTCTGAGGGCTTTTTCAACCTCCTCCTGCTCCTGAAGGGCGACCGGGGCATCAGCTGCCGCTTACACCCACTGCTGGCGCTGGCCCCAATCACTTCACGCCTTTAGCAGGTATGAGCAGCAGGGCCAGCAATGTCAGCACATGGGAGCCGTAGCAGTGAGAGTGGGGCTGCCAGCAGACAGGGGACCAGAGACAGCAGCAGGAGGGACTGAATGGGGTGCAGAGGATGGGCTGAGACCCGCCCCTGTGCCCACTAAAGCCTCATGGCCCACAGTTCCTTTCAAGGTGCATAGGTCCTTAGTTTAGTTTTCTACATAATAAGGGCAAAAATGTTTTGTGAAATTTCTTTTCAATTGCATATTCATGTGTGCATTGGGATAGGATACAAATGCATTTCTTGCTATGAGTCCTCATCAGAAAGTTAAGAAGTCATTGTGCTAGACAATTTTGTATTTTAATAGTTGCATGGGAATAATTTTTAGCTGACATGCTAATGAAATACTTCTAAGTTCTCTTTTGAGAAGACTCTTCATTTTATTTGTTTGTTTAACAAGCCACTCTGTCAAGATTCAGGGAAATTTCCATTACCAGAGGATTGCATAAGAGACTTGTCATCCGGTAGATTTGCTGAGTTGATCTAATCATGACATATTCTTCACAATAATAATAACCTTGTACAATAATTGCTTTTACTGGTTCTTGTCCTTGTCCATGAGGAAAGTTTGAGATCATGCGTGGCTTATATTGTGAGTGTAGTAGAGAGGGTTTAGCTCTTAATTCTTCATTCTACCATTGGGTATAGTTTCCACATCCTGTTTCAGTCAACACTTACCACCACCCACATTCTGGCTACCTGGCAACAAATACCTTAAACACACTTAAGGCGCTGAGCTTTCATGCATTTCTTATTCTTCCTTGTCACTCCAAGGCTGCCCTTTAAATTCACAGTAATTTGATTTCATTTTATAAATAGAAGGAAGGAGATCTTAAAGAATTGTTAAGGTGGAACAGAGGCAGTCCATCAAATGAAACAAATTTGCCAACCATTCCTAAAATGGATACTTATTTTATATGCATGTACTATTCTATATGTACAAAAATATACAAATATGTATATGATATGTTATACTATCTAATAAAAGAGTAATATGCAAATTCACTCTACCTTTGCTACTCCCACCAGCCACACCCACCAGCCAATCAAGATCGGGTATGCAAATTAACCCAACCAAGATGGCTGTGGCCATGGAGCAAGCAGGAGACTTGGGTTTCTCTGGCAATGGAGGATGCCAAGCTTCCTGCACACCCTGGCTGGCCCTGGCCTCTGCTCAAGGCTACAAAGTTTCAATTATAGAAGATAAATAAATCCTAACAAAAATGGCTGTGGCCACAGAGTGAGCAGGAGGCTTGGGTTTCCCCAGAAATGGAGAAATCCAAGCTTCCTTCACACCCTGGCTGGCCAAGGCCTCTGCTCAAGGTTACAGTTTCAATTATAGAAAATAAATAAATCCCAGATACCAGGGCCTCCACTTGGGTCTTTGGGGGATGTGTGCAAACCACCACAGGCCCCTTACCCAGGCCACCTCAAGCCCCAAGGGAATCTCCACACTTATCCAAGACACCTGTCAGGGCAAACCAGCTGGCTCCCACCCATGCAGCAGGCCTTTATCCTATCTAATAAAAGTAATATGCAAATTGACCATCACTCCAACACATAAGATGGTTGCCCCCATGTGGACACAAGATGGCCAGCAGAAGAGGGCAGTTGGGAGGAACCAGGCCTGCAGGGGAGGGCATTAGGGGTGACCAGGCCTGCAGGGGAGGGAAGTTAGGGCAATCAGGATGGCAGGGGAGCAGTTAGGCATTGATCAGGCTGGCAGGGGAGTGGTTAGGGGGTGATTAGGCTAACAGCAGAAGTGGTTAGGGACAATCAGAAAGGCAGGCAGCGAGCAGTTGGGAGCCAGCAGTCCTGGATTGTGAGAGGGATGTCCGACTGCCCATTTAGGCACAATCACAATAGGATTGGGCCTAAATGGGCAGTCGGACATCCCTCAGGGGTAAAGGCTGAGTTTAGGGACGGTGAAGACGGTGAAGGCTGAGTTTAGGGACCCCCCCACCATGCATGAATTTTGTACACCGGGCCTCTAGTATATTATAAAGCATAAGTGCAGAAGTAAAAGAGGATGAGAAGAAATGAATCATGTTTAAAATAAATTTAAATGATATAAATAATTATCTTGACAGTAAGAGCAATAATAATATTTTTTTGTGATTAGGCTATCTATATTATCTTGAAACAATGTGATATTGAGAATCAAAGTTCTAGTTACAAGTGTAGTTCAAATCTTAGTTTTAGTGGCACAATGTTATAGGTTAAAAAGATACCTTGCATCAATTATAGTTCCAAATGAAGAGTATGTCCTTAGCTGTGAGTGCTCTACCTGATGCTCACTTTTTAACCTTACATCAATTAGGCTACAGACTTATTAAAATTTAGTTTATATCCATTTTTTTTCTTATGAGAGCTAGCCTTTTTAAATTGATTTTTAGAGAGAGAGAGGAAGGGAGAGAGATAAAAACATTGATGAGAAACATCAATCGTCTGCCTCCTGCGCACCCCCTACCAGGGATTAAGCCCAAAACCCAGTCATGTACCCTGACCCGGAATCCAACCAGCAATCTTTCGGTGCCAGAAATGATGCCCAACCAACTGAGCCACACTGGCCAGGCTATCAGTTATTATTTTAAAACTCATCAAAATGAATTCAATACCTGCTGAAATACTTCATTTGAAGCATTTATACCCAGATGAAATAATTCTGTGCTCAGGTTTTAAAATGTGCATATATGAATGTTGTTATAGGCATTGCACATTATTTATAGCAACACAAGCCAACGATGGTCGAAATATTTCTTTTTTTTAAAAATTTCTTTATTGATTAAGGTGTTGCATATGTGTTTTTATTCCCCCAATACCCCCCACCCCCTCTACTCATGCCTTCAACCCTTTGTTGTCTATGTCCATTGGTTAGGTTTATATGCATGCATACAAGTCCTTTGGTTGATCTCTCCCCTTACCCCCACCCTCCACTACCTCCCCTCTGAGGTTTGATGGTTTGATCAATGTTTCTCTGTCTTTGGACCTGTTTTTGTTCAAAAGTTTATATTGTTCATTATATTCCATAAATGAATGAGGTTACTGAAATATTTCTTAATATACACTTTCAGAATACTTTTTACCTATAGTTGCTTTTGAAAATCCAGCCACTTTTCTCCCTTAGCATGAAAGCATCACTTTAAACTTGAAGAGACAGATTTTGTTTACTTATTTAAAAAAAATTATCTGCATGCATATAAGCCTAACCAGTGGTTACGGACAACAGGGGGGTAGGGGCATACGTGGAGAAGGGTATGGGATGGGAAGGGGGGATGAGGATACATTTGTGATACCTTAATCAATAAAGAAATTAAAAAAAATAAAAAATAAAAAATTATCTGCAAGGGTGCTTTCTATTGATTGTCACATAGTTATTAAAGCAAAGTCAGCAAATTTTTACTATTTGTCCTTTGTAAAATAAAAATGGATATCTCATCAGTAAGTTTGGTATATTTTGATAAAGTTACTTATGAGATACTTGGCTATGAAATAACCAGGAAATTTCATGAGGTACAAAAGATTTTCATGGTTCCTCTTCATCTCATTACAAAGTATCACAGAGATCCTGTTTTTGTAAAATCAGCGGCATCACTGGCATTCTGTAGCACTTTGTGCACTTCTGTTTTATCTTCTTTGCTATAATGGCTTGTGTTTGAATGGGAAAGTGCATAATATCATAACTTAGTCTGAAATTGTTATTTTTTTTAGTACATTTCACTCCATCAATGGTTACCTTAAACTATTTCCATACATACATACATTAGAAAGTAATTTACTAAGTAGAATAATTCTTCAAATACCTTTTCCTTTAGCTGTTCACTAGAAAATTAGTGTTTTATATATGTCATTATTGGGAAAAAATCTAGAATATACCATATGTATAGACATGTGAAAAGCATAGACAAGTATACTTTTATCCAATGGGTAGTAAACTTCCTATATTGGGTAATGACTTATTTCTTTTAATCTGCAGTGTTTTTGAATCTTCCAATAGTATTTTCTGAAAAAAAAATACTTTAATTTGTAGTCATATTATTTCCCATGTGTTTTTTTCAACCGTTTTTATTCTAGAAAAAAGACAATATTTCCCAATGGTATATGACTTTTTTTTTTTGTCTTTAATTAGTAAATTTAATATGTATTGCATAATTTGAAAAATATTATAAATTCCTGAGCTAACTATTGTATAGTATTTTGAACCACTGATAAGTAAACTGTCCTGCATAAATAGTATGTATCTTAGGAATAATAATGGCTTTTAAACTACCATTAATTACTATTGCAAGATACAATATCTATGATGGTCAAGATTAATACGTAAAGATAGTGGAGTATAAATATATATTTCATAGAGTTTTCTTGATAATTTTGAATTATTTGGGGTGGATTCTTTTTAAAAAAACATATCTTAATGATTTTTTTACAGAGAGGAAGGGAGAGGGATAGAGAATTAGAAACATCAATGAGAGAAAAACATCGATCAGCTGCCTCCTGCACACCCCCTAATGGGGATGTGCCTGCAACCAAGGTACATGCCCTTGACAGGAAGCAAACCCGGGTCCCTTCAGTCAGCAGGCCAACACTCTATCCACTGAGCCAAACCAATTTCAGCTGGGGTGAACTCTTATTTGGTTAAGCTACCATTGCTTTTTTACCTCTTATTAAAGGTGGCAACTTATATTTTCTTATTGTCTGTCATTATTTGAGGCAATCCTCTAAAATTTTTTTCACAACCTTATTATGGAATTTAAAAAACACATATATACCCTGTTTCCCCGAAAATAAGACAGTGTCTTAATTTTTGCTCCCAAAGATGTGCTAGGTCTTATTTTCAGGGGATATCTTATTTTTCCATGAAGAAGAATATGGTACACATTTATTGTTAAGTAAAAATAAAGGAAATTTATTACCTGTATACGGTACGATAGTACAGTAGTTGTCAACACAAACCAGACAAACTGTGAATCCTACAGTATCAAGAATTTACTCATTTATTCAATGTCAATCATGTCATCATCTTCTGGAACATCATCATAACAATCCAATTCCTGAATTTCCTGGTGAATTTCTTGTGACTCCATTTCTTTCAGAATCAGTGGACCAAATCTCTCATGTTTAGCCTAGTGGGGCCTTATTTTTGGTTGATGCCTTATATTTCACTCAGAAGGAAACCTGTAAGTAGGTCTTATTTTCAGAGAATGTCTTATATTTGCGAAACACGATAATAGAAGAGTATAATGAACCTGATGCACCTAACACCCAGGTTTAGTAATTATCACTGCATGGTATATCGTATTTTATCTATATCATCTTACTCAATCTCACCTCAAATAGATTTTCAGACATGTCATTTAATATATTGCATACATACAGATATACTAAAGTATGTACCTCCAAAATTAATACTAAATACATAAAATTAATGATACTTTAAAAGCATTATTAAATATTCAGTGTTCATCTTCCCTATTATTTTATAATTTTACTTTTGAAGGTAAAAAAATAGGTTGAGGATACATTTTGGTAAGAGACTCTGCAGTACTTTCTGTTTGGTTAGTTGAATGTGGAAGAAAAAGAGAGGAAGAGTTTGAAGATGAAATTCAATTTTGGAGGCAAGTGAGGATGTTGTACATTGAAATGAGGAAGGATGTAGAAGTTATTAGTGTGAGAAAATAAAGAGTTCAATTTAAGGCATTTGGAAATATCAAGATGGAAACAACAAATTGAAATTTGTATGAATAAGTCTGGATCTCAAAAATGGGGCATGGCTTAGGGACATAAATTTGGAAATTTATATAACCTAAATAATATTTAAAACTATAAGAACAAGAGACAAATCAAAGAGAGACTAGAAAATAAGAAAATGAGAGAGCTCAGAACAAAGACTGGCCAGTCTTACCAACCTTAGAGAGAATGATAAGAAAAAAACCAGAGATAGCAAATAAATAAATAAATAAATAAATAAATAAATAAATAAATAAAATAAAATAAAAATCAAGGGGGTAGTGTGGTAGGAACCCCGAGAGAGAGGGCTCACGAAAGTAGTAGAGGGTCAACAGTGTTGAATGCTGCTGACAGTTTTATGAAGTGAGCATCCAAAAACCCCTCAAGCAGTTTGAGACCTGCTTCTCCACTTGTGTAATTTCTGCTGTTAATGATGAGATGAGTCTCCTCATCTATCTGAGTCTGAATTTCATCACTGTAAAATGGTGCTTAAGGAAAGCTGGTGTTGGATGGTGGGAAAGGAAGGGGTGTGGGTCAGGAAGTGCCAGGCCTTCCATCCAGCACTGAGATGGCTAAGTGTAGGGGAGAGGGTGGAGTCAGATGAACTCCTACCAACCCAAAAATCTGTGATATTTAATCTCACTGACAGATGGAGGGGTTTCTGAGTCACTCTGTGAACTCCCAGGTGCTAGGTAAATAGAGGGTGTTGTTTCGGTTTACTGAGCTGTCAAAGATACAGAACATCAAAGAGAATTTTTGTTGTGTTGCTGTTGGGGTAGCTATGGTTTAAGGCATACATGATAGTGGTGCCTCATAGAAGAAGCTGAAGATAGGATTGTCAAAGCTGTGATCCCAAATTTAGTGAATCAGCACCTGAGGAGTTTAGAGGTTCCAAGGCTTTGAGGTGTGCTTGCCTGTGGTGTTATTAGGTGATAGCTGCTAGGAAATTTTGCTTTGTTCTTATACTGCAGAGCTATCTGGAAATTATGGATATCTTATATAATAAAAGAGTAATATGCAAATTGACCATCATGCCAACACACAAGGTAGCTGCCACATGTGGTCAAAGATGGCCTCCACAGATGGCTGGCAGGGGAGGGCAGTTGTGGGCGATTAGGCCAGCAGGAGAGGGCAGTTGCGGGGGGGACCCAGGTCTACAGGGGAGGGCAGTTAGAGGGGACCAGGAGTGCAGGGGGAGGACAGTTGAGGGGGAGGCAGGCTGGCAGGGGAAGGCAGTTAGGATCAATTGGGCTGGCAGGGGAGCAGTTAGACAGCAATCAGGCTGGCAGGCAGAAGCAGTTAGGGACAATCAGGCAGGCAGGCAGGTGAATGGTTGGGAGCCAGCAGTCCTGGATTGTGAGAGGGATGTCTGACTGCCCATTTAGGCCCAGTCCCTTGAGGGGTCCCAGGTTGGAGAGGGTGCAGGAAGGGCTGAACACACACACACACACACACACACACACACACACACACACACACACACTGTACAAATTTTATGCACCAGGAGGCCTCTAATTCTAAAATACCCAGTTAAGTGGTCAGGTCATGACCTTCAGCATGATTCTCAGAACCCTGCACCCTGCCCTGCCATATAATGCTGTACAGGGAGACAGGAAAGAAGAAAAGGAGCCCCATCTATAGGCCCCTGCCCTGGAGATCATGTGGAGGCTGCAATGAGACCATTGGGCCCCCAGGAGGGATCCTGTGCTTTAGGGAAGCCAACCCTGAGCTCTTGGGATTGGAATTCAGCTAAGTGTGCTTCTCAAATGCAGGAACATGAGTGGGTTACACAGAATCTTGCCATCAGCAAATGTTCAATAAACACACACACACACACACACACACACACACACACACACACACAGAATGACTTCTGCCACTCAGTCTGTGTGCCTTAATGGGAGGCATAGCAGCCCTTGACATTAGCGTATGGTTTCAGTTCTGTGGGATGATGTTGAAGATGCAGTCAGTCATCCTGTCCCCTAAATTACTATCTTTCTGGATAATTATAATTCTTCTGGAGTTCCAGCTTTTCCTAGGCCTTGTTCTCTGTTCTCTGATAAAATACAAGGGTTTGCAAGAGAGCAGAAATGCACCACCAGATTTTTATATCTTTCTGCAACTGAGTTCTTTGGTTCTTTGCCTAGAGCAGAGTTGGACTGGGAATATTGAGAAGAGAGAAAATGGGAGTGATAGAGGGAGGAGAAAACTACGTGGATAATGGGAACTCCAAAAAAAAGTCTAATTTTGCACACTTCACAGTTGTGTTTGGAGCTGGTCCTAATGGTTAGCCTGACAAAGCCAGTGTCCAAGGATGGCATGGGTTCCCTCTTACTCACTTTTTCTTTTTTGTTCATTCCTTTACACCTCACTGTTACTAACACAGTGAGTCAAATGCCATATATACAGTCACTATTTTAATAGTTACACTTCGATGCATAAAGAGGATGCAGATAATGTTTTTAGTCTCCCAACCCCAATTCCATGCAACAAATTGATTAGCACAGTAACGTGAGCAAACATGAAGTGCCCATGCTTCAGATGATACATTTAATTAACAACATTCAGGCAAGCAAAGAAAGATAAGCATTCTGATAGCAGGCGTACCAGAAGAGGCAGGGCTGGGGAAATTTAAAATCCACTAAACATCCAATAGGCAGCATAGATATTAATAGGGACCGGGGACCAGGTGGTTTGCATCTGCCTGTGACGTCATAACGTAGGCGCTGCGGAAGCAGGAATTAAGGTTAACTGTGAGGTGATCACAGCTTTGCGGCTTCTGTGTCCTGGGAGGCAGGGCAGCAAGGGAATGGTCGGCGTGTCCTCCCAGCATTTTCTCTGACATTCAAAGTATATCAGATCTCTGATGTTACCCGGTAGAAAACTGTAATGGTCAAAGTGAAAATAATTAATTCTGTAGTCAAGACCAAATCTTTAACATTAATCTTTAAGTTGGGTATATTTGACAGCTTTTCCAAGTGTAATATTTCAAGAATTTAACTGAGAGACAGCTTTGTGACATCTCAAGGGCCTTGAGATTATGCAAAAATGTATTTTCTCTCCCTAAAAAGAAATACTTTTGAACTAAACTAGACCAATACACTATACTTGAAATTACATGAAGAAACTTGGCCAAATAAAAATTAATAGCAATATTCTGTTTAAATACGTATACTTTGAATGTCATAAAGGTGTTAGTCTACTTCAGAAAAGAACTTACAGAGATTTAAAGCCAAGTTCAGAACAAAAACTTTCAGTCAGGGAAAAAGGACAAGTGTAATAATTCTCTGCATCTGCCAATGACAACCTAGGTATTTTATATTTCATTTAATGGGATTTATAAATTGGTTTCCATCTGCAATAAGCCATGCACCACATATTATTTTTTATATACAAATTGCTTATTGTACTAGAAGGTTGTTGTCTCAAAATATTATAAAGTAAAGGTTTTATCAATTACTTTTTAAACAAATCTGAGTTTTGTCATTGGACAGCCATGACTTTGGTGCATTTAAGTCTTTAGAAAAACCCATGGAAAAAACTCTGACTTACCCTAAATTGCATGCTTCGAAGCAGGTTATATCTTTGAAATAAATAAGAATTTGTAAAACTTCAGGAAATTATTAATTAAAAATAGTAACTAAAATATGTACTAAATGTGGCATCCACTTTCAGCATACCTAAGTAAAATATACAGATGAGCACTAGATATTCAGGGGCAAATTTAAGGTTAAAAAGGGGGAAATAAAAATATTTTTCACTGATATTCACCATTAATAAGAACTAAGAAAGTGTGCATTTTAATTAAACAATCCCTTGTAAAGTCAACTAGCATGTCTCTCTCCCAGCAGGGAAGCAATCAAGTTGGTTGCCCTGCTTAAAAGAAAGTAAAATCTCTAAAGTGTCATTTTAAGGTTTGAAAATAAAACAACGGAAATTAAGGTTCAATAAAAATAAAAAGTTAAGCCAATGAGCAGAAAGTTTAAAGTATTAAATTTGACTAGAAAGAGATTCCAACCTTTCCCCCGAAGATCACGTAGAGCACATGTGTCAAACACAAGGCCCGCGGGCCAAATCCAGCCCGCCAGGCCTTGCAATGTGGCCCGCACCGCGCTGTCATCACTGCACTCCGCTGTCAGTTTATGACATTGTCAGTTTATGACTATTCAGTATACCATTCGGCCCGCGATTTAGGCTGGATTTTAGATTTTGGCCCCTTCTCTGATTGAGTTCGACACCCCTAACGTAGAGGATAAATCCTTAATGATGAGGGGCATACATGGGTGGGGACTGGAGCTGTTAATACTTTACTGGGATCACTGAATATTTGTCAAGCCAGGGTTCCAGGTACTGTGTAAACTCTCTTATGTCCTCATCCTAGTGTAGACCCCTCGGAAATACAGTCCAGTAGGTATTCAAAAATATTTCAGCTGCCTCAGTCATTTTTAATCACAAACAAGGGGCCTGACAACTCTGGTTATACACACCACTCCCAAAGGAAGTCACCAGCAACATCAGGAAGGGGCAGCCTCTGTGTGAGTATGGGTCATCAGTCACGATGGTGAGTGTGGTTAAGTCCACCTGGCCACCTTGTCTATGAACACACACCAACAAGGTGGGTCACCTAAATCATCACAATAGATGCAGGACATCCTTTGTGGAACCAGCATCCATGTTCATATTTTCTTTTTCACTTATGGGAAGCCTGCTATCCATCCTATATAATAAAGAGGTAATATGCAAATTGACCCTCACGCCTTCACAAAATGGCTGCTTACTACCAGGCTGGCAGGGTGGTTAGTGAGGGGTGACTAGACCAGCAGGTGAGACAATTGGAGGCAACCTGGCCAACAGGGGGCGCAGTTGGGAGTGACCAGTTTGGCAGGGGGTGGTAGTTAGGGGCAACCAGGCCATCAGGAAGGGGGAAGTTGGGGGTAACCTGGCTGGCAGCAGGGGGCAGTTAAGGATGATCAGGCCAGCAGGGTGGGGGCTGTTAGGGGCCACCAGGCAGGCAGGCAGGTGAGCAATTAGGAGCCAGAAGTCCAGGATTGTTAGAGGGATGTCCAACTGCTAGTTTAGGTCCACAGGGATCAGGCCTAAATGAGTAGTCAAACATCCCCCAAGTGGTCCCAAATTGGAGGGGGTGCAGGGTTGGCTGAGGACACCCCCTTCCACGCCATGCACAAATTTCATGTACCAGGCCTCTGGTATTACATAAAAGACAGTCCCTAGGATACAGCCTCAAGAATTGGAATAATGTTGAACTGCAAACCTTAAAGAGAAAGTGAATGGTCTCTCTCTGCCCTCAGATTTGGCCTTGAATGCCAACTAGAAAATAGAAAAACCTAGCCCCAGAGGGAAGTTTTAATCTTTTCAGTAGAAAAAATGGGAAATACTTGAAAGTCCCATATGTCCAGGCTTTCTTTACTCCAGGGCAGTGGTCGGCAAACTCATTAGTCAACAGAGCCAAAGATCAACAGTACAATGATTGAAATTTCTTTTTTTTTTTTTTTTAATATATTTTATTGATTTTTTACAGAGAGGAAGAGAGAGAGATAGAGAGTTAGAAACATCAATGAGAGAGAGTCATCGATCAGCTGCCTCTTGCACATCCCCTACTGGGGATATGCCCGCAACTAAGGTACATGTCCTTGACCAGAATCGAACCCGGGACCTTTCAGTCCCCAAGCCAACGCTCTATCCATTGAGCCAAACCGGTTTCAGCTGAAATTTCTTTTGAGAGTCAAATTTTTTAAACTTAAACTATATAGGTAGCTACATTGTTATTAACTTAATTAAGGTACTCTTTAGCTGGCCTTTGCTAAAAACATGGTATTTTGTGGAAGACCACACTCAAGGGGCCCAAGAGCTGCATGTAACTCATGAGCCATGGTTTGCTGACCATTGCTCTAAGGGACAAGCTAAAGGCAGGTGGAAAACTGTAAATTTAATTCTTTTCTCCTGAAAATAACAACCCAAGTCCACCGAGGGAGAGGGTAGAGGCTATACCCCAGCCTAGGACTAATCCAACCTTAACTTGCCCCAAGACAGATAAAAAATCTGGTCATACTGTAGACCAGATCCTTTTCTTACCCTGGGACATGAAACAAAGAAAAAATAATTTAGGGAAGTTCTCAGAAAGACCTGACAAATATAGTAAGGCCTTCCAAAATCTCATTCAAGTATTTGTTCTCTCATATAGTGACATCATGCTCACATTACATCTGACCTTCTCAGCCACTGAAAAGCAAAATATACTAGAAAATAAAGCACTGCCAGTTCTATATTATAGAAGGCCTCAACCATAGTAAAACAAAGCCTGTTAACTACTCTAAATTAACCATCATTAATCAATGGGATAACGAAAACCCCTCTGCCTTGTTGGAAGGCTCAAGGAGGCTTTTGGTTAAGTGTACCAACATTACCCCAGATTCAGAATTGGGACAACTAATTTTAAAGAACAAATTTGTTACTCAGGCTGTCCCAGACATCAGGAGAAAATTGCAGAAATTGACTATTAGTCTTGAGAATACTTTAGAGAGTCTCCTGAAAATTTCCATCTCTGTGTTCTATAATATAGACCAGGAGGAGGAAAAAAGGAGAAACACAGACACCAGGTTAAGGCTACAGAAATGAAGAAAGTCAGAGTAGCCTTGCTTTGGCAAGGCAAGGGCCCCAAGTCAGAGCCTGGAGGCAAACTGTCAATCCTGGTCACCTGCTACAACTGTAAGCAGGTTGGACTTATGCACCACAGTTGCCCCAAGGGGTGTGGTGGACTCCAGAAGCCCTGTTCTGCCTGTCAAGAAAACCACTGGAAGTGTTACAGAAAACTGAAGAAGAACAAAGCAATACTTAGAGAGATGGAGTTACATTTATTATGCATGGGTCCAGAGGAAAATGTCTCTAAAATTCTGGGCCCTAACATGCAGGAATTTTCCCTATTTATATGTTTTTACCTTCCTTGTCTCCCAAATACGGGCTGTTTCCAGCCCCTTTTGCAAGTTCTTAAAGATCCCGTATGTACTGGGGCCGTGAGACCTCAACCAGGGGCCTGGCCTGGCCCCAGCACTGATAACCTTGTCTGGGGAAGGTTTAATGACCTCTCTGAAGTGGGAGTAGTCTTAGCAAGCAAGAATTTACAGAAGCCAAATAACAGGGTTAAAATTTCAAAAAGCAGTTTTTATAAGATAGATGCTTCAGAAGGAGGACTGCCCTTGGAGACTGAGGTCCCTTGGGACAGGGCTGGCAACCAATTGGCCCAACAGGACTGATGGGGCTTGGGGTCTCCCAACTCAGCTCCTAAGAGGACTTCCATCTCTACCCAGGAGCCCCAGGTAAGCCTAACAGTGAAGGGCAAGGAAATTAATTTCCTCTCCAATACTGAAGCCACCTTCTCTATACTCCTCCCAAACCCTGGTAAATCATCTTCAGAGGCTGTGGCCATTACAGGCTTGTCTGGGAAGCCAAGAAAGAGATCCTTTTCTCAGTCTTTAGGGCATAACTGGGGTAAGTTGTACCTTTCCTATTGAAGCAGGAATTTTGTGGGAACATAGTGAGAGGGCAAGGCGGAACTCCTGGTAACTGGACCCTAGCCCTCACCCAACCAATCAGGGTCAGCCAAAACAGTGACATCACCACTGCTATAAAACCCCTTGATCTCTTGAAGCTTGTGCTCTTCCTCCATGCCGCTGTAGAGGTGTAAGTGGGACAGAGCCTATGCTAGCATGGAATACAAGTTTTCTGCTATTGCATTGGACTTGGCTCCCCGGTGGTCCTTGGGGATCATGGAATCTGGGCATAACAATAGGCAGGCTTGCCAGGGTTCTTGCCAAGCCTAAGAAAGGGTTCAGCATTCTGGAGAAAAGAGCTGATGCATAGAGTCAAGAAGGAGTCCAAAGATGAAAGATAATTTTTAAAGGCATTGGGGGTCAGAGGATCTTCAGCTAAAGGAACTGAAGATTCACTTCCTGGACTCAGGACCTTGCTTTAATTAACACAATTTGTCCTAAGGCAAGGTGGAGTTAATACACTTCAAAGGGTAGGGTATGGAAGCATTGTCAGTTTGGGGGATAGTCTACAGCTGTTCAGGTGTTTGGCCAACAGGAGACAATAAAATGCCCTGAGCTGTCTGGCAGCAGACAATCCTATTCAGGTATGGGGGAAGTGCCATTTAGCCATTCCAACAGTAATTCTACATTTGACTCAACCCTTGTTGAGCTCCCCAAACTTCACCAACCTTTTGGTGAAACTCTTGTAATTATTACATGCTGGAATTGGTTCCCAGCACAGGCTTAGGGGTTTTTTAGAATTGGGGTCCATGGAAAAAACACAGGGTCACAGATTGGGAAAAAGTACATTTCCATAACACAAGGAAGCCAGATGCAGTTACATCTCTATAAGACAAGGAAGCAGCAACAGGTATATTTCCGTAAGACAAGGGAACTGAAAGTAGCAAAGAAAAGTCTATATTTCCAAAATAAAGATAAAGAAGCCCTTCATTTAGAAGAAGAATAAAATCCAAAGGTATAGGGAAACAATAAGGAAGGAGGAGGAAAAAAGGGAGCCCAGGAATTACTATAGTAATCAAGTTGAAGGAGAATATTGACCAATCAGAGGGGATATCAGGCACCAGGATCTGCAGCCTTTATAAGTCATAGGGAAAGAACCCAGTGGGACTCTTTCCCCGCCCTACATGGGAGTCAGTTCTGTGGGACTTTCTCCCCTCCTTACCTGGGAGTCTGTACTTGTTCTTCAATAAATCTCTATCTTTGCTCTACCACTTTCTGTTCATGGATTCATTCTTTGATTCTGGGGGACAAAGAATCTGGGTTCCAGTCCAAAACTTCTGTATCACTATGCCTTCCTGATCCTGCAAAAAGCATCACATTCACATCAGAAACACTATCCTCTCAACCCTGAGGCTCAAGAAAGACTCAATATTCTAATAAGTCATCTATTTTAGAAGCCCAAGGTTTATTAAAACCTTGTTCTAGTCCTTATAATACCCCCATCTTATGTGTACAAGAGCCTAATAGAGGGGGAAGACTAGCTCAGGACTTATAACTAGTAAATAACACAGTATCCAGCCAAGTGTCTCTAACCCTTATGCTTTACTTGTCCAGATTCCAGAGGACACAGAGTGGTTTATAGTAATCAATCTCAAGGATGCCCTTTCTGTATACCTCTGCCTTCTAACTCACAGTTCTCATTCACCTTAAAAGTTCCAAATAATTGAAGTAGTCGGATAATATGGTCCATACTGCCCCAGGATTTTTGGGAATAGCCCTCATTTATTTGGGCAGGCCTTTACACAGCCCAAAATGCCCGGCTTTAAGTCTCTGAACAGGACTTCTAGATCTGTCTGTCTCCAGTGAGCCTTCAATGTCAGCACAGGAGGAGGATGAAGCTACATTGTCAACAGCTAGATCACCAAATTTCTACTCATGTGAGCCTCTACAGGACCTGAGACTTCTCTTGCAAAGGGGTCCTGGAAACTCAATGAGTGCCAGATAAGTAATATAGTCTGGTATTTCTAGATAATCAATGTTTTCATTTTTAAAAATAGTTCTTATTTTGTCTTTTTATAAGTGCCATCTAAACCCTAGGCTGGTACCTGGAGGAGACCTTCTCTGCCCTTGCTGGGAGCCAAAAACTCCATGAGATGCTCTCACTTATAACTTCTTTTTTTGTATCCCTAATGTGGCAAAATTTCCACCTATACTGGCTCCCCAAATCTCTAACTACTAAGTATGTTATAAGCAGTCAAATAATATCAATTAATTATTGATAGATCCTCTCTTCCTCCAGTTGATGGACAGATGTAAAACTCTCCTGCGGCCAGACATTCCTGAGCTCTGAACCACCCCAATCAGCACCTGCCAAATGCCCTAAGCCCCCAATTCCTAAGTCCCTAGGTCCCTAATTGCCAATCAGCATGTGCTGAGTGCCCTAAGCTCTATCCTCTATCCTCAAAGGTGCTTGTACCCTGGAGCTCACTCTCTTCTGCCCCTCTCCGTGGAAACAGCCAGCCTGGGTACTCTTCCCTCCAATAAAGCCTGTGTGTGTCCTGCCATCCCAGTCTACGGCTACCTTCTCTATTTAATCTATCAAATATATATCTCCCATATCTCTTTCAGAGTAAAATGTGTTAAGTCTTAGTCTACATGCAATTTATGCTACCACCACCAACAACCAGACCAGAATCTCTTCTCAAGCCCCTACAGATTTTTATTCACAGAGAGGCCCTCGATTGAGCAGGGTAAAGTCTATGCCATGAACACTTTTTGCCGCCAAAAGCTTAGCTAAGAAGAAGGCCTCATAGCCTCTTGCCCCAGAAGTCTGGGCACCAATTAAAGATATAATGCCATCCCTATTAGTTAACTCCCCTTCTCAGACCTTGGTTTATATTGTCTGTTTAACGTTTGATATGTTTCATATCCTCCCATTTAGGAGCCCTAAAGCTACAACTGGTCCTCCACATGAAACAGCAAATGGAGGGAGCTACATCTATCTTCTGTGGACCCAGAGACCACCCCCTGCCTGCCGCACCAAACTACGACCCCTTTGTCAGCAGGAAGCAGCCAGAAAGACGCAGTGTTCCCTGTCCCCAATGGCAGTTGGGGTTTCCTAATCTGAGGGGGGACTGAAACAGGAATTTTAGGGCAATACAGGTAGGCTTAGGCAATTTTTAGAATTGGAATCCATAGAAAAATACAGGGCTATAGACTGGGAGAAGATACATCTCCACAAAACAAAAAAAGCCAGGTACAGCTACATTTCCATAAGTCAAAAGAGCAGCAACAATTGCATTTACATAAGACACGGAAGCAGCAACAGGTATCCTTCCATTAGACAAGGGAACTGGAAGTAGCCAAGAAAGGACTATATTTACAAAATGAAGAAGGAGAAAGAAAGCCCAGAAGGATGGAAAGACTATGAGGGAGGAGGGCCTCAGGAATCACTATAGTACCAGTAACCAATTCGAAAGGGAATATTGACCAATCAGAGGGGATGTCGGGACACAGGAGCTACAGCCTTTATAAACCATGGAGACAGGAAATCGGTGGGATTCCTTCCCTCTCCCCATGTGGGAGTCTATGTTTGTTCTTCAATAAATCTCCACCTTTGCTATACTACCTTCTGTCCATGGATATATTCGTTGACTCTGGTGGACAAAGAATCTGGATTCCAGTCCAAAAATTCTGTTTCACTATACTAGGCCAGGCATCAATCTAATGTAAGCATTTGCTCCATGTGCAGATAAAATTACCAAGCTTAATCTTACCTCTAGTGGCACTTTGTAATAATGAGCACATTTGAAATCCACTTGGCTTTGCTGTGGGAATTCATGTTAAAATGGTAAGATGACTTAGAGATGATCTGTTTGGCCAGCTTCTCACCCACTGCCCACTCTAAGGTGAGGACAGACACTGAAGTCCAGAAATGTTGGTTGAATTGATCAAGGTTGCAGAGTTAATTGGCAGTAAAATCAGTAATGAAAGCATCCAGGTTTTTAGATTTCCATCATGATGGTGCCATCAGAGGAAAACCAATATGCAAATATGTAAAAATGTTGGTAAGGTTAAGCTTAGATATAAAAACTTCATGGTTTTCTGAATAATGGGAGTCAACTAATGAAAATGCATCAAAGCATTTTCAGCTTAATATCTGACTACTTTAGCTCAAAGTATTTGAAGTAATGTGAGTGAAAATTACTGACTTCGGTGTAGCCCTACTTAAATGTGAAGTTCTTTGATGCTTTTCTTTTTGAATCAGCTGTTACAACAATCGTCAAAGGATGGGATAAGTCTAATGATTTAATCAGATCAACATTCAATCATCCAGTGCAATACTCAGTTCCAGAACTTGGGAATGTTTAAATTGGGCCAAGATGTAAATGTTTGTCTATGTACTCAATTCCAGAGTCTTTAATTAAATTGCAGGCAGTATAACGTAATGAAAAGAATGCAGGCTTCAAGTTTCATCAGAGCTGGATGAGAATCCTGGCTCATGGTGTATTAATTTCTATTGCTGCTGTAACCCATTGTCACAAACCCTGTGGCTTAAAACAACACACGTTTATTCTCCTAAATTTCTGGAGGTTAGCATTCCAAAATGAGACTTAGGGAACAATAAGATGTGGGAAGGGCTGGTTCCTTCTGTAGGCTCCAGAGGAAAATCCACTCCTTGCCTGGTCCACTTCTGGCAGGTGCTGGCATTCTTTGGCTCCTGGCTACATCACCCCAGTCTCTGCCTCTGTGGCCATACCACCTTCTTTTTTGTAGTCAAATTTCCCTCTTATAAGGATGCACAAAATTGCATTTAGACGACAGTGGATAGTCCAGGCTGATCTTTGCAAAATTCTTAATTTAATTTTGCTATCTATCTATCTATCTATCTATCTATCTATCTATCATCACACACATATATATATATAATAGAGAAATATGCTAATGAATTGGGACGCTATAACCAGTCAACCAGATAGGAGGAGGTTGTGCGTGCAGCACTGAGGGTGGGGTAGCAGGGGGCCTCTGAGCACTTGTGCTGGGGGAGGGCCTGATCAGCAGTGGCCACAGCTGTTTCAAGGGCCGGAGAGGGAGGCAGGGCCAGACGGGTGACTCAAGGGTGGGCAGTGCCACGCGATTTCGAATCGCCTGCTGTACTCCCAGTATAAAATAATATTCACAGGTTCAAGGGATTAGGACATAGACACATCTTAGGGCCATTATTCAACCCACCACATTCTCTTACCAGTTGTGTGATCTTGGTCAATCATCTTAACCTCCCCTACAGATTTGGTTATGAAGTTTAAAATAGAGGGTACATAAACATATCTAGTAGGTTGCCTGATACTCAATAGATGCTCAGCAATATTTGCTTTTATCCATTAGTTTAAACAAGAGATGAAATCTCTCACAGCAGGTTATGTACATGAAAAGAATATGTGCATTTAGTGTAGTCCAAGCAAGATCAGGTTTTGGAAGTGGGGTTGACATTTGGTGGATAAGATGGACACCAGAAATCCCTGAAAATCCTGTTTCTCAGCCCAGAGTTGCCCTAATGACAGACTCCTCTCTCCAGCCTCTGAATGGTTCATCTTTCATTCTAATTTTGGAAACTTGGGGTACTTTTCTTGACCCATTGTCCTTCTGCTAGCTTGCAGAGATAAAAAGTTTCATTGCTGGTAATTAAATTTATTGTCATTTAAAATAATTGTGCCCTGTGGCAATCAATGAACAAGTCTACCAGATGGCTCATAAAGTGCGTGCTAAATGGAATGAGTATTATATTTCAATTTACTCTGTTTTACAGTTTCTGCTCCACCGTGGGCTTGTTCTACCTGGGAGAGACACTTTAAAAATATACTATTAAAAAAAGTGCTATTGCATTTGGCCCTCTACGTTTTGCCTTCCTCATCTTTTTTATCATTCCTCTTCAACAGAGATTTAGAGAGAACGGGTGTAGTACGGTAGGATTCCATTGCTTTGATTAATTCATTGACGGTCACTCGTGGAAGCCTTACTCTGGAAATCTCCTCTGATGATGCCATAAACTAAAGGCTGTGACCCGGCTGTCATCAAGCTGAATGGGACCTTCAGAAGTCTTATTGGGCAGCATAGTATTCACAGTTTTGAAGTTGTGTACCTTCAGATGAGCAAACCCTCTGAGGCAATACTAGTATGCACCACTCTGTAGGCCAACTACAGCATGTATGGTCCCAGACATTTCTGGGACCTGCTTCCTCCCCAAAGGAATTTCTCCAGGGCAGAAGCTGACATCTGAGGGACAAGTGAAGGAAGGCTGATATTTACTGCTCTTTAAAAAGTTTCCCCACCGTAATGAAAACTTATTTCTTACCTTGAAGTCCTGTGGATATTTAGAGTGTTGCAGATTTGATTATAGTTATTTCCCAATGGGTCAAGAAAAGTAACTGACTGGTTTTATGACTGTAGGCAAGTCACTGAAAGTACCCAGATCCCATCCACAGAATGCAAGAAGTGAAGCTCGGTGGTTTGCAAAACATTTCATTCAAACATTATGTGAATCCATGTTTTAATAGTTTGTCAGTAGAAAAGATAACCTTTGACTGATGGGGAAAAACATAGTAATAAATTTGGGGAAGGGAAGGATAGGCAGGTGGAATGACCTTGAGAGAAGGGAGGGAAGGAGACGGAGCAGCTCATAGGATCTGCACTGGTGGCTCTTGCCTAGAATTAAATTCTTCGAGCCACATCTGTCTTTCCTTTACTCTGCTTTAATTTTCACCTTTATCAGCTTGTCCTGAAGATATCCCCAGTTCAAGCATTATTTGATTCCTTATTACTGCATTTCCTTTGGATACTGTGCAAGTACATCCCAGACAGCACCAGAGCTACACTTATTTGTTAGCAACAGCTTCTATAACTCCTGTTAATTCTCTGTGATCTAGTATTATTTGTGTGTGTGCTGCAGTGCAGCAGAAATTCCTGGAAAGACTGAAATACTCTAAAAATAGAGTTTTAAACAGAAAATACTGTAAACACACAAAAATAATTTCACCAGACATCGCTAAATCAACATGTTCAGAATTGCAATTCTAGCCCTGGGCCGAACGGGTGCCTGAAGGAATTGGTTTTCCATGGCCAAATGGGTATTCTGCCCGAGGAGAGGTAGAGTCTTTTTCAACCACAAAAGCCTGAACAGACCAGCAATTACAGACCCAGGGAAAAGCCTGCACCCATTGAAGATTATAGGGAAGCCAGAGCTGCAGTTTCCTCTCAATCCACTAGATGGAGGTAGAGGAACACAGGAAAAAAAAATCACCTTTGGCTGCTATTCAAGTTGACAGTAGAAGCTAAGGGGGAAGCTGATCTGTCATTAGGTAAGATCTACAGGTAAAATTGATGGATTTTCTACTCTCAAACAGTGGTGGGAAGTATTGGCTTGAGGCATAAGGCTGTAAAACCTTTTTATTTTATGCAAAAGTCTTTCTTCTTGACCATCAAATAGCACTTCCCACCTTTGCCTGATGTTGGCATCTTTCAGCTTTTTACAGCTGGATCTATTGACGGGCTTCACTTTGAGCCCCTGCCAGCCCAGAGTCCTGAGGAAATGCTGCCAGCAGCAGGAAGGATCGCAGCTGCCTCCCTGCAGATGCCTTTGATCAGCAGAGTTGAGGTCATATATTGAAGGGCTGGCATTTCCATCTTCTCAGGTGGGACTGGTTTCTGCCTTTTAACCAAGATTCATAGAGTGAAGGATTTATCAAATGGGGAAGAGATGTAGATGCTGGTTCAGGCAACAAATGGCAATGATATTGGAATATCAACCAAGACTAAATTCAGGTGGTTATACACAACAAAAGATCCATCATTTAAACACTAGTATCCCAATTTCCTTCTTTCCTCCCCCCTTCTGTCCTCCGCCCTTTCTCTTTCACTCTCACACACCTCTTTCTTTGCCCCTTCTCTCCCTTTCCCCAACCCTCTTTTTCTGTTTTTCTCTTTTTCTTGTTTACTGACTAGCAGTCCTGAATTTGGAACCTGAAGGGTGCATCCTTGATACCCTTTCAGCTTTGGATTCTCTATTTTCTCTCCAGTTTTACCTCGTCCAGAATTCTTCTACCCAGTCCTGGTGTGGAATTTCACCTGTGACAAGCCCTGCTACCCAGTCCTCCATCCCAACACTGGGTAGTCCAATCAACATGAACAGCTACATAAATAAAGCTGGCCACTGCCTTGCATCCTCCATACGCTGTTCTTGGAATGTACCTCCTAATGTGGATCATTGTCTGGATCACATCTGAGCCTTTTAATGAAATGTAGGGTCAAATAAACCCCCCTGAAAATGGAAAGAGGAGGGGGAGGAGAAGAAGCAGGTAGAATCAGGGTCATAGCCTTAGGGGATGACACATTGAAAAGATGACTTTTTGGTGCCATTTCATTTTTTAAAATGTCTGTGAAGTTTGCATTATAGTAATATGCATCTATGTTTATATTAATATATTAAAATGTATTTAATTACATTGCTATTGAGCAAAATTGCTCTAAGAGGATGCATCATGTTTATCTGTCACTTTGCTTTCAAGTCAGAGATATACATGATGGCATGTTTATCTGGCCACAGCAACAGTTACTCCTTGCATCCAAGATTCCCAGTTAAGGTCGGCTGACACAGTGATAAAGACCTTATGTTTTGGAGTCATACTGAGCTGGGTTTGTCTCAGTTACTAGAGAGTAGTGGTTGTGTATCCTTAGGCACAGCCAGGCCTCTCTCAGCCTCACTTTCCCATCCATACATAGGAATAATTGTGAATAAATACATGGGTTTATTGTGAGGATTAAATAATGGACTGTGCCCCAAAGGATAGAAAGTACATAAAGCACTCAGCATCGCGGCAGATACAGAGCAAGCAATGTAATAAACATCCTTTATCATCGTTCTGAACGAGCCGTTTGAATACAACATGCAGCCATCATTTGTCCTCATTTGCTGCATGTGAACCTGGCCCTGTCTTTTCAAGAGCACAGAGTTAAAATATGGCTTCTGATAATGCAGAAGAAGCCCAGGAAATATCAGGGGTGCTTTCATTCTGTTCCTTGTAATGGTTTGTGCCTCTTTCAGGAAGGCAACCTATAGAGATAAAACATTTTCAGTTTAGAGAAAGGAGTGGGAGTGGGGTGAGGGCAGGGCTTATTTTTCACTCCCATAGCTCAGCCGTTTGGCTCTGAAATGAATGGGTGACTCAGCAGTTGGCAGCTAGTTGATGCCGTAAGGTTTTAAGGAGCCTGGACAAGACAGCATTTCAAGCAAGACAAAAGAGTAGCAGTTGGCTTGGGCTCTGGAACTCAGTTTTTAAGTTTGTTTTCTGACCTCTTGCAATGACTATATTCCCTTTATCACTCTTCTCTCCAAAGCAAAGCAGGGATAAAAGCCCAATAGGGTTCAAGGACCAGCTAATTCTTCATGTTGACTCAATAGATTTGGGGAGAGGATCTGAGAAATGGTCATCTTAAACGATCTCTTGGACAGAACTTATTAATAAAGGGGAAGGAGAGAAATAGGTTTTGGCTATACTGCCTACTTCAAACACAAGGATCACCCAGGCACCTCCTACGTTTAAGGCATTGCCTCCCATTCCCTGGGACATACAGGAATTTAAAACCCTTGCCTGGCACCAAGTACTTTGCATGTGAATGGGAGAAATAGCGTATATTCATGCAACACTATATTTAATACAATCACTGATGTGAGCTCCCTTAGCACAAGGACTCTCAATCAAATAATTAGTTCCGCTAACCAAGTACTTGCATGGTCTGCAGCAACATGCTGTGGATTTGATTCTACAAGAAACGGCTCTTGCACTTACAATCTCAGTCTAGTTGGAAGGAGACACATACACATGGTATGATACACTAGCTCTGCCTGAGGATTTGGGGCCGAGAGGCAGTGTGAGTGTGTGTGTCTGTGTGTGTGTGGCTTTGCTTTGAGTGTCTGGACAGAGTTCTGTCTCAGAAAGGTATGTGGTTATTTCAAGCAAATTCAAAATAGAATTTGAAGAAGAGTTCTGGTACTGCTGAGGATTGGGCCTAGAAAGAGAAAATAAAATGTTACTGCTCAAACCATTTTATACGTTAAAATCTAAAAGAAGGTTTGAAGATCTCTGTGACTGAATGGTTGAAATATTTTGGAAGAAGGAATAATTTATGATGTTTCCAAGGCCAAGAACTGGGTGCTCACTAGAATCACGAAAGGAGAACAGAGGAAATAATTCTAGCTTTGAGAGTAAGGTCAATTGAGAGATGGCAGTTAACTTTGAGATATATTTTCTCAGTAAATATTAAGGACTACAGGGTGGGGCAAAGAGAGGTTTACAATTGTCATATGGAAAATAATACAATAATAATATAAGAACAAACTGTTTTTACATACAACTCTAAACCTACTTTGGCCCCATCTGTAAATTAGTAGCTAAGGCTGTTAGAAATTTATTAGTAGGCCCTTATCGTCAATACCCACCGACTAAAGTATATTTGGGGAGAGTGATCAGCGTATGTTAGAAAGCAAGTTAGATGGAATTAAAGGCATTTTCAGCATATACTAACAGGGATATAAATCAAGATACTTGGAAATGCTAGTTAAATGAGTAAAATGAGAAGAATTAAGAATAATTAAAGTAATGCTCCCTCTGAAATCCGTTGTGACAGAAATCATTAATTTTCCCAACTATTCTTGGCTTTATTTCTTGAAAGTCCCTCAAGTCTGTCTGTTTGTCCTCAATCATATTTATCTGGTTTGATTCGCGTTTTCTTTGTTCATCTTCTGGCTTAATAGGAGGCTGCTGGCTTTCCTCCTTGCTTCCAGTCTCAAAAGTCTATCCGGCCTCCTTGCTATTATCCGGTCATTTCAAAGGACACATCACCACATCACACCCTTCGTTTGAACTCAACTACTGGTTCTCTTTCTTCGATAGCCTCTTATTGCTCTGTTAGATTCTGATCGTCACCCTTTCCACAGCTGACCTTGGGCTCTAGATAGTTTGTGAACACATTGATCTCTCCACAGTAAGGTATTTTTTGAACTAAGGGATGCCTTATTCATTTCTATTTTTCTTGTCTAGCACCGTATCTTTCTCATGTTAGGTTCCCAATAAGAATGGGTTTCTTAAGGACCTAATTGTGTCCCCACACATTTGTTTGTTGAAGGCTAACTTCTAACGGGACTATATCTGGAGACAGGGTATTTAAAGAGATAATTAACGTTAAATGAGGTCATATGGATGGAGTTCTAACCCAATAGAACTAGTGTCCCTGTAAGAACAGAAAGAGATACCAGAATGCTCTGTGTCTCCTTGCACAAGCACAGAGACAAGGCTCTCTGAGGACACAGGAGAAGCCACTGTCTGCAAGCTGAGGAATTTCACAAGAAACCAACCTGCCCAGACTCCAAATGGTGAGAACATACATTTCTATTGTTTAAGCTGCCGGCATGTTGCTATGGCAGCCTGAGCTAACTAAATAAGGGTTGAATTAGGCAGAGGTGGTGGGTTGGCTCTAGCAGCCATCTGCCATGAAAAAGTCTAGGGTACTTGGTGCTGCAGATCATCTCAAAGTCTGTGAGAAAATGGAACCGCAAGAACGTGAATCTTTGCCTGTGGACCGGAGGCTCCTAAGAAAGATTTATCCCCAAATAAATTTGCAGATTTTTTTTTTTTAAAGATTTATCCAAGAGAATACCCAGGTATTTTAAAGAAATGCCCTCTATAATAGGGGCGTACTTTTCTTGCACAAACTGCTGGGATGTGCTGAGGACCCAAGGGTCGTTGATGTGGTGAGAGGGAAGAGCAGAGGAGGAATTGCTGGTGATCTGAGGATGTGTCTATCTGTATCAGGACTCTTGGGTTTTATGGGCTCATGAATCAAGCCTGAGGCATCAGATTTTGATTTAAGATTATCCACTGGGAAGCAAATTTTGTTTGAACTTTGCTTAAACCTTCCTGAGCAAAGAGAACCTTCAGACATGCTCTGTGAACCCCTATGTATGGCCCCACAGGACTGGGGGATGGATGTCTCACATAATGTACTGCGAGCGTCCACTGGACACACACTGCTGTGCACGCCCAGCAGAATGGCATTTGAAGAGGGATTGTGGGGGATCTGGCCTCCCGTGTTCTGTTTGGTTGCCGCTCCCTAGTTGCTCTGTGAATTAAGATAGAAACAAAATAAGGGAATTATGATTTAAAGAACAACAAGGGTAAGGGCCTTCATTAAGCTGCCTCACAATCAGTGAACCATTCAACCGAAAGTAGTGGGGAGTTTCAAAGTTGCCTCTCAAGTTCAGGGCTGCCATGCTTTTAACTTCTGCGATGCATTTCCTCATCTAACGTCCTCCACCAGCTAGGGCAAACTATGCGTGTGCTCACTTGGGTATGAGGACAATGCTTCTTCAGATGCCCAGGATATAATTTGACAATCTGACGAGTGCGTTCTTGTCATGTATCTCATTGGATTTATACAGTGGCTACATCATGTTTCAAGTTAATTCAAGGAACCATTTTATTGAATTCACTTCCCACTGCTACACAGCCCAGCACGTTCCACATTTAGTCCCCAATGGTTCATTCAATGATTATGGTAGGTTTTAGAGAAATAAAAATTCTAGGCATCTTTCAGATGAAAGGCCAAACATATTCCATGGAGATGTCTTTATAAAACATCTGAACTGCAGGGGACTCAGAGAGCTACAAAAGCACATGGTTTAATACTGGCCCTTTTGTTTCGTGATTTTGTTATTTGTTGAATTTTGCTTTGATTTTTTACTTCAAATTGTATCTCTTTTAAAACAACTCAGTGTTATGTTTAAAGGGTGTTTGATCTTTTGTCAATTAGAAATTCTCAGAAAAATAGAACATATGCAATTATTTTATGTGGTAGAAAATTGAGAAGTTTGAACAAACAAGAATTAGTTTCAAAGAGGACATACAGAAGGCCAAGAGATATAGGAAAACATGCTCTTTCACTAATCATCCGAAAGATGCAAATCAAAACGACAATGAGGTACCATCTCACACTTGTCAGAATAGCTACCATCAACAAATCAACAAACAACAAGTCCTGGCGAGGATGCAGAGAAAAAGGAACCCTCGTGCAGACTGGTGCAGCCACTCTGAAAAACAATATGGCGTTTCCTCAAAAAATTAAAAGTGGAACTCCAATTTGACCCAGTGATCCCACCTCTAGGAATATATCCTAAGAAACTAGAAACACCAATCAGAAAGGTTAGATAGCAGCACAATTTATAATGGCTAAGATTTGGAAACAACCTAAGTGCCCAACAACAGATGAGTGGATTAAAAATGGTGGTACATCTACACAGTGGAATGCTATGCTGTCATAAAAAAGAAATTCTTACCATTTGCAACAGCATGGATGGACATGAAGAGCATTATGCCAAGCAAAATAAGTCAGGTGGAGAAAGATAAATATCACATGATCTCACTCATTTGTGGAATATAATGAACATTATAAATTGATGAACAAAAATAGATCCAGAGACAGAGAAGCATTGAACAAACTGTCAAACCTCAGAGAAAGGGGGGTGTGGGATAAGAGAGCAACCAAATGACTTGTATGCATGCATATGGGCATGGTCCATGGACACAGACAGTCTTGGGGAGTGGAGTGAGGACATATACTGTGGGGCAGGAAGAGTGGGGGAGAGATAAATGGGGGGAAAGGAGACATATGTAATACTTTAAACAATAAATAATTTAAAAAGAATTAGTATTAGACTCTTTTTATGGTTTACTGAGTTACATTAAATAATGGTGATGCTATGTCAATAATACCATTTCAGTTCATTGTTTTTTTTTGTTTGAAATTTAGCTAAAATTGAAACCTATTTCATTAGTGTTGTAGATTATAACAATATATACAGAAGATACCATGGTCATGACTAAGCCCATCTCTGAAAGTATAAAATAATTTATTTTTACATAATTTTACATATTCTCTTTATATTTTATCACATTACAAGAGGAGAATCATTGAAAAAATAGGAAAGTATATTATGATTTTTCTTACTATTGACTATTAAAACTGGAGCTATATTCTAAAGCCTATGAAACTATGAATCACAATCATGTTGGCTTATTTTATTAGCCATTAAATATATTTTATCTTTTTGTCCAGAATTTGGTAGAATGCTAGGGAAAAATAACACTCACACACAACCATGAGTTAGTTTAATTTTATAAATCAATTAAAATGTGATTAATATCATTGGTAGGAGCATGTCTATGGTGTGATAACAATTTATGAGCACTTCTGCAATCCATATTGCTTGTCTTCACTAACAATGTCTACATGTTCTGATGGTTGAATAAAAAGTATTTAAGAAAGCAGAAAGAAAAGTTTGTCATTGCTATTACTGCCACTTGACCTTCCTGCTCAATTACACTTCAAGTTCAATGATACCATCAAAGAAGAGAAAAATAGCTCCGTTTAGGTAGGAGGCAACCTAAAAAAGTGCGTGGATATCAGAACCATGCAAAAGAAAAGGCTATGATTGCTACTGCCTGATGATGGCCACGAGATGGCAGTGTGCCTCAAGGAATGGGGGGAAGAGGTGATTCTGCTCTGGAGCTGCTGGAAATCTTGCACAAACACTACCTGCTCTAAGCCAGAGGCAGGAATGAAGATCTGAAATTGTTCAAATATTTCAAACCTTTCAGAAAACCTTGCAAAAACAGCCTCTTGCCAGCTGCAAGTACTTAATTGCTCACATTGAATTTTGGATGATTCTGAATGGAATATTTATTTATTAGATTGCAGATCTCTTCACGACTACCCTCCCCAGAATGCAGCTCAGCATGTGGAACACAGCAGGGGTGTGTGTGTGTGTGTGTGTGTGTGTGTGTGTGTGTGTGTCTGTGTGTGTGTGTGTGTGTGTGACTTTCTTCTTCTTTTCTCTCTTTTGAGGTGACCTCATTACTCCACTCATCTACACCAAATGATAACCCACAGATCTATCTGCAACCTACTCAAACACCTCCATTTTAGTATGTTTCACACACATCTTTAATTCCACTAACTTAACTTCCATGCCTGATCCTCCACAACCTACTTCTTTTACAGTGTTTGCCAGTTTGTCATCTAACCAATCCCTAACACTAAAAATCTGGAAGCCATTTTTACACTCTTTTCTATTCCTCACTCTTGCTATCCATACCATCTTAGGCTGTTTTGAGTCTCTCTGCCTTCAAGATTTTTACAACTATGCCCACTTTTTGCTGTGTCTTGATCCTAGTCCCTGATCCTGCACTGAGATTCTGACATAATCCCTGTGAATGCATTTATGTTCCCTCCTTGCTTATTCTTTGCATCCAGAGTGACCTTTTGCATGCAAATCAGACTGTGAGACTTTGGCTTTACCCCATCTCTGCCAGTCTGCTCAGTCTAGCCACACTGACTCTTTAATTCTTGCTTTTTTCTTTCCAACTTCAAATCCTTGGATCCTGGTGTTAACACTGTTTGGAATGCTATTCCTTCCCTCTTTAACTAGTGTCTTACCTTTCAAACCTCACTTTCAATGTCACTTGCTCAGGAGGCCTTCCCTTACCCAGAAGACCAGGTTAGGCCTTCCTGTTAGATCACATGCTACTTGCCCTGTGTTGTACTTATCACACTTGTGATCACTGTTCACTGTTCCTTGCCAGACTATCAGTGCCATGAAGGAAGAGACTACAGCTGTCTTTACCCATCACTATATCTTCTATATCTAGCACAGTGCTGGCAATATAGTTGCCATTCACTGCATATTTATTAAATGGATGACCTCACCAATGGAAATATTTGTGAGAATTGAATGTATGAGTTAACATACATGATTTAATTATTTTTAATGGTGGCTCTTTTAGTAGAGTATTTTGGGTGGTGTAGGGATGGAGTAGACTACTTCAAGACTGTACTGTAAAGGGATGCTGCGGGGGCATAGTTAGAAAACTGTACTTTTTTCTGGTATGTGCCCTATATCAATAATCCTTTTACAGGGGTAAGGGAAGTCGGTTCCTAATCCTGGGGCATGGTGCAATAAGGAAGTCACTCTTGAGGATAAGCACATGGTTGGCTCACCATTTTTTTTACTGGATTTGTCATTTGTGTTAAGAATATTAGTGATAACATGAAATCCTGGAAGGTAGCTCAGTTGGTTTGACTGTGGTCCTAATATGCCAAGGCTATGAGCTCAATCTCCAGTCAGGGCACAATGAATACATTAATAAGTAGAACAAGAAATCAATATTCTCTCTCTCTCTCTCTCTCTCTCTCTCTCTCTCTCTCTCTCTCTCTCTCTCTCCTCCCTCTCCTCTCCTCTCTATAATCAATACATTTTTTTTAAAAAAGAATAGCAATATAATAAATAAAGACCTTTTGCATCTTTTCCTATAGGAATCAATAGGAGGAACATAGTATATTTGGAAATTCTAGAGTAGCACCTTCCAATAGGATTTTCTGTGGTAATGGAAATATCTTACAATCTCTGCATGTACTATGTACTATGTACTATGGCATCCCCTTCTCAAATGTGGTTTTGAACACTTGAAATTTATAAAATGCAAATTAGAAACTAAATTTTAAAATTTTGTTTAAGGGAAGTTATATTTAAATTTCAATAGCCCCGTGTGGCTAATGACTACTGTGGTGGATTGTACTAGAGGATGTGGATTTTGCTAAGATGCAGATGGCTGAGTGCAGCAAATGTTTTGTACTGGAATGCCTTTCATTACAAGGACTCTGAGTTATGGATTTGACATTCTTTTATTTATACTGATGCTCCCTTTCCAACAACCATGTAAAATCATATCTTTCTGGAGAAGAAGTAAGATGTGAATGTTTTTTCAATAGAAAACACATAGGGGCTATTTTATAAGCATGGATTCCTCTCATTCTTAGAGTGTATCATCTTCTAATTCAATGTAGCAGCTTTCATTTCCCATCAGATAAAAACAGATGCCTCAAACCTATTCCAAAAGTCACTTTCAGAAAGCAGTTAGTAGAAATATCGCCTTGCCTCCTGGGATAGCAAATAGTAAGACTTTGAAATAAAACAGGAGCTACGCTACTTCTGGAATTCCAGTGTGTCTTGTTAGTGTTGCTGTCGAGCCCCTTGATGCTTTTATGACATGTTTCATGACATCAAAATACTTTACAAAATTGAATTCATGTCTACAACAGTTGTTCAGGTTCGCTCAGTTGGATAGAACAATACTTTCTACTTGATCTTTTTCATGTAGAGAGTAGATGAAAAGTATATATATATAACCTTTCTCTGTGTGTGTCTAATGCACAAGAAAAAAATTCTAGCCAGTGTTAGAGCATCACATGAGGGTAAAGGGACAAGGCAGCACGTGGCTGGAGGAGCCTGGCCCAGTGGCTTTGAATGACCCAGGCTTTACCCAACTCTGATGACAGCTAAGGAAATTGTCAACTCAGTGCAACTATAGCCTGTTTGTCACACTGTGGTTGGGAAGCTCTGTTGACTTGGTACTCATGAGTGCAGGGCAATGCTTCCTAAAATTTAATGTACACGAGTCTACTGGACATGTCATTAAAGACCAGTAGCTCTTTAATTCAGTAGCTCTGCAGATGGACCCAAGATCCTGGATTTCTAACAAGGTCCTAAGGATGGTAATGCTGCAGGTACACCACCTGCACTTTGAGTCATCAGGTACTAGGACATAAATTTAATTTACATGTTGGGGGTCAGTTTTGCTTTGAAAAGTATTATTGTATTTCTTTTTATAAATTTTATTTTTTAGTTACAGTTGACATTCAATATTGTTTTATTTTCAGATGTACAGCATCGTGGTTGGACAATTATATAATTTATAAAGCTACTCCCCTAACCCAATAATTCAAGTACTCATCTGTCACCATACATAGTTATTATAATACTAGAGGCCCAGTGCACAAATTTGTGCAGCAGTGGGGACCCTCTACCTGGCCTGTGGGATCAGGCCCAAACCAGCTCTTTGATATTCCTGAGGGGCTACAGATTGCAAGAGGGCTCAGGCCAGGCTGAGGGACCCCACCAGTGAACAATCTGGGCGAGGGATGGACGCAGGAGATTGGCCAGCCAGGGAGGGACCACAGAAGGGCTCCAGTCCATCTCGATAAGTCCTGATCAGCCAGACCCCAGCAGCAAGCTAACCAACCAGTCGGAACATCTGCTCCCTGGTGGTCAGTGCATGTAATAGCTAGTGGTTGAGCAGCCTTAGCATATTTTTAGCATATCATGCTTTGATTGGTTGAATGGCTGACTGGTTGACTGGACACTTAGCATATTGGGCTTTTATTATATATGATTATTGACTATATTCATTATGCTGTACTTTATATTCCTGTGACTATTTTATAACTACCAATTTGTATTTTTTCATCCCTTCATCTTTTTCACTCTGCCCTTCAACTCCCCACCCCTCTGGCAATCATCAGTTTGTTCTCTTTATCTATGAGTCTGTTTCTATTTTGTTTGTCTATTTATTTTGTTCTTGAGATGTTATATATATATGTGAAATACGGTATTTATCTTTCTCTGTTTGGCTTATTTCACTGAGCACAATACAATCAATACTGTTGCAAATGGTAAGATTAATGTGTTTTATGGCTGAGTAATATTCTATTGTATGCATGTACTACAATTTCTTTATCAACTCATCTGTTGATGGGCATATGGGTTGCTTCCATTACTTGGCCATTGAAAGTAAGGCTGCAATGAGACATATTTCCATAAGTGGAATCTCTGGGTCATAAGGCAGATCTATTTTTTAATTTTTTGAGATAACCCCATACTGTTTTCTATAATGCCTGTACAAATCTGCATTCTTCCCAACAGTGTACAAAGGTTCCCACTTTAGCATATACTTGCCAGCACTTATTGTTTGTGGTTTTACACATAGCCATTTTGATAGGTGTAGAGTGATATTTCATTGTGGTTTTAATTTGCATTTTTTGCTGATTAGTAACATTGAGCCTCTTTTCATATGCTGCCTGGCCAGCTTAATGTCCCCTTTGGAGAAGTGTCTATTAAGGCCCTCTGCCCATAAAACTTATTATTAAATTCTCCCAACTATGATGCTGTGTTATCAGTCCAGGTGAGAGTCAATGAAAACTATTTCCTAGGGCTGGAAAAACAGCTCAGTACACACTGATAGGTAGTTGGTGGCCCTATGTCTACATTATCACTGGAAATCAGTAGACAAATGAGAATAACATCTCATAAGCAGGCAAACACAGATTACTAGCTCATTTTAAAAGGCCATAACTGATGGTTTGGTTGGAGGAATTATGGGAATAACCCTGGACTAGAAATTGGGAGACCAGCACTGACTGGCTAACTTACTATCGGGAAGGCATTACATTTCTTTGATTCTCAGTTTTTCATTTTGCAAACATGGGCTATGTTGTTTGTGGAAGGGTAAACTCCCTTTTACTTTTCGTTTTAACACAGGTACATGGTGTCATGGATGTGTGTGCTGGGCTGCTGGCTACTTCATAACAACCAGCAAGGTGAATTGAGCTATAATATAACTCAAAGAACTGACTGCCTTGTATGAAAATGTAATAAATTTTAAAATAATAGTAATACTAGGTTTGTGCTTCAGGGTTTTGTAAATTCTAATCTGTAAATTCCATGTGTGTAAGAACACTGAGGTCAGCCCTAGCCAGTTTGGCTCAGTGGATAGAGCATCATTCTGCAGACTCAAGAGTCCCAGGTTTGATTCCGGTCAAGGGCATGTACCTTGGTTGTGGGCACATCTTCAGTAGGAGGTGTGCAGGAGGCAGCTGATCAATGTTTCTCTCTCATCGATGTTTCTAACTCTCTATCCCTCTCCCTTCCTCTCTGTAAAAAAGCAATAAAATATATTTAAAAAAAGAACACCGAGTTGAGTGCTAAGTACAGGATGGGTGCCTAAGAAATTCTTGATAATTTTGATAATGGAGGTAAAAAGCACCTTGTGACTGTAGCCTAGCACCAGATATAGAGTAGGAGCACAATAAACAGTAGCTAAGAGAATGAATGAATGAATGAATGAATGAATGAATGAATTAGGTCAATGATGGACATTGAGTTCTTAGATTTATTTTCTCTTTCTGAAATTGCTTCATCCTCACTGTGATCTCTCAGCTTGTCCGTCTTCCAGACTTTCTCTTTTCCATTCAACACCTGTTCATTTCTAAAATGCTCCCTTGAGTTTGTTTTTGTTTATTTGTTTTTAATCCTCACCTGAGGATATTTTTCTATTGATTTTTAGAGAGAGTGGAAGGGAAGCAGAGAGAGAGAGAGAGAAAGGAAGAGACAGAGAGAGAGAGAGAGAGAGAGAGAGAGAGAGAGAGAGAGAGAGAGAGAGAGAGAGAGAAGCGATTGGTTGCCTTCAGCACATACCTTGACTGGGAATTGAGCCTGCAACCCTTCAGGTGCATGGGTCAAGATTCTAACCACTTAGCAATGCTGGTCAGGGTGCACACCCCCATGTGTTTTATGCACTGGTGAAAAAGGTCCATCTCCTATGACCACATTCACGTGACAAATGAGCCTAGATTATTCAGAATTGTCACTTTTCTTCAACTACCAGTAGGATCTATAAAATTTGGACCTGATACTATAACTTCCCAATTAAGATAATCTCTTTTTTAATAAAACAAATGAAAAAATATTCAGGGCCATGTATTTGCACAGATAAGTGTGAACATTTGAGTCAGCACACACTTGTAGACATTTGAATAGAGATAGGTGGGAAGGAAAGTGATCAATGAGAAATGAGGAAGAACTGTCCAGTCTTCATAATCGGAGATTTAAAAAGAAATTTTTGGTGATTTTTCAGAAGGGATTTCAGTCTTTCTACCTTCCTCCCCTTAAATAAAAGAACATGACTGTTTTAGTAATTGATGTATAACTAATTAAAAATATTTTTGTCTTAGTTAAATAATGCTGCACCTCTTCTTTTAAAAAAATATATTTTATTGATATTTTACAGAGAGGAAGGGAGAGAGATAGAGAGCTAGAAATGTCGATGAGAGAGAAACATCAACCAGCTGCCTCTTGCACACCCCCCACCGGAGATGTGCCCGCAACCAAGGTACATGCCCTTGACCGGAATCAAACCTGGGACCTTTCAGTCCACAGACCGACGCTCTACCACTGAGCCAAACCGGCTTTGGCTGCACCTCTCCTTTTTTTTTTTTAATTTATTTTTTTAATTTTTTTATTTTTTAAATATATTTTATTGATTTTTTTTGACCCCCTCCCTCCCTCCCACACATCCCCTCCCTCCCCAAAGTTTTGTGTCCATTGGTTGCACTTATATGCATGTATACAAGTCCTTCGTTGATCTATTTTCTCCCCCAGATCTTCCTCCCCTCCCCGCTGTAATTTGACAGTCTACTTGTTGATATACTGTCACTATATCTATCTTATGGTTCATCAGTTTATAATGTTCTTTATTATCCGCAAATGAGTGAGGTCATGTGGTGTTTCTCTTTCATTGATTGGCTTGTTTCACTCAGCATGATGTTCTCCAATTCCATCCAGGTTGCTGCAAATGATGAGAAATCCTTCTTTTTTATGGCAGCATAGTATTCCATTGTGTAGATGTACCAAAGTTTTTGGATCCAATCATCTGCTGACGGACACTTCGGTTGTTTCCAAATTCTGGCTATTGTAGATTGTGCTGCTATGAACATAGGGGTGCATATATCCTTTCTGATTGGTGTTTCTAGTTTCTTGGGATATATTCCTAGAAGTGGAATTACTGGGTCGAATGGGAGTTCCATTTTCAGTCTTTTGAGGAAACTCCACACTGTTCTCCACAGTGGTTGCACCAGTCTGCACTCCCACCAGCAGTGCACGAGGGTTCCTTTTTCTCCACAACCTCGCCAACACTTGTCGTTTGTTGATTTGTTGATGTTGGCCATTCTGACAGGTGTGAGATGGTACCGCATTGTTGTTTTGATTTGCATCTCTCGAATAATTAGTGACTTTGAGCATGTTTTCATGTGCCTTTTGGCCTTCCTTCTGTCTTCTTTTGAAAATATTCTATTTAGGTCCATTGCCCATTTTTTAATTGGATCATTCATCTTCCTTTTATTTAGTTGTATAAGCTGTTTGTAGATGTTGGAGATTAAACCTTTATCAGTGGTAACATTTGCAAATATGTTCTCCCACACAGTGGGCTTTCTTGTTGTTTTGTTGATGGTATCTTTTGCTGTAAAAAAGCTTTTTATTTTGATGTAGTCCCATTTGTTTATTTTCTCTTTAGCTTCGATTGCGCTAGGGGTAGTATCAGTGAAGAAGTTCTTTTGGCATACGTCTGAGATTTTGTTGCCTGTGGCTGCTTCTAGTATTTTTATGGTTTCCCGTCTGATGTTTAAGTCCTGTATCCATTTTGAGTTTATTTTTGTGTATGGTGTAAGTTGGTGACCTAGTTTCATTCTTTTGCATGTATCTGTCCAATTTTCCCAACACCATTTATTGAAGAGACTGTCTTGACTCCATTGTATATTTGTGCCTCCTTTGTCAAATATTAATTGAGCATAGTGATTTGGGTTGATATCTGGGTTCTCGATTCGATTCCATTGATCTATATGTCTGTTTTTGTGCCAGTAACAGTGGCTTTGTAATACAGTTTGAAGTCTGGTATTGAGATCCCTCCTACTTTACTCTTCTTTCTCAGGATTGCTGTGGCTATTCGGGGTCTTTTATTGTTCCAAATGAACTTTTGGAGAGTTCTTTCTAGGTCAGTGAAATATGCCGTTGGTATTTTAATGGGGAGTGCATTGAACCTATAGATTGCTTTAGGAAGTATGGACATTTTGATGATGTTGATTCTACCAATCCATGAACATGGTATGTTCTTCCATCTGTTTACATCTTCCTCTATTTCTTTTTTCAGTGTCGTGTAGTTTTCCGCGTATAGGTCCTTTACTTCCTTAGTTAAGTTTATTCCTAGGTATCTTAATTTTTTTGGTGCGATCGTAAATGGAATTGCTTTTTTAGTCTCTGTTTCTATAAACTCACTGTTGGTGTATAGAAATGCCATAGATTTCTTGGTGTTAATTTTGTATCCTGCTACATTGCCAAATTCATTTATTAAGCCAATTAGTTTTTTAATGGAGTCTTTTGGGTTTTTTATATACAATATCATGTCGTCTGCAAATAAGGATAACTTTACTTCTTCTTTTCCAATTTGGATGCCTTTTATTTCCTCCTCTTGTCTAATTGCAATGGCTAGTACTTCCAGTACTATGTCAAAGAGGAGTGGCGATAGTGGGCATCCCTGTCTTGTTCCTGTTCTTAGAGGGAATGGTTTTAGTTTTTGCCCATTGAGTATGATGTTGGCTGTGGGTTTATCATATATAGCTTTATTACGTTGAGGTATGATCCTTGTACTCCCACCTTGTTAAGAGTTTTTATCAGGAAAGGGTGTTGGATTTTATCAAATGCTTTTTCTGCATCAATTGATATGACTATATGATTTTTATCTTTCAACTTGTTTATGTGATGTATCACGTTTATTGATTTGCGGATATTGTATCAACCTTGCATTCCTGGGATAAATCCTACTTGGTCATGGTGTATGATCTTTGTGATGCTCTGCTGGAGCCGATTTGCTAGAATTTTGTTGAGGATTTTGGCATCTATGTTCATGAGGGATATTGGTCTGTAATTCTCTTTCCTTGAGTTGTCTTTATCAGGTTTTGGTATTAGGGTGATGCTGGCTTCATAGAAGGAGTTTGGAAGTGTTCCTTCCTCTTGAATTTTTTGGAATAGTCTGAGAAGGATAGGTTTTAGTTCTTCCTTGAATGTTTGGTAAAACTCTCCTGTGAAGCCATCTGGCCCTGGGCTTTTGTTTGCTGGAAGCTTTTTGATGACTGTTTCAATTTCTTCCCAAGTCACTGGTCTATTGAGATTTTTAGATTCTTCCTGATTGAGTTTTGGAAGTTTGTATTTTTCTAGGAATATGTCCATTTCCTCCAGGTTGTTCAGTTTGTTGGAATAGAGTTGTTCGTAGTATTTTGTAACAATCCGTTGTATTTCAGTGGGGTCTGTTGTTATTTCACCTCTTTCATTTCTGATTTTGTTTATTTGGGTCCTCTCTCTTTGTTTCTTGGTTAGCCTGGCTAGAGGTCCATCTATCTTGTTTATTCTTTCAAAGAACCAGCTCTTGGTTTTGTTGATCTTATGTATTGTTTTTTTGGTCTCTATGTCGTTTATCTCCACTCTGATTTTTGTTATTTCCTTCCTTCTGCTTACACTGGGCTTTTCTTGTTGCTCCTTTTCTAACTCTTTGAGTTGTAGAGTTAGATCATCTGTTACTATTTTTTCTAGTTTTTTGCAATAGGCTTGTAAGGATATGAACTTCCCTCTCAAAACTGCTTTTGCTGTGTCCCATAGATTTTGGATTGTTGTGTTTTCATTGTCATTTGTTTCCAGGATGTTTTTAATTTCTTCCTTGATTTCTCTGGTAACCCAGCCCTTGTTTAATAGCAAGCTGTTTAGTCTCCATGTGTTTGATTTCTTTGGATTATTTTTATTGCAGTTAATTTCCAGTTTTATGCCATTGTGGTCTGAGAAGATACTTGATATGATTTCTATCTTCTTGAATTTGAAGAGACTTTGCCTATGTCCCAAAATGTGGTCTATGTTTGAGAATGTCCCATGTGCACTTGAGAAGAATGTATATTCTGTGGCTTTGGGGTGGAGTGTCCTGAAGATGTCAATTAATTCCAACTGGTCTAGTGAGTCATTTAGGATTGATATTTCTTTGCTGATTTTTTGTTTAGATGATTTGTCGAAGGGTGACAGTGGGGTATTAAAATCTCCTACTATGATTGTATTGCTATTAATCTCTCCCTTAATGTCCTCCAGCAGTTTTTTAATGTATTTGGTTGCTCCTGTATTGGGTGCATATATATTTACCAGGGTTATTTCTTCTTGTTGGATTGTTCCCTTTATTATTATGAAGTGGCCATCATTATCTCTTGTTATGTCCTTCACTCTGAGATCTAATTTGTCAGATATAAGTATTGCTACCCCAGCTTTTTTTTCATTTCCATTTGCCTGGAAAACTTTTTTCCATCCCTTCACCCTCAGTCTGTGTGCATCTCTTTTTCTGAGGTGGGTTTCTTGTAGACAACAGATGTATGGGTCTTGTTTTCTTATCCAATCTGTTACCCTATGTCTTTTGATTGGAGCATTTAATCCATTTACATTTAAGGTTATTATTGATAGGTACTCATTTGACGTCATTTTTATTCTATACCCATGTTCCTTCTTCACTTCTTATTTCTTTATTTTTACAGTAGACCCTTTAGCATTTCTTGCATTGCTGGTTTGGTGGAGATAAATTCCTTCAGTCTTTTTTTGTCTGTGAAGCTCCTGATTTCCCCTTCAATTTTGATTGATAGCCTTGCTGGGTACAGTATTCTTGGATTCAGACCCTTCCTTTGCATGACTTTGTATATTTCGTCCCATTCCCTTCTGGCCTGATAAGTTTCTGTTGAGAAATCAGTTGCTAGTCTGATGGGGGTTCCTTTGTATGTAACTTTCTGTCTCTCTCTGGCTGCTTTTAAGATTCTTACTTTGTCATTGTTGTTTGCCAATTTAATTATAATGTGCCTTGGAGTCTGTCTTCTGGGATTCATTTTGCTTGGGACTCTGCGGGCATCTTGGATTTGTGTGGTTTTTTTCTTTTCTATTTCAGGAAAGTTTTCTGTCATTATTTCTTGAAATACTTTTTCCATGTCTACCTCAGTTTCCTTTCCTTCCGGAACCCCTATTATTCGAATATTATTTTGTTTTGTTATGTCCCAAAGCTCCCGTAGGCTCTCCTCCTGCTTTTTAATCTTTTTTTCTAGAAGTTGCTCTACTTGGGTATTTTTTTCCATCTTATCTTCTAGCTCACTGATGCGGTCCTCTGCTTCATCTAGTCTACTCTTGATGCTTTCTATTGAGTTCTTCATGGTAGCGATGTCACTTTTCATTTCTTGTTGGTTCTTCTTCAGTTCCTCATGGCTCTTCTTCATTTCCTCATGGTTCTTCCTCATTTCTTCTTGGCTATTGTCAAATTTCTCTTCCATTCTTTTTAGCCATGCTATGATCATTACTCTGAATTCTTGCTCTGGTAGGCTGCTTACCTCTGACTCGTTTACTTCCTTTTCTGGTGATGCTTGCTTTTCTTTCACGTGCGGACTATGTTTTTGTCTCCCCATCTTTTCAGGAAGTCTGGTTATGTGGTATTCCTTCTCCTGCATTGATTTTTGAGGTACAAAATACAACACTACCAGGTACAACACAAGAGGCACTTAACAGGAATGTATTTACAATATTAATAACCTCTAATAAAGGTGACCACTAGAGAAAGGCAACTTAGGGGATAGTTGAGAAGGAATAGAGGTAAAAATAAAATAAAGAAAATTTTTTTTAAAAAAAATTAAAATTAAAATAAAAAAAATAATTAAGTAAATTAAAAAAAAAAGAGGGATAAAGAGATAGAAAAAGAAGAAGAGGAAAAAAATAATGACAAAATGAAGTTGGAAAACAGGGAAAAAAAGAAGATGGAGAGAGAGAGAGAGAGAGAGAGAGAGAGAGAGAGAAAGAGAGAGAAGAAGCAAACTAAAAGAGAAATGTGAAACCAACTATATATATGTGGAGAAAATTGCCAAAGAACAACCTCCGGACCCCGCCAATGCCAGTAACTATATTTGGAGATTAATACAAACTACTATATCCACTATTATTAAGTAAGGCTATGATATACAGAAGTAAAAAAAACAAACAAAAACAGAGGATTTAAAAAAAAATACAAAGCAACAATAACTATACAGGAATAAGCATAACAATTTCACTAAAAAGCATAAAAATTCACAATAATCAACCTTCACACAAACAATGTGACAAGGATAGAGGGGAGAACAGATTTTTTTTTTTTTTTTTTTAACTAGTTAATATAGTGCAGAGATTGGTATTTATACACTTGGATCAGGGGTTGGAACTTAGGTCTATAAGTATAGTGAGAGCTTTAGCAGGGGGTATACAGAGAGAATAGAGGAAAAACTAAAGCCAGAATGGGATAGGATAAACTATAGACTAAAGGGTAAAGTTTAGTAGGAGAGTGATATTGTAAAGGTTGAGTTGGGATAGGGTTGAATGATGCTATAGTAGAGATTAAAATAGAATGAAGGTTACTCCTAATGCAAAATAAAGAAAAAATAAAATGGTACTAGAGAGAGAGAGAAAAAAAATAAATAAAAATTTTTTTAAAAAATTGCAAAATAGCAGTAGTAATAGTGATTATAGAGATTGAAAAATGTAATAATTGAAAAGGTAAAATCAAGTAAGGAAAAAAGAAAAAAAAATTGTTTCTTAAGTAAAAGATATGAAAAATGAAAATTAAATAAAAGATGTAAAAAATGAAAATAAAATAAAGAATAGCAAAATTAGCATAAAAATGACCAGTAGTAGTCCCTTACTTCCTCAGTTAATGTATTTGGCACTTCTGATTCTCGGACCAGACAGTCTTGCAGTTCCCAGCTTTCCACTGCACCTCAGTTTTGTAAGGTAATCCTTAATTTTAAGTAGGCTATATCTTAGTTATTTGTGTCCATTTATTTTTGATTAATTAAAAGACAAAAGAAAAGAAAAGAAAAAAAAGAAAAAAAAAGAAGGGCAGTTTGTAATTCAGCTCTTAGGTGTCAGTGTTTCTGGTTTGACCTCCCAGTCTTTTTGGTTGCTCTGGCCTTCTTTCTCTATGGCTCTAGCTGGCAGGGTGCTAGCTGGCTCCCAGACTATCTCTTCTGGCTCCGATCCCTTGTTTCCAGGAAGGGAATTTCTCCCTGCAAATTCTCCAGATATGCCCAACTAGGCAGGCCTTCCCTAGTATTCCGAAGCTAGGGGGTGAAGGGGATCAGGCGCCGAGGTGTCCAGATGTTCCGCCCTTGGCGGGACAGCCGCGATTCTTAACACTCTGTCCCCTGTCCCCTGGCGTTTGTGTTTTTTTTTTAAAAAATAAAATAAAAAATTCCCGCTTCTGGGGAAGCTTATGCCAAACCCAGCACTAGATGTCGCTGCAGCCGACAGGGCTCAGCTTTGCGGGCGCTCCATGGAGGCGGGGCCGGAACTCTCCGGCTACCAAAGCTGGCCATGCCGCAGTACCGCGATCTCTCAGGCTTTCCCCGCAAACTCTGACCTTTCCGTGGGTGACCGAAGAACTCCTTTGAATCCACGCGCCTGCGCCAATTCGGGCGTCTCAGCTACTGGATGGACCTCTCCGCAGTGGGCTTTCCCGGCCTCAGAGAAGCCACTCCTTTCTCACAGCGCCGCAGCCGCTGCCGCTGCCGCCGCCGTGGCCAGGAAATTCTGTCCAGAGGATCGCTCCCTAGCTTGCTAGAGACCTCGGCTGCCCCTCAGCTGCTAATAAACCCTCCCTGAGCGACTCAGATGCCACTTTTATCTGTTCTGGGACCAGAGTCAGAACAGGTCCGACTGTTCGGTCGCCATCTTCAAGCTCCGCCCCCTGCACCTCTCCTTTTATATTGTTTCTACATTGGTAAAACCTTGTTACAGTTGACATTAGGATGCTCTAGATTTGAAGTAGCTGCTTGATTCTAGTCAATAACATCATTCTCTGACAAATTTCTCAGATACACAAAACCAATTAATCCAAGCCTGCTTAGTTTTTGACAGAGGTTTTCTTTCAAAGATAACAGAGCTTAAATTTAGATAACTCTTTCCTTTAATGAATTTAGACTGATCATTCTTTTCTTACTAAATAATTTTATTGCCTACCCTAGCACACTTACAGTGGTGTCCCAACTAGGTAACTGCATTAGAAACTATGAGGGTGGGCATTTGAAGAAGAAATCTAGGCCATTCTTAAACCCACTGATTCTGACATTTGAGAATATGTTTTACATCATCACTCTTCACTAGGCTGTCTAAACTGAAACCTGGGAAAGATTTTAATTCCTTTTCCTTACTTCCCATATTAAATTCACTTGATCACATCTAGCTCTCCACAATTCTCTTTTCCCTTTTATTTCCATATCCACTGCCTTCAGTCAAGTCCTCCTAATTTTTCTCCTAGGCATCCATAGAGGTGACCTCCAACCAGACATCTGCTTCCTTTCTTACCCCTCCAGTCCAGTCTCCATACCATGACCAGAGTCACCGTAAACACATGGGGTTATGCCCTTCATGGTGAGGTCTCTTATGTGTCCCTGAGTCCATGCTTATGAGCATGGTATGTAGATCCTTTCTCTACTGACTCCTCCTAACCTTTCCCGTATCATTTTTACCCCCCCCCCAATGTCTTCTCTTTGCTTATATTCCAGGTCTAACTTCTCAAATAAATGTGTTCCTTTATTGGTCATGCATTTTCTTGTTGTTCTAACTGCTTCACTTTCTTTGTCTTTTTGGCATACTTCTAACGATTCTTCAAGATCCATTTCATAGGTCACGTTTTTTCTGGAACTTTATATCACTCCCTCCCCGCCCATCTTTCTTAGCCTAATTAATTACTTCATATATCTATTCCCAAGGGACTCTGTACATAGTTCATTACAGAGCTTATCATAGAATGATTTTCATGAATATATGGGTTTGTTTTCTTCAAGCATTTAAATTATCTGAGGATAACAATCAGTTTTGTTTATCTTTGTATATTCTGCTCTTGGCACTTAGTAAAATACTCTATAGTGTAGGTTGAATTAAATGTGTTAAACCTTGTTGTTTTCCCCTTTCATATAAAATGAAGAAATTGCCACCTATGTATTATAGAAGAACGGGAGTTCTTGCCCCAGAGCCACAAGAGGTACAGGCAATGGCCTTAAGAGGTTTTAGGTGGTCCTAACAATTGACGTTGGTGCAGAGTAAAACAGCAACCTCATCATCTACCCTGAGATTATCTGTTTCTCTTCCACAATGCCTATGAGCTGCTTGAGGGAAAGGGTCATATCTTTTTTATCTTTGAATCCCAGATCTGAGCAATATTAGTATTCCATTGTTGCTGTAACAAATTGTCACTTAGTAGTTTAAAACAACATAAATGTATTAGCTTATATTCCTAGAGATCAATGGGATAACTAGGATAAAATCAAGGTGTGAGAGAGCTGAATTCATTTTTGGAAGCTCCGGGAAGAACCCACACTCTTTTCAAGCTTGTATGGCTGCTCATATTCATTGGCTTGTAGTATCCTTCTGTGCTTAAAGCCAGCAATGGCCAATTAAGTCTTTCTCACTCTGACATCTTTCAATCTGGCTCCCTCTTCGATTTATAAAGAGCCTTGTGGTTATATTAGACCTCTCTGGATAATTCACTATATCCTCCCTCTATCAACAGAGGCTGATTTGCAACCTTAATTTTATCTTCTACTAAATTCCCCTATGTTATTTTAGACTTTGCAGAATGAGTGGACAGGGCCTTTTGGTGATTGTGGCCTGGCTTTAAACCTCAGGGTAAAATTGTGAAAGCAATGTTGATTGGAGTGGGGTTAGAGATGGTAAGGGTAAAATTCCCTGGTAAGGATGGAGGGCTTCAGCTGCTGGACCTGATGGTTGCTTTTTCTGTTAGGAACCAATGTGGTAGACTGACCCTAAAGTTACTACTGATAAACCACACCTTTTTATGTTCACAGATTTGTGTAATATCCTTCCCTAGACTGTGGGTAATACCTGTAACTGGTTTCTAAATAACAGAATATGGCAATCACTCTTATGATTACGTTATTATATGGCAAAAGCGATAGGTTATTATTCCCATGCTTATGTTACATCATTTGACTTTAGTCTCAGTAGACTGGAACTAAAGACTCTCCTTGTGGCCTTGATGAAGTAAATGGCCACCAGAGAGAAGCCCATTTGAGATGGCCTCTAGAAATAGGAAAGAGCCACCACGACTTGTGAGCAACCTCTAGCCAATATCTAGCAAAAAGCCAGGGCCCTCAGTAATGCAGTCCAAAGGAAATGGGTCCTCTCCATTAATTTAATTAATTTGGAAGCAGATTCTTCCCCAGATGAACTTCCACATGAGAATGCAGCCCAAAGGATTACAACTTTTAAAATTTTAAGCAGAAGACCCAGCTAAAGTTATGTCCAGACTCCTGAGCTACAGAAACTGTGACATAATGTATGTGTATCATTCCAAACTACTAATTTGGAGACTCCTGCAGGGAATTTTGGAATCATGGAGGAGCTTCCCACTCTTTGGGGAGAAAGAAGTCCTGACTGTAGTTTAGCTCCATTTTGATGCTGGAAAGAAAAGCGAAGAAGAACAAGTTGAAACTCATTACTCTTTACCCAATTGTCAGTGAGAAAGAAGTAATAGAATGTATTGTTCTGATTCTGCTGGGCTTTCTCCCAGCCTTTTCTGAGGCCAACATTTGGAATTGAAGTTCATAGCAGGGGACTTTGCTTCATTAATCCTCACAGCAGTATTCTAACAGAAGGCTTCTTGAGCTTCCATTTTCTTTCAGATAGAATCATAGAGAGCTCTCATTTTCTAAAATCGTAATAAAGAGTCAGGTAAATAGCTGGGCATCGATGAATAACATTCATTATGCTTGAGCAGGTTAGTTATTAAAATTGTATGCTGGGCATACTGAATATACTATTTAACACCCCCATTATGGAAATACAAAGATCAGTCAAAACTCAGTGTGGATTAAAAAATTATTTGAAAGGGCTATTTTAGACTCATGGTCGTATTTATATGGTATATTTTTATACTTGTAAATGACTTTAAAATCCTCTTGCCCAGCCACTCTCCTACCTCCTCAGATACAATTATTGAGTGCAAAAGGATTAAGTGAATTGTTCCACATGGTTACACAACTAATTCTTATGAGAATCCAGTTTACAAGCTCAGAGTTTCATAATATTTTCACATATACACTCTAGAATCAGAATTTATGGAAGGTAAAAACAGTCTGCTAAGTTGATACTTCTGTTCTAAACAGAACTAAATATATCTGACACATCCAGACATGTAATGATTTCTTTTTACAAATATTTTCATACAATTCATTGGTGCCTCAGCTTCAATTTCAATTGATGTCTTCTGACATTTTGAATAATAATCGTTCTTGTTTTCCTTGGTTTAGGTATTGATTATGGTCTGAAGTGTGGTGCCTTTTTTTCACAGGTCTGTGGACTCTCATATTTTGGACTGAAGGGCATTATACCACTTTTATTCTGGGTTGGGACACTGAGTAGGGATTTAGATCAGAACTAAAAGGGGCACTTGTATGTGGTCTTAACATCAAGATGGTTTTTGACATAGGCTTCCTATATGGCAACAAATGGCAGCAGGAAGAGTACAAGTACAGTGTCCAGATAAAAAGCTACCAGGTTGCTTGTAGGTGGTTCAGAAAGAGGCAGGGGTGAGGGTATGGCATAACCTCATTCTAGGGCTAAACATAGAATTACAGAATACTAGAGTTGGGATATCCTATAGAATTTATCTTGTCCAACCTCACATTTTACAGTTCATTGGTCTGAGGCATTGAAAGATGACTTGTCTGAGAACCTATAGCTAGTAGTGGCAGTCTTAGTATTTGGAAGTGTCTAAGTATAATTTTCATTTACTCTCTATATTTGCTACTTTCATGTTTTTATCCACCCCACTGAATTATTCACACACACACACACACACACACACACACACACACACACACACACATCTTTTCTTCTCTACCACATTTTTGAAATTGGTGATGGTGCTGATAGCCGAGGGTATCTCCACAAAAATTGTTTTGAATGCTTATTGTGGGAGTGGTGTGGTAAAGATCACTGGACTTGGAGTTAAAAAAAAACCCACAAAACCTCCCCACAGGACTTGTCTTTGGTTCTCACTAACTTAAAGAGGATCAGCTTTTTTGAGTCTCAGTGTCCTCATCCATAAAATTCAGATAGAGAATTAATGGTGAGGTAGAGAGTGGAGGAATAGTTAGGAAGCCTCCCAGGGGAAGGCTGGGACGGTGGGGTCCAATGATTATGTTTCTGGGAGTTTGGCTACTTTGAGAGCTGCTGTGAAAATGCTTTGTAGACTTCAAAGTGCTCTCCACATGCTTATAGAACTTTGCTTAACTTGATCTTGAGACTGGAACTGTGAGCTCAGCCTGACACCAATAGCACCATAGGATGTCTATTGCGATTCAAGGTATTTGTGATCCTTGGGCAACGCTTACATGACCATTTGTGGCCTTGCTTCTGGAACCAAGCAGCAGAGGAGCTGGGAATAGTGGTGACAGCAGGGGCGTGAAGATCCTGAGCACTCCAGATCTGCTGAAAGGGAAAGCACACAGCTTGGGAGCTTTTCAACATAAGCCTCATGTGAACTGGAAAGATGTTGTAAGACCTACCTAAGGAACCAACCATAGGTCAAAATACTTTTAAACTATTAATTGCTATAGTTTAATGGGAAGCTGTAGCATTGATTTAAGTTCTAATTTCAATGATCATCTTCAGTTTCTATTTACTAGATGTGTAATGAAGCAGAACTAACCTTTGTAGTAACAAAGGTTACTACAGTGAATATCGGCACTATCTTCTCTTGCTTCCTTAGTCCTCTGGAAGACTTAATTTTTTTTTTAGATCCTCACCTGAGGGCATTTAAAAAACACACTTTATAGGAGAGAGATATGAGAGAGAAACATTGCTTGGTTGCCTCCCATAGGCATCCTAACTGGGGATTCAACCTGCAATCTTTTGGTGTACTGGACAGTGCTCCAATTGATTGAGTCAAGGCTAGATGACTTCGACATCTCCATACAGATAATTCTAGGCTAGTCTAAGGAGAAGTTAAGAGCAATATTTGGCAATGGTGAGAATTAGTAAATGTACCAGAACCTTAAATCCACAATAATGAAAATTAGAAAAGAATCTTGGATTCTAGAAAGCAATGATAAATGAAAGTTCAACCCTAGGGAACCCCAGTTTGGAAATATATTTCTAAGGTTTATAGTTCTTTTGCTTCACTACTTGGCAAAAAAGAGAAATCAATATAACATAAGCAGTTTCCAAGGGGCAAAGTAAAGCATAAACAGAATTTCAATGATTTTTCTTTTTCTTAGTGTGAACTTTTTAGAGACATTCTGAGAAAATCATCTTAGAACTGTTTTTTTTTCTTCCAAGGTTGCAGCTTGGGGAGCAGAAACATAAGTTAGAAAGGGAAATTCCATAATGAAAATGCTGGGACCAAATAAATAGAAAATAAACCAGAAGGACTGCTGTTTTTCCAAGCCAGAAATGAATTTATTTTCATGTAAAGTGTTGAATTAAAACCTTAAGTGTAATACTTTAAACTTCAAGACAAAGGAAAACCCAAGGTATAGTCAAATAAATTATTTTCTGAGATGCTACAAGGTGATGATGTATACTTAAAAGTTTTTACTGAAGTTTTTAGTTCAAAGTTTTCAATTGTTCTGTAGCCTCTAACTGCTGAGGTTTTGTTGCAGTTTTCTTTGAAGCCTATACTAGTACATCTCTGCTATGGCTGGAATGTTAGAGCGGCCCTATGCTTGCCTTAAAAGTGGGATTGAAAGGCAGGTTGTGAAACTATGAAGCTGTTAACAAGAAAGATATGATTCGTATCCCCATAAATTGGTCACAGATGTGCTTCTTTAGCATTTCCTTGACCTACTGGCCATCTACCAATTCCTCAAATTATACATTCTGCAGGAAGGGAAGTTGGGTTAAGACTATGAGTTCCCAAGCGTTTCCTTAAATATTTGCTTTCCTTATTGAGGTCTCCTTTATCGCAAAAAAATTGTAGACAGTCACAGAAGTAGAAAACAATTGAAGCCACCCTACCTGGTTTGGCTCAGTGGATAGAGCGTCAGCCTACAGACTGAAGGGTCCCAGGTTTGATTCTGGTCAAGGGCATGTATACTTGGTTACAGGCACACCCCCAGTGTGCAGGAGGTGGCTGATTGATGTTTCTCTCTCATTGATGTTTCTAACTCTCTATCACTCTCCCTTCCTCTTTGTAAAAAATCAATTAAAAAACAAAACAAAACAAAACAAAACAAGTGAAGCCAAAAGTGAGATTAGATGATGGCTATTACAAGGAATTAGCATATCCCCATTCTTTCCTCAGCTTCAAGCTGTCTTTCAAAGGTATCCCATTTAACATTTTCTGGACAACCTTTTTATTTTTTTATTTTTTAAGTCTTTATTTTTAAAAATATTATATATGTCCCTCCTTTCTCCCACTGACCTTTCCCACCTTGGCCTGCCCTCTACTCCAGACCTTCATCACTCTATTGTCTGTGTCCATGGGTTATGCATTTACGCATAAGAGTTCATTGGTTGATCTCTCCCACATACACCCCCTGTCTTCCCTCTGAGGTTTCACAGTCTGTTCTGTGTTTCTTGCCTCTGAGTCTATTTTTGTTTATCAGTTTATATTGTTCATTAGATTCTATATATGAGTGAGATCATGTGATACTTACTTTCTCTGACTGCCTTATTTCACTTAGCATAATGCTTTCCAGGTCCATCTATGCTGTTGCAAATGGTAAGAGTTCTTTATTTTTTAAGGCTGCATAGTATTCAATTGTGTAGATGCACCACTGTTTTTTAAATCCACTCATCTGCTGATGGGCACTTAGGCTGTTCCCAAATCTGAGGTGTTGTAAATTGCGCTGCTATGAACATAGGAGTGCATATATTCTTCCTGAGTGGTGTTTTTGATTTCTTAGGATATATTTCTAGAAGTGGGTTCATTAGGTCAAATGGGAGTTCAAGACTATTCAACAACCTCCTATATTTTCCCTTCTTTTAATTCTCATTATATTAATCTACCTCATACAGTTTAGATTGATTTATGTTCTTCCTAATCTCTCACAACTGTATATTAGGTGAGCATATTTTACAAGTTGAAATTATAAACTCCATTTAGGGCAAGAACATCCTAAACTTCTCTCCTATACCTGAACATTGTAGGATATAATGAATACACTTGGGTACTGATGAGTACTGTAGAACAGAGAAAGTCCTCAAAGGTAAGGACTTACGTATTCTCAGTACATCTTACTGAGAATTTAATCAAATATCATAACATCATGAAAATGAATGAAACACTTCTCAGAGTCTAACAGAATCCCAGTCTTTTCAGTTTTATTCATGAACTCTATTTTTTCTTGCTGTGTAAGTAGCAAGCACATTGTTGAGCTAGACATCATTTTTTTCCATTTAAAAGCAACTGTTGTGAATCAAGGAAAACAAAATTAAATAAAAATTGAGAAGGGAATGAGCAAGAGTAACAGGCTCAAGACTCTTTTGTTAGGGGATTAAAGCATTAATCATTTTGTTATCTGCTATTTTGAGCTTTGCCAAAGTTGCTGGATAGAAATTAATTCCAATTAAAGAACTTTAGAACTTTTCTTCTTATATCACCCACTGTTTTGGATTGAAAGAAGATGAATGATGATTGCATGGTCCCAATAGTCTAATTGCAGTTTCTTCCCCCCGCCCCTTTTTTTTGCTAAGACATTGTAGAAAAGGTCACTTTGAATTTTAAAAATTAAGAGCTTCATTGTCAAACGTGTCACTAATGCATATAATTACTATTTTAGATTATCAAGATGTCCTATAAACAGACATTTTATTTTAATACTCACTATTCAATTGCATTAGTGACATTTGCTAATAACCTAAGAAAGTTACCTACTGCGGTGGCGAGTGTTGAGTTGTAAAGTTTAGCATTTTGACATGGGATGCCAAGGCTATGTGTAATGCACAGGAAGAGAGTCAGAATCAATAAACATGTCAATTTAAAAATGTTAAAAACCTGAAATATTTTCCAATAATTCCACTAGGAAAGATAAAATGTAATAGTCAGTAGCAGTTATTCTTGACAGATTGCCCACTAGACTGGTTTGCAAAATTGCCACAATTCACATTTAAAAAGTTATGTGAATCTTAGAAGATTGAGGTTGGCAGGCAACATGGATAGGTTAATTGCTAAAGCTTCAAGATATTCTTCAGTGCTGTGCTTCCTTACTTGGTGCATTGATTAAATTTTTAAAAAATCAGTTTTCGCCGGCACCGGTTTGGCTCAGTGGTAGAGCGTCAGTCTGCGGACTGAAAGGTCCCGGGTTCGATTCCGGTCAAGGGCATGTACCTTGGTTGCGGGCACATGCCCAGTGGGGGGTGTGCAGGAGGCAGCTGGTCGATGATTCTCTCTCATCGACGTTTCTAGCTCTCTATCCCTCTCTCTTCCTCTCTGTGAAAAATCAATAAAAATATATTTTAAAAAATATCAGTTTTCTTCCACAATTAGAGATCTACCTTGTATAATTAAGAAAATATTGGATAGTTAATTAAGGCAGTCTTTGATATTTTTTTAATAATTCTTCCATCAGCCTTCTTGGACTTTGAGATGAAAGCTCAATGTCTCATTACCAGATGTTAGGTTTATTTGTGAATGCTATTAAAACACTTAGTGGCCAGTATGTTTTGTTATTTGGAGAAGGAAGAAAGATGGCTTAGTTTAGAAGTTTAGGTCTATTCAATATGGTGCTTTGGCTCAAAGAAAGTTATTAAGCTTTCTATAAAGATGAATCTATTTATTGTGCCAAGTGGGATTTCATGACTATACTGGTATATTTTAAAACTTGGTTGATTATCTTAATTATGAAAATAACAAATGTTTATCATGGAAAAGTTGAGTTGGAAAGAAAAAAATAAATTACTGGAAATCATCCGAAGAAAACTTTAACATTTTAATTTTATTTAATTTTTTTTTTCTGTGCTCAGAGAGACCTTTGCTAGAGATGTGGATATTTGCTCAATCACATGTACAAAAATGTTGGAGGTTTGAGACAGTCAAAAGAAGGTATAGAGAGAGATGAGAAGAGGATCAAAGGCAGAATCCAGGTTTTAATCTGTCTGGAAGAGAATGAGAAACTAGCAAAATGGACTGAGAAGGAAAAAAATGTAGATCCAAGGAAATCCAGGTCTGAGCAAGGTCACCAAAGCCAAGGCGGTAGAGAATTCCCAGTAGGGTGTGGTCAAGAAGAAGGCCAAGTAAGTTGGATTTTAAGATTAAATTGTGTTTTCATAGTGGGACACTGGTGATTGTATCAAGTAAACCTAACTGCAATGATGGAGGCAGGGGCCTGACTGAATAGAATTTCAATTATGAAAGGAAGGCAAGATATATTCTAGTGAGAGATAGACTTAGAAGATCAAAGGAAAGACTTCAGCACATCCATAGATCATGGGGAAGTTGCCAGTGCAGTACAGAAACAAAATATAGCATAGGCATACCTCTTTATTGTGTGCTTTGCTTTATTGTACTTTGAGGATACTGTGTTATCAATATAGGGACAAGATCTTCCACCAGGAAAGATAAAAACTCGCTGAAGGCAAATAATGGTTAGCATTTTTTAGCAATAAAGTATTTTTAATTAAGGCATGCACATTAGTTTTTTAGACATAATGCTACTTCACACTTAATAGACTTTACAATACATTGTAAACATTACTTTTATATGCCTGGGAAACAAAAAAAATCATGTGACTTGTGTTATTGCAATATTTGCTTTGTTGTAATGCCTGTAGTCCCTCCTTATCCACAGTTTAGCTTCCCACAGTTTAACTTACTTGCAGTCTATCTAATTCCAAAAATATTAAATAGGAAATTCTAGAAATAAGCAATTCATAAATTTGAAATTGCATACTACTTGAGTAATGTGATGAAGTCTTGCATGTTCAGCTCTATCTTACTGAGAATGTGAATGGTCACTTTGCTCAGCATATCCACATTGTATATTCTACCCATCCATTAGTCACTAAGTAGTTATCCAGTTTTCAGACCAACTATCATGGTAACTCAGTGTTCATGCTCAAGTAACTCAATGGCAGCCTAATGTTATGTCATAAAGCCTATATCATTCACCCCATTTCATCTCATCATGTAGGCATTGTGTCAACTCACATCATCACAAGAAAAAGGGTGAGCATAATAAATGAGATATTTTAAGACAAAGACCACATTCATATAACTTTTATTATAGTACATTGTTATGATAGCCCTACTTTATTATTAGTTACTAGAGGCCCAGTGCATGAATTCATGCACTGGTGGGGTCCCTTGGCCTGGCTTGTGGGGATTGGCTGAAACTGGCTCCCTGACATCCCCTGAGGGATTCCGGATTGCAAGAGGATGCAGGTCAGGCTGAGGGACCCCAACAGTGTGTGACTGAGGTTGGAGAGGGACCGCAGTAGGGCTCCAGGCAGTATCTGGCCCGTCTCGCCCAGTCCTGATCTGCCCAGCAGCAAGCTAACCTACCAAATGGAATGTCTGCCCCCTGGTGGTCAGTGTGTGTCATAGTGACTGGTTGAATGATCACTTAGCATATTAGGCTTTTATTATATAGGATTGTTAATCTCTTTCTATGCCTAAATTATATATAAATTAAACTTTGTCACAGGTATGCATGTATAAGAAAAAACATAATATATATATAGAATGTGGTAGGATTATGGTTTCAAACATCCACTGGGGTTCTTGGAATGTATCCCCTGTAATAAGGGAGATGTATCCCCTGTTGGTAAGGGAGGCTCCTATACAGGAGAGTGAAGGATTAACTAATGGCCTTAGATTAGGGGTGTCGAACTCAATCAGAGAAGGGGCCAAAGTCTAAAATCCAGCCTAAATCGCGGGCCGAATGGTTTACTGAACAGTCATAAACTGACAATGTCATAAACTGACAGCGGAGTGCAGTGATGACAGCGCGGTGCGGGCCACATTGCAAGGCCTGGCGGGCTGGATTTGGCCCGCGGGCCTTGTGTTTGACACATGTGCCTTAGATCATAGAGAAGACAAGGGAAGATTAAATTAAGAGTCTCCTGGCCCTCTGAATTGAAAGCTGTTACACAATTTAATGTACATAAAGCAAGAAATGCTGTGCAATCCTAATAAAGAATGATATCTTTCTTTAGCATTGATATGGGATAGACTCCAACATATATTGTGAATACAAAGAGCAAGGTGAATAGTGCATTTAGTATGCTACTAGGACTATGATGAATGCCAGTGCAGATTGTATGCTAATATGTGAGTGATGTCCCTTTGCAGTTGTACATTGCATGGTCTTCTAGGTGACACCCCCTCCTGGTGTGAGACAGCATTTCATATTATCTCTTCAGGAGGACACTCTTCAAGTTTCTCCATATTTTTTTGTTCTGGTCAAATTCATAAAAGCAATCTTTTGATCATTTAACTTCCTACTTATCTATTTATTCAAACATATTCACCAATGAAACTGATGGACCAGATTCTCTGTTCTGCTTGATAATGTTGTTTTTAAATTGAACATTAATAAAGTGGCCTTCTGATAATAATTTGGTTCTTCATATCACTTGTTCACAGGAAGAGAATGCGTCCGCATGCTGATATGAGTGTTTCTGCCTGATGGTCAGGCCTCTCCTAAATGAATAAATTGTCATTTCTGTGTATAATATCAGTCTAGGAGAAATTTATTAATGAGAGATAATCCCTCAGAGTCAGACCTACTTCAGTGTACTAACAAAACCATGTATCTCCCCCTGTTTCTGAAAGTTATAGGCCAGTTTCTAGACTGTGGTGAATTCATTAAGCCCAATTTTACTTGTTCAGGCTCACTACAAGCAGTCCCCTGGCCTTTTCCTATTAAAAGAAAAAAATATTCATGAAAAAATATATACCTATTGTCAAAGGGGAAAAAAAAAACATGTTGAAAGTGATAAAGAAGACTTTACTCCAATAAAGGCTACATATATAGGTATATAGATAACTGCAATGAGGTTTTACAGTTGGGAAGAGAAACTCCATTCAATCCTTAATACAGCATGAGCAAGGCAGATTTATAGCCAATGAGTAAGAAGGGGATGGATGGAAATTACTAAGAGAAAACCTCAGGAATAAGGATGGGATTCTCGCTAAACTGCTTTACTGGGATTCTTGCTGGAGGCAGGCCAAGGTGATTAGACATAACCTGGGGGATGACAGAAGATGAGGATCCTGATCAGATACTGAGGGTCCTCATATACTGAGGGGCATTATAACTAAACTGGCTTAGCAGAATTCTTCCTAAAATTGGACAATGCAGAGATAAACACTTCAGACCAAAAGTCAGGATTTTGGTTGAAAAAAAGTTCAGAGTAGCCTGAGAAAAGTTTGGTCAAGGAAAGAATTCCTGTCAATGCCCCTTTTTTTTATGGGCCATTTTCTATCTGAATGCAGTGATACGATGGTCTCAGTCTTCTCTGTAAAAAGTATTATGTGCATTGTAGAGTGTGGGACAGTGGAGGAATGCGAATGTGTGAAATGGGGAAGAGAACTGAATTGGGGCATGGAAAGGAGAATTGTGTAGCTAGGTTGTTCAAGTTGGCTAAGGACTATTCAGTTTAAAAAAGAAATTTTATTGATTTTTTACAGAGAGGAAGGGAGAGGGATAAAGAACTAGAAACATCGACAAGAGATAAACATCGACCAGCTGCCTCCTGCACACCTCCTTCTGGGGATGTACCCATATCCAATGTACATGCCTCTGACCGGAATCGAACCTGGGACCCTTCAGTCCACAGACCAACGCTCAAACCACTGAGCCAAACGGGTTTTGGCAGGACTATTCCGTTTTTAAGTTCCACATCTCTAGAGCTCCTTCAGGTTTAAGCAAACCAGGGCAATTGGTTTCTCTAGATGCAGTTGACATTGGAGATTAACAATTTATATAAAATTAATCAGTAGGATTCTGTGATTTCTTCTAGAGAATTTAAGTAACAAAGGAGCTGAGCCAAGAAGATGGGTATTTGAATTGACCCCACATCACAGGGAGGATGCTGAAAAAAGATGATGGGCTGGGGTAGGTGAGAGAGTTGAAATGATCTAGGGAGGGCAGGACAGGAGTTGAGGTGAGGTCAGTCCCATGTCCAGGTGACGCCTTGGGTCTGTGTCTCCTGAGTCTAGTATCCTGTCCTTCTGTGCTTGTAAAGAGAGGCAACTGCCTTGAAAGTACCATCAGGTAGTCTTGTTTCTCAATTAGTTAAGGGATGGAAATATCATAGTTCTTTGGTAAGAGAATTTAGTCAGGTAAGAGCAGGGGGCCCTCAAGCAAGAATACAAAATAAGGGCCCACCTGATTGTCTTTTAATGTTGTATAGCATCATGGAATGTTAGAACTTGAAGGGACCACAACATTCTTCTCATCCAATTTCTTTTTTCTTTTTTATTTTTATTGATTATGATCTCACATAATTGTCCTTATTCCCCCATTCCCATCCCAAACCCCTCTCTAGATATGCCTCCCCCCCCCACCCCAATCCCCATTGTCCATGGCCACTGGCTAGGCCTATGTATGCACACAAGTTTTTTGGTTGATCTCTTCCCCTTACTCCCATCCTCCCTTACTTTCCCTCTGAGGTTTGAGAGTCTGATCGCTGGTTCTCTTTATCTGGGTCTGTTTATGTTGTTCATTTCCTCTAGATGTGTGAGATCATGTGATCCACTAAATACCCTTGTAAGAACCTAAACTGCAACAAGCCATAATGGTTATGCTGAGAGGCAAATGAATCAGTCTGTAGTGAGTTCCTTTCTGGGCCAACAGTTCTTTTGAATTCCAATTTCAATGCCAGATAGTTCCTTATGTGTACATGCCAGCCATGATATTGCAGATCTGGTTGGTGGACAAATGGCGGTAATCCAGGTCCGCCCGTCTCTGGTTTGGTCCTGGGCATCCTTCAGCAACACGCAGCTGCTGTCTGCTGGTATGCTGAGGCGTCGTCAGCATCTTCCATCTCTGAATTGTGTCTCTTCTGTCTTCATGGCTGGAGCGCTTTTGTCTATTCCTCTTTGTTACAGGATTCCAGATGGTCTCGGAATTGTTTTCTGAAAATATACAGTCTATGCCATACCACCCTGAACGTGCCCAATCTCGTCTGAAAATATACACACATATTCTCGACCAAAAGTTAATAAAGGGATATTTTCTTTAAATTTGATTTGGGATTCTTTTCCATTCCCCCCCCACCCCCCTCAAAAATGATTTTCCCCTGGCTTGTTTTGTCACTATGTGTGTATTTTCATGGGTATCTTGCTATTAGCATTTCGAATGAAGGTTAATTTTCTAAAGCACAAATTTTTTAGATGTAAATTATTCTCAGGATATTTTTTCTTACATGATATTCTTTCACTGTCATCCCCTTTTTTACTTTAAATAATAGGAAACTTTTGGAAATTTTCTTCTTTGCATATCAGAGACCATTAATGTAGTGTTTGCATTAGAGGCGAATATATAAAGATTCATTGACATTTTCCTCTATGTGAGAGTGACTGAAGCAATCACTGAGTGAGCAGCTCAGTTTGCTTAAGAAAACAGAAATAACCAGAACATAAACGGTTAGCCAGTTTATTGCAAGTGTCTTAACAATATTGCTCCAATGCTTACCATTTTGATCCACACTAAGATAATATCAGATTAAAGAAGAGTTAGATTGACTCTACATACTATATAGATTGAGATTCATACTAATTATACTGCTGAAAAAAGAACAGTATTTTAAAGAGCAAACTCATTACTCAATACTGAGTGATCTTGTAGCAGTCTCAGTTGTTAAGTTTAATTCAGAGGCATTTATTAAGTGCCTATAATTACGAGACAATATTTAGATGCTGCAAGATAGAAATTCACAATTCAGTTTGATTGCATGAGTTAGTAAAGTGTGGTAGGCGGGATATATGCACTCCTCATCTCCCACAAGATGTCCATGTTCTAGTTCTGGAAAGGGGAAGTTAAAGTTGCAGATGGACTAATTATTGCTAGTCAGCTGACTTTAAAATAGGAATATTAATATGCAATGTGATTTCTGAACCCGTACAGTGCTGAACAGCAACTCAATATTGTCAATTTTTTTCCTCTCTGAAGCAGTCATAAGAGAAAAAGTATAAATGAAAATTGTGGTCTGAATCTCTACTTCTATGCTAGAGTAATCAATTAATTACTTTGTATTTGTTTGTTTATTTAAATAAAGTTTACTTAAAAATTAAAAAATATATAAAATAGGGAGATTATTATTTATTACCTGGGTTGGCCCTATGTAATCATAAAACTCCTTAAAAGATGGTAGATTAATGCAGAAGTCAGTGTCAAAGTGGTGCCATGTGAGAAAGCCATTGCTGGCTTTGAAAATGAAAGGCAGCCACTAACCAAAGGATGCATAAGGCTCTGTAAGTTGGAAAAGGCAAGGACATAGATTCTCCCCTAAGATATTCACACAGGAAATCAGCCCTGCCAATACCTCAATTTTAACCCAGTGAGAAACATTTTGGATTTCTGACTTTCAGAACTGTTAGATAATACATTTGTATTGTTTTAAGCCATTAAGTTTGTGAAATACTCTGCTGCTGTAAAAAAGAAGGAACTCTTACCTTTTGCAACAGTATGGATGGAAATGAAGAGTATTATGCTAAGTGAAATAAGCCAGTCAGAGAAAGATAAATACCACATGATCTCACTTATTTGTGGAATATAATGAACAACATGAACTGATGAACAAAAATAAAACCAGAGACATAGAAGCATCAAACAGACCATCCAACTTAAGAGGGAAGAAAAGGGTACAGGGTGGGTAAGGATCAACCAAAGGACTTGTATGCATGCATATGAGCATAACCAATGGACACAGAAAGTAGGGGGGTGAGGGCCTGTGCTGGGGGGTGGGAGCAGCAGCCTGGGAGAGGTCAATGGGGGAAAAGGAGACTCATGTAATACTTTAAACAATAAAGAATTAAAAAACACCTCACAGTAGCCAAATTTTTTTTCATTTTTCAAAGTAAAGTGAAAATGCAGTGAAAGTTACTATTTTTATGTAATTATTTGCAACAAATTTAAATAATAAAAACCAGCTCTTGCACATATACATAAAGAGATGTATATAAGGCTGTTCACCATAATATTATATGTTATATTAAAAAAAATGGAAACAGACTAAATATCAGATTCTATCTAATAAAAGGGTAATATGCAAATTAACCGTCACTGTCACAAAGATGGTGACGCCCATAGCAGCTGGGGTGCTGGACGCTGGCTGCATAATGAGGGAGGGTGGCAGGTGGGCCTCTGACCAGAGGCCGGCTGGGGCATGGGATGCTGGCATTGTTGCAGGCCAGGCTGAGGGACCCCCACCCCAGTGCACAAATTTTGTGCACCAAGCATTTTGTATGTAAATAAATTTTAATATATGGTGAATATGCATACACTAGTAAAAAGCAATGAACTATATATTCTAAACATGTTAAGTAGAACAAAATGAGTTATGGATCATGTTACCTCATTTATTAATAATAAAGTATACCCATAAAATGAATATATATAGTTTAGGTATACTTATAAATATAAATTAAGGGAGGAACATGATCAAATATGATAGCTCAATGATTTAAAAAAGCAAGGATTAAAGAGATTAAAAGAGGGAGTGTGCATGGGCTGATGGTGATCATGTGCTGTGAGCTAAGAAGACCCCTCCATTTTGATAGATCACTATTTAGACCACAGCCGAGAAGATCAGGGGTCAGGTTAGATCCATGTGTTTCCACTGCAGACACAAGTATTACAAGGACATAGTCTATTCCCTTAAAACATTGTATCTGGAATTAAGGCATAAATGTGTAGATGTGTAAGTGAGGCAGAATTGAAAAAAATGCAGTTATGAAAAATAAACATTAACTAATTCATTCAGTTACTCATTTATTTATTCAACACTCATTCAAATATTTATTAAATGCCTGCTGTGCTCTCAGTAGTTTGCTTAACTGCAGTGTTTCTGGGTAGTACAGGATTTGGCTGTCAGAGTACTAAAAGCTGTGTCATTTTGTTTTTAAATCCTACCCAGCCTTCATTCTAAGAGCAGGTCCTATTAGTGGCATAACAGTTAGCCTCACTGAGTCTCGGATTCCTCCTTGGCATAAAGGGCACCACCACTCTTCTGACCTCCCGTAGGACTGCTATAAAGAAAATAGTGGGAAAGCTCTTGTGAAGTATGAAGCATCCCATAATGAGAGATACATTTACTGAATTTTAGTCACCCTTTATCATAGTTCTGCCTTTGCCTCAACGTCTTTAAATTGCCATTGCATGCATCTGGTCCAGGCCCACATTGCTGGTACCCAATTCACCACCATGGACACTTGGGCTCATTGCCCCATTTCTCTTTAATCTGGCATGTGATTTAAGCAATGCAGGTATCCCTAAAACTAAGATACTCCTTTATCACTAAATAAAAAACTCACAAGGGCAAGGATTTAGAATCTTATGCACATAGCCCATAAGGCTCACCTTGGAAATTTTCTCTTTGTTTCTGTTTCCAATTTTTCCATTAAGTTTTTCTAAATTACCTGCTGTGGTGAGCATGTGGTCATAGTTTCCCTTTGTTCTAGGCAATTCCTTTATCCATGTTTCACCAACTGAAACTATCTTCTTCCCTACAGGCAGTTATGAAGATTCATTTGCGGGAAAAGCTTTCCTGGAATAGAAGTATTCATGCTGTGATGTTTTGTGGTAAAAAAAAAAATTATTCCTGATAATAGGCTTCAGAGTGTCTGCCTAATTCCCACTGATACACATCTGTTCCATAAAGAGACATCTCTTTGGAATCAGTGGGATTTTAGAGCAACCCATCAAAGGGAGTATGAAAATCAGGTTGGGGGCAAATTTTCACTTTGGAGCCAAATACCTCTATCAAATAACAAAACAATCCATATGTTCACATTTATTAGCTCTTATGGACAATTTAAAACAATAAGCTTCTGAAGAAATGAAACATTTGCTGCAAAGATATGAAGAGATGGCTCTGTTTCATCATTGGAGCTCCTGAGCATTTTTGGTGTTAAAGTAATGCATGCTTATAGGAGGATGTTAACTATAAACTGAAGCTGTTTCCTGGAGGGAACACATTTTGCAGTAACTCCCATTCAACCGAAGTTCTCAGCAAACCTAGAAAGAGTTGAATTCCTCGTATTTACTTTTTATTGTTTGGAAATTGCTATTGCATTGCAAGTGTTATAGATGTTTGGGAAAGAAAAATGGGGCATTATTAGGAACATATCTCTGGGGCATAATTCAGCTTGACTAGTAGGAGATTGAAGAAATAGCTTCACTGAAAAAGCAATGTCTGAGAAATATTATCAGTAACATGCTACTAAAACTAAACGCTGGACTGATTAGAATCCGTGGGAGTTTGGCTACATAAAAACAGCATTATCAGAACTTGTGGAAAGAAAGGAAACAGGAAGTAGCTGTATTGGAAAAGTAGGTTTTATTGGGGTAAGGAACACATTCTGAATCATTCTGAATAATTTATTAAAGAGTGAAAAAAAAAACCCCGCACAAAACACTAATTGGTCCCTTGCAGAGTTGTTGCACATCAATTTATTTTTCCAAAGAACTCAATGTGATTTATAAAGTATAAATATGACTCATCTAAAGAAGATAAGTAAAATTATTAAAGTTTTGACTCAACTATTGGTGTAGAAAGTTGACAGTGAAAATAGCCCTTGAAACTAGGTTTTCCATGAAAACATTTTTTTATTTTCTTTATTGATTAAGCTATTACATATATGTCCTTATCACCCCATTGCCCCCCTCCATCCCTGCTCATGCCCTCACCAACCCCCTAGTGTCTGTGTTCATTGGTTGTACTTATATGCATACATACAAGTCCTTTGGTTGAGTTCTTCCCCTTCCTCCCACCCTCCCCTACCTTCTCTCTGAGGTTCCACAATCTGATTAATGCTTCTCTTCCTCTGGATCTGTTTTTGTTCATCAATTTATGTTGTTCATTATATTTCACAAATGAGTGAGATCATGTGATATTTCTCCAACTGACTTATTTTACTTAGAACAATGCTCTCCAGGTTTATCCATGCTATTGGAAATGGTAGGAGTTCCTTTATTTTTACAGCAGCATAGTATTCCATTGTGTAGATACACCACTGCTTTTTAATCCACTCATCTGCTGGTGGGCACTTAGGTTGTTTCCAAATCTTAGCTATTGTAAATTATGCTGCTATGAACATAGGGGTGAATATACCTTTTCTGATTGGTCTATCTAGTTTCTTGGGATATATTCTTAGAAGTGGGATCACTGGTTAAAATGGGAGTTCCATTTTTAGTATTTTGAGGAAACCCCATACTGTTCTCCAGTCTGCATTCCCACTATCAGTATAAGAGGGTTCCTTTTTCTCTGCATCCTCACCAGCACTTGTCATTTGTGGACTTATTGATGATAGTCATTCTGACAGGTATGAGATGGTACCTCAGTGTCATTTTGATTTGCATCTCTTGGGTGATTATTGACTTTGAGCATGTTTTCATGTCTCTTGGAATTCTGTATGTCCTCTTTCAAAAAGTATCTATTTAGGTCCATTGCCCATGTTTTGAATGAGTTGTTTATCTTCCCTTTGTTAAGTTGTATGAGTTCCCTATAAATGTTGGAGATTAAACCTTTATCAGATAACATTGGCAAATATGTTCTCCCATGCAATGGTCTTTCTTGTTGTTTTGTTGATGGTTTACTTCGCTGTGAAGAAGCTTTTTATTTTGATGTAGTCCCTTTTGCTTATTTTCTGTTTAGTTTCCATTGCCCTGGGAGTTCTCTTGGAAAAGATATTACTTTCGCATGTGTCTGAGATTTTGCTGCCTGTGAATTCCTTTAAGATTTTTATGGTTTCCCATCTTACATTTAAGTCCTTTATCCATTTTGAGTTTATTATTGTATATGGTGTAAGTTGGTGGTCTAGTTTCATTTTTCTCCCATGGCTTGGGAGAACATATTTGCCAATGTTAGGTCAGTTTTCAGGCAGTTCTAAATGATGGTTGTCCTGTATTTTAGTTCTAATTTTGATGTGGTTGTGGGAGGCAATGAGTATAGGCATTTACCTATACTGCATCTTGGTCCTCCTCTAAATTACTATTTCTTACTGATTTGTTACACCTTTTATAGTGTAAGGAAATTATTCATCAGTCTCTAATGTTTCAAAAATACTTTTCACAGTTTGTCCTTTGCATTTTGATATTGTGATGATTTTTGCACATTGAATTTAAAAGTTTTATATATTAACATTGCTCAAATTCTTCTTATAGGTTTTCTGGGGTTTGATGTTTAGGAAGGTTTTCCTCATTCTAAGTTTATGAAAATATTCACTACGTTTTTTTCTAGTTCTTTTACCTTTTAATTCTTTTACATTTAAATTTTTGATCCATCTAGAATATATTTTATAGTAAAGAATCAGGTAGGAAATCATTTTAATTTTTTTCCAGTCCATCAATGCTGTCCCAAAGGGTAAGATTTTCATCTTTTTTTTAAAAAAAATTTTATGGCCAAGTAGTATTACATTATGTAAATGTACCACAGCTTTTTTATCCTCTCACCTACTAATAGGCTTTTGTAAAAGTGCTACAACAAACATAGGGGTGCATGTGTTCTTTGGAATTAGTGTTTCTGGTTTCCTCAGATGCTTTCTTAGACATGGAATCACTGGTTCATGAGGCAGTTCCATTTTTATTTTCTTCTAGTAACTCTATACTCCTTTCCATAATGGCTGCACCAATTTGCATTCCTACCAACAGTGCCTGAGGGTTCCTTTTTCTCCATATATTTACCAATATTTGTTTTTTGTTAATTTATTGATGATAGCCGTTCCAACAGGTGTGAGGTATTTTGTGGCTTTAATTTGGATTTCTCTGATGATTAATGATTTTGAATATCTTTACATATTGAGTTTGAACATCTTTCCATATGTCTATTGGCCATCTGTATTTCCTTTTTGGAGAAGTATCTGTTCAGGTCCTTTTCTTATTTTTTAAATTAGATTGTGTGCTTTTTATGTTGAGTAGTATAAATTCTTTATATATTTTGGATAATAACTCCATATGAAATGCATCATTGATAAATATGTTTTCCCATTTAGTGGGTTGTCTTTTCTTCTTTAAAATTTTTTTTACAGTTGATAGTATTGTTTATGTTCCCTTCCTTCTCCCCCCGCTCCCATTGACCTCTTCTAGTCCTGCCCTACCCTCTGCGCACTCTATTGTCTGTGTCCATGGGTTATGCATATATGCATACAACTGCTTTGGTTGATCTCTTTCCACCAACCCACCCTCTCACACCTTCTTTTTCTGTTTTCTTTAATATACCAAAAATTCTTAGCTTTTGGTCATTATTTCTTCAAATAGGTTCTTGATATCTTGCTCTCTCTCTTCTCCTTCTGATACCCCTATGATGTGCATATTGTTATGTTTCATGATGTACCATAGGTCCCTTAAACCATCTTCACTTTTTAAAATTATTTTTTCTTTATGTCATTCTGATTAGGTATTTTTTCCTACCTTGTATTCCAAATTGCTGATTCATTTGATCCTCTGCTAAACCCAACCTACTATTTATTCCTTCTAGTATATTCTTTACTTCAAATAATATATTCTTCATTTGTGATTGGTTCTTTTTTTTTTTTATCATTTCTTTGTACTCTTTCATGCTTACTATATCTTTAAGTTTTCACTGATTTCATCAATTTCCCCCCTCAGTTCTTAGAGAATCCTTATAATCATTGTTTTGATCTCTATATCTGGTAGATTGCTTGTCTCCATTTTATTTAGTTCCTTTTCTAAAGATTTCTCCTGTTCTTTCACTTGGGGCATGATTCTTTGTATCCCCATTTTGGCTGCTTCTTTTTGTTTGTTTCTGTGTATTGGTAGATCTTCTATGTCTCCCAGTATTGGAAGAGTAGCCTTATGTAGTAAGTTTCCTGTGGGACCCAATGGTACTGTCTCAAGGAGGTGCTTGCAGCTGACATATCCCTCTTTATTCTCCGCTACAGCTGGTGGAAGTGTGACCAGCTCTCTTTGTATCTTCACCCTTCCTACCAGTCTTGATATGGCTTCTTCTGTAAACACTGGTTATAAGACTTCTGTTTAACTAGCATTTAGTTTGTTAATCAGGAAAATTGTTCTGTCTTTTAGTTGTAATTCCAGTTTGGTCCTGAGAGGTGGGCATAATTTGTACCCATTCTGCTGCCATCTTGGTCAATTTGACTTTTCTTATTGTTTATTTGCTAGTTAAGTGTTACCTTTATTGAATTATGGCTGGTGAGTGCTTTCTGTACTATTTTCATTTGTGTAGCTTATTGTGGTTTTCTCTGCATCTTAATCCATGATTAATTTTATACACATTGAATGGGACTTATAGAAAAGATACATTTTCTGGAAGATCTAGAGTTCAGTGAATCATTCATTTTTTCATTGAATTAAATAATGTATGAATGCATGCTTATTCATTTTTAAATATCAACATATATATATGCCAAATTGTATTCTAGACACTAGGGATAGTGGAGGGAATAAAAATAAATAAATTTCTGTCTTTTTGGATCTTTCATTCTAGTAAGAGATATAAAGTAGTCAAGCAAATAAATGCAGATACTTTCCATGACATAATTTTTTTGAAGAAAAGTAAGTAAGGTAGGAAATGGGGAATTACTAGCTTGGGGAGGTAAGAGAGTGCTATGGTAGAGGCTACTTAGCATAGGCTTTCTTGTGTTGTGACATTTGAGGGGACAGCATGAAGTGATTGAGGGAGCAGTAAGTCATGAGAGAATAGTATGTCTGACAGAGGAGTAGAACTGGTGGTGTTAAAACCTGGGTATTTGAAGAGAACAGCATGAAAGTCCTTATGACCAGTGAGTAAAGGGGAACATGGCAGGAGTCAGGTAACTGAAAAGTCTTGAATATTAGGCAAAGTCTGCTATTTTTATTTAACATATTAGTAATAATATATGCCTATATTTAAAAACTTATTGCTTTAAAACTATTCAAAGCATTGGTCAAAGATTACTTAAAAAGGAGAATTGTCTTGGAAGAATGAGGAAAAATATTAATTGGCAGGAGAAGAGTTAGAGGCCACTGAGGCTATCTAGATAAGGAGATATCATCCCTCTGAGTAAAATGCATCACAGATGCCAGCAAATTTTGGCAAATGTTTTCTGTATGCTTTATTCCAAGAAACATTAATTTATGGTCAAGTACCTCTATCTTGTGGACTTCTGGGCATATGGTATGTGAGTTGCAGGACAAATAAGCTTGGCGTCAGATTATATTTACAAGCAATTTAACTAAGTTGAAACACATTTTTTTTCAAGGACTGGCAAATGAAGCTGGTAAATCTCTTTCCCCCATGATGACATAGTTTTGATCTTTAGAGCCTGCCTGCTTTTCTTGATTGAAGTAGAGGAAAATCCCTAAAGTGTCCTCCTTCCTTGCTTTGACCACAATTCTTCCCAATGCTCTACCATGATCCCTGGGATGGTTTGACTTCTACCCTAGAAGGTCCATTACCTGTACTACTATATGCTGCCTGCCTCAGCTATGGACAACTTGCACTTCAAGTATCTTGAAAACTTGCTAATCCCTTCAGGAGGAGTAAAATAATTCCTTTAAGTTTACTTTTGCTCTCTGTATGCTTCTTTTTACCAACAGCCTCTAGTTCATTCCTTATCATTTCCTGCTTTCTGAGTTCTTTCCCCCCCACCATTTTTATAGACACCTTTCTTTAGACCATTTCTCATAAGGAATAGCTATCAGCTTTATTTTTATGGTGTCATTACACATAGAAACATTGCAGAGGTGATAGGATTGGTTATTGATTGGATTAGGTAGAGAAGGAGTGAGAAGAATAAACAGAGGAAAAAGACATTTGGGATATTTCAGCTTGGGTGCTTAGGAAAATAATTCATTAACAGATAATGAAAAGTAAAAAGATACTGGCCTGGATTGCTAGGGTTTGGTTTTTGGACATGTTGCTGTTAAGGCTCTAAATCTCTCTTCTAAATGGAACTGTATAGTAGACATTTATATTAATAAAAGCCCCGTGGCTGCCCTCCCCACCTCCCCTGGCCTACCAGCAGTGGCCCTAGTGGTGGGCAGGGTGGGGCATGAGCTACTACCCATGGAGAGCTATGAGCAGTGGAGAGTGGGGCAGCAGTGACGGAGGACTAAGGACTAAAAGTGGCAAAGGGCAGAGGGCTACGAGTGGCAGAGGGCTACGAGTGGCAAAGAGCTAATGGCGGCGGAGGGTAGGGATGGGGCCAGCTGAGGCAAACAGAAGCGAGCTACTTGTGCAAGATTTTGCACACTCTGGCCCTCTAGTTGGAAAAAAAAAACAACCAGTCTGACCTGACAGAGATAATAAGTGTATGGTCAAATTAGCTAGTCAACATATAGGGAGGAAAATTTTAGAGGTGAAAATATATGAGAAGAGTGAGTTTGAGAAAAGAATACATGGAGAAGGAAATAGGTCAAAAGAGAAATAAAAGGTCATGGCCTTTTTTCTCTTTGACAGTCTTTTTTTTTTGCTTCTATTGCTAAGAAGTTTAGTTGACTCATTGAGGGTATCCTCCTGGCCAACTTTAGCCACCAGAAGTCACTGTTCTTCTTCTTCTTTTTTTTTTTTTTTAAATTATAAGAGAAAGTTTATCTAGAAAGTTACAGAAATAGTAGAAGTAAGCCAGCTGGGCTGTGTAAACTAGGAAACAAGTTACAGAATCAAAAGAAGGGCCCTTGGAGCTTAGCAGAGGAAAAGACAAAGGTAACCCACCTCGGGAGTCAGGGAAGAAGAGGAAAAAGGAAAGGCATGCGTGTGCTTCTGAGAGGGCAAGAGTCTGGAAGTCATGGTTCTTAATCTTGGACCCCACTGCCCTTCTCTTTATCCTGGTATATGGAGACATAACAAACTTATTCTCTAGTGGTCTATCTAACTCAGTGCTATTTTGCCTCCTGAATTAAAAGTTCCCAACCTGAGCTGATACCCCATATACAAATTCTGCTTTTGCATGGTCTGAAAATTTCTCCATGTTAATTCAGAGAGGGAAAGCCCAAGTATACTTTTCGCTTCTGAGTCTATGGCAATGAGTAGTAATGGAAGTGTAGTCTTTGTGAATAAATAAAATGATCTGCACTCATATTGATATGCTTTGGGAATACTTCTGTGCTTCCAAGTGGTGTTTGCTCTAATATATTTCTTTAAAATAATGGCTATCTCAGCTGCACCCATGTGGAAAGCTTTTAATTTGGTTAAATTTATGCTGGGAGCTGTTGGAAATTCAAGTCTTGTGGGGGTTCTTCCCTTCCTCCCATTGTATTCTCATGTGAATTTTCCTCTTGCAACGTTATGCAGTTCTCCATCTGGCCATATTCATAAGCCATCTTTCTCAGAGAACTTTGACAAAATGTATCAGCTTTCTTGTAATTAGATTAGCATCTCGATCTGAGAGCTTTCCAGGCTCTTCCTGCTGACAAGAGATGAAAGCCTCATAAATAAAAATGCTGCTCTGTTTGCTTCTATGTTGTGATGGACCCTGTGGAAGAGGAAGACAATTAGATCTAAACATCTTTTTATTTGATGGTACAGATATTCTCTTCTTCCCTGGCTTGACACTAATGCCCTCTGTGCAAGTGTTATTTACTGTGAAGATTGTCTAATACCACTAGAAAGTTACAATAGCACCCTTCAAACTAGCATTTGCTTCTTCTAACTACTTTAGAAATCTTCTCAGTAGAGAATGTTGGTTCTTTGTGTTCATTACTAATTACCATCATTCTGAATAAGGTAATAATAAATTTATTTTCTCATAATTTTATGTCCTAAAGTAGCCAATAATAATTGACAATCTATTTGGAATAAAACACCAAAACAAAGTCTGAATATGTTATCCTGAAAATAAGTACTTAAATCAATGTCTTTATTTAGGATATATGTACACATATACATATACATATATACATATATGCTAAATAAAGACATTGATTTTTATATATATATATATATATATATATATATATATATATATATATAAAAGTGTAATCAAGTGTTATGACTGGTCGACCAAATGAAGGGTCAACTGGTCACAATGACACACACTGACCACAAGGAGGAAGGAGCTGCCCCCTGGTGGTCAGTGTGCTCCCACAGCCAAGCTCCTAAGGCTGGCCAACCTCTTGCAGTCCCTCCTCCCTGGGTGGCCGGCCCAGGTTGGCCCTAATCAGGACTGGGCGAGACAACCCCAATTGCCAGCCAGCCAAGGGACCCCACTTTTTCATGAATTCATGCACCGGGCTTCTAGTAGATTAATAATTTGTAGATGACATTTAAGCACATAAGGCATTTTAGGACACAAGTTGCTGACTTAGGTTCCATTTGACTTGAGCTGTAACTGAATAACATGAGATGGGACTTGGCTTGATTTTATCAATATGATATTGTTTGTGATTATTCTACTTTTGCATTAAAATGATTTTGACACAGGTGACCTTGTTATCATTGTTAATATATTCATTATAAAGTGATTGGTCATAATAATTTATATTATCTTAAAAAATATACAAAATCTTTATCATTAAAAGTGTTACAGATGTCCCCATTATTATGTTAGATTTTGGAAGAGGACTGTGGCCATAACATTTCAAGAAATACCAGTATATTTTAAGTCAAAGCTAAAGAGATTTAGGGAGATGAAAAAAGGTATGTGGTATCAAGAACAGCCTGAAAAACATCACAAAGAATAGTAGTAGGTTTTGGCTGGCATAGATCCCTGTGCCTTGGAAAATAGTTGTGATTGAGGGATGAGGATGAAAGTAGCTTAGTAATAATCAGACCAATTCAAGAAAGATAGAGGGCCTGTGGAAATGACATGGGAAATAATTTTGTGTCATTGAAACATGTTCAAATTTCTTACTTTGGGATGATATGGAATTCTGAAGTTTTCTGAAAATAAAATTTTAAATATATTTGTTTCATTTATATTCTCAATAACTCCTTTTTATCTTCCATACCCTCTGAAATGATGTAAAACAAATTTTAACAAGAAATGGGTTATTTTCTAAAGTATAGGAACATATATAATGCACTGCCTATATATATATATATATATATATATATATATATATATATATATATATACTTCTTGCAGTTTAATTCTATGCCAGGGAAAAATTCTATGCCTTAAGAAAATAGTTAAAATTTCAGGCCATTTTCATCAACAATTTATGCCTCATTTTGTGGCCTAGTGGTAGGAAACCAAGAGTGAGTTCTTTGAAAATACTAGCTATGATTTCAGAAAACTGTCAGTCACATCATGTTTTACTATGGGAAGGGATCCTAACTACAATCGAAATAGAAAAAGAAAAAAAGAAAGAAAAAAAAAAAGATTGGAGCCATTTGAAACTTTCTACATTTGCTGCCAAGATATTGTTTTCTGTTTTAAAAATGGTAACACCAAGATGTATAGAGTAATGTAATCCTTTCTATGTATTGTATAATGGTGCATTTGGTTGAGTGACATTGATTGGAAAGACTGAATGAGATATTTGTTTTTATGAGATTATTTAAATGTAGTAGTTTTTTATGGAATTATCCTAAATGGACTTTCTGATTATAGAATTCTTTATTTACTTTTGCTTAGTTTTAGATTTTCATTTATAAGCATACTTCAAATTTGCCCCTTTACCTTTACAGGACTGAGTATGTGAATGTGTGTGTGTGTGTGTGTGTGTGTGTGTGTGTGTGTTTGTGTGTGTGTGAAGGGAATTTTTTGTTTAAAATGGAGGATGCAGAGTGATTTTATATTTTGTAGAATATTTAAAATATGTACGAAATTAAGATGCAATATGTTGGCCCAATTTATTTTGGCTTGAAATCACATTATAAACTGAGTATTAGAATGTAATTTAAATTTTATTCAATTGGATATACCAACTCCTAACATGAAAATTATAGATTGAAGAGTAAATAGGTAACAGCTCCTTGTGTGACAGTGGTGTGCATAGTGTAATAGGGTTGGGTAGAAGAGAACACTGGGTAGAGGGCTCAGTTTTAGTTCTAAGGAAGATAGTTCTTATCATATTATAAAATGGAAGCTGAAAAGACATTATGAGCAAACAGAAAATTTTCCTTAGAAACAGAAGCTCTGATTAGTTGTCATCTGACTTACTTTACATATTTGTTTGATAATTGGTGGTCATTGTGTTTTTTTTTTTTTTTTTTTTTTTTTTTTTACAGAAAATACATATATCATAAGAGTACAGGTACAGTTCAGAATGCAGAGTAGAGGAGAAAGAACCACAACTTTAATTTTGAAGTGTGGTCTGTATATTTCACTTGGAAGCTTAAATTTTGTTACCACCCAGCTGCTCTGGCGCCTTCTACTGTCACTCTGACCATCGTAAGTCTTCAGAAATTCATCACCCATTTTAATGGCATTTTTCTTTTTTATAGTGATCTTTGCTTTTCTTCATATCATCAAACAGGTGAAAGATGGGAACTCTTCTCATGTATTTTTACATGAGGGTCTAATAAAGGTTCTCATTCTTTGTTTCTTAGTCCCTCATGTTGAAGCTCATTCATTGATCTCACTCAGTTTCTCACAACCTCTTCGGGTATATAGTTCATCGTAAGATAACTTGATTAATACTGTGTAATTGTATTACCATCTCTTACAGTATATAGTTGCAGATGACTCCAAATGATATGAAGCACCTCAATGTCCCTCTTGCCCATCAGTTTAGAACTTCTGGGAATGAATATGGGTAGATAGTTCTCCATGGCACCCATGGATAGACTTACCACATCAACAGGAAAATGAAATATTAAAAATGATTGAGTGAAAGGTTTGCTGTGCTGATTTTTTTCCAAGTCAAATTCTCCTAGTCTCTCTCTTCTCCAGTTAACAGGTATATGAATGAACATGTGTTTGTGTTGGTGACTCACACATCTTAATATAGAACTTCACAGAAATGAATTTCAGTGAGATTAAACACACACACACACACACACACACACACACATACACACACACACACACACACAAGACCACATCAAAGAAAGAAAAATACTCTTTAGCTGTTTACTGGCTTTCACCACTAATTATGTGAGAAAAGAAATGTCAGTAACTTAAAAGAAATTTAAGATCAATGTACTTGAGCTTTTCTGATTTTAAAATTCTTTAGACAATTTTAAAAACTTGTCTAAAAGATTATGTAATGGAAACAAGAAGGTTGAAACTCCTCAGGGCACCAGGGAAATTTCTTTGTTTCTCCTGAGTGCAAAAGGTAGAGAAATAGAATGTTATTTTCATGAGACCACCTAGCTGGGGTCAGTGCACATGTTAGTTATGTGCAGGTATTGTGATTTAGGAACTCCTGCTCTGATTTACACGAAAACAAAGACTGGGCTACCACATGTATTCACAAGAGCCATGATGAAATAACTGGAGAGGCAAAGGTGGCAAATGAATCAATTGTTAGGGGAGTCCAGGCCTAAATAGACTTTCTGACCTGAAGTGACCCCAACTATTCCTTTGTTCCAGTTGCAGAGATCTGGTCTTCAGAATTCAGTGTAAGGTTAACATGTCAGCCTCTGACTTTATTCTGTTCCTGGAATAATCAAGGATATTTCAGAAAATCAAGTTGCCTTCTCTAGGAGGACTCCACTAAAGTACAGGGCAGTCTATCAGGGAAGCTTCCTCTGAAAATGCACATGGCTTCATTTCTGTTTCCTTAGCTCTTGCTGCGGAGAAGATAACGGATCAACTTAGTTATCTGCTGCTTTTCTTATTAAGGGTTTTACCCATTTCTTCTCAATGTAGAAGACTATGAGAGCTTAAATGTGATTGCTGAGATTTGTCATTCTCAGTAGCTCAGGGATCTCCCTGAAATAAACTCTAGGCATCTGCTTTCAACACTCATGTCTATAAAACCACAACGGAGAGGGAAATGTGTGAACCTTCAAACCCCAGACACTGTTGCATTTAAAAAGAATTGTTGCCATGGATGTTGACATATTTTCCTCCTGGTTGCTGTTTATGCCTTTTTGTATGTGTTTGCTCAGATCTATTTCACCTACTCAGGAATTCTAAAGTCAAGAATTTTGCATCAGAACCTTTGCTTCTTTGATTAGATTAATATGTAGAATTGTTAGTATTTTAAAACAAGCTGCAAGTTGTGTCTGACTAAATAACATAAAATGAAAACTTTAGCCAAATAGCCTATTAACATACACACAATATTTACAGCAATTAGAAAGCAATGTATACTTTCATTTTGTGACATGTTTTTACTTTTAATGTACTTTTATTATTTTTTTCTACATTGCCATTCTAAATCTGCCTTATTTAAATAAATATGACTTTTTAAAAGATGTAATATTCTTATTCAAAGTGAAAGATAATAAGTAAAACAAAATTCAGAAGTACCCAGCATTTCTTTTCCTTTTTTTACTATTAAACAAAATCTTCCATGGGGGTTGCCCTGGAGCGAGTCTGAGGAGACCAGCTCTGTGGGTTGGAGGTAAGCCACTTAACCTCCTTTGGTCTCTGTTTCCTCTCTTACAAAATGAGGGCAATCAAGAAATAATCTCCATGGCCTTCTTTCTGTCTCCCTTCCAGCTCTAAACTCTCTATTTTGCTTTTCTCTACTATGCACACACAACTATCTGACATTCCCTTGGGTATGATACTTTCCACATGTAACTCCGTTTTCAAAAAGTATTGAAGAGAGTAAACTTGAGGCAGCAGATGCAGCATTTTCAAATTTTAAGACTCGACTGAGAAGAAAAGAATTCATCCAGAGAAGGCTATAAAATCCACTTGACTAAACCTTAGCACTTTCCACACACCTTCATTCGGGAAGAGGTTGCCATTGCAAAGAGTTTTCCCATCTCAAATGTCTGTGGTAGAGTCTTGACTGAACAATATTTTGACTTGCATTTCAGAGTTCCCTCAATCTCTCTAGCTTTGTCCACAAGTAGCTCTCTAAATACAGCAGCTGTGCCATCTGTTTCAAATATTATTTCAGTCCTCGCTGTTTTGGGATAAATTTCATAAAGTGCATCACATACACACATATTTAATTGAACAAATGAGAAGCCTTTCCAGTTTTAAAGAGCTTCCTAAATGACAAGAAGTGTCCAATTTCCATTCAAATGGTTACTCTGGGGCTTTAAAATGTATGAATTCATCTAACAGAGGCTGGTGGTGTATTCTGAGGCAGATGGCTTGATTCTGTGAAGAAAAAAATTTAAGTGGATTTTACTATCAATCTTATATTTTTTTTGGCAAAACACTGACATAATAAAGATGTGTGTATTACTGAGAAAGCTTTTTAATAATGATTCTACCTTATGTTATCCCCTAAGAATATGGTTAACTGACTAGGAAAATCTATTTAGAGATTTTTATGTTTATTCATAATGATCAACTTAGGGAAAAAAAAGGGAGAAACCCACTAACAAAATTGCTGAAGTTACAAACAGAAAATAGTGCTCTACAACTTTTTAAAGGAGTCCAATAGGAAAGGAATGTTGAAGTTTATCTGATTTTTTTTCTTGCTAAATAGTCATGAAGTCAATAAATTTAAGATTTTGAAGAAATAAGAAAGTATTTCATTTCTTATGAGAGTATCTTTAGAGGAATATCTTCAGTAAGTTTTGCAGATGATGTGTTCAAGGCACTTTCTATTTTTAATATCATCAGTTTTGAAGGTGAATCATTGGAATGATTCTTAGTCACTATTGCTGTGCACTCTCAAATTTAAATTCATGTTAGTAAAAGTTATAGAAAAAATTAAGTGTAAAAGTTATAGAAAAAATTATATGCTCCAAAAATCCTTTCAAGTCTTGCCTACCTTATCCAACATTATAGCTCCCCACCCCCAATTTACTCTTCTATTTAAATTGCAAAGTTGCCTGACTCTTGGTTAGTTCCTGATTAGTTGAAAGCAAATATGAGTCTCATTCCTCTTGCAAATGACTGTTTAACAATCTAGGCCTAAGCCAATTAGCCCATCACTTCCTCAGGCACCAATTATTGGTTTGGGGATGAACATATGACTTTAGTTGTCTCTATCAGTAAAAAATAAAAAGCATTCTCTGATAGCTGGGAAAAGGTGCTTTCTCTCCTTCATTGGACATGGACAAGGAAGCATGTAATCTTTATTACTACTAATAACTTCATGGAAACATAAGGAGCATTGATCTTAGGATGGAGTTAATGATCTGGACAGCAAAGTGAAAGGAGAAAGAATCTGCATTTTTGATGGCATAATTGAGTTTTTGGGTTCATTGCCCTGAATTTCACTATGCTGCTGGTTCTCCCCTTAAGTTAGCCAATACTTATTGTTAGTTAGATATTTTGATACTTGCAGCTAAAAGCATCCCAAAGATACATCTAAGGATGTGCATAAGATGGAGGCAACATTAGGCTCAATCATGCATGTCATGAGACCTTCTCTTCATCATAGGTGTTCGGTTCTATTTCTTTCTGACACTACTGTGTTGGTTTTGATAGCAAGACATTAGCTGGAGGAAAATCCTATATAATAAAAGCCTAATATGCTAAGTGTCTGGTCATCCATTCAACCAATCAACCATATGCTAATAATATGCTAAGGCCACTCAACCACTTGCTATGGCATGCACTGACCACCAGAGGGAAGACAGTCTGACTGGTAGGTTAGCTTGCTGCTGGGGTCCAGCCCATTGGGACTGAGTGAGATGGGCTGGACATGCTCTGGAGCCCTACTGTGGTCCATCCCCCTGGCTGGCCTTACCCCCAATCAGCCCCCAACACCCTATATGGAGGGAGGCCTAGCTGGCCAACTGCTCACAGCCCCTCCCCCTGGCCGGCCCACCCATGATGGATCCCCATTGTGGCAGGCCCGGCAGACCCCACCCATGCACAAATTCATGCACCGGCCTGTAGTAATACTATAAAAATGATGTAATTAAGGTGGGTATTGGAGTTACTATGCAGTGGATCCTAAATTTGCCATGCATCTGTGATTGACTGAATATGGCAATTTCCTCAGTAAGCCAGTGGCTTCAATGTATAGTCTCCTAGAATTTTTGATTTCTGGTGTCTCCCTAAATTCTTAGAAATTGTCGTTCTTTTCCTCACCATAAGAAATGCCGAAACCGGTTTGGCTCAGTGGATAGAGCTTCAGTCTGCAGACTGAAAGGTCCCAGGTTTGATTCTGGTCAAGGGTATGTACATTGGTTGCAGGCACATCCCCGGTAAGGGGTGTGCAGGAGGCAGCTGGTCAATGTTTCTCTCTTATGGATGTTTCTAGCTCTCTATCCCTCTCCCTTCCTCTCTGTGGAAAATCAATAAAATATATTTTTAAAAAGAAACAAAAAAGAAACTCATTGAACAAAATGAAAATCAACAGTTTTTTTTTTGTTTGTTTGTTTGTTTTTTTAGATTCATTAGAACATTGAGGTGATAGAGCAAATTGCCAACTAAAAAACTGGAAAGACAGGCAAATACAGGGAATCACAGCTTACTGGAGTAGGAGCTGCTGGAGCTAGTAATAGGTAGAAACACATGGTAATTGACAAACTGCTGGAGGCTGTGTGGACAAGCTTGAATTTAAAACTCCTGGGGACCTGGTCTTAAGGAGAACCCTAACACTTTAATGAGGTTTACTGTAGGAACCCTACCAAGGTCTCACAGTAAAGTTCAAAGAAAAATCCCTTATGCTTTGGGTAGGGCCAAAGTAGCCATTTTGAAAGAAACCAGGAATGTTGCCATAGCAACGGCCCACCCTCATGGAAAACAGCATCACCAGAGCCTCATCTAATGTTGGGGAGGGAAATTAGACAGCTGGGGCCTATAACCTTTCTGTCTCTCAGAGGGGAGGAAAAAAAAAAAAGCTAAAAAACGCTTCTGAAAGTCACAACTGAGGGGTTTAGGCCCATTAAAAATAATGTAGACTGAATCCTAATTTTATGAAATGTCTCTCTTATAACTTAACACCACATCAACGGGCTCCCTTGTTCTAACAGTGAATTGTAATTGAGGCACAGACTGTCCATGAAGGAGTTTCTAGAAAAATTTAAAGAAAATGGGGGAGGGGAGGGGGAGAAGGGGAAACAATGTCACTATAGGGGACTAAAGCCTCTGGCACCTACAACTATAGCAAACATTAAACACAGCTTAACTCCTATCAGAGAAATGTGAAACCTCACACTAAAGGCCTGTTTACCTCCATTCCTATTGTCTAATACATCATGTCCAGCTTTCAACAAAAAATGTCAAGACATTCCATGAGGCAAGGAAAAATAGTCTGAAGAATCAAAATAAGTATTGGGACCAGACTCAGAAATGTTTATTACCTTTGTATTGAATTTATTGGGGTGACATTGGTTTACAAAATTATACAGGCTTCAGCTGCACAATTATACAATACATATTCACTGTATTGTGTGTCCATCACTGTTTATCCCCTCCTCTATCTCCCAACCTTCTCCTGCAGTCACCACACTGTTGTTCATGCCCAAGAGTTTTTCTTGTTTCTTCTTCTTTTTTTTCCTTAATACTCCCACCCTCATCAGCCCTCCCTGCAACCCCTGACAGCTGTCAGCTTGCTCTCCACCCATGAGTCTGCTTCTATTTTGCTTGTTAGTTCATTTTGTTCATTAGATTCCACTCATGAGTACAATCATATAGTACTTGTCTTTCTCTGACTTAATTCGCTTAGCATAATGCTCTTTAGATCCATCCATGCTGTAGCAAAGGGTAAGATTTTCTTCTTTTCAATAGCCAAGTAATATTCTATTATGTAAATGTACCACAGCTTTTTTACTCACTCATCTACTGATGGACACTTGGGCTGCTTCCAAATCTTGGCTACTGTAAATAACACTACAAAGAAAGTTAGGGGTGCAGATATTCTTTTGAATTCATGTTTAAGTTTTCTTAAGATAAATTCCCAGAAGTAGAATGGCTGGGTCATAAGACAGTTTCCACTTTCAAGTAACTCCATACTGCTTTCTACAGAAACTGTAACAATCTGAATTTCAACCAACAGTGCATGAAGGTTCCCTTTTCTCCATAACCTTCCCAACACTTGTAGTCTATTCATTTATTGATGATAGCCATTCTGAGAGGTATGAGTTGATATCTCATTATAGTTTTAATTTGTATTTCTCTGTTGATTAGTAACATTGAGCATCTTTTCATGGGTATCTGTATGTCCTCTTTGGAGAAGTATCTATTCAGACCTTTTACCTATTTTTTAAATTGGAATTCTTGTGTGTTTTTCGGTGTTGAGTTTTATAAGTTCTTTATAAATTGTGGATATTAAGCCGTTACAGGGATACCATTCCTGAATATGTTCTTCCATTCAGTGGGTTGTCTTTTCATTTTGCTGATAGTGTCCTTTGCTGCGCAAAAACAGTTTAGTTTCATGTCTCATTTGTTTATTTTTTCTTTTGTTTCCCTTGCCTGAGGAGATATATCAGAAAAAAATCTTGCTATGAGGAATGTCTGAGATTTTACTGCCTATGTTTCTCTCCCCCTCCCCCACCCCCTAGGATTTTTATGGTTTCACAGACTCAGAAATTTTTGATTTATCTATCTGTAGTCCCAGGATCCAATCTACAGTATCTGCATCACTAGGGAACCTAGTAGAAATGCAAATTTTTTGCATCCTACCCTAAACATATTGAATCAGAACCTGGCTGGGCATGGTGGGAGGCAACAGTCTGTGCTTTAACAAGCCCTCCAGGTAGTTGTGTTTGAAGATTACTCATTAAGTAGGTGTGAGATTTGTGAGCTCCTGTGTTTCCTGAGGTGTCTCAGAAATATACTTGTTATCATGGTAACAAGGTGATTTAAAATGAAAATAACCCATTAAGACATGGTTTATGATTTTGACTTAGTTTTGTCAACCAATATCATTACCAGTGAATTGTTTTAGATGACACACGTGAACTAGAGTTATCCCAACTGTGCATGTTTGTGTGAGATTTTCCATCTGCTTGGAAAATCTCAGTGGAGAACTGGGAATGTTTAAGTGTGTGTTTAAGTCTGGATGAAGGAGGCAGGACTTTGGAGAATTTCTCAGGGCAGGATTTTCAGGCCCTATATCCCCAAAGGATTTTACCTGTGCTAGTTTTTATGAAGTGGGTTTAAGAAAAGGGAGAGGGTGTTAGCATGGGTCCTTCTAAAGGCAGACTGTGTCTTTATCTTGCTCTGGGCTAATTCAGAGCTCAGTTGCCCTCTGGCCTGATCACAGTTCTATAGTCCGGAGAGTCAGTTGTTAATCTAATTATTACTGCTTTGAACCTCCTCAAGACTCTGATGTCAAAGGTTTCCCTGTGTGTGTGTGTGTGTGTGTGTGTGTGTTTTTAAAATAATTTTCTGTCTTAAGGTTGCCCTTTATGTGCTTGCATGTCACTGCGTTTCTTTGACACTGGGGAGCCTCTCTGCCTTTGATGCTTCCTGTTCAGTGATGATGAATGCCTTCTATGCAGCTCTACAAGAATCACAGCTTGCTGTTATTTGCAGAGTCCCCCTGATTCTACATTGGAGAAAGCTGAAGTCTAGAGAAAGGAGGTAATTTACCTCATGCATTCATTTGTTGAAAAATTGATATTGAACACCTACTGTGTGCTAAGCACTGTTTAATAATGGCAAAAACAAGATTAGAATAAGAGAATCATGACCCCCCTGCCAGTGTTCTTGTCACAATCCTGAGTCTTAACAGGCATCAGAGTAAAACAAGCTAAGTGAAGTAAAAAGTAATGAGATAAAGTAAGAAAAGGAATAAAGCAAAATAACGAGAAAAAAGTAATTTGAGAAGTGAGTGTCTTATGGATGACTAAGCACATACATTTACTTTTCTGTTCCTGTGTCATTGGTTCAGAAAAGAATGGATACATATAAAAATAAAAACAATGCAAAAGCCCTAGGAAACAAGAAGGGTGATACCAGTGGAAGCAACACATTTCTGGAATATATAGAGCAAATGGGATTTGATCAATGGAGTAACAAATTAAAGTGATAAATGCATTCAATACAAATGAAAGAGAATAGTAAAAGAGGAAAGATGAAGTTTTTTTTTTTTTTAATTTTTGTTTTTGTGTTTAACAGAAGTACTTTGGAATAAAAACAACAAGATCATATCATTAGGAGCTAGAGGCAAGAATCATCTGTTGAACACTTAATAGGAAGACCAATAAAACTAGGATGTTCCAAGAACCTAGAAAAGGCATATCCACCCAGCTCCAGCAGAGCTGGTACCAACATTTGAGGAAAAAGGGGTGGATGGATTCTGACATTGGGGATGGGCAGGGGACATTTAAAGTGAGTGCTGAGGCTGTAGAGAGAACTTGGGTGGTGCTTCCATGTAATATCAGCTGCCAACCTTCCCACATCCAGACAGCAAGCTCCCACCCACCCTAACAGAGAGGTATCTCTCATGAAAGATAGCAGCAAAAATGAAAATGTTTGGAGATGGGAGGTGGTGATGACTGCACAAAGGAGAGGCACTGTAATGAGGTTAAGAATGTGGGCCTGCATGTGAGTCCCAAGGCCACCTCTTAGTAGCTCTGTCTTTGGCTCTGTGTCACTTAAACTCTCTGTACCTCAGTTTCCTCATCAATAAACTATGGACAGTAATAGTAACTACTTCATGGGATTGTTTTGAGGACTCTACTATTAATGACAATAGCACTTAGAAATAATACAACCCAATTGTCTAACTTGTAAATGTATTAAAATTTAAAATGCACTTACCTTTGTTCTAGCAATTCCACTTTCTCAGAGTCAATACTTGATAAAAACTAGCTGTCTGGTTAAAAAAATACAAAATGACACAGAATATAGAACAATATTGCTAAAAGTAACCTGGCACTAGTCAGATGAAATTTATGAACTACCGGCAGAAAGAGAAAAATCTTACAATTTACCAGAGAGAAAAAAGAGGATTCAAACTAAGGAAGGAAAGTCACAATGATGTTAGGTTTTTTGTTTGTTTGTTTTTGTTTTGTTTTGCAACACTTGATATTGGAAAATATGGAGCAGTATCTATAAAATCTTAAGGGATTTAAATCTTGGGTTCTCCATTAGGCAAGCTATTATTCAAATGTAAGAACAAAATCAAGACAATTGTAAATACGGGAAGGTGACCTGCTTTGAAAAAAAATAAATTACTTTGGGTGGTTCTCCAGCAAAATGAAAAAGGAAATAGAAAAAGAAAAGATAATAGCATATGAGTGGTGAATCAAAGAACCAATAATATACCAATAAGTCTGAATGATCATGAATTAATAATATAAACTAGGTGTGAGTTTAATGTAGTTGTTAAAAATATGTCCCTAAAACAGAAAAAGCATAGAAGCATAATAGTTATTCTAAATGTTCATGTAAGTTATTTGGAAGGTTTCTGCTGATAAACTGTTAGTATGTATAAGCACATATCTAAAGGTGGATATATTTTATGAATACAAGTCAAGGAAAACTATTATAAATTAAAAAGCATAAGAGGAAAAATTGGTTATATAATAAAAAGGGTATTAATCAAAACCCTAAGAATAAATAGTGAGACAATGCACCATTATTAGTAGTTAATCTTATTTGAGGGATTATTATGTGTCAGCTATTGTGCCAGATGGGTGCTATTATTGTCTCCATTTATAGATGAGGACAGAGAGATTGAGCAATTTACCCAGTCATTAGCGGGCAAAGGACAAAGCTGGACAATCTCACTTATAGCCATGTTCTTAATTACTATCCCAAATATTGTCCTTATTGGAATTTAAATTGTTCAAAATGGTGTCATGATAGAGAAAACCCAACACTCTGTTTTATACAGTTTACAGGCATTTCCCCAAGGTATGTGTCAGATATGCTTCTTACAGCCTCTCTACCCTGGAGTAACAGTAACTTATTGCTACAGACTTCTATGGAACAACCCATCCCATACATGACAACATGGATGAACCTTGAGTACATTATGCTAATCAATAGGCATAAAGTTTCAATTAAACAAAAGGAAAATTATCCAGAGGTCTAACACACAATATTGTACCTGTAGACAACAATAATATTTTGGACACTTAAAAATTGTTAAGGGGGTAGATATTATATTGTATTCTTACCATAATAAAATAACAATAAAACAAACAAACAAACAACTATCTTGAAAAAACTATCATTTGTTCTCATGTATAAATGGGTCAGCTGGGGATTTGTTCAAGGGTTGGCCTAGCTGGGTTGGTTGGCTCAGCTCCATGTATCTTTCATTGCCCTTTTAGGACAATAAGTTAACCTAAAAATGTCCTTTCCATTGTATGACAGAGGTACAAGAGAGCAAGCCCAAACATTCAGATGCTCTTCAAAACTTTGGTCTCATTACACATGTTAATATTCTATTGACCAGCCCACACAGGCATAGGAGAGACAGGAAAGTCATATGACAAAGATGTTAATATAGTGAGGGATGATGAATTAAAGCCATTAACACTATATAATATTACTAATTTATTTCTTTCATATTTGCTAATTGGAAAAAATCATCTAAGCAAAACATACATGAGAATTTGCAAGAGAATGGGCTTATTGAGAAAGAACAGTAAAGATGTTACAATCGCATTAGCATTCTTAGGGTCCAAAAGGAGTGTCTGTAAAATATGATGCACTTAAAAACGTTGGATGAACTAATAAATTACTATTCATTCATTCAAAAAGAATATTCCTTAACTAAAAAGGATTCTTTGAGGATGGCATCCTGGGATACCCCTCCTAGTACTGAGACGACTGTCTATGTAGCAGCTAAGGGAGAAAGTGAGGAGAGTCAAGGAGTTAAAATAGTATATGTAAATATAGATTTACTACCCTCAATTATTAAAAAATAAAAAGGTGACTGCATTATTATGAGTGGGATATGCTTTTTCTGACTCTAGGTGGGGTGTTGGGAAGAATAGTGGAAAGAGCACTTGCTACAGGAGTATGGAAATTGGCTTTTGCCTTAGGTCTGCCACTAATAAAAGATAAAACTTGGACAATTTCCTTACCTTTTATGAGTGACTATTTTTGAATTAAAATTGTTTTGGAGGATCTCTAAGATCCCTTTGAACTCTAAGGATTTAAGAAAGAACTTTTAAAAACTAGAAATATGACCACTGTATAGATGAGAATTCATCAAAATGCATTTTATAAAATTAAGAGCAGCAGCTGATTTATAAGAATCAATAACAGGTTCTCTAAAATTATTAATTATAACTGAGTAGTTACTACTACTCAGAAATAAATTTTAACATAATTAAAATTTTATGAATAAAATTTTGTTTTATTTAAAAATTTTTTTATTGATTTCAGAGAGGAGGGGAGAGGGAACGAAAGATAAAACATCAATAATGAGAGAGAATCATTTATTGATCAGTTGCCTCCTGCACACCCCCTATTGGAATCAAATCTGGGCATGTGCCTTCACTGGAATAGAACCTAGGACACTTCAGTCAGTAGGCTGATGCTCTATGCACTGAGCCAAACCAGGTAGGGCAATGAATAAATTTTTATTTATTTATTTATTTTTTAAAAAAATATATTTTGTTGATTTTTTACAGAGAGGAAGAGAGAGGGATAGAGAGTTAGAAACATCGATGAGAGAATCATCGATCAGCTGCCTCTTGCACAACCCCTACTGGGGTACATGCCCTTGACCGGAATTGAACCTGGGACCTTTTAGTCCACAGGCCAATGCTCTATCCACTGAGCCAAACCGGTTTCAGCTGAATAAAATTTTAGAGCTCATTTCCAAATGGGTATTCTTTTTCAGACAAAAAGGAACAACAAGGTGATCTAAATCCTTTTTAAAATTAGTAATAAATTATGAATAGAAAGAATTGAAGATTATAAAGCTTATACTAGGTTATGTGTCACTGATTAATCTCTGCCTCAAAGTGACATACTAAATTAGGAAGTAAGAAATATCATAATGACAATGTATCCTTTCTCGTTGACTGCTTCCTGTACTGTTATGGCAGAATACACTTACCATTTGTCCCATCAACTCAAAGCCTGTGGTTATTTTCCAAACATTTCCACCTTCCTCTTAGAAGCAGATATAAATCCACAATTCACTAATGTATATAAATATATATTATAGATTAGGCTTATATATATACAAAATGATTCACATCACCCACTAGGAGTAGCAATATATCACATCTTTGTTATTTTGCCCATTAATCATTCATGTAACAATGTGCTCTTATTAGCTGAAAACCCAGCATCTCCTATTTGAGTGCTTCTTCTTCCTTTCTGATACCCAGAATGGCAAGCTGGGACTCTCATTGCAGGTTCTTGTTGAAGAGTAATTTTTATGTGGACTAAAAGTTTTTAAGCCAGAGTGTAGAAGTTTATTGCAAGCACATACAAACTCCTGCATAGGAAGGGGTTCCCAAGTGGGTTACCCTGGAGAGGGATCCCCAGGTGGGAAAAACCTGTTCTCTCTTCCAAAATGAAAAAAAAAACCCAAAAAGCAAACAAACAAACAAACAAACAAACAAAAAACAACAACAACAACCTAGTCCCTCGAGTCTCTTTATAAATGCTGACAGCTTCTTTGTCTGTTCATACCACTTTCTAATTGGACTCTTCCTTATTTTATGTCCCCCGTGTTTTCCCTAATTGTCCACTTTTCCCTGTATGGTATCAGTTTTAAAGTTTCAAAGCTCACCCAGTGCCTGCCTTTCTTCTTCCCCTTATCTTGTAGCATTCCTTCGTCCTCTGTATATGTAAGATAAACTGGTGGCTTAGAGCCATCTACATTTATAATATATATTTTATGGACCCTCCTGAAATTACTTCTGTTGTCTCTAAAATTCTCTTATTATTATTCTCAGACCAGAGGCTGTCAATCACATTTTCAAGAAAATTGCAAGTTGTCATTGGCTTCTTTATTTATGGCTTCTTATTACCATACTAGAGGCCCAGTGCACAAAATTCATGCACGGGAGAGGGGTATGTGTGTACTACAGCCCAGCCTTCACCCCCTCCAATCTGAGATCTCTCTAGGGATATCTGACTGCCCGGGTAGTCTGAGATTCCTTTCACAATCCAGGACTCCAGGACTCCTGGCTCCAAACTGCTTGCTTGCCTGTCTGTCTGACTGCCCCTAACCGATTCTGCCTGTCAGCATGGTTACCCCCTAACCACTCCCCTGCTAGCCTGACTGATGCCTAACTGCTTCCCTTCCAGCCCCATTGCCCCTAACTGCCCTCCCCTACCAGTGTGGTCATCCCTAACTGCCCTCTGTTGCCAGCCTGGTTGCCCCCAACTATCCTTCCCTGCAGGCATGGTCCCCCCAAACTGCCCACCCTGGCAGGTCTAATTGCCTCTAACTGCCCTCCCCTGCAGGCCTAGTCACCCCTAACTTCCCTCCCCTGCTGGGCTGGTCTCTCCCAACTGCCCTCATCTGCTGGCATCTTTGGTGGTCATCTTATGTCTACATAGGGGTAGCCGTCTTTGACCATATGGGGCAGCCATCTTGTGTGTTAGAGTGATGGTCAATTTGCATATCATCTCTTTATTGGATAGGATGTAGTCACTACTGAAGGTTGGTACAATCATGTTCTGTAGAGCTGCATTCCTTGGAGGTAATTTCTTTCTTTCTTTTTTATTTTTTATTATTAAGGTATTATATGTGTACACATATTACCATTAACGCCCCCCACTCCCATACATGCCCTCACCCCCTAGTGTTTTGCATCCATTGGTTATGCTTATATGCATGCATACAAGTCCTTTGGTTGATCTCTTATCTCTACCACCTCTCCCTAACCTTCTAGCTGTTATATGACAGTCTGTTTGATGCTTTATTGTCTCTGTATCTATCTTTTTGTTCATCAGTTTGTAATGTTCTTTATTATCCACAAATGGGTTAGATAATGTGGTATTTTTCTTTCAGTCACTGTCTTATTTCATTTAGCATAATGCTCTCCAGTTCCATCCATGTTGCTGCAAATGGTAAGAATTTCTTCTTTTTTATGGCAGCATAGAATTCCATTGTGTAGTAGATGTACCATAATTTTCTGATCCAGTCATCTGCTGACAGGCACCTAGTCTGTTTCCAAATCTTAGCCATTGTAAATTGTACTGCTATGAACATAGGGGTGCATCTAACCTTTCTGATTGGTGTTTCTAGTTTCTAAGGATATATTCCTAGGAGAGGGATTACTGGGTCAAATGGGAATACCATTTTTAGTTCTTTGAAGAAACTTCATACTGTTCTTCACAGTGGCTGCACCAGTCTACATTCCCACCAGGGGTCCTTTTTCTTCTTATCCTTGCCAACAATTGTGGTTTGTTGATTTGTTTATGATAGCCATTCTAACAGGTCTGAGATGGTACCACATTGTCATTTTGATTTGCATCTCTCTAATAATTAGAGATTTTGAGCACGTTTTCATGTGTCTCTTAGCCTCCCTTCTGTCTTTTGAAAATATTCTATTTAGGTCCATTGTCCATTTTTTTAATTGGGTCATTTATCTTCCTTTTATTAAGTTGTATAAGTTGCCTGTAGATGTTGGAGATTAAACCTTTATCAGTGATAACATGTGGAAATATGTTCTCCGATACAGTGGCCTTTCTTGCTGTTTTGTTGATGGTTTCTTTTGCTGTAAAAAAGCTTTTTATTTTGATGTGGTCCCATTTGTTTATTTTTCTTTAGTTTCCATTGCCCTAGAAGCTGGATTGGTGAAGATACTGCTTTGGCATATGTCTGAGATTTCGCTGCCTGTAGAGTTCTCTAAGGTTAGTTTCACAGGCAATGAAGGGAGTCAATGTGACCATAGCCTGACCATCATAGCACATTCCTCTAGAGAAGAGACACTGGCTACTATTTCTCTGTCTAAAAACTCTGGCCCTTTGGCCCTGGGTTCCTCTTCTATAACACAACCTTGGTGTGTAGGCATCATTGGGAGCCATGGCACACTGTTGTGGGACTTGGGGCAATGGGAACCAATGCAAATATGCTGTTGCTCATATTTTCTGGTGTGCTGTGAATGATCAAGTATTTTTCTCTCTCCCAGGAGTCTTGTGTCTTCTGCCAGCATTCATAAAACAACAATGAGCTAACTTGTTAGCCTATAAGTGAGGTAAAGTCTTAGGCCCCTGCTGATTCTTTGCATAGTAGGGATTTTATTAGCAAATTCTGCTCTGTGCATGTGATAAGTACTGTCTTAGTCATTGCAGGCTGCTATAAAAAAATACCATAGCTTGGAAAGTTAAAGTTAAGGTGACAGCAGATTCATTGTATTGTGAGGACCCTCTTCCTGTTGTGTAAACTACTGCCTTCTTGTCATGTCTGCAACTGGACAAGATAGATAAGACTCTGATTTCATCCTTTTATAAGGGCACTAATCCTAAGGAATCTCTAATCTTATGAACTCATTTAAAGCTAATTACCTCCCAAAGGTCCCACCTTCAAATATCATCACATTACAAATTAGGTCTTCAACATCTAAATATTTTTTGGTGGGGTACCAACCATTCAGTCCATGGGAGGTACTAAACTGCCATTGAAAGTTAATATTCTCAAAAATTATCAATATATGAAAATGCTCATGAAATATATATTAGAAAAAATAAATCACAAAACAGTACAGGTTGATATACATTTTAAAAGTGTATACATGTGCACAAAGTATTGTAGACGTTTATATATGAAAATATGAATCTAAGGCTACCTTAAAGTGATTATATCATTTCTTAGTTTAGCGGTTCTTAAACTTGAGCACCTATCAGAATCACATAGGAGGCTGTTAAAATGCTCTGTGTCATCCCCATATACTGATTCGACGGGTCTGGGATGGGGCCCCCCAAAATAACATTTCTACCAAGTTCCTAGGTAATGTTGCTGCTACTTCTCAGGGAACCACACTTTGAGAATGACTATCATAGGTTATGTTCCAGGTTAGTGCAATAATTATCAGCATTATTATAACCTCCTTGGCTTTATATTAGATTCTGCCACCTTATAGTTGTGTGATGTTTCAAAATTCTCTGTGCCTTCTTTTCTCATCTGGAAAATGGGATATAAAAATAGTAGTTGATATATAACATTAAACTATAAAATGCTTAGCACAATGTTTCTGATATTATAATGGCTCCTATTATGTTTTAGTTTGCCTAGAAATAATTAGTGTGTTAATTCCAAGAATTTTATATTTGGCCCCACCGAGTTCTTAGTGTTACAGCGATGCACTATTGTAATGAAAAGAGTACAAGATTTTAGAATCAGGCAAACAGTGCCTATTGTCACCCACTAGCTTTAGTTGTCTCCTGCATTGCTTTTGGAAGGATTGAATGTAGCCACATATATAAAGTTTGTGACAAGGAGCCTAAATCTATTAATGTTAATCCTCTTATTTCCCACAGTACTTCTGACTAAGCACTCATCACTCATTTAATTAACAAAAATTGACTGCTTATTAATTTTTTTTCTTGCTGTTTTGGGCGTCAGGAATACATAGTTTCATAGAATCTAAAAGCCCAACTCACTTGAGACTTACATTATGTAAGAGGAAAATTTTAGAGTTCAGGCTTGGAGAACAAAGTGTTGTAATGAAAGAGCAATATCAGGAGTGAAAAATTTGATTTTCCTGCTACTCTGCTACTAATTTAGTGTTGAGCAAATCATTTATCCAAGCCTCATTAGTAAAGCTAGGAGGTTGGACAATATATTTCTAAGACCCTTTAAAGTCTAATGTCCTTTTAATCTAAGACTTCTAATGCTTTATAAATTGGGTGTTGAAAACTGAAATGCCTTTGTGAAACAACTAGGTAATAGAAATGTGTAAAATGGCTGGCTAATTATAGAAAGTGGTGAAAACATGGCAATTAGGAGAGTTCATCCCTACCTAAATACAATTACAATAAAATTGCTTTTAAAACATTTACACAAACAACAGTATGGTGATTGCCAGGGTGAAATCAGGGTGGGGCAGGTAGAAGAGGACATGGGGCGTAAATGATGATTGAAGGAGACTTAATTTGGGGTGGTGCACACACAGTATGACACACAGATGATGTATTATAGAATTGTACACTGGAAATTCATATACTTTTATTAACCAGTGCCACCCCAATACATTCAACAAAAAAGATAAAACGTTTAGCTTATCAAGTAAAACACATTGGCAGACTGGATTCTGCAACACTTGGTCTAAATACTAGTTCTGATTTAGCCATTTAGGTTATTGTACTTCTCCATGCTTCAGTTTTGCACAGTAGGCCCAACAAATATTAATCTTAAGAGGAGCTTAAGAATTTTTACTATTGTTATCATTATTGTTTTTTAATCCTCACTGGAAGATATGTTTTTTATTGATTTTTTTTAGAGATAAAGGGGGAGAGAGAGAGAGAGAGAGAGAGAGAGAGAGAGAGAGAGAGAGAGAGGCCTGCAAACAAAGTATATGTGGGAATCAAATGCACAATCTATTGGTATAAGGAATAGCACTCTAACTGTTTCAAGAAAATCATCTTTTATGTGTTTTTACTTACAATCTGGAGAAAAAATGGTATTTTGTTAGACATAAAAAAAGAGCTAATTCTATAAAACTGAATATACTAGGACTGTTACAAACTATTCAATGGTTTGCATTACTCATTTCAATGTAAACTTAAATAATCTCAAATACTGAGCAACAATAGATCATCCCTAGGCAAAGAATTATAAAATATGATGACAAAGAGTCAGCTTGTTCCTGTGGGTTGAGATGTGAAGTGGAGTGTTCAGCATTTGCACTGCAAGTCACTGATAGTTGAGAAGAACATTAATCATGTTGTCTATGGGAAATAATAAAGAATGGAAGTGTGCTACATGTATATAGAGATTATGACATTAAATTTATTAAAGGAAGAATAGCCTTTGGAAGAAGAATTACTGCAAATGGCAGGGATCATAAAATAAAAATCTTGTCTCATTAAAAAAGAAACTTTGTCCTGACAGTTTTCTCATATGATACTTTCCTGGTCTAGGGTTCCGGAAAATGAGAAAAGATATATAAATATTTACTTTCATACTTGTTTTGCTTTAACTTAGAATAGTTAGGTTTTTTCAAACCTAAGTGTATGGGAGAGCGAGCATTTCAAGCATGGGTTACTCAAGAGAAAAAAGTTCACCTTTAAAATTTTAACAAGACTTCATATTTCCTAAACAGTGCTACTTGGTATCACATTTGGGTTTATTAAGAATACTATTTTTTTTTTTCCTTTTGAAATGTAAAAACTTTAGGAAAATGATAAAAATATTATCACTTTCAGTTAGTTAAATTGGACTCAGGGGCCAAGAAATGAATTAATTCTTTATAAAATGAAGTTTTATGTTAAAGTTGAGGTTTAATATTAAACATATTTGATTATTTTCTCCCATCCAAGTACTAACCAGGCCAGACTCTGCTTAGCTTCCGAGATAAGGCGCGTTCAGGGTGGTATGGCCATATACCATATTTGATTATTTTCTAAAGGTGCACAAAAACAGTTTTAATTTTGAGAATTGTATATTTTGGTATAGTTTAGAACATGTTTGTTTTAACAACAAAAGCTGTAGTGAAGTAAATTTAAAAATCAAGTCTTTATTCAGTGATTCGAGTCAGGCAACATCTCATTGAACACTGAGCTGCAGCAAAGGAAAGATTTTTAAAGGCAGAGAGGGAGAGGAGAGAAAGAATCAGCAAAGAATGCTTTGTTTTAGGACAGTAGCAGTCCTAAGGAGCCTGGAAGGGGTCTATTGGGGATTTCCTCCTTGTCTTGACCAGGAAATTCCAGGTTGGCTGGTTAAAGGTCACATTCCTGGGGAAGGTTAAACTGTAAGTAGGTATTAAGTTTTGGTTTGCTGCCATGGAGCGTAACATAAGTGACTCCATTTTGGGCCTCTGGTCTTTTGACAATTTACCCCTTTTGAGAAGACTGTCAGTTTAACTTAGAGATGTGATCAAAATGCATACATTAGCACCATTATCAGCTCCTGCTCTGTAATTCTCACAACTTTTGTGAAATGTCCTTGAAGCTCTGTGTGGTATTGGTAGATCATTACTTACTGTTTCTGTTTGATCTCTGTAATTTTCACAGACCATGCCTTCAGGTTCACAATTTTTAAATTGGTTGTCCTTTGCATTCCTTATCTGGTGTTCCAGTCTTAGGAAAATCATTTGCTTTGTGGTTATTGGATGTGAACATACATTTAAAGCTATTGAAAGAACTCAGTACATGGGGAGATTATTACGATTATTTTGAACAGGAAATCTCAATGTTTGGATCCATGGTTCCTAAAACCCAAACCAATAAAAATCAAATAAGTCAAAGTTACATCCTGTGAAAAGAGTCACCGTTTCAAGCTAAGTAACTTGTTCAATATTTTATGTAACTGACTTTAGACTTTCCTAGAAGTGTTAATCTAGGTACAGCAGGTAGTATTGTACATATCACAGGTACCTTGCTCAACTGAAAGATAATCAAGGGCTGTTCTATTATAAAAAACAACTTTGGCCCAGCTGGTGTAGCTCAGTGGTTGAGCAATCACCTATGAACCAAAGGTCACAGTTCCATTTCCAGTCAAGACATATGCCTGGGTTGGAGGCTTGATCTCCAGTATGGGGAGGGCAGAAGGCAGCTGATCAATGATTCTCTTTCATTACTGATGTTTCTATCTCTCTCTCCCACTCCCTTCCTTTCTGAAATCAATAAAAATATATTTAAAAACACACACACACAAAACAAACAAACAAAAAACCACCACCAACAAAAAACAACTTTGGCCAGAAAATCTAAGGATTTTTATAGGGCAATTATTGTCTTACCAATGGATTCTGCAATATCTTCAAGAGTTAGGAGAGCTTTCTGATAATATCTACTTTGACATTTATTTCTAACCAGGGCAATAGGGCTTTGCCAAAGATGAATCCTGAGTCATGAATGCCTCTTGCTGGGTCCTTTTTAAGCCAACTATGTCAATCCATGGCAGTCAACCAATGAGATGTCTTTATTTGTGGAAAGTTAGGGGCACAGTTAGGTAACTTAATGGCATTGTTTGGTTGAAGGACAGCTATCTAGGGATTCATAGGCCCAAGATGAAGAATAACCATTGCAGATAATGACAAACCCTCAAGACACAACAATTTTCCTTAGGTGGTACTGAATTAATTCACTCATAGGAATTACTGCATTTACCCATTTAATCTAGGGATCAGTTAGGTTTTTAAGATAGACAGGAAGAAAATCTCCTGGCCTGAAATAAAGAGTTATACTAAATATCTTGCAAAGATTGTTGCTGATGGTGAGATCTTTTAGGGAGTATGGACAGACCTGAGCTATAGAAATGATTCTAGGTAACCATGATAACGTGGGAATACAGTATATTAAAATTTACAGATTTTTTTTGTATGTGTGTCTAATTGGGTGTGTACAGTTATAATCAAAGAAAGGTAAAAAAAAAGTCACAGTTTGTTCTGGTCATAAAAGTTGAACTCAGTAAGAGACTTCTTGATTGATTATGGTTTTCAGTGGCATTGGGAATAGAAAAGAAATTGGTCACAAGGAGGATCAGAAGGTCTCTAGCATCATGGATAGCTTGGAATCTTTTAAAAAAATATTGTTATTGACTTTAGAGAGGAATGGAAAGAAAGAGGGAGATAGAAACATCAATGATGAGAGATAATCATTGATTAATTGCCTGCTGCATGCCCCCTATTGGGGACCAAGCTCACAGTTCAGGCATGTGCCCTGATCCAGAATGGAACCATAACCTCCTAATTCATAGATCGACACTCAACCACTGAGTCACACTGGCCAAGCTAGATTGGAATCTTTGATGAAAAATCCAGCAATCTGAAAGGTTACCTGCCTATCTTGTCCAGTCAATATCAGCATAAAGGAAAGAGAATAAGACAGAGTTTCGTGTTTAAAGTGTGAACTTTTGATCTGGAAGCCTCTTGGGCAGAAGTTGTCTACTTTATCTCAGCTGCTTCTCTTCCTTGTCAAGTTGATTTGGAGGTCTCCAGCATCTGTACAGGACCAGATGTCAGATGTAACTCTCTTTCACTGTGAGATGTTTATCCAAGGCTCAATGCTCTCCAGTTTTGCAGTAGCATCAGTGGTCAGTAACTTTAGGGAAATAATGTTTTGAAAGGTCCTTTCCAATGGAGATTGAGAGCTGTTTTTTTTCTGATGATGTTTTCAGAATACACAATCACCAGGATCTAGGCTATGGCCAACAGGATCCTTTGAAATGCGATCTGGAGAGCTTCTTTAACTTGTTGGCTTTAGTAACACATTAAAGACTTATGGTAGAGGGTCATATTAGCATGAGCCAACAAGAGGTCAGCAGAACATTGTATACCAATAGACACTGGTCTCTATGGAGTGAGTCTATGTTCACAAAGAGGGTACTGTGAATAGTCAGCAAAGCCAGAGGCAACACTGGAATCAAGGGAACCCAGCAATTTCAGGAAATCTGGAGATTTAATTTTGAGTATCACATTGCCACCTAGACTGGGTTATTAATAAGTTTTTGTTATTGCATGTACACTTTCCAAATGGGTTTAAGCCTTCCTCTGCTGAAAGGTTGGTGCCCTTACAGTGGCAAAGAAACTCTTAGAAAATGTGGTTCCTCCTTGGGGCTTACCTTCCATAATTTCCAGTGATAGAGGTACCCACCTCACAGGGCAATCATACAAGCTTTAATAAATTTCTTGAAAACATCTTTGAATTATCACTGTCCTATAAACCCAATCACCAGGCAAGCTACTCCACAAAAAAAAAGAAAAAGAAAAGAAAAAGGAAGACAACCTTTGAAATCTACAATGCCCAGCTTCTGTTAAATGAGAACTTTGGCACTCTATTCCTCTTGCTTTCCTCTGATCCAACATTAGAGGGGCCAGATTCAGTCTGGTTAAGCAGGTTAAGGAAGCAGAGCAAGGTGAGAAAACAGAAGAATTTTTCAACTCAGCTCTGCCCCTAAAGTTGTCCTTGGTGAGAGAGAAGGAAACATTTGAATCAGATGATAGATTGCAAGTTATTTATACTAATAAAAGGATAATATGCTAATTAGATGAGGCACACCAAGGCCAGATGCTGCTTGTTTGAGAGATGTTAGGAAAGTCTGAAGCATGAGTCAAATAAGCCATTTATATATAAAAACCACTGGAAAGGTCTTCAGTTGGGCCCATGAGTTAGATGGGGTGGAGTCTAATGGAATCACCAGGGCAGAGCTAACATTGTAGGTAGGTTTATAGAGATGCAAATGTGACACCAGCTTGCTGACTTTGTTTGGGAGGGGCCCAGTAAAGGAACAATGGCCTCTACCATCATTTTTGTCTGGGAAAAAGCTGTTTCTCCAGCTCTCAGCTGATGCCAGACAACTTAGTTCCTCCCTGCATGTCCCTGGTGCCCTGGCACTAGAGCCAGTGGATCCTAGTAAGTCCATGTGCAATGTCTTTAAGAAGAATGCCTGGGACTCTAACAGCCCTCTATCTCACATAGCCATAATTTTAGTTGTTTTTTATAACCAGAAGTTATGGGGACTACTTCCTGTCACTAGAACCTTGATTTTGGAGGGCCTGGTATAGGGTTGGAACCTCTTACTCCTCAAGTAGGGAGCACTGCATATGAAATTTTTCTCCTGTTTTTTATCCACTATATATGGGTGTGGGACCAGTCTGTTCTGTGTTTCAACCCTTCCTACCAGTCTTGATGTGGCTTCTTTTTTATATCATTAGCTATAGGACTTCTGTTCAGCTAGATTTCAGATGGTTCTGAATGATGATTGTTCTGTAGTTTAGTTGTAATTTTGATGTGACTGTGTGAAGATTCAAGTACTGCATTTACCTATGTCACCATCTTGATGGGAAATCCCAACCATGTCAAACTCATGGCCAGAGGGCTGCAAGCCTCTTTTAAATAACTCCCTTTTCATGTGAGTGAATTTCTTTCATTGTTATAATCTTTTTTTAATGCAATGCCTTATGGGATAGTAGTATTTTAAATGAGGCAGGCTGCCTGCTGGCTGAGAGTTTGACATGCTTGTGAGAAAATACTTTTAAAATGTTTAAAATTGATGAGAGAGAGAGAGAGAGAGAGAGAGAGAGAGAGAGAGAGAGAGAGAGAGAGAGAGATGTGTGAGAGAAGTATGGGTCAGTTGTCTGCTTTGGGGATCAAACCCACAATCTGGGTATGTGCCTTTACTGGGAATCGAACACACCACCTTTTGGTGTACAGGACAATGCTCCAACCATCTGAGCCATGCTGGACAGGGTGAAAATACATTTTTAAAACTCTGACCCCACAAAACTCCTCATGGACTTCTCATTTTATTGAACGTATTCATTTTATTTTAAAGAAATTACAGAGAATAGACTTGTTTTTTCTTTTTCTCAAAGATAAGCAGATAAGCAAGCCTCAGCTTAGGGAAGAAATGCTTTTGTAAAAGCTCAGTATTTTAGGCCAAAGTATCCATTTGTCTTCAGTAATATCTGGCTTTGAAATGTAGCTGCTGTTAGCATTAAATGAAGCCTCAATTTTTATGCTTCAGAGATGGTATTGATGAACATTAGCAGGGTGTGTGGCACACACAGCATCAAGCAGTCACATGCACCAAGGTCTGTGCTTACCAGTTCTGCCTCAGAATCCCTGCAGATTTCTTGAGTATACTTTTAAAGACTCTACTATCTTTTCCAAGAGAATAACAGATGCATCTTTCCATATAGTGAAATCAACAAAGTTTAAAAGATGTAAGGCCAGACTATATTCACATTTCTTTCACAGCGTTGAGTACATTGGTGGTACTAAACCAGCCTTCTTAGCAACTAGTATCTCCCTCTTGTTTTTTAAAGATTGTTTTCTATTTTGGTATTTGATATCAAGAGCTACATTTTCATGTGAGTGAATTTCTTTCATTGCTTATAACCCTTTTTTTAATGCAGTGCCTTATGGTATTTTATTTTAAAACCCATATTTTTAGAAGTTTCTATCTTTACTAACAAAAAGTTTTTTCCTCTTACTCTTTTGAAAACAAGATGATGATTTTAAATTAAATTTTTGGTTCACAGTTCACAGTACTGTTCTTCTTTTAGAAATAATATGCATTTTTTATCACGGATAAGAGTATGAGAAAAAAATGTCTTTATACACACAACATTATTTATACAGTATTGTACATATTAACACATACTCACACACAAACATAAAAATAAATTCTACCCAGCAGCATCCTTTTTAGAATGTACCTGTACATTTATATGTAAGTGTAAATATATAACATAGACTTGTAGTTTTATTTCACAGATGGCATAAAATTAGGCAAAACAATTTAGATGATAGAAAATTGAATCTCACTAAAAGTTATTGTCTTGTACATTTTCTTAGAGGTCACAAATTAAATTCTCTATATAATGCTGAAGTCTCCTGGACTATAGGTGTGATTGGTTGTTTTTAATCTATCACTTGGGCATTTCCAATAATAGGGAGCTCACTCTTCACCAGATAGCTCACTCTATTGTCAACTGGCTATTGTTTTAAGAACAGTGTCTATATTTGTTGGGCCCCCCTCCATATTTCATCTATTTATTGGATCTATTTTTGATAAGTGTATTGTTTAAAAGACATGCATATAAAGGATAAAAAACTCCATTCTATTAGTTTAATTTGTATAAAGTTCTAGAGTTCTTTTTCTATACATTCAATATTATTTTGAATTAGCTTTAAGTACACAGTATAGTGTTAGACAATAATATATTTTACAAAGTATTCCCTATGATATTTCCAATACCTCTGTGGCACTAAACATATTTATTAAACTATTATTGACTATATTCCCTAAACTGTACATTACATCCTCATGACTATTTTGTAACTAACAATTTGTGCTAACAATCTGAAAGGTCCCTTCACCTTTCTCACGCATTACCCCAATGTCCCTCCTCTCTGACAACCATCAATTTGTTCTCTGTATCTATAAGTGTATAAGTGTATTTTTGTCTTGTTTGTTCATTTATTTTCTTCTTTAGATTCTACATATATGTGAAATTATAAGGTATTTATCTTTCTCTGACTGACTTTTTTCACTTAGCATAATACCTTCTCAGTCTATCCATGCTGTCCCAAAGGAAAAAAAATTCCATCTTCTCTACAACCAAGTAATATTCCAGTGTGTGTGTGTGTGTGTGTGTGCGTGTGTGTGCGCGCGTATATATATATATATATATATATATATATATATATATATATATATATATATATATATCATATCTTCTTTATCCACTCATCTATTGATGGGCACTTGAGCTACTTCCATAATTATTTTGTAAATAATACAACAAAGTTAGAAGTTCATATATTCTTTCATATTAGTGTTTTGCACTCTTCGGATATATTCTCAGAAGTGGAATCACTGGGTCATAAGGCAGTTCCATCTTCACCAAAAATACAGCAGTTGTGAGGTGATATCTCATGGTGGTTTTCATTTGCCTTTTCCTGATGATTAGTAATGTTGAACATCTTTTTATATGTCTATTGACCAACTGTATGTCCACTTTGGAGAAGTATCTATTCAGGTCCTCTGCCCATTTCTTAATTGTAGTATTTCTCTTTTTGGTGTTAAGTTATTTGAGTTCTTTATAAATTTTGGATATTAAATGCCTTAGCATATGTACTAGAGGCCCAAAGGGGGCAGGTACCTTCAGCCTGGACCGCACTCTTTTGCAATCTTGGACCCCTTGGGGGATGTCCAACTGCCAGTTTAGGCCTGATCCTATTTTTAATCCCAGTACCAGGCTGTGTAGATTACTATAGCCTTGTAATATAATATAGTTTTATATTAGATAGGATGATACCTTCTTTCTCAACATTGCTGTGGCTATTCAAGGTCTTTTGTGGTTCCATATACATTTTTGGATTATTTTTTCTAGCTTTGTGACATATACCATGGGTATTTTTATAAGAATTGTGTTGAATCTATTAATTTCTCAGGGTAGTAAGGAAACTCTAGTTAATTATTCCTACCCATGAACATGTTATATGCTTCCATTTCTTTGTATCTTCTTTAATTTTCTTTTTTGGTGTCTTTCACGTATAGGTAATTTACTTTCTTTGTCAAATTTATTCCTATATGTGTTTTTATTTTTTTGATGCAACTATAAATGGGATTGTTTCCTTAGTTTCCTTTCTGGTAGTTCATTATTGTTATATAAATTCAATCAACTTCCGAATAAGCATATAACACCTTTTATTTTGTGTTTTTCTATTTTACTAAATTAATCTTAAAGTTTTAGAATTCTTAGTGACCAAAACATCAGAGGACAATGTAAATTAAGTCTATATTGTGCACTAATAAAATTTTGTTTATAAAAAATCTTAATTTGTTACATGGATAAAATGGATGATAATTATCAATTTTCATAATAATTTTCCTATCTATGCATAGATTCAGTATAGAATTTTTCTAAATAATGGGTTATTTTCATGCAATAAAGTGTAAATTAATTTATGAAAACTCAATTCACAGTCAATTTTTCTTATTTATTAAGTGATTAATATATATTATATCAAAGTCAGCTTTGTTGAGTTCTATGAGGCACTATTTAATGTTCTCTAGTGAATGTTCATGAGAAAATAAGGAGATTTTTCATTCTGTTTGAAATTTGAAGCAAAAAGAGTTTTTAAAGGACATTCTTAATTAAAGGTATACAAAATACTGCTGATGTCTATATTGATAAAAATCAGTGTAATTAAAATTATGCTAAAACCATAAAATTAATATAATTATAATTATGCTAAAACCATTATATGCATTGGTTTGATTCTGACTTTTTGTTTTTTAAATTTTAAGTGTAAACTATTTATTTTTAAAGATCTAAAAAAATATATGAATGTACAAATGCATGTGACATTTTCTACTTAAATTACTTATATCTTTCTTTTTGATAGTGCTTCCTGCTAGGAGGAAATTCTTGCACAACCTTGCTTAAACACTGTACCACACACTAAGAAACTATTAAACAAGTAAACAAGTTCACCAAGGTTAAAGAATACAAAGGTCAAAATTGTATTATGAGTTATATGAGTTCTTTATAAATTTGAAGAACTTTATAAAGAACTTTATAAAGAAAGACAAAAATCATTGTCATTCTATACAACTTCAATGAATACACTCAAAATGAAATTGATAAAGCAAATCTATTTATAATAGCATCAAAAGAATAAAATACTTGCAAATCAATTGAACAGAAGTACAAAATATATACTCTGAAAACTATAAAACATTCAGAAGTTAAAAGAAGATATAAATAAATGGAAAGACATCCATATTCATGAATCAAAAAACTTAATATTGTTAAGATGGCAATAATCTCCAAATTGATCTACAGAGTTAATGCAACCCCTATAAAAATCCCAGCTATCTTTTCTGCAGAACTTGATAAGTTCAATTGGAAATTCAAGTGACCTAGAGTACATATAGAAATTCAAGGGACCTAGAAAAGACACAAACATCCTGTAAAAGAATAAAGGTAGAAGACTAAAATTTCCTGATTTTAAAACTGACTACAAAGCTGCAATAATAAGAGGGTGTGGTACTGGTCTAAGTGTTTTCAACTAGGGTACCAGGACAATTTAATGGAGAAAGAGTAGTCTTTTCAACAAATGGTGCTATGAGAACTGAGCACTCACATGCAAAAAGAAAAAATAAAAACCCACAAAAAATAAAACAAAACAAAAACCCAACAAGATCAACAAAAAAATCCTGTATCACACCATATACAAAAGTTAGTTTAAAATACTTCAGAGAATCAATTATAAGAAACAAGACTATAAAATTCTTATAAGAAAATGTAAATGTAAACCATTACACAATGGTTTCTTAGATCTGACACAAAAGTATAAACAACAAAAGAAAAAAATACATAAACTTCACATCATCAAAATGAAAATCTTTTGTGCTTTAAATGGTGCCATCAAGAAAATGGACAACCCATAGATTGAGATAAATACATTAGGAAATCATATAGATGGAAAGATAATGTGTAAATAATCCTATATAATAAAGAGGTAATATGCAATTTACCATCACTCCAACACACAAGATGGCCGCCCCCATGTGGACACAAGATGGCCAGCAGGGAAGGACAGTTAGGGGTTTCTGGGCCAGCAGGGGAGGACATTTGGAAGGAACAAGGCCTGCAAGGGAGGGCAGTTGCGGGGCTGGCAGGGGAGGACAGTTATGAGCGAACAGGCCCATAGAGGAAAGCAGTTGGGAGGGACCAGGCCTGCAAGGGAGGGCAGTTGGGGGTGATCAGGCCTGCAGGGTAGGGAAGTTGGGGGCAATCAGGCCTGCAGGGTGGCAGTTAGGCATTGATCAGGCTGGAAGGGGAGTGGTTAGAGGGTCATCAGGATGACAGGCAGAAGCAGTTAGAGATAATCAGTCAGAAAGGCAGGCAAGCAGTTGGGAGCTAACAGTCCTGGATTGTGAGAGGGATGTCCAACTGCCTGTTTAGGCCTGATCCTAAACAGGCAATTGGACATCCTTTGAGGGGTCCCAGATTGGAGAGCATGCAAGATGGGCTGACGGACAACTCCTCCCTCATGCACAAATTTCATGCACCTGGCCTCTAGACCAACAATAAAAAGACAAATAAACCAATTAAAAAATGGCCAAAGGATTTGAAAAGTCATTTCTTCAAAGGTGTACAAATAGCCAATAATCATATACAAACATGGTCAATATCACTAATCATTGGGGAAATGCAAATAAAACCATGACAATGTCTGGTCAGTGTGTCTCAGAGTTTGAACCTGGACCCATGAATCAGAGATCACAGTTTGCGTCCTGGTCAGGGTTTCAAGCTCAATCCCCAATCAGGGGTGTGCAGGAGGCAGCCAATTGACAACCCTCTTATCATTGATATTTCTATCTTTTTCTCCCTCTCTCTCAAATCAATAAAAACATATTAAAAAAAAAAAACAAAAAAAAAACAAGACAGCACAACACACCTAATAGGATGGCAAAAATAAAAAAGACAATAAGAAATGTTGTCTGGAATGTGGAGAAATTGGGACTCCCAATTACTGCTGGTAGTATGGTCAAATGGTGCAACCTCTTTGGAACACAGTTTGGTAGTTCCTTAAAATGTTAAGCAGAGAGTTAACTTATTGCAATTCCACTCATAAATATATATCCCAAATAAAGTAAAATACATGTCCACACATAAATTATAAATGTCTGTTCATAGCAGAAGCATATATAATACCAAAAAGTAGGAAACCGATCCCCTCCCCCCGAAAATATCTATTAATTGATAAATTAAAAAAAAAAAAAAAAAAAAAAAAGATCCTCTGGTCGGCCTGCCCCAATGGGGGCCAATTGGGCTGGGCTTACGAGGGGGAGGGAATGCGGGAGGTTGGCTGCCAGCCCTGACCCTGATTGGGGTGGGGGATAATCAAGGGCCAGACCAGCCAGGGGGAGGGGCTGAGAATGTTGGAAGAGGCTATCAAGACCCTAATCGGGCTGGTTGGCTGCCACAATATGCATCATAGTGACTGATCCTTCTAGTTGTTCCAGTTGTTCTGCTGTTCCAGTCACTTGGCTCTTTGTGTGTGTGTGTGTGTGTGTGTGTGTGTGTGTGTGTATGTATGTATGTATATATATATATATATATATATATATATATATATATATATATAAATTAATACTGAAACATGCTACAACATGGTTGAAACTTGAAAATATTATTTGAAGTGAAAAATATCAATTACAAAGACCATGTTATAATATCCAGTTCTATGAAATGTCTAGAATAGGCAACTCCACAGAGATAGACAATAGATGAGTGATTGCCAGATTATGGGGAAGAACAAAATGGAGTGTGGTTGTTGATAGATACAGAGTTTCATTGGGGATAATGAAATGTTCTAAATTATAAATGATGAAGCTTTGCATATAATATAAATCACTTTATATTTTCATAGACTAGGAAAATACTTATAATACATTTATATGAAAGAGGACTTATATCTAGGCTATAACAAAAAACTGCACTTTATAATGAATAGATAAACACCCAACAAAATTTTGCAAAATATTTGAATATACACTTCACAAAATAAATATATAAATGGCCAATAAGCATACAAAAAGGTTCTGGGAATAATTAGTCACCAGAATAATGAAAATTAAAACCACAATGAGCTATAACTATATATTTCAAAAAAATGATAAAATATTTTTAATGTGTTGGCAAAGATGTAGAGCAATTAAAAGTTGCACGCATTGCTTGTAGGAGTATGAAAATATTTTGGAAAATATTTTGTCAGATTCTTATAAAATGCAACATATACTTAACATATGACCCTGAGATCGCACTCCTAGGCATTTAAAAGAAAACATGTGTTCACAGAAAGATCTGAGCAGCAAATTTCATAAAGCTTGAATCATAATAGTTCCAAATTGAAAATTCCCACATGTCAACAAATAAATGGCTAAATAAATCATAGTATATTCACACAACAGAATAGTACTCAATAACAAAAAAACCCCAAACAAATTGAATATGCAATAACATAAATGAATCTCAAAAAAATCATACTGGGTAAGAGAATTCAGATACAAAAACTATATATTGTATAACTCTATATAAAATTTTAAAGCAGGTCAGTGTTTTTCTAGGGCCAAGAAGTTGACTACTAAGGATTAATAGCAAATGGTATGGGATAATGAAATGTTTTATATATTTATTGTGGCAGTGGTGCATCACATGTGTCAAAATTCATCAATACAATTAAAATGGTGACTGTTATCATATTTAAACCATATTTCAGTAAAGTTGATTAAAAAATAAGGCCAAATGTTTCATCTTTGTCAGAAAGAACTTACCAAAGCTTCATTATTGATTTCATGATTTGGGTGAAATTATTAAACTATTATTGGAGTCAATTGATTTTCTGCTTACAGTATTTGATAATACTGATATATAAGTGGCAAACTTTAACTATTTACAAAGTTTTACAGTGAACAGAGCCAGCCCATTAACAGCTATTATTTCACATTCATGGGTTTATAAAAATAAGTGAAATTAATTTATAAGCATAATCTTTTGATCTTAATGAAAAGTTATGCTTGAGAGAGTTGTACATGTTAAATGATTGTCTTGGAGCAATTTTTCTTAAAATAGCTATTAACTGTTGAAGTGGATGCTGATAATTCTTCACCAGATTCTGACATCTTCTGGCTTTCAGTCCATGAAATCACCACAGCTCCAATGTGGATGGTAAACACTGACAAACACAACACAAATTACATGTGCATCGTCAATTTCCTTGAGAAACAGAACTTAAAAGCCTATTTAAAAAAATAAATATCCACTTGTGCCTTTTATGCTCATTACCAATGAAATAGCTTGGTGAAAAACGGACTAAAAGGCATTACCAAACAACAAAATAAGCAGGTATGCGAGAAATGTCCCATTCACTGTGGTTGCAACTTTCAGACACTTAAATGCTCTTTATACAGCAGAAGAGCTCAGCCTGTTTCCCCGCACATGTTTCATTTATACCTAGACTATCAATTCCCACATGTTCCACAAACCTGGCTCTGTGGCAACTTTTTGCATTGCTCTTGAAATCCAGGGCCTGCTTTAAGGATGTGTGACACGTACATTCGCACAGGGTCTTTCTCTCAGAAGGAGCCCACGCTTGTTAAAAATTCAGTTGTTGCTCTCTTGAAATTCTTAAAGAGGGCTGAGGGGTTAATGAAGTACGTGCATAAGCAGTGGAGTCATAAATAACAAAATGAGATTAAAGAAAATAAAAGCAGCACATTTCTAAATGTGACAGAAAATTCTGATAGAGTATTGTTCCTAATTGTGAGTGCTAGTGGCTTTTATTGCATAGATTGAAGCATAGTTCAAAGGGCATTTTTAAATCCTCGTGTTGGTGGTTTTCCCAAAGTCTTATGTGTCCTTGCTATTTGGGGCTTTAGCTATTCTAAGGATTGCAAAGCAGTTACATATTTTATATGCCGCCTTTCATTCGCTCTATTGAAGTGTTGCAATGTTGAAAAAACAAAACAAAACAAAACACAAAACAAAAACTGGCCAACTTTTCAGAAAATATTTATCTGTTCCTAGCACTTATTTTTATATTAAAATTGATATTTTAAATTATAAAAAGCAGCAGTTATTTCTTGACAAAAGAGAATACAGAAATATATAAAAAATAATTGATGTCATATTCTTATCCCTCTGCACCCCATAATCAGCTTTTTAGAAGGAGCCACAATCTATGGTTCATTATCAATCTTTTGGGAATACATCTCTGTGTGTTTATCTCAGCTTATCCTGTAACTCGCTTTTTCATTCTCAACAACATATTACAGCTATTCTTTCATGTATATATCTATATCTATCTATCAAGATTCTAAATATAGACTTATAGCATATAGATATGATGTATTTTTTGAATATAGTAAAAATTTTCAACTAACCCCAAATTGGATATTTCCAAAATTTAATAATGTAAATAACCTGCAGTGGAGAGATTCTTATTTACATCTATCACTTATAATACACTTTATAAAATATATAAGTAAATGAAATGGATATTTTGTTTTAGCTACATTATGACAACCATCTTTCCTATTTATGCACCCTACCAAGAATAGCATCTCTTCCTACTTACTTGCTGAGAATTGCTGTTTGAGGCTAATCCATTACATCTGAACACAAAGGTTCTGCTGCAATTGTTCTTAACATTACTAAGGATGATAATAATAGGGATGGATAATAATGGGTTTACCTTGATTGTTGCAAATGCTTGTCATTAAAAGCTGGCTTCTAAGTCCCATTTTCTAGAGTTAGTGCCTCAGGATAAAAAGATCAAAAAACACTCCTGTGGAGTCCATGTCCAATGAGCAGCGGTAGGAAAAGCTTGGTTTACTGCACCTAAAGCTTCACCACTTTTACTGAAAAGTAAGATCATAAGGATTGTATCTGAAAAGGTATTCTTCCTTATGGCTCCTGTGCAGCATCAGATTCCACACACAAGGAAGCTCTCATTAAGGCTGCCATTGTGAGGAATGCCTGGAAGCGGAGGATGGACAGTTATTTTCATCAACAGAAGCTGGCAGTTTGGATTTTGATTTTTGCGATGGTGTTGCTTCAACATTCAGCACAGGATAGTAGTCCCTCCCTATCCACAGTTTTACCTCTGCAACTTCAGTTACCCGTGATCAACTATGGTCTGAAAATATTAAGTGGAAAAAAATCCAGAAGCAAACAATTTTTAAGTGCTAATTTCATGCCAGTCCGAGTAGTGTGATGAAACCTCAGGTTGCCCTACTTTGTCCCACCCAGGACATGAATCTTCCCTTTGTCCAGCATATCCTCACTGTATACACTCCAAATCCTTAGTCACTTGGTCGCCATCCTGGTTAACAGATCTATTAGGAGAATGAAAGAGAGAGGAAAAGAAAGAGAGAGAGAGCATACATGAGCACATTCATTTAATCTTATAATAATATATTGTTATAATTGTTCAATGTTATTATCATTTTTAATCTATTTGCATAATTTATCAATTATATATATATATATATATATATATATATATATATATATATATATATATATATATATGTGTGTGTGTGTGTGTGTGTGTGTGTGTGTGTGTGTGTGTGTGTTTATAGGGTTCAGGACTAGCTGTGGTTTTAGGCATCCACCACAGGTCTTTCCTTAGGAATAAAGGGAGCCTATTGCATCTTCCAGGTGTGCTCTCTCTGCCATCCATCCCTCATATGTAGACTGCATGTCTATCTCATAGCCCTAACTTTGGGTTTCCTTTGACCACTGTTATGCCTTCCCTCTTCCCATGTTAGGTTGAACCATCATCTAGGTATCCAATAAGACTTGTGTTTTATGTGTGTGGTTGGCATGCTTTTTCTGACATCAGTTTGAAATCTCTATAACGTTGCAAGTTTTCCTCTCTTCCCTGCACATCGATCTTTGTGCTGACTTCAATTATGCTGAGAAACGTTTTTTTTCCCCTTAGCCCCTTTCTAGAGTTGATCTTTACTCCTTGAACTTTTAACTAGTATCGGAGAAAAACAAAATCAAACTTACATAAGGAGAGATTTTATCGTAAGAGGGAGGAAAGAGACTCCTGCAATAGAAGAAGGGAAACTTTTGTAATAGAATGCTTGGGCCATAAACTCTGTGAGCATCACAAAGAGTAGTCAGAAAAGAAAGAACCAGGATGGGAGATGGGATGAGTGAGAGTGGCTGTGAAAAGACAGTAAATCAGATACTGTTACCCTGAGGTTAGTTAACATTGTCAGAAGGGGCATTAAGAGGAATGCTATACTGGCTCAGGCTGAGGGTGAATTAAGTCAGTGGCCTGGAGAAAGGAAATGTAATCAGCATATAGTTAAAAAGCATTTCTTTTTTCCTGACTTATGAGTAGGGATGAAACAGTCAGCTAGTCATGATGAGGGAAAGAATGGGAATCTGGAGGCTCTGTATCCATCCTTGTCATAGGAAGAAAAATGGGGCATCTATGACTCTGATCTAAGTCATAAGGTGTTTCTTTGTAATAAGACATATTCTGGAACACAAAAGGTGAAATAACTCCTTTAACTGTTACTGTTTTCCAGGCCCATAAGTTAAGGAAGAATCCAGTGTTGCCATCAGTACATTCCTTTCTTTCTCTGTAATCTGACTTCTTTTCAGAAATGTGCTTCCCCACTCCTGCATGTCTGTATTTTAGATCCACCCAGTTTGTCTTTCTCTCTCTCAGCTCTTGCCTTACACATTTTTCCTTAAAAATTTTATTGTTATTATTTAAAAAATTAAGTTATAAATTTAAGCAAAAATCCCAAAATACAGTATTTAAAAACAAAAATACTACTTAACCTCATATCTCTAAGTATATTCCCTCTCAAAAACAAACACCATTTTTATAAGAATATGGATAAGTGAAAACAAACTATAAAAATTATCTTATACTAGAGGCCTGGTGCATAAAATTTGTGCATGGAGTGTCCCTCAGCCCAGCCTGCACCCTCTCCAATCTAGGACCCCTTGAGGGCAGTCGGATATCCCTCTCACAATCCAGGACTGCTGGCTCTCAACTGCTTGCCTGCCTGACTTCCTGATTGCCCCTAACAGCTGCTTCTGCCTGCCATCCTGATCACCCCCTAACCATTCTCATGCCAGCCTGATTAATGTCTAACTGCTCCCCTGCCAGCCTGTTTTCCCCCAAATTCCCTCCCCTGCTGGCCTGGTCACCCTTAACTGCCCTCCCCTGCAGGCCTGATGCCTCTCAACTGCCCTCCCCTGCTGGCCATCTCATGGTGGCCATCTTGTGTCCACATAGGGGCAGGATCTTTGACCACATGGGGGCAGCCATCTTGTGTGTTGGAGTGATGGTCAATCTGCATATTATTCTTTTATTAAATAGGATAGAGGCTTGGTGCATGAGTAGGGGCCAGCTGGTTTGCCCTGAAGAGTGTCCTGGAGGAGGGTGAGGGTTCTCTTAGGGCATGGGGTGGCCTGGGCAAGGGACCTATGGTGGTTTGCAGGCCCTGGTATCTGGAATTTATTTACTTTCTACAATTAAAACTTTGTAGCCTGGAGTGGAGCCAAGCCTCTTGCTTGCTTAGTGGCTGGCAGCCATTTCTTTTGGTGTTTGTGTATTTTCTATAATTGAAACTTTGTAGCCTTAAGCAGAGGCCTGGGCAGGCCAGGTGTGCAGAAAGCTTGGTTTCTTCCATTGCCAGGGGCAACCCTAGCCTCCCACTTTTTCTAGCTCTGTGGCTGCTGCCATTTCTGTTTGGATTTGTTTACCTTCTATCATTGAAACTTTGTATCCTTGAGTGGAGGCTTAGGCTGGCAAGGGCAGGTGGAAAGCTTGGCTTCTTTCATTGCCTGGGAAACCCAAGCCTCCCTCCTGCTCTCTGTGGCTGTAGCCATCTTGGTTGGGTTTATTTGCATACTAGCTCTGATTGGCTGGTGGGCATGTCTGGTGGGCATGGCTTGTGGGTATAGTGGAGTGATAGTTAATTTGCATATTACTCTTTTATTAGGTAGGATTGTAATATTTTCTATGATTTTAAAGATTTTCATTTAGCAAAAAATTCATTTGGTTTCCTCTCTGAATTTTATGGGTAACTCTAAATAAAGGCCTTTCGGGATACTTTTCCCAACCTTACAAAGGGTTGAGCATTTTGGAGAAAGGGGCAGAACATAGATGATTAAAGAGTCCAGAGACAAAAGGTATTTTTGAAAGGCATTGGGGGTCAGAGGAGCTTCAGCTAAAGGGAGCTGAAGACTCTCCCTTGACCAAGGACCCGTGCTTTTATTCAACATGATTTATCCTAAGGGAAGGTGGAAATATACACTTTAAAGGGTAAGGTGTCTAAGGGTAGAGTGCAGAAGCATTATAAGTTTGGGGAATAGCTTACAGCTGTTCAGGTGTTTGGCCAACAGGAGGCAATGAAATGCCCTGAACTGTCTGGTGGTTAACAATCCTATTCAGGTTTGGTGGAAGTGCCATTTAGCCATTTCCAACAGGTAAACTACATATGTGGCTCACCCTTATTGACCCACCCGAGCTTCACCAACCTTTTGGTGAAACTCTTGTAATTATTACATGCTGGAATTGGTTCTCGGCAAAGGCCCCTCTGTAGCCAGGTGCTCTATGAGGTTATTAGGACTTTGTTTCCTTCTATATTTAGGGTCTGCTTTGCTTGGCATTGGCTTCATTTTATGAAGCCAATGGTGAAAAAGATGGCCACTAGCAGTCTAAGCTTGCATTCTATTCAATGAAAACATCTAGATATTTTGTTCCAGTTAAATTTAGGATTTGATCTCAATGTTCCCAAGTGAACCAAAAGGGTCCTCCCTAAAGAAATTAAGAAGCCCTAGAGACATCCTAGAATGGGCAGAGTCCCACAGCACAACAGCCAGGTGAGCACTCCACCCACTGAGATGTCCCCACTGTAGTGGCCATCTGGTTGTTGTGTTGTGGGACCTTTGGTTCATTGCCTTGGAGAAGTTTATTTAGTTTGTGAGGTTTGACACCAGGTTTTCAGTCAAATCTCTTATAAACTATCAGTTTATCTCCTAGTTTTTAGCCTTAGTTTTTACCTTTGGCTTCATAAGCACTTGACATTTCTGAGTGGCAAATCTCTTGGGATTCTGCAGGGAAAGCAGTTTTCCCTCCTCTACATGTCCTCCTGTAAGCACACCAGCTATGCTTCCTTTGTTCCTCTTCCTCAGTTATACAACTCCACCCACTCATGTTCCAGAGGATTCTTGGAATCTATTTTCTATTGATGCTCCTCCCTTAATCACATTATCTTGATTGATGTTTTACCTTTTTTAAATTCCGTATCTTTATTTACTGGAGTCTTGAGAGAGAAAGGTGATAATGGTGATCGATCCTTGAATCAAATGTGTCCTAATCATGAAAGTTTTGGTGTTTCAGAGCTTTGTCCTTGGACATTCGCATTCTAACTGGTCTAGCAGAAAATGTGATCCTTACAATGCTCTTTAAGTATATCCATTCAGGGATTCACAGTAAAAAATTGTAAATGAAAATTATTATCTATTCACTTTTCATAAAACATATAAAATTTACACTTCATATTTAATATTGATGTCATTTGGTATCTTGTGTGAACATTCCTTCAATTTACAACATTCTGGAGCCTGACATTTTGCTGCTCACGTTCTTATTACAATGTACTCACAGAAGAAGTCTTCAACTGGGATAGGTTTTTACTGTACTCTTAAAGTTACGTGATTTAAACATGTTATTCAACATTCTTTAGCTTAATTTTCCTCGAGAGGTTGAATTTAAAAGTAATTTTAAAAAACCCTTTTATAACCAGAATTTCATATTTCTCTAATTCTGAATAAGGTAGGATAATCAGCCTACATTCTACAGACGAGGCAAATATTAAGAATTATGCCAATGTCCAGCACACAGTGTGTGTTTAATAATTTTTTTTCTGAATGAAAGCAATTGGAATTGGAATTTATAGTCACTCATTCAACTAATCAAAAACCAAGTATTTACAGAGTGCTTACTCATGCCAGGTGCAACTCTAGGTTGGGGATGAAGCAGTGACTAGATAGCATGAGGGTCTGTCCTCATGAAACATACACTCTAGTGGTAAAATACATAATAGAAAAATCATATAATATAAATTTGAAACAATTGTGATAGGTTTTATAAGGGGACTAAATAAGTTAAGCACATGTTGGTGGATGGTTGTGCTATTTGATAATGTATGCTCAGAAAAGGCATCTCTTACTAAGTGATATCTGATGAGTCTGCTAAAAGTAGAGCTAAGATAGAATGTTCCAGATAGAGAAAACAGTGCAAAGGCCTTGAAACAGCAACATTTAGAGTGCTGAGAAACCGAATGGAACCTTCTAGAATCTATGATGAAGGAGGAAAGTTGGATAGGTAGGCAGGAGACCCAAAATAAGAATTTTTAGATTTTACCCTAGGTTTTAATGTGACTCATTAGAAGAATTTTAGGGTGTATAATAATATGAACTAATTACACTAAAAAAAGTATAATCTTTGTCTGCTGTAGGACTCAACCACCCTATTCACCTTATAACTTACTTGCATCTGGCATTTCCCATTGCCTTTGTTTGATTACTAGTATTTTTTCTCCTTAGTATTTATCACCATCTGTCATATTAATACATTTAATTTTTTGTTTATTGTGTGCCATTTCCACTAGAATGAAGTTCTGTAATCATTGAATTTTTGTCATTTTTTTTGTATCTCTAGCTAATAGAAAAGTCCCTAGCACATAGTATACTGATTGATTTTAGGGAGAGAGAAAGAGATTGATTGATTTGTTGTTCTATTTATTTATGCATCCATTGGGTGCTTCTTAGATGTGCCGGGACTGGAGATGAAACCTGCAACCTTGGTGTATTGGGACATGCTCTAACAAACTGAGCTGCCTGGCCAGGGCCCTAGCACATACTGTGCTATCAATAAGTATTATTGAATTAATCAATGAATTTTTTGATGGGGAGGGATGGTTCAATGAGCTTTCCTGTCCAACTCCTGCCATTGTATAATCAGCCAGGTATGGTTGCAGGGGTATGGTGGATGCCACCATCACCACCTCCATTAGACTGTTCACCAGGATTGGCATATTTCAGGCAGATAGATCAGATACTGATTCATCAGCAAGTTGAGCTTCTGGAAGTCTTCACAAGTTTTGGAACTAGTATTAAGTATAAAATGAAGAACAGCCTTAGACAAACTATTTACTTTTCAGTAAAGGATAGCGATTTCTGTACTTGAAACTGCTTCGGGGCTTTTAAGTCTTTTACTGTAAGGATTCTTGGTAATATGAGCCAAGAGTCACAACTCTGGAGAGACCACTGAGGTGTGCCAGCTGCTGTTGGCCCTACTGCCCTCAAGAGATAGAAAGCCACACTCCTCCTAGCATACCAGCAGGTTATGTTATTCAGAATTGGTATCCATGTCAGCCAGAGTTTACAGTTCAAAATGAAGAGGAGAGAGGATGTACTAAAAATTATTGGTCCATGTTGTGGTATTATGGATTTTGAGATTGAATCTCTTGATGAAGAAAATGTGGTTGGTAAGACTCCTAAGCATTAGACTGGTTTTGTGATTTAGAGATGCCAATAACTTTGGGATCCAGTTCCCTTTAGAACTTGATATAAAAGCTGTGATGCTTGGCATGTGTTGTCCCATTAACTTCATTTTTTGTTTGTTTGTTTGTTTGTTTGTTTTGTTTTTAAAGGACTGGAGACAAAGAACAGAGAGCAGAAGTTTGGTGGTGATTTAATAAAAATCTCCTTGGGAGAAAAAAAATAAGAACCAAGGTGGGATATCTATAATAATAAAAGCATAATATGTTAATTAGGCCAGGCAGCAGAATGACCTTCTGCACATTATTACGGATGTCACTGTGGCGGGGGCCCAGGCAGAGGTGGTTAGGGGCGATCAGCAGGCAGAGTGATTAGGGGTGATCAGACAGGCAGGTGAGCACTTAGGGTCATCAGGCAGGCAGGTGAGGTGAGTAGTTAGGGTGATCATGCAGGCAGAGGCAGTTAGGGGCAATCAGGTAGGCAGGTGAGTAGTTAGGGGTGATCAAGCAGGCAAGCAGTTAGAAGCCAGCAGTCCAGGATTGTGAGAGGGTGCAGGATGGGCTAAGTTTCCACCCAGCCCCTTATGCATGAATTTCATGCACCAGACCTCCAGCATATATATATATATATATATATATATATATATATATATATATATATATATATGTATTGGGTCGGCAACTAAGTAATTGCTGGTTTCACACACATATTGCTTCAGTTGAATTTTTAGGTTTGCAGACGTAGTACAAATGTAAAACACATTTTGTTATTTGATAGTTGGCTATTCAGCTGTTAATCAGTAAAAAAAGTTTTTTGATCTGCTTTGTAGTTTTCGTTTGGCGTTCGTTGAAAAATGGAAAATCAAAAGGAACATTTTCGTCATATTTTGCTTTTTTATTTCCGCAAAGGGAAAAACGCATCGCAAGCTCATAAAAAGTTATGTGCTGTTTATGGTGACGAAGCCTTAAAAGAACGGCAGTGTCAAAATTGGTTTGCCAAATTTCGTTCTGGTGATTTTTCACTCAAAGATGAAAAACGCTCTGGTCCTCCAGTTGAAGTTGATGACGCCCTAATCAAAGCAATAATCAATTCGGACTGTCACAGTACAACATGTGAGATTGCAGAGAAGCTTCATGTATCACATACATGCATTGAAAATCACTTAAAACAACTTGGCTATGTTCAAAAACTCGATACATGGGTTCCTCACGAACTGAAAGAATCACAGTTAACGCAACGCATTAGCAGCTGTGATTTGCTAAAGAAACATAATGAAAATGATCCATTTTTAAAACGACTGATAACTGGCGATGAAAAATGGGTTGTTTACAACAATATCAAGCGGAAAAGATCGTGGAGCAGGCCAGGTGAACCAACTCAAACAACATCAAAAGCTGATATTCATCAAAAGAAGGTTTTGTTATCAGTTTGGTGGGATTACAAAGGAATTGTCTACTTTGAACTCTTACCACCCAACCGAACGATCAATTCTGATGTCTACATTGAACAACAACGAAATTAAACAATGCAGTTGAAGAAAAGCGGCCCGAATTGACAAATCGAAAAGGTGTTGTATTCCATCATGACAATGCAAGGCCACACACATCTTTGGTCACTCGGCAAAAATTAATGGAGCTTGGTTGGGATGTTTTGCCACATCCACCATATAGTCCTGACCTTGCACCATCTGATTACTTTTTGTTTCGATCTTTACGAAACTCCTTGAATGGTAAAAATTTCAATAATGATGATGATGTCAAATCGTACCTGATGCAGTTTTTTGCTAATAAAAACCAGAAGTTTTTTGACCGTGGGATTATGATGCTGCCTGAAAGATGGCAAAAGGTCATTGATCAAAATGGGCAATACATTACAGAATAAAGTTATTTAGTTCCATGAAAAAATTGTCTTTGATTTTCTTTAAAAAATCCGCAATTACTTAGCTGCCGACCCAATATATATGTATATATGTATATATGTATATATGTATATATGTATATATGTATATATGTATATATGTATATATGTATATATGTATATATGTATATATGTATATATGTATATATGTATATATGTATATATGTATATATGTATATATGTATATATGTATATATGTATATATGTATATATGTATATATAGTATATATGTATATATGGATATATGGATATATACACATATATGTATATATGTATATATAGTATATATACATATATATAGTTTTAGAGAAATTAATATATATATAGCTTTAGAGAAATTAATGAGAAAGAATATAGAGAGAAGATAAATTCAAGCTTTACTTTGAAGGTACAATTGATGGTATTTGCTACTGGGTTGAATTCAAGAAAAGTAGGAAATGCAAGAATTCAAGAATGGTTTCCTAGGTTTTTATCTAGCAACTGCATAAGATAATGTTATTTTCTGAAATGGGAAAGTGAAGGTGATAATCATGTTTCAGGGATGAAGTTAGTGGGAACTAAGATGGTCATTCAATAGCCAAGTGGAAATGTCAGTTATATAATTGCCTATACCTTGTACTCAGAGGAGAGGTCTTTGGGAGATATAAATTTGGTAGCTATCAGCATAAAGCTTCAGATGTTAATGATATTACATAGAAGAAGCATATAGACTGATAATTGTTGAGGGTTCAGGACCAAGAAATGAGTCATTAACATGTAGTGGGTAAGCCAATGAAGGAGATGGAGAGGGTGCTCAGATATACTGAGACTGGCAGAGCTATGTCATGAAAGGTCAGCAAAAAAGGTGAGTCAAGTAAGACATGAATAACTTTGCTGAATGCACCTGAGAGGCAATAATATGAGAGGCAATAATATGAGGACACATAAGTCTCCATTGGATCTTGACAAGAGCAAGTGAATTGTAGTGCTTGGAATGAAAGTCATGTTAGAAATAGTTGGAAGTGAATCAGAAATGAGGAAGGAAACACCTTAGGTAAAGGGGATATATTAATCTAGGAAGGAAGGTGATAACCATGGATGTATATTCTTTAGCTGATAGTGGGTAATGTTGAAGATACTATGTATGTATAAAATAATTGTTATGAAGAGATGATATCTTTATGTGTTCCAGTGATCAAGCATTGAGTTTCAAGGTTTTGTAACTTTAATGGTTCTAATGTCAGAATGGTGACTTGTTTTTACATGCAAAATAAACTGAAGTAATTATCTGAATCTCAGACACTATGATTTACTGCCACAATGGAGTGTTGCCTAGAATCCTGGCTTTTTCTACTTGCCACATGATTCTCCAAGCCTGTGTTTATTCATCTTCTGAGTGGAAACTCCTTACCATGGTTTTTGTGGACATGAAGTGAGATGATGTCTGTATGGATTGACTTATATTATTTGTGTCTGTTCCAAAAGATAAAATGGACATTTACTGAAATACCTCTGATGGTACCCAATTGGCCATAGTGCAGCTATTGTCTTATGCCCTAAAACAATTCTAGCTAATAAATAATGCCTTGAAGGAAGAAATTATATTTTGACCACTTTTATATCCTCAGTACCCAGCAATACACTTAGTTCTGAGATGTCTGTCAAATTAAATTAAAAAAAAAGAAACATAGAGAAACTTCCAGCAAATTGTAGAGCAAGATGAAATTATGTATGACTGCATTTATCTGGCTTTGTAGTTCTGCCCTTGAAACAATGGGATGTGGAATGGTTTTCCTTCCAAGAGTCTATTTGACCCTTGTCTTTAAAGAATGGCTTAGCTTGCCACGTGCCATTGTTTCCTTGTAACCCACACTCTTGGGGTTACTCAGACCTATTGTACCTGCGTGGGGGTGATATCATAGAGCAGGATGGCACCGCACACCTATTCCCATCTCCCTGCTTAGGGACACTGTGTCACCAGGTTGAAGTGGACACTGGTGAAAATGTTTACACCATAGGAATTGGCCAATGTTACCAAACCAGGACTATCTTTCATATTTGCCTGAAGGTATACCACAACATTTTTGCTTCTAATTTCCCTGTTTCATTACTATTCATCTGTGACAAGATAGAACAATTTGTTGTAATTATACCTATAATCATCTTTTGATACCAGCATTTCAATTCAGTTCTGAAAGTTCGTTCAAAAAGGCTTTCAGGTTTTTTTCCTACATGTTTTAGTGGCTTATCACATGTTGTTTTAAATGAGTTCACTGTGTTCATGATGATTCCTTAATGCCCAGTGAATTGCATTAAAACTACCCAGAAGCTCTAGGAAACATGACCCCAAAAAAGTGCTCTCCATTGCCCCATATTTTGGAATTAGGTCTGAAAAATATCTTAAGATTTGGGGCCAGGTGTATGTTTCTGTGTGCTCATCTGCCTTATTTTATTGTACCTGCTGTATTCTTTTCATGGCTTACCATGTTTAAAGTCTTGGGGTATTTTAAGAATTAAAGTGGACATTTCAGCAGGTCTGCACCTTCATTGTGTCCTGAACAGGGGGATAAATGGATCTGTAGCAACAAATTAGACTTTAGAATTCATCAGTGTAGATTTGAGAGAAAGTATCTTCAATTGATCAGTGTAGATTTGAGAGAAAGTATTTTCATTTTTATTTGCGTACAAACAATTGAAATTAAAGAGATAAAATATTTAAATTCACCTGTTTCATTAAATGTTCCTGCATCTAATAAAATGAGGTTTAAAAGTGCAATGTTCTCTAGGAACCACAAAAAGGACATTTACTGCCTTTTAGAGTATTGACATATCCATAAAATTATTACAGGATTCAATGGGGTTAAATTATGTATTAAAATATGAAAATATGGATCTTGGATCTATATCAAATCCTGGTGTCAGGTCACTGGGGTTCATTAGGTTAGAATTGATTTTCAGAGAATATTATATACATGGGATAAGGAGTGACTACTTTTTTATGTATTAGATTTATGAGACTGTATTATAATTGGCAATACATATTGTTTAATTTTCCCCCTAAGGATAGGTAAACCCTAAGTAAAAAATTCTGAATCACCTGCCCAATCACCAGAAACCAACAAATCCCTCAAACTCCAGTAACATTTAATGGAGTATTAATTTGAGACAGAGGAAAAAATATGAAAACAATGGTAATAATCAAAAGAAGGAAAGAGTTAGATGAACTATAATGTAGTCACTAAGAGAATGTATAATTAGATATTTGTAATAACCTAGGGGGGAAAGCTTGTGTTGCAGTATTATATATGAAAAAAAGTCACAACTTTGATATATAGCAGAGCTCAACTAATATGTGCAAAAAATAGATTAGAAGAAAATTCACTAATATTTACCAGTGAGTATGTCTGGTAATTTACATTTTTCTTTATAACTTTATATGCTTGATTTTTATACAATAGACCTGTTACTTTTATCATCAGAAAATAAGTGAGACAAAGCTGTGTGTCAAACAATTCAGTTTAGTGCTAATGCTTATCCACTGGCCATTTGTGATGCCCTCTTGATGTGGTGTCTTGCTGTTTGAAAGTTATTTCTTATGTTAAGTCCTTTGATCACATTCACTTTGAAAACAGCATGTCCTTGCAAGCCCAAGGTTTGTAGCTTTCTCAGATGAGTGATTTTCAGATGTGATATTTTTTTAATCAGGTGAATTTTATGTAATGCAATTTTCCCTTTGTATCTAGAAATATACTTGTGTTAAAGGTTTAACCACAAGCCAAGTATAAAGTAATTTGGTTGGTGGTCACTAAGCTATTGATAAATGTCTGACATTATTAAGTTAAATTTGCTTTTTAGTTTCATTCTGAAAATGGTCTGACTTTTCTTAGAAAAGCAAGCTTTATTTTTAGCTCATATTGAGACCATGTACTCTGTGACAAAATTGTAGTATACTAGGTGTACCAGTTAATAATGCGGATTTTTTCAATAGATAGAGTCACACGTATGTTGATATATATGCAATTTGATATGTATGCTATTTTGTTGTATTGACAACAAGCTTCAAAATTTCATATATCAAATTTGCTGAAAGTGTTAACACCATAGATGTTTTTATGCTTAAAAATGTCAAATTTTGTGCCAAAAAAGAGCATTTGCAGGCAGTTTTAATCTGTTACTTTATTTTGAAGAAAAAATTATCGTTCACTTTGGGAAGCTTCTGGTAAACATGATCCATCTCAATATACTTGTGAGCACTGGTTTAAATGCTTTAAAAGTGATGATTTCAATGTGAAAGACAAAGAACATCCAGGTCAACCAAAAATGTTTGAAGACCAACAATTACAAACATTGGATGAAGATGTGTGTCAAACTCAAAAACAACTCACAGAAAGATTAAATGCTGTTCAGCAAATAATTTCCGATCATTTATAAGCAACAGGAAAAATTTTAAAGGAAGGAAAGTGGGTGCTACATCAACCTAACAAAAGATAAATGGAAAACCAAAAAGTCGTCAGTAAAATGTTGCTTCCACTGAAGGAAAGAAAGCTTTTATGCATCAAATTGTGACTGGCAATGAAAAGTGGATTTATTTTGAGAATCGGAAATACACAAAATCAAGGGTTGATCCAATTCAACCATCAACATGGACTGCAAGGCCAAAACACTTCAGAAAGAAGACAATGCTCTGCATTTGGTGGGATTAAGAAGGTATGGTGTATTATGAGCTTCTAAAACCAGGTGAAACTATTAATACTGATTGCTACCGACAACAAATAATCAATTTGAACTATGCTTTCGTTGTGAAGTTACCAGAATGTGCCAGAAGACACGAGAAAGTAATTTTGCTTCATGATAACGCACCATCACACACTTCAAAACCAGTTAAAGACATGTTAAAAGATCTTGCCTAGGAAGTATTACCACACCCACCATATTAACCAGACCTTGCTCCTTCAGATTACCACCTGTTCTGATCGATGGCACACACACTTTTTGAGCAGCACTTCAACAAAACATACGAAGAAGTGGAAAATTGGGTCTCTGAATGGTTTGCCTCAAAACAAGAAAAGTTGTATTGGGATGGTATCTACAAATTACCTGAAAGATGGGGAAAATGTGTAGCTAGCAATGGACATTACTTTGAATAAAGCACTTCTGATGTTTCTCTTGAAATTATCATATTTTCTTTGATTACAAAATCTGTCATTATTTAGTAGTACATCTAGTAGTATTAGTACTTCCAAAAAGAATTTGATTCAGGATTGCTGATATATTTCTGAGCAGCTTCCTAGAAAGCCTATTTATATGCTTACCTAATGAATCTCTATTGCATAATAATTCCTCCAACTTTGGGACATTTATTCATTCATGCATTCAACAAACATGTAATGAACACCTGGTATGTGAGCATGCTATAGCAGGCCTTAGTTCCAATTTTTCAGTGTATATGGGCATATTATGGTTTTAATCTATTTGGTGAGAAAAAAACAACAACACAGAATATAAGTAAAATGCATGTTTTGATCATATATATTTTCAAATACACTCAGCTATATGAGGGCAGGGATTTTTGTCTGTTTTGTTTTTCCTAGCTTCTAGAAAAGTTCCTACTAAATAGTACATGTTCAATAAGTATTTGTTAAATAGACTGATAAGTAAGGGGCTAATATGGAGCATATAGATGAGACGAAGAAGAAGACATTTTTCAAAAAAGACTGGAAATGGAAGTCAGGAAAGAATTTGAAGGACAGTCACCACTGACTATGTCTAATTCCCAAGGAGAATGGGGAGTAGGCCCAGTGCTGTCTTTGCTCTCAGTCTGTTGTCTTCTCACTGCTTTCTGTCAGTACACTGCCTCTCAGATCTCCCAGTCTTTGCATGTTCTCATGGCCTCTGTCCTAGTATAGAGAATTCATCCCCCAACTTTGTACACAAATTTTGTACAAAGGGATGCTAATGCTGTCGATTGCTCTTGATTACTCTAAGACCTTAGTGTAAAAATTAATATTTCTATTTCTGTCTGCTCTTCATTTTCTTTGGTAATTAGATATAGCTGATGTTTTTTTTTTTAAATTTTGTCTTAAGTTCTTAAGCATATTGGAGCACAAAGAAGTCTTTTTATTAATTAAAAACAATTGCATCCAGCTATCTCACTGTCTGGTATTTATTTACCCAAGAAAAATGGAATCATGTGTCTGTAGAAAAAAAGTTGTAAAATAATATTTACAGTAGCTCTATTTATAATAATCAAATGTAGAAAGAATCAAAATGTCTTACAAGAGAAGAATGAATAAATAAATTGAGTACATTCATACATTAGAATATTATCTATATCTATCTATCTATCTATCTATCTATCTATCTATCTATCTATCTATAAAAGCCTAAGTGACCTTTACAACCAAACGACCAGAATGACTGGATGACTGGTGGGTAGCTATGATGCATAATGACCCATACCTTGCTGCTGGAGCTTTACTAGCCCCAAATCTGGTTCACCTACACCTTAGACCCAGATGAAAGGGATGAGGGAACCTGATTCCTCAGGGAATCGGCCATTGGTTACCTTGCTGCTGGGACCAACCTCCTGCTCTCCCTCTCCTGAGTAGATCTGCCCCAATCACTAGCCAGGCCAAGGGACCCCACCTGTGCACAAATTTGTGCACTGGGCCTCTATTACACCAATAAAAAGGAATTAACTACTATCCAAGTGGCAACAATATGTTTCTCAATAATGTATATTAAACAAACAAAAAAAAGGTCAAATACATAAGCATTTGGCATAAAGTTATTCCATTTATTTGAAGTTCAGTAAGAGGTAAGACTATTGTATGATGACAGAAATAAAAATAGTTACTGCATGAGGGTGGAAGGAGAGGAAAAGTGGCACGTGAGGATTTTCATGGGTGATAGAAGAGTTCTGTGTCTTATTTAAAGTGACATAGATATGTAAAATTGTCAAAATTTATCACAATAAACACTTAAGGTTGTGCTTTTAATTTTATGTAAATTATACATTAATTTTACAAATAAGAAAAAATATATAAACTACTTTGAGAATTAAAATATAATACAATTCATCACAGATGATAAGTATTTACTAAGCACATCTATCTTAGCCACTGATCATGGAGCCGGAAATATAAACATGAATAAGAAATAGTACCTCCCCTGATGAATTCACAGTCTAGGGAGGGGAATGGATGTGTAAAAATAGGCATTTACAAATATTATATTCACAAAAACTTTTCAAAAGTATGTTTCTAGAATATACCTAGGCATTAAAAAATTATGTCCTATATAATAAAAGGGTGATATGCAAATTGACCGAATGGCAAAATGACCAGTCACTATGATGCTCACTGACCGCCAGGGGGCAGATGCACTCCCATAGGGGGAATGCCTCTCAGCCACAAGCTGGGCTGACAGCTGGCAAGTGCAGTGGCAGTGGTGGGAACCTCTCAGCTTCCATCGGTCAGACATCCCCTGAGAGCTCCCTGACTGCTAAAGGGTACAGGCCAGGCTGAGGGATCTCTCCCCCAAGTGCACGAATGTTGTGCACCAGGTCTCTAGTAATATAATCATCATCTTAGGTAAAGACTGTTGTGTGAAAAATATCCACTGCCAAATTATGTATTCGTATTCTTGGGGAGACCCCTTCCATCATATACTAAGCTTGGTTTCTGTGACCTATTAGCATATAGCAGAAATGAGGATAAATCATTTCCAAGATTAGGGTATAAAGGCTTCTATATATTTAGAATAATCTCTCTCTCTCTCTCTCTCTCTCTCTCTCTCTCTCTCTCTCTCTCATCAGTCACTTTGGGACAAGCCATATGACATGGTGTGCGAATACTGAGGCAGACAAAGGAAGCCCATGTGAAGAGAATAGGAGACCTGTGACCAAAAGTTGTCAAATAAGTAGGGCCTTCCTACAACCACATGAGTTGGCTTGAGAGGACATCCTTCCCTTATCAGGTCTTCAGATCCAAGTGCAGCCCTGACTGACTTCTTGACTATATCTAGCGGGAACCTTCAGCTACACCACCAGCTAAGCTATTCTTAAATTCCTAACCTTAAAAATTATGAAAGACTAAATACTTATTGTTAACTGATAAAGTTTGTGGTAATCCATTACAGAACAATAAATAACCAATACATATGATCTTCCCAGAATGTAGAAGACATTAATTCAGATTTAGTAAATAATTCCTAATTGTAAACTGATCACCTTAATTTTTCATTTTCCCTGAAACACATTAGTTAATGACTGTTTGAGAACCAAAAAAATTCTGAAAACTTTAATTTGATTCTCAATTTTATTCAGAGAATAGTTTACTTACTCAAAAAATCTATCCTTAATGAAAATTTATGCTATATATCAATCTAACTACCAAACTAAAATATGCAACATCATAATTTAATACAATTTAATTGCTTCTCAAGTATAAAAGGTCAATTTTATATTATTGACTTTATTAATAAAAAAGCAAGTGAAAATTAAAATGAGTTCAAATTAATATTCACAATTAATCTTCACTTTGAACTGCAAAATATGTATTATAGTTCCAAATCATTATGGTTCAGAGACCCTAAGTTAATTTAAAAAACTGCAAGGTTGATATTGGCCACTTTTTAAATCAAGCCAATAGAATATGGAATTTTAAACTAAGTGAGATTATTGCTTTGCCAGTTTGAGATGATCAGTCTTTATTCCTTCTTGAATCTTTAGATTTTAAAATTATACCACTTGATACAGATATTATTAACTTAGTCTAAACTAATTTTTACCTTAAAAAACAGATCAATGTGGCTCTCACTGGAAGAGTCTGATATACCTCAAAGCATAGAGAGACCCCCCTTTCCCTTCTGCTCAGCCGAAAGTAAATGGACTGTTGATCTTTGCCTAAGAATTCCTGTCAGGGCTTCCCCAGGGTTAGTGCAGTGGGTAAAGGAAAGGTTATAAAGACTTGATTGGGCAATAGGATCATTTTTTTTTATTAAATTATTATCTGTGTACATATACCATTGCCCCCCCCCTCCCATATATGCCCTCCCTTCCCAGAGTTTTGTGTCCATTGGTTGTATTTATATGCATGTATATAAGTCCTTCGGTTGATCTCTTATCTACCCCAGATCTCCCTACCCTCCCCGATGTAATTTGACAGTCTGCTTGTTGCTATACTGTCTCTATATCTATCTTTTGGTCCTTCAGTTTATACTGTTCTTTATCATCCATAAATGAGTGAGGTCATGTGGTGTTTCTCTTTCATTGACTTGCTTATTTCACTCAGCATGATGTTCTCCAGTTCCATCCAGGTTGCATCATTTCTTATTTCTGGGAGGCTGTAAAGGGTTATGGAAAGCTATCAAGATAATGTGAAGTTTGGTGCTTCCTCATTTGGTTCCAGACCAATAATTGACAAACAATAGGGTGCATCTGAATCACATGGAGGGCTGTTGAAAAACAGATTACTGAGTCCCATCCCTAGAGATTTGAATTTAATAATTTCAGCATGTGGCAAAGGAATTAGTCCCCTGGTGATGCTATTGCTGCTGATCCAGGAATCACATTTTGAGAACCACTAATATATCTAGATTGTATTATTTCCGTGTGTCTTTGGAAGAGCTGTGCTTGTGTTTGTGGGGTGGATGGGAGGAAGCTAAACTACATTTCTAAGACACTCTGGTATTCAATAGTGCCTTGAACATGAGTTTTGGCCAAACAGATGTGGGTATAGTCTTAAATTTTTTCTACAGGACTCACACTATATCATCCCATGTGATTTTTTTCACATTCTTGCCACTCTTTAGGCAGTTGGTTGCAAAGAATTAAGTAGAGGCTTTAGAGAAAACCTTTCATCCTCTCTTCTGCTAACTAATCTTCATTGAAGAAGACTATGGCACCTAAAAGGCCCACTATGAACTGTGTGTCATGTGACTACCAAATTCATAATTTTGGCTTGGGCAACAGAACTGTCTCATCATATAGAAGTGGCCATATGAGATCAGGTTCAAGTGTGTCCTGAAATCATATGTAAGTGGCATCAGCAAGGGGCCCTACTCTTGTTACATTGCTGCCTTGTTCCTCAAATCACCTTTGATCTCATGGGGCATTCTCTATGATTAGTTGACAAAGATGGTGGTGGTGGGGGGGAGTATTTGGCCTTTTTTACAGATACTTCTGCATAATGTGCTGACACAACTAAGAATCAACTAACATCCCCTGAGCCATGTGGGCAGAACTTGGAATACTTTGTTTTACTTGCCTGAAAAGAGGTGATAGCCAAAGGTATGTACCTAAAGTGATCACGGGGTAATTTGTTAACAGTCTATTTAGATAATTAGGAACTTTGAAATAATTAGATTGATGTTTTGGTTAAAAAAATGTCTGGGAAAAGAATATGTGAATATCAATCTTAGAATTGGACTGTTACTATTTGTTAATAGAGACTGTTATGGTTAATTTTATGTGTCAAACTGGTTGAATCATTCTGTGTATGTCTGTGAGAATGTTTCTACAAGAGATTATTATTTGAATTGATAGACTGAGAAAAGTAAATTGTTCTCCAGAATTTGGGTAGGCCTCATCCATGAATAGAACAGAAAGTGGGATCAGAGAGAATTTTTGTCTCATTCTATTTTCCTAATCCTTTCCTGAACTTTATACCATTGGCTCTCCTGGTTCTCAGACCTTTGGGCTTGGGCTGGAACTATATTACCAGCTTTCCTGGGTCTCCAGCTTGCAGATGGCAGATGGTGGGACTTGACAATTTCCATAATTGTATGAGCCAACTGCTTATAATTTATCTCTACCTCTATCTCTAATCTCTCCTATTGGTTCTGTTTCTCTGGAGAACCCTGAGTAACAGAGGAACATGGGGAATATTTATGTCACATGTGAGTGTACACCAGCAGATAAGGTTTTTGATTATCAGGTAACAAAATGATCTATTCAACAGAGTGGTTATGGCTGCAGGAATAGAAGTTGCTATCATCGCTGCTGTGTACCTAGCTTGCCAATAGCAGAGTCCATTTTTGAGCCCCTGATGATGTCCCATATCCTTTGGGAATCAGCCAGCCACCAGGTGGCATATTGATCACTTAGTGCCTCTTCTATCACAGAGGGAGCAGCAATTTGTCCTCAGAGGGAAAGATACTTACTCTGACTTTCTTGCCCTTAATGTTTCTTCCAGTAACATCATTCAGGACTAAGTGAAGGCCTCAAGGTAACCTACATAATCTTTCTTTTGACTAAGAAAGCTGTTGTACAATAAAAAGTAGAGGCAATGGGCTAAACCCATTAGAGGGAGCCACTAGTTTTATTGTTTATCCCTTCATGTCAAAAAATGGGAGGCTTAATAGAACAGTGGAATAGCCTATTAGACACATAGTTACAGAGGCACCTGGCTGACAACATTTGTAGAGCTGAGGAACTGTCAAACATGATGCAATATATGTTTTGAATAAATTACTACATATATATCTTCCTTAGCCAGAATACCAGAGTCTAGGAATCAGGGGATTTAAGTAAATTTATTCACTCTTATCCCAAATAATCCTCTCATAAAATTTATACTTTATCCTCCTACATCTTTTGGTCCTGCTGGTATAAAAACTCTTATTTTCTAAGGAAAAAATGTGATCATACTAGGAAACTAAGGTTCTATTTAACTGGAAACTGAAATTGCCATTTGGTTCTATTAGCCTCCTCAGGCCACAAAACCAACAAGCAGATAAAGGAGTTGCTCTCCTGATTGGGGTGACCAATCATGGTTGTCAGGGGGAAATGGGGTTGCTGCTACATGTCGTGGAAAGGAAGAGTAGAACCCAGAGGATTCTTTTAGGTACTTCTGGATACTGACCAGTCATGTTTGGGCTATGCAGTTTTTGCTTATTGGTTCTCAGACTAACCCAGTAGTTCAGTCAAATCTGTTCTCTTATTATGTAAATTCTGACTTCTAAGAGTGGTTTCTAAGAGTTTTCCCCAATATCTAATAAATCAAACTTATTTGCAAGACTAATATTTATCTGCCTGTACTAAAAAGAAATGTATGTACTGCTCTCATGCACTGCTCTCCTACATGTCTTTCCCAGCTGACTTGCATCTGGGCAATAATATACTCTTTTTGGTGGTTTGTTTATGACCTGCCCTAGTCATAAGGTCCCTTTCTTTTGAGCTCCCCCCACCTTTTTTTTTTTTTTTTTTACCTCAGGACTTTTCTATTTCCCTTCATTCTTGATCCCAGGGAATATATAACTGAGCTTCTCCTTACTTATGTTATGTCTAGTGACATAATCTAGGGAGTTCCAACATAGCCCAGTATGCAATGAAAATAATTGTGTTTGTAAATTTAACTTTGTGGTATAATTATTTGGCCTGAACCAAAGGTCAATTGCATGGTAAAGGAGTAATGTTATATCTGGAGGGAATAGAGAATTCTATTTACTCTGATCCTCTCATTTTATAGAGGAAATTAGTGAGATCCTCAGGATTTCTTAGTGCCCTGTTAGGTACTGATGTCCAAATATTATTTTTGGAATCAGTGCAAATGACCCAAACATCATGTTGATGCTCTGCTATTGTTCATAGGATATAAACATGTAGTGGATAATTTTCACATTTCAAATTTTATATAATTATCTTTAATATATACACAGAATTTTAGAACTGTTAAATAACTTTATAAGTATTACCTACAATTAAAAAGCAATTACATATCCTTTTCAATAGCCCCCACCTTTTTTTGAGAACCTTTTAATATATTTCCCTTTTCCCTGAATAACTGTTAAGATTGTCCCAAGAGACCAAAACATAGGTGCTTTTCTTTTAATTTTAGGTAGGCAAAATCATTTTTCAACTTTTTTAATGTTATGCTGTTTTTTACTGAATTTATTGTGGTGACATTGGTTAATATAATTATGCAGGTTTCTGGTGTGCAATTTTATAATACATCATCTGTATATCGTACTGTGTGTTCACCACCCCAAGTCAAGTTTCCTTCCACCACCATTTATCACTATTATACCCTCTTCTGAAACCTTCCCAACCCCCTTTCCATCTGGTAATCACCATGCTATTGTCTGTGTCTATGAAAATTATTTTGCCTTTAGTTTCTTACAGGTTTTATTTTCTTCATATATATATGAACACACACACACACACAGACATGTGCACACATATATATTTAGACCGCCTGAGATTACATTGACGCAGAACAAAGATATTTTTTTGGAAATTGCCCATTCTTCTGTTACTTTCCATTCAGGCAAATTTCACATTTACTAATTTAAATCATATGATAGATAATTATTGGAACTATATATGGATTAGCTTTCTTATTTTTTAAAAATATTTTTTATTGATTTTAGAGAGAAATGAGAGGGAGAGATAGAAACATCAATGATGAGAGAGAATCATTGATTGGCTGCCTCCTGCATACCCCCCACTGGGGATCAAGTTCATAACCCAGGCATATGCTTTCACCGGGAATTGAGCCATGATCTTCTGGTTCATAGGTCGATGCTCAACCACTGAACCATGCTGGCTGGGCAGCTTTCTTGGTTTTGATATATGATGCATTAACCCTACTAATGGATGACACTTGCCCTGCAGCCTATTGGTAGGTACATATCCAGGTTGATTCTGAGTGCCTTCAAAAATAGGCAAAGTTTCAAAAGTCCCTGGATCACCAAGGGCTATTCACAAAGTCATATATGGACATGTAAATTGGAAAATGGACATAATCTATGTTTTTTTTTATAATTCAAATAAATGTTTTAACATTTACCTCAATTACTCTGTATCTACAAGAAAATGTGTTATTTCTTATGTTTGAATTAGTATGAAACTGTCTCAGAGTTTTATTCCAATTTATATGTCTAGATAAAGCTGTTGGATATAGTAATAATGCCAGCTTCCGTTATGTTCCCGGCAGTATTAGGTGATTTTATATTATTTCTAACCCTCATACCAACCTGGCAAACAAGGCATTGTTATTCCCATTTTACCCATGAGGAAACTAAGCTTATAGAAATTATGGGGTTTATGGGAAGCTTTGAAATAGTAATTTTCTTTGAGAAAAATCGGCAACATAATAACAAAACAATACATGTTGTTAAGTCGCAGGAAATGAATAAATGTTAGCAACATTATTTCTCAGTTTGCAAAGAAAAGAAGTAAAGCCCAATGTCTTTGATCCTCTAATTTGGCCATAGTATGATAGTGACTTTGCTCTTTGTCTTCCTCTGTTTTTGTGAGTTAGATTATGATTTCCATACTTTGTTTTTAAAGTTGAATTTTGTTTTCCATATCTTCAAGCAATTAAGCTGAAACTGAAAGGCTTTGCAACAAAAAGATGTTGTGCTCCATATAAAGCAGCATATGTCAAAACACCAGCTACATCCACCTTCCAAAGCAGTTATTCGCAGGACCACTCTACACGAGAATGCACTCGCTGGCTACAATTCTGACAGAGGCAGTCTGTGTGCTCAAATCCCTCGAATACTGATGGAATTGTGATTACACCCTGAAAAGAGAAGAGTCTGAATACAAATTTCAGAGCGCCAGAAAGTGTTTAATGTCCCATTGTTTGCATCGAGATTCTAAATCACATTCAAGTTGATGACTCTGATCTTCATATCAATGCACAAATGGAACAGAAGAGAAAAGCCAGGAAAGCTGTTTTCGGAGTGAAACACTGATTTTGTTCTCATATTACCAGCAAGAGACCATTTAGGATATTTAAGCCTGAGGTTGAGTGCTGCGCGTTTGTTGGAGCTCTTCAGTGCTTGAAATGGGTTTTCCCTTTAGGGAGCCCATCCATTTGGACAAGTGCTACATCAGATCAAAAGACATGGGAAGAGGTATTTTGCGCACAGATTGAATTTTTTTCTGGCAAAATAACATAGCCTTTCAGCACAACATTGTGTATTCTCTACTGAGAGTCTTTTTTTTTTTTTTTTTAATAGTTGGAGTCTTTTCCAGTAAGTGTCAGGCTTTTTTCATGTGGCAAACTGGCCAGCAGCCACCTGGAGATCATGTGAAATGAAAGCTGGCATTATGGGATTTAGTTTCTCAGCTCCAGTTGGTATTGTTTTCCAGTTTATTAAATGTTGATCAAACTTCTCATTGTATTGAAATTATCATCATTTGATTTTTTGAGTTATATAGAATTTAAAAACCACAAATATTAATATAAGCTCTTGGCTGTAACGGTATTCTATTAAAAATATCACGAAACTACTAAAAGAAATTGTGTCTGTAGTTGTTTAAATTTTTTTTCTTTTAATTGAAAGAAAGGCAGTGTCATCTACACTTTAGGTCTATCATCTCCTTAAATAATTTTGAGGGAGGTATGGTAAAACCAAATTGTTATTTTAACTATATTGAAAGGTTAATCTAGTGTTTGAAAACAATGGCCATTTTATTTCCAAATGTGCCACTGATCCATTTTGGTGAACATTGTTTACCAGAGCCTTAATCGCAGATCCTAGGCCACATTCTATGCCAAACCAGCATCAGGTAGTTGGGCAGAGCACCAGGAAGAGTGCTAACGGGGAGGGGAATATTAGAGAATAAAGAAAATGAGGAACAAAGTATTCTTTCTGCTTTTCTTCACTATGTATTTAATATTCCTGGTATGACCCGTCCAGTTATCTCCTGCTGTCATTGGCAATCGCTGCCAATTATGGCTAATTATCTACTTCCAAAATGAAAAGAGAGTTGGCCAAGGTGCAGTTGGAACTCCTTCTGCTGCATCCCTGGAGATGTTACCAAAAACTTTACAAATTCTTGTTTCCAAACTACTGTCTTCTAATACAACATAATGGAAAATTGGAGCAATTATTTAGATAATATGTGCAAACAGTTCATTTTCACCTTCAGTTTATTGAAGAAAAGCCTTGAACTCTAGTTACAGTCTTTCCTGACTTTTAGCACTTCTTGCTGGAACCATTACCTTTTATGAAATTCTACATAATTGATGTTTGAATCCACCTATAGCTTGACCTCCACAGTGCCTAGAATCCATTAGTTGTTGGATAGTAATTTATTATTTTAAAAATATGCTTTTATTGATTTTAGAGATAGAGGAAAGGAGAGAGAAATATTGATATGAAAGAGAAGCATCTATCAGCTGCCTCCTGCATGCCCCCTACTGGAGATCAAGCCTGCAATCCAGGCCTGTGCCCTGACCAGGATTCATACCAATGACGTTTTGGTGGATGGAATGATGCTCAACTGAGCCACACTAGCCAGGACAAATTAGTTGTTTTTAAAGCTAATTATTTTATTTATAAATAGGAGGCAGTATAGCATAACTGTTACAAGAATAGGAATTGGTGTCAGACTGCCTAAGTTCAAGCATTACCCTCTCCATTCAATGTTCATGTGACTGGTTAAGTCGGTCAACTCTATGGGGCCTCATTTCTTCATCAATGAAATGGAAATAATAATATTACAATATAAAGAGCTGATATTTAGCTGATATATACCTATGTACACCATTTGTTAAGACACTAAATGCTTCCACACTGATTGGGAAACAGCTGCAGTCTCAAGCCCCCTGAATGACTCCTCTTTTCCCACCTGCCTCAGTATACTTTGACCTTCCCAGTGATTCTGCAAGGCCAGCTTACTCATTAGGATGCCTGCAGGATTCCACCTCAGCACTATATTCAGCATCTGCCTCATAGGTCAGTGCCCATGTGTATTTTGCACATCCCTCTGAAGCATAATGCAGTAGGTGAGCAATATAGTAAGTCATTTTTTAAATTAGAACATTTGACAGGAGATTTGCCCTCTTAATGAATTTTTGTGTATAATATTTCTTGTTGATTATAGACATAATGCTATATAGTATATCTCAAGAGTTTATTCATTTTGCATAACTGAAACTTTATGCCCATTGAACAGAAACTTTCTATTTTCTCCTCTCCCAGCTCTTGGTAAATACCATTCTACCCCAGCCATTGTGGCTCAATGGATGAGTGTTAAGCTATGAATAAGGAGGTCACAGTGCAATTCCGGTCAGGGCACATACCCAGGTTTTGAGCTCCAGATCCCTGGTGTGGAGCATGCAAGAGGTAGCCAATCAATGATTCTCTCATCATTGATATGTCTATTTCTCACTCCCTCTTCTTCCCTCTCTGAAATCAATAAAAATATATTTAAAAACAAAACAGGAGGGGACTAAAATGGTGGCTGGCAGGATGGCAGTGAGGGAGAGAGTGTAAATAAGTGAGGGAGTGAAAAGGGAGTGTGTGGGTATGCATGGTGTGTGTGTGTGTGTGTGTGTGTGTGTGTGTGTGTGTGTGTGTATGAGTGAGGGACAGTTATATCCTGCTCCTCTTATTAAAGATGAGTCTCAGGGGCTGGTATGGGTAGCCCCTGTAAATGCTGCAAGCACTCCCTGGTGGCCAACACTGGCACAGTAACCACACCATCTTGAAGGGGAGAGCAGCTGTGACTAGAAACCCAGCCTCACAACCACCCAGACTGGTTTCAGACACCATCCTGGACACTGCAGCTGCTCTGGCCAAAGACCTGCAAACCCACAGACCTCGGGACTCCAGCTCCCTAGCTGCAGTCTCCTGTGTACCTCTCCTGTCAAGGCCACTGCTTCAGCTGAAAATCTTGGGTGACCCAAGCCTAAGTTCCTGAACCCCTCCAGGCTTTGCAGTAGATTGGAACCGACATCAATCTTGTAGAGGGCAGCAACAGGGGCCAGAAGTGCAGCCACACCAACACCTAGGCCAACCTCAGACACCACTGCTGGGCCTGTACAGAGAGCCATTTGCAGCCATAGCCTGAGTGGAACCACCACAGTGCCCCAGCAGCGATCTGTACTGTACCACACAGGAGGTCCCAGACATCTGTAGTGAGTGTAGCAAGAGAGACCTCCCAAGTTGTGTTTCCTTGCCAGAGCCCAAACACAGAGTCCTAGTATTACTGTGGGTGCAAGCCAGGAGTACCCCTCTTCTGTTCGATACCCCCTCCCATACAGAGGCACAGACATTGCCTTCTGGCCAGAGCAGGCTCCTTCCCCTGGCACAGTCAGATCAATAAAACCAAGAGCTGGTTCTTTGAAAGGATATACAAGATTGATAAACCTCTAGCCATGTTCACCAGGAAACAAAAGGAGAGGACCCAAATAAATAAAATCAGAAATGAAAGAGGTGAAATAACAACCGACCCCACAGAAATACAAAGGATTGTAAAAAAAATACTATGAACAACTCTACTCCAACAAACTGGACAACCTAAATGAAATGGACATATTCCTAGAAAAATACAATCTTCCAAAACTCAATCAGTAAGAATTTAAAAAATAGACTATGAAGAAAATTGAAGTAGTAATCAAAAAACTTCTAGCAAACAAAAGTCCTGGGCTATACAGCTACACAGGAAATTTTTCCAAATATTCAAAGAACTAAAACTTACCTCCTCAGACTATTCCAAGAAATTTGAGAGCAAGAAACCTTCCTTTTTTTTTCTAGGAAGCCAGCACTATCCTAATCCCAAAACCAGATAAAGACACTATAAAGAAAGAGAATTACAGGCCAATATTCCAGATGAACAAAGATGCTAAAGTTGTTAACCAAATTTTAGCAAATTAGATCCAACATTACATTAGAAAGATCATACACCATGACCAAGTGGGATTTATTTCGGGGATGCAAGGATGGTAAAATATCTGCAAATGAATAAATGTAATACATTACATAAACAAATTGAGAGACAAAAATCACATAATCATATCAATTGATGCAGAAAAATCATTTGACAAAATTTACCACACTTTCTTGATAAAAACTCTCAGCAATATGAGAATAGAGGGATCATACCACAACATAGTAAAATCTTTATATGACAAACCAACATCCAACATCATACTCAAAACTAAAACCTAAGAATAGGAATAAGACAGAGATGCCCACTTTCACTACCCCTGTTTGACATAGTACTGGAATTGCTAGCCATAGTGATCAGATAAGAAGAAGAAATAAAGGGCATCCAAACTGGAAAATAAGAAGTAAATCTTTCATTATTCGCAGATGACATGATTTTTTACATAGAAAACCCTAAAAACTCCATAAGAAAACTACTAGATTTAATAAACGAATTTGGCAATGTAGCAGCATATAAAATTAACACCCAGAAATCTATGCTTTTTTTTAATACACTAACTAGAGAACCAGTGCACAAAATCCATGCACTGGGGTTGGGAGGGTGGTGGTTCCCCAGCCTGGCCTGCACCCTCTCACAGTCCAGGACCTCTTGGGAGATGTCTGCCTGCCATGGTTGGGCCTAAGTCGGCAGGCAGACATCCCTGTTGCAATCTGGGATTCCTTGCTCCTTACTGCTTACTAAAATTTAATCCATTTTGAGTTGTTTTTATGAATTCTATAAAATATGGGTTGATTTTTATTCTTTTGCATGTAACTACACAATTTTCTTAACACTATTTGTTGAAGAGACTATCATTTTCCCATTGTGTATGTTTAATAAATCAACTGTGAAACCATCTGGTCCTGAGCTTTTCTTTGTTGGAAGGTTTTCAAGTACTGATTCAATCTCATGTTAATTAGAGATTTGCTTAGAATTTTTGTTTTGTCACAATTCAGTCTTGGTAGATTATAATTGTTGGAATATAATTTCTCTTTGTAGTCTCTTATGATCCTTTCTATTTCTGGGGCATTGCTTATAATATCTCTCTTTCATTTGTGATTTTATTTATTTGAATCATCTCCTTAAGTAAGTCTCACTTGTCAATTTGTTTAACTTTTCAAAAGCCAACTCTTGGTTTTGCCATTTTTTTCTATTGTTTTATATTCTCTATTTAATTTATTCCTGTTCTAATCTATATCATTTCCTTCCTTCTATACTTAGTTTCTTTTTATAGTATCTTGAGGGTTAAAGTTATTTATTTATTTTTGTTTACTGAAGGGATTTATCACTTCCTTCAATATTGCTTTGGCTACATCCCATAAGTTTAAGTTTGTTTTGATTTATCTCAAAGTATTTCCTAATTTTTCTTTTATCCATTAGTTGTTCAAAAGCATGTTGCTCAATTTCCATGTAGGTGTGACTTTTCCAGTTTTTATTCTGCTATTGACTTTTAGTTTTAATCCATTGTGGTTGGCAAAAAATACTTGGTATGATTTTACTCTTCTTAATTTTGTTACCTAAAATGTGGTCTCTCTTAAAGAATAGTCCAAGTGTACTTGGTAATAATGATAATTCTGCTGCTATGTGGTTGAGTGTTCTATATATGCCAAGTATTTTCTAAGTTGCAGACACTGTCCTAAGTATTTGGAATATGTCAATGAATAAAACAAGGATCTCTGCCTTCATAAAATTTTCTTGTTGGAGGAGAACAAAAATAAGAATAAACATGAAAAGTGTTATATGTCTGAAAGTGATAAATATGTTGACTCTTGACTCTCCAAAAGATTGCTGGCAATTTACTGACTAAGCAAAATTAAGTTTATTTGACCTACTTCTGTAAAACAGAGAGCATCACCTTGACAGAAGTTTAGTAGTGTCTCAAAAGGCAGTGGACTGGTGCAGAGGGTTCATAGTGTTTGTACACTGGAATCAAGTGACTAAGATGTATCTTTCAGAGTGAAAAATCTACTGAAATTGGACAGAGTTTGTAATATAATTGTTAAGGTCAATAGAAATTCTTGAAAAGTAAGCTCCTGTTTAATAAGTGTAAATTATCTATTGCCTGATAGAAGAGAGAAAAGACCCAAATAATTAAAGTGCCTTGCTTAATCATTTTGCATTTCCCAGTGCAAAGAGTAAAGTTATTTATTGGATAAGATATTTTCTGGAGCAATAATGTTCTACATCTTGTTTATATTGGGGTTTAGGACTCAGTGGTATGGGTAAGCTATGGAGATGATCTCAATTATGAAATGCTATGGAAGAAAGAAAATAGAGAACATCAAGACAAAGTGATTGAGATGCCCAGGAGAGGGCAATTTATAATATTAAATTAGGTGGTCACCATTGTCCATGTCATAAAGGTGATATTTAAAGAGACTTACAGGTGGTGAGGGAGTTATCCAAGTTGGGTAACTGGTTTATATATCTATTATATTTCTCTAGATTTAGTCTGGGTCAAAGTTTAATCAAAGCTGAATAGTGTTTATAGTGGTCAAAAATTCTACTTTGTCCTTAGTTTTTCTAAAATATGTCTAATAAAATAATATGTTTTTGGTTTGAATTTTCTGTGAACTCCCTCAATATGGAGCTTTATTCTATGGGAGAAAACTGGTTTAAATGTAGGTAAATAAGAAGTCCAAAGAAGGGTGAAATAGTAAGTTTAAGCATTTGTCCTGGGGACACATTTCTCCTTTTACCTGCCTTTTAGCTAACCAAACCATGCTCTAAATCTGCAAAGAAAACATGTGTCTCCTTCTAAGCTGCCTTCATTTATCTTCATTAAAAATATCCCAATGGAAACATCCATTCAAACAACCAACTGATAATTTTTGCTTTTGTTTAACAAAACACTATATTCTCCAATTTTTTTTGTCTCCAAAACATTCTTAGAAATTAGTTTCTACTTTTGCATTTTAAGAACCATAATTTCATGCTGTGGATAATTTTTCTTCTTTTCAATCTCACAATCTTGGCGACCACTTAGCAGGAAGATTTGCATTGTCTCTAACAAGTATCGTGGGAAAATCTACTTTGAAATGGAACTATTTAACTTTATCAAAACTAATGTAAGTGAAATGGATACTTTTTGTTCTTTCCATAAGCCACTATATTCATAAAGAAAATAACTGGAAATGAATCATTCTCACTTATTATTCAGCAAGAGAATGTTTTGAGTTTTTCTTTTCTTTTACAATGAAGAGTAGTTGTCATAGCAAAACTAAAACCAACACACTGCGTTCCTGTGTTACATTCATCTTGAGCCATAAATGGACTTTTCTTTATTGAATGGATTACTGAAACACAGATGCACTCTTTCCACCAACCATATGTTGTTAAGGCAGACTGTATAACACTGGGATGCCGAATGAAAGAGACAACACATACGTGAAACTGCATTAGTGTGGGATGAAGAATAAAATTTCTGATTTCATTTTTCCTGTAGGTATAACTATATAAATTAATCCAAAGTCAACAATTTTTTTTATTTATCTCCCAATAGTATATGAATTAAAATTAGAGCAGTTGTTGATCTGCTAATTCATATTGTTAAGCACACAGTGGGGACTCATTATATATTTGTTGAATGTTTGATTAATTGACCTCTATTCTTACAACTGGGTAACAGGATGAGTGATACATCATCCTGATTTTATCCTCGACTCCGCCACATAAATTTATGCTACTTTGTTTTACACTATTATGTACCTTCCAACCTAATATATTTTGTGAACCTGGCTGGAGAGCAGAGATAAAGAAAATTTCATTATAACATGAAAACAAGCATCTTAAGACTTTTAAAGTTCTTAACCATTAGTTTGATATCTTATTGATATTATAAAATCTTTAGAGTTATACTTTTTATTGCTTAGTAACATTTTTACCTAAACTTTTTTTCCTATATCTGCCACCATCTGTGTTACATTTGCATTGGTTCTCATTCACATAACTATCCTGGTTGGAATCTTTCTAGGCCTCACCACAATAGTCCTATTACTTTAATTTTTCACACTAGTCACTTAAGGATCAAAGATGGAAAGTAAGTTGTCAAGTTCCATAAATAGAGTTATTATTTTTTTCCAAATGATCTTTATGTCAGAACACTTTGCCTGAATTGACACTGCTAATACGATTATCCTTGTTTCTCCACTCACCAACCATATTGCATCCAAGCCTCCTCAGGAATGGTGGAGCATTTTATCTGAAAGGTGATTTAGATATTATTGGAGGACCACTCTTCATTTCATTCCTGTTCGGTGGCTTAAAATAATTTCTCCTTTTCAATCAAGAGGCATACCTTACATTAGAAAAATCAGAATTAGTAAGCTTGAGAAATAAGTCTCCTGATGTCCTCAGGATTTGTAGAACTCACACCTAGCAAAGAACTCTGAATCCTTAGTGGCTCCTAAAATATTGTCCACTGGAATTCAGTCTATATATAGTGAAGATAACTGCACTTGTAACCAGAAATAAGAATAAACTGAATCTCACACACGTTTGTTGTGTTGGAACCTCTCAGAAGCTTTCTCTAAAAGGATATGGCAACCCAGGCATCATCTCTGTCAGCACCTATTTGGGTGGAATCCATATTCTGTTCCTAGTTAATTCTTTGGAAAACTCTGCAGCAAAGAGGCTCAAGTGGAATGAATTCCTCAGGGTAATCTAAGAAATAAAGGCCCATGTTGATTTTGTTGCTTTTATGTGCTAACAAAAATAGAACTATTATGAAAATCCATGTAATTATAATTATTTTAGTTTAAAATAAAATCTATTATCATACAAAATTTTGGTCAATATTTCAAGTAAAACAACTGCCATACATCTTGGAAAAGAAGAAACATACTTTTATAAGTTATATTTTCCATATTTACTTGCTTCCTATTTTTTCCACTTATTATTTTGTAAAACCTACTTTACCCTTGTGTCCATGAGGTAATTCTAATGTGTATTAAGGAACTATTATAAAATTCTCTTGTCATTAAAATTGCTTACAAAAATGATTACTGTATACTCAAATTCTATATTGCTACAAGTTCTAATCCAGTAATTACTTAGGCTAGACTTCCTATTGGGAACTTTCTAGTTTGAGGTATTGATTAAAGAGTAAACACAAGTATTCTTTCATGTTAGAAGACTTTACACTTATTCATGGTTACATGATAATGAATAATAAATATGTGGGCAGACATTACTTATTTGAAAATTATTGCCAAGAGTATTCACCCATATTGCAAATTGTTCCTCGAAGCCCCTTAGTTCCAGGTCATCTGGTCCAGCTCAGAACAAAATGATAAAGTAGGTGAAATATACTTTTAAAAAAGAATTTCTCCTTGTTTCTCTGTATAGAGCTGCTGTCCTAATTATTCCTTTAATCACTGTTCATTTATTTCTGGTCTTTACACTTTTGTGTGAGTTAAGTTCTTCTGTATCTTTTTTTCTGGTATATTTTTATTTTGATTCTTCTCTCTGAAGGTGTTGGAGATTTCACCTCCAATTTCAGGAATTATAGGGATCCTGAAATGGTGTGTTATATAGTTCCACTGAATAGATTTTTAGTATTAATTTTAAACTTTCTTTAATTTCCTAAAAAGAAATGTATAGAATTAGCTTCATTTTCTCTTCTAATATTCTCTTCTTATTTCAGATTACTCTATGACTAAATACATAGTTACTTACTTTAAATTAAAGAAACATAGCAAGTTCCAGTACATTATCACTTCATTTATTATTTTTCTCACCCCCTTTCACATTTCACCTTAAAATAAATAGCTCTTCCTTTTCCCCTCAGCTTTACTTGGTTCCCACTTTGTTACATTTGTATAAATCAGTTATATTTTTTTAACTTTTTTGGTGACACACTGTATGTTTTAAAAACAGAGTGGACTATATCAGCAGCTGAATTTGAATAATTTCTTGATGGTAAATAACAATAATAATGGTACAAATCATAATATTTGTATTTGTAAGGAAGAACATAAAATATCAATGATAAATATCAGTGCAGATAAGTTTAAAACACATTGGAAAAAAACTGCATTGCAGTTAGAAAAAACCATTATATTTTTAATGTTTTTGTCGCCTTCTCAAGTGATTATCATGGACTATTGTTTATGAATGCTAAGAAATTTGGAAAAAATATTGCCCCTTTTTTTCCTCAGTGCTTTAATTAGAAGTGGCAAACAAGCACTCCATTGAAATACAATAAAGTCCTCTTCCTTCCGAAACATTTCTGTGGTGGTGCCCACTTTGATTTCATTGCAGTCTCTCAGTCTCCACCCTCAGGCATGGTTTTGTTGCTCTGATCATTAATATTGACATACAGCCATCAATACACAAACTTGCTTTTGTTAATGGATTAATGCATTACCAAAAGTTATGGAAGGTAAAATGCTACATGTAATGGCAGTATTCAATTCACCCAGACTTCCTCTGCTTCTCTCTTCAGCTTTACACTATACCACTACATGCAAACACACACACACACACACACTCTCTCTCTCTCTCTCTATCAAGGAGACCCTGAGAATGTGGTAAAACTTCAAGTTCACTAAAAAAATAGGGAGGTGATAGCCTGAGTGTACCAAGAAGCAGGATTTGGAGGGTTAGTAAGATGCTTCTAAAAGAAAAGGGACAAGGCCTGCAGGCCACAGTTTTTACAGAAACTTCTGACAATGTATTCATACCATATCCACATGCTTTTCTCAGAGGACTGCCTTGACTTATTTTAAGAATCACTGAAGTTCTGAAGGTTTGTTTCTTTCAGGACTCAGCTTCCTTTGGGTGTTTTCCTCCCGTTTTATGTGAAGACACTGTTCCTTCCAGTATTCTCATGATGTAGCATGTTCCTCCTTGCTCCTGCATGCACCGCCTCTCTGTAGTTGTTACATCGTCTACATTGACTCATATCTCAATCCCCCTTTCTCTGCTTGCCCCATATTTTCCATAGGTGAACTCACTGATCTTGCCACACACAGAACTTTGGCATTTCAGATCTATAATTTGCCTTATTTGCCACAGATTGCTCAATCTTTTCCATGCCTGCTTCCCAAGATAGATTATATTCTGGTTCCACAATAAACACATGTACGATTTCTTTTTTTTTTTTTTTTAATGATTGAGTAGTATTTTATTGTGTAAGTATAATACACCAAAGCTTTTTTTTTATCCACTGATCTAGTTTTGTTTGGTGCTCACAGAATAATAGAGGTCTTTTTTTTTTTTTTTTTCTTTGCTTCATTGGTGGAGATTTTCTAGAAGTTGCAGTATATCTTCCCTTTAATTTTTCCTCAATACAGTGACTTTACTTACATCTATCACTTTTGCTTTCTCTCCATCCCCACCTGAAACAGTAACTTGCTCCAGGCTCACTTTGCTCTAGTGTCTAGGAGATCTTGCAATGTGTCTGCCATGAAGATTCCCAGCATACCTGGTACTCCCCGCACTCTTGGTTTCTGCTGCCAGTCCAGGGGCTACCATCAGAACTATGATTCCTAGAATTCTTGGTGCTCCCCGTGCTCTTGGTTTCTACTTCTGGCCCAGGGGCTGCACAAACCAAAAGGACTGTAAACACTCCGACTGTGAACACTCCACCTGCCCCCAGGACAGGCTGACAGGACCGGACACTCCAGTGACGTCCCTGGGACCCCAGCCACCCAGTGCTGGCTCGTGTGTGTGCTGGCCAAAGGCTTGAAGTGGGTGGGGTCCTAGGAATGCCTGCTCTGTCACTCTGACTACACAGAGGGCAGGTGGGCACCCTGCCCTGCCCCCGTCCGCTTGGTGCCTGCACATATGTGTGCTGCCCACAGGTCTGCTATCTCTGCTGGATTAATTTGCATACTCACTCCTGATTGGCTGTGGGTGTCATAGAGGTATGACCAACTTACATATTTATCTATTATTAGTATAGATAATGCTACAATAAGCATAAGGGTGCATATCTTATTTCAGATAATTGTTTAAGGTTTTTTCAAGTACAGTCCCAGAAGTTAAATTACTGGGTCATAGGATAATCTTATTTATTTATTTTTTTTGAGGTAACTCCATACTGCCAATAGACCATGAGGATTCCCTTTTCTCCACATTCCCTTTCGCCTCTCTGTAGTTGTCACATCGTCTACACTGACTCATATCTCAATCCCCCTTTCTCTGCTTGCCCCATATTTTCCACAGGTGAACTCACTGATCTTGTGAGCCAGCATTTGTTGTTTGTTGATTTATTAATGATAACCATTCTGAATGGTGTGAAGTGATATCTCATGATAGTTTTAATATGATTTCTTTTATGATTAGAGATGTTGAACATCTTTTCATATATCTATTGGCCATCGATATGTTCTCTTTAGATAAACATCTATCAGGCCTTCTGCCATTTTAAAATTAGATTGTTTAGGTTTGGTTTTGTTTTGAGTTTTATAAGTTCTTTATACATTTTTGACATTAACCTCTTATCATATGTATCATTGGTGAATATCTTCTCACATTCATTGGGATATTTTCATTTTGTTGATGGTTTCTTTTGCTGTGCAAAAACTTTTTAGTTTGATGTAGTTCCATTTGTTTATTTTTTCTTTTGTTTCTCTTACTCAAAGTGGTATATCAGAAAAAATATTTTTATGAGAAATGTCAGAATTTTACTGACTATGTTTTCTTTTAGGCTTTTTATGGTTTCAAATATAACATTTAAGTCTTTAATTCATTTTGTGTTTATTCTTGTGTATGCTATAAGAAGGTGACCTAGTTTCATTTTTTTACATGTGTCTGTCCAATTTTACCAAAACCATTTATTAAATAGACCATAGACTATCTTAACCCTACTATATGTTTTTGCCTCTTTTGTCAAATATTAATTGACCATAAAGTAAATCTTCCCCTTTGGGGCAGCATGGATGGACCTAGAGAACATTATGCTAAGTGAAGTAAGCCAGTCAGAGAAAGTCAAATACCATATGATTTCACTCACATGTGGAATCTAATGAGCAAAATAAACTAACAAACAAAATAGAAACATACTTATAAATAGACAACAGACTGGCAGCTGCCAGAGGGGAGCAAGGCTGTGGAGCTAGGTGAAAAGAGTGAAGGGATTAAGCAAAAACAACAACAACAACAACAACAATTACAAAACCCTACAAAAAAGCAAACAACTACAACAAAACAAAACCAAAAGCCTCATAGACACAGATAGCACCGCCGTGATCACTGGAGGTAGAAGGGTATAAGGGGTGATAAATGGTGATAGAAGGGGGATTGACTTTGGGTAGTGAACACACAATATAATATACTGATGATGTATTATAAAATTGTACACTTGAAACCTGTATAAGTTAATTAAGCACTGGGCTGACATTGGTTAATAAAACATGTTGTAATTATGAAGGAATTTTAGGAACTTCAATCTATCTATTCCATTTGATTGGTCTTTGCATTGGATCACCCTTTTTACAGTTCTGGGTGAGGACACAGTCGTTGAGATATTCTTGCTGCAAAACTCACTTGGCACATTTATCTTTTCTGTAATCACTAGGACTCTCACATGGCTTTTACATCACAGTTTCCTCTAACAGAGAGTAGGTCCTCTACACTTGATTTTCTGAGCCCAGGGTCACTCTGCACCTCAGTTTATAGCACTGATCACCATTTCATGCTTTGCACTAAAATCCTACATGTTCCCAGAAACCTTTTAAAGCCTGGAACTTGCTTTCTTCCTGGGGATGGAGGCCAGCTCCTAATATCGAGCAGCCCTCCTTGATGCCTTTTGGCAATCTGGGTTTTAGAATATCACTATCCCCTGGATTCTCTCACCACTGCTTTTCACCACCTGCTGGCATATTTTAGACTCCTTGGAAATTTAGAACTTATAAATTACCCCATTTGTGGTTAAGATTTCATGATCTCTTGGCCTCCATGTATTGTGTACTAGACTGTGCTGTCCTCAAACCTGGTTGCCAGTCTGCCCAGCTGTGTAAGGTTCTTATCAGGCCCCCTAACCATCCTTTCTCACTCCACTGTCTTACTGTGAGTAAGTAATGTGTTTTATATGTATTATTGCCTCAAATTCTTCAGAATAAAGCTCAATGACAACTTATTAACATTGAGGACATCTATACATCACCATTTTATGAAAACAGGGTCCAATCTTGGTTAAATATTCAATGAAAGTGATTTCTGATGCCAATTAGATCTGATATATGAGAACATACATCTTAGTTTCTATGCTGACATACTGATCATATTCCATAGAAATTTAAATATATTACTGAGATAGAGACAAACTTTTTTTTATGAAACTTATCAAATAATAGAATCGTCAAGAAAATCCACTTTGTTCTTTTCCGCCACTATTATCTAACTATGCAACTGTGCTTTCCCCAAGTTCTCCATCTCTGATATTGCCCAGTGTCTGAGTTTCAGTGGCTCCCATTGTTCACAAAGTTGTGAAATTTTGATTGGGCGAAGCTTTGTACACTTCCTGGGAAAACAATTTGATTCAGAAGGAATTTCACCCTTAAAACAGAATTGTACATCTTCCTGAACATTGTCTCAGTAACATCTTATTACTAAGATGTAATTCTTAAAATTCAAATTCATAGTCTAACATTTTTAGCTGCTTAAGCTGCTGTGCAAGTCAGAGGAAAGATATCTCAATAAAAGGAAACTTTTCAAGAAGGATACAGCAGTCTTATGCTCAGGAAGTCCTGATAATATGCTGGCATAGCTGTCTTAGCTTTTTGTACAGGAATATGATTTTTTATAATTTTGAAAAATACAGTCATGGAAATTACATAGTATATGTTTATTAGATTGATAATGTCTGTCATATGTTCTGATCAGCCCCAATTATTAAAATTGTATTACATATGATAATCATATTTATATATTATTTATTTATAATATTATGTATAAATCTCAATATTTTAGAAAGATTAAAAATTAGAAAACCTGTAAAATTTAATATTATTAAAATATGGTATCTGAAAATATTAAAGTTTATCTTAAGATGATACAGAAGCAAACTCATATTCTAGAACTAGTAGTTTGATCACCTGTTTACAATGGCTTGGCCTGTATTGCTACCATAATAGGTTGAGGCTATGGTTAGTTTTTATAAAACTTTGCATTTGAAATTCATGTGTTGCTAATACCTAGACATATCTGTGGATTACTCTCCATTCTAAATTATTTCTATTCTCTGCTACATTATAACAATTACCAGTACTCTTCTAAAAGCACATTCAAAAAAATGAAATCTTAACCATTTTTCATCTGAGTTAGGTAACTATTGAGGAAAAATATAATGCATTTATATGTCATATTTAAAATATAATAAATCAGTTATAGAGTTTTACTAGTCAATCAACTTATTATTCATTGAATAATTAGTTCTATAGAATTTATCAATTTATTGTTGTAAAATGAAAAATATTTAATTATGGCTACCACTTACTAAGTGCTTATGTGCTATGTGTTTTAACTATTGTATATAAATGTTCGTCCCCACAATCACACTATGAGGCAGATAATTAATTATTTTACAGATGAGGAAACTGAGATTTAGAGATTAAAGATCTTGACCAGATCACTCAAATAATGAGGGGGAGGCCTGGGACTTTTTCTGACTCCCACGTTTTTTACATTATTGCCTCCAACACTTCAGAATAAAGCCCAGTGACAACTTAACATTGAGGACATCTACACATAACCATTTCATGAAAACAGGGTCCTATCTTGGTTAAATATTCAATGAAAGTGATTTCTGATTTAATACCAATATCAAGTAGGTGATGTTACAGTGTATGAAGCTACAGAAAGGTATGAGGGAGAGTAGCCAACAACACTCTACACTGGATATCATCAAAGTGTCACTCCAGATCAACGAGTCCACTGATGAGCAACATTGTTCATAGGGGCTGCTGAGCCACAAGCAGCAGGGACTACACCCCTGCCAGACAGTGGGAGAGAACAGACTGGGTCTCTTTGTCAGATCACCACTCACCCCAACCTAGGGGAGCTAAGAAAAAGCTCTTTAAATGAAAAAAGCACAATAACTTCTAATGTCTTGACCATTATCAAGGCTATTAAAAAGATATAAAAAGCACAGCAGCTAACCACATTCATAAATAGTAAACTAGCCTTTGAGAAAGCAGTAAGAAGTCAGTCTCATAAGTAAGTAGATGTACGTTAATTTAATTTTATTGGCAGGAGAAGTAGGAGAATATAAAACATTAATCACTATCTCAGGAATGATTTATTTTGCATATATGCCTGCAGAGAGAAGGAAAGCTGTTTGCTTTTGGTAATCTTCCAGCTGCTGCTTCCTTCTTTATCATCAAGGGGCTGGAATCATATATCATCCAAATGTCTATAGTAGATTAGCCCTGATGTGGCTGTCCTCTGCTTTCCTGTGCAGCCAGATCCACTGACTTTCATGGGTGAACAGTGGTGAGTTCGATATTTGTGATTAAGCTATCATACCTCAGACCTCTGTGCCAAACGCTCTGATCCAAGGACTGTAACAGATGCCCAAATAATTACTTCTCCCCTATTATATATGAAGGGGCCCTCTTTTTTGGTATTTTTCTAGGCTTACCGAGATATAATTGACATACAATACTGTGTAAATTTAAGGTTTACAGTGTGTTCTTTGCTATACATATACATTGTACGATGATTATTGTTCGTCTTATAGCTGGGAGTTTGAACCTTTTGACATCTTTATCCATAACTCCCAACCCCAACCTCTGGCCACTGACAACCATCTTTCTAATCTGCTTATATGAGTTTAACTTTCTTCAGATTACACATTAAGTGAGATCAGATGGTTTTTTTCTTGACTTATTTTATTTAGCTTAATCCCTCTAAGTTCATCCATGCTGTTGCAAATGGCAGGGTTTTCCTCTTTTTTTATAGTTGAATATTATTCCATTGTCTACATATACCAGTAAACCATAATTTCTTTATTCAGCCACTGATGGACATTTAGGTTGTTTTGTGTCTTGACTATTGTGCATAACTCTGTAATGTACATGGGACTACTAAAAATCTCTGATTAGAAAATTTTATTTCCTTTGGATATATATCTAGAAGTGTGATTGTTGGATCATATGGTATTTTTATTATTTTGAAGAACCTCAATACTGTTTTCCCCAGTGGCTGCTCCAATTTACATTCCCATCAACAGTGCACAAGGGTTCCCTTTTCTCCACATTCTTGTCAGCATATTTCTCATTTCTTTTTGATAACAGCCATCTTGAAAGGTATGAGGTGATATCTCATTGTGATTTTGATTTGCATTTTCCTGATGATTAGTTATTTCGAGTACCTTTTCATGTACCTATTTGCCATGTATGGTTTCTTTGGAAAAATAGCCATTCAAGTCCTTTTTGAATGAGCCTTTTTCTAAGAAAATGTGCCTTTAATTGAAAATTCCTGATGGACATAGGTTAGTACATACATTGTATTCTAGTTGAGGGAATTGTTTTCCTATAAAGAGTTACACAATGGAATACTATGCAACTGTAATAAAGAAGGATCTCCTACCCTCTGAGACAGCATAGAGGGAACTGGAGAATATCATGCTAAGCAAAATAAACCAGGCAGAGAAAGACAAGTATCACATGTTCTCACTCAAATGTGGAATATAATGAACAAAATAAACTGATAAACAAAATAGATCCAGAGACATAGAAGCATAGAACAGACTTACAAATTTCAGAGAGAAGGGGTAGGAGGGAAGAGATTAACCAAAGAACTTGTATGCACATATACATAACCCATGGACACAGACAATAGTATGGGGAAGGACAGGGAGTTGAGTGGTGGAGGGCTTCACTGGGGGGAAAAGGAGGACATCTGTAATACTTTCAATAATAAAGATAAAGTAAAAAAAAAAAGAGTTATGAGAAGTTCATCTAATACATTGATAAAATATAACATCCATAGTCAGCTTGGCTTTTATTCTGCTTGGGTCTATCTGTGTCAGAAATTGTAGGAATAAAATAAAAATGTTAAACTTAAAAATAAATCAAGCTACCCAGGAAATGACAATCCTAGCTACAAGGAGACCACTATGTGTAGAAAACCCACTGCAAAATCCAACATGCCAAACCTGAAGTCAAGAAAGGCTGTGGACAGGAGGGTAGATCTACTGGAATGCCACTGGTTTGACTTTTTATATTAATGGAAAATACCCAAACATAAATCTTAACCAGAAGATTTTATTGTACAAAGGGCCAGTATACTAATAAGGTAATTTTCTACTGTTAGAATTGTTTGGTAATAATTCGAAATTACCAACTCCCCAAAACAATTTCAGTAAAGTTAAGCCTTGCTGAAACTTGTGTTTCCGATGGAAATATATAAATACATGAATTTTGTAAGGTACGTTTTTAAGCTTTTACAAGTGAGGGTTTTATTCTTAAAACTTATCAGGAGATTATAAGCATTATAAACTATCCCATTATTACTCAAGACATTGTTGTCATTAGGCGCATCTTTTAGGAAATTTCCTACTAAAATTATTTCAGCAGAAGTTATTATTATTTTTGAGTGTTTCTTTAGCTTTTTTGAGGTGCAATTGACAAAAAAACTGTAAGAAACTTAAAGTGTACAATGTGATAATTTGATATTAGTATACATAATGAAAGGATTCCTCCCCATCCAGTTAATTTAACACATCCATAACCAGAGGAATTATCCTGACTTTGGTGGGTTCTGAGCTTCTGAAGAGGTCAGAAGGGATTCTGAACTAAACCTGACAGTTAAATTGAGGAACAGGATGGGACCATATGATTTACATGAAGGTCTGATGTTTTGCATAAGTTGTTAACTATCTCTAAAAATTTTTCAAATGAATTCTAATCCAGGCTTGAGTAACAACAACCTTTATCAAAATAAGTAGTTAGTTCTCAAACATATAAACATTTTTTAAAAACAGCACTTACTGGGGATCCTACTTTAGCATGTTTATTAAAAATCCACTTAAAATCTTTCAGTTTAGCAGGAGACCAAAAGCTAGGCATTGAACTCAGAGTGTCTAATTTTAAGTTTCAACTTGCCCAGCCTAGAAGTAGACTTCTTTTGCTCAAGGATGGAGTCTATTTCCAGGATTAATTTATATTGCTCTGGAGACAAGTACTAGGAAGTAATATTCTTTGTAATTATAGTTACTAACCCCAGCCCACATTAAAAGCAGTCTTATTGTGTGCCAAAAATGATGGAGAATTGGGAATTGCTTCATGACATTAAACCTTATCTTTATAAAAACGATGCTAAGCACTTTTTACTTTCCAGGAAGTAAACTTGACTCTCTGTTGAAAATAAGTGAGAAAAACATTGCTGCTTCCAAACTGTAGGTGGGAATTGAAACACTTTAATAATACACAGTTAAATGTTCACCCATTAAAAAAATTCTAAAGTGGTTATTTTGGAGCAGCAGAATTGTAATACTCTAAATCATATAAATTGATGGGTAATAACAGCATCAAAGTTACAGACAAAAATCAGTATTTTTGTGGATAAATTAATGCCTGCTCTGCAGAAAGTCTAGAAATGCTCAGATTCTTCACCCAAATACAGTGACTCCCCAAAATGTATACACACTTTAAAACCTGATAGCTCAATTTTGAAAATGAAATGTATTTTAAAAAGCACTGCCTTTATAATTATTCAAGGTGTGTGAATACATTTTGGGGGGACACCCTCTATATTGGGTTTGCCAAAAGGATATATCATCTGGCCTCTGGGAACCAGTTTCTCGGTCTTCCTGTGGTACTTGCTGTAGGTGTCCTGTTTAGCTTTGACTTATTGTGGAGGTGCTTGTGTTGGCTCTAAAGTTTAGAAGCAAAACCAGCATCTGGCCAAAACCGGTTTGGTTCAGTGGATAGAACGTCGGCTGGGGGACTGAAAGGTCCCGGGTTCGATTCCGGTCAAGAGCATGTACGTTGGCTGTGGGCATATCCCCAATAGGGGTTGTGCAAGAGGCAGCTGATTGATGACTCTCTCTCATTGATCTTTCTAACTCTCTATCCCTCTCTCTTCCTCTCTGTACAAAATCAATAAAATATATTTTAAAAAAAAACACAAACAAACAAACCAGCATCTGTATCTTTCCAATCTGCTAAGGGCCTGTCTACTTTCCATAATGCCTGCCCATGTCTTGTTATGTGTCTCTAGTTATCCAGGACAGACTAACCCACCCTGTGATGGTTAAAACTTAGCCTGAACATGCTAAGACACCTAATTCAGAGTTTCTGTTAATGAGCCAGCTCTTTACTTACCTGGAGTTTACTGACCAGGAATTACTGCATCATTGAGATTGTCACTATCTCTTAGGAGTTTTGCTTCAACTACTAAAGGGTGAAAATGGAGAAAATTGTAATAAAAATCATAACTATTATAACAGCAGGTAGCTAACATAAAGTCCTACTGTATGCCACAGATTGTTCTGCATTGTGTTTTATATTGATTAACTCAATCTTCACAATAACCCTTTAAATAAGGGCACTTGTAGCTCCCATTCTACTGTGAGGACAGAATGTGCCTGAAGTCATGGCTGCTGGATTCAAGTCTCAACATCTGATGACTAGAAAGAAAGGGGAAGGGAGAGGAGTGAAATTTCGCCTCTGTTATATTTTGTTCTTTATTCTTATTTTTATGAGTAATTAAAGGGAAATAAAAATATTTCTCTCACATTCAAATGGTAAGTCTCACAAAGCAGCGGCCATTGTCTGTTTTCTCTCTCCAGGATATCTCTGGCACCTAGTTTGTGTCTAATATAAAACAGACAAACATTCATGGGGCAAATGAATGAATGATCTCAAAAAATTTTACTTTTTCTTTGTGATCTACATCCTCTTTCTTGTCTTTCCAATTTCTGTGCCTGTTCTAATCTCCTGTAAAATAATTTCTGAACAATGTCTGGATTACAGTTATCTAACACTTTGTGAATAATTAACACAGATTTTTGGTTGCTATCATTGCTAGAAGAATTAGGCTTGGTTTGGAAGATGAATCCATTAAGAGCACGTTTTCCTTACAGGATGTCATCGACAAGACTTCTCTGAGATCCATAATGAAGACCATACTAAAATATGGAGTTTATATTTAGATGGTGAGCATCCTGTTGTGAGATCCTTTACTGCAGATGCCAGATGTGGTGGGGGCCAGATATGGCAGGGATCTCCCTTTTCTGTGTCCAGAACGGAAAGAGAGATGAATAAATGGGTTCTAAGTGGAGGCAGCCAGGATTTGAGAGAGACAAGATAGAAAAATAGAAACAAAGCTGTGAGCCGGGTGGGATGCTGCCACTTTGATGAAGAGACAGGAAGACCCTGAGCCCATGTAGCACATTTATTTTATACCCCCAAATACCAGGAAGTATCACTAAAACTTAGGATCAAAGGAGTTTATTTGCATTCTTGAGTAGACCCTAACATTCCTGGTGCTGGCTTTGATTTACATATCAAAGTCCAATAGGCAGGACACCTGGGCTGAATGAAGGCCTAGCTGATAACACTATGCCTGTGGGAGTGTATATCCAATACGGAGCTCTGCCAGTTGTCTCAGACTCAGCAGACAATTTAAAGAAATGCCCGTGTGCCTTCCTATGTGGTCCTCTACACTTTACCTTATACTATTTTGTAATTATTTCTGGTAGTAGAATATCTCTAAAGAACAATCTCTAGTTGCCTGTGCCAAAGCTGACAATGCTGATAGAACTAATTAAGTTTTATATAATGTGTCTATAAATTGACTTACAAAGCTATTTATTGACTAGTACATACAAGGTTTATGTAAGTATGTAGCTTCTAAACCAAACCATGGGAATTCCAAGGGAACTGTATTTCAGTTCTTTATTTGATTATTAGTCCTAATATTCCTCATAGTTTATAACTTTTGACCATCTTTTATTTATTGGTTCTGAGAAGATGCTAACCATCTTCATTAAAGGAATAATAAAATAACTTTACTTCATACAATGCTTTTTTTTTCTTTCAAATTCCTTGATAGCATCTTAGAATTTAAAAACATCCATTCATAAATTATTCTTATGATTGGACCTTAATTAACTCACTTAAATTTAATGTACCCTCTTCTCCATTTCCAAATGAAAGGATAGTCTTGACCTACTTTTCAGAAGAGCCAATAAAATATGATTATTTAAGCCTTCCCTATAAAGTACTTTAAACATAAATAACTGTTCTGTATATAGGAAAAACTAATCACAATTAAAAAAAATAAAAAATAGTTTAAAAATATAGGATGCAAATAAGAACTTGCTAATGCTAAATAAGGCAAAAGAACATAATTTTCCCACTTAATTATAAAAATCTAATTAATCAGTGATGGAGTCATTCCTTTTAGTGAGTGTCTAGTAGGGGAGCTTCAGAGCACAATCATGACCTCCTTCTGTTGTGCTAAGTTCAAGATCACATTTAAGGAAATGTGACAATGGGGCAGTTCCCTTGATTAAAGCACTTAAATAAATAAATAAGTAGATAGTAGACACATTTGCCAGCTAAGTGGGGTAGGGGGCCGCGGAGAGAAAATGGAGCTATAAATCCTGTAAGAATAGTTTTATTGTTTTTAAAAACTTTTGTGGATTATTTAAATTGTGCTCCTCTGATTGCTATAGTTTATAATGTTTCATTTTGTTGCAAAGCATTTGCTTTGATTGTCTCATAATCATAGTTAGCAAATTGCTCTAGCATCTACCTTACAGTTTCTCTCCAGTAATGTGAAGGATAATTGAAGTTATGTGAATGTGCTTTCTTTTTCTGTCCCTAGAATGAGACCATAATAGTCAAATCTGAAGTTTTATATTTGTAGAAAATTTATTTCAGAGAACCTTACCGATTTGCAATATTTCAGACTTGTTTCTTGACAGTTTAATTTTATATACTCATCCATTGTAATCAACCCCGCACAAATTTTAATAATCCTATTCAGTTTGGCAGTATTGAAGCAGAAAGATAAATTTTCCCATTTTTGTTCTTTTTCTTTTTGAGTAGATCCACAGCATTGCAGAGAACATTTTTTTTTTTTTTAAATCAATTGTCTTGTGTGCCAAAACTCTGCTCTTACCTTGTACCCTAATCCTCAGCTCCGGTTTCAGAGGTTATCAATGGGGAGAATCCTCTCCCTCCCTCTTGCTTTGCATGATCTCCTAGACCTGATGTCCATTTATGCAACTTTCCCAGGTTGATTTGAGAGTGAACAAAAATGTCATTGTGCAGGAGTCAAGCAGGGGCTCAAACCAGTTTGTGAAGGTTTTGCTTTACCTTGTCTTTGCTCATGCATCTTTTGATATTTAAAGGTGTGTGTGTGTGTGTGTGTGTGTGTGTGTGAGAGAGAGAGAGAGAGAGAGAGAGAGAGAGAGAGAGAGAGAGAGAAAATGGTTATATCTATTCTAATAATAACATAATCACAACCAGGTCAAACAACATGTCATTGATTATTTTATAGTAACTATAGTTCCTGTGGAAAGAAAAATGGTGTTGTAGTACAGTAGAGAAAATAAAGGTTTAAATTTCAGCTCCGAATTCATAGATAGTTAGCTTTCATTTCCTTCACAAGTTCATTAAACCCATCTGAATCTGTTTTCTTATCTGTAAAATAGAAATAATAATACAATGTTATGTGTTCTCTTCTGCTCCTTAGTACTCCAGTGAGGTGGCTTATCATTATATATAGAAATATGATTAATATCTGAAACAGAGCTATCAAAATATCCTAATATGTAAAAAGCCAGAGGCTGTCACAACCTGGATGACCTACATACATCATGGTAGGGAGCTGAGGGAGAGGGAGCTGATCAATCTGTTGCAGCGGTGACTGGGAGCAGCTGGAAAACAGACCTCTTGGTCTCTCCTCCTGGCTCTCAGTCTCCAATCAATAGGTGGTGGAGGAGGGGTGGAACAAGGGACTGGCTCATTTAGTAGTGCTGCAGGTTCAGTCTCCAGAGGACAGGCCAGGTACCAATGGACCAGCGCTGCCAGCATGATCCTAGCAGTGCTTCCAGCCTCCTGGAACTTGGCCTTGGGCACTGAGGCTACTTCCCCTTCCTAGATGTTCCACAAGGAAGAAAGGATACCGCCAGCAGCACCAGGAGCAAACAGCAGTGACTGCTCTCCCCATGCTTCCTCCAGGTCACTTGAGCTGGCTCCAGATGAAGTGTGATCACTGCACATGGAAGGAATATAGTAAAAAAAAAAACAAAAAACAAACAAACAAAAAAAAACAATGACCAAGGGCCTGCCTCCACGAGCTCTCAGAGGCCTCTGAGCACTGGGGACCCTGACTATTTTAGGGGCTTCAGGTGAGTGGGGGACTCAGAGAGGTCAGGAAACCTCCCTCGAGGTTCGGCTGTGGGTCTGATCGTGGATCCAGCCATCCTGCCTTCTGCCAGCAGCCACCTCAAGGAGAATGGGAGAACAAAGGAAGGGGGTGGTTCAGCAAACCCAAGAGGGAATCCATGGTCCCAGGTACTCTGCGCTGCCCGCTGACACTTTCGGTTTCTCCCCGAGTCAGAGGTGCTGCCTGAGAGACCCTGGCTGGGCGCCTGGCACAGCCACCTCTCCGCATTTGCCTGTTCGTCTTTGTGTCTGTCTCTGTGTCTGTCTGGCTGTCCCCAAGTTTGCCTCCATTTCTAGAACTAAACTTCTGGTATAGCGACAACCTCTGAACTCTCATCCCTTTCCTATGGCAGGATACTTGCCCCCCACAGGCTATACCCCTTAGCCCCTCCTCCCTTCCCTATGACCACTAGGCAGCCAGAGCAGGTGCAGCATCCTGGGCCTGGACCAGCGCCAGAGCCCACCCACGTGCCTGTCCCTGTGCTTGGCTTCCCTCTCTTCCCCTCGCCCGGCCCCAGTGCCCTGGGGTCTGCTGCCGGGCCTGCTGCCCTCCTCTTACCAATGTCTGGGTTACCTTCTGGCCTCGAATTCATGGTTCAATCTCCAGAGGACAGGCCAGGTACCAATGGACTGATTCACTAGAGGACTGAGCGAGTGGAAACGCTCCTAGGCTGGGAGACAAATAGCAGGTATGAACTGCGCTCAGGGGCTGGCTTAAGAAAGAAATTGCTGTGCACGTCTGTGCTGTGGGACCCACTGGCCTCTTCACATCCATCTGGTGGACCCCGGGGACGAGAGATGGAAGTACAGTCACTACCAGGCACCACCATTGGCCATGTGCTGCAGACCTGGCATCCCTTCTGCCCAAAGTTCTCCATTCAAGATGCCGATCGCCATAGGAGCCGTGTGTGCCCCATTAGCAGTGCGTGTGTGTGTGTGTGTGTGTGTGTGTGTGTGTGTGTGTGGCGGGGGGAGATGGATGCACATGACTTTGGCTTGCAGTTCCCCCTGGATCTGGATGTGAGGGTGAAGGCTGTACTGCTAGGAGCCACATTCCTCATTAAAAAAATTGACTACATGTTCTTTGAAAAGCAAGGAGGCAGTGGGCTCTCTGCCATCAGCCAGAACTCAAGGTGGTCACCTGGCCTGACCCCTCCTCAGAGGCAGCCCTTTCCTCCATGTACACTGCAGAGACAGACCAGGATGCCTAAGAGGCTGGGACCATGATGCCCCATGCCTACCCTACTCCCCTGGCCTCCTTCACCTGTGGCCCCCACAGAAGGATATGTATGAGAGCCTTTCCCCTGCTACCTCTCACCACTGTCTCCAGCCATCCCTCAGCACACAGGCATATCGGCTTTCAAACGTGCCCTACTCATTTCCTCTCACCCCTTTCCAGGGCCTCTGCTGTGGATGGGGCCTTGGGAATCCAGGGCTCCGGGGTTTTGCAACAGAGCTGCGGTGGGAAAGGGTAAACAACACCAAAAATGGCTGATATGGCCACCCACCTCTGCCTCAGCTTGACCAATTAGTTCAGCCTCAGAACATGGCACTCAGAGGGGATCCCTACTTCCCCAGCAATGGCTCTAGGACCTCAGGCCCAGTAGCAACCTCCTCTCCCCTTCAGCCCTTCCCATAGTTGGTGCTTGCTGCAACTCCATGTGCCTTACTTAACCACCCCTTCCTTCCCTGTTCTTACAAAGGAGGGTACATCTTTGTATGTCATATTCATATACATTTTGTAACATTTTGGAAAAACAAAACAAAACAAAAACAACAACAACCAATAACCAATAGAATGCCGCAGTCACAATCCGGAGTCCGGCTCAGGAGAACGGAAAGAAGGGAGAATTCCAAAAGTTGGCCAATACAAAGATATTTCTGAGTGACTGCTTGACGTGTGACAGTTGTGTGACTGCAGAGGAAGGAGCCCAAGTTTCTCAGCAGAACACCAAGGACTTCTTTCGTGTTCTGAACTTAATAAGAAATGTGATACCTCACAGCACAAGGTGCTGGCAGTATCCGTGTATCCTCAGTCTCTGCCTTATTTTGCTGCTAAATTCAGCCTCAATGTCACTGATGCATCTAGAAGGCTCTGCGGCTTTCTCAAAAGCCTTGGGGCTCATTGTCTTTGACATGAAGATAGTTGTGGACTTCAGCATCCTGGAGAGTCAGAGGAATTTATGCGTCGGTACTGCCAGCACCATGAGGAAGAGCCCCGGCTACCCATGCTGACCTCCGCCTGCCCCAGCTGGGCCCAATATGCAGAGCATGTGCTCAGTCACCCCATCACCCCCACCTCTGCACGGCCAAGGATTACTTCACCAGATGGCAGAACCTGTCCCCAGACAAGATTTTCCACGTCATTGTGGCCCAGTGTTATGACAAGGAACTGGAAGCCCTTTGAGAAGATGTTCCTATAGCCTTGCATAATTCGCAGGGTGCTGACTGCATGTTAAACTCAGGTGAAATTGTCCAGATAATGGAGCAAAGTGACCTTGCCTTGAATGACTCTACCGTGGATACTCTGTTTGGAGACATGAAGGAGGAAGAGGTGAGGCTCCATGAGGGTGCCGGCTCTGATGGGTACCTGGCTCACATCTTCAGGCCCATGGCCAAGGAGCTGTTCAACGAGGATGTGAGGGTGCTCACCTACCACCCCCTGAGGAACAGACTTCCAGGAGGTCACCCTTGAAAGGGACAGAGAGGTTCTGGTGCTCTTTGAGGCTGCTTATGACTTTCGGAACATCCAGAAGTGGTCCTGAAGCTGTAGAGGGACAAGTTCCCCTGCCACTTGGTGGAGGTCCTGTCCTACACCGGGGATGCCTACGCAGCAGGGGCCAGGCCCAGGCAGACAATGGGCCTGCAGACAGGGCACTGCTGGGGCAGATGGAAGGCATCTATGCTGCCATCCCAGTGTGGCCCCCGGAGACCAGTGCCCATATGCAGGAGCTGTACCAGGGGTGACTGGGGAGAAGGCGACTCTCCCCAAGGCCAGGCTGCCCTGCACATCACCTAGCAGGACTCAGGGCAGCCTGCCAGGACATCAAGTGGTAAAGGTCCAGCAGATGCCCGGCCTTTAGGCCGCCTGAGGAGGGGTGTCAGACACATGGAGGAAAGGCTTAGTATCTCTGTCATCGCTTTGGTTTTCAAAATTCCCTGCTCCCCATCTGTTGTCTCTCTCCCTATGAGGGGCCCTGTCATCATCACATGGGTGCAACCGGAATATTATATCTCAAGAGGATTGCTCCAATGTATGTATCTTTTTATCCGTCGATGAAGAATTCCAAATAACAAAAATGGAGACAGACTACTGTCCTTTAGGCTTAAAAAAAAACAAAAACCCATAAGTGTCTTGGGAAGAGTTGAGACTTAGTTCTGTCCACACACCTCAGATAGATTGGATGAGGAAATGGCCTGGCTTGGCCCTGACTTTACTCACTTATGTTACTCTTGAAAGTGTCTTTGCCAAAAGATGAATAAACTGACACCTTTTGGAATAGGGGCTCATAAGAAAGTCTGCCTTCCCAATTTTTCTTGAAACAGATCTATGTTCTGGAGCTGTGGCCACTGTCCTGAGACCAGGCCCTGTCGACCAGGTCCTGTGGATGGAAATCGGGGGGCACTGGAGTGGAGGCCCCATGCCCTTTTATATTCAGGGATTGAGCTGAACTCACTTTGGGGGAGGCCTGGCAAGGGTGACAGGTGTCACAGATGGAAGGATGGAGAATGGAGAGGCGGACACTCTGCTCGGTCCCTCCCTGAGTGGGGTCAGGCAGATGAAGGCCGGCCAGCCCGCCCCACAGTTGGGTGAGATGCTGTCCTCTGTGTTCACCTCTCACCCTGTGGGCCCGGCCACTCCCCTCAACTCTGGGCAGCCCTCTGCATTCCATGACAGCACGCTTTGCCCTCACATGATGCTCGCCCTAAATGAGAAGGAAGAGAGCAGTTGGCCTGGCACACAGGCAACTATACAAAAAGATAGGGCTCACGTCTAGTGAGTTCAGTGGTAGTGGTGAGAGCCTCTTCTGCCTTCATGGCAGCACTAAGAAGCAGTGAGCTGAGTGGTAAGGAGCAGTGAGCAGGTGGGCAGTAAGGAGCAAGGGGTCCCAGACTATGAGAGGGATTTCCACCTGGGGACTTAGGCCGACATCCTCTGAGGGGTCCGGGACTGCAAGAGGGTGCAGGCTGGGCTGAGGTACCCCCCTCACAGTGCACACATTTTATGCACTGGGCCGCTAGTGAATAATAAAAAGGAGGTTAAAATAATTAGACTAAACTAATGCCTAATGTTGATACTGCAACAAATTGTAGTACTTAGCTCTCAGATTCTCTTTGTCTTGATGGACAAAGTGACAAGATAAACACAATAGGTTACATTGTTACTGATATTTGAGAAGATAAAATGAGACTCACCAACTTTTTATGTATTACTTATCTTACCTAATAATAGACAAACATGTAAATTGACCATACCTCTGCTACGTCCACAGCTAATCAGAGTGAGTATGCAAATTAGAAGGCCGAAGATGGCGACCGTCCAGCTGCTCCAGGCATGGAGTGACCAGGTGGGGCAGGATTCCTGCTATGAGAGGGAGGGTGTGGGGCAGAGGGAGGGGGAGAGGCAAAAGGGATCTGCAGGAGTGGAGTGCCACAGCGAAGATAAGACTGCAGTGAAGACAAAGAAGGCAGACTCTGGCTTGAGCGAAGGCCTGGGTCTTCATAGCAGAATTATGAAGGTTCTGCTTCATAGTTCACCTAGATTTGGTTCTGATTTGCCAGTTTCTGTGCCAGTCAGTGCCTCAGGGCCTATCTCCAGGCCTGATCAAAGAGGTGGGGCTGATCAGCCGCTGCTCCAGGCTGCTGACGGTGGGCTGAACTTCTGACCTCTCAGGGAGAGAGAAGAGAGGTGTGGCTCTTGCATGGCTCGGATAGAGAGAGAGGCAAGGCTTGATCAGCAGTTGAAACAGAGCCTGCGGATCAAACCCTGCTTCTCTCTCTCTCTCTTCAAGAGGTCAGCAATGCAGCCCACTCGCCAGTCCTTGCCCACCTGAGCCTGTTGTGTGCACAGCCTGTTGTTCAGTTGTCCCTTAGGTTGTTTCGGATGTTACAGACCCTGGCTCTTATATATATAATGAACTCACAGAAAAAGAAATAAGAAAAACAATCCCATTTACCATTGCAATGAAAAAATTGAGATAACCAAGGAGGGCTGAGACCGGTTTGGCTCAGTAGATAGAGCATCAGCCTGCAGACTGAAAGGTCCCAGGTTCAATTCCAGTTAAGGGCATGTATCTTGGTTGTGGGCACATCCCCAGTGAGAGGTGTGTGGGAGGCAGCTGATCGATATTTCTCTCTCATCAATGTTTCTAGCTCTCTATCTCTCTCCCTTCCTCTCTGTAAAAAAATAAAATAAAAATAAAAAAAATATATATATATATATAAAGATCCTGTACTCAGAAAATCACAGGTTGCTGAAGAAAGAGATAGAGGAAGACATAAAGAAATGGAAGAATATACCATGTTCATGGATTGGTAGAATCAACATCATTAAAATGTCCATACTATCTAAAGCAATCTAGAACATACTCTCCAAAAACTCTTCTGGAATAAATAAATAAATAAATAAATAAATAAATAAATAAATAAATAAAAGACCCCAAATAGTTGCAGCAATCTTGAGAAAGAAGAACAAAGTTGAAGGAATCACAATACCAGATATCAAGCTATATTACAAAGCCACTGTTCTCATAACTACCTGGTACTGGCACAAGAACAGAAATATAGACCAATGGAACAGAACAGAGAACCCAGAAATATACCCAAGCCATTATGCTCAATTAATATTTGACAAAGGAGGCAAGAGCATACAATGGAGTGAAGACAGTCTCTTTAATAAATGGTGTTGGGAAAATTGGACATATATATGCAAAAAATTGAAACTAGACCACTAACTCACACCATACACAAAAATAAAATCAAAATGGGTAAAGGACTTAAATGTAAGATGGGAAATCAAATATAATATTTAAGTTAGCAGTGTTTGCAAAGAACTATAACTGATAGTGCATACTCAAACTCTGACAAACACCAGTAAAGAATACTGGATTATATTCAACTAATGGAATGTTCTGAATCCTAGCAAAATTAACGTCTCTTACTACACAGGATCATGTACCTAAATTGCCAATATAAGGACTTATTTTGTTTCCCAAACTTACTTCTTATGACATTATTCATAGGATTTGTTTAAATTTATATAGCACATGCATATAAATTTATTAATATTTATTGTATTTGCAACCATGACTTACTGTTAGCAGCAAACAGGGCTATGAACACACAGTTAGCAATAGCCACACGCCATACAGGAAACTCTCCTCTTGCTCCTATTCAGTTTCCATAACTTCTGTGTCTCCTGTCACCATTTCCTGCTTCCTCTCCCAGTTGACTATTAGAATATTTTGAGCCAGTGCTATTTATTACATTTTAATTCTTACAAGATAATTATAATTTTTTGCTTTTTCCATATCTCAACTGATCTTTCTCCTGATTCCAAAGAAACATATACACCACCCAGAAATGTTAGGAAGAGATTCTTTATAAAAACACCCCAAAATAGGCCCTCTTTTTAGGACTGTGATTCTCAACGTGGGTGGCACTTTAAATTCACATACATGCTACTTTTGAAATAGCTGTGCCTAGACAGTGTACCCCAGGGAGTTGACTTAATGGGTTAATTTTTTCAAATACTGGCAATTCTGTTATGTAGCCAGGCTTGGCAACTGCTCCTCTGGGAAGCACCCAAAGGATTACTCACCATTTTGTAATGCTATGAATAGGCTTTTAAGTATTTTTCATTCTTTCCTTGTACGTGACTTTACTTCTGAATTCTCTAAAATTGTTTGTAAGATTTGTAGGGAAAGATATATTTACTGTTGGAAGCTTATTTTTAATCGGTAATTTCAAAAACTAAGAGGTTGTTTGCATCTTCCTAGATATTTTAGAAGTAAATTGTATAAAATGACATCTAAAAAGAAGAGGTTGGGTCTTATAACCCCAAAGTTGGGTTTTAGAAGTAAATGGGTATATGAGAAATACAGGAAACCATAATATTTAAAATACTTAAGAGATTAATATATTAAATGTTAGTACCTTTATTTTATATGTTGGCAGTTATAAGTATTTAATTTATCTTATTTTTTAGTTATCAAAGAAACATGCACTTGTTAATAAATTATTCATAATAAAAATAAGACTTGCGTTCCAAAGCTTTCCTCTCCAGAAGTATCCAGTTTTAAGTATTTCAGCTTTGTCCACTTGCTATCTTAGAATTTCTAAATAATATGATTATGCTGTTATTTCTTAATTATTTCTTTAACATCTATTAATTTCCTGCCATGATAGGAAGGATTTAGCCATATACCATCCCCAACATTTCCTCCATCCTTCCATTAAATACATTATTATTTTTCTATTCTCTCCTGGCCACTTTTCTGATTTCAATTTATATATCTGTATCATTTTTCTCACACATTACTTATGAGCTGTATCTCTTGAGTCCTCACTTTATAAGACAAGGATATTAGCACCCATGACCTTCTCTTCCATTCTCATGCATCTTCCAACTTCTGTCATTTTTAATTTTACGCAATCAAGCTTGATCAAACACATTCCATTTTATAGCATATATATTTTTCCTGTAGCTGTCTTAAAATTTGATAGCTAATATACATTTTCACATTACCCTGACTATATAAGGATAGTAAATTGAAAAGATGGTTTGACTTCTGGACTTTGAGATACCCTTCTCCTTTTTCTTCCCTACTTTCTTTTGTATCTTGTCATTATTAAAACATTCATTATATTAGATATAAAGTCCCAGTGCATGAAATTCATGTATTGGGGAGAGGGGAGGATCCCTCAGCCTTGCCTGTACCCTCTCGCAATCGGGACCCCTTGAAAGATGTCTGAATGCCAGTTTAGGCCTTGTGGGATCGGACCTAAACTGGCAGTCGGACATCTCTCTTGCAATCCAGGACACCTGGCTCCTCACCACTGGCTCCTAACTGCTTGCCTGCCTGCCTGATTTCCCCTAACCACTCTGCCTGCCTGCCTGATTGCCCCTAACCACTCACCTGCCTGCCTGATTGCCCCTAACCACTCACCTGCCTGCCTGATTGCCCCTAATTGCCTTTGCCTCAGCCTCTGCACTCAGGACCCGGGCTTTTATCTCTCTGGCTGGCCCTAGGCACTTGAGAATCCGGGCAGCACCACCCAGGCCCTGGCTTTGTCAGGAAGGAGGACCAGAATGCCCTCCAGAAGACGTCTGGTCTATCTGGTATAATTAGCACATTACCCTTTTATTATAATAATATAGATTCTTTCTTGAGTCCCTTCCTCAAAGACCACTATCCTTGTTCTTTTTTATGAAAAGTAACTATATTTTCCAAAGCAAAAATAATTTAGTGAGAAGTAAGGCATTGTTTTCATTTTTACAAACCTCTTTAATATCTGGCTTCAAAGAAATGAGCTGGATTATTACATTTGCATTTTTAAAAAAATCATTGTTTAAAGTATTACACGAGTCTCCATTTTTCTCCCATTGACCTTTCCCCCACCACCCTCTCCCCCAAGCACAGAGACCACTACCCTTAATTACTAATTTGGTTTTCCTGTTCTAACAATCTATACTCATTCTTGATTCAAAGCTATAATTCTGGCACTTCCTTCTATGTTAATAATAATTTTCTCTCCTATTTTGAAGGAATTACCATATAATTTTCTGTCATCCAGTATTGATGATGTCTTCTGGCGATAATTTTCCTCCATTTTTAGGTAAATTTAAATCTCCCCAAAGCATTTTCAATTTTCTCTTTATCTTTAACACTCCAAATTTTCACAATAAAATGTCCAAATATGGGTATTTTTTTCTTTCATTATGATAGCACTGAAATTGATGTTTCAATCCTGAGATTGTGTCTTTCAATTTTGAGTAAATCTCACTCATTTTTTTCTCTTATGATTTTCTTTTTTTTTTTTTAATATATTTTATTGATTTTGTACAGAGAGGAAGGGAGAGAGATACAGAGTTAGAAATATCGATGAGAGAGAGTCATCAATCAGCTGCTCTTGCATACCCTCCACTGGGGATATGCCTGCAACCATGGTACGTGCCCTTGACCAGAATTGAACCCGGGACCCTTCAGTTCCCAAGCGGACTCTCTATCCATTGAGCCAAACCAGTTTCGGCTCTTATGATTTTCTTATCTCTGCCTACTCTGGTTTGATCATCTGAACTCTAATAGGTTAGATGTTGGATGTTCTCTATACCTTGTATTTTCTTCCATTTTCTGTCCAGTTTTTCTAGGATTTTGGTAATATTTAAAAATATTTATTTCTCAATGATTTTAATTTACTTTTTAAGCTATAATTTTTTTTCTAAAATATATTTTATTGATTTTTTTTTTTTTTTTACAGAGAGAAAGGGAGAGAAATAGAGAGCTAGAAACGTCTACGAGAGAGAAACATCATCTGTATATTGTATTGTGAGTTCACCACCTGTGCTGCCTCTTGCACACCCCCGACCGGGGATGTGCACACAACCAATGTACATGCCCTTGACCGGAATCGAACCTGGGACTTTTCAGTCCGCAGACCGACGCTCTACCGCTGAGCCAAACCGATTTCGGCTAAGCTATAATTTTTAATTTAAATATATACTGTTGGTTTCCCCCCTGTGATATCTATCTATCTATCATACATCTATCATCTATCTATAATCTTTATGTCTATATACACTACTTTATTTCTGAGGATGTTATTTCCATTATATTAATGTTGTCTTCTAAATCCTATATTATGTACATTTCCTCTGGAATGACATTTTTCTCTTTAACATTAGTTTCTCAATGTTGCAGGCTTGCCTCAAATATCTCCTGCTTGCTGCCAATTCATATTTAAAAACAAAACAATATAAATTACATCAGAGGTTAGTGCACAGTTGAGACTTTTGATAGGTTTTCTGTAGAGCAGTTGGGCATATTTGTGACTGTCAAAACTGTTAGAATGTGATACATTAAAAATTTTTTTTTGCACTTGGGGAATCATTTAGAAGAGGCTTTCCTTTTTTTGGTCCAAGCAATGGATACCATAGTGTCAGATGATGATGAAGAGAGTGGGAGCTTGACTTTTAGTTAATGTTCCTATTTTACCCCCAAGTCTGACCTTTTTCTTGGTGTTTAGAAATCCCAACCTCCACCCTCAGCTGCATCTCTTTTCAAGTTCATTTTCCCAAGCAAATGCTATGTTTCCCAACACCATCATTTTTGTTGCACAACCTCCCCTTTGTGATTCTTTCCTTGTGGACACAGGCTGTACACTCAAGCGCCCACATACTCAGGTAGGGTAATTAAGTGAATGAAAAGGGCCAGTCCTTAAGAAATTAGAATGGGGCTAGTATGCCTTGATATGGGAGAGATTGTCACCACTAAGTTTCAATTATTATGTTTTATTCCTTTACAATTGATGTACTGGATTTTTCCCGAGGCAAAATGATAAATATTTATAGTTGGACCATTATCTTGACTCAGAGAGTTTCTTGAGCACTAAGATTTGTGCTGGTTATTTTTATTATTGAATGTATTGGGGTGACATTGGTTAATAAAATTCTATAGGTTTCAATGATATAATTCTATAATTCATCATCTGTATATTGTATTGTGTGTTCACCACTTCAATCATTTGGAAGGTTCACCTTCCATCATCATTTAACCCACCATTACCCTCTCCTATTTCCCCTCATCTCCCTTCCCCTTTCCTTCACTATACAGTAGTCTCTCTATGAGTGTGGTTTCATTTTTTCTCAGTCCCTTCACCTTTCTGACTTAGTTCCCCCTCCCCCACAGCTGTCAGTCTGTTCTCTGTGTATATCAATCTGCTTCTATTTTGTTAGTTAGTTTATTCATGGTGGGGGTTTTAGGTCCTACTTTTTCCCATCAAATGTTTCCAAGATACCTCAAATGAACATAAATTCTAGGTTAAACCATGTCCTTGCCATGCTCAAGCAACTTCAAAGAAAACATTGTATTTCCTATTCAACAAATTTCAAAGTAGGAGGTTCTGAATAAACGAAAAGCAATAACTCTAACGTGATTTTACGGTGCCATGGCAGCATGCTTCATGTTTCTCATTTGGACTCGAGGTATAAATTTTGGAGCTGAATATTAAGACATAACTCAGGGAAAGTGATTTTGCATGGGTCTAGGTTAATGTGGCTCATTTATATAGCTTTCTGGTTCTATAACTTGATCCAAAGGTAGGGATGAATTTAATTTATAACCCAAGAATCAGATGAATTGCATATTTTTAGATGGTCACTTTTAATATCTTCTCTCTTGCCAGGCCTTTAGATAGTGCAACAGAAAGTTAATGATTATATTCTTAAATGAGATCTTGAGTGTCATGGTTTTCTGATGCTGATTGAAGTACAGATTATTGAGGATTATTTGCATTATATGAAAATGGTAAGGCTGATAGCATATTGGATATTGAAAATATGTAAATGTGTTTTGAATTTGAGGAAGGCTGGCTTGTAAATGAGGCCAAAAGGGATATCCAATTTATTATACCTTTCTTGTTATATTGGCAAATTTGTCAGTTTTCTGCTGAAGGGTGGCAGAATATGCCAGCTCAAAATATGATTGTAGGAGTTCAGGATATGCCACCACTAAGTGTTCTGCTTTAGTGTATTATCTTGAGCTGAAGGCATAGAAAAAACAGTAAATGTAGAGAGGCTTTCTCTGAATTCCCTTAATCTGTTTGGAGAGAGGAACTCCATTGTCCTCAAACCCCTCCAGGGGAAATTCCGTTATTCAGGGATGATTGGCACATCACAGAAGAGGTGACTAGTCTTTGACACCATATTCAGATAACTCTTGTCACAAACTGTCCTACCTCCCATCTATTCCTCAAAAGACACATTCCATTCATTTTTCTTTCTTTTTTTTAATGTATTTTTATTGGTTTTTAGAGAGGAATGAAGAGGGAGAGAGATATAGAAACATCAATGATGAGAGAGAATCATTGATCGGCTGCCTCCTGCATGCCCCTTACTGGGGATCAAGCCTACAACCTAGGCATGTACCCTTGACTGGAATTGAACACAGGATCCTTTAGTCCACAGGCTGACACTCTATCTACTGAGCCAAATTAGCTAGGGCCCATTCATATTTCTTAAAAGTCATTTCCTGTATCTATATTACACCTTCCTTTTCCCTGTTTAGATAGTATTTAAGCCTGAATGCTAAGCCACCTTAAAGAGTTACTCATTTTCCTCTTTGGGATCTCCTATGATACATGAGTTATACATGTTAATAAACTTATTATTCTTTTGTTAATCTGGTTTTGTGACCCCATTGAGAATTTAGAAGGGTAATAGGAAAATTATGTTTTCTCCCCCACAATTATAAGGCATGGCTTGATAAAAGGGGATTATCAGGAGTGAGTATGCAAATGAACCCGACAAAGATGGTGGGTGAATTTGCATACATGGGCCCCGAGTGGCTGGGGGCAGGGCAGGATGCTTGCATCATCACTGTGGCAACGAATCAGGCGTTCCTCACCACCCCAGCCGCTCAGGGACTCTGGGCAGCATGGGAAGGTGGAAAGATGGCTCCTGCTGGAGCAAAGGTGATGCCAGCAGCCTGGCAAATGAAGGCCCATTCTTGGATGAATCTTCGTGCATCAAGCCTCTAGTATATATTAATACCATGTGCTTTTCCCACAAAGGTAACACACAATATAAGAACAGTGTGCTTTCTCTTGTAAATAGCTTCAAAGCAAGTTCCCAACTTCAACTCTCAACCTGATTTCTAGCCTTAAGTTTCTCCTATTTAGAAAATTTGTTAGCACTATCATATTATCAAAGGAAATATTATAACAGCATGTAACCACAGTTTATAATCATATCTGTACTCACAATCTGCTGAGAAATAGGGCACATGTGTTTTGAAATCCATAAAAACATGTCTTGAAAGCTTTAATTCAGTTAAGTCTGGTGTGCTCAGCTATTTAGAGCAAACAACAGGTTTTTAAGTTGTGCGCATTATCCTAGCAATTCAACATGATGCAGATGTCTCCATTAAGGCTGCCTGTCAGCTCCCTCCCTGAGCAGGAGAAAATCAAATCAAAGCTCAACAAACATGAAACGCCTGGTTTGCTGCTATGGGTCTTCATGATGGATATAGAACTCTAAACAATTGATAAAGTTGTGGTTTTCTAAATTGATTGCTGAAATGGGCAGTGGTGCACACCACAGCCTGTCTTATCCTTGCCACACACTGCTTAACTCGTCACTCATAGCCATGTGTCTAGATCAATAACCCAACCTGTGAGAGCTTGTTGGAATGTTGCAAAGTGAAGCAATTTAAAGGTAGGTATAAGCTGTTAAAATTGAAAAGCATCTCAAATAATAAAGGTGTAAGACCAGTGATATTCTAGATTCTCAAATAAAAATCTTAGAAAGGGATCTCATGTCCTTTTTAAGTAAATTTTGTCTCCTTGGGAAACTACCCAGAAGGGAAATAATACATTTAATAAATTCTTCTGTTTTGGTTTGCCAATATATTGACTTACTTTGTTTTTTGATTGACTTTTTTAGGTGCCATTGGTTAATAAAAAGATGTATGCTTCAGGGATACTATTCTATAATTCATATCTATATATTTTACTTTGTATTTACCACTGCAAGTAAAGTCTTTTTCCATCACCATTTATCCCCCTTTTATTCTCTCCTACTTCTCCCCCTTCACTCCTATAATCACTGCTGTCTATGAGATTTTCTGTTGCTTAATACCTTCAATTTTTTCACCCAACCCTTAAAGCCCCCTCCTCTCTGACAGATGTCCCAGTCTGTTCTCTGTATCTGTGAGTCTGTTTTCTATTTTGTTTCTTAGTTTACTTTGTTCATTAGATTCCACATATAAGTGAAATCATATTGTATTTGTCTTTTTTCTGACTGGCTTATTTTATTTAGCATAATATTCTCCAGGTCCATTCATGCTATTACAGAGGGTAAGATTTACTTCTTTTTTTATGGCCAAGAAGTGTTCCATGGTGTAAATGTACCACAGCTTTTTTGTCCACTCATCTACTGAAGGACATGTGGGCTGCTTCCAAATCTTGGCTATGTAAATAATGCTGCAATGAACATAAGGGTGCATATGTTCTTTCAAATTCATGTTTTGGATTTCTTCAGATATATTTTCCAGAAGTGGAATTGCTGGCTCATAAGGAAATTCTATTTTTAGTTTTTTGAGGTAACTCCATACTGCTTTCCACAGAGGCTGCACCAGTCTGACTTTGTTAACTTACTTTATACAAACTGAAGAGTTGCCCTTCTGCCAGTTTTTATTTGTCATTGTTTTTAAAGAAGCGTACAGAATCTACTGTCCATATTTAAATCCTGCAAATAAATATGTTAAACTTGCAGAAAGTTTTATAAAGTACTTCAAAGACTTCTCTAAGATTAGACAATAAAGGTATATATTTTAATGTAGCTATGCTCAAACCTGCCCCACACTAGAAGCAAGGAGAGAAAACTTGAACTGCAGGTCCCAAGGGAAAAGTATATCATTTTTTGAAAAATTTGCTTGGGTACCGTGAGGTGGTACATTCCCAAAAGGGCCACAACAGTGTCTCCCATCTCACATTCCTTTCTTTGAAGGTCCTCCCATTGAGGTGGGATGTCAATGTTCCAACTCCTTGACTCCGGGTGGACGTGTGGTGACTATAGCGAAATGATATAATGAAGCTAGCTATAAAAGGTAATACAACTCTGCTTAATTCTCTTGGGACACACTCTTAGGACAGTCATCATACAAAAGAAAATGTACGTAACTGGGAAGAAACCAATATCCTGAACCCTTTCACCAGCCCTGAATGAACTATTGTGGACACTAATCCTCCATTTCCAGCTGAGCCCTAAGCTCACAGTCCAGTGGTGCAGCAGGGCTCTCCCCACTGAACTTGGTATACATTGCAGATCTATGAGCAAAGTAAACAATTGCCTCTGTGCTTTTGAATTTTTGAGTGCTTTGTTAGGCAACAAAGGACCACTGGGTCAGGGACTCAAACTTAATTTTGCTGAGAATTAAACAGGATATTGTGTTGTTGTTTTTTAAATATATTTTTTTACAGAAAGGGATAGAGAGAAACATCAATGAGAGAGAAACATTGATCAGTTGACTCCTGCAAACCCCCTGTTGGGGATTGATCCCACAACCAAGGTACATGCCTTTGACTGGAATGCAACCTAGAACCCTTCTTCAGACTCGGGCTGAAGCTCTATCCATTGAGCCAAACTGGTTAGGGCTGGACATTGTTTTTATTTCCTCCATACCAGAAGTTGGCAAACCTCAGTCTGTAGGCAAATTGAGACCCATAGTTAGGAATGGTTTCTATATTTTAAAAGTGTTATTGAAAATAAAAACCACAAACAAGCAAGCAAATAAACAGAAGGCCAAAGAATGTGTAACAGAGACTACATGTGGCCTGCTACAACGAAAATATTTACTATCTAAACCTTTACAGAAGAAATTTGCTGACCTCTACTCTATAATCGTCTGCTCTCAGGCACTTAGTGTGAATTAGTGCCACTGGTTTGATGCTGGAACAAAAATTTGGCAACAAGAAGAACACTCAGAAATAAGGACCCTACCATGACATTTTTTTACAACTAACTTAAACTTCAAAAGCAGTTGAGTTTTACTGAGTTCAGGCAAATTTATTGATTTCCTCATTAAGATACAATAGGCCAGAGGGATCCAAGATAGTAGTAGAGAGGATGAAAGCTACACTCACCTCCTTCCAGGACCAAATTGGAATTACAACTAAATTATAGAACAATCAGCCTGAATAACCAATTGAAGACTAGCTGAATAGAAGTATTATAACCAAGGATTTACAGAAGAAGCCACATCAAGAAAGGCAGGAAGGGTGAAGAGGTAAAAAGGGCAGGCCCTACTCCTAGAGGCAGCAGCTGAGATTGTGGAGGGAGAACTCAGCTACAAAGTTTCTTCCTGAGTGGCATGGCTTCCCACCTCACGGTTGCTCCCCAGCCCACAGCACCAGTGCTGGGAAGAGGCACCCACATAACATCTGGCTGTGAAAATGAGTGGGGATTCTGTCCATTAGGGGAGTTCACTAGAGACACAAGTCCCCTCTTAAAGGGCCAACTCACAAAATCTCATTCATGGCAACTCACCCTAATTCCCAGGGGAGGGCAGAGCAGACGAGTCCTATGAGGAGAGACTGTGGTTTATGGCTCTGGGGAGAAGGATGAAGGGACAGCTGCCAGGATCCCTGAGCTGAGTTCTTTGCCCACACTACAGAAGCCCTTTTTCTTGGGTGGAACACTCTCCTCAATATGCCATCAATTGAAAGGAATGCAATAGCCTCACCCTCTGGATTTGCTGTCACACCACTCTGTGGAACTTTCACCCTGCTGAGTAATCAGCTAAGAGGGGCAGGGTTTAGAAATCTTATAAGTGACTGAATGGAATGTCAGGAGCCATTTCTCCCACATTCCCATGAACCTAAGTGGTCCTCTTCCCTCATGGGAGATCCACTAGCCTCACTCTCCTGAGTCATGGCTCCCAAATACTATCTCCTGCTGGCTCTGTCCTGCTGAAGTCTGGGCAGATTCCAGGTCAGACTGAATAGTATGGCTCTTGGGTGAGGGTCACTCTTCCCATATTTTTCCAGGCCTAACCAGAACCTGCCCCTCAGGGAGATCCACTAGCCCACTCTCCTGACTCTGGCAGCTCTGCCCTGCTGAGATGGGGTTCTGGGCAGAATCTCAGACAGAGTTGTGTGGCTCTCTTGAACATTTTCCCCTCCTATGTTCAACTGGTGCAGAGCCCTCCCTTTACACGGCTAAATCTGACTCTGTTTGGGCCTGATAAACTCTGCTGGCCACACCCTGACATCTCCCTGAAACCCTGCTCCATACCACAAAGGTGTGTGAATACCCAGTGGATGGCTGCTGGACTTAGTAAACCCTGCAGCATTTTTTGAGTGGCCTGACACCCAGCACTGGTACCAAAAGTGAGCCTGTATTGATCTGGTGAGCACCACTTGCCCTAGACTCACTGAGAATCTACCCATGCAACCTGAGTACCACTCTTTCAGTGACTGAGCCGAACGGGCATGTGGCAGGCAAAGGCAGGTGAAGGTGGGTCATAGGGAGCCTAGGGCCTTTTGCTGACATGCCTCCTAGCCCCGTGATGGAAAGGCCAGTTTTGGTGTGCTTTTTGGTCCTTCCTATGCAGAGCCAAGCCCATAGAAAATGAACGTAAAGCAAAGTGGGATTTAATGAAAATACACTCTAAGGGAGAAGTAGGCCAGTCAAGAGAGAAAATGGCTCTAAACTCAATAGGTTATTTGGTTTAAATGAGGGATTTTATGGATGAATGAATGACAAAAAAGGGTTAAGTAACTATATTTCTTCTGTGCATGCCCTTACCCATAATGCATACAGAAAAACACATACAGAAAAAAACCATGGATGAGGATTAAAACCACAATGCAAATTTTATTATAATTGGTGAGGGGCCTAGTAAGGTCCCATGAGTTCACTGTTCCCATTGGTTCTCTGCTACACTGAGAACCTGCTCCAGCAGCTTCAGCAACTGCTGGCTGTAGGGCCACGCATAGACAGGCAGTATGAAGGCCACGTTGGTTAGATCTCTGTCAGGACCCCAGGCCAGGCTCTACCCCAGCTATTCATGTCTGACTTTCTACCTAACACTATGCCAGCCAACTACCAGCCCAGAATTATACTAAGCATCTGTGCTGTTTCATGTTTTCAGTGTACCTGTAAAATCATAGAATTTGGCCAAAAAATAATTTTGTCTTTGTTGTTACTACAATGAACAGATAGTTCTATCATGTATCTAATCATAGGTTCAACAATTACTGGTATACAAACTTTCTCAGTGTACTATGAGTAATAATAGTATTTTAGTATATTAGTATTTGGATTTAGATGAGAAACAATGTAAGTTTGTGTATTTGAATTCTATTCTGCTTACTCTTCTGAATCAAATTTTCTTCAGGGAGATGGGGAGCTGTCTGAGGACGAGTAGATGTGAGCCTATGGATTTGTACTCACACCTTGCATCTGTTCTTTGGAATCTTTGTTTTTCTTTCTACTTTTTATAAAACCACTTATTCTGTTTCAAAGCTAGAGTTTTGAGTTGGTAAAATTTTTAATTGGAATATCTTTGATATTTAAACTACTATCACTTTGTCATTTGTCACTGAAATGTGTCGATGGAAAATGAATATCAAAGGAATGATTCACACAATCAGCATACTGACTCACTGACCTCTAGCTGGGGTCTTGGTGATTTTTAGAGAAAACAACATAATACAGGCTATATAAGGCTGCATTTAAAAAGCTCTTGTTAGGTTGGAAATTGCTGTGGAGCTTTAATTTTTTTGAAATATGTTTTCAGCACAAAGTAAAATTGATGTGATAACATAAAGAAGCATAACAAGTAACAACCTTTCAAAGAGATTCAACATAATTGTTACAAAGTGAAAAACCTTTTAGAGCCCCCATACATTTCAGCAAGAATTGTGTTGTTTTCCATTATGGTTTTTATAGAGCTTCTGTAATGTTGCTTCATAAAATGTGTGTCTGCAGAAATTATCTACGGAAGTTGGAGGTAGAAAGACCTGTTAGGGCATCTATTTCATTTACAAGCCATCAATAACTAATGTAAGACACGACAATAATGCAACATTAAGGTTATACATTTAAACACAAAAGTCAGGAAATGAAAAAATCAAGTATCTCATAATAACATCAAACACCACAGTGCACAGATAAAATATTTTTGATTGCTAATTATACTGTTAAGTGTTATACCTTAAAATGAAGCACATGAAATATGAACAAGCTAATGTTCTCTTGAGATACTTAACTTACATTTCCTGGCTTTTATGTTTAAATTGGAAACTTGAAGAGTTTCATTGACATAGATTTCTGTTTTTCATTTCCTTCCTTATTTTTTAAGAAAGTGGGGGGGAAAGATGTCCATTGATCACTAATGTTGTTAACTGAGTTAAGAGTTACCCACAGTCTCCATAGAGCAGACTGAAGTGATTTTAAATCAGAGTGGTAAAATTAACCAGAATCATGGCCTCAGTCCCCAGTTTGTGGTCATCCATATCTTTGAGCATGAACCTGGTTTTGTGGTTTGACCCTTTCATTTAAACATAGAGCTGCCTTCTCTAAACAAATGGACTCTGACACATTTATCTATTTCTAAATTCTATGAAGTATAATTTGAAAGGGAATGGGGGGGGGTATGCCCACATCTAATAGATTTCATAGTGTTAACATATGAAAACATTCAAGTTTGTAAAAAAATAAAATAAAATAAAATTGTGAGTTTATTTGGCCAAACTGTTGACAATTGCTAGGAAGCAAAATCTCAATGTATTGAGAGAATGCCCCAGAGTATGGTGGTTTTTCACCTATTTTTGTAAGTTACCAGCAAAAGTGGAGATGTAAGTGGGTTCCATTAAATCCATTGGTGATAGATTAGTGAGATGGGAGAAAGCAAAGAGGGGAAACCTCTGGCATTGAATAAAAAGTAAAATAATAGACACATGCTTTTTTTCCCTTATAGGTAGGTACAAAATAGTTAACAGTCAACAGTTAACAGGATAACAATAACAATGAGGGAGTTTGTGGTCTCCACCCAGGCACCATTTGTTGTGCTCGGAGGAGTCCAGAAAAGGGGAAGTTACAAGTTACCTGACATTCTACAAGTATGTTACCTTAGATACAAGAGGATAATAGGCTCAGTAAAGATCAAAGATGATCTTTGAGAGGGACAATACTGACTTAGGACATTACTACCCACTATAAACTGCTTTTTTAATTAAAGGTTTTAATTTCAGACCATCCTTTGTGGTTACTTTAGGTCTCTAAGTTTGCAAGGCTACCATGCAAGCCTTCTTTGAATTAGTCAGGTTTGCATATGGCCCCTTTTTACCCCACGGAATGCAGTGTCGCCCTTTCAAAAGACTACTACTCTTAAAATATGATGAAAAGAGAGAGAAGAATTAAAGATGTGGAATACAGCATCAGAAAAAACACACCTGAACTGTGAGATTAGAAACTGAATATTAATTTAGATTAGAAAATAGATAATAGCAAGCAAAAACGTCAACAGGGTAGAGGAAAAGAGGACCCAGGAAGTAGAAGGCAATCTTTATTAATGCTTTACTACTTTGATCAAAAAGTCTAAATGTCTGATGTGATAAACAGAGTTCTCTCCAATTGACATTCTTGCACTTCATTATGCCCTGATAGGAGCTCTTGTCCCTCCCAGCGATCTTCCTGTTATTCTCATTATAGGTTTCATGATAATGATCTTAGGCTTCCAGTAAACTGCCTCACCCAGTTTCCAGTGGACCACCTACACCTGGCCCCCACCTGCACCTGGCTCAACCAGTTACCTTGACTGACCCTTATAAGAGACATGAATATCCCACTCTCCCTACTCTGCCCCACTGATGTCATTTTAGCCTCATCCCTTCTGCTCACAGATATAACAATCCTATATAATAAAAGCCTACTATGTTAAGTTTCTGGTTGACTAGTCAGCCATTCAACCAATCAAAGCATAATATGCAAATAATATGCTAAAGCCACTCAACCACTAGCTATGATGTGCACTGACCACTAGAATTCAGATGCTCTGACCGGTAGTTTAGCTTGCTGCTGGGGTCCAGCTGATTGGGACTGATCAAGATGGGCCGGACACACCCTGGAGCTCTTTCACAGTCCTTTCTTGGCTGGCCAACCTCCCCAGCCTTAATCGTGCACTGGTGGGGTCCCTTGGCCTGACCTGCAACCTCTTGCAATCTGAGAGCCAGTTTCAGCCCCATCCCACAGGCCAGGCCAAGGGACCCCATTGAAATTAGCATTTCCAGAGACCCCCCATGGGGGGATGAGATGTGGTTAAAAGCTTTATTTGCATGAAATTATATCTACACCCCTTTTGGCCTCATGTATTCCTCCTTTGGTGACCCTAACAAGACCCAGCTTACCTTATGTGATGGGCAGAATCAAGGACACCCAAGGATGTCCAAGTCTTAATCCCCAGATTATCTGCCTATTATTACTTTACATACCAAAAATGTGATTAAATCAAGGGTTTTGAGATGGGGAGATTATATTGGAATATCCAAATGGGCCCAATAGCCCTGACTGGTTTGGCTCAATGGACAGAGTATCCGCCTGTGAACTGATGGGTTCCAGGTTTGATTCTGGTCAAGTGCATGTACCTGGGTTGTGACATATCCCCAGTAGGGGGTGTGTAGGAGGCAGCTGATCAATGTTTCTCTCTCATCCATGTTTCTAACTCTATCCCTCTCCCTTCCTTTCTGTAATAAAAATTAAAAAAAATTAAAAGAAAAACAACCATCAACAAATGGGCCTAATGTTCTCACGTGGATCCTTATAAGGGACAGAGAGAGATAGGAAAGTCAGAGAAGGAGATACAATGACAGAGGCAAGAGTCAGAATTTCTGGCTTTAGAGATGAAAAATGGCCAAGAAATGCAGACAGCTCTAGAAGCTGGATAAACAAGGAATGGATTCTTCCTTAGTCCTCCAAAAGGAAGGCAGCCCTGTTGACAACATTGTAATGAACCTAAGGGGAAGGTCAAATATTTTGGGCATGCCATTTGTGCAGCTTTGCTAGACTGCTGCAATTTAGACACATGCCCAGTAAGGTCTGGGTGAAATAGGGACGATACTTGTCTTTCATTCACACCTATGAACAGGTAATTGGCCAGAGTAGGCATGGCCATTACAAGTGTAGGAGGATTTGAGATCTATTTAATTTCCTAAAAAAAAAAAAAAAAAAAAAAAAAAAAAAGGAGCTATCTCTATTGCCTCTTGCTCTCTTGGGATTCTTGTTGCAGAGGGGCACACTCTCTTGGCTCCTCTGCATTCACCCACATAGTTCATGACCATTTGGACCCCACACCCAATGGACTAATAGACTACAATTAGCCTGATGCTACACTGGACCCAGCTACACCATGACATGGAGATTCTGGAGGTTGGCTTTGTTTCTAACTCTGCTGAATCCCCAGCTGTACCTCCTCCAGGACTGGATTAAGGAAAATGGGACTTTGGAATTTTAGGGGTATAATTCCATGCAAATAAAGCTTTCAACAACATCTCATCCTCTCATGGGGGTCCCTGTAAATGCTTATTCCAATATTAATCCAAGAATTCCACCCCCACTAACAACAGAGAAATTGCACTTATGCATTTTTCTGATAACACTGCCCTTATAAGACCTAGTTTAGATTTCTGACACCCAGAACTATAAGACAATATATTTGTATTGTTTTAAGTAACTAATTTTTTAGTAATTTGTCACAATAGCAATAAGGAAACTAATACACTTCTACACACTCATAATGATAACATCATATTACTTTGTCTCAAAGATGCTATTTATTGTAAGTTACAAAACTAATTTTATAAAAGATTTGGCAGTGAGTACAAAACACAAACATTTGTTTTATGAGTTAACAATAGCTTATCTTAATCAATGCAATTACATATTTTAATCTTTTTTTAATATGACAAGCAAACTTGGAACTCAAGTTTTCCTTGTAGTCAGAATCTAATGATACTTCTGATATTCTTTAGGTTATTGAGAGTTGTTTGATTTTGATATACTGTTTTTCATAACCATGTACAATTTCCTTAGAGATAGACATTATCATTTTGAGGTGTTTTGTTTGCATTTGCTTCTTGTGGATTTATAGTTGCACACACACACACACACACACACACACACACACACACACACATTATATATATTAGAGGCCTGGTGCATGAATTTGTGGATAGGTGGAGTCCGGCCAGCCTGGCCAGGGCGAGGGGACATGGGTGGTTGGCTGGCCTGCCTGCTGGCCGAACTCCTGGTTGAGGGGGCAATTTCCATATTAGCCCTTTATTATATAGGATATACACTGAATGGCCAGATTATTATGCATTCAGAGATCATAATAATCTGGCCACTCAATGTATACATTTAATTGAATTAAATGTTGTTGGAAGTTCAATGGTTTCTCTTAAAACCTAGTAAAGTGTTTGTCAGGCAGATGTTAGTGCCTAGTGATAGTCCTTCACAATGCATGAATCGCCATGCTATGCTTCACTACCTTTAAATGTCTTATGATTTTTTCTGAAACACTGGTAATGTCTTCTGTTTCTAATTGCATTATCTGGATGTGACAGTCTTCTGCATACTCAAACTGCTTCATTGCCCTCATAGTGTAATCTTTTTTGAAGACATTTAAGTTACAATTAGAGATCTGTAGTTCAGTGAAAATTGAGTTGCATGTGTTGCTTCCAATGCAAAAAACTGAAATGAGTTAATGAAAAAACTCTTTTAGGCCGAATAGTTTTCTCTGCTCAGGACAAAAACAACTGGGCTACATTTTACTCTAATGCTTTTCAGATGAAAAGGTTATTTATATTGATTATATGACCTCTGGATATTTGGAGACATCAAACTAAAAATCTTGCCCTTTTTGGATCCAAGAAACATGGCAATGATATGAATAGTACCTAATATAGCACAGTCCAGATGAGGAAACTGAGGCTGGGAGAAGATACATCACTTCCCTAAGGTCACAGAGTTAGCAGAGGCAGCTTTCAGAAGATGCTGGCTTTCTCTCTAAAGCTTGGTGTTAACTACTCTAGACCCTACCCCCTTTGCTGGTCCCACAATCTATACTAAACTTCTCTGGAATTCATGAACATGCTGTTCCCTTACCACACAGCCTCTGTGTGGTAAGCACATGGTCTCGACTTACCCATCTGGCAACCTTTCTCAGCAGTGGCTCAGGGAATGTGCTCTAGACCCACATGATGAGAATCTTGGCCCCACCACTGACTAACTAGGCTTCAGTGTCCTCATTTCCAAATGACAGATTACTTAATTCATACCTTGTAGGTTTTCAGTGAGAGTTAAGTAAAATAATGCAGGTAAAATGTTTAGCAACAATGACAGGCAGATAGAAATTATACTTAATGGGAAGGAGAAGAGGAAGACAATAAGAATAAAATGTTTCTTACTTTCTTTCCAACCACTTCTACCACTTCACAGTATATTTTTTCATACTCTTCATTTAAGTTACACTCAGAAAACTTTTTTGGTCATTGACCTTGTACATACCCATTGCTAGTTTTACTATCATCAGTGAGAATTAATGATGTTACAAGAAATGTAGTGAGAACCCCTATCTAGAGTCAAAGGAAAACAGATCCAGATGCTAGTTAAAAATGGTAAAAACAGAGTTTACTTTATATTATCACAGTAGGAGGAAAAGAGACCTCAGTGTGGAACTGAGCTTAATTCACAATACAACAAGAACAAGTGGGGATTTATAGCCAAGAGTAGAGTGAGGGGGTCAGTGGGTGGAAAATTACTAAGAGGAGATAGCAAGGGCAGGATTATTCTTGCTAAACCAATTTAATAAGATGTTTGCTGGTGAAAGATGATCAGACATCAAAGTGGAAAATGAGAAACTTGATCAGATATAACAGGTGATCAAATATCAAGGATGCAGAGGTGACAAAGCAGAATTTTTGATAAAAGTGGATTCAGCAGGGATGGACATGAAAGGCCAAGGTCAAGGCCTAGTTGAGAAGTTTAGTCAAGGAGAGAGTCTTTGCCAGTGGGAATCAATGGCAGACTGAACAAGAAGGTCCTCTCCATTACCTCTTTCCTCTAACTGCTTTACTATAATAGTTAATGGCAGACTCTCACTGGTTACACTTTAGTAAGATCCCTTCTTTGTAAGTGAATGTTGCTTGTAGAAAGAGGGCTGACAGGAGACTCTTCAATCAATGTATCAATCAGTCTTGTGCTGATACTAAAAAATAATCTAGGTACCTTCCTCAGTCATAATTTGTAAATGAGTGAAGTCTGATAAGGTATTTTAAGGGTTGATGTCTCAAATTTTCAAAAGCAGGGACATTTAGACTTCTTATATAGGTTCCTTCTACTCTGTCCCTCATGGTGCATCACTAGGTCTGGTGAAGCCTAAATGCAGGATGTTTATGCCAGTGACTTCTCCTTATTGCTGGGTGAATCTAGAGGATGGCATTACACTGTCTGTCAGGATACTACCTCACTCAAATTCCCTTATTTGCATACACACTGGAGCTCAATGAAATTACAGCAATATTTTACTAAAGCATCTTAAATGACTTGGTGTTTTGTTTCCAAAGGATAGACTGTACTCTTTGTTAATCACCATGGCTTTTAAGTTCTCCCATTTTGGGTTACAATACTTTCTCTTAGGTACTTGTAAAAACCTTTACTTTCTCTAAATATGTGGTAATCTAAATGATAGTCTCTCTTTAGAAGCATTTTCTGCAGCTTAGCTAATGGTGACAGATCACTTCCACCTTGGAGATCAATGTATATGTGAATGTACACATGCACTGCATAGACACATAGGCATAGACATTCAGGAGGGCAAGGAGGAAAATTCTGATGCCATTTAAATAAAAACCTTTCATTTTAGAAAAATTTTAGAAATTAGAGACAACTTCCAAAGAAAGAAAAACATTTTTGAACTTGGGAGAAACCACAGTTCTCATCTTTCTCTTACTATTGGTATATTATTTATTTAGTAGGTTGCATCAAACATCAATGTTTAGAAAAGGTCATATGAAGAGCCAGATTCATGTAGTGTATTTGAATAATGCAGGCAGCAGGGTCTAGAGAATCAGTGTACTTAGGCTAGGTAGCCTGATTTTTTTTCAGCCTCATCTCATTTCTGCCCCTGATTTGTTGTTTGTGCTAAAGGAAGCCATTATTTTCTTTGTCTGTAAATGGTGATAAAGAGATCTCTTTTTTCGCTTTCTAATACAGATGTTGTGAAGAATGCAACAATCTCATAACTGGCCCCTCCCCCTTATATACAACCTCCTAGAACTTCCTATCTACTACTACTTTCTAAAACATTGCTGGGCATCCTTGCCCACTTCTCATAAATCCCTAGATATCCCCCTAAGGTCTGATATCCAAGATTTTACCCATTTTAATCCTAAGAAATTGATGACCATTCAATGTACTAGACATTGTACTGTGCACTTTTAATATCAACTCTATCTTCACACCAGTATGTAGTTATGAATGTTCACACCATCTTATGTAATAGAAAATAATTATCTTTAAAGCACAAGTTTGAAGGTAGGTCTGTTGGATTTTTGGCTTTTTGATCCTTCCATAGGCTTATGCATATTCATGCTGTTGCTACTTAGCTTTTACCTTTATGCGTACACAGGCACACAGGTAGACTCTCTCTCTCTCTCTTTTACATAAAACTTTACACTTATAGCTCACCTACTTTCAAAGGTGAGAGTAAAATACAGGTGTAAAAGGACACCATTACATTAGAAATAAAGGAGTATTGTGTAAATGAAATTAAATCAGCATTTTATCTCTAGAACGTTTCCCCAAGCAATTTACTCCACAGATTTGCACTGCCGGCTCACCAGGTCTCCTGCACGAACTGCGGCAGTGACCACCTATCTGTATCCCCACTCCACGGTCAGCCCTGTCCATACAGAGGGTAGAGTGACTATTTTATTTGTGTGTTTTATTTTATTATTATTATTATTATTTGTGTGTGTGTGTGTGTGTGTGTGTGTGTGTGTGTGTGTGTTTTAGAGTGAATATTTTAAAACATAAACCATGGCAACTGCTTAAAATATTCTACTGGTTACCACTATAATTAGGATACAATGCCACTCTCCACCATCACCTCAGAGCTATATACCTTCAGACTTCTATCTTCATCTCTTCCCTTCCTCATCCATCCCAATTCAGTCCTTGGTGTCCTTTTTAATAGTGTATCCTATACAAGGTGTCTTGCTTTTGCTGTCACCTAATCTGGCACATCCTAATCTTTCAGGTGAATATCTCCTCCTCTGGTTCAGGTGTCAGCTCTTAGTTTGTTGGCTCCAGGCCAGTATTATATGGCATACACTGTCCTTCCTTATTGCCTTCAGGGTACTCTCATCGGGATACAACTTAACTCACTCATCTTGTCTTCTGCCAATTGGCATTAAGGTTCTGCCCACTGTTTTGCAGTTACAGAAAAAAAAAATAAACTGCAATATGAATGATCATATATACATGCTTAAAGGAGGTTATTTATAGGAGTGATTGCCTGAATTGAAACAGATAAAAGAATACAAGATGGTTATTTTTGACAGATTTTTGCCAAGCCAGAGAGTTTAATTTTATTTTTTCTAGCTTTATTGTGGTAAAGTTAACAAATTAAAATTATATACATTTAAGGTGTGCAACATGATCGTTCAAAATATGTATGCATTGTGAAATAATTACCTCAATTAGGCTAATTAACAAAACCATCATCCTATCAGGAAACATAATCTCACATTATTATTATAATACTAGAGGCCTGATGCACAAAATTCATGCCTGAAAGGGTCCTTTAGCCTTTCCTGCATCCTCTCCAATCTGGGATCCCTCAGGGGATGTCCCACTGTGGAATCAGGCCTAAACCGGCAGTCAGACATCCCTCTCACAATCCAGGACCACTGTCTCCTAACCACTCACCTGCCTACTGGTCTGATCACCCATAACCACCTCTGCCTCAGCCTGCCACCCTGGCTTTGTCCTAAGGGATGTCTGGAGGACATCTGGTCCAATTAGCATATTACCCTTTTATTAGTATAGATTTGGGTGTGTGTGAATGCTTAAGATCTATTATCTTAGCAAATTTAAAGTATACAATATGTATTATATCAACTATAGTCCTCATGCAGTACCATAGATCCCAGAACTTATTTATCTTATGAGTGAAAATTTATACCTTTGATTAACATCTCCACATTTGTCCCATTCTTCAGCTATTGTTAACCACTGTTCTATTCAGGGAGCTTGATATTAAGGCATAATTCATGAAGGACATTTTAGAGGTGAAGCTAAGGTGTCATGAAATGAACTTTATGAAGCTCTAACTTGAGCCAAGCTAGAGCTCAGAAAGCCTTCAGGAGTGGATGGCTTTAATGATTTTCCTTGATTTGCACTTTTCTCAGCAGGTTTTTAGTTAGAATTTTTTTTTTTCCTGAACACAACCTCCTGCATTCCCTTGTGAACTAACGGGTGAGCCATAGGCTCAGTGGTGCTGGGGCTAACACAACAGTTTAGCGATCTCCTGCTTTGCCCACTGAGAAGTCTGAGCTGTACTTTTGCCTAGATGGAGGGTCCCAAGCTTCTCTGTGGAGATGAGCCTTTGCTGAATGCCCACCCTCTGCCTTCTCCATGCTTAGAAAGGCTAGCACCAAGGTTGCCTCTTCCACAATTTCCCCCTTGCTACAGCAAAAATGGTTATCTTTTTTTTTTTTCTTCACTCCTTCTATGCTTACTGGCTGCACTATTTAATTGGTCTGAAAATATGTTGTACTTCATCACTGATTATTTATCTCTTTCATGTGTCTTCCTTCCCTCACTTGAGTTGTGTGGTGCTGGGAGGCAGAGATGTTGCCACACCCCCTTTCTCTTTTCCAAACCTAATTCAGCGACTCTCACATTTTAAAGAGAAAAGTTAAGAATGGTCATGTTACATTTCTGACTGTTCACTACAGCTGAGGGAAGATTGACCTCTTAAACCAGTGTGTCTTTGGCCTAGGATATTCCAGCAGGAGGCTACTGACCCTGAGCAGAGCTGATGCCAGATGTGGAATACTTTTCTTTCATATGGATTGTATATCAATGAGCCTTTGACCTTCATTAGCTGTTTTCTAACCAACTGAACTCATGACTAAATATTTTTAGGGCAAGATTTCCATTACAATTCACTGTTAAGCTGACTTTAAGAAGAAAACAAACCATAGCCTAGAAGGAAAAACAGCATCAAAAAGTTGCCAGTGAGAGAAAATTGGGGTTATATGGTCAGTTTGCATGCCTTGTCAGCTACAGTATACTTCCTCTGTGGTGAGCTATACAGTTTTATATATATATATATATATATATATATATATAGTCTCCAAACTGCTTAAATCAAATTCCTAGATGCAGGCATTATTGGTATTTTTATGTCCTGGCATAGTAACATTTCAGAGGTTTATACATTTTTATGCTTTCACTGCTCTGAAACTATTTTAACAGTTGCATATGAAGAGCATACAATGCAAGGAAGCTTTTCTTGTGATCTTTTCTGAATGTTTTGCATATTATGGGCACTCAGTCACTTGATTGACAGGTTGTCTTCACAGAATACTTTAAAAGGCTGGGTACTTTCTCCAGTTCCTAGAAAGACAGCATTGACTGGTGCTCTTTGAAATGAGAGATCAGGCACTACTTAGGCACCAGGAGTCATGACAGGACCCAAGCCAGCTAATTTTGCCTGAGTTTTAATTTGTTAAGGTTGGCCTTTGACACTGCTAATTATTGGATTGCCATTGTTTGTTATGAAAAGAAAACTACTGTGTAGAATGCCTAGTACAAGCTTGACGTCACCCTTGTTTATGAATGTTTACAATTATCTAAGCTTTCTGTTGCAATACATGGGAGATAAAAAGTGAAGGAGAAATGGAAATAATTATTCGGGTAATTTAGGCTCCACAACTCTTTTTGTCTCATTTTAGGTTTCAAAGGTAAGAATTTTTAAACCAATTTTAACAAAAATCAAACTTAAAGTTATCCCACAATAAATGCACTGTAGAAAAAAGCAAGTTTTTTCCTAGAGTTTTGACTACTTCTCTTAGCAGCTCTTCAACCTATGGTCCTTTTCAGAATTAAAGAGCATTATATGTAAATTTTTAAAGCGTCAGTACATTTGGCATTTCTTAGCCTACAATATCTCCATAAATGCTTTCCAATGACAATTTTAAGTATTTTAAAATGCTCTTTTTTTCTCTCTTAAGTATTTTACTGGTTTTCTTTATTTCTGCCTCTTAGGTTAATTATAAAATACTTTCATTTATTTAAATATGTCTCTTCCACCATTCATTCATTTAATGAGCACTAACCCTTTCTTGTTTAATATGAAAACATGCCTGCTTATAAAGCAGTTTTATCTTTGCTTGGGATGGTACCAAAGCTTGAATATCAAGTGAACATTTATAGAAAGACTGTAGTATCTACATATTGGTACTTTAAGTGGGATACTGTGTAATGGTACAAAACCCGAGGATTCCTAATATGGAGACATTGGAAATAGTAAAATACATAAAAGCTAAGTCAGTAGTGAAAGGATGTAGATAAATCTAGATATGCTCTGTCTATAGGGTGTAAAGAAATTACATACAATACTGCAGACTAAGAAAATCCTAACTGTGCAGAGTTGTTCACATGATGCCCTGGATTATCTGTTGATTATGAGCAAGCTTCTTTAATGCCCCATATTTATTCAAGCAAAGACCCAAACATTCAAAAAATCCCAAGCTTTTTCCTTCAGGTTGGGTTGTGTGAAAGTGATATCTTTGGCCTGTCTTGTGAAATGTCAAGCATATGAGTGGGTTTTAAACACAATTTTCATAGCAATAAAAGTTGTGGCTGCGGGTTTGTGATAAAAGTGAAACAATTAGTATTTTTTTAGCTTTCAGCTGTGGGAAATTTCAAACATATACAAAATAAATAGAATAGTATCATGAACTCCCATGTGCCATTGCCCAGCTTAAAATATTTTCAATATTCAGCCATTCTTGTTTTATTTTTACTTCCACCTACTATCCACCCCTACTGACTATTATGATTATTATTATTATTTACATTTCTGCTTTTGAGATATAAATTAAAGACACTGGAATGCAATAATCTTTATCTGTAAAATTTTTGTAAATAAGTACACTTAGCTCCATCTCTACTATGATTAGCTGGGGGATTTACATTTATTATTATGATGCTATAAATTCTGTATTATCCATATGGGAGAGAGGGAAATTCTCCTTTCCTCTACTCCCTGTTGCTCAGACCTGGTAATTGAGTATTATATAAAAGTTTAAATGACATTAAATAGAGGAGCTTTTGCTTCCAAACTTTTTCATATTTTCTTAATTATTGACTCTAAAATATCTTCTTCCACACCTCTTCAAGGTACAAGGAAGAGGAGGTAGTTATTGTGAATAGAGAATGGGGAAGTAGAGGAAGAATTTCAAAATTCCATGTTAATTTGTAAAGTTTTTCCTTTGTTGCAAAATGTTTGGAATTAAAGTCAAATGATCTATCTGAGGTTTTTATTTAAGCGAGGCTATATTTGCTGTCGCTTTGATTTCTAGTAACTTGTTTTTGAGCTACTATAACTTAGTAGTTTGATCATACCCTTAGATTTCTAAAAATCTCTTAATGAATCAGGAATTGATATAATTCTAGTTCATCCTAGTATTTCTTAGTTGTGATTGTTGAAGTTGTATCATTGTGACTGAATGGAGGGTGGGACATAGAACCTCTCGGGGCATATTAGGATCTGTGAGCAGTAGACAGTGTGGCTTGAAAAGGTTCTACTCTTCCTGTGTTTTCTCCTCCTGACTTTGTTCAAAACAGAGGCTCCTGCTGATGAATAAGCCCTTAATTCAATATATCAGAAATCTTCACAATATTTGCTCTCTTGGCATTGAAAATTACAAACAGGGGGATACTTTTTAAAATGAAGTAAAAATTCTTCACTTGCTTTTAAGATATTGTTATTTATTCATACTCAGTGGCTATTTGCAAGACTGATTGTTATAACTCTGCAGAAAACTGCCTGAATTCCTGTGTTACTCTTGAATAAGCACAGTCCAGAGCTTCAATAAGGGTGCTCCTCATATACAAGGTTAATTCCTCCAATAATGATATCTATACCCTCACACACATTTCAGAGCTGATGATTTATTGCATGGGGCACAAATTCATTGAATTTACAGTGTAAATAACCTTTTCAAGAGTGCAGTGAGAGGGTATACATTACAGTTCCGTTGGGTCAAAAGGGTAAACACAACAAGAAAATGAGGGATTTACCACTAAGTAGTCTAAGTGATTTATTTTCCTGTATCTTTTTTATTGTGAGCCTTTGAAGCACAGATAGCATGGGTACGCTGCCCTCATTGAGGCATTTATTTAAAAATTCTAAATTCTACAGTGTTGGAACTGTCCCAGAGAACAATGCTAGGGACTATGTGTTAACCAAAGTGAGAACTGAGACAATGCTTCAGGAAAGGGTGCATTGATAGTAAATCTGCTTTTGCTTTTGGGCTCCAGGTGTTTCTGTTAGGATTCATTATAACCTATGATGAAGAATTTAATTTCTCCCTGCCAGCATTAATAAAACTCTCTTGATCTAGATCTAAGAGGTGACATGGTTCTAAGTAGAAACAAGAACCAAGATGAAGCACAATGTACTTTAGCTGCCTCCTACATGGTCTGTATTTCTAGTTCAACTCTAAATGCTTTGATAGAAGAAAGTTGCTGTTTACTTCTTTCTTTTTTTTTTTTTTGCCAAGAGATGGCACCCAATATAGCGGTGTGCTAATGGGAAGAGCTCCTTCAGTCAAGTGGTCTTTTGAGACATGAAATTACATTTTATATAACAGAGAATCCCATATCAAAGCTATAATATTCTCAGGATCCTTTACCCAAGGGCCATTTCACTTCGTAGTATATATTTTTCCTAGTACTTGTAACAGAAAACTATTTTAAGTACATTAGGAAGACATCAGTGTCTTTCAAATTAGTAACAACTTCTCTAATATTTATTTATCTGACAATACTAATGATTATAGATTCTTATTTTCTGTATTATAAATGTCATAATCTGGAATGGACTCATTATTAAAGCATTTGGTATTACGATGATCCCAAAATAAGAGTTATAGTGAATGCATCTCATAACCCGTATGTTTCTCTAAATAAATAGAAAAAGCTTTTTCTTTACCTTTTGAACAAGGGGTCCATATTTTCATTTTGCACTAAGCCCTGTCAATTATGTGTCCAGCCCTTGTCTTAGGCCTTTATAAACTTTTTTTTTTTTTTTTTTAGCAAGAATTCGGAAGTAGCAAGAGCATCACTCTTTCAATATTGTTTTATATACAGTATAACATATAAAATATGTAATGTAGTATAATTATATGTATAATGTAGAGTTATTTATGTTATAATCTCAGATCTTATTTCTTGTGTTGTTTTTTTTTTTTCTTTCTCTGTAGGTATTAGCAACTGGAAGACTAATTCATGTCTACCAACCTACAAGAATCTCATGTATTAGCTCATTTTGAATTGATAAATGGTTGAAAATACTGGTATTGAGGGGTCAGTACCTTTTCTTCATCTGTTTGGGGAATCAGATGATTTTAAGAAAACCCAAACAGGATTTAGCTGATCTTTAGTAATAATGTTAATGAATTGGTATGCACTGCTCTTCACTGCGATGACATCATTGCTGAGGAGCTTAGAGGACAATCTGGGTGTCCTGTTTTATGAGGTATTCCAGAGACACAGCTACACAATATTTTATGCTCAACTCTTATTTACCCAGACTTCCCCCTTCTGAAGGCATTGGTTGTTGCAATCTTACAATGTCCTATAATACAGTTTTTCTGTCAGTAATATTTGGTGGATATCCTCCCAATGAGATTTTAGTCTATATCTCATTATCCACAGTTGTAAAACATTTGTAAATAATCTTCCAGGATGGATACCTTTTTAAATGGTTGGTTAAATATGTAGGTTCTGATTAGCTTCACTTTCTAAAGTACATTTTGCTTGCTTCCTCCTCAAATTCTAGGTCATTTTGACTAGTTTTTTTTTTTTATGATAGAACTAAAAATTTTCCCACATTTAGTATTTCTTAAAGAATAAATTATTTTTATTGTAAGAAATTGTTAACAGTGTTTAAAGTTGAAAGAGAATGGCTAATTCTAGCCATTTCCTAAGCACCACCATAATTCAGTTCCTATTTTTCCCTTGTAGTGAATCATTAATTAATAATTAATTAATAAATACATGGTGTCAATATATTTATTTTATTTCTACAATGGGATGGTCAGCTTGAACAAATTATGCAAGTATTATGAGAAATAAGTTATCACTATTGACTCCACAAAGATGAAAATTATTATTTGAAGGTATTTTTCAATATTCAAGTAAATGGTACTTAACAAATCCATTCTGCATGTTCTGCAAAGACTCTTTTGGGAATAACTCATCTTAGATATCATTAAGGTGTAGTTCTCTACAAATTTAAATTATTGTCTATAATAGAAATTGAAAATTACTAGTGTATGCTCTTTTAAAGTTTTCCAGCTAATGTGTAATGCAGAACTCTGAGGATTTAATTGTGAAAAGGGGGACTTATGTAATACTTTCAACAATAAACATTAAAGAAAAACTTTGGGAAGAACTAAAACTGCTCTTGAGAGGAGTCTTGTTTCTGCCAATTTAGTTTCTTGACAGCTGGGAATGAATACAGATAAATTATTCAATATTTACATAAAAATATAAATACAGTGGAACCTCATTTCTCAAACTTAATTTGTTTCAGAAGGCCACTCTAGAAGCCATTTGTTAAAAAAAGAATCATCTTTTCAACTAGAAATAATGTAAAATGAATTAATCCATTCCAGGACCCCAAATTATTCTCTATTTTAACCTTTCTTATATACAGTACATGTTTAATGCACTGTTTAATCTATAAATAAACACTTATTTTCCTAAATTTTTTAAACCACTTCCTATTAGCCTTAAAGGAGTAACTTTTAGCACTTGGTCCAGTGGAGCCTTTCAGGTCAGTATGCAGCATCTTTGCTTGTTCATAAATCACTGCCTCTGAAATGGTTGTCATGGGCTAAGTGCTTTTTTCTTTTATTCAAATCAACAACAGTTATTGTACCCCTTCAATTGCCTGTGATCATTGTTTCTTTCACACCCTTAGCAATATTAGCACTCTTGATGGCCTCTTTATGTTTTAAAAGTGTGTTAATCATTGATTTTCTCAGCAACAAAAACATTCTCTCTTTTGTTTGTTGCCTGAGAGATGCTTTTTGTTATGCTGAGGTATCAGCTTGAAAGGGTTGCCAATAAGAAAATCAAGTCTGATCCACAATAGAGAATTTTTTTACTGTGAACAATGTGATCCAGAACTGAATTGTTTGACATGGGAGATGCTCAAGAACTGAGGTTTGACTGTATCATTAACTATACAACTAGTAGCTAAATCAAGGACATCAATTCATTAAAAAGACAAAATGTCTTCATTTCAGGCACTTATAAAACCTTAATTTTTAAAATATGTTACATACACTATTGTTTCAGAGGCCATATGAGATAAACAACATTTTTTCTAAAATTTATAAACTCCCTTCTGCTTTAAGCTAAATCAGTATAAAGCTATACAATCTCATTCTCAAAAAAAAATGTCTCTTAGGGATTTATTTATTTATTAATTCACCTCCTACTATAAGTTCTTTTTGGTACTAATTATAAACATAGCAAAGACTCTGAACCCCTGGACCACCATAGTGTAATGTGCAATACCCAGTAGCAGATGATGCCAAAATGACATTAAAAAATAAAGGAGATGTTAGGTTTTTAATACTATATTTATTTATGTTATTCATGTGGTTTCTAGGGCAGAGCACAATTATTATTTTTTATTTATAACCAGTAATATGCTGGCTCCCTTGTGCTACAATGTCCTCCTTCTGGGGCCATGCAAGGAGAATAGGAGGTCACTCTACACATACTGTGTCTGTATTGAAGGTGAGTAATCTCTCCCCCCCAAAAATTCTAAATCTGGGCATTTATACACAAGCAAGAGGCAGCTGTCTTCCCTCACCTTCTGAGAGAGTTTTTTTTTTTTTTTTAATATATTTTATTGATTTTTTAGAGAGAGGAAGGGAGAGAGATAGAGAGCTAGAAACGTCGATGAGAGAGAAACACTGACAAGCTGCCTCTTGCACACCTGGGGATGTGCCCGCAACCAAGGTACATGCCCTTGACCGGAATCGAACCCGGGACCTTTCAGTCAGCAGACCGACGCTCTACCACTGAGCCAAACCGACCGACGCTCTACCACTGAGCCAAACCGGTTTCGGCTGAGTTTTTTTGAAAAGTAATGGGAAGGATCTGGAGTTCTCACTGTTTGGAATGTCTCCATGGTCCTTGGTCTTATGCCTCCTTGAAATGTAAACAAGTATGTCTTGAGTTCACCTTATATATATATTCAGTCAGATATTATTTCCTAAGAATTGTGGTTCAGCCCAGGTTTCAAGGTTTGGTAAACAATTTCTCAGAAAGCTTTAATTATGCATAAACAGAAATATTTTCTCTTTAGTCTCACAGAAGAATTATGAGGTAGACACTTGATTAGGTCCTTTAGATTGAGGCAAGAAGCTGTCAGCCATGTGAAAATCTGTGGAAATGGAACATCTGGCATAAAGATCATAAAGTGAAAATTAACTTGGAATGTTTTAATAACTGAGAGAAATCTAATGTGACTGGAGTGTAATGGAGAGAAGGAAAGGAACTATATTCAGAGAAGTAGAGAGTAACCAGATCATGCTAAGCTTTGCAGAACATCAAAATGATTTGGATTTTATTCTAAGTGCAATGGGAAGGTATGGAAATATTTTAAAAAATAATTTGTTTCAGTTACAGTTGACATAAAATATTATATAAATTTGAACTGTACCACATAATGATTATATATCTGATCACTTACAAAGGGATCTCTCTCTCAATAAATCTACCCATCTGACACCATACATAGCTATTACAATATTATTGACTATATTCCCTATGCTGTACTTTATATTCCCATAACTGTTCTTATAACTGGAGGTGTGCACATCTTAATCACGACCTTTCTTTCATCTATTCTCCCAAACCCCCTCCCACTGGCAACCATCAAAATGTTTTCTGTATCTATAAGTTTATTTCTGTTTTATTTGTTTATTTATTTATTTATTTTTGTTTTGTTTTGTATTCCACATATATGAGAAATCACATGGAATTTGTCTCTCTTTGTCTGACCCATTTCACTTAGTACAAAACTCTGTAGGTTTATCCATGTTGTTGCAGATGGCAAGATTTCATTCATTTTTATGGCTGAGAAACAGTCCATTGTATATATGTACCATCTCTTCTCTATCCATTTGTCCATCTAAGGACACTTAGGTTGCTTTCATACCTTAGCCATTGTAAATAATGCTGCAGTAAAAGCAACACCCATACATATGTTGCCTACAAGAGACCCACTTCAGATTGAAAGACACACAGAATAAAAAAAAGGTATAGGAAGAGATATTCCAGGCAAATGAAAGGGTTTTGAACCCGGGGAAAAGCAGGGATAACCATGAGGAAGCTATCTCAGTAGTCTAGGTAGAAAAAAAAAGAGAAATGTTTGACTCTAGTGTTTGTATCGAGGTAGATAGAAGTGGACTTTGTACTTAATCAATAATTTCTTTATTATTCCCTCATTCAACAAATGTTTTAGGACCCTACTATGTGCTATGTAGACATGGACAAATTTCTGAGGACATGATTGATTGAAAGGTTGATATGATATCAATCTTCCTGAAATTTATGATGTAGTGAGGGACAGAAAATATTATGTTTGGGATTATAGGAAATGCCATGGGAACAAGAAAAAGCACCTAAACCAGAGTGGAGCTGAGACACATAAAGGAAGTCTGAGTTACAGTTGCACTCCTCTGTATGTCATAGAAACTCTAAGTGCTTCATTTCACCGTATCTTTCATGAGTCTACAGGCAGACAGTAGTCCAGAATTGTGAAAAATGACATGATGACATCAAGGTCCCAGACTCCTCCTCCTTTTCAGCAATATCTTCCTGAGGAAAGGGAAAGGGAAAGAGCATAAGATATATTTAGCAGTTTTGCCCATTTTTTTCAGGATAACAATAATGTTACTCTGAAAAGCCCAACCCATAACTCCTCCTTAGACCTCTTTGCTCAGAACTGAGTCATAGGACCATCTTTAGATTCATGGAAGTATGGAAAGGTGAGTATTTTTAAACAGAGGCATTACCCACTAATTTTTAATTTGTGTTCAATTAGAAAGAGTAGAGTGAATCAATATTAGAAAGACAATTATAAATGACTGGTACAGTGATGATTTCTGAAGAAAATGAGAGCAAAAACTTGAGAGAAAAAAAAGAAAAATTCTCAGACTATTGAGAGATTAACAGGCAATACAAAGTTCCTATCACTTAACCTTTTTTCTCAAAAATTTTTATTTTTTTAATTTATTTTTAAAATATATTTTATTGATTTTGTACAGAGAGGAAAGGAGAGAGCTAGAGAGTTAGAAACATCGATGAGAGAGAGTCATCAGTCAGCTGCCTCTTGCACACCCCCTACTGGGGATGTGCCCGCAACCAAGGTACATGCCCTTGACCGAAATCGAACCCGGGACCTTTCAGTCCCCAAGCCAACGATCTATCCATTGAGCCAAACTGGTTTCGGCATTTTTTCTCAAAAATTTTTAAAGAGCAATGATAAGAAACAATATAATAAGAATGTATGTGCTCTTTATTTTCTGTAAAGTTTCTATTGAAGATACTATTTAACTTTAGTCAATTCTTTTTTATACTATTAAGTTGAATTCCCCTTTTATTGCCCTTTAAATTTTCATAATAGCTTTATTATATCTATTCCTGATACTTATAATATCCTTTAAATCAGTTTAGAAGTAGCCAAAAACCACCTGCTTCAGCCATGACTTTTAAGAAATAAACAAATATAATAATACTATAAACTTGATAGAAAAAAAATACCACATTTGAACATTATGATTTTCTTAACCAAATATTTAGTACAATGGACCTTGAGTTGGTCCTCAATAAACAGAATACGTGACTATTATAAACAGAGCCACGTATATATATAATTGGCCAAAGTATTACCCTTGTGATATAGGAATCATGCAAATTAAGACAAATTTCAAAACATACTAGTACTCAAATATAAAAGATATTCATCTTATCCATTAATTTCATATTATGCGAAATATTTGTTTCCTGATCCATCTTAATCTTTCTAAATTGCATTTCTTTAAACTTGAAGAGAAGGAGAATGACTTAGGAAAAATATCAATAAATAACTCTTGCCTATGGATTTCCACATCTTGCTGAAATAGTGATTATAAACTGATCCTCCCTGAGTTATTTGTTCCAGCAATGCTCTCCCTCCGCCACGCCCCCCGCCTTTTTTTTTTTTTTTTTTGAGTTAAGAGCTCAACGGTGGATTTAAATCTAATGTATTTTTACACATGGTTTTGCATGATCCCATGATTTAAATGTGGATATTTAACAACCCCATGCCTCAGAGAGCACAGAAGATGCTGGACAATGCTTAGGACAAGAAATCACTATGAAGATGGTAACAGTCAAGGCTTACACAAGCCTAACAGCATTGGTGGGACTTAGCAAAATTATTATTGGGGATTCATTATATCTGTATAAAACTTATTTTTTAAGTGACTGATTACATATTATAAAAGCAGTAGTTTTAGTGTTTTCTCTCCTGTTTAATTTCACATTTGATAACTTGGTGAATTCCCCATTCAAGTGTGAGTTATGTTTCATTTTTATCTTGATTATATTTATCTAACTGAACATGAATATGTGGAAACATTCCCACAATCTGGACTTTGGAATTTATAGATTGGACATTCATTGGTGCATTCCCACCCTGAAGACCTTTTTCTTTTTCTACTCAGATAATAAGTAAATATTGAGAATCCATATTGGGCAAATACATGTATTTCATTACTTTTGTTTTCATGTTACTATACTGATTATTACTTAAAGTACCATAATTTTTATGTCACATTCTTTCTTTAAACTTGTAATTTAGAACATCCACAGAAGAACTGTTTTCAAAAAGATGCTCAAAAGTGTGTATGTGCCTTTAACATAACAGATTGCTAGCTACTGCAATATTTCATACACACACACACACACACACACACACACACACACACACATACACCAATACATCACTCACTCAATTTATAAAGCCTCTTAGGCTCATGATGGTACAAATGAAGTGAACATTCAGCAACCTAACACTGGACTTCAGAAATGGTGAAATTGGGGAGCCACTTAGAGTTTAATCCCCTCTCTATTAAGAATTCTTTTGAAGAAACCTAAGAATTGCTGTTTGGCACCAAAAATGCATAGGAAACCTGTTGAGTGGAAATTGGCTCAAGTCTCTGAGTCTTGAATGGATTTCTTGTTCCTAAATGGCTTTCTACAAATACCTGTGTCCAGAAAGAGGGTAGGGGGATCAGATGGGTGATTAAATAACAATACCCATGGATTTCTGTGACATTTCAAAATCTAACTTTCACCTTCCAAAATAGTAGTTGGGCAAAATGGAAAGAATCATTTGACCTAATAATTGTTTATATTAAAGTTAATACATATTTCAGGAAATAATTTTTAAAGGGCATCATATTATATGAAAGAACTGTGTCTGTTTCAACAATACCCTTTCAGCATTCTTAATATTTCCATCTATGTTCATTGTGAGGAAGAAATACATTGGGTTCAAATAACACAAGGTGATTGCAAAAGTTTGTCTTACACAGTCAAAGTAATTAACTGTGGGATGAAAAGATGGGAGCTGGAGGAAAATTGGATTCTACTTCTCCAAAGCTGAGAGATGTAGAAGCCTTTGCCCAGCAGAATGAGCAGATGGTCTAAATCCCCTTGGAGTACAAGGGCTCAATTCAATACTTGGAATTATTTGAAATTATTCATTTAAAAGGTTTGGTCTCTTCTGAGAACGTAATAAGCCAAGGAAGAATAAACTGTGTCATTCAATTTTACCATTATAAGTTGTCTAATACAATTCAAAAGAATTATTAAGGGAGCTTTTTATGCTTAGGAAGAACAGTAACAACATTCAACACTCAACATTTGTTGTGGCTTGGGTACACCATATTTTTTAGAATGCCAAGTAACTTACATTGATTTGATTTAAAACCTAGCCTGGATGAAGCAAGTATGAGTCTATCCTCTGTATTTGAAATAAACCTAGGCAGACAATAAAGTTGTGGGAAACCAAAGAATCATTCAGCCAAGAATAATGAGTTGGCTCTAACAAAAAAAGTTTATTGTGAATAAATACAAATTCCTTCATTTCCAGTGCAGATGAGTAATAACTAAAAATAAAAAAGTCTGTTAAGTTATACGACAGGGGAGAAGGTATTTAGTAGCCATATGTATAAAATAAACTTGCTATATTAGTTCTGGGTCCTCCAAAGAAACAGAAGGAGCCTTTTCTCTCTCTTTCATTGTTATATTTAATGCTAACTATATGAAAAGTGTTAGAAGGTAGACACATTTATTTTTATCCTCACCTGAGGGTATGTTTTTTTGCCTGTGTGTGTTTTTAAGTTGATCTTTAAAGAGATAGGAAGGGAGAGAGAACACTGATGAGAGAAACATTATTTGGTTGCCTCCCATATGTGCCTTGGCCAGGACTGAACCCTCATCCTAGGTCTGTGCCCTGACTAGAAATTGATTCAGTAATCTTTTAGTGAATGGGACAATGCTGCAACCAACTGAGATCCTTGGCCAGGGCGAAGAAGCATTTTTAAACTAGAGGCCTGGTGCATGAAATTTGTGCATGGAGGGGGGTGTTCCTCAGCCAGGCCTGGACCCTGTCCAATCTGGGAGCCCTTGGGGGATGTCCAACTGCCAGATTAGGGGCATTAACTCCAGTCATTAAGAAAACCACACAGAATGTTCTTGACATATAAACAGTGTGGTTTTATGAGTTGTTTTTAATAATAATGTCCATTCCTTAAAATAATATCTACTTACATACAATATAGCTGGTACTATGTGAATTCAGAATGTTAATTTCACAAAATCATAGAAAGTTGTAGTGGAAATAACCTTGAATTGTCTAGTCCAAACTTTTATAAATATTGGAATTCCCTTTTCAAAGATGGGTTTCCAGAAACCCATTTTCTGGAAAAGGATTGGGGGACTCTGGTGGCAGGTGAGCGGAGCAGCTTGGCGGGTCTGGCTGTGCCATGTGCCTGCCGCCCCCCCTGGGCTATAAGGACTGGGGACTTTGGCAGGGCTAAGGGGCCTGGGCATTGCCATCTTGTGGCTATGGATGCTGCCATCTTTGTGATGGCATGGTAGTCAATTTGCATATTCCCTCTCTATTAAATAGGATGATGATACAGAAAAAGTTATTAATATTATTCTATTCTTGAAGAAAAGTACAGGGAATGAATACTTTTTTAATTGATACATTTCTATAGTTCAAAGCCATATGTTTAAAAATGTAGGAAACATTAATTTTGTTCTTTATCTCCTACCCTCTGTTTTCTTAGAATGCCACCAAATACCTTTTTAATGTGCCAAAAATTAACTAGGATGGTATGGTCAATATACTTTGAAGTAATTATAGTAAAACTAATATCAAGAGTACATTTGGACTTAGCATTTTTTTCCTTCAATGTATTATACTTTTTGTTACAATAAAAATATATGCATAAACCTGTGATGTTGGGCCTCATAAACATTTAGTATAATCTATATATATACTAGGGACCCAGTGCATAAAATTCATACGCAGGTGGGGTTCCTAGGCTTGGCTGGCAATCAGGGCCAAGCAGGTTCTCTGCCTCCCCGCCTCCTCCTTCCCTCACTGCCCTTGTCTACCACCACCCATCCCCAGTTCCCTATCCCAGCCTAGGGCCCAGTCCTGGTCAGGCAATCAGGACCTGCTGGCCAGGGGGGGCAGGAAGTGGGTCAATAGGAGCCTGCTGGCCAGGGGTAGGGGCAGAGGGAGGGACCTGGGAGGTTGGCCATTGGCCCTGAGGAAGGAGCTAGCCCTTGGTCCCCTGGGAAAGAGGCCATGTTCGCCGCCAACCACTCCCAGTTCCCTGTCCCAGCCTGTGGTCTGGCCCAAATTGGGTGATTGGGCCTTCTGGCTGGGGGGAGAAACTGGGAGGTTGGCCAGCAGGCCCCCTAAGTGATCAGGGTCTGCATGCTGGGGCAGCTCCGGCATTGAGCATCTTCCCCCTGGTGGTCACTGCATGTCATAGCAACCAGTCATTCTGGTCATTTCAGTTGTCCCATTGTAACAACTGTTCTTAGAAAAAAGCCTAAGTGACCAAACGACTGAATGACCAGATGATCAAATGACCTGGCTGCTATGATGCACACTGACCACTAAGGGGCAGATGCCCAATGCAGGAGCTGCTCCTTGGTGGTCAGTACACTCCCATAGCCAACTTCCCATGGCCAACCTCCTGTAGTCCCTCCCCCAGCTGGCCAGGTGATCAATACGCTCCCATAGCCAACCTCCTACAGCCAGCCAACCTCCCACAATTCCTCCACCTGGCCAATCAGCCCCATCGTTGGCCAGGCCGAGGGACCCCACCTGTGCACAAATTTGTACACTGGATCTATAGTGAATGTATAAATGGGCGTAAGAAATTCATTCTGTGTCTCACAAAAATTCCACTACTGGCTAATTAGGGAGTACCACCCCAAAAGAATAAGATTTTAGCAGAAAACTAGCTTATTTTTCTTTAGTTATAAAATGCTTTTGACTTTTCAGACTTCTAGACAAGGTGGCAAACTGGTTTTTCAAAAGTTTAATCCAGTCCAATATGTTCCAATGATTTAACAACATGAAAGAATATATGAAGTTAGAGTGGTTGCAAATAAAAAGCATAATCTCTTTTCTTAAAATACTGGAATTTCTGGCAATGTTGGGTAATGTATTTCTGTATGACAACAACCTCCTGCAAGAATGTAATCATTGCTGCCTTCAGGCAAGCTCAGTGTTCTCTAATTGGCCATGAGTCCAGCTATTCACTTGATATGCCCACATGTCCATTCACCAGGTGGCTCCCATTACTTACATTGCCTTCCAGACCTTGTGATTCTTGAAGTTTGTTTTCTGTCCAAGAAAAAGGTGAGACTCAATTTAAATAAGGAGTTCCGGGCAAATTCCTACCTTTCTAAAATGTATAGTGAAACTATTGTGATAGCCTGAGTTTCTGTCTTTGACATTTCTTAGAATTCTTGGTTTTAAAAGGAATAATTCTGGCACTAACCGGTTTGGCTCAGTAGATAGAGCATTGGCCTGCAGACTGAAAGGTCCCAGGTTCAATTCCAGGCAAGTGCCATGTACCTTGGTTGCGGGCACATCCCCAGTGGGAGGTGTGCAGGAGGCAGTGAGCTATGTTTCTCTCTCATTGATGTTTCTAGCTCTCTATCTTTCTCCCTTCTTCTCTGTAAAAAAATCAATAAAAAAAGGAATAGGCCTGTCTTACTATGACAATAGAGATATGATTAGAACAATTTTCCTTACCATTATCCAGTTTGTGGCTTTCAACAAAGATTTGCTGTAAATACAAACCACAATCTCAGTGCCTTTATTGGTAAATAGAGTTGTATTGGTGAACTGATACAGTAATTGCACTTTTATAACCATCAATACTCCAACTTACAATTACTTTAAATTTAATGCTTTTGGCTAGGCATTTTCAGAAATAAGTGTGCTTATGTAATCTAAGAAATAAGGAAATGCCTTATAAATCTAGGGGTGATTTAAAAGCTTTCTTAAAGTTATTCAATATCAGATATCTAGTAAAGTTGGTTCCTGGAATTGATCATCTGTAAATTAATAGTTACTAACCAATTATGTACTATAAAAACTGTAATAACCATGAAGAGCATTTTGCAAATATCAATAAACCTTGTATATAAGGAGAAATTTCTAAAAATACCTGAAAAAACAAACAAAGGCTTAAGCATCACGTGATATATGAGCAGCAATATATCAGTATTTCCACTGGTGGTTGTAAGATAATAAATTCAGCATTCCTTTAATAACATTTTTTCCCCTTTGTGATACAATAATTCCTCAGTACAATAAAGCTTTATCCTTATATCTGCTTGCTAACTTATTAACTAACAAGTTATGCTGATCAGGCTAATTTATCCTGTTTTGATGCTCTTGAGATTGGAAATATTTTGTTAAATTACTTGCACTGGTGGTAAGGTGATTGAATTTATGTGTAAAGCTTGTTTGGGCCCTCTTTTGAGTGTGGCTGAATCTGTTTTTACAATTTATGTACAATGCTGTGTGGCCTGAAATTTCATTAGAACATAAACTCAATCCATTTGTGTGTAAGAGTACACGAGCTACAGCTGATCCTGTAAGAACCTGAAAAGCCCACAGTTCTGTAGTCTAGCTCTGCAGTCATAAAGCTGTATCTAAAATATGGCCACATGCAATCTATACTAATAAAAGAGTAATATGCTAGTTAGATCGGGAGACCTTCCAGATGTCCTTCTGGGCAAAACCATGGTGGCAAGGCCAAGGCAGAGGTGATTAGGGGCAATTAGGCCAGGAAGGGAGGGCAGTTGGAGGCAATCAAGCCAGCAATGCGGGCAGTTGGGGGCAATCAGGCTGGCAAGGGGGGGCAGTAGGGAATGAGAAGGCTGGTGAGGGGATAGTTGGGGGCTAGCAGGCCAGCAGGCAGAGTGGTTAGGGGCAATCAGACAGGCAAGCAGGTGAGTGGTTAGGAGCCAGTGGTTCTGGATTGCAAGAGGGATGTCAACTGCTGGTTTAGGCCTGATCCCATATCGGGTCTAAACCAGCAGTCGGACATCCCCTGAGGGGTCCCAGATTGGAGAGGGTGCAGGCTGGGCTGAGGGGCACTCCCCCCAACCCCGTGCACAAATTTTGTGCACTGAGCCACTAGTTAAGAATAAAAAAATAAAGCAAGTTGGTGAGGGAAGATTTATGAGGTCAAAACTATTTTCTGGCTGCTGGATTAATTGAATGATTAAAATTAAAATCAATGTCTACATATTTTCTGATTTTCTTTATATAATTGGGTTCAGATCCATTTTAAAACAAAAAGGAACTCTGTGAGTGAGGCTAAACATGTGGATGATACAAACTTCATCAATCCTAAATGTATAGAGATACAAAATTTTTATATTTTATAACATAATTTTTAGTGTGAAGCTAAATTGGTTTAAATAGAAAACTATGCTAAAACTGGTCTTGCCTACCTTTTCCTTTAACTTTGAGAAAAACATATTTTACCACTTTCAAATTGTATTGAAGCATTATATACATCTTCTGTAATCCTTTATTATCTTTCTTCATTAATGTATTTATTCAAATATTATTGAGGCCTCATATGCCAGGCAGTCTTGTGAGGACAAGGAAAGTATTGGGGACAAGGAGTTACATTTAGGTGTGTTCAGAGGGAGAAGACCTATAAATAAGTGCATTATGGAATATGTGAGGAAATGGTACTACCAATATGCTGAGATGGAATCATTCTGGTAGTAATTTAATATCAGATACCTTGTGTATAGCTAGGTGAAGAGGGAAAAGATAGCTCTGAGCTCCATCACCGAGAGGTAACATCGTGAGGCAGTGGTGAAAATCTGTCTTTATTCCTCACCCATTGTACCAACTGCTGGTGAATGTCAATTTCATCATTCTAGGTGTGATTAAAAATAAAATCCCACTGTCTTGTCCCGTATTGAAAATATACTTATGTTGAATGCTAGAAAAGATGTAACTTTCCTCTAAGTAGGATCCTAAAATACTGACTCATTCACTATGTTTTTAATGGCTGCATCTGACCAAGAGGGCTTTTTACTTTCATTTTCTAGCTGGGGCAATTCAGTCATTGTGGTTTAGTTACATGATTTCTAAAGGAAGTTACGAATGAGCCTGCTAGTTTGAGTTAGGGTGCCTTCCTAGTCTAAATTTGTGTGTGTTTTTGTTTGTTTGTTTGTTTGTTTGTTTTATTTTATTTTAGGAACTGAAGGACATTGGTTACTTTCCTCCTATTATGAAGCATTATGTCCTTTTCTGGACAGGATGACTGCTTAGATTTCCACTTCTGGTTGTATCAGGTACTAATGAATATTTTATATGGCTAAAATTATTTCCTGATATAAGCACATGCTCATGTAGCCCTAACCAAACAGTCAGCCAAGTCACATAGCCTGTAAGACAAAAAATCCTCTAATAAAGAATTTTCAGAAAGCTGGTAAAATTTTCCCTTGAAAGTTTGTGGAATGTATGACATAGCTGTTCACCACATTTTAAAAATGAAATAGTAACAACAAATGTCAGTTACTTTATCTCATCTATTTGATCTTTTCCTTGCTGAAAGCCTCTAATGGAATTACTGTCTTTTTAGCTAACCAGCTTGTAGAATATGTGGGTAGAGGTATTCAATATTTATGAAATGTCTATTTTCTCAGAGGATAGAAGCGACTGATTTTTCCCACCCTCATAAATGAAAGAACATATTAATTGCTACTTGAACCCGTTACATTTTCATTTTAATTAAAACATAGTATAGGGCATAACGGTCATGCTTTCAAAGTAAAAGCTGAACATTTCTTGAAAACATCTTGCTCAAAAGTTTCGGAGTCAAACAGCCTCTGGAAGAGGGAGGAAAGCTGCAGTTCCTGTCAACACAATTAGGAAGAGGCTTCCTAGAATTGTTTTTATGTTTTTAATAAGAGTGCTTAACCACAAAAATGCAAGGACAGTTTCATTAATGGTATTCGAAAAATTGGTAGGTTTCCATGTATCTCATATTTACTCATGAGTTAGAATGGCATCATAACTATGCCTGTTTATGGAGCTGACATGCCTCTGAAAAACATGAACCTGGGTTTGAGGTAGAAAGCACTGGGAATCTCTCTCAACACTAAACAGGAGCTCAAAGGCAATGTGAAGGCCTCTGGCTACTATTTTTTCAGTAGTTGCATCAGCTTTAAATTCACCTACCCTTTAGGGAAAGAGTGTGGTTAAGGGGGATTGATTAGAAATCTTAAAAAGCTGAAAACTGTTGTATTTTAATCTCCATTCCCAGTAGCCATAGGCAACTTGCCTCTATCACAGAGGCAATTCAGAACGTAAATGTTGTTAGCGCATCCTAAACTGATTGAGCAAAAAACAATTTTATCAAGGTATATTCCCACGCCTTTTTAGGGCAGCCATTCTTATTAAACAGCAAGGGGAGTAATATAAGCCTACACAGTGGGTTCCAGTCTTCCCCCACACTCATCCCTAAGAATGCTAGTGCATCAAATAAAGCCTTAAAAACTTTAATAAGTTTCTCAAAAAGCTTTCCCTGTGGCACAGGAATCCCAGCTTCCCACTTTTCTTCCCCGTGAGAAGTTATAATAGCTATTGGAGTGGAATCCTTAGATGACATCCAAACTGGGCCCAAGGCTCCAAAGGCTGGTGGGTTGAGAGTTGTTCGGAGGCCTCTAAACAAAAGCCGAGCTTATGAGATAGGTTCAGTGCCTCGCTCATTCTTCACAATCGTGTCCTGTTGAGTTCTTTGCATTGACAGCCTCTTAGTCATTTTTTTTCCCTCAATCAAAAACAGTTTCACGATGATATTCCATATCCCATTTTCATCGGTACTTGAAATGTAGTATTGAAAGGACCAGGCATCTTTCACAAAGCACAACGGGACATTGATAACTGTGCAGATTAACTCTTGGTCCAATCTCAGGCCTTATTTCTTACTTTATGATTTTTTTTTGATTTTTTTTTTAGACCAGCAGGCTTTCCCTCATCAGGCTGATGATGGCTCCCTTCACACATACCCCTCAAGACTTCTGTACAGTATAAAGTAGAAGATCAAAAACAGATAGGAAAAAAAAGAGTAAGGGAATGAAATGAAAACTGAAAGAAATGTAGTGGGAAGGAAACAAAGGTCCGTGAAAGATGAGCTCAAGTTTCATGTTGGTGATGATTAGTCTTGCAAGCTCTTCTGAGACCTGTGGATTTTGCCTAAAATCCATTTTTTTTCTTTCTTTTTTTAAAGACTTCTAATAATGAGCAATTATTCTCTCATCTGAAGGGTTGAATCTCTTCTGAAAACGTTTGCTAAGGCCAGGCATTTGGACACTCAGTCACATGCGGCAGAACCAGGCACATGGAGGACAGCTGACTCCACAGAACCAGGGACTTGGGTAAGTGCCCAGCACTGAAGCCACCTAAAGTGACTGCAAACGCTGTCTTTTTAGGCAGCACAGAAAAAACTCATTTTGATTTAATAATGTTTTTATGACACAAGAAAACTTCTGGTGGTGTGGTTCCAGGGATGGGTAAGGGTTGGGCCGGGAGGTACCTTAAATATAGCAAAAGGAAGAGAAAATCATCTTCCCATAGTTGGATATAGAAAGGTAGAAGTAAATTTTTACCATGCCAAATAGTTTGATTAGATTTGGAGAAAGGACTGACTCTTTTGGTAGCTTCTTCAATTTTTACGTCAGAACTTGAGGTCAAAGTTGTGTAGGATTCATCACACCATTGCATTTCTGTCTAAGTCCTATCCACAGTCCACCTCCAGTCAGCTACAGCTGACAGGTGCTCCATTAATCGAAGCAAACAGTTTATATTTGAGATTTCTTATCAGGATTTCATCATACCAGAAAAGCTCGCTGAATGTGTAGAAAAACATCTCTAATTACCAAAATAATAGGATCATTGAAATAATGGTTTGGTTTTCTTTTAAAATGAAAATTATTTTAATGATTAACCTAGAATTGTTAGAAGTGACATGGCGCTCACCTAACCTGAGAGAAGGCATCCGTGACTCAAAGGAAACATTGTGATTTCCATTTCTCAGGGGGTCTCTAAGGCTCCTTCCATTCCAAGATTGCCCCTGATAAAATCAGGTGTTTTTTTTATATATATATATATAAAGAAAGAAACTTCACTTCTTGATTTCATGTATTTAAGATAATATTTTTGGTTCTTAGGAGCATGACATTATTCATTTTGCTACTCTGAATTGGCCTTTTATAATTCATTTTAGGGGACAAAGAAAAAAATCTAAAATGTCAGTTTAAGTAAAATTGGTAGCAACACAAAAGAGGCTTGAGTATAGTTAAAATCTAATAATTCTTTTAATACACAATAGAAAATACCTATTATTTTATTTTGCAGTCACTAGCTTTGCAATTTGAGACACATATCAGAACTATTATTTGAGCCATTGTTTCTTGTTATACATTTTTAAAGTCCTTAAGTGATTTTTTAGTTTTCTTCACTATTATAATACTTAGATAAATATAAAAATCTATACTTTCAGTTTAGAGATTTTTAGAAACAACTTCAAAATAAAATATAGTAATCATTATTGTTAACAGCCACATAATATAGAAGAAAGATCATGCTAGATATCACGGCAATTCTACACTCCTTTTTAGACATTTAAAGCTCCCCTCCACCTGTTTCAAGAAGGACTATATTAATGATGCAAAGGTAATAAACAATTGAATTTTCAGCTACAGAATCTTATTTTAAAGGTAACTTTTGAAGCATGAGCAGATGCTCACACTATAATCTATTTAGTAACGGCATCATAGAGTTCATTATTGAAGATTTATGTTTTTGTAGCTTTTTCAATAGCTTGGAAGGCATTAAGTTCATTGATAATGAGAATGATAATCTTTTACATCATTTAAATACCTATTAGCAATGTTTGCTTGCAAGGAATTCAATTTTTTGGATAATTTACCAAAAATTCCCTTTTTTTTCTGTATTTAAACTGGGTCAAGACTATGAGTTAAGCTTGATATGGTTTTCTGTGTTTTGTCTTTGTTACAAAATGGTGTAGCTTGGGAGCTGGGCTTAACAGCTTTACCAAGACATGAAAAAGTAAACATCAAATTGTTTTACATATTTAGAGTCATTGCTGATTGTTATTAGATGTCTATGTCGATCTCCAGTAGAAAGTTATAGGAATTCCAAACTCGGAAGACTTCAGTGATGAGGTGAAAAAAGGTACACCTCAAAAAAAGTAAACGATTGATTTGACCAGCTTCCTAATACTTTTCCAAATATTGAATGAACATCATGGAAAATATTTTATTGCTGATGGCCTATGGCCTTTACCGAAGCTTACAGAAAAAAAAAATATATTAATGATAAAATAAAAAAGATGATATTGGCTAAAATAAATCCTTTTAGATATATATTATGTCCTCTCCCCAAAATGTAGTGTTGCATGTGGATACAGTCATACACTAATTGTTTAAAGCAGGATTGGAAAACATCTCTAGAAAATGCCAGATAGTAAACATTTTAGTCTTTGTGGGTCTTTGCCATGATTATTGAAATCTGTCATTGCAGCTCAAAAGCAGCCATGGAAAAGACACCCACAAGTGAGCATAGCTGTATTTTCATAAGATTACATTTGTAGACATTGATATTTGAATTTTATGTGATGTTTGCTTTTCATGAAGTATTTTTTTATTATTTTTTTAACTATTTTAAAAAATGTGAAACCTGCTTTTACTAATACTCTATGCAAAAATAGGCGATGGATAGAATTCAGCCTGTTGGCTATGGTTTACTGACCCCTATTTTAAAGCATTAATTTTCTAGAATTCACAGGAAGATATACCAGCACCTTCAGAAATATAAAAACAACAAACCCAAAATTACATACATTGATTTTTTTTCACTTTTTTTATAGCGACAAAAATATTTAAAAATATAGAGCTAAACAGTGAAAAAGATTGCTAATCTTCAAGGACAGCAAAATTAAAGTCAGGTTAATACGACCATTTTGTTATTTCTATTGCTATATCTGTGAAAAATCCAAATAATATATCTGAAAAATATTTTTACTTTGTTTAAAAGATTGTTAAAGCCAAGTAAAAATGTCTGCATCTTTTTTTGTTTGTAAAATTAAAAAATGAGATTAACTTGAAATTTCCAATGTCATTATAGTTATCATATTTTCAATTACTATGTATGGATGCAAAAGTTGGACAGTGAAGAAGGCTAATGGGAAAAAAAATCATTCATTTAAAATAGTGTTAGAGAAGGCTCTATGAAGCCATGGACCGCTGGAAAGACAAACAAGTGGGCCCTTGGGCAAATGAAGCCTGAAATACTGCTGAAGGCAAAAGTGACAAAACTAAAGCTGTCCTAGTTGGGGCACATCATAAGAAGGCAGGGTTCTTTGGAAAAGGCAAAATAGAAGGCAACAGGGAAAGAGGCAGACCAAATATGAGATGGGTCGACTTCATAAAGGAAGCTGTAGATGTGAGTCTACAGGAGTTGTGCAGGACTGTTGAGGACAAGACTTTGTGAACATCAGTCATTCTTTGGGCCATCAGATGTCGGAGCTGACTGAATGGTACTTAACACAATGTAAACTTGCATCATTAAAGTAAGAAAAAATGAAGACCACTTATTGTCAGGTATTATAATTTAAAGCGCTATATTTGCTCATATATGCTTATTTAATAAATAGCCAGAATTCATATAACTACATTGTCCCTCAGTTGAACACACCTATCTCATCATTAAACTACTGAATAAATCTTCTGTAAATTACATGAATTGTACTTTCAAACTAAACAATTTTTCTTTTGAGGAAATACATTGTGGCATTGGAATTCATTGGAATTCATGGCTACTTTTTTTTTTCTATTTCAAATGTAATTTATTCTAACCTGGATTTAAGAAGTCAAAATAATTGCATAATTAAAAAATACTAATCTTTTAGAGATTTTAAGTCATTATCTGTAGAATATATACATTTTAAAAATGTGTGTATATTAGTGAATTATGCATATTTTTGCTCATATATTTGTATTCTGGCACAGCAATTCCATTTAGAAAGTTATTTTGAATAAGCACTTAAAATTAAAGTAATATACAGTATTTCTAGCTTCCAAAATTTCTTGCTTTATCAATTCTTTCTTAGAAATGTTTGACTTCAGTGTTAAGTGGTGTGAAAATGAGACTTAGCAAAGGATTGAATTACTTAAGCTTGGTGCTTTTTAGTTTTTTTAGGAACTTTGAAGATGGAAAATATTATTTATAAGGCATAAAAAGTACTCACTAAACATTCTTTATAAAAGTAGGCAATTAATTGAAGCTAATTAGATATCATAATTGTACTGACTGAGCATTTAACAAGATGTAATAAACCGACTTTTATTAAAAATTAAATTTTTAATCCAAGTTTTACAAATGTACCTATAACTTCAAATAAAGTTCTAGACCCCAGATTCATTTTATTTTGTATTAAAAAATATTAAAAAAATAGTGTAAGCTATTTCTAGCAATGGGTTAATTTGAAGATTTTAATTATTTAGATGGACTTGGAAATTTTAATTTCATTATTAATGTAATCTTTAAAAAGTGAAGCATTATCCTGACCAGGACTAGATGTTGACACAATTGATATTCTGCATTGTGATAGTATGGTACCACCCCCCTTGTATCATGATAACTATTCAGTTAACAAATATATCTTGAGAATCTACAGTGGACTCTTCACTCTGCTAGATTCTAAATACCAAAGGTGAATACCTATTCTTGACCTCATGAATATTGAGGTTTAAAGGTTTATCAGGGGAGAATGAAAATGTACATCTTAGTCAACTAAGGTGATTTTGACCCCAGGAGACATTTGACAATTTTGGAAGAGATATTTTTGAATGTCACAGCTTGAGGGAGAATGCTCCTGGCCTGCAGGAGGTAGAAATCAAGAGTGCTATTAAACATCCTATGGTGATGTTAAAACATCATATATAAAGAATTATCCAGTCTAAAATGTCAGTAGTGCTTGATCTAAGTGTAACACACTTTTAAAGCTACTATTTTAGAATGTTGCACAGACTCTGATGAGAACACAGAAAAGTAATTGGTCAATTTGACAATTCAACAAAGCAAGCATGGTTGTCTCAATAGAGGAATAATTCAAAAGAAAAGCTATGTCTGAGTTGATTCTTGAAAGGCTGAATGGGAGATGTTCCTGTGGAGGGGAGGAAATGGAATCAGAAGCTTTCCAGACTAAGGCAGCAAAATGAACAAAGGTGTGAATGTGGAAAATATTTTCTTATCTTTGGGAACTATAAGAAGTCTAGGCTGGGTAGACTGGGTGTGGGAGTATAAAGACTTGAGGTTTGGGTGAGTAATTAGGAAATTTATCCTGAGAGCTTTTCTTACTCTGCCATAGAGGTAGATTTTCTCCTGAAGATGGGGGAGAGATTGAGGTATCTTAAAACACACACACACCACACACACACACACACACACACACACACACACACACACACTCACACTCACACAAAACAAGCAAACAAAAACACCCAGATTTACTCATGAAAATATGCTATGGATACAAATTATTAATCTCACATTTTAACTTGGCTTTGCAATTATTTCCATTTTAAAATTTTCACCAGAAAACTTACCATTTTATTTCCATTAAGAGTTAAACTACATTTTCATTTTTTGGAGCGTATATCAACTTTCAAATGATGGCTTTCTGACAGTGTTACAGACCAAAAAAAAAAAACACTAGTGTATGATTTCTTACTTGTAAATTTCTTACAAATTTACAAGTTGGCTGAGCCTTATTCAGGTAGCAGAGAAATAATTAGAAATTTGAACATGGAGTTTTGAACAGTAATACTTATACTTCCAGAAGGTCTTATTTTATTTTCCCAGCTCTGTGATCGGTTGGTTAATGTGACTAGTAAGAATGGTGCAATCCAGAAAAGCCTAGGAGTCTGATGTTCCTGTAGCCTATTCTCTGTTCTTTAGCTGTAGACCATACCGCCATCCCAGATGGCTACCTTGAAAATGTAGGCATTTTCTTGTTAATGTGCCACAGGATATTGTATTGGGCTACTGTAATTGTATCAACACTGACTCATTCTTGTAAAAAGTATTAAAATTACTAGCTCTAACACTTATTTAACAAATAGTTATATGTTTTATTAAAGAGGATGAATTTTTTTTCATCTATCAGGAAACAGAAAATAAATGGAGGTTTAGTCTTAATTTTCTATGAGTTGTTTATAACATTGCACCAATGAACAGAAGAGAAATCACTATTGTTAAAATTGTCTTCTCCCTATGCCCCTGAATATTTCCCTTTGCATTTCTCTTCTCTGCCATCAGTGCTCTCTTTGTGAAAAAAAAAAATTCCTTCTTAATTTTTTTACTTCACAAACTTCCTTAAGCAAGTATCTATACCTTTTACTTCCTTATTATATTTTTTTTTAACAAACATCATCCTAAGACAGAAATAACCAGTTAGACCCTATTATCTAACTTTGAGTCATTCCTCAGAACATTAGGACTATATTTTCTTTCAACATTATTCTTATAGGTAGTTCAGTCTGAGAATGCTGTTTTTTTACTTGCTTTCTCTGTGAGGATAATGAAAAAATGTTTGTGGGTAGGGACATTGAGCCCATGGGTACCATGTTGCTACCATGTTCTAAACCAAATGGATTTCACATTTTTTACTATAACTGACAGTCTGATATTTTACATTATGATCTAGAATACCTATACCATAAATACATACATACACTTTTGCATTTTACAAAAATATCCTATTCCATCAAACCTAAAATATCATCCTATTCTATTTTATGAGAAGTGCTATTCTTCACCTACTAAACCAATATCCTAGAACAATAATTATTTCAAAAAGTTATTCTAATCTAAATTCATGATTTTGAGGGTCTAGGTAGCATCCTTCTAAGGGTCTCAGTAAAACTCTCAAGAATGTGTAGATAGTTTGAAAACAAAGCTGTTCTTTATTCCATTGCTTGATTTATGTTCAGTAAAGAGAGTTAATTTATTTAGATTTTCAAATATCGTATATAGGAGAAAATGAGATTATTTCATGTTTTTTATATACTTAGTCCCTTCTCTTCAAGTCCCAATTATACATATATTTTTTCATGGAGTCATTCAGTGAATGACCAAACTAAATATCCACTGAAATTCACTTAGCAGTTAATTATGTATTGCTGAGTAAAACCGTTTGTGTAAATCTTTGATTCAGAGACATTTTTATTTTGGTCATGAAAAGTCTTGGTTTTTATACTGTTCTTTTTTATTAAATTTTTAATGATTATATTATTTTAGGTGTCCCCCTTTCTTCACCTCTCACTTGGCCCAACTCCATCCACCCTTGCTCCCCTTCCCTTGGCCTTCACCACACTATTGTCCATGTCCATGGAGTATGCATTTATGTTCTTTAGCTAACCCCTTCACCCTTTAACAGTCACCCACAAAATAAAATAAACTCTCCAAAAGATGGGGGAATTCCAAATGCCTACAAAATTAATGTTCAGATTTTCCAAAGGCCCTGATTTACTAGTTATAACACAATGTTGTCTGCAGTCTCATCCATGATAAATCATCCTTCTGGTAACCTCCTTCCATGCTCACCTCCTTCCCTCTCACTTACCTTTGAATGAGATCCACTGTAAGGACAGCTTATGTTACCTGCTGTGGCCCACTGCCACATCTAAAGCTTGTTTGGTGCTTTGGATCCTGGAGGTCATTTGTTTTATGAGATGGAGCTTAAAAGTTGTACCTAGAGTTACATTTTATATTACTAAATCTGGCTATTACAGGTTTATGATTTTGTTAAAATTATGTTCATCTTACCCAGGACATAAGAGCTCATAAGCTATCTTCTAAGAAGTGGTAGCTTTCCTCCGTTTCATAAATCTCATTCTCCAATGTCTTAAACCATTGCCTTTGATCTTATAAATAAATTAGGCTGATTTCTGCCTTTTCCCTAACTAGGTAAAAGATGAAATGTCCCTTAAAAAATTTCTATAGCTAGGTCTACTTTGTTATAGTTATTAAGTCACTTAGATCATGTAGGTCCTTATTTTATAGATAACAAAGGACCTTAGAGAAGCAACATGAGTTATTTAAATACTATAGTTAGAATAAGTTGCCTATATAGGTCACTTGATTTTGAGTTTTTATTGTGATAAATTTAAAATATACAAGAGATTAAAATAATATGATATTTAATATTTTGCCATATTTCCTACACAAATAAATACACACACACACACACACACACACACACACACTTTTTTTATGAGTTATTTTAAAACAGAAATATTGATGCTACTTGAAAGTCAGAATTAATGTTTAATATCTACCTTCTAATTACTAATTTTCAAAGTAAGTCTTTGATGTGATGATCATTTCAATTCATAAAATAGAAACTATTATTCTGGTGTTAATTAAAATGTTTAAGTAGCTGAAACCGGTTTGGCTCAGTGGATAGAGCATTGGCCTGCGGACTGAAGGGTCCCGGGTTCGATTCTGGTCAAGGGCATGTACCTTGGTTGTGGGCATATCCCCAGTGGGGGGTTTGCAAGAGGCAGCTGATCGATGACTCTCTCATTGATGTTTCTAGCTCTCTATCTTTCTCTCTTCCTCTCTGTACAAAATCAATAAAATATATTTTTAAAAATGTTTAAGTAGAATTATTTAAAGTTTGGATTCTCCCTGATTTGAAAATCAATTTTTAAGTCACTTTTGGATATATACTACTTGACCCAACTGGCTAAAACTTTGGGAAACTGATTTCATCATTCCCAAGTAGCAAATTTTATGGATGCAATTTTGTTGTTAAGCAACAGCTAAATTAGCAATATTAGAAATTATTATCTCAGGACCTACTTTTAGTTATCTTTTTTAAAATTATCTCTAATGAGTTTGCACTAACTGGGAACATATTTAGCCACTTGAACTCAATTCCCACATCTAAAAGCAGAGGCAGCTTCATTGACTTCAGGGTATTTTTCAGAGTGATGAAGGTTAATATTGCATCCCCCCAAAAAGCTCAACAAATAAAAAAATACCATGAACATTAATGAGAATAGGGTTGAGAATGTATTTGAGGGAGAGTGAAGTGCTGTTTTACATTACCAGCAGCCTATTTTATTTTGTGATTATTGCTTCCTAAAGACCTTTGAAGCCTTTGAGAAACAAATAGAAATATAGACACAAAGCGGGGGGGGGGGGGGGGGGGGGGCGGGTAAATAAAAAACCAAAAGCAACTTACTTATGTTTCTTTCATGTAATTTTAATTTTGCCATGTTTGTCTGTGGAAGAACAAGGCCATTCGAAAGTGGAAGGGTTACAGCCTTCCTTTAACACTATGGAGATTAGCCTGTGGGACCGCTTACTGATTTTTCTAGTATTGCTTATTAAATGACAAGAAATAGATATGAAGGTGATCCAGATTTGCCACCTCAGCGATTGTCAAGGATAGGGAGAGAAAATGGTAGAAGATCTCTCAAGCCTCCTGATGTAGTAAAGCCAGAATTCTGAGATGGAGGTGATTTTAGAAAGAAGACCTCGGGGAATTTATCACTATTTTTTCCTGCAGTTATTAAAACGTCATGGCTTCATTGGCTCTTAATAGCTGGAAGTGATCTTAGTCATCTTCTAGTCAAGCACTTCATTTCACACATGAGGTAACTGAGAGTGAGGCACATTATGTGACTTACCAAGACCACGCAGATAATTCATAATGGAATGAAAACCAGAGTCCAAGCCTATGGTTTTATTTATTCAAGGATATACTAGTTTACATTGCATAAATGTCATATTAGATGATTGATAGGCAACATGAAAACAAAAATATCTCAGTGAGCTTCTAGGAAGGTTTTGGGAGGCCTGGCCTAAGGTTTATGATGATAAAGCAATGTTTTTTTTTCCCCAAAGAAATCTTTATTACCCTAAGATCATAAAGATACTCCTATAAACTAACTTGTAGAAGCTTTAAAATTATTAATGTTGTTAATTGATTAAAAACTTTTTAAGAGTGGAAATTTGTATTCAGAAATGCATAGTCTATGCATTTAGTGAAGTCACACCAATCTGACATTTATCATAAAAAATTCAACTATGTAATCTTGGGAGGGAAAGAGAAATGCAATTAATTAAATAATATATGTAGTCTTCCTGTTATTCCAGTCAATGAATTTATTTATGACTCTGTAGATGTGAGACAGACCACATCAAACCGACATCCTTTAGTTGATATTGGTTCCCCTGTAACTCTTTGAGTGTAAGCATCTCAACACACGGTGGATGATTTTAGTGTTTACAGATGCGGATTCTATGTCTAACATGGCTTTTGAAGCATGGCAACCATGTATTCTGTGATTAATGTGAGGTTTCCTTGATGCTCTATATTGAATAATTTAAAAATACATTCTAAGTTTTTAAGGATTAATATTCAATTAAAGCAGTAAATAACTAAACCAAGCCATTCTTAAAGATTTTAAGTTTAAATTCAGACTTTTTGTCTATAAGTTTTATAAATTTTACCAATTATTTTATGGGTATTTAAATTATATCTGGTACTATATGCAAAAGTAGTTAATGTACTGAAAAGAAATCAAATATACTACATTTTAATTAACCGATGTTTAATATGTTTGAATGGGTTTAATTATTTGTAATAACAAGCCATATAAAATATTTAATGCTTACGGATTTAAAAATAGCTTTTAAATTTGTTTAACCTATATTTTTGTGAATATTTCAATGTTATATGTAATCTTGGTAGCATGTCCATTTCTCAGCTGCTGAGAATGTAATCCTGATAATACAGATCTCATCTCTAAAGACAGCAATCAGTTCAACTGTGAGAAGAAAAACTAGCTGTGAAGAGCTCATGGATCAGTGTGTCTCTGTCCTGGGTTTTGTACATAAAATTTGTTTGTATCATGGGTACATCTGAATGAAGTTTTTGCTATTTCTCATTAAGTGAACTCAAATTACACAAGAGTCTGTTTTTTGCCCCTGGCAGAAAACATCTAATCTTGCCATTTCAAGATAATTTTGATTTAGAATTTAGTCACTGATGGTTTGAAATTTAATTTCTTTGGAGTTAACTATTTAGTTACAGTCAAAATTTACTTTATCCTCTGTCTTCTAACCTCCTTATGTGTGATGTGTAGGAAGGGAAGGTAAGGAGATAGGGTAGTATAAGTTTAAGAGCATAGATTTTATAGCCAGATTACCTGGGTTCAGAAGTTATCTCTTCCTCTTTGTAGGGAGTGACATAGAGTAAGCTACTTAACCTCTCTGTGCTTCATTCTTCTCACCTGTAAAATAGGGACATTTATAGTACCTATCAGATAAGGTTGTAGTAATAATTAAAAGGTCATGAATAATAAACTATAACATGTATGTAAATAAAATAAATAGTACTAATTATTGTTTATATTAACTATTTAAAAAAGTGATTTTCCTGGCTTTGGTGAGGATATTTGGTTCATTTACTATCTTGTGATCCTATTTTGGCTTAATGGATAACTCTTATCTGTTTAATCTTTAGATATCGCTATTGCCATTGCTGTGTCCACCATGGCAGGCATAACTTATGATTTCTTTTCTCAAAATAATGAAGGCACAATGGTTTATCCTATCTCCTACCAGTGACTATACCTTATACACATAATTTCCCACTGCTGCTGTATGACTCAGACTTCTGACACATTCCACAACTATCCATAGCTTTGGACCATCCATCTTGCAGTTCCCTACCACCTAACAGCTTTCCAGCATAATATAACACATCTTGATTTTTAATTAATTGGAATATTGTATGGAGGTTATATGTGAAGCTATTTTAAGCCATCTATTTTTCTAGATCTGTCCTATCACTGTCGCTCTCAATTCTGACTTCCTAATGTGGGTGCATGTACTCTGGCATGTGTTCTTGCTTAGAGATTCCATGTACCTGCCTGGATATTTTTATCTAAAATGGGGATCAGACAGAAAACCCCACTGTGTCAGAATCTAAACACTCTTGCTTTCCCACTTCTCTTCAGGCTCCTTCCCATGGAGCAGAGCATTTCATTACGACAAATGCTACCTCACGTCTCCTCTGTGGGTTTTAGTGTAAACCAAGGGCTCAGGTCTCCAAGCTCTTCACCTAAGAGCCCAGATGTTGGAGACTCAAACATCTTCTTTGTCTTTAGCATGCAAAAACCATGAATTTTTATAGCTATTTTCTCTAATTTGAGTTTAAAAGAAGGATATTTAGAAGTCAGAATTAGGCAATATTTCCTTTTCATATAGGTTCTGTTCTCATCTTCCTCAAAGAGTGGGCCATCATAAATGATCAGGAGGAAACTTACCCAAAAGATTACTATGCTATTACTCATGAATCTCACATAAAGATGGGAAAATTAAGAAACTTTGGGGGTGATTTTGACTATATGAGGTATCTATAGACTCTAACTGCTCAATAAGATGTTATCCTTCTGACTATGTTAGAAACCTTCTCCTGTCAGTATATATTATATTTATGTAAGACCCTCTATGATAAGCAACAGAGGCTTGCCCTGGCAACTTATGAGATGGATGCACTGCCTACTGCACTAAGAGGGCAACTTCACCATGGCAACTTAAAATGAGGTTGTTATACTGCCTCTTACTATGTGTTTCACCTTTTATAATATTTCAGTTTCTGTACGGAAAAATTAGACCCCCTTGCATTTGGCCCTAATTCACTGATATCTTGTTTTTTCTCCAGCCTGCTTCCTTCAAATTTTCTCCAGCTCAATATTCTTGAGTACTGCTGTTTACCTGCTTAACCAAGACAAACTTGAGAGATACCCTTGACTCATTTATCTTATTTACCTTTGCACTTAGAATTAAACACCATGTCCTGTTATTTTCGGTTAAAAAGAGCATTCTAAATTTGTTTACCTCACTCAGGATATTACAATCCTAGTCCTCAACTTAAAGGCTTTTAATTGCTTCCCATTCCATTTAGGAAAATAATGGTGCACCATAGTCTCCTGTTCTGTACCTTCAGGTTTTTTTTCTCCTGGCCCTTTCCTCTTTGCGTGCATCATAGACCTTCTTTCAAATTCCACTCCCTCCCACACACACATCCCTCAAATTAATTGATTTTACATCTGGGGACCCATGGTCATGCAGTGAGCTCTATCTGGAGTGCTCATTTCCAGACTGCTTCTAACTCAAATTAATCCTTTAATTCTTGCCAAGTGTGACACTTCTAAGGGAGTCTTTCTTGACATCTCCCAGCTAAATTAGGTTGTAAGGTTTACTTTCTTGAAGCACTGTTTATTTTTCTTTCATAGCATTTACCAAATATATTTTGTGAGAATACTTTTATGTATGTAATTACTAGTTAAATGACTATTTCCTCTCTACATTGTAAGCTCTGTAAGAGTAAGGATCATGCTTGTTTTGTTAGCCACTGGATTCCCAGTGCCCTGAGTCTGACACCTAGAAAGTGCTCAGTAAAAATTTCAGAATGAATAAATAATTGAATACATTAACAGAAAAATATAAAATAGTGAAGTATTGATAGATAGGTGCTCTTTTACTTTTAAGCAAGAGTAATAAAATATGAACTTATCTTTCTCTTATCATTACAAATGCTTTTGATGTTTTGGAAGTGGGTTAATCTTCAGCCAGAATATATCAGCATGGTATCCCTTCTTATTGCCGATTCTTAAGCTGTGGTAGCTCATAAATATTTGTATATCATCTCAATTGAGAAGGAAATATCTTCATTCTGAAATAATCATAGTAATAGTTAATTGTGAAATTAATTAAAAGAAAAAGAACATTTAAGATAGTTACATTTTTAATTTGTTTTTACATTTCATGAAATGAGAAAGTCAACATATTAACATCTTCACAGCTGCTTCAGAAGGATGAAATAGATCTTGAAAATGAACCTGGTGAATTATTATAAAAAAAACTTTTAGAGTGACTTAGTTCAATTTCTCAGTACCCCCCAAACAAGGTGCTAGAATAAATGTTCTAAACTAAACACAGATCATTTAAATGCTACTCAAGAAAACCCTGAACAGACAAGTGAGAAAGGCAGGCAAAGGGAAATAAATGAACATTCACTTTGTGTCAGAAAAAATTGGAGGTTTTTTTCCTTAGGAACAGCCTTTAGCATTTATACTTTCTTTTGGTATACATCAGCAACTTTAGAGTTATAAAATTTCTGAATGTCTTCTTGATGGCTAAACTTATTTCCTTCTGTTTGCGGCATTATTCTGAAAAGTACAAGTGTCTAGCAAGACAAGGACATGCTCTGTTAGAGGACATATATAATAATGGGTATTTTTTATGAAAGTTTTATGTTTTCATTTTCTTTTGAATATATATCTTGCCTCTAATTTATTTTGAATACATATGTTGCCTCTAATGTTCAACAAGGGAATAAAGAACATAGAGCATCACTTACTCCATTAGAAAGCATGTTTCTTTATTAAATAGTAATGGTTTATAGCACTTTACAACTGGTGATTTGGAGGGTGAGCTAATAGTATTTTTTTCTGGAAGCAAGACTGTGTAATACCATGAGATTTCACTAAGCAAGACATTGCTGGCCTATTTAATTGCAATGCCTTTTTGTTCCAGATCTTATCTGGGCTCTGTTGGTTGCTTTGAAGGCTAGAGTAAGACTTTATTCTTTTAATGTAAACTTTGATCTATGTTAAAATACATACATCTCTTCTCCTTCCCTTTCCTGAGAACATTAAACATTTTAATCATTTAAAGTCTAGTGACCTTTTTCTGATCTTTCCTGAGGATCAGGCTTGGGCAGGTGATACAGAAGCACCAGAAATAAAGTTATGCCCCCTGTAGGGCAAGCAAGGCTGTGCTGAGAGGCTAGTTGGTCAATAAATGCAGGGGAATGCTGGGAATGACAGGACTGGGGCCGTCACCAATGCCATACAGCCCATTCCATAATTTTGTGACTGTATGACAAGATAAGCAGATTTAGTTTAGTGGGAAAATGCACAAATCTTAGATTGATGTTTAGACATTTGAAGAATTGCTGTTTGGTTTGAGTATTTTATTTTTCTTCTCAACTAGAGCAGCATGATGCAGACTGGCCTATATAAAGGCAATAAAATTAAAGAAGTATGAAACTTTGATAGATTGTTGAGCCCACTTGTTTTTGCAAAAGTCATTTCTCAAGAGTAGATTAAGGCACTTTTGAATGTGTTCTCTTTTTTTCTCAGGTCGCAGGAGTGTTATTTAATGAATTACTTTTCTTGGGCACTAAAAGCTACCTTTATTCATTTGAAAAGGTTAACATAGCTGTTCAAAATGTCCAAGATATTCCCAGAGAATAATTTATGCATTAAAAGTGTATTTTAATTGGGAAATGTCTAAATATAAAAAAAGTAAAGTACAAATTAAACACAAGTTGATACTATAGTTCATAACTGATTTTTTTTTCCTCCTTGAGCTTCATGTATATGGATTGATTTATAACCCCGTCCATCCCATTTAAAATTTCAATACTCCTTCTTCTTTACCCCAGAACTTCCTATCATTCTTTTTACTTTATTTACCTCCATAACACTTAACATAATATAGTCTGTACTTTACTTATATAGCTTGTTTTCTTTTGACTGCCTTCTAGAATGTAATTTCTATGCAAATAAATGTCTTCTAATGACTGTTCTTCATTTTCCCTGGACAGTCCCAGGCACATGTAAGCATTCAATAATAATAAATAAATACAGAAATAAATTGCTACTGATCAGATTTAGTAAGGGACTGACAAATTACATCTATTTCCTCTTATAAGAATCACTTTTTGGAAGGCAGTACCACCTCATAGTTGAGGCTGCTTTCTGGAGTCATTGTGCATTGAATCTTGATTTTAACACTGGTTGTCTGTTTAACCCTAGACAAATAAGTTAACATCTCTGTGCTTTAGTTATCTCATTCCCAGGATAAGGGTATAATTCACTTATCTCATGTATGAAGTGCTTAACAAAAAAGATAGATGTACATTCTCATAAACTGTCACCCTTTAACATTCACTGAACCTATCATTAAATCAATTTGTGCAAAGAACAATATTCTTGATGCACTCATTGCCTAAGTGAAATAGTGCCATGACAATTATGTAGAAGCTAAAAATATTTTGCCTAAATCTTCTAAATCTTTTAGTTCAAAGCATATTTTAAGCACACATTATTTATATAATTTACTTTCTGAAAGTTAGCAGGACATTAATTTTATTTATCTGACAAGTTCCAACCAAGTCAAACAGTAGAGTTATAATTCCAAGAGTCAGGCTTGGCTTTGAAGTCTACTATGCCATTTCCTGGGTATGTGGCCCTTGGTAAACCAAATAAAAACTTTAGGCTCTGTTTCCACATTTTTAACATGGGTGAAATTTAAATTTATGTTAACAGCTGAATATCAAGCAGAGTGCAGTGCCTGGCACATAGCAGATCTCAATAATAAGAAGGTTAAAAAAATTAAATATATAAAATCTAGAGAACCATGTTTCTGACATAACTGTATAATTTGATATAAAATTAAGTGAGAATTGAAAGTGAAATTATATTTCTCCGAATCCAAGTTTAATCTTAAGAAAATATATTAGAAATTCATATTTTGGAAGAAGCTATTTTAAAAAATTTTAATATGAGAAATGTTGAGATACTTGACAGAAAATTATTTAGAATCTCCTTTGTTTGTTAAAGATAAAACACAGAGCCCATTAGTAGCAGTTTAAAGATGAACATGACTCTTTTTAAAATCAACACCTCTGAATTCCTTAATTCAGCTCTTATTTTGAAATAAGAGATTCAAATAAATGGATTCAAATCCCCCTTCAGTCAATCTCTAGAGTTGTCATTTAAAAATCAAGGTGAGGATCAGAACACAGCATGGTCAGTCTGGATATACAGAAGGTATTAAAATATTAGTTTCACCACACATGGATGTGCAAGGTGTACTCTGCACAGGGACATTCAATTTAAATTTATGGGAGTTCTAAGTTAAGAAACGTACAAAAACTTCAGGCAGACATATATTGAAGATCATTATTATCCAATCATCTATTATGTAATTCTCTATTGTTGATATTTTATAATTTGGCTGTATTAGGCAGCCTTGTACACCTTGTTAGCACCATGATAGGGGCACCTGTTCCTGCACTTAATTACGGTGGAGTAGAGGGAAGATGCTTTTATCTGGTTCTCTGACCAAAGTTTGCTGGAGCCACAGTGGAACAGCAGACACCTCAGGCCACCCCACAGCAGACCACGGGAATTAGACTCTGCCCGTGACAGGAAGCTCAGCTACGTTTTCTGGAGTACAGTTGTCTAGAACTGCTCCTGCCCAGAAGCTAGGGAGTCCGAGCAACCAGGACATTATGCTTTGAGGAGTATAAAGAATTTCAACCTGCTTCTTTCCTTTCTTTAAATCCCAAGTGACCCTATTTCAGAAACGAACTTTAGGAACTGTGGCAAGGTAGTATCTCCAAGTTAGCTGCTGTGAATTGATGCTCAGATTTTCTATGTTCAGGGGAAATGATGGAGATAGGATTGGGAACAGGAAGTTTGCAAGTTAATAATTCATCGTTTGTTTTAACCTGTAGACGGAATATAAAAAGCCTCCCAAAGTCTTAAATATGCCACAAGTACTGCTAATGTTATAAGGGACCAAATGTAGATGCTGCCTATACAAGAGATGTGAATGTCCTTTCAAAAATGCCCTGCTCAATGTTTCTTCATACTAAAACACAGACCAGTGCAGATAATGCTATAAATAGAATAATGTGATTCAATTTATCAGAACTGCCCCTAGTCTATGGACTCCTCTGTGTCGAGCTGTCTAGCTCCAGCACACGTGGCTTAGCCAAAGGAGAACAGGCTCTGTCCCCACCTCTTTCCATTGGATGCCCCTGTGCAGGGTACACCTTGCACATTAATGTGTGGTGGCCTTGAAGCTAATATCTCAATACCTTCTGTGTGTCCAGACTGACCATGCTGTGGTTCTGATCCTCACCTTGATTTTTAAATGGCAACTCTAGAGATTGACTGAAGGAGGATTTTAATCCATTTATTTGAATCTGCTTATTTCAAAATCAATGTATTTTCTGTTGAAGCAAGCTGCCTTCTGTTACCTTCCTTTCTTTAAAAATTTCATTAAGGGTTTTAATCTCCATGACAGTGCAGGAGGTCTTATTCATGATATGAAGGGGAGAGGCATATCTCTTTTGGACAACCTCAGATCAGATCTAAAGTGGTAAAGCAAAGACTTACTATTACTGTCAGTAGACTCTTTCAAATAGCTTGAATTTCTTATCCATTTTTGATAAACACACATGTGTACAGTTTAGTCTATAGTAATAATTCTCACTCTTTTCATAATAAGAGTTTCCTTTCCCTTATCAAAAAAATAATGTTTCCCCCTTATGCTCATATTATAAATACACCTGTTAAACATATTACATTCACTACATAAGAATTTGTTTATTCATTTTCAGTTGAACAGATAATATTAAAGAGTACATAATTCAAAAATCGAAAGAAAGCAACTGATGATAAATGGCAACCAAAAAAAAAAAGAAAGAAAAAAACAACTGAATTTATTTATTAACAGATATTTAGATAATTTGTGCAGTAAACTCTGTTATCAGAAAGACCTGAAGTTGAATTCCAGTTTTTCTATTTGTTTTCCATGTCCTTTAAACTTCCTAAGATGATTTTTTCTTTCACTGTACCTGTACCATACAATTATGATAAGGAATATGAATGAGACACTGTAGGTAAATGGTAAATGCCCTCTATGTGTACAGTGTGTACTCAGTAAATGTTATTTTTCTCTTATGAAAGAATATAAAAGCTAGAAAGCATTCAGAATAATAAAATAACTCATTGTTGAAACCGCTTGACTCTGTGAGTTCCTAGGAATGGGAGACATCTCCAGAGTGAAGACAACAGTGTGGGCATAGAGTCTCAAGGGCATCTATCATGAGAAGGGAGGGGCAGGGCTGAGATAGGTGTGTGTGAGGTGGAAGATACCATTCAGAAACAAGCTGCTCTTTTTTGCTAGTAGTCTTCCAAAGTCTCCAAACAAGCAGGGATGACTTCATCTATCTCCAGGGTCTCCAGGAACTAGACAATGAAGGTGTAGGTGTAGCCAAGAGAGCCCACATCTGGACCAGCAATTGTGTGAGCCTTTTGTTTAGGGACTGTCCTGGGGGAGCAGAACTAATCAGGCCTGTGGTTATTCTCCCAAAAGCCATTAGGTTTGTGCCTGACTATTATGTTATAATGCTGAAGAAAGGAAGCTCTTGTTGAGTTACTATTTGTTCAGACTATTTTTGAGCATAAACTCATGCCTTCCTTTCCCACATCCTCACCAAAGTGAGGTCGCTCACCATGAACTTGTTATATTAAAATGATTATTCAAAAACAAGATGTATTTTCTTCCTTTTGCTAAAGACTTGAGTAATTATCCAAGGGCAGATCTTTAAGGACATCTAAAACATCATTTTCTCCCCAAAACCTCAAGCTTTTAAAGTGCACTAAATTATTTGAACCAACCATTTACAATTTTATTTTATTTTTGCTTTTTATGCATAAACCAAAACCACCAACCTAAAAGATTATTATTATTTTATTTTTTTTAGTGAAAAGACTATACTCTATGAATAAGTTGGGCACTCCTGGAACAACTTTATCAAGCCAATAAAAAGAAACTTTATCAGGCCAATTGAGGAGAAAACAATAATTAAATACCAGACTAACTGGTGCTTAAGTATTAAAGTCAATTTATGTTTGTTTATTGACAACTTAAAAATATCATCTTCCATTACTTTTTAGTAAGAATCCAAGGTTTTCGTGTGTCTAGTAATCCTTATTACCCACCAGTGAACAGCCAGCCATTGGAGGATCCATGGTGTAGTTCCACACACAGTGCCTTTCTGTTTTCCTTTTTGCTGTGTTTCCTGACAAAATGACGTACAAACCAATGATTTGGAGTAGTCTGAAATTTCTTTGTTGAGGGGAAATTTTTCCTGACATTATTTGGTCATTGAGAGTATTACAATTCTCTGAGGATCGAGTAGTAAGTATTAAATTCCTCTGCCTTTATGTATATGGGTATTTTCAAGTGCAGAGTTTTCTCCAAATTGGTCAGTTTGCCTGACGATGGTGTTCTAATCTGCCAAATACTTAGTTTGAGTTCTTCCTATTTATGTTAAAGATTTTCCTTTTACAAACTTGATAACTTACACCTGACTAGTCGCTCTTCTATGAAAAAAGCCTGGCTTTGTCACCTTTTGCAAAATGAAGCCAACGAATGAAAATAATTTTGACTTACTGTAACCAAAATCTCTGCCTTGTTGCTAAGAATTATTTCTGAGAGTCTTTGGGCTTTTTATGACGTTTCCTTGCAGGAATATAGACTGCTTGCCTATCCAACAGTGAGTTAGATCAGCCTCAGTATTTCCAGCAAGTAAGAGTGAAGGCTAGTGATAACATCATAAGTAATTCTTTTCTAGGTTTTGCAATGGAACAGATATGGTTGCTGTTGCTTCTAACAATAAGAGTACTTCCGGGGTCTGCTCAGTTCAATGGCTACAACTGTGATGCCAACCTCCACAGTAGATTTCCTGGTAAGTCTAAGCCTAATCTTTTCTCTAATTATGTCTGAAAGAGTGATTATGTTTGGAAAGTAAATCATTTAAATACATATGAAAAATGGTGTGGGGATCCCTCTATATTAAGTGGATATTAACAAATGGCAAATGACAAAAGACATTTTTCTAGAGTTGTAAATTATATCCACATTAACATACAAAGTGTTCATCGTAGTTAATATCATTATAATGGCTGCTCACAGATGTAAAAAAATATTGGCTAGTGGGTGATAAAATTGGGAAAGGCTAATTTTATTCCAAATTTTCTTAATTTATGCCTTTTTTCCCTCATAAGTTAATTCAGATTCTCCAAACTGCTCATATATGCTAATAGACTTATTAGAAATAACACTTAAGAAATGATTGTGAAATATTATGCAATACTCAAAAAATACTATTTCAATAAAATGTTGGTCACCACTAAAATACACGGCCAGCTTCAGAGAGCATTTCACAGCAACCCATCAATTTGGTGACAGATAGGAGATTTTGACCATATTGATAAACATGTGTCTCATCTTCCTCAAATCTGCACTCAATGAGATGTAAATCTAACAATTCATTTAAATATTTGTCATTTCATATGAGATAAAATTATAGAACCACAGTTCAACATTTTCAAAATAAAAGTTAGATAATCTGAAACTACTTTTTCAGTCTGCCATCCAAATTGAAAAACTTCTACCACGTTTCACATTCTTCATACCTGTCATTACTCCTGGGTCCAGAGCAGGATAGAGCAACCACACACAGTGGTGTCTCGCATAACGAACGCCTCGCACAGCGAACTTTGGACAGGTTTTTCATGAAACCATCGGCCAAAAAGCAGAAAATGGATGAAGATGTGCAAGATTCCGTAGACTCTACTTAGTCTGTCTTAAAATTAAAAAAATGTGTGTTTTTTTTTTTTTTAAATTATGTTTTTAGATGTATCTAAATAAAAATATGTCATCTTAGCATATTTTTTTTATGTCATCTTAGCATATTTTATGCTACAGAACGAATTATTTTTTTTAACATGTATTGTTATGGGAAAACGCGTTTCACATAACGAACTTTTCGCATAACAAGCTTGCTCCTGGAACGAATTAAGTTCGTTGTGTGAGGCACCACTGCACTTGCATAGAGCAATCAGTAGCTTGTTACATAGTTGATGTGAGATTTTTAGTTTATCTGCAGAGAGGCAATCTGGCTTGCTCCAGAGTAAAGACCAAAGAGTGTGGGAATGTCTTCATGAGCTCAGACCTAGGAAGCAGATGTTTGGCAGGTTATCTAAAACATGGAGGTCAGGAAAGACAATGTCTAAAGGTAAGTATGCAAAAGAAGGTTTGTTAATGGTTTTGAATACCAGAAATGATGTTTTGCATTGGTTTGTTTGTGTTTTATTTTATTTTTTATTATGGAAAATTTCAAATCTATACAAAAGCAGAGATTAATAAAAAGAGCACTTATGTTGATTATCAGCTCCATCAATTATCAACATTTGCAAATTTTGTTTTATCTTCCTTATCAATCCCATCTCTGGAATATTTAAAATAAATTCAAAACAAAGAAGAATTTTAAAAAATCATTATACTTCATGTGCACATCTAATAAATGTAATGAGTCCTTAATATTATCTAATACTAAGGCATTTTGTTTTTAAAATATCCACATTTTTTAATATGTGTCTTAAATCTAAAATAATTTATAACCATTCCTCCCTGTCCTTCACTTTTATAAAATTCTATCTATCTCTTTAAGTAATTTGGTCATTTGTTTTGTAGGACTCTGACACTCTAGATCTGGTTGACTGCCATTCTGACATGTCATTTAATATGCTCCTCCTTTCCTGTATATCCTATAAACTAATTAGAGCTAGAAATTTGAGTAACATCAGGTTCATTTTTTTTTTTTACAAGAATACTTGATATGTTATTTATTTAATAAAAGTATTTGTTTTTATTTTATAGGCAGAGAAGTTATTTAGTCTTTTTAAACATATCTTCTGAAGCGTTTGCAAATGTTACATTTTGTTGTAAAAAGCAGACATTAGGAAAAGTAGAGACACACTTCAGAAGGGACTCAAGGCCAAGAGAAATATCACAAAGGTAGTGACAATGGAAGCATAGATACTGTGTGGTGGACTCCCACAGCACTTAGGACTGATTCCATTTGGGACATGAGAGAAGACTAGAGGATGTTTTGAACATGGATAACTGAATGTTGATACTGTTACCTGACAGCAAAAGTATAGGGCATATTTTAGAAAGAAATTTTGGGTTTGGAAAACATGAACTTCTGGAGCTTTAAGAACTGAGAGTAACAGCGCCTATCCAGTAGTAGGAAATATGACGCTGGGTCTAAGGAGTGAGGTTGACACTGGAAACAGCTATGTGAGAGCTGAATCGCTGTGCAGCAAGTGAGCAAGAAATGGGGAAACAGGAAAACTAAAGTTATGAAAATAGACTACCGTATTTTCCGGTGTATAAGACGACCCCTTAATTTTTTACAGTTAAAGCATAGGTTTAGGCCTATATTCGCTGTATAAGACTACCCCCCACTTCCGAGGCAACACCAGTTCTTTTTTTAATAGACCGCCTCTCTGATTCTGGCCAATCTGAGCAGGCTTTTTACTAGAACACAGTGTACACATTCTGTACCCAAAGCTACACTGTGTTCTAGTAAAAAGCCTGCTCAGATTGGCCAGAATCAGAGAGGCGGTCTATTAAAAAAAGAACTGGTGTTGCCTTGGAAGTGGGGGGTAGTCTTATACAGCGAATATAGGCCTAAACCTATGTTTTAACTGTAAAATTAGGGGGTCGTCTAATACGCCGGAAAATACGGTACTAGCTAGATAACTTTGGTGGTGAAAGAAAGGAAGAAGTTACCTAACTCAACTATTTAAATGAGAAGAAAGAATTTTAGGATTAGAGGACTAGAAACAACTGAATATACATGAGTAATGCGAAAGTACTCCAGAGATTTGAAATAATTGAGATAACAAGGAAATAAAATGTGGATAAGACTTAAGGTACAGGTGAAAGGGTTAACCTTGAAAAGTGGTAGCTGATTCTTTGATTTAGAAGCAAAGGAGAAATAAGACACAGGCAGAGGAGTTGAGAGATGCTAATTGTCTCTATCTCTGCAGTGAGGTGGGAGGCAGGGGCTCTGAGAGTGAGGGGCCAGGGCCTGGGCCAGGCCTGAGAGGGATGGTCAGTGTTTTCTCACTTTGTGATGAATGAAAAGGAAAGCTCAAATGTAAAAAGATTGCTTAGCAGAGAGGATCTAGCTGCTGTTGTAGTTATATATTTGTAAAGGTAAGTAAAATATATAAATGAGCCAGTTAGTGATTAGATTAAGCAATAAAAGGAAGAATTTTTCATATGGTGAATTTTAAAAATTATTTTAAAATATCTCTTTACAATGGTGCCCACAGACCACTTGCATCAAAATCACCTGGGCTACTACTTCATCCAAAATATGTAGTGGCAGAACCTCTGAGTATGGTGCTTGGAATCTGTATTTTAAATCCTGCAGATGAGCCAAATGCACATTTATGGTTAAGAACAAGTGCCAGAGTATATTCTATTATTCTCTCAAGTCCAATCTTCCATCTAAAAACTCAGTCATGTGTTATGGAAACAATTAAAAACAAAAATCTCTCAATCCGGAAATCCTCTCCACAAAGGCGGTAGAGATAAAAACACTTTTATCATTGAATAAACATTAAGCTGGAATATGGTGCTCATCATAGGCAATCCACCAAGAGGTTGCAAAAACAGAAATAAATCTCATTCTTTTATTAGTGTATAGCCAAACAGATGCAACCCATTACGGATATGTTTTCAAGATAAACAACAATAAGACCTGAAGTAGGAGGACTTGACACCACCATTTGTCACATATGGTTTATCCTAAAATTACTTGATAATTCTCTTAGTGTAATGGCTTTATCCAGAGGAAAAATAAAATCCGAATATCTTTATGAAAGGAGGTACTTTTGCCATCTTGAAGCAAGGATCCCACTGAAGTTAGCTTCTCACCCTCCCACTGGGTGCTTTCTTTTTTGATATTTACATTTTCAAGAGATACTTCCCAGGTCTTCAAAAAGACATTTCTAGGTCATGGAACTGACAAAGACCTGTCTAATTTTCCCACAGGATTTACATACATTTCAAGGAGAGGAGAAAGTACTTACAATTATGTTTTCTGATGTAAATGATCTAAAAAAGGGAGAAGTCCTTTCCTTTTCTTTTTTCCTTTTTTTTCAACAAGGATAACTAAGCCTTTTATTTTTAATTTCCGTTTGTCTTTGTAAATCTTAACATTTTTAGTACTGTCTGGCTTAAACAACAACCTATACACACATACACACAACATTTGAAATCCAGACAAATCAGGAATTCAGGAGAGGCTTTAAGTTTATATGGGTACCAGAGGCCCAGTGCACAAAATTCATGCATGGGTAAGGGTCCTAGGCCTGGCCAGTAATCAGGACAAATCCGTGGGGTGACCTGTAGGGTGATCAGGGGGTCCCAGCTGGCACCCACCCTGGTTGGCCTGGTGCTGCCCACTTGCCAGTACCAACCCCAGCCCTTGCCAGTCACCTCCCTTGGCTGACTGGGGCCTGGGTGCTGCGGGTAGCTCCTGTGTTGAGCATCTGACCCCTGGTAATCAGTGAATATCATAGTAACTGGTTGTTCCACTGGTTGTTCTGCTGTTTGGTCAATATGCATATTAGACTTTTATTATATAGGATTACTTTCAAGTAAGTCTATTTTTGTAGGTCATTTGCAAAAGATCAGAGTGAGCTAATAAAGCCTAGAGGTTAATTGCTAACTCTCCTCTTGACTCACTTTACCATATCAAGATCACTCTTGATGTCATTAGGAGCTTCAGAAGCAGTTCAGCTACTGAGCAGTGGGCTAGAATGAGAATGAGTCTGGTATAGGAGAGGGGCTATCTAAATGCAAAGTAATGTTAATAATGAGAGCAATCATTTCACCCTATCTGACCTTTGTGTTTCATGGCATTAGAACTATTTTCTTTAATTTCCATGGCATTTATCCTTGAGCCAAGGGAAATACCATGGTCTAATTCATTTCCAATTTAAAGGGATAATATTTAATTTTAAGATGGTTAACTATTGGCTTTCCAAATTAATAGCAGGGAATAGAGATATGCCCAACTAACATTATAGTGCTCTTTCCAGTAAAAAACACAAACCACAGTTGACTTTGAGGGTATCAAGGAATTATTTGACCAGAGTGAAATACATAGATAATTGCATTTGACCTCTGTTACTGATGGGTACCTTCTGGAACTAGACCCTTTTGAGGACAAGTTGATAAGGGTTAACCTAAACTTGCAGATTTCTAAAGAAGTCTTTAATAATAAAGGTACAACCAAGGAGAGATTAGGTTTATGGTACCATAACCTTTGAGGCCTGACACTGTTTTATGGTGACTAACCAGTTATGGGAAACTGAATGTATACCAGTGTCACATAACTTATCATTAATAAGGAAGAAAATAATAGCTTCCACATATTGAATGCTAGGGAAATTACATAATTCTCTCTTATATTTCTTAAAACAAGCATGCAACACAATTTTTTGAAAATTTTTATGAGTTTTTTTTTTAGGCAAACTAATAACATATGTCAGGGAGCAAGATCTCAACGTTTTAGAAAATAATAGTATTGCATTTTCTTTCATGCATTTGAAATTGAGGGAATGTCAGGAAAATAAATCCATTTATTTCAAGAGCAGAAGGGAAAGGGAGAGAAAGATAAAAACATCAAGGATGAGAAATAATCATTTATTGGCTACTTTTTGAATGCCACCTGTTGGGGATCAAGCTCACCACCTGGGAATGTGCCCTGACCTGGAATTGAACTGTGATCTCCTGGTTCATAGGTCGATGCTTAACTACTGAGTCATGATGGCTGGGTGCAAACAACTTTTTAAATTGAAGAATAGAATGCTGCCAAGTTAGCAATTGATGAATAAAATAAATTTATAAAATAAAAAATTGACTTTTTTAATCAAACAATGATGCCTAAAAGTGAATTTTAAATAGTTGAAACAATGATGTATATAAACAAAAATAATCCAATTAAAGATGGGCTCCAAACCTGAAAAGATATGTGAAAATTGTTGAACCTCACTATCATCAGGGAAATGCAAATCAAAACTACAATGAGACATCATTTTATAGTTGTTTGTATGGCTATCATTAAAAAGACAAGAGATTATAAATGCTGATAAGGATGTAAAGAAAATTGGTATAGCTGCTATGGAAAACAGTATAAAGGGTGTTTTTATTTAATTTAAAATAGAACTACTATATTATGTAGTAATTCTACTTCTGGGTGTATATTTGAAAGAAACAAAATCACTATGTAAAAGAGATATTTGCACCCTCATGTTTATTGAAGCATTATTTAAAATAACCAAGACATGGAAAAACCTAAGTGTGTATCAACAGATGAATGGATAAATTAGTTTTGATATCTATCTATCTATTATATTTCTATATCACCTATATTTATATCTATATTTATATCTATATTTATATCTATATCTATATCTATATCAATATCTATCTATCTATATCTATATCTATCTATTCATATATACAATGGAATACGATCCTATCTAATGAAAGAGAAACATGCTAATAGGCCGTACCTCCACTATACCAAAAAGCCACACACCTAGCCAATCAGGAGTGAGTATGCAAATTAACCCTACCAAGATGGTGGTGGCAACAGAGCTGGAGCAAGCAGAAGACTTAGGTTTCCCCTGGTGATGCCCTGCCCTGGCCTGCCCTGGCCTGCCCTGGCCTTTGCTCAGGGCTACAAAGTCTCAATTATAGAAGATACATAAATACCAGATACCTGCTTCCAGCCTATGCTTGGGTCACTGGGCGGTGTGGCCAGCCTGTAAACCAACACAGGCCCCTTGCCCAGGCTGCTCCATGCCCCAATGGAACCCCCACCCTGATCCCGGATACCCTTTAGGGCAAACCAACAAGCCACCACCTGTGCACCAGGCCTCTATCCTATCTAATGAAAAGGTAATATGCAAATTGACTGTTACTCTAACATACAAGATGGCTGCCCCCATATAGTCAAAGATGGCTGCCCCCATGTGGACACAAGCTGGCTGCCACAAGATGACCAGCAGGGGAGAGCAGTTGGGAAGAACCAGGCCTACAAAAAAGGGAAGTTGTTAGAAATCAGGCCAGCAAGGGAGGGCAATTATACCCACACTTGCTTCCCCAAATCCTACAGGGACCAGGCCTGCAAGGAAGGGCAGTTGGGGGCAATCAAGCCTGTAGAGAAGGGCAGTTGGGAGGAACCAAGGCCTGCAGAGGAAAGCAGTTGGGGGAGACAAGGCATGCAGGGGAAAGGAGTTGGGGGGTGACTAGGCCAGCAAGGGAGGGCAGTTAGGGATTATAAGGTCAACAGGGGAGGGCAGTTGGGGAGGACAAGGCCTTCAGGGGAGGGCAGTTGGGGGCAATTGGGCTGGCATGGGAGCACTTAGGCATCAATTAGGCTGGCAGGGGAGTGGTTGGGAGTGATCAAGCTGGCAGGCAGAAGCAGTTAGGAGCAATCAGGAAGGCAGGGAAGTGAGCAGTTGGGAGCCAGCAGTCCTGGATTGTGAGAGGGATGTCCAGTAGATCAGGCCTAAACGGGCACTTAGAGATCCCTCTAGGGGTCCCAGATTGGCAAGGATGCAGGCTGGGCTGAGGAACACATCCCTGATGCATCAATTTCATGCACAGGACCTCTAGTTCATTTATTAAAAAAAGAAGAAAATCCTGACAATTGTTACAACATAGATGAACCCTAAGGGCATTGTGCTAAGTGAAATAAGTCAGACAGAGAAAAACAAATAGACAAATACTATATGATCTCACTTACGTGTGGAATCTTAAAAAATCACATAAAAAGAGATTACAATGAGAAGCGGTAATGAGAGGTGGGAGTAGATGGTGAGAGAATTGGATGAAGGGTGAATAAAAAGTACAAACTCCCAGTTACACAATAAATAAGTTCTGGGATGTAATGTACAATATAGTAATGATAGCTAAGTAAAATCTAAAAGTTCCCATCACAAGGAAACAAACATTTAAATGAATAATAGTGTTCCACAGGAAATAAAAGAGAGAATCACCTATTTAATCAATATAATGCATGGGGAATGAATTATAAGCAAAATGAACTGTCTGGTTTTGTGTTAGGCTTTGCTTAACCTTTGCAATGTTCTGTATCCCAAAATAAAGTAGGAGTAAATCTATACTAATAAAAGCCTAGGTGGTCCTCATGCATGACTTCATCATAAGATGGCCACCAAAAAATGGCCACTACAAAGATAGCTGCCACAACGATGGCCACTACAAGATGGCTGCCACAAGATGGCCACATGTACCTGGGGGTCCCATGCTCTGCGTGGCATGGAGGAGGCTGGTCCTGGTGGAGGAGGCAGTCACAGCAGAGAAAGGCAGTTGGGGGCCACCAGGCCAGCAGGAAGGGCAGTTGGGGTCCATCGAACAGCAGGGGAGGGAAGTTAGGGAGTCAATCAGGCTGGCAGGCAAAAGCAGTTAGGGGAAATCAGGCAGGCATACAAGTGAGTGGTTAGGAGCTAGCAGTTCCAAATTGTGAGAGGGATGTCTGGCTGCCAGTTTAGGCCTGGTCCCAGTGGGCCTAACCCAGCAGTCGGACAGCCCCCAAGGAGTCCCAGATTGGAGAGGGTACAGGCCAGGTTGAGGGACCCTCCCATGCATGAATTTCATGTACTGGGCCTCTAGTAATGTAATAATTACCCTAGAGAATATGTTCTTGACCTCTGTGCAGATAAGAAAGACCAGTTCCCCTGCCTTCTTCCTCTGTAGTGGTGTTTTGCTCTCTTAAGTTGTGAAGAGTTTGCCTACTTCCACTATGCACCTGTGACTGAAATTATTGCACCCAATGAGGCAGAAGAACTGATCCAGGCAGCAGTTGCTGATCACATCCTGATTAATCTACAGTGATAAAGTGCAGTGGAGAGAAGAGTAATTAGTCAGCAAGTTCAGTGGTTGAATAATTCAGCACCTACCTTTTTTTTTTTTTTTTTTTTTTTTTTTTTACTTTAATAACAAAGTTCTTTATTGAATGAATTTTTCACTTCCTCTGCTTGTAGAAGCAAAACCCATATGCTTTTTTTTTTTCTTCCTGAAAAAGATGCCAAGCTCCTCTGATTTGGGGATGCAAGTGTGGGTATACATGTGCAAAGTTTGCCACAGTGTTCCTACAGCACTGAAACAACAGCTTGCATTTGCTAACAAGAAACAGATGTGAAAAACTGAGATGGCAAGAAACCTGTTCAATATAGAGAGGAAACCTGAGTTCCTAATCCACTTTAAATTCTTCATCAGCTGCTGGCATTTCATGTAAATGAAATATCAATACCCCTTCAGGACTTCTTGCTCTTCTAGCAACAAAACCTCAATTGTTTAAAAACTTAAGAGGAATAGTAACTTTTAAAAAATGAGTTAAAGCAGCATATATAGCATATATACCATGTATCCCCTAAGCAGTTCTGTTTATGTAATGACAAATATTGCTGTTCTTCTCTTACAGGGATAGAAACAGAAATGGCATATCAATTACTCTTTAATCTGCTTAAATGGTATACATTAGTTTTGGAATATCTATCAGGAAGTAAACTGTTTCCAGGTGATGTTTCTATGGCAATACAACATGATTCACTCCAGCATACAGAAAAGGCTTCTCTTATTAGCTTGGAGAGATTTTGGCTCATACGGTCAATTTTAAACCAGTGCTTCTATGAACCATGGATACAGGTGCAATGATATTTATGCGAATACCTGCGTCTGAACTGCACAGAGTCTCCATCTGCTTACAATAGACTCACCTCTCCTCCCCCCATGTCTCTGACCATAGTTTCAGAGAGTTCCCAGGGCATAACTGCCCTTTGAGATGGACTATCTCCTTCCTTCAGTTATTAAACTGCTATGGTTTGTTGAATGGAGTAGAGGTGGAGGTAAGAGAAGACAAATCCTATTCCCAAGTTTGTTTGATACATTGCTACCTAAGCACCAGAATGGATTCATTTGGGCTAAGTCTCACAAAATTTTTTCATGAATCTTTATTCACTGAGAGTGAAATCAGCTAGTTCCTCAGGAAGAAAGTCAGATGAAACACATCCATCTGCTTCATGACTCATTCTCTCTGTCTCTCTCCTGTCCCTTATCCTATAAATTTCTCCCTTATGAGCATGTGAATCATACAAATAGATAATATATATTTGGTAGGAGTATTTGATCTCACCAGACAGACTCTACCTAAGGGTTAGCTTCTGCCCAGTCAAATATATAGTTGTGATTAAGGAACTCAAGTGGTTAATAAAAGATTTGAGACTTTGGCCTCACGAGGGAGCCTCTGAGGAATGCACAAATCAGGCCCCACTCAGATCTACTGAATCAGAATCTGCATTTTAATAAGACTCTGGTAATACATAAGCATAGTAACATAAAAAAGTGAAAGTTGGACATGGTATTCATAATGATTTGTTAACTCTGTATTACGATATAGCAATGGTGCTTATGCCAACCTCAGAGGCTGTCATGCACTTGCTTGCTACTAATGACAATATGGATTAACAAATCTATCACTATTAAGGGGAAGTGATTTTAAAAAAAAACCAACTCATTGATAATGAGGGAAGATAATTAGTCTCTAAGACTAATGCATTTAAAAAAGGTTAAGTAATTAAACAAATAATGAAAATCCATTATATTCATATTATTTAATGGGTTGAATTTTCTTAATTAAAAGTCAGAATATATCTGACATTAAGGATTTGAATTTTCATCTAAAACTCTGAAAACAGGAATCATCTTAGACAGTTGGCAGAATACAGATAGGAAATACGAGCTTCAGATGGACAGTTTAGACAAATCCCTATTAATTGTGCACATTTTTTTTGTCTGTGAATCTTAGGACTTAATATTAAAAAGTTAGAAACTATGCATGCTGTTTGTGAAATAATTAAATCAAGTATATTTTAATAAACATTTGCTGAGTATTTTGTATGCACTCTGGGAAAACTCGGAGCTTTCAATGAGTTCATAATTTAGCAAGAAAGTAAATATTCATTCCTAGATATAATGTAAGCAATATAGTAGACTCACAGCTAAAGTGATGTGGAGAATCATTATGTTCCATCAGGGAAATGAGGAAAAGTCTCATTAAAGGACAATGTAGAAATAATTATTTTGCTCTCAGACTATTTCTCTTATCTGAATGCTCTCTTGGGCAGTTCACCTATTGTTATTGCTTATTATTGACAACTTGAGTATTTGGTGATTCTTAATTTTACATTTTTTACTCTGTTCTATTCTCCAAATATTAGACTCATATTTCCTACTACCTGTTATATATTTCTGCCTGAATGTCCCATATATACCCCAACCTCTCAAAAATGAGCTTATCTTTTTCCTTCCTGTATTCCTCACTTCAGAAAATAATGCACTCAGTCATGAAAGCTAGAAACCTGAGCATCAGTTCAACATTCCTTTCTCTTAATGTCATCTTTTATTCAACTTTTCATAAAATTTAGCCAGTTAGAACTATTTTATTTTCCCCAACAATTCTTTCCAAATGCTTGTATCCTACCAAACATGGTTGTATATAACATGGTACACAGAACTCTGTTGTATCATTATCAGGCTGCATTATAATTGTCTGGCTTTCTTCTATCTCCTTTACTCAACCATAATCTCCTTGTAGTAAAGGAATCTTGGTAATGTCTTTATCTTCAGAGTCCAGCACAGAGACTGATACACATAATATGTAAACAGTACATACTTTGCTTGAATTTGTTGTTGACACGAAGTAGCGTGTAGTTTAGATCTTGAAATTAGGAGAACTTATTTAAAGGAGTGGCACTAATTTTGTGTTTTCAACTCCTGTTCCTGTGCAACCTATCCTTTTTTATATTATGCACTGACCTCCAATATGGCTTTTTATACAGAATTTTACATTTTTATATAATTAGTGAAGGAACATTTTGAGCCACTGTGCTAACTACAAGCCGACAGCTCAATTTGGGGGTGTTAATAGGTTTGTTTGTATTGCAGAATACATGTGTGTAAATTATTTGAATAATTGCATTGATCTGCACTCTTATTAGTCCAGGTAATAATAAAAATGTTAAAATAAATATTTTGATATTAGTAAAAGGAAATATTCTCAAACGTAAAAGTATTGATATGAGTTGAAAGTCATTCTGTTTATCACCAGCTAGGAATACTTAGCCTCATTCAGATGCTGTTAGTTTTAAGCCAGTTGAATATGCAATTGTGGAGTACAAGAACAAAGTTAGATATACTTATTGGATATGTGAATGATATGCTGCAAAGATATTGTCAGTAATTATTAATTATGTCTAAAAGGAAAAGTATAGCCGGGACCGGTTTGGCTCAGTGGATAGAGCGTCGGCCTGCAGACTGAAGGGTCCTGCGTTCGATTCCGGTCAAGGGCATGTACCTTGGTTGTGGGCACATCCCCAGTGGAGGGTGTGCAAGAGACAGCTGGACGATGTTTCTCTCTCATCGACGTTTCTAACTCTCTGTTCCTCTCAATTCCTCTCTGTGTAAAATCAATAAAATATATTTTTAAAATAAATAAATAAATAAATAAATAAATAAATAAATAAACGAAAGGAAAAGTATAATTAGGTGTTCTAGGAATGGAACTTTATTGTGGATAAAGAAGTAAAGCGATTTTAAAAAATCTTTATTGTTGAGAGTATTATAGGCGTCCCCTCTTTTTTTCTCCAAGAATTAGATCCATCTCCTCTTGACTCCGATTTACACGTCAACCATATTCTATGAACCCCTAATCAGAACACCTTTTTATATATAGATAGATGGTTGACAGTGTGATAATATATTTAAAATATAATAATTTTAAAAAATCTGAAACAAATTCATTGCCTGATTCATAGGTGAAAGAGGTGCAGAACATTTCTCTAACCTGAATTCAATGAAATACTGTATTTTTAAAATTTCTATGAAAAGGTTGGCTTGGATAAAGTATCAAGGGAAAAATGCCATTTTGGCAACATAATGGCACATAAATTCTGTAAGGAGGCTTGCCATCTTAGACATAATTGGTATCTTTAAACACAAAGCACTAAAAATTCAACATCTAAAAGCATTTATTCATTGATTTTTGTTGTTGTTTAATAATGGGTTGTTTAATAATCAAGTATTCATTGATTTTTGTTGTTTAATAATGGGTTGTTTAATAATCAAGTATTGTCACAATTCAGGCCAGGGATTGAACAATAAAAAAGCTCAAAACATTTAATTATTGAGAGCATCTGATATTTAGTATCTCAAAAAAAATTTACCTGCCTTTGTCAGAAATTGCCCATTGGCAGCTTGAAGTAACTCCCCCGTCCCCACCCCCAGAGCCTCACAAATGGACACTTGGTGCTGAATAGATATCTTTAGTATCTACAATCAGGAAAAAAAAAATGTGTTCCTTGGAAGAGGCAGTGAAAAGTCTTTAGAAAACTGGGTTAGGATGGATTTGAACAGATCTCTTTTCTTACACTGCAAAAAGCCTTTAGTTTGTTGTCATATCTCCAAGTGGGATCAGCCTGTAGCAATTTCAGTTCCTTTGCAGGGGCTACACCTCTTCAGTGATAAAGCAGAAAACCTCTACATCTGGACAAAGTAATCACCACCATTTGTAAAGCTATTGTAAATGTCAATGAATTCCTCTGAAGTAAAGGTGATAAAACTCAAGTCTTCAGTTGGTTTAAGCTAAGAAGAATGATATTTCTCTTTTGTAACATTTAATGATATGTATTCACTTCGACACGTTTATGACATGCCAAATAATGCAATGATGCTTGCTCTCTATTTCCCTGGGCATACAGAGCTCCTTGTGAACCCTCTAATAGCTGAGGATTTGATGTGACATTCGGGTAGACATTGCGTTATTTTACAGAGACCGTTTTCTATAGAAAGGTTTCCGGTGATCTTGCCTGCATGTTTGCCACTTGCTCTCATTCCCTGCCATTTCTTCCTTTGCACTTTAAATCCTAATGAAAACTGAACTCTCCAGCTCCAACTAGAGCCTATTGCACACGTGTGTCATTATTTACACTGTCCCCTCCATTTTACACATTTTTCACTCTGTGCAGCTAACTCCTGTTGATACATCAAAATTCAGCTCAATGCCATCTTCTCTAAGAGGCCGCTTCTAACCAGTGGGTCTGTGTGAGGCTCACTTCCTATGCCCCTCCACCTCTCTGCCCAGTCCTTCTGATACTGTGGGCCACGTCTATCTCCCCTTATGAACTGTGATCCACTTGACAACAAAGGCCACTGCTTTGTAAATCCTCGGTGCGGTCTGTGGCTCCAGCACTGTATGTAACTGATTCATTAATTCATTGAACACTCACTGGAGCACATTGATGAATATCATAGCTTCCTGCTTTCTAGGACTTTCACTTTAATGAAAAGATGAATATACAATACATATATGATTTTTAAGGCAATAGAACAACTTACAACAGAGTGGAATAAATTAGATTGGAAATCATGGATGTCTTTGGGAAAAGGACAATGAAATCTGAGACCTGAAGGAAAAATAGGAGTTTCTCAGACAAAGACTGGGGGATGGGAAGAGAATCCCAAGCAGATGAAAGAGCATATACTGAAGACCTTGTGTAGAAAACCTCTATTAGGGCTTTAAAAAGGCTTGATGTAGGTTATCAAGGAATACTTCACATATAATACTATACAGTTCTCAAGGTACATCTTGAAATTTTAACATGAACATATGCTCATGCAATCACTACCCAGAATGCAATCACTACCCAGATTAAGATAGAGAACATTTTCGTTACCCCTTAATATTTTTCTTGTTTCTTCTATTCTAGGCTGCTCCACTCCAGGATGTAACCACTCTTCTGGCTTCTATCACTCTTAGTAATGCTTTTAAAGAACTGAGAGAAGTTCAGTGAAACACATGTAGGGAGCAAGGGGGATAGTAAAGAGTGGGAATGCAGAGGCAGGTGGGCGGCAGAGCATAAGATCACAGGCTTGACGACCAGGTTCAAGATGTGGCCTTTTGACCCAAGTAAGTAAGCTATGGAAGATGTGAGCAAAGAGGTGAGATGATTGGATTCATGTATTAATGGCTGTGTTAATGAGAGGGATTAAGAATGGAAATAAAGGGATTAGCTAGGGAGTTAATGTAGTATTCCAGAATGGTAGCAAGGGCCAAGGAATATCATGAGGATGGAGAAATATCAATAGATTGAAGATATATTTTGAAGTAAGTAGGCACTCACTAAACCTTTATTAAATTTAATTCTACTCTTTTAGTAAAGAGCATCACTTAAAAACCATGTTGACATTTAAACAGTTAATGTTGCTGAAGGCTCATAGAGATGCTGCCTCAACTGGAAGTTGTAATTATTATTTTCTATGTTAATAAAGTATACTTCATTATGAATTAACTTTCTGTTTCTATCTACAAGGGAAATATTGCTTGGAATTTTCCATAATAACTAGCTGAATGCTGCCTTTTGGTCACGAAAAAAAATTTTTTATTTGTTTTGTAGAGTTTAAAATTATTATTAAGCATAGGTGTTTCCATATTGACTTATTCAGATACTCAAAATACAATTCACTTTGCCAGCAAAAAAAAAAAATAATAAAAATGAATAGAGGTTAAATACTCCAAAGAAATATTCCATTGAATACCTCTACCCCTATATTAGAATTGAAGTATTTAAGGAAAATAATTCTATGCCAAAAACCCCTGAATAACATTTACTTTTTCTTAGGTGAACATCCTATCATTTAACAAAAATATTTTTAATTTGCTTGTATTCTTTTCTTTTTTTTTTTTTTTTTTTGTGAACAATCAATCGCATTTCTCCACATAGTCTACTCTGATTTTGTTTGTGATCGCAGTCTGGAAACCTGATGAATGCTTTGCATTCTTTATCAAAGTGGTAAAACAGAGTGTAAAAAACCGGCAAGGTTACTGCATTAGTTTCCTAGAGCTGCCATAATGAAATGCCACAAGCGGGGTCATTAAAACATTGGAAATGTATTTTCTCACAATTCTGGAAGTCAGAAGTCCAAAATCAAGGTGTCAGCAGAGCTATGCTTCCTCTGAGGCTCTGAATATAATCCTTCCTTTCCTCTTCCTAGCTTCTGGCGATGGTTTGCTGGCAATCTTTGGCACTCCTTGGCTTATAGAAGCCAATTCTCTGTCTTCATGTGATGTTCCCTCTGGGTTTCTGTGCCTTCACATGGCATTCCTTAGGACACCAGTCATATTGTATTAGAGACCTCCCTACTCCAGTATGACCTCAACTAACCTACTTATATTTGAATAACCACCTTTCCAAATAAGGTCACAATCTGAGGTACTGGGGCTTATCATTGTACTTTTTTTTTTTTTTTTTTTTTTTTTCCTGGATGGAGGGCACAATTCAACTTTTAACAGTTACCAAAACCAATAAAAGTAAATGCCTTTGCCTCTGGCAAGTTACCTCGCAGGACACCTCTTCACTTTCTACACATATTTCTTCATTACATGTAGAAAAGTAACAAAATAGAGATATTAAAAGCTTGTTTGTATGTGTGTGTGTGTGTGTGTGTGTGTGTGTGTGTGTACCTCCACAAACCTATAATGGATCCCATCACTTGCTAACCCTACAGTCATGGAAAACTGTGCAAATTGTGTTTAACATTTCCATACCTAGTTCCTTTTATTGAGGCATAGTGATTGGTAAACTTTTCTTTGACTAGTCTATGCATATTTTTGCCATACCAGAATACTATTTTTCATTTTCTTTCTCTATTGGAATTTAATATAGGTAAAACAAAATGGTATTCTAATGAATAGCTTTTGTTTCTACATCCTGGGTAAGATAGGTTACTAAATATCAAAGTGCTCAACAATTTTGGCTTAGGATGGATTTTAACTGTTTTTCCCTTATGATGGGAACATACATCATGTGGTGAGCCTTACTACTCTAGACAGGAGATCTGAATAATTCAGTTACTTTAGTTCTGAATTTCCTCAGAAACCTGATTTTCCCCCCCACTAAATTCTCTAATCATTTGATAATACCCAGCCAACATTTAACACACATCCCTATGAGGGAAACAGAGATAAACTACTCCCTATACCTAAAGATCACTTCCTGAATAACTAAATCAAAGATTGCTTTTCCTGGCTCCTTTTCTTCTATACCTTTCACTTTGGATTATGGTGTATTCAAACACAGGAATGAGTTGAACAGATTGAGAGGGCAAATAAATATGTCAGGGGATATTAGAGTCATTCTTGTATCCTCTACTGTGCTTTTATGACTTATATTTGTTTTTTTGTGTATTTTTATTTCAGCTGAAAGAGACATCAGTGTCTACTGTGGGGTGCAGGCCATTACAATGAAGATTAATTTTTGCACAGTACTTTTCTCCGGTTATTCTGAAACAGATCTTGCCCTGAATGGAAGGCATGGGGATTCCCACTGCAGGGGGTTCATCAATAACAACACCTTTCCTGCTGTGGTTATTTTCATCATCAATCTCAGCACCTTGGAGGGCTGTGGCAATAACTTAGTGGTAAGATTCGTGTAAAATAGTGTGCTGGGTTTGAGGTCATAACTGAAAAAAAAAAAATCCAATTCCATGAAATAACCAGAAGTTCAATCTATCTTTCAAGAGAAAATTCCAATAAAACTGAACAAATCACTTTCCTTTGCCTGCTTGAGGTGTCTGCTCCCAAACATACAATTTTATTTTTTCAAAAATGGTTTTCTTTATTGTAGCTGGGCAGTTGAGGGACCTGAGAGGGGCTGTGCTACTCTGAGCAACATTATTTTGTGTGAATGACATTGATGAATATTTCTCTCCAGTCTGTCATTAGCTACATTCCTCATGCTTTTTATGGGAGTATCTTATCATACAGAAATTATTTATTCCAGTGAATTTGGCAATGAATCCCTTGGCCTATTGCTTCTTAGTGACCTCATTCAGAAAGAAAGATAAGGGTAGAAGGGAATTTTTAGAATTGTCTAGGTTTTTTTTTTTTTTGTTTAACATTAAATAATTCACACCAATGTTTTGTAAAAGAGGGCTGTCAGCATATCCAGTGTGAAATTCTCCATTGTGTGAGGCTGTCCTTTGAATTTCCTAATGCTTATCATTCCCAATCTTACCCATGAAATCCCAGTAGCACTCTTTCTAGTCACTGAGAATATCAAAACATCACTTCAAATATTTCCACCCAGAATAAGAACTACTAGTATGAGTCTATGCTGTTCCTTTACTTATTCATGCATTGAACACCAAAAACAGAATTGAATAAACTATTGGCTCTCCTGGGAATTAAAATTAATTGAAGTAAAAATGTTATGATCTGAGATTCATTTTGTACTTTTTTTTTTCATTTTGCTTACTTAAATACAATATTATTGATAAATCCTAGCAAAGACAAAAATGAACTATGATGAGCAAGGTCTCTTAGCCTAGTGAAGAAAGAGAAATTGGCTTTTCCTCTTCATACATTATTGTTTGGGATTATGGGGGAGGCTTGCTTATTCTGAGGGCAGAGTTTCTAAGACTTGGTGAGAGAGAACGATAGGAAAAAGAGACTTTTTTATCTCCTCCCGGGGGTCGGTTAAAATATTGTGCCCATGACCCCACAGCTTGAGTATTGTTGACTCTTTATTAAAAGCATTTATTCATCTCTCTGAGTTGTGTGCAGAGAGGTTATGAAGTGGCCTAAGGGGCAATGGTGCAGGTTGATTATTACATGTCTGTTTCCTGGTGGAGAGAGCAAGCCCATGTCGAGAGCAGCGGCCATTGCTCTGCCCCCACCACAGCCCAAGGCCTTCCTTCACTAAGCTTTCTTTTCTGGATTAGTCTTGCCCTGCTTCCTAGAAAACAATTCAGGTGAAATTCCAGGCAAAGCACGTGTGTGTGTATTTCACAGACAGAACTGGTATGCTTAGCGAGGGGTCAGATAAGTGGTGAGAGGAGAGGAAAATCTTCTTGTTTTCTGATTTTGTCTTTGATGTCACCAGCATTGGAGTCTATTCCAAGGATAATCCTTCATGGAAAAAAATTAAGTAGACTAGTAATTACTTGAATTTGAATCAAAGTGTTCATAATGATCTGGCTCTGTTCATGAATTATGAGCACATTAGCTTTGCCCATGTGCTCCTAGGTTCATATATATCTAAAGTTTATTCTGTTGTCCAAAATTAACTACTACAGGTTTCCATAATATTTGCCACAAATATTTATTGAATGTCATATAGGTATTTGACATAGTGAAAGAGGCTTCATTCCTCTATGATATTATGAAGGTCAAGAGCATTACCTTATTATGATTATTCTTAATATGGTATGGTAGTTCTTAAATTTTAGTGGGATTGGAAAGTACAGTGAAAGTAAATCAGTCCCAGGAAAATACACACATGGACTATACTTTTGGGAGTTTGTGATCCCCCTAAAACCCATGTATGAACTATTGCCCTGGAAGGAGATAGAATCTGTATGTACCACAGAGGAAGCCTGGCTGAGAAGATCGACTCTCAGAACATTTGTGGCCTTAAATCATTTATTTAGAATTTATCTTGGGATCCCAAGATGCTGGCCTCACTGGGCTATACTGAAGATATGAAGGTGAACAAGGGGGTGTGACTATGACTGAGCAGACTGCCAAGTCAGGAGGCTGCTCATGCACTGTGGCCACTCCTATGATGGAGATAGACATTGCATGTGCAGGGGCAGGAGGGTGGCAGAAGTTTCCTAAGGAAGATGAGACGCAAGGCAGGAGTAGCATATATCATGGTGAAATGGGGAAAGAGGAGGCAGAGGGGTCCTCACAAAGCCCTGAGCAATAAGGCCCAATGGGTCTGGGGCATTATTATTAACCAAGAGTGGGAGCCTGGAGATATGAAGGTAAAGTGGAAAACAAGATCAGATTAATAGGAATCTGTTAAACCATGCCACAGAATTTGGAATTGTCATGAACATTTTCAACATCTTCAATTACTTATTGTAGCACTATGAACATATAATCTCTTTTTTATTTATGAACTGCCTTTGGTAAATATAGTTTTATTTATTTCAGACACATATAATCACTTCAAGATAGCATTATGTTTGTTTAATTTCCAATCATGATATGTTATAGTTGAAAGAGACCCTAGTAATGATCTGGTCTAATGTTTTATTTTGCATATAAAATGCTGTGATTTATACATAGCTATTTACCACCCCAACAGGTATCCACAGTCCCTGGAGCCAGTGCTTATGGAAACACAACTTCAGTACAAATAGGAAATATTTCAGGATACATTGATACTCCAGATCCACCAACAATCATCAGCTATCTACCTGGGCTTCTTTACAAATTTAGTTGTAGTTATCCATTGGAATACCTGGTTAATAATACACAGCTTGCTTCGTAAGTTGCATTTTATTCTTGGTGTCTCATATTGCCTTTATGTTTGAGTCATTTCTTATCCTGAAAGGAATTATAAAGATTTATAAGAATTTATTTAGAAGAATTTGTTGAGAGTAGCGAAACTAATGTAATGGCAACCCTATTAGGCCTTATCTATCTCCCATCTATCTAAATTGTTATGGTACATATCAAATATCAAAAGCTCAAGAGATAAAATATATGTTATATTTTATATACTTATTATATATATTTCCCTCCAAATTAAACCTCAAACTAATCAGGTGTCTGCCTCAGGTTCTCTTTGCATCCTTCAAAATAGCCCAAGAACCTAAGAACTTTAGGTGCTTGTGCAGTCCAGAAGGACCTGTCATATTTCCAGTGTGTAGAACATTCAGTGACTACCTTGTTGGGTTTGTATGCCTTCAGTCTTTGCCATGTACTCGTGGTTATATTCTGCTGTCTCAGAATCCGAGGTGTCACCTGCCCAGATGCTGATGATTGGCAAAGAAATGTGGCATGGCCCAGAGCCAAAGAGCTCCAGCCATACACTGATTTCATAGCCTTTGTTTATAGTTATGTATCATTCATTTTTCCAAAAACACATATTTCAAGACAGGGTTATTTCCACATACTATATAATAAAGCCTAATGTGCTAAGTGTCTGGCCATCTGGTCATCTGTTCAACCAATCAAAGTGTAATATGCTAATGATATGCCAAGACCACTCAACTGCTTGCTATGAAGTACACTGACCACCAGGGGCAGATGCTCCAACCAGTAGGTTCGCTTGCTGCTGGGGTCTGGCTGATCAGGACTAGGCGAGATGAGCAGTACACACTCTGGAGCCCTCCCATGGTCTCTCCCCAGCTGGCCAACCTCCTGTATCCCTCCCCAGCCCCGATCGTGCACCAGTGGGGTTCTTTGCCAAAACCAGTGCACCAGTGCGGGATCGGGCCAAAACTAGGTCTCCAACATCCCCTGAGGGGTCCCAGATTGCGAATTTGTGGACCAGGCTTCTAGTTACAAAATAAGCATTAAGATTTGTCAAGTATCTTTGACAAAATGGGATGTTCTGTAGGAAATCTTCCTTCTCCAATTCAGGGTTTTCTATCACAAAAATATAGTTGTTTAATCTTAGCTATAAGGAAATGTGAAGAACACATTTTGCATCAGATAAAAAACATTCATAGCCGATTTTAATGGCATAATGATGTTAAATATTTTGGTCAAAAACAAGTTTTTAATATGGAAAACAGGACAAGAAAGTCCTTGAGTCTAACAGAAACAGGTGTAGAAAAAAGCAGGTCTTACTCTGCCCACACTCTATCTCCACACTAACATACCTGAGCTCCACTGTGCATGGACATTCATTCAATTATTTAATAAATATTTTTTATACATCAATATGTACCATGACATGTTCAAGTAATGAACAAAGTAAAAAAAAAAATCCTTGATCTCATGAAACTTCTAATTGAATTGATGAAAATATATTTACATCAGATTCAAATTCTGCAAAAAGTATCATATAGGTAATGCAAAATGGGGGTAAAGATGCTTTCATAAATAAAAAAATATAAAGGACAGTTTATCTTTACTTTTGGCTATTCCTGCTGTTTTATTATCTATCTCTAGTAATTTAAACCATATGCCCACTCCAACCAGGCCTTACTTAAAAATATGACAGGCCTACGTAAGAATTTTATTGCCTTAAATCTAGCCTTAAGGTATAGCTGGAACTTTTAGTTTGAAATTCCATCAATGTGTTTTCCCCCCCTAAATCTATTTTAGGTCCTCAGCTGCTATTTCTGTAAGAGAGAACAATGGTACCTTTGTCAGCACTTTGAACCTGCTCCTTTATAACGTAAGTTGATGGGTGAAGGATGCTATTTTCTCTGCCACTGTTCTGAGGAACCATTTATTCAAATGCATTTTATATAAAAATCTACTTAAAGCCACATTAACTTTGTTATCCTTTGGTACATTTATCCATCTTTCCTACCATTTTCATATATCTTGGTAATAAAGGTGTTATAAAAATTCATTATTTCCTAAAAGTTGATAAATGACTTAAATTTATTTCATAAATGTGATTCTGCATAGTTATTCTAAGTGTCTCTCTACTTTCTAGTATATATGTTTATTTATGTGTGTGTATGTGTGTGTGTGTAGCCACAGTCAGGGCCAAGATTTGAAGAATAATAAATTTGTATTAAAAAGTTAAGAAAAATCCAAATGACACTTCTCTTGAAGGCATACTTGGTTATGAATGTGTTAATATCTTTAACATGGCTTTTGATTGATGTCAATTCTGTCACATTTAAAATAATTTGGGTTGACTACATAATATTACCTAAATGTTCATCATGTAAATATCAACAGTGGCAGCAAAATATGAAAAGTACATGGATTTCTATTTATAACTCTAACATTAATCCTTTAAATGATATTTTCATGTTGATTAAAAAAATTTATTCATACATTTTAAATGCCTGATTTAAATATCAATTTTTCAATCTATCAACCAACATTTCTGTAAATTATGAATCTGATTTTTACATTATTATTCATGTCATCATGGCACTGAGTTATAATTCACGCAACTGATTTAAAAGTCAGTGCTTTATACTTTGAATATAATGAGCTATAAATATTGTAGTAGGACATTTTCCAAAGGCATTTTAAAAATCATGTTTATAAGTTTGTAGTCTGACACCACAGAGTTATAAACAACAAATTAAAATCTATTGGAATGAAGATTGCTTTGGTTGGTGTGATTTTCTGTCATTTCTAAACTTTCTTGTGTAAAGGGCTGCTAAGTTACTTGGTTCTATAATTTCAGCAAATATGTGCTAATATCCACTCCCAATATGACCAAATGTTTATTATTATTGTGAACAATATTTTAATTCGAAAAGTTTCTATTTTGTTGATTTGTATGTATAAGCTCCTTGTGTCAAAATGACTGGTGTGGATTCACTATTATTTGTTATAATTGAGTGAAACAAGAATGATAATTTCTTGTCTTAAAAAAAGTGAAAAATATATCCACATGGCATTTTATAACCATAGTAGGGGCCCAGTGCATGAATTCATGAACCTTAAAAGAAACTGTGGGCTGCAAGGCTGCAGTGGGCACAGGGGTGGGTCTCGGCCCATCCTCTGCGCCCCATCCAGCCCCTCCTGTCTTGGCCTCTGGCAGCCCCAATCCCACTGCTGCTCCTCCCAAATGCTGATTGTGCCAGTCCCCTTGCACTCACTGACATTGTGGAGCGATTGGGGCTGGCACCAGCAGCGGGCGCTAGCTGGGCTGGCGCCATCAGTGGGTGCTAGTGGCAGCTGCCAGCCCCGATAGCCCCTCAGGAGCAGGAGGAGTTGGAGAAGCCCTCAGGGGCGATTGGGGTAATCAGCCACTGCTTTCACCTACTGATGGTGCCAAAAGATCAGGGCTGGTGCTGGGCACCAGCAGCAGGTGCAAGTAGTGGCTCCAGTGCTGGCAGCAGGTGCAAGCACCATGCAGGACCACGGCATGCAGGAGCAAAGAATTTTCAGTGACTACCAGAGGCTTACCCTAATAACAGTGACCAGCATCCCACCTTGGTCTGGAGTCCCCTGCTAACCTGCTCCACCATCCTGCTGTGGCTGACACCAGTCATGTTCCACACATGCCCCCTGGTGGTCAGCACATATCATAGTGACCAGTTGTTCAGTTGTCCCATCGTTCAGTGTATTTGCACATTACCCTTTTATTATATAGCATATCCTGTGAATTAAACTATTTCTCATTGGAAAAGCAGAAAATATAAATTTAGACATGATAATTTGAGGAAAACTACTGTTAAAGCCTTCCCTTTATTATTAAAAATAATGTAATAGTACCATTGCTAACTAGATATGATTTTTTAGAGAGTTTCTACAATCTTAATGCTAAACAAAAGCTTATAATTTAGTGATAATCTTAAAATTTTAATTCCATGGTAAAAGATAATGAATTGTTGGATATCAGACTACAGTGAAATAGGTAGTGCCAGAATACTTCTCATTTTTAATAACTTTGCAATAAAAATATTACTAATGATTGAATTAAAAATTAAATTTAAAATTCATTTAATAACCAGTTATTTAATAGAGTTCAACCATTTCCCCCCCACCAAAAAAACTTGTATTTTATTTTTTATTTTTATTAACAGACTATTTTAAGAGCAGTTTTAGGTTTATAGATAAATTGACCCTGAAAGTACAAAGAATCCCCACAGATCTCCTCTGTCTGTAGCCAACTTCTATTATTTTGGGTTATGCTTATTACAGTTGATAAAGCAATATTGATATACTATTAACTGCAGTCCATAGTTCACATTTATGTTCACTCTTAATGTTCTATATTCTGTGGGTTTTGACAAATATCTTTGACATGTGTCTACTTTTACACAAGAGTTTCCGGCCCTAAATTACTTAAAAAAAAAAAAAAAAAAAAAAAAAAAAAAACAACCACATGGGACTATAATAATATTTTGCCAAGTTATAAGACATCAAAAAGCTAGTAATTTGTAATAGAAAAATGTTTTATTATACTTTCACTAATTAATCCCAAATCTTATTTATTACTTGTTGGAAACACTAACATTTAGCTACCCAAATATAATTTTATTATAGCATTTCAAATTAAACATTATTTTAAAACCATTAAAAGTCCTATCTTCCTATTTCACATGCAGTCTCTTTTTTCTAACCTTTAAAAATGATGAAAAATTACATTATGTACTTACTACTCTTATTCTCTGGTTAGTCATTTAGAGAGGAAATTTATGCTACCCAACTGGGATTCAGTGCAATTGTTTATTTCTATGTGCTCTGGGATTCAATAAATATTACTTAGAAAAAATTATTTATAAAAAGTAATGACTATATCGACTATCATATTTTCATATATGTGAATTTGAGTTGAACTGTGACCTTATTTCTGTGCAATATAAGTATATCGTTTTTCTCCTCTGCAAAAATAGGATCTTGTGAATTTAAATTGTACCTAATTATTAGGTGTCTTATAAGCAAATACAAAAATAGTAAATCTGAAATAATGAATGTTTTTAAAAATTGAATAAAAAACTAAAATAAATGTAATTTATTTTAGAGACAATATTGTACTCACAAGAGTAAAGGCAACTATCCAAAATAGAGAACTATCTTTTAGAAGCAATTTTAGGAGGAAAAAAATGTGACGATTCATGATTAAACTACATTATTTGCAAATGACATTGCAGTATAATATTTGTAAAGAAGTAAGTTTCTTCTGGGAAATATTGATGCAAATATAAGAGAAAAATGCTGGATAGTTAGGGAAAAAATTACTTGAAAGCTGGAAAAGGGAGGGTTTAGGATTTGGCCAGTAAGTGATAAGGATGGTGAAAGAATTCACAACTGAAAGAACAGATGTAGAGAGAAGGTTTATTTTACTTTCCAGGATAGGAAAGGGCCAAGTATTGCTAGTCAGTACAGCTCAGGGAAGAGAGGGTGGCCTACTCTTTTAGGCAGTGGCTGTTATTAAGGGACAAGGAAGGAAGGGGGATTCTGTGGAAGTTGAGCAGATACCAGGGGTTGTCCTGAAAAGTTACCATTTGTTTGCTTTCTAGGAGATAGTACCACAGATGTCCTAGGGGGGTATCATATCAGTATTTCTCCCAAACCTGTAAAACAAGCTTAGATAAAAAGTTATAAATAATTTAAAAGAGGCTTGTTTAAAGGAAAGGAGAATAGGGGAACTTTCTACTAAGTAGAGATAGAGACTACTTGGTATGAATTATCCTTGTGCTGTGGAAACAGCAGGGGGAGGGGGATGCAAGAATGTAGCCTTGAGAATAACTTATCTTGCTGAAACCTGTTTGGCTCAATGGATAGAGAGTCGGCTTGGGAACTCAAGGGACCTGGGTTCAATTCCAGTCAAGGGCATGTACCTTGGTTTCAGGCATATCCCCAGTAGGGGGTGTGCAAGAGGCAGCTGAACGATGATTCTCTCTCACCTATGTTTATAACTCTCTATCTCTCTCCCTTCCTCTCTGTACACAATCAATAAAATATATTTTAAAAAAATAAAATAACTTATCTTGTAGCACAGTATGAACAGAGGAGCTAATAATCATGGGTTTAGTTACCAGGTGTTTTTTATAAATTGTGGAAGGCCACAACAAAGAAAAGGAAAAGTCTTTTTCTGTCCCTACAGGGAGTCAGAAAGATAATTAAATAAAAATACTACCTATCTGAAATGGCTAGAGGAGCTATTATCATTTAGCACAGAAATAAAGAAAATAAGTACAGCACATAATCTCTCATTTATCCAGCTTATTTGGGAATGAAATAATATTCCACATGATTATAACTTTTTAAAAAGTTAAACATACAAACTATTACTGTTTTAATTTTAAAAATTCAAAATTTGTTGCCTTTTTCCCCAGCCTTTTAAAACATGTGCTCTGTATTTTTTCTTGCTTGCTTGATAACTTTGAAATTGCATAATGAATATTTAAAAATTATTTTTGCTACAAAATAACAATAACTTCAGAGTTACTGAATTTGAGAGAAATAATTTACCTCCAGACAAAATGATTTGACAGTTTACAACTATAGTTCAAGCATTTTGGTAACTTGGAGAACATGTTGGTCTCTCTCTCTTTTTTTTTGGGGGGGGGGGGAGTGTTTCTATTAAATTTAGTAATTTGAAATTGTCAGAATAGTGATTTTAGGTAAATATTTTCCAGTGTATAGAGACATTCAATCCCCATGGCAAAGGGCTTAAACTAATGCAGATATAATTTAAATAAACTTTTTAAATAAATGAAATATTAGTTTAAGTAAACTGAATATTAACAATTGAATATGAAACAAACAAAATATTAACCATTCACTATTAACAATTAAGTATAATTTAAATTCACTTATCTCATATATTGTAAACTAGGGAAAAAAGATTTATACATGGAAAAGAGTTTGTTACTTGGATATGGTTTAGGACAGTTTTGACAAGAACTAGGAGATTAACTAGGTCCTTTTTGGAGTTGGTTTGGTAGGTATACATTGATTTGTCCCCTTTTGGATGGCATTACTGTTTTAAATGGTAAATATACTGTTGTTAGAAAGGCAATAATGTATTGTTTATTTTTTTCATCATTAGGATTCAACCTACAGTCAACAGTTAATTATCCCGAGTATAGGATTGCCTTTAAAAACCAAAGTATTTGCAGCTGTGCAAGCCACTAATCTGGATGGCAGGTACTTTCACACTCTTATCTTTTTCTGGTTAAAACATTTTTGCTGTTTTATGAATCAGCAAAACTTCATGAATCACAAAGTTAACTCATTCCTTTCAATTTCAAAAGTACTGTCATTGCCACAATGTTTGATCATGCTACTAAACAGAAATAACAAATTACAAAGATTAAGGGGTAACACTCATTTTTATGTCATTAATTGGAAAAACAGCAAGTCTTCCTATAAAGAAGGAGAGGTAGTGACTGGAAGAGGGAATGGGAAATCTGAGATGCCAGAATATTCTGTTTTTTGTTTTTGTTTTTGTTTTTTTTCTCCTGAAAGATGATTAATCAGATGTTATCATTTTGTGAAAACTTATGATTTGTGTGCTTTTCTATTTGTATGTTACTATTCAATTAAAAGGGTTTATTGAAAACTTAAAGAACTCTCTTCATAAGAATCTTGACCAAATTTGTATAAAATAATCCTCAGAAACATCTATGTAAAGAAAAACCACCAAAAAAATCATTCCATTTCCATATGATACTTAGAAAATTTAGAATGATAAAAATTGAAAGAGAATTCAAACACTAAAGATCCAATCCTCTCCTATAAAAATGTAATATGTAAAAGTCTTATTTTGGGTTTCTCACATATTATTACTTAAACTTTGTATCCTGAAGATATTATTATACTTTAGAAATTTGGTTCGTAGTTTCTCTCTGTCTTCTTTTTTTTTAAAACATATTTTATTGATTTTTTACAGAGAGGAAGGGAGGGAGATAGAGAGCTAGAAATGTCGATGAGAGAGAAACATCGACCAGCTGCCTCCTGCACACCCCCCACCGGGGATGTGACCGCAACCAATGTACATGCCCCTAACCAGAATCGAACCTGGGACCTTTCAGTCCGCAGACCGATGCTCTACCACTGAGCCAAACCGGTTTCGGCCATGTGTCTTCTTTTATTGGCATTCAATTCCCATGGACTAGTAATTTTTATAACACCAGAGTAGAAATGAAGTAATGTACAAATATAGGCATAGTCTGGCTTTGTGGAGGAAGGCCATGTCTTTGCCTCACGGCTTTCTTCTATCCATCGCCACTGATTCTGGCATAATGTAGTGCGCGAAATTTACACACCGAACTCCTTTGCTGTATGTGGCATTGTAATATTCTTGTCATCTGTTAGAGACAGTAACTTTTGGAAACAAACTACCATTCTTCACAGTGAACTTAGGAGCGTCTATGCAGCTCACTTTTGGGTTTTGTTTTCTCAGGCTTTGACCCTTCAGTTGCCTTGTACACACAGCCATTTGATGTAGGATGGCAACTTATTACAGATTTTAAAACACCTTTGAGTTTAGGAGAATGTCTTAATCAATAAGAATCTTCTGCAAATAACTAACAAAAAACTATATTTCATGGGTTAAGACAGGTGTCAATATTTACTTGCCTTACCCAAAGGAGTTGTGACTCTAGATTTTGTTTGCCTCTTCCTGCAGATGGAATGTCTTAATGGATTATTGCTACACAACCCCATCAGGGAATCCAAATGATGATATTCGGTATGATCTCTTCCTTAGGTAGGTGTCTAAGTCCTGCATTGATAGCAAAAACTAAATTGTAGGTAATTGAATTGGAAAATACAAGCCATTGATATAAATTATAGGATACTTTTATATAATAGTTTTTAAATGTAAAGTTTTACATTTTGATCTTTTATTCCTTATAAAGCTGTAAATATAAAAGTTGAGACCAGTTTTCAGCAGGAAATGCTGATGAGGCTATTGTTGAATGAGAGTTGCAAGTAAGTTAGGTTCATCAAAGATGCTTTATTCACGTGTAGGATATATGGGAATATTTCACTGTCTTAGCAAAAGCATGGCTAGGCTATTATTGTCAATAAGAGAAAGGCAATGGGGGGGTACTATTTATTCACAGTTACACTTGACTCTTCGCAAATCAAAAGGAGAGTAAAGTTAAAGTAATGGTCTAGATAATTTAGACCCCAAAATGCTTTTTTCCATTTATCAGTATTTAATATGAAAGTATAAAATAGCCTCTTATTCATTTTTTTTTTATTAGAGCCAGTAACTTCAACTTCATTCCCCAATAGACAGTGATAGAGTGAATGTAATCTAAATTTGGGGAAAGGGGACATTGATCATAAAAACATTCAATCATCTCAGTTCCCTTTCAGCATTTTTATCTGATAGCAGAACAGACTTGAGAGTCAAGCAATGGCTTCTAATCATCCTTACAAAATGCACTTGGCTCAGATCACTGCTGTTTATTGACACACGATGAGAGTAATATGATGAGAAACCAAAAGAATCTATTTTAATGGCTAATCAAGGTGAAGATGATGTTCAGAGGTTATGGTCAAACTGATACTCATATTGTATTGCTGGAAGTGTTAATTTGGGCAATATTGTTGAGAAAGGTTATCAAAATCCTTAAAAGATTTCATGTTCTTTGACTTTATGTTTACAAATTGGAAAGCATATTCTAAAATATTGATAATTTTCTGGTCTATCAGTGCTATTTAAAATGGTAAACATGGGAACAAACTGGATGTTCAGCAATGAGGAAATGGCTAGGTGAATTACAGAGAACCAGTAAATTGAGAGCTCACCCAGGCACTGCAATCATGTAATTATTTGTAAAATAGAAAAAAAAAATGGTTGGTTGTATTTTGCTTTCTCCCTTTCCATCTTCTTGGTGTTTCTATATTTGAAATATATAGTTCTTAAAATTTAATTGTATTAAGTATAAAGTGAAAGAATCATATCTGATTATATGTACAGCTAACTTCATTTATGTTATATATGATAGAAAGGACTGTAAGGAAATACATAAAATGGTTCATGGAGATTACTAATGCATGATGAAATTGTGGATAATTTTGTTCTGAGATTTTTCTTTTTCCAAAATGTCTATAATAATCACAAATTGCCAATGTAGAACACAATTATCAGACTTCTATCTGGTATGATCCTGGCTTCAGTTTAGTTCTCAAACTTTTCAGTTTTCTTGTTGGAAACTATAGAAGAGTGTGATGAGTAACTAAGAGAGATCTCCAAAATGCCATTTTCAGTAAAACTAGGAGGAAAGAAAGCCCATAGAAAATCCAAAATATGATAGTGCTAATAAAAGCACTTAAGATTAAGAGAAAATGGCCGAAACCAGTTTGGCTCAGCAGTAGAGCGTCGGTCTGCGGACTGAAAGGTCCCAGGTTCGATTCTGGTCAAGGGCATGTAGGTTGGTTGCAGGCACATCCCCAGTAGGGGGTGTGCAAGAGGCAGCTGGTCGATGTTTCTCTCTTATCAACGTTTCTAGCTCTATCTCTTTACCTTCCTCTCTGTAAAAAATCAATAAAATAAAAAAAAATTAAAAAAAAAGATTAAGAGAAAATGGTGGAATATTCTCATGAATAAACTTGAGAAACAAAGGGAAGAGAAAACTCAGTTGCACATTTACATTATTAAAAAAAAAATTGCCTGTTATAGCCCATGAATTGGGGAAACCCTTGAGGAAGGTCATTAATATTCTACATTACCCTATGAGTCCCCAAGGTAAAAACAAAACAAACAAATAAACAAACAGGTCTGGGGATATCCAACTCTTTCATATATGAATTAGAGGCCCAGTGCATGAAATTCATGCATGGGGGCAGTCCCCTTTCCCTGATCCTGAGAATCAGGCCTAAACCTGCAGTAGGACATCCCTCTCACAATCTGGGACCACTGGCTCCTAACTGCTCACATGCTTGCATGCCTGGTCACCCCTTACTGCCTCCCCTGCTGGCCTGGTTGCCCCCAACTTCCCCTCCACCATCCTGGTCACTCATTTCCTCCCCTCCCTCAAGCCAGCCTGGTCACCCCACACAGCCACTGCTCAGTCATTTAGTTGGTTCTCACTAACCCCCTGCTGGCCTGGTTGCCCCATACAGCTTGCTTGTTTAGTCATTTGGTCATCCCTCACTAATACCCCTACCAACCTGGTTGCCCCAAGCAGTCTGTTCAATCATCCATTTGGTTATTTCAGTTGCAATGATTATATATATATATATATATATATATATATATATATATATATATATAAATAGATTAAGGCATTTCTGACAATGTTCCTATATACTACAAAAGAAATGCAAAACTGTCAGAAAAAAAAATTGTTAAGGATGAATTAAACTCATTAGGAAAAATATTTTCATGTGCTGGTTGGGTAGCTCAATTGGTTGGAATGCCATCCCATACACCAAAAGGTTGTGGGTTCGATCCCCAGTCCAATTGTGTAATGGAGGCAATCAACCAATGTTTCTCACATTGATATATCTCTCTTTCTCTTCCTCTCAACATATCCTGGGTGATGATTAAAATATTGTATAATAATAATAAATGTTGCCATGAAACACATAGATTTGTAATCAAATATTCTAACAATAATTTTGTTTTAAAATTTAAGAAGTAATTATATTTATGAAGATACAATCAAAAGAACTCAGGTCAGGAAGAACAGTAAAATTTAAGGTCATGAAACTGTGAAAAGAGAATTGGGAGAATTTTAGATGAAATTGAAAAAAAAATCTCTTCCAAATGGAGGACATAGTTAGAAGGTGTGCAAAGGAAAATAGTCACAGCAGACAGTATAGTGGGGACATGGAAAATAAAAATAAGAAATTCAATTAAGAAGAAGCAAATGTGAAGGAGACAACAAAAAGGTTAGAGTAGAAACGGTAGAAATAATAGATGGCAAAGGGAACTAAATTCATGTAAATATGCATAATTGGAATCCCCCAAAGAAACCAACATAATAGAATAAAACAAACATTTAAAAATGTAGCTCAAGAATACTCTCCTAAATTAAAGAAATTTGTACCAACATAATGAAAGGACATTGAATAATATTGAAGCTTTCACAAAATGGAAACTAGAGGAACATAGTCAGAAATATAATAAAAGTGAAGATTAATTACTCGCTCTCGGAAAACTTAGTTCTGGTGGCTGATAATTAAATAAGGATATAGAAGTTTAAGTGACATAATAAATAAACTATCAATATTTATTGATAGCTAGCAATTTAAAACAATATCAGGAAACAGAAAGTCACTACCACTTGGAACTTTAAAACTTTTAAATAACATTTGGATCAGAAATGGAATTATGAATCAACACTTTAGAAAATATAAGGAATAATTAAGTTATTTAAAAAAACATAAAATAGAGTACAAGGTACTCAAATCAAGAAATAAGTGATAAAGTACAACTTCATAAAAACAATAATAAAAAACATGGAAATGAAGGTATAGCCCTACTAGATATTATCTACTTTAATAAAAGAGAAACATGCAAATTGACCATCCCTCTGCTATGTCCACCAGCCAATCAGGAGTGAGTATGCAAATTAACCCAACAAAGATGGCAGCAGCCATGGAGTTGGAGTGAGCAGGAGGCTTGGGTGGCCCATGGTGATGAAGGAAGTCAAGCTTCCCATCTGCCCTGGCCTCCACTCAAGGAGGGGCTGGGGAAACAGCCATCAGCCCCTCACCCAGGCTGGCCAGGCACCTCAGCAGGGACCCCCCACCCTGAAGGGGGTATGGCCAACCTGCAAACCACCACAGACCCCTTGCCCAGGCTGTCCCATTCCCCAAGGGAACCCCCACCTTGATCTGGGGTATCCTTCAAGGCAAACCAGCCAGCCCCGGCCCTTGTACCAGGCATCTATCTATACTAGTGAAAAGATAATATGCTAATTAGACTGGGAGACCTTCTGGATGTTCTTCCTGACAAAGCCATGGTGGTGAGACCGAGGTAGAGGCAGTTAGAGGCCAAGAGGGGAGGGCAGTTGTGGGTGATCAGGCTGGTGGGGAGGCCATTAGGGGTGATCAGGTTGGTGAGGGAGGAAGGTTGGGGGTGAGCAGACCAGCAGGGGAAGAGTTGGGGGGAGCAGGCCAGTGGGGAGGGCAGATTGGGGTGAGCAGGCCAGCAGGGAGGGATAGTTGGGGGTGATCAGGCTGTCAGGGGGGGCATTTGGGGGCGAGCAGGCTAGCAGGCAGAGTGGTTAAGGGCAATCAGGCGGGCAGGCAGATGAATGGTTAGGAGCCAGCAGACCCAGATTGCGAGAAGGATGTCTGACTGCCAGTTTAGGCCCAATCTCTGTAAACCGACAGTAGGACATCCTTTGAGGGGTCCCAGATTGGAGAGGGTGCAGGCCAGGCTGAGGGACACCACCCCCCCCCCCCCCATGTGCAGAAATTCCATGCACCAGGCCACTAGTAGTTAATAAAAACTCTAAAAATATGAATTAAATGTGATACTATGTAAGACTAGACACATAAGCTGAGAAATAGATCCAAAATGTGGGAATTTGCTATATGGTAGGCTGTGATATCACAAAGCAGTGGGTTAAACAGAGGTTTTTAAAATAGTGCTGGATAATGGATAACCATGAGAAAATATAGTACTGGATCTATTGTATACTTCACTCAATACACCATAATAAACTTTACACAGATTATTAACTTAAGTATAAAAACTACACCTTTAAAAGTGGTTGAAAAATATATTGACATAAGAAATATTTTAAAACTTCGGAATATGGAAATTCTGTCTTCAACCCAAATATGAGACACCATAAAAGAAAATATTGAAAATATAACAAAAATAAAAGTGTGTATGTGTGCACACATGCAGACACACACACACACATACTCAAACTGTGAGGAATGTCCAAAACCAAACAACAAATTAAAACAATATGCAACTTATAAAAGAAGCAAGGATGCCCTCTTCCTAACACATAAAGAACTTGTAGAAATCAGAATGGAAAGGCCAAAAATAGAAATGTGGGCAAAGGACATAAGCAGTTTTCAGATTAAGAAACACAAAGTGGCTCTAAGGCATACAAAAAATGTAAATAATAATCATATGGTAGTAGTTTATTTTTCCTATCAAATAGGGGACAATCCAAACATTTTTTTTCCATAGGCATTGTTCCTGTAGCTCTGGGGGAAAATGGGGATTTTTTTTCTTTTCATATATTACTGAGGAAGTACAAAAATGTAACAATATTTATAGAGGGCAATGTAGCAAACTCTATCAATTAATCTCACAGATATATTGCATAAATACCCTGCACATGTTCAAAATGCTGCATTATAAAGGCAACCTATTATTTACTCTGTTTGTAAAAAAGCAAAATATTCAAGGATACACAATTAGGTAACTAAATAAACTCTGTCAAGTGGAATACTATACAGCTGTGGATAAAGAATGAGGAGGCTCACTAAGTATTGATATGGAAAGATCTTTTATGGTACATTGCTAAGTAAAAAAAAAAAAAAAAAAAAAAGCAAGGTCCAAACATATAGATTGTGCTACAGCTTGTGCAAGAAGGAAGGAACAATAAGAATATGTTGCTTGTGCTTCTTTTTGTACATTCCTTGGAGAACACAGGCAAGTGGGATCACCTCTGGCAGGTTTATATGTGGATGTGACTGTGTGATTAGTATGGACAGGGTCAAAGATGGGAGGATATATATATATATAATATTTTTTATTGTTACCATGTGAAATTGCCTCTAAAAATTGACAGTAATATCATAATCAGGAACTGATCTATTTATGTTCTATGATCACAGTCATTCTTATCACCTCTGTTGAGCTAGCTTATTCTCTTATTAAGTGTCTCTAGCATGGCATGATTTTGTTAGCTCTTAATGTAGTGGGGTACTTTTTAAGACTGCAGAGATTTATTTACAAGTCCCAATGGGCTGGTAATTTCCAATAACATCCTGTTTTCACATCCCCAAAAATGCAGCTGCGACAAAGATCCGCAGACCACGGTCATTGAAAACGGCAGAAGCCAGCAGGGCCGGTTCTCCTTTGAAGTGTTCCGATTTGTGAAGCACAAGAATCAGAAAATGTCCACCGTCTTCCTGCACTGCGTGACCAAGCTCTGCAGAGCTGATGACTGCCCCTTCCTTATGCCCGTATGTTTCTGAGCAACTTTAGTCTAAACTGTCAAATTGATTTAAGCTTACTAATTTCTATAGTGAGAGTGGATGTGCATCAGGTCAAACTGTTTGCAGTAGGATTTATTCATTCATCCAGTCGAGATCTATTGAACGCCGACTTTGTGCCTAGCATTGTACTGGGAATACAGAGATGCATGCATGAATTCTGAACTCAGTAAGCTCATCCTTTAGTAGCAGAAATAGTCATGAAATGAAACAAGAGAAAAATGTTATGGCACAAGGCAGACAGAGATATGGGCTGTAGTAAGAGGCAGCGCCCATCATTGTGAGGGAGACGAAGGAGAAGATATTAGGAGGGTTGGTGGAAGAGATGAACCTTGAGCTGTGCCAGAAGATGGATGGACCCAAAAGGAAAAAATAAACCAAGACTGCAAAAGACACTTCATGCCAAAGAACGGTCAAAGTGACAGACACTGAAACAGAGTAGCCAGGGAACCTCCAGTAAGGCTGTGGAGCAGAGGGGAAGGTGAAGGAAAACCTGGGGAGGGGGCAGAACTGGCACTAGAAAGGGAGATTGCCCAGATGGCCTAGGAATCCATCTTTAAAATTAAAAATTAAAAGCTGTAAAAGTTGAGACTCTGAAGAGCTGAAAGCCATCACATAAACTATACACCCATTTACTATTGAATAAAAAAATATTGCCATTGTTGACAGACCTTCTAGGGCCATGTCAATATTAATCTGAGAAAAATACAGGCACATTTTATAAACATGAAATGACTTTAGTATGTTTATATTTATGTTCAAATTCATGGTTTTCTTTATTGTTATAGACTAGCTTAGTTCTAACTAGCTATATCAGATGGGGTTAAATGGAGAGTCCACATTACCTTGGCTCTGTGCTGACCAACATTTCAGGAAAGATTTATTAAAGGCTTGAGAGAAATAAAAGAGGGGAAGTTTGATAAACACAGCTCTTTTTTTTTTCAGGAGAGCCACTGGGCTGTGTAAATTAATGAGGCAATGCACCACTATAACGGGAGGAAATAAGAAATGTGGCCCAAGCCAGGATAAGAAACACTGTAGCAGTTATATGTAAAGTAAATAAATGCACAGAAGTAAATGAATAAAATTAAACATGTGGTATCTCTTCCAAAAGAATCTGCTTTCCCAATGGCCATAAAGAAACCATTTTGTGCCAGTGTGGAGTTTCATTTGTTTTCATTAACTCCTCAGAGTTGCAGCCACAGAGAGAGGAGGGACGCAAGGAGGAGGACCACGTGGAGCCCCCAGAGCACTTCTGGAAATGCCATCCTCTCTGCAGGACCCATCATCACCCGGAGTGGTAAGAGCGCCCCTCCTTTTGTGTGTAGTAATAGTCAGTCCAAAATGGCTTGTTAGTTGGCTTCTAAGGAGAACACAAAGTGGTTCCTAAAGAGCGCTAATTAACTGTAAGACAAGATAAACTGCTAAACAACTTTAATTTCACAGTAGTTTCCTGTTTACTCAGCTTATACAAAGGGCAATATTGTCTTTATCACATTTCCCTTTACGGAGAGGAGAGAGAAAGGAGAGAGAGAGAGAGAGAGAGAGAGAGAGAGAGAGAGAGAGAGAGAGAGAGAGAGAGAGAGTAAGTATACTATCCTGGACAGTTTCACTTGCCCTTCCCAATTCACTCCACTTTTCCAACCCTGCCCTCTGCCCCTGATAGACCTGAGTGAACTTGGTCTATAGGCAGCCTTGCCATCCAGTTTTTGGTTGGGCTTGGCCAATAGGTGGCGCTGTCAGAGAATGGGAGTGAAGTCCACCCAGCTCCTGCCAGACAATGCTCTCCACAGAGCTGGTCTCAGAGCTGGTCCCTCCCCTTCACCCATTGCTGGATTAACTTTACTTTCTCTTCTGAATTCCCTATATTTTTATTAATTGTCCTATTAAATTCTCCTTAAATTGCCCAGTTTGCATACCTTTTTTTTTCTTTCTAAGGATTCTGAATATTACATAACCCTGTCTAATGTACTCTTCCATACTCATGAATCTATGTACACAAGTGTTCATACACATATATTCTCATATATGCAAAATACAATATTTGTGTATGTATATGCTCTCTCTCTCTCTCAAGTGATATTGCTTTATATCAGCATGAAACCAGAGACATCCAGGATAAAACAGACATGCAGTGTAAACAAAACAAATTAAATTTTAATTTAAAAAAACAAACACCAAAAAACTAGATAGTTCCATCTTTTGCCCTAACAAGATTTGTGATTTGGGATTGAATTTTATCTCAGTTCTGTGGGCAGCTGTTTCTCCATTGTTTTAAATAAAGGTTTTGAAAAATACCCTTAAAAATTATTTCAAATCTATAAGTTCTAAATTTGTCTTAAAAAGCAGAATTCTGACTTGGGTTATATTTTAATATTTTTTATCTATTTTATATTAGCCATAAGTCTAATGTTGTATTTCAATTAGATTATCTTTACCTTTTCTTCCATCCCACAGTGAAAAATGTTTTAACTGAAGTAGGTGATTAAGCAAAAAGTGGTTTGGGCCTGAAAAATCTAGACAATTGTTTTATAGACTCCCCTATGTTTGTATCAACATAGCATAAAACAACAACAACAACAACAACAACAAAAAACACCTAATAGACCTTTTAAATAATACAGACATTTATTAAATATAAAATTTCAAACTTAGTCCATACTCCTGAGGGTTTGGTATGTGTTTTGAATGGTTTGAAAATAACTAGTTAGTGGCTTATAAAAGGCCCAAATCTTATCTCGAATTAGCTGTCTGAAATAGCTTCTAGAATCACACTACATGGAAACTCAGCTCTTGTTGCCAATGATTAGGAATGCTTTGGGGTTGGTACAATAAAAATGTTTTTATTTCTATAGAGTGTGATTAGTGTCAGTTTGCTCTGAGGAAAGAACCTTGAAAGGTGAATAGATGGCTTGAAAGGTGAATAGATGGCTTTTCTTCTTGTTAACGTCCTTGTCTTCGTTTTTACTGGAACCAAATTTAATTAATTTGTTCTGTAATTTAAATATTACACATTTCAAATAATTAGCTAGAGTAAGATAATTTTTAAAAACATCAACAAGTAGAAGTTTCTAAATAGTTAACCAGCGATTCAGGTTTGTAAGCTTCACCTACATCATATCTATCAATAGTCATCCAAAATATCTATGTTAAAAACTTAACGAACTAATTAATGTCTTTAATCACAACACCTCTAATGTCATGCGGGATTTCTACCTTTCTAAGTTCAACTTGCTTTTACCTCATGGGTGATATTTATTCCCAGCACACTGAAGTTGTCTCTTAGTCACCTCGGGCTCTCCACTGGCAAAGCTCCCAAAGGACTATGTTCAAACATTACAGATCCCCTTCCTTCCTCTCTGACTCTCTGTGAATTTATTTTTTAAATAATTTAGATAAATAGCAATAGGACATTTCTCAATTTTTGGTGCTCATGATGGTCTCCTAAAAAATGTATTTAGTTACTAAATAATATTTTAAATTCCATGTAAACACAGAATTTAGGAAATCAAGCTGTATCCATCCACAGGCAAATCCAATATAAACTTAATGTCCTGCTTAATGACCAAAGCAACCTTCTTTCCTTAGTTTCACTCTATTTTTACCGTAAGTCAGCTAGAATTCATCTCTCCAGATCCTGTGGCCAATTTTATAGAGAGAAGTCCAATTTCAGGCTTGATTTGCTCTGGTCAAACCTCTCTGATACTTGGAAGTTTTGCTCTTTTTTACTCATTGAACTACTCCTTTCCTCTAGACATTTGGCTTAGGTCAAGTTTAATAAGATGTTAAACCTTAGAACTTTTGTTTTGTTTTGTGTTTTAATGAGATCAAATCCATTCTGGTTATTTTTATCCAACATTGTTATATAATTTTGTTAGTTGATTTAGGAAAATATTTACATCCTCAAAATTCGAATATCTATAAAAGTTCTGAAGTGTTATTCTTTTAAGCTCCCAAATATTAAAACTATTTGATAGGAAAATGCTTATCATGTGGTACAATTCTGGAAATTTAAAGGTATTATCACTGAAAAACAATAGTAATAAATACTCTGTTTACATAAATTCCAAGGGAGAAGTCCAAGACAAACTCTTGTTCAACTAGTATCATTGAGTATTTTTGGTAACTAATAATTCACCCAAGTGAATTTATTTAGCCCCTATAAGGGATAGGCACTCTGGTTGAAATGTGGAATATAATATAAAACAGGCCACAGTCTGCTCTCAGTAATCTCAGAATTCAAAGGTAGAGATAGACTATGAACAAACATAACAGGGTGGAAAGTAAAAAGTTTGAAGGCTCTGAATTTGATATATGTGGTTCCTTTTACCATATAGGTAACTGAAAAAAAAATTTTAATAGCTTGTGCCTGGTTGGTATAGCTCAGTGGACTGAGCATCATCCCATGGACCAAGAGGTCCCAGATTCAATTCCCAGTGAGGGCACATGCCTAGGTTGCAGACTAGATTCCCAGTGGAGGGTGTGTAGCAGGCAGCTGATTGATGTGCCTCTTTCATGGATGTTTCTGTCTCTCTCCTTTTCTCTTCCTCTCTGAAATCAATAAAATATATATTAAAAAATAGCTTGTGTTAAGAAAGAAAACTCTTCATTTTGAATATATCTTTTTACTAATGTTCTTCCCCCCCCCCCATTTATTTCAACTACTTATATGAAAGAAAAGCAGACAATGATAAGTTATCTGCTATTTTCTGGCTTTGGAACAGCTGTGACCACTTTTCTCCTATTGGTCCTCAGCTAACATTGTGTTTTTGAAGAACTCATCAAGTTTAGTATTCTAATCTGATCTAATTCCAAAGGTCTATTTTGGCAGATATGTCTGTTAAGAACAAGAGGACATGAAAAACAAACAAACAAACAAAAAACAGGAGTGTGGCCCTAGCCTGTTTGGCTCAGTGGATAGAGCATCGGCCCAGAGACTAAAGGGTGGTCCATGCATGTGGGGGAGGCAACTAATTGATGTGTTTCTCTTACATCATGTTTTTCTCTCTGTGTCTCTCCTCCTTTCTTCCACTCTCTCTAACAATCAATTAAAAAATATCCTTGAGTGAGGATTAACAAAAATATAGAAACATAATATAAAAAATACACAGAAGTGTGTGGTGACAAACATTTTCTGGAAAATGTCTACCTCCCCTTTCTGGGCTCAATGGGGCTTTGATTTCTTTTCTGTTTTTTTTTAAATTACAATGATACTAATATTGCTGGGCATCAGAAACAGCAGCCAGATTAAATTATTTTCTCTACACTTATCCAATATCAAATACAATTCCATACAATATTCTAGCATCACATGCTTTGATTTCAGCCATCTGCCAAACGTAGGATGCTTCCGGTTTCAAGTCCTTGAACCTGGAGCTGGTATGACCCATGTGGCCTTGTGTCCCCATAGCCAAGCCTGGGTGACACCTGGGATATTGTTCTTACATAAATGTTGGAGATAATGTGGGAGAGGAGGAGATATTCTGACTTTTCTTATTAACCTAAGGGTGCAGAAAATATTTGGGGTACTTTTGCCTAATTTGGGTCATATAGGAGAAAGGAGCTTTCTGTTTTCTTTAACAGAAACATGTTTTAGAGCCAATGAGTTTGATTTCTAAACAAAGAATAACTGTTAGAAAAAATGTTAGAGTGTTATACAATATATTCTTCTTCATGTTCGTGGGAGGCAGTTTATCTTCAGAAAAGAGTCATGTGGACCTTTTGGATGAATTAATCACAGTTCCTTCATCCCATCTCTTTCCACGAAAAGAAAGTGTCTATAAAATGGTGTTGCTTGGAGGTTAGGATTTTCCTAAGGGTGCCTTATAAGGAAAATTGGAGCTGTTTTTCTTTTTGTCCTGTAGCAATGCACCGCACCATTCTAAAGATTCCTGAGAATGTGTGCTCTATTAATTTTGGGCATTGCTATTCAGGGATCAAACAGAGGAACCATCATTTCTGCCAAGACTCACATGTCTAAAAAGAAATGGCATCAGATGTTTTATAAATATCTCACCGAGTTCTCCCATCAATGATTTCAAATACTGAGCTTAGAGTTTTGTAGTTTGAGATATTCATCTCTGACTAAAAATATTTTTTCATACTTGGCTAGTTTATATTATTTTAGAAACAGGAGGCTGAAACTGAGCTTTTACTTAAACACATGTTTACTTTATCAAAGAGGCTGTGACAGATGGAAGTTTCTTCATCTGTAAAGTGGGGGTAGCAGTCATATCTAATCCATATGGCTATTATGAGGATTAAATGTGATAACATACAAAACAGCACTTTATAAACTGTATGGCACTACTTGCACATTAATTGTCATAATATTTACACTCCAAAATCTGTCAACTGCACTCATTTTATGGTTCAAATAACAAACAGTCACAGATGCACACACAACCACATATTTAAATACAAATACAAAGTTCACTCATTGTACAAGCTTGCGGGTTAATTGCTATATGATTACTAAACAGGTAACAAAAATTGTGAACCCAAGTGAATGTGTTCATTGCATCTATTATTATGTTTGCCAGGAAAAACTGAAACATCAACAGCTTCCCAGATGCAAATTAACCTACAACTCAAGCTTAGACTTCATGTTTCCCTTCCAGTTAATTATTAAGTGTGAATTTATCTTCTTGGAATGTAAAATGATGCTTTTGCTGATTTCGATGGGCAAATTGGCAACACTTAAAATAGAGCAGCACTAAATAATGAATATTTCTCTATAACAGAATAACAAATGGCAGGCTATAGGGCTATAAAAAATGTAATAACTGTTAACAATTACTGCCCCCACTAACATGACTAAAGAGATAATGATGAAACAAAGCTGGCAGAAAAGAATACAGAACAGTATATTTTGCAATTATATTGTGGCAGAGTATGGGCTTGGGGAACAGATAGATGATGAAATTTTTCACATGTGGGATGGAAAATTGGAAAGCAGAATGGTTTAGGAGAATTTTTATTATTGATTGCCTTCCCCATGGAGCTTGTGGGTGAAGGTGAAGAGACATGTTGGTAAAAAGTAATTATAGAATTGTAATAAACAGAGATAAATATTTGGAGACCCAATATTGCTATTCTTTTTTTTCCCCCCTTCCAGATGAGACTCCAACCAACAACTCACAGCTTGGTAAGATAATTAACATATACTGAAACTGAAATTATTTTTTAAATTTTAAAGTTTTTTTGATGATCAGTTGCAAATTCATAATCAACTAAATATATTACAAGTTTATTACATTTTAAGTAACAATTCACTGAGGATTTCTGAATTTATATGTAACCTGTTGATCAGGTTTTGCTGAATTTTATAGATGACTATTATTTTTTGATACTCTGAGGCTACCAAGCTTCGAAACAATATAAACCCTTGGTTATTTAATTTTAAAATAGTCACATAGGTTGTTGCTTGATCTAGTGTCATGCTGTTATTCTATAAGATACTGATGGCAGATGCTTGCATATATGCAGGGATAAGGTAATGTGAATCTAACATTGGGCTTTTCCACTGTGTTTGTCTTATTACTTACAGGTTCTCCAAATCAACCACCATTCCAGCTGAATGCCGTCACCAGCGCACTGATATCAGGAATGGTCATTCTGGGCGTCATGAGCTTTTCGCTACTCCTGTGCTCACTGGCCCTTCTGCACAAGAAGGCACCCAACAGTTTGGTGTTGAATGGCATAAGGAACCCAGTCTTTGACTGACTGCAACAGGTTCTGGCTCTGGAGAGAAGGCTCACTGTGTGACCGCAGTCTGTGCTCCATCTGAATTGAATATGAGCCAGCACTTCGTATTTGTAGGTTTGGTAGATTTCACAGTGTAGCTCTTCAGCGTGATGCTAGTGAAAGAATTTTGATAATATTGCTGTTGTCTCTTATGGATGTGGTCAGCCATATTTGTATGGCACCAATGATTTATACTGACAATAAGCAAATAACATTCAGGATTTATATCTTACAAGATAAGTCATATTTTATTTTATTTCAATTTTCTTTTGATTATTGGTTATAGAGATAAAAGATAGAAATAGAAAAAAATGAATTTTTTACATTTTGCCTAATAAGCATTAAAACCCAATTTGCTGGCATTTAGATTTGCAGTCCTGAAATGAAAGTTGTTTTTGTTTTATTCTAGATGATTTCACTTGGGAATATACTTTCATTGAATTGGCCAATTTAGACATCTGAGATTTAACTACTCATTCTATGACCTCCTGTTTTTTTGGATTTCTCAAATCAACATTAATTTTCTAGAAAAACTTTTGGGAAATGTATCTTTTTTTTAAAAAAGTATTGAATTTATTGGGGTGACATTAATAAAATTAAATAGGTTTCAGGTCTACATTATCTGTATATTGTGTTGTGTGTTCACCACCCCTAATCAAGTCTCCTTCCATCACCGTTTATCCCCCTTTGCCCTTTTCTACTTCTTCCTCCACCTCTCTTTCCCACTGGAAATCACTATATTCTTTTCTGGGTCTATGAGTGTTTTGTTTTTTCTTTGCTTAATCCCTTTACCTTTTTTTTTTTTTTTTTTTTTTTTTTTTTTTACCTAGTTGTGGAGTATCCATTTCTGATCAAACAGTAAAAGTACTTTTCAACCTCTGAAAGATACTAAGTGCCCATAGACCATTATTCCTTTGGCTGTGATCAGTTTCCCCAAGTCAGCATGTGTTGGCTCTTCTCCAGCAGCTGTGCTTCCAGCAGTGAGACAACTGCAAAGATTACTTTTAACTCAAGAACCATTATTTGAGAAAGCAAGCTGTAGTTGTGGGAAGAGGACCTAGTCCCCAAATATAAGCAGAATGTTCCTATGTGGGATTTTAACGATCTAGGTCCTTTTATTTCTCTCCTAGATCAAAGTGAAAATAGGTTAAATAGATTTTGCATATCTTTGTTGGAATCTCCAAAAAATATGTTTCTTTCCCACAAATTTCTAATGCTGACAAAACTGTGGAGGAGGCTTTATTTTAAAAGTGTCTTCTTGAAAGTGTCATAATTGCTGTAGAATTAACAGTATTTTCTCCTAATAATAAGCTGCAAGAAGCATTGGACACTTTACAGTTTTGCTAAAGTTTTAAAATTATATTTTATTGATTTTTACAGTGAGGAAGGGAAAGGAATAGAGAGTTAGAAAAATCCATCAGCTGCCTCCTGCATACCCCTTACTGGGGATGTGCCCACAACCAAGGTACATGCCCTTGACCAGAATCAAACTTGGACCCTTCAGTCCTCAGGCCAACACTCTATCCACTGAGCCAAACCGGTTAGAGCCAGTTTTGCTAAAATTTTAAAAAGCCAAGTTTTAAACAGTCTCTGTTCTTACAAGAAGAAAACACACAACCCCCCCCCCAAAAAAAAACCAAAACAAAACAAAAAAAAAAAACCAACCTTCCCTTTGTTCAAACTATCCACACAATTGAACAAATAAAATAATTCAGTAACAAGCACCAAAACCTAGAAATGCTGTGTTAACTATAAAAATTTTTGAAGAAACTAATTTCTATTCAACATCTGTGACCCATTTTTCAGTACTTAAATTACTATACTACATGCAAGTCACTACGAAATTTAGATTTGACTCAAATAAAGTATCTGTATTTTTTTGGTTGTTTTTTTATTAAAATTTTTTAATGTTGACACTATGGCAGGTTTCTTCCCTTTTCACCCTCTTTGCCTACTTCCACCAACCCCCACGTCTCCTACGTTGACCTTCACTAAATTATTGTTTGTGTCCCTGGGGTACATATATGTTCTTTGGCTAATCCCTTCACCTTCGTTATCTAGCCACCACCTCCTCTTAGTCATGGGACAGTCTGTAAGTACTGACACTCTTAAATTAATAATTAAATAAATCATCAAATAAAAAAAGTGCTTTTCTTCCAATTTGCCTGAATAGTTCAGAAGTGTTTATGTTACAATATTTAGCTATATAAAGGTCTCAACTTTCTCTTTCAAGGTATAGGCATAATCAGATTGACATGGGATCTGAAAAGTCTCTGGATAATTTTTTCAATATTAACTCTACTACTTAAAAAGCAAATCTTCTCTGTAATTCTTCACAACACCTTTGATGTGACTTTCTGAATTATATCTGTGTTAGCAAATTTATTTTCTAATATAAAGGGGAAATTTGTGCAAAAAGAAAAATATGGACAATGGTACTTATGTGACCCTAAGTGTATGTAGATTATAGTGAAATATTCTGGAAAATCTCTATTTCAGATACTTTAAGTGAATTGCCATTGTTGGCCTGAGGATTAAATCCTATGAATAGGACATAATATCATTGCCACTAGTTTGTCAGTTTGATTTCTGTGTTTTAGTATGGCTACTGTTTCAGCTATTGACCTTTTAACTTACGTACACCATATTGTAAAACTGAATAACAGGCATAACATTTTTCAATCAACTTAAATCTCATATTATTTTTGCCACCCTTTCTGCATAAAGCGGAACTGTTTTATATATCTTTGTTCTTATAAAACTGCTGTTGCATGTAGTATGTAGCTATACTAACTATTCTGGTTACTATAGTGTGGAAACCTTACAGAATATGTGCAAATGTTCCTTCAGTTTTAATACCTCAGACTGTTATTTGCACTTCAGGGGTAAGGTGTAATGACATGTAAAAAATGATTGTTTAATAAAATAATTGTAAATGCATTTTGTTAAAATAGTGACATTAAAAAAAGGATAATTCTTTCTATTCCTTTTTAAAATGATTTGCTATTTTTTATTTAATATCTAAAGTTTTACACATGTCTCTTTTTCCCCCAATTGACCCCCCTCTCTCCCAGACATTTCTACTCTGGGCAAGCCCCCACCACCCCAGTGTCTGTGTGCATTGGTTATGCTAATATGAATGCATACAAGTTCTTTGGTTGCTCTCTAACCTGCCACCATTCTTGTTCATCAAATTTTGTTGATCAGTGTATTCCACATATGAGTGAGATCATGTGATATTTATCTTTCTCTTACTAATTTATTTTACTTAGCATAATGCTTTCTAGTACCATCCATGCTGTTGAAAAATGATAAAGTTCCTTATTTTATATGGCAGCATAGTATTCCATTGAGTAAATGTACCATAGTGTTTTAATCCACTCATCTGCTGATGGGCACTTAGATTGTATCCAAATTATAGCTATGGTAAATTGTGCTGCTATGAACACAGGGATGCATATATACTTTCTGATTGGTATTTCTGGTTTCTTAGAATATAGTCTTAGAAGTAGAATTACTTGGTCAAATTGGAGTTCCATTCTCAACTTTTTGAGGGAACTCCATACTGTCTTCACAGTGGCTGCACCAGTGTGCATCCTCACAAGCAGTGCAGGAGGTAGGTTTAGTTCTTCACTGAATGGTTTGTAGAACTCTCTTTTAAAGCCCATCCAGACGAGGGCTTTTGTTTGCTGGAAGATTTTTTATTGCTATTTCAATTTCTTCGGTAGTTATCAGCCTATTCAGGTTTTTTTTATTCTTCTTGGTTGAGTTTTGGGAGTTTTTATTTTTCTAAGAATATGTCCATTTCATCTAGGTTGTCCATTTTGTTGGAATAGAGTTGTACATAGTATTTGTTTTTCATAATCATTTTTATTTCTGTGGGATCGGTTGTTACTTTCATTTCTGATTTTGTTTATTTGGGTCCACTCTCTTTGCTTCTTGGTGAGCCTGGCTAGAGATTCATCAATCTTGTTTATCCTTTCTAAGAACCAGCTCTTGGTTTTGTTGATCTTTTGTATATTTTTCTCTATGTCATTTATATCTGCTCTGATTTTTATTATTTTCTTCCTTCTGCTTACACTGGGCTTTTCTTGTTGCTCTATTTCTAACTCTGAGTTGTGGGGAGTTTTAGGGTTAGATTATTTATTACATTATTTTTTGTTTTTTGAGGTAGGCCTGTAGAGCTATGAACTTTTTTCTCAAGACTGCTTTCATTGTGTCCCATAGAGTTTGCATTGTTGTATTTTCATTGTTATTTGTTGCCATAATGCTTTTTATTTCTTCTGTGATCTCTTTGGTAACCCAATCATTGTTTAATAGCATGCTACTTAGCATCCAGATGTTTGATTTTTTTTAAATTGTAGTTGGTTTATAGTTTTAAGCCATTGTAATCTGAGAAGATGCTTGATATGATTTATATCTTCTTGAATTTGAAGATATTTTGCCTGTGTCCCAATATGTGGTCTGTCTTTGAATATAACACATGTTCACTTGAGAAGAATGTATATTCTGTGGCTTTGGGGTGAAATGTTCTAAAGGTGTCAATTAATTCCATCTGATCTAATGAGTCATTTAGGATTGATGTTTCTTTGCTGATTTTTTCTTTAGAGGATTTGTCCATGGTGCTACTGTAGTATTAAATTCCCCTACTATGACTGTATTGCTGTCAATATCTCCCTTGATATCCTCCAGAAGTTCTTTTATGTATTTGGGTGCTCCTGTATTGGGTGCATATATGTTCCTGTATTGGGTGCATTATGAAGAGTTATATCTTCTTGTTGAATTGCTCCCTTTAGTATTATGAAGTGGCCTTCCTTATCTCTTGTTATAGCCTTCACTTTACAGCCTAATTTGTCAGATATAAGTATTGCTATCCCGCTTTTTTTCATTTCCATTCACCTGAAAAAAAATTTTTCATCCCTTCACCATCAGTCTGCTTGAGTCCTTTGTTCTGAGGTGGGTTTCCTCCGAAAAGCAGATATATGGGTAATGTTTTCTTATCCATTCATCTACAGTATGTCTCTTGATTGGGGCATTTAATCCATTTACATTTAAAGTTATAATCAAGACAGTATTGAAGTTCTCTGAGATTCACTGCTCCTCTGTGTCATAGTCTGTTATTAGGCAGGTAGAATTTCTTTGTTCCTTAATCTGCCTTTAGTTGTATTTACACAAGAGTCAAATTCAACCCCTGGTGGCAATGTTTCTTTACTGACGTCTGGGGCTAAAAGTACTCTCTATCCAGTATTTGTTGTTTTGGTTTTTTTCCCCTGCCTCACTTAATACTGGGGGAATTAAGTCCATTCTGGGGGAATGGACTACCCTAGAGCTGGTTTTCTGTTCTTCTCTCCCTACTCTGATCCCCAGGTTCCACAAAAATAACTTTCCCCTGCAGTCTCTGTGAGTGGTTTTAATTGTAAGATCCTATGTACTGGGCTTAGTAATCAAAAGCAAGAATTTAAAGAGAAAACAAAAGCCAGAGTAATTTTTTCCCTGGCACTGCACGGGTCTCTGCACAGGTCTTCCCCCCCTGGCACTGCGCAGCCAGTATGCTGGTAGAACTTCAGGCTTCCCGTTTATTCCCAGCTCAGCTGTGGGATGATTTCTAGAGTTCCCTTCTGCCAGCAGCTCTGTGCAGCCCCTTTTACATTTGAGGGCTACGTTGACCCCAACTGCCATGGATTTTGTGGGGCGCAATCTTCCTCTGAAACTCTAGATCCTGCTGCGCACATTTCTTCCTCGAGCCAACCTCACCTTTCTCTAGGCAATATCTCACCTTTCCATCTGTGGATTGGTGTTTAACTTGCCAATTCCAAGTGGGTGCTGCTCAAATTAGCTGCTCCTTCTAGCTGCTCTGTAAGAAGGTGCAGGGCTCATCTGCGTCCACCTATTCATGCTGCTTTGTCTCCTTTTGGACAGACTAAGTGCCCGAGGTTGGGGTGGCTGGAGACCCAGGGTATTCATGGGTTCACAGTTGAGGCAGCTGGTTCCTGGGTTTTGTAGTTGTAGGGTCCCGGGAGGTACCCAAACTTTCCCTGGTAAGAATGGGTTTCCGATCACAGCTGGTCTCCCCTTCAAGATGGTGCAGTCTCTGCAGCAGAGCTGGTAGTTCTGGGAGAGATTTTAGCAGCAGTAGAGGTTGCCTGGCCTCTTGGAATATAGCTGTCCCTTGGAATATAGCTGACCCTCACACACAAATACAGACACTCCCCACACATCCATGCACTGTCCTTTCACTCTGTCACTCACTATCTTGCAGCCTGCAGTCTTGGCAGCCATCTTGGATCCTCCTTTCTATTTTTTCACAAACATTGAGGAAGCTTAAATTTAAAATAAAATGCCTAATGCAACAGGGAAGGGCAGTGATCTCTGATTGTATTGGGTCGGCAGCTAAGTAATTGCGGGTTTCACACATATATGGCTTCAGTTGAATTTTTAGTTTGCAGACGTAGTACAAATGTAAAACACATTTTGTTATTTGATAGTTGGCTATTCAGCTGTTAATCAGTAAAAGAAGTTTTTTGATCTGTTTTGTAGTTTTCGTTTGGCGTTAGTTGAAAAATGGAAAATCAAAAGGAACATTTTCATCATATTTTGCTTTTTTATTTCCTCAAAGGGAAAACGCATCGCAAGCTCATAAAAAGTTATGTGCTGTTTATGGTGACGAAGCCTTAAAAGAACGGCAGTGTCAAAATTGGTTTGCCAAATTTCGTTCTGGTGATTTTTCACTCAAAGATGAAAAACGCTCTGGTCGTCCAGTTGAAGTTGATGACGCCCTAATCAAAGCAATAATCAATTCAGACTGTCACAGTACAACACGTGAGATTGCAGAGAAGCTTCATGTATCACATACATGCATTGAAAATCACTTAAAACAACTTGGCTATGTTCAAAAACTCGATACATGGGTTCCTCACGAACTGAAAGAATCACAGTTAACGCAACGCATTAGCAGCTGCGATTTGCTAAAGAAACGTAATGAAAATGACCCATTTTTAAAACGACTGATAACTGGCGATGAAAAATGGGTTGTTTACAACAATATCAAGCTGAAAAGATCGTGGAGCAGGCCAGGTGAACCAACTCAAACAACATCAAAAGCTGATATTCATCAAAAGAAGGTTTTGTTATCAGTTTGGTGGGATTACAAAGGAATTGTCTACTTTGAACTCTTACCACCCAACCGAACGATCAATTCTGATGTCTACATTGAACAACTAACGAAATTAAACAATGCAGTTGAAGAAAAGCGGCCCGAATTGACAAATCGAAAAGGTGTTGTATTCCATCATGACAATGCAAGGCCACACACATCTTTGGTCACTCTGCAAAAATTAATGGAGCTTGGTTGGGATGTTTTGCCACATCCACCATATAGTCCTGACCTTGCACCATCTGATTACTTTTTGTTTCAATCTTTACAAAACTCCTTGAATGGTAAAAATTTCAATAATGATGATGATGTCAAATCGTACCTGATTCAGTTTTTTGCTAATAAAAACCAGAAGTTTTTTGAACGTGGGATTATGATGCTGCCTGAAAGATGGCAAAAGGTCATTGATCAAAATGGGCAATACATTACAGAATAAAGTTATTTAGTTCCATGAAAAAATTGTCTTTGATTTTCTTTAAAAAATCCGCAATTACTTAGTTGCCGACCCAATAGCTGCATGAAGCTCACCTCTCCATATTGAGCTTCCTTCCTCATCACGGCCCTGTGTTGGGAGACCTATCTATGAGATCAGCAGAGGGTAGAAAAAAATAGTACACTTTACCTTGAGTCTGAGCTCTCACTAAAACAGACTTCAATTTGTCAAATGTTGAGGGGGAAAATCAAAACTAAATAGACAAGGAGCTCAGCTTCTGCCCAGAGTTGCATAGTCACTCATGACAGTTTCATCAGGCTTGAGCTGTCATCCCTTTTTTGAGATGGATGGGGCACAGAGTTAAGGAGAAATCCTTTTCCTAACTGAAGGGGAATTCAGTCTTACAGAAGTGAGTACTACTTTGGGTCCTCAAGAATTGGCAATTAGCTTTGGGAGCACCATAGACATGATACTTCATGACGGGGCCTTGCCAGCTGTGGAAAATGTAAAGCAGCAAACTGCTAAAAGTAAGTCATGAGCAGGAGAAGACCATGGGAGACACTTGTTTGTGAAAACATATGAGGCATAGTTTGAGGGGTTCCAGAGCACTTAGCAGGAGAGAAATTGAACAAGATGGAAAGCCTTCTATCATTACAGAGGGGCTATTAGGCCAATACACATTTGCTTTCATTCCATATTTATAAGAAAATAAGGCAAGCTGTTCACAGATTGCTTGCTTTTGGGAATGACATTTCTCAATTATGTACTAGTCGGAGACATTTAATATGAAATCATCTAAATCTGTAATTTAGAAAACAATATACTTGGGTAATAAACAAAACAAATAGCAGCGTTAGCTGATGCATTAGTCAGGCTTGTCCAGAGAAGAAGAATGAATAGGATACATATGGAGACACTGATGTTAAGAAATTGCTTACATGATGACAGAGGCTGACAAGTCTCTCTTCTGCAGTCAGCAGACCCAGGAGAGTTGCTGGTGTATTTCTTATTAGAACACCAACAGGCTCAATACCCAAAAAGAGCCACCCTATTTATTTGTGTCCAACACAGGAATAAACCAGTGTCCCAGCCTGAGAGGCAGCCAGGAAGGAGGAATTCCTTCTTGTTCATGGGAGGGTCAGCCTTTTTGTTCTATTCAAGCTTTCAAGTGATTAAATGGGGTCTGCCCACATTAAGGAGGGCAATCTGCTTTATTCGTTTATTCAAATATTAGTCTCATCCAGAAAAACTCGATAGACATACCCAGTATAGTCCTTGACCAAATGTCTGAGCAAACTATGGCCCAGTCAAATTGACACAAAATGAGACATCACAGGGAGTAAACTTGGAAATATACCATCAATTGTCACACATACTGCTGAAAACCAAGTGGTAGTCAACCTAGTAATAGTAAGGTAATGAACAAATTAAAATGTTACAAAGTTTGGCAGTCTACAAGTAAAAGAATTTTGAAATGTTTATTGTTTGGAAGTAGGAGTTTATGAGCATAGGGTTTTCGTTTATATTAGCTGGCAATAAAGATCAAATAGAGAATAGACAGGGGCATCAGTCCATGTGCAGCGATGAGCTCCAAAGTCACATCCAATGACCATATATCATCAGGAGAAACATGGCAGGCAGCCTGACATCCAAGTGCTGATGGCCCCACATCTTGCAGGCGGGTCATTGGAGAGGAGAGAGTCGTGACATCAGTGGTGACAACAGGCCAGAAGTGGTTAAGAGCATAAAACAGCTAAGTGGAAATAATAGGAGGCAAATGCAGAGAAGGGGTGTGACGGACACTGGGAGAAGAGTCACCTTCTTAGTGAAAATGGGTTCACTGGAAGGAGACAGAAGTAGAGTCTTTGGTAGCTGTTGCCCATATTTCTCATGATGGTTCATGAGAAATGAACATCCAGAGGTTCAGAAAAGAAAAAAAAAGAGTGCAAACTGAATAAACATCAATTATATTTCCATGTTTGTGAGAGTATCTTGCCTGGTGGCCTACTGGTAAACACAGGAGTCTCTGCAATTTGAACAACACAGGAGAACTAAAACAGCCTCTATTAAATGCCACTTTTTACTCAGATACCAAGGACAGAATTGATTTGGGGGTTTTCTACTCATGGGTTCTAGACATAATCTTTGGAAATCTCTGTTCAGTAAAATTCATTTATAAAATGCTTTGTGATTTGGGCAAAGTGAAGTTGAGAGCTCAGCTTGCTATCTGCATAGTTCAAAGCTCCCATTCCCTTTTGCCTCCTTATCTGGGATACTATGTTTTACCAAAATTGGCAGTATGATTTCCTCAGTTTTTACTTTCATTTTATGTGTTGAAAAGAGAAGTGCCATCACTGTATGGAGGGCTAGTCAAAGGCAATGTAGCTTAAATGTTGAGGTGCGTTTTCATCTGGAGCTGAGCGGTATCAGCATTGCCCAGAGCGAAAACGGTTCCTGAATAACCCTCTAACACTTGAAGCTCCTGAGAGAGTTGTTGTTTGACAATTTCACACAACTCTTCCTCAAAGTTATACAGATCCTGAAGCTATTTCTCCTCTTGTATGTATTATAGTTTGTAACTTTCTTTTTTACAGTAGTGAACAATCGACTAAAATGAAAAATTACCCTAGAGGAAATACAATACATTTTAGAAATTGTTTTCTACTTGGGAACTGGACTGATTTGTTTTTTAAAAGCTACTTTTTTTATTTTGCAATAACATTTCTCTTTTTTCCCCTCATTTATTTATTTATTTACTTATTCGTTATTGATTAAGGTATTACATATGTGTCCTTATTGACCCATTGCTCTCCCCCCCCAACCCATGCCCTCACACCCCTGCTGTCTGTGTCCATTGGTTAGGCTTATATGCATGCTTACAAAAGCTATTTTTTGCTAACATGTATTTTATTGTTGCTACAATGAGGTGGCAGAAAATGATGCAAAGTGCCCCCTGAGAGGGAAAAAAAAAAACAGGAATTTTTCTTAAATCCTATGAAAACAAATCCTCACTCAAAATACAAATGGAACAAAGGTGATTCACTATCTCTCATTAAAAGATGTATTACAACTTTAATACTTTCTTTCCAGTTTGTCAATAGATACTTAATGAGAATTTCTCTTATTTCACAGTCCACCATCCCTGGATTGTAGCCTTGCTCCAAAAATAGAAGGAAAGGACATCAACAGTCTAGAGAACTTTCCTTGAAGCTGCCACTTTGTCTCATATTCCACTAGCAAACACTTAGGCACATAGTCATGCTAACAGCAAGGGTGTCTGGGAAATATTTTTACTGTGGGTGTCCATGTGGTCCATGATCATCAGAGGATTTCACTTATACTCCTGTTCCATAAGTAGCGCCATCATTTACTCACAGCCTTAAAATGTTAGATACACTCATGTACAAGGATGTTTATCATTGCATTATTTTCTAGTAAACAAATATTAGATGCCACTTAAATGTTCACAAATGCAGAATTCTTCTATGTATTATGCTATTTTTCTGTGATATTAATAATATGTAGAGTAGACACTGAAAATCAGTTATAAAAAAAACTACTAAATGAGAAAATGCTTATCCTATAATAAGAAAAGAAACAGGAGACAGAACTGAATATATAATATGAAGTCACATAGAAAAAAAGACAGGAGGAAAATTGATAAAAATAATAGCTTTGGTCAGTAAGAAAAAAAATAATTAGTTTTGATATTAGTCTTTTTATACTACTGCCCAGTGTGTTCTCCTTTCTAAGAAAATATGCAGATAATTTAAATCAGAAAGCAATTTTAGTTGGCTGGTAATGTAGAAGTTGAGGAAGGGCTTTATCTGTGTTATTGAGGTAATTGCAGCAATTCTCAACATTATGTAATTTTATCTACTGAAAAAAATTCCTTTGTACCTAATCTAATAAGCATATACACAAAGAAAATAAAAATCCAAACTTTCCTGAGAGATAGTGAAAATGCAACTGCTTTGTTTATTCCTAAACAATTCTAACATTTTACTCAACATGCAAATGGCCTGCAATGCACTTCAGATTACACAAAGGCAAATACTAAGCAGAGTTTTGGAAACTCTGGCTTCTATTGGCAGCAATGAATGAGCTGTCTGACTCATTGTTTTTCATTTGTGCATTTGTTTTTCTCACAGTGCTACCACTTGTCATGGCCGCATTGCCAGGCTCACACTGAAAATGAATTTATGCTCTGGGAAATGATTAAAAAGCATCATCATCTTCATTATGCCAACAATGAAAATTATGTTTGCTCATGCTCTCTGGAGTTGATGGCTGGGATGTTTGAAAACAATATTCAGTCATTTTCCTTCCCACTTAGGAAAAAGATCCTTGCTAGTGTCATTTTTTTTTTTTTTTTTTTTTTTTTTTTTTTACAAATAATCTGTTTTTCTCTTGCCCTTTAGAGCTCAGGAAAGCTGCATGTAATGAATGCTGTTTGTACATAAAGGCAATTTCCAGATGAGTATAATGACACTGCCGGTTGGTTCTTCAGAGAAATTGCATATAAAAAAGATACAGAAACTCTCCAGATTACCCCTTTAGTCCAACACTACTTTACTTTGAAGTAAACAAGTAACTCTTTTCTATGCATTTTTTTATCTCACCCCATTTCCCAGTAGGAACAGTGATAATTGCTTTGTCAACTTCATGTTCTTGCCATTACCCATTAAGTACCAGTATCCCTGAGAATGGGTAGTCAGGACTCCACTGTAAACAAAACTCTAAGTTCCAAATTCCTGCAGTTTTTCTCCAAAAATGGATCTTTCCTCAAAATGGCAACCAGTAAAAGTAACTGTATACATACCTGGAATGCTTGAAATAATGCCTTGAAAGGTGTGTGGTTTTTCCTAAATTGTCAAGTATATAGTTCAAAAGGAATCATATTTTGTGCAGCTTAAAATCAACATCTTTCTTTCTTCATATAGGAAAAAGGGAAAAACAAAGCCAAAGATAGCACATCAATGTGTATCTTTTGCTCTTCAGTTAAAATATTTCCCCAGTATCTAAACTCTGCTAACTCTAAATGGAAGTTAAGAAGCAAAGAATAATGTGCTGCTTTAAATGTAGATGGAAGATAAGATGTTGAGACTAAATTAAAAAAAAATACATCAAGATATATTCATTCCACTCTCACATTTAAATAATGCTCACATCAAATAATTGTTCCAAAGGAACTGTCAAAATGAAGCAGTCTGTCATAGCTTACCCCGCTGAGCTCTGACAACTATAAAAGTATAAGGCTTACAGTGGAGCTATGAGAATTATTTTTTAAAAAAATCATTTGCAAAACAGGAGCAAAACCTTTTATTTCTATTTGATCATTGGAAGAAAAGTGAAAAAGTCCTACATTATTGATTAGGTGAGCCTTTCTAGATTACATTGATTATGCAGAGCTCCCCCAAGGAATCTAAACCATGTAGGACAAAATTGAGGTTTGAGGAACTATGCATAAATCACAAAGGTATAGGCACGATTGCTTTTAACTTTTATCTTTCATCTATGTCTGTGCTTTCTATACTCAGGGAAAATCTGGAACTCACTATGAGAAGCATAAACTCTGCAAATCAGTACTTAAGAGTCTTACTTAAAATCAAAGAATTGAGTATTTTTATTAAAAAGCAGATTGCTTATTCTTAAGAACTGGAATCATACCTTAGCCAACATTGGTCTGGAATAAAGAGAAAAGAAATTGGAAACTTTCAATAACTCTAGAAATATAGTCCTCAAAGTGTTATCGATGAATGCCCTCTGTGTCCCCTCCTGATACCGGTGAAAGTGGAGTTTGTTTGTTTTTTGTATGCAATGGGGAAATAATTTTCTGAGGCCCCCATGGGAGGATGAAGTGTCCTGGAAAGCTTTATTGATGATGTAACATTAAGGAGTTTCCATTCCAAGGTTCCATTTCCTTCCTTTTGTCTTGCCAGGGAAGGAGTCCTGCCTTGTCTTCAGCAGAGCTAGAATTAAAGCCACTACCCAGAGTTTCTGCTCCATATCAAAGAACAGTCCAGTCCACCATCTGGTTAGCTTAGCTGCAATCCATTGTGTGTGGGATCCTCATGGCCATGGGCAGCCACATGGCAGGCTAGGGCATGAGCGAGTGTGAGTCACAGAGGAAGACAGTGCAAGGGTATGCAAGAACAACCGAGAGAGAGATTTCTTTGGGGATTATGTATTCCCAAATTTTTGTGAACTTGCCTTGGGGTCCTCGGCAATAATCTTTGTCCCCAGGTTAGACTGACAGACAAGAACCTTCCATACATCACCCTTACTTCACTGCCCATGTTCCCATCTTCCTCTTTGTTGGACCCCTCCCCCCAGTGATCTGTAGGAGTGCACCAGTGGTTCCCTGAGGAGTGTGAAGTTGCAGCTTCCTGATGAAGCTGCCCAGATGACCATGCTTATACTGTCTGGCCTCCTTTTTGCTCTCTTCCTATTTTACTGTTAACTAATCAATTATTACTGTGATAAAAGTATAGGTCCCCTGACCAGCACCATCAGCCTTACGTGGGAATTTGTTAGAAAGGAAATTTCTCAGAAGCCAATCCAGACCTACTCAATCAAACTGTGGGTGAGGAGGCATATTTTCTATTTAGCAAGCTCTGTGATTGATTCTGCTGCATATTAAAGCTTGAGAACTACTGCCCTGTTATAATATTTAAGATAATTCCAGAAAGCAGAAAAGAGGCCCCCATACACATGTGTCAGCATCTCTATATCCCAAAATAAAACGGAAGAGCCATACTACCTAGTGTCTAGAACTGGACATACACCTCCATTATGAAATCAATCTGTACACCTTTTTTACCTGACTGATTACAATTTTACTTATTGATCATCAGAACTGATTCAGCCAACCTGCCTGTTTCAGGTGTATACTTTCCCTATCAAGTCTCTTTATTTATTCTTTGGTTGTAGTAATTTATTTGCTTGGTTAAAAGGAGTGAACTTTTCAGATGAAGACTGTTCTTTGGTCAAGACATACACATACCAAAATTCCTCTGCTCTTCTATATTACACTAGAGGCCTGGTGCAAGAAATTCATACAAGGAGATGGGGGGGGGGGGGTGGTTACTCAGTCCAGCCTGCACCTTATCCAATCTGGGATCTTTCGAGGGATATTAAACTGCCAGTTTAGGCCCAATCCCACTGGCAGTAGGACATCCCTCTCACAATCCAGGATTGGTTGCTCCCAACTGCTCACCTGCCTGCCTTTCTGATTGCCCCTAAGTACTTCTGCCTGCCTCCTGATCACCCCCTAACCATTCCCATGACAGCCTGATTGATGTCTACCTGCTCCCCTGCCAGCCAGTTTGCCCCCAACTTCCCTCCTCTGCCAGCCTAGTCACCCCTAACTGCCCTCCCTTGCAGGCCTGATTACCCCCAACTACCCTCCCCTGCTGGTTATCTTGTGGTGGCCATCTTGTTTCCATGTGGGGGCAGGATCTTTGACCACATGGAGACAGCTATCTTGATCTTGTGTTAGAGTGATAGTCAATCTGCATATTACTGTTTTATAACTTAGGATAGAAGCCTGGTGTATGGGTGGGGGCCGGCTGGTTTGCCCTGAAGGATGTCCTGGATCAGGGTGGGGGTTCTCTTGGAGTGTGAGGTGGCCTGGGTAAGGGGCCTGTGGTGGTTTGCAGGCCAGCCATGACCCCCAGCAACCCAAGCAAAGCCCCTGGTATCTGAGATTTATTTACCTTCTACAATTGAAACTTTGTAGCCTGGAGTGGAGGCCTAGGCCGGGCCAGGGCAGGTGGAAAGCTTGACTTTTTCCATCACCAGGGGCAACCCTAGCCTGCTCTCTCCAGCTTCGTGGCTGCAGCCATTTTTCTTCAATAATTGAAACTTTGTATCCTTGAGTGGAAGCTTAAGCTGGCTACAGCAGGCAGGTACCTTTGCTTCCTCCATTGCCAGGAAAACCGAAGCCTCCCTCCTGCTGTCTGTGCTTGCAGCCATCTTGGTTGGGGTTAATTTGCATACTCGCTCTGATTGGCTGGTGGGTGTGACTGGTGGGCGTGGTTTGTGGGTGTAGTGGAGTAATGGCTAATTTGAATATTACTCTTTTATTAAGTAGGATTGCTTAGAAGGAGACTGAGCTTGCCCAGGGAAATTCCATATTGTCTATATTGTATAGATTATATCTCTGGCAATCCTATATAATAAAAGTATAATATGCTGTGTCTGACCATTCATGTGACCCTTTATTCAACTGTTCCATCAGTCGCTATGACATGCACTGGCCACCATGGTGCAGATGCTCCAACAGGTGGTTAGCTTGCTGTTGGGGTCTGGCCAATCTGGACTGGGTGAGAGGGCTGGACATGCCCTGGAACCCTCCCGTGGTCTCTCCCCTGCCGCCCAGCAAGCCCCCATCAGCCCAATTGAGACTGGGCTAGATGACCCTGATCAGCCCTGATTGCTGGCCAGGTTGAGGGACCCCACTTATGCAAAAATTCATGCACCAGGCCTCTAATATTGTATAATGGAATACAATATATGGTTTGGAATCTAGACTCAATTGGAATCACAGTTCTGTCACTTGTTAGCTGTATGGCCTGGGGGGAAAGTAATTTAACTTATTTGACCTTCCTTTTCTTATCTATGAAGTGAAGATTCTCATAACAACTTTTCAGACTAATTTGAAGACTAGAGATAATTCATATAAATATCTGGAAGTCAGTAAATATTAGGTCTTCCACCTTGCCATTTTCCCCTTATTATTGCACCTGCTCTTTGCCATTATTATGACTTCTGGCTTCTGAATTTGTTTCTAAATAGGATGGTAGGAGATTAAGAGCATGGGTTATGGTGTGAGCCATATGGGTTTGAATCCCAGTGCTGAAAAACATTGTGTTGTTTCTTCATGTTTACAATGTGAAAAGTAATATGGCCTACTTTCACAAGTTGTTCTAAAGAATAAATGAGTATAGGGTACTCATCCAATGACTGATATATAGAAAGCATGCAATTAATGTTAGCTAATTTTATTCTTCAATATCCCTGTTGTGACTTTCCTTTCTTCCTTGTGTCTTAAACATAGTACTTTGGTAGAGAAAATTATTTCTTCATTCATTCATTTAGCAAATACTTTTGAGAATCTACTATGTGAAAGAAATTGAGCACTGATTCTGCCTGAGGTTTTATAGCACAGATTTACATTTACCACTTGTTACTTCTCCACATTTGTTTCCTAATCTCTAAAACAAGGAAAATAATCCCCTCTGTATCTATGTTAGAATGTTTTAAATAAAATGAAATAATAAATGAAATTGCAAAAACAGAAATGAAAAGCTTCAAGGCCAGATAATCACACTCTGAATACATCCCCAGATAGCAGAGCCTCAAGACAGCTACTGCTCCTCCTTCCCAGACATACCCCCCACCTCCATATCTGTATTTTTTGGGGGCAGCCTTAGTGCTTTTAGGAGAATGAGATGAGGGAGAAAAACAACTAATTTAACAAGAAATGAATAAACAGAAAAATTAATAAGCTTTTTCTTTTCTGCAAAAGCTTAAACTAAAGCTCTAGGCAGCGCTTTAAATATGTTGTGTACTATCAAGGTTATTTGTTGAAAATAATATTTATCTGCCAACAAGACTAAACTGTAGAAACAAGAACTTGATTTTTAAGAATTGAATGACATTTGAGCACCCGTGTCTTGGGGGTCACTGAATAACATTTGAGTGTCTGTGTGTTAGAGTCACTGAATGGTATTTGAGTGTCTGTGTGTTAGAGTCACTGAATGGTATTTGAGTGTCTGTGTGTTGGGGGAAGTGCTGGTCCCTGCCTGCTGCAGGCTGTAGAAGTGCAAGTTATTGAGGATCCAGTTTGGAACCACAAAAGATGAACCTCGCAGTGTTAGGGGGCCCTTCTCAATCTGAGGATAATGATTGATGAAGTCTTAAGTTTTTCTTGCTACTTCTAAGACCCATTGTCATTGGGTCTCTGGGAATTCTCTGAACATCTGTGGAGCATCAGGCACCTGTTATTTGTCACCGCTCCTGACTGGAAGTCAGTTTTCATTCCTGATGTGTTCTCCCATTATCTAACAGCCTGCATAGTCTCCTTATCTGCGTCTGTTCCTATCAATTGCTACCCACGCCCTGTTCGGCTGCTGGGAGAGTCCTCTTCGGGACCCTCTCCCACTTTCCTCTCATTGATTTTTATACTAGAGCAGAACCTGTCTAGGTCTGCCTGAGGGTTCATTTTCAATTGTAAATGGTTGGGTTGGCCACTCCCATGGAATCTGGTGCATATGGTTCTTATCCATGCTTATTCTCAGTTTACCTCTCTTAAGCTATATTCTGCTGAGCAGTCTTGAGATTTTGCAGCTTAGATTGGTAGGTAAAGATGTAATCTCTCTAAGAGAAAAATAGTAATTTCAAACTTCCCTAGACAAAAATTTGAGACAACGTAGGCCATTTAAATCACAAAATTTCTAAAAAAGCAAACAAAAATATTGTTAATTAAATGTTTAATTATTATTATAGCTAGCATATTAATTTCAAGTAATCTTAATTTATAGTATAGCACAATCTTATTTTTGTGTAGCATGTGGACTTTATAGCATAAAGTGTCCTCTAGTATAATCAATGTATATATAGGATGTTTACACTCTTTTTATTGGACTTGGAGCATAATGTTACTATTAAATATATTTAAAAATTTATGGTTGCTTTTATGGGCCAAATTTAGAGCTACATTTTTTAAAAATATGTTTTTATTGATATTTTAGAGAGAGAGGGATGGAGAGGGATAGAGAGATAGAAACATCAATGAGAGAACATTAATCAGCTGCCTCCTATACACGTTCTACTGGGGATCAAGCCCATTTGACCAATGAGGCATGTGCCCAGACTGGAAATAGAACTGGTGACCTTTTGGTTCATGGGTCAATGGTTAACAACAGCCAGGCCAGGTTTACTTTTATGCCAAGTCTCTTGTCAAAAACACAGCTTATAATGTCTATGGGAAATATTGTTTCTTTGGGGAAATACATAAATATAAATACATTACTTTTCATGTACATCTGCTTGTCTACTATTTGAAAAAAAAGGGACCCAGTATTTTTAAATTCCTATTAGAACTTTTTTTTTCTATGAGTATTTCCATTTGGGGATAATGATTTCCCTTGAGGTTATGTGGTTGTGTTATGTGATGGTCGAGTCTTTTATCATAAATCAAGCACAAGGAGCTAAAGTTCTTAAAAAAGTGCAAGTATATGTGTGAGGATAGGGAAGGTTGTATGTATAAATGTATTACAACCAAAAAATCTTTAATTAGAAAATAATTTCAATTTAAAATAATACTATTGGAATAGAAAATAAAAACTGATTTTACCCATATATATTTTTTTAGTAGTACTTTATTCTTTCAGTGTATTATAATTCATGACCTTGTTCAGAAATTTAGATTTTATTTGACCAATGAGGCCTGAAAACCCTCTTCCTGGTCATCTGGACCAAGATGCACTCTGACAGATGCAGAGGTGGTACTTCAACAACACAGGACATCTGGAGATTGGCAATAAAAGTAAGTGGTGCCAGGGCTGAAGGTAATGTCCAGAGTAGTGAAAATCACTGATCACTAGGAAGAATGTTGAACAAAAAGTTGGGAGACCTTCATTCACTTTGGTGAGTCATAATTTCTCTAGACTTTTATTAGATTACTTATTGTTGGGCTTTATTAATTTCTTGTAAGAAAAGCAAACAACATTTATTCTAAGTCATGTGTCTCTACTGTAATATATTAACATTTTAATAAAAATAGTACAATTACATATGAAATCATGCTTTGTAACTTTACCTTTTCCAGAGTTGGAGAGAGAATAACTCTTAAGCCTAATCATGCACCCTTAGGTTAAGACAGCAATAAATGTTTTTTGATCACTTATAACTCCTGTCTTAAGACTTTGTGTAATAAACTATACATGCTATGATAATAAGAGCTCATAAACAGCAAATACCTAATCATCTTTTGTTTGTTGCTAAAATCTTTTAATTTTATGCCAGTTGTTCTTTGTCATTACATATTGTAAGATGTAAATCCTCACAATCATATTTCAATACAAATAAAAAGCCATATAAATTTAGAAACTATTTCATTTCATCCATGCAATGTTCATTTCATTTCAGAATAAGCAAATATTTTACATGCAGACAGTGAATCTCTTATAATCCCATTTTAAGGTTGTCAAGTATTCTGATTTCAATCCTATTTGACCAATTTAAATGGTTAGATTCTACCATTAGATTTTAATTACCTTCAATTCTATCAGAGTGGGTTCCAATCCTTCATAGAAAATTCATTTCCTGCGTAACCAGAGACAATACTCTTTAAGTAGGCTCCCCTCCCCACATCCCTGCCCGTTATTGCTTGTACTTTTTCTGGAAAAAGTTTTAACTTTTTTAAAATTTTTTGTTTATTTTCTCTCTTACTCTACAACAAATTTATGAATAAAATGAGTAACACACCAATATAAGGGAAAGATGAGATGAGAAACATAATAATATTTACTTTGTGAAGAAAGATGCTCATTATTTCTTTAATATTTATGACTTAATCATTTTAACTAGGCACCCTAAATACTCATGATAGCATGAATCTGCACCTGTAAGCCTTTCTTTGCATAAGTAATCTCAAATACAATCTTTTTACAGAGAATATAATTAATGAAGTACATAGAGATAAAGAGTTCCTTCCTAGGAGGCCTGTGATTTCAAGGACAGCACCTGTGAAAATCATAAAGAATCCATCTGAAGTATACGCATTTACACGTATAAAAATACTAGAGGCCTGATGCACGAAAATTTATGCAAGAATGGGCCTTCCTTTCCCTAGCTACCAGCAGCGCCTTTGCTCTGGTTGGAGCCACCTTTCTGCCTTCCCACACTGCTCAGAGGCCCAGAGTGGCTGGGGTGGTGCAAACTGCCTGCATCGTTGCCATGGCGATGTTGCAAGGTCCCACCCTGCCCCCAGCCGCTCCACACCTGTGCAAGTAAGTTAACCCATCATCTTTGTTGGGTTAATTTGTATACTCACTCCTGATTGGCTGGTGGGCATCACAAATGTATGGTCAATTAGCATGTTACTCTTTTATTAGGTAAATATTGTACAAGATTTAGCATTAGAAAGCCTCATTCTTATTTTTGATTTAAACTGTTAATAGGCATTTCTGGATAAGTCATTAATTGGTTTGATACTACAAAAGGCCCACTTGGTACACTAAAGTAATGACTTCATTTAGGTTCCAGAAGAAACCCACACTAGTTTATATAGGTGTACAGAAAATCAGCCTGTTGGAAATGACTTTGTGACTGCATATGGAAACTTTGGGAATGCAAATATTGTCACAAGGTAGCAAAAAGAAAATGAATTTTTCAGTTGAGGCTTGAAGATTTTTAATGGAAGCAGTGTCTAAGAGTGAAGGTGACTCTATCATGTTGCTATGTTACCTTGGCAGAAAAGCTTCCCATCATTTGTACACCCTTTTAATCAAATTCTAGTGAGGCAAGAGATTGCCAAATTTCTTTAAATGGGATCTGTTACCATTATAATCAAATCTGACAGGCTCCTGGCTCATACTTCAAAAGAAAGTATTGTTTATCCTTGAATCAAATAATGATTAACCTAAAAAAGGCGAATTAAAATTTTTATAAGATTTGCATATCTTACATAAAACATGCAGATATAAAAGGAATTTGCTTCTATGCTTGTCAGTGACCAGTATTAAGGAAGGTATTACATGCTAATGTTGGTTGACAGCTTCAGATTCAAACAAGTCTTGGCTCTGTCACTTGCAAATTATATGACTTTGGACACATTTCTTAATACCTCCATAGCCTTAGTTTTCTCATCTATAAGGTGGCTACTTATAGTTTTGGAGAAGATTAAATAAGATCTGCTAATATAAATCCTCAGCACAGGGCCTGGCACTCAGCCTGTCTTCAACATATCAGGGGTGGTGATGATGGTGAGTAGCCCCCAACTCAGACTGAAGTCTTTGGCAGTTTTTACATTGTCCATATTCAAGCAGTTGTCAGATCCTTTCGTATTTAAAATATCTCTAACATATTTTACATGTGTGGTTTATTGTATGTCTACCTTTCTTCATTTATATCAGGCAGAATTCAAATGTGAAAAAGTGTGAAATAACTTTGTAAATTCTAGCACATATAGAAATTATTAGTTATTTTTAACATTTTATTGAAATTTACCAAAACTATAATAATTAGCCGGCATCCGCCATTAGTCCCTGCACATTGCAGTCCAATTGCACAGTGCTACCAGAGGTACCTGCCATAGCACGTCTTTTGGATTAGTCCTTTCCACAAATATTTTCCAGGGCCTCTCAGCATGATGCCCAACAACACTCTACCTAAGGGGGTCATTGCCTCTCTTTTTAACCTTAAGTTTCAATATTTACCCTCACATCCCACCAACACCTGCTGTCCAACACTTCAGAAAGATGCTCTCTTCAAATTTGTTCTAAGTCTGCCTTATATAAGTAATTAACGTTTTAATTGAGTAGGTATTGATTAATTTTTTTCATATGATTTCCCTCTATACCAAATGGTCTATTTTTCTTTCCATTCTTCAAATTCTATCTCTCAAGGTCCTACTTAAAATATTTTTTTTATATTTAGCCTTCTTGAATCTTTTATGTGAGAATCAACCTCTCCCTCATCTGTTCCCCATGTTTTAGATTACATCACCCTTTTACCTTAGTTTGACATTTACAACATAATCTGAGAAGTCTGGAAGGCTAGTACTGGATCAACATTTTCCTTCTACCCTCCATGATGCCCAGTGGGACATCTTCCACAAGGAAGGTGCTAAATCAGGAAAAGAAATATTAAGTCATTTTCTCTATGGATGTATTTGCAAATACTGCGCTGTGGTAAATAAATTGAAGAACAAAAGAGCTGGATAGAAAAATATATATATTCCCAAGCATAGAAAGGACAGAGCTTGGCTTTGATCTTCCCTTCTTTTTTTGTGTATTCCTGTTAGGCTGCACATTCTTTTGATATTAATATTAACCAGAATTCACTAAAATAAATAAAAATGTTGAGTGAAGGTCATGGAATAAAAGGTGGAGAAACAGAATTTCTCCCCATACCAAAAGTGCCACTGTAGACCCCATTTTTATTCTATTTTACTAAGACCTGTGACAAATCCCTGCTGTCATAGAGCAACAACAAAAAAGTACAATATTTATTTATTTATTTATTTATTTATTTATTTATTTATTTATTTGTCATTTGATAACAATTTGTCTTAGCTTGACCTGGTCAGTTTGCTATTCAGAGTAAGGTAAAAATTCATCACAGAAGAAAAAAAAAGTCATTTTATCAATAGTCATCCCCCTTATTTTTGGTATCCCATCTCTATCCTAGCATTTTATGGTTCTCTTTAGCCCTAATTTGCCTTTCTGGGTGAGAAGTTAAAGATTAAAAGGCAGAACTAGAAACTACTTTATTAGCCTTCAATACCACCAAAGTGTAGGATTACCAATGTTTACATGTCTATCAATCAGGTAATATAGTGAGGATGGCTTCAGGCTTCTCAAATCTTTCATCCTTCATGTAAATTACAGGACCCTCCTCTGAACTGTGGGAAAGGGATCACAAAGAGGGTCATTTAGGCAAACAGTACTGATGGCAATGGACAAGATACTGTTATAAGGTTTTTGCCATACTTTTGGTGGAGTAATTAAATGTTCAAATAGTATTGACCCTTTATGGATTTTAAAATCCCGCAAGAGCCATTCATCTTTCTAAATAAATGAACAAAATTGGTCAATAGCTACAGTTGCATCTGGCCTAGAAAATGGAAAACAAGTCATCTCTTACTCTGAGGAATACACCATCTTACTCCCTCCTGTTTTTAATTCCAATTTAAACAGAATAAATGGACTGAAGGGAAAAGAAAAAAATATTCATCCTCAAATTAGCAATTATACTGAGAAAAACAAATAGATTTGTTGTTGGCTGATTGCCTGACTGACAAACTAAATCAGAGTGGAGAAAGCATTGCCTTTTTTTTGTTCCATGTGTCAAATACTGTTCTGAGCTCTGTGGTTTCCGAAATGGCCCTTCAATGATCGCTTTCATTCTCCTGACATCCCATGAGTCTTACTTTGCATCAGATCTGTGTGAGGAAAGTATTGAATGCTTTGTTTCTGAGATCAACTCCTCTCCTTTCATTTAAAGGTGCATTAAACATGGTTTACAAGGATATTCAAATCACACAGGTTTTCCTTTGAAGGGATTTCCACTTGATAGAACAGAGCAACCATATCATAGCCACATTCATTGCTGTTTGTACAGAATCCACTGTTTCAGAAGGATATTGCCTTCAAAAGTGGTGCTAGCTATAAAATGAATGAAATATTAATGCTGATCTGCAAGGTGCACACCAGCTGTAACCATGCTTCTCTGGAAACTATGCCACCAACAGGAGCCATGTGAGAAATTGGCCCTGAGCTCTTTCAGCCTCATAAACAGGACTCTAATTAGCATGCTGATAAATACTTCAACAACCAGCAGACAGAGGAAGCATTCTGTGCTCTAATTTATACAATTCTTCTGACATTCTTTGGTATAAAATGATAAACCACACTGCTGATACCAGAGATTCATGAAAGTAATAACATTAATTCCATTTACAAGATAATCTTATTACACCTTAACCTTGAATATCACTGCAAATAACAAAAGGGATGGGATGGATAAATGCAATTTGTAGATACTTATTTCGGGTAAACTTTTAATTTTAGATTCCTTGACCTCTCATCCCTTTACTAAAACTCTACTGAAACCTAAATGTAGATTAATGTGAACTTTACAATCACTTCCTTCTGCCTATTGTTACTGAGATACAGTAGGCTTTTGCATATTCAGGAATAAGCCCATTTGGGACCAGATAAAACAGGTCAATTTTATTGAAGCTCACCTATGTCAAGCTCTTTCAGATTGTAAAAAACCAGAAAGGTATGTAGGTTATTTTTTTTACATAATATAATTTTTTTGGTCGGGATTCACACAGAGGAGTCTGTAAGCGCTGAACAAAGTCTCAGCAGGTACATAATTGGCCTCATGGAGAACTGAAACTCAGTAAGAATTCAAGCTGCTCTAGTGGTCTAAGAATTCTAATAATGAGTTATTCTCCCAACTCAGTTTTACACTCTCTCTGTAATACTTTCCCTTCTTCTTCTTCTTCTTCTTCTTCTTCTTCTTCTTCTTCTTCTTCTTCTTCTTCTTCTTCTTCTTCTTCTTCTTTTTCTTCTTCTTCTTCTTCTTCTTCTTCTTCTTCTTCTTCTTCTTCTTCTTCTTCTTCTTCTTCTTCTGAGCAATTATTTTTATTGAGATAACTTTAGTTAGTAACATTATACAAATTTTAGGTATAAAACATTATAATTCAATAACTCTATACTCTATTGGGTACTCAACATCAAAAGTCTAGTTTCCATCTGTCACTATGTATTTGGCTCCCTTTGCCCGTTTGCCCTCCCTCAATTCCCATTTCCCTCTGGTAACCACTATTCTGTTGTGTGCATCTATGAATTTGCTATCTCTGTTTCTGCTACTGATTGAGATCAGGATACCATCTGGCTTTCATTTATTCATGGTTACTCCTATTTCCTGGCTCTTGTTTAATGTAAAATCTCCATGTGTGTTTTCTTTTGTGCCACTGTATCTGCGGAGCCTCTCTATTATCTATATTCAAGGTTCTTAGGAAAAAGGATCTAATCAAACAGATAATCATGCTTCTACATAGATCACCTACAATTAATAACTGTTTAACTCTATCACACATCACAGTTTGTGTAATTCATCCTAGGGTTGAATGCCTTTGGTTCAGGGATTCTTCAACTATAACAAAGGGTGAGTTTATCTAAAGCATCTATAATAATACTAGTAAAAGCATAATATGATAAATATATTGAACAACCAAACAACCTTCTGACCACAGCTGTGAGGGCCAAGTCCCTTGCAGAAATTTCATGCATTGGGCCTCTAGTGGTGAGATAAGTGTTGTAGTCTTTGGAGTTGAGAATGTTTGGTTATGAGAAGCCACTTATTTAATTTTAAGCATTGAATTCTGATTAGATAATTCTAGGAAATTATTGAAAAGTAATATGAAAGAAATGTAATGACTAAGAGGAAAATGAGGAGAAAATGGCTTGGGATAAGTACTTCAAACTGTTTATGTTCCATTGGAAACTTATAATAAGAAATGTAACATTCTAAGAAGAACTCTTTCATCTCTAGAAGAAACAAACGTATTAAAGAAAGTATCCACCAAAAATATAGCATACATTTGAGAACTGTGCTTACATGAGATTGACAATAAACTTCAGTTTATTTGTATGTCTTGCTATTCTAGGGGTAATCAGGTATAAGGATCCCAGAATTCCATAATTTGATTTTGTAAGGGACTATACAATCATCTTACCCAAATCTCTTATTTTCCAGTTGAAAAATAAGGCTAAGTGAATGGTCCAAGATCTCACAGCTCATTAGTGTCTAGGTGCTGTACCACTTTATGAGGAACAAATTTAATGGTGTAGGGAAACATTTCCTGCTAGACTCTGTGTTCCATTGGAATGCTGTGAGCAGCACTTCTGCATGCCTCTGGGGGAATTCTACCCAGGTCCAGGGATTACTCCACACTTAAAACCCCAGATCCACAGACCAGAGAATGGCCACACATTTCATTGCAACTCACCAATAGTTGCAACAGCTACTTTCTACCAGATCTGAATACTCAAATTCATTTTTCCCTCCATGTTGTCTATGTAATACTAAAAACATTTCAATGGCATTTGGCATTTTTAGAGGATGTGCTCTTGTGTTTGCCACAGCATCAATACAATTCATGATCATTTTTTGTCTCTGGTTTACTTTGTGGGCCACATGTAAAACTTTGCAAAAATATATACAAGACTCTAAGCCAGGAATTAGCATCACTGGGTGAGGATCTCACACCTTCCGATTACCTTTATTACAGACATTGCTATTTATATAGCCCCAGATACAATCTTGTAATTTTATCTTCCCATAGGCCGTATGTCACATTAAGCCAACTATTTAGAGAATAAGAAATTAAATCTGTCTGAGAAATCCTGGAGAGTAAATTATGTCCATGGAGCAGTTTTCAGGTGCCCACTAAAGGGATGAATCTCTTACTCAGATCCACATTTCCTCATTCTTATGGAGCTCAGCTTTCTACTCAACTCCAGGTCCTTGAGAAAACAAAGCCAGTCTTTCTGCCTCATTTGGGGGAGAGGGGCCCAATACTAGAGTAAGGATAAAATCATTTTCCATATTACTTCCTAACACATAAGGTGGACAGAGGAGAGTAGGACTTTAAGAGGATAAAAGCAATAGTTGAATTTTATAGCCAAGGAAAGAATATATATATATATATATATATATATATATATATATATATATATATATATATATATATATATATATATATACCTGTTGGAAAATAAAGCAAAAAAAAAAAAAAAAACAAAAAACCCTCACCCATCAAATGACTACTCCAGCCAGCAGTGGAGCTTAAAGTGCTTCATAGAGATATAGTTGGCAACAGTAAATTACTGACTTCAATACACTGTTGTTAGTCAGAGTCTCAGAACAATCCTCAAGTCTCAGCTTTGCTCCACTTATGCTCATATTTTCAGTAAGTTATGGCCAACAATCACCTAATATGTTTTGACTATCAAACTTTTATGCAATTGGTAATGATCCTTTCAAAATGGTTTCTGTGGCCAATGAAGCTTTCAGCCATAAACTATAGACAGACTCAGGAAAAAAAACAGGAAATGACCAAGGAATTTTGTGTGTTTGCATTTGTATCACTTGTATACAGACCCATAATTCCTAATGGTGCATCCTCTCATCCTTTAAATTGCTTCTCTTAAATGCTCCAGTAATGCATCTGGTTCTGAATAATGCCAAGGATTTAAAAATACAATTCTTCTCCTTGTCATATCTAAGAATATGATTATGTCAACTGTAACCAGTTAGGAACAAAGACATGGGGTTAGAAAGTCACAAACCTAAGATATTTCCCCTAACCCCTACTCTTAATGTTACCTAAGATGACTAATAGTCAGCAGGTGTAGCCTTGTTCATCAGGATAGTCCGGTAAAGCAGTTCTTAGCAGGGAAGTCAGAGGTGAAAATGGCCAGCAGAACCTAATTACTGGAATCTGGAAGGTACGGTAGGAAAGAGCAAGAATTCAGCATCAATCAATTGGAATATCAGGTAAGAACCCATTGATTACAAACCAGGGCTCATGAATAGGAATCCAGCCACCTCAGAAGATGGGGTTTAGATGAAAGAATTGTTCAAAGTGAATAGGGGCAGAAGAGCAAGGGTTGCAATAGTAATGCCAACAATAATGACAGCTGGCATATTTAAAGCTCTTACTATGAACAAAGTGCTTTATAAGACACTCTTCCATAAACCAGCTCATTTGCTTATTATAGTAATTCTGTGACTATTGTTATTCCTATACTTAAACAAACAAACAAGAAAATTGAGGTCCAGTAAAGGGACTTGACCTAATTACCACTGCTTGTTTGCATTTTTCTCTACTGTTTCAGATAATCCTCTATTTGCCCCTTGGATCATTCTCTATCTTGCTTTCCACCCTAAGGGGCTGACAGGAAGAGATTAGAGGAAATTTAGGGAGAGAGGGAGAATGTGGAGATCAAAGTATTTATTTCCCCAGGTTACTACAGGATCATATATTAAAAACACCTGTATCTCTTGTCTCACTGAATATCTGGAGCACTTGATCGGGATGCAGTCTATAGGGAATATGAGATGCCAGGCTGTCATACTCTTGGAAGAGTTCAGAAAGAGAGCTGAAACAAGAATACAGAAACCCAGAATATAAGGCAAGAACTTAGATGCAGATTTGCTGGATCTGACTGCAGGTGGAATCAACTGTCTCACCTGCCAGACCAGCAGAGCACCATGGGCACAGGCCAGGCTCATTAGCAATTACTACACTTTTCTTGACAATGTGCAAGTTTGACTTGCTACTTGGTAAATGCTACTCAAAATCATTTTTTATCTCATTAAGTGTTATTTTATCTAATTGTTCTTAAGACATCATGATACCGGGGAGCTTCCCATGGGAACTTTGAAATGAGGTGAGCCCAATTGCTCTCCCTGCTCTAAGAGTAAAATTTTAATGTCAATAGCTCAAAACTACCAGAGAAATATATTAACACAGATCTTTAAAAAATGAATGACTCTATCAAAGGAGAGCACTAACTATATTCAGCACAAATAAAAAGAAGGGTGAGTGAGGTAGTGGGGACAAGACCCAGTCTGGTAAGAAAGATATTTGGCTAATGAATTTGACTATTTTTACCTCTTTTGTCAAGACCTTCCTTACAAGGAAGGTGATTTTACGTGAATATAGAATGTTACTGTTTTATTCTCATTCAAGAACCCTTTGACTACAATTGGACTTTCCATATATTTTTGTCTTCAGGGAGACAATGTGCCAGCTAGAACTGGGAAACTGAATCGAGTCAATTTTATGCTAAAATTAATCAGTTATCACTTGCGTTTTATCAGTTTTGTGAGATAAGTTAATGTGAGTTGGCATCCAAAAGAGAAAGCACTCTATGTTTGCTGACAAATAAGCCTTCACCTCTTCCAGAAGAAGAGCCAGATTATGTACCCTGGGAAAATTGTTAAAATAAATCTTGTCTAACCTAATTTTGAGAAGAGAACACAATAGTCTACCATAAAGGGCCCCTTCTACTACAGTAATCTGGGTTTGGTTGTTTATTTATTTATTTAAAGGTATTAAGTATGCCTAAAGTGTCAGGCACTTTGCTTTGTACTGGTAACATAATGATGATCAAGACACCATCCTGGCCCTCAATTACTGAAGTCTGGTGAGGTCACAATCAAGCATCTCCTTTCCTCTTTTGTCCCAACTGCTACCTGGCTGAGATGGCAAACATTGAGGGCAATTTAGATGCATGAGGTGTTCTGAGACCCTATTTAGATAAGTTGCTAAGACAAGAAGAACATCTCTAGGTTAAAAACAACAAAAAAATTAAGATTGGTTGACAAGCTTGTTATGACTGGAGTATATTCAGTTTTGTAAGATCCGTGATTCACCTCTGCCAGCTACCTTAGACTTGGATTTTCAGAATTTGCCAGGTTTCCTGAATGACCCTCACCTGAGACTAGGACCTAGTTCCCACCTTGCTCTTTGCCATACCTAACCATTACCCCTGCCTTCTCCTATACTCAGCCCAGAGTAGATCCTCATATATTCCTTTTTCCTAGAGGGAAGGCCAGGTAATATTCTAAACATACTGTCAACTATTATCTTATAACTGCTGTTATATAAAGTTTTTTTTAATTCTCCTTAGTTAATTATTCCTAATTAATTTATCCATTTGTTCAATCTAAAGTCTTTGAACAAGTGCTATATACAAGTCTAACCAGTCCTTTCTCTTTATTTCTTCATTCTACAAAAAGAGGTATGTCACATATTAGAATTGTATGTAAGACATTCATACAGATTTCTTGTGGGAACATCAGGGCATTGGGGACTATGTGGTGAGGGTGGTATTGAGACAGATTTCAAAAGATAAATTATGCTGTTACTGGAAGAGATAGCAAGGACTTGGGAAAAGGTAATTGTAATAATGGGGACAAAGAAAGAATGCTGTATTTGAAGTCCAATTGACCTCTGATCCCAGCTCCAGCAATTATCATATATTTGACCTTGGAAAAGTCAATTTATTTCTTTCAAGCTTCCATTTTTCTCAGGAGAACATGGGATAAAAATATCCACCTTCACCCAGTTGTGGAGATTATGTGTAATAATATATGTTAAAGTTTTCTATAACCTCCAGTGCTATGTACTAAGGGAATTTTGTTTACACACAGCTAGTGAAAGAAACACTCAGAGGAGTTATGAGATGTATTCTAGAAATTGCAGGTGTTTTTGCCATGAATTTTACTTAAGTATTTATGCCCTTTCTCATTTGAGTGACCTTGGAAAAGTGACTTTCTCTCTCTCTCTCTCTCTCTCTCTCTCTCTCTCTCTCTCTCTCTCAATTACTCAGCTGGAAAATAGAAATGCAATTTTCTATCTACCAGAGACTTTGTGATTACTAAAATTAGATTAGTAAAAAATGCAATGAGCATTTGGAAGTGAAGAGCTAAAGTAAATAAGCTCAATGAGTACATGTTTCAGCAAAGAAATAACATTACGAAGAGGTGTCCTCTAATGTGCTGCTGCTCTACTTTTACCGGGGAAATGGGAGATGTTTGATAAAGCTCTTGAAATGGTGGCAGACTAAGTAAATGCATTGAAATCTGATCTGTCTAATGTGACTGTCTCCTTTTAAAAATTGTCAGCTTGGTTTTTGAAAATTGCTGTATTCCAGTACTTGATTTTGGTTAATTGCCATCAGAGTCATTTGGAGGTTTGGGTATAAATTTCATATTAATAAGCAACATTAGCCTGATTTGGGAATGGCTTTCTTTTCAAAACTGAATTCCTAATGTAAATGTCTAAAAGAAGCCTCCATAAAACCCAACAGCATGTATATGAGTTATGTCTTCATAATGTAAACAGAGCCTAAATTTTCAATAAAAATAGAAACACAAGGTTTTAGGGTGACTGTGGAATTTCTAATGTTTTATCCCTTTGTTTTCCAAATGCTGCCTTTGTACTCTCCTTAATTTGTTCCTCTGACAGTTGATGGTGGGAGCAGTGTTCTGTGACATCTACAAGAAGGATTTTCTTCAATATTGCTGCTTTGAGCAGCATCTTAGCATATAAAAAATTCCATGAGCAATGCAAATTCGAATGGTTTCTGAGCCAACATCAACATTGCTGACACCATGACATTATGTATACCAAACATAATCATTCTAGTAATATTATGCCTCAGTAAATCTGTGAACATTAACATACAGTTGAATCAATTTAGGACTGCCTCTTGCTGCAGTACACAGAAACATGCATTATATGTAAACACATATAATGTATGTATAATTTCTTTATAATTTTTAACGTTCATAAACTCTGCTAATCTGATGACTCTCTTTTTCATTATTCCTATATTAAAGTTTCTGTAAAAGTTATTTCAAAACTAGAGGTGTCCATTTTGAAAGAGGTTGTTTGCCTTCTTTGTGACATTGAGACATATAGACTTAGAAAATATTAGCAACCTAATTTCAAATGTATAAAACATATTAACTAGCCAATAATTATTTCCATTCCAGGATAATTCTTTTCATTAAAAATAAAATACTTGTAGGGATCAAATTTCCTTTGGAGACATATATAGAATAAGATTTATACATGAGTGTTCAGAAAAAGAAAACCATTTATAGTAGCAATCTTCAATCAGCAAATAGCATACAATATACCCACCTAAAATTTCTGCGTATCTAAAATAATCCCTTTTTCCTGCTTTGCTCAAGATGTCAGTGGAAGAAAAGACACACATGTACTAGTATAGAACTAGATAATTATATATATATATAAAAAAACACACAAGGTGACTAAGTCACAACTGTGGTGCTGGCAAAGAATTTGCTGGTAATATTCTGGTTCTTGGATCAAAAGAGCAACTAAATAAAAAGCAATTCAGTACATGTTTCTCTAAATTAGTAAACATTTCTTTTTAAAAGATCTATTAGGTTAGCATCCACTAACTGTATTTTTGGGACAAAGATATATTTTAAAGGATATTTCTACTGTTTTGATAACTGTCAGCAGATAGTAGTATGTCTATGTTACTTTGATGATAAATATTGGAAGAAAAAACACTTTCAGTTAGTAATCTAAAATTAGATAATATTATGTTTAGATTAGTAAGAAGACTGGGGATGGAGAAGGCTTTCACAGCAAGTCTCAGGCAGTCACAAACCACACATGATTCCAGATATACTAGACAAGTGACCTGGTGCACGAAATTTGTGCACATTAAAAGGGGATTAATTAGAGAAAATAATTTAATATTGCTATTTCCCTATAATAGAAGTCGTCAGAGATGAAAAAATTAGTAAAATGTACATGAAAACCTTCCTCCTCTCAGAGTCTGGGGCTCACCATGGGACCCAGAGTCAAGTCTCCGCCCACCCACATGTGCCTCAAAGTTGTATGAGACCCCCCCAATTGGGCTAGATCTAAACCCAGCCTCTCCCACCCTTGTCAAGACCTTCAGAATGGGGTGCATGACCTGAGGTCCTCCATCAAGCCCCTCTAGGTGGGGGGGAAGCCTCAGGTTCCCCAGTCCAGCACCAGCAGGGGATCACAGCCTCAGGTCCCCTGTCAAGCCCTGCTGGGCAGGAGTACAGCCTGAGTTCCCCAGATCTAGCACTGGAGGTTCACCTTGAGGTCCCCATCAGGCCACACTGGGGGGTATGGCCTGAAGTCCCCTGTCAAGCCCAAATTGATGGGGGGTGTGGCCTGAGATCTCCCAGCTTGGCGCTGGAGCAGGGAGAGCAGCCTGAGGTCCCCTAGCCTAGCAGTAGGACAGGAAGCACACCTTGAGGTCCCCTGTCAAGCCCCATGGGGGCAGGGGAGGTTGTAGCCTCAGGTCCCTGCTGATTGCTCATTAAGGCTCCTTATGGGAACTTGACCTCAGCTGTGGGTGCAGCCATCTTTGTGACCAATTGATAGTCAATTAGCATATTCCCTCTTTATTAGATAGGATGGTTCCAGCTGTACTAGATGGCAGACCAAGGGACAGAAGACCAGAGAGATGCTATTAAAAAAAAATTAGCAACTGAAAGGATTGGCTCCACAGTCCAGAAGACCACTTCAGCATCTCAGTATGGTGGTTTGATCCTCATAGCAAAGGGTGAATTTCAGATTCTTGTAGTTTGTCATTTTAAAAAGCAAGCTATGGGAAAGATTTTTCTTCCAAAATGCATGGGTAATTTTCACTGCCATTCTCTTAACGATTTACTCCTTCTACATAGGAAATTCAAGTGAAGTAATGACCAGTAAATCTAATTGTAGAGAGAGAAAAACTACTGTGTGATGCACCTTTAATAGCCAATGCATATTTGTATTATTTGCAACTTAGAATTCAATGATTTTAATAGTTGAGTCCTTTTCTCTGTAGGTCCTTACTGCCACTCTTAGTGTTTGAATAGTTACATTAGTGATGACTCATCCCCTTTACTTGATGTTAATGGCAAAGCAAGCCAGGAGACATAATTCAAAGATGCCTCTATTTCAAAAGTATGCAAATGATTTTTTTATATACTGAACTGTCTATATATTGCACTTTTTTCTTTACTTCATGATTTTCTGCCTGTTTATAAAAAAATAAAATAAAATAATAGAAAAAGTGAATCCAAATTGATCCTTATAAAATTAAGTTGCTCCTAGTAGAGAATAAAGATGAAAATATATTTGGTGAAATAGTATAAATAGAGCAGGAACTTCCTATTTGTTTGAAAGGGCATGAGTTCTGTTTGAGGATTAACAATGATCTCAAAATTTCTTTGTAATCAGTTAACATACTTCAGACTGAATCATCCACCTTTATCCATCATGGACAACAAATGCTAAATAGTCCAAGATCCAAACTGGCTTTTTTTTCACAATTTGAACTCACTGAAATATTCAATCACTGATGTTTAATGTTGAGTTGGCAGGAGAAAGGAGAGTAAGATGAAGCTCTTTAGAACAAAATCCATCTGTCAGTCCGTGATAACATGACTTTCCTTCTCTGCCCTCTGTGTGTATTTTAGCTCTTTGGGAGGAAGCCCATTTAAAAATTGTCACATTGTCAGAAAATCAAATTGCATGAACTTTGTGAAGAGATAAAGGGAAAACGTAATAATATATGGTACCTCCCAACCTTGACCACATTCTGTGTATCCAATAAGAGTGAGTGGATTCTGGTGATATTTAGCTTTGTAGTAATAATGACTAGAATTGTTACCATCAATGACTTATTACTTAGTAAATTACACTTGAAAAATAATCTTTTTTGAGACTATATTAATTGAGCTGTTTTTAAAATGAACAAGAATGAATGAGGATTTATGCAGGGCTTTTTCCCCTACTCAAATCAAGCTAAATCTCATTAAGAAACGATTCCGTCAAAATGGGTTACTGTAATTAAAAATAACTTATATTGGAGATAATCTATTTGACAAAAAGCATAATGTCTATTTGCCCTTACTTTATTCTATAAAACAAAAGTCAATTTTCTGTTACGGATCTTACATTCATAACTGAATGAAAGAAACAAGTTAAATCTAATTAATGCAAAGAAACATTTTTTTTCTGCCAAAAACTTCTATCATCAAACAAGAGAGTAGATTATTAAAACCTAAATCTATGTGATTCAAAAAAGGAATTTCCTTCTTTTTTATGTTACTCATCCCATAGTTTTTAAAAATATGTAATTGTAATTTAGCTGTCAAGTATCTGTGAGTCAATTAGAAAAATTAATATGCTACTTTAAATCAAATATAGGCTTAGAGTGACTCAGTGGATTAAATCAAATACAGGAAGCTGAGCAACTGCAGTACTGATCTGTTTTGTCTAATTATCTGTGATCTCTTAGCTGTCACATTGATCCTTATGGCAAAATCTTTGTCTGTGAGAGGGCTTTTCTACCTCTCATTTCCAGCTGCTGCTACTTGAAAATTATGAATATTTTTCCCAATAATATCTTAATTTTATTAGATTACTAGGGGCCAGTGCATGAAATTCATGCACAAGAGGGGGTGGTTCCATCAACCCAGCCTGCACCTTCTCCAATCAGGGTCCCCTTTTAGCATTTTAAAAACTGTCATTTCATTATCTTCTGCTTTTCATTATTTTTCTTAAAAAAATAAGCTATAAGCTATAATTTGCATCATTATTTTATCCTTATAACAACTTGTCTCTTTTCTCTATTTTTAAGAGATTTTATTTATATTTGCTTTTAATAGTTTTGCTACAATGTACTTAAGATGTTTTCATTATATTTATTCTCTTGGGATTTCCTGATCTTATGAATCCATAGGTCAATGTTTTTCACTAAAAATTGAGGGGAAAAATGGTCATTATTTCCTTAAATACCTCTTTTCTACATTTGTAATCTCTTCTATTTCTAGGACTCAAATTATATACATATTAAGACCATTTCCCATGATTTAACTGGTCACTATTGCTCTCTTCAGTTTTCTTTAATATTCTTACTATTCTTCATATTGCATAGTTTCTTTTTATCTATCATCAAATTTTCTGAGACCATTTTCAATGATTTCCCATCTGCTGATATACCCTGTAAGTGAATTTTTTTCCTTTCACTTACTGTTTTTAGTTCTAGAATTTGATTTGGTCCTTTTATTATTTAAATTTCAATTTTTCTTCTCAGGACTTCTTTCAGTTAACTTCTTAATAGCACATTTCTTTGATTCTTTGAATATTTTTCCTTCAAGTTCTCAGAATGTATTTATAATACTTCCTTTATATATTTGTTTGCCAATATCAACATTAAGATTATAACAAAGCTTTCTTGTGTGATTATGGATCATATATTTTTTTCTATTTTTTTGTTATCTTATAATTTATTATGTTATAATAGGTATTTTGAATAACATATTGTAGAATATATTAATTTTGTTATATTCTTGTGTCTTGGTTTTTATTCTAGTAAGAAATTTAATTATTCATTAAACACCTTAAAGTTGCATAAGTGTGGTTTTCACTTGGCTAATGCAGATCTTACAAAGCATGTCTTTCCCAAGACACTCCAACTTGCTAGAATTCAAATTCTTCCAAATTGTATATTCCATGAGGCTTTTGTAAGGGCTTGTTTTTTTGTTTGTTTGTTCATTTTGTTTTACTAGGCAGGTCTAGAATAATCTGCATTAAACCTTGTGGGATGTTTCAACTAATAGATTCCCAGGGCATTCCCATTGTTTAAAAAATCTGCATTCGCCGAAACCGGTTTGGCTCAGTGGATAAAGTGTCAGCCTGCGGACTGAAAGGTCCCGGGTTCGATTCCAGTCAAGGGCATATATAATACCTTGGTTGCGGGCACATCCCAGGTGGGGGGTGTGCCAGAGGCAGCTGATCGGTGATTCTCTCTCATCGATGTTTCTAACTCTCTATCCCTCTTTCTTCCTCTCTGTAAAAAATCAATAATATATATATATATATATATAAATCTACATTCTGTCTGGACCAAACTCCAACTTCTAGCACTGTTACACTTTAATGTTGAGCTCTTACCCCTATACCAGCTATTTTCTGGTAAGTCTGATAAAGCCTCACTTTGCACATGTGCAGCCCACTTCTTAATGAAAGACTTGCATCAAATTATCTAACGGGCATCTGCCCATCACCAGCACAGTGTCTTGCCTGGCTGTCAGATTACAGCTCCTCCAGCTTCCCTACACTGTGATTTCTACCTCATTTCAGTAGAACATCCATATTCTCTCTGAATTACAGCTCACTGTGCCAAGGTTGGAAAATTGTCTCTAGCTGAAAATGAGAGTGATCTGCCTGTCATCCAAGGCCTAAAAATAGCACCCACATGCATTTTGTCCAGTTTTATAATTATTTATGTCAAAAGTAATCGATTAGTATTAGTTACCTGGAAGCAAAAGTCTCCTCTAATTAATTATTTAAAAGACTGCAGTATTCTTGCACAAGCCTCCAAGGATATATTTTAAAACCCTGTTTTCCTTGTTCTATTAACTATGCTTATCTCAAGTACAAGTTATTATTTTTTTAATTTGCTTTTTCCTTTTTCGTGGTATTGCTATTTCTGAAAGGTATGGTGATTCTTCATTGCATGCTTACATCAGTCAAGGTCATAATAGGAAACCTATAGCTTAGTCAAAATAGTATAATCAGAAGAGAATTAATTTACCAAGGTGTGGGCATAGGGGAAACTTAGAATATTTTAGACTTAAAAGGAACAAATCTGTCTCTATAATGGTACTCATAAAATACTTAAACTTAAACATGTGAATTATTGGCACCTACATTTTCTGCCATGTGTAGTGAGGAAGAATAATTGAGCCAACATTCAAAGACATGGAGAGAGAAAGAGAGAGTGAGATACATATATAGAGAGAAAGATCTTATTATGATTAACAATCTGATTTTAACTGTTCTGGCATCTGTATATTTCTTGTGGACTGTTGGTTCAGAGCAATTGCTGGTGTTGACCAATACATTATCCCGTTTTTTCTCAAGTTAGTTTAACCTGGGTCTGTCACTGGCTATAAGAAAAGTCCTAACTAATACTGACAATAAAGGGTTGAAGGAAATGAGACTGATTCAAGAGAGTTTATTCAATCTGATTGGGGCAATTTAAGTTTAACTAGTTAGGTTGATTCTCTCTTTTTAAAAACTTTAAGTCCTGTTTTACTTTTTAACTTTTAAAATTATTTCCCACACATCACTAAAAGGAAAATGATATCTAAATAGGCCATTTTTTTCATTTTTGTTTTTTTCAAACTTCTCGGATTTTAGTTAATCAACTAAATATGAATAGAATCTATCATTAATGTGCTCGTTCCCCTACTAATATTTCATTGTTTATTTCCTATCTTGTGCACTTTGGTCCAGGGCTTTGCTTGATTAAAATCTTTAAACATTCTACATATTTTAAATGATTATTTTAAAAATGATTTGACTTATGGTGTCTTAGGCAAAATGTCTGTATCTCAGCTCTTTAAAGAATACCACTTTTGTCACTACTTATGGGGCAGGGATTAAGGTGGTTAATGGTTACCAACTTCATCACTACTAATGGAACAAAGGACTTTTTATTTCCTGTTCAGGAGTTAAAGGTGGTTAATTATTACATTACCTCTCTTCTTACAGAATAGAAAGACTTAAAATAGAAGCTACCACATAAACTAGCTAAACATAAAGAAGGCATAGCATATTCAAGTTTAATGCTTATTAATTAGCTATGTTTAAATAAAAGCTTACATAAGTTGCAGTCATAAATGTAAAGCTCCCTTATTTTTATATTTTTATTTATACTGCTTATATGAACAAGATATGGTAATGAAATGAGGGGATGCATTAAACAAGACAGAGCCAAATTTTATAGCATGGTTAGGGGAAGGAAAACACTAGAGCTTTTAAAATAAGACTTACAATGAATGTTTATGGAACTAGATTCAGGCAAGGCCGTTAAGTAACTGAATGCCTTTAACTCACCAAAGGGAAATAAATAATTGTATACATCATGATGAAAAACTAGCAGATCCACATATATATTCAAATCATTTATTACTCATGACTTTAATCAGGAAATGTGTATATATTGTGGATTCTGGCATCTAATTCGTATTTTATAATATTTTGGTGAGTATTCAGGGAATTGGCAATTATGTCATATGAAAAACAAGTACGGTTTCTATTGATGTTTGGGGGTTGTGTACAATGTGCAACTGCTCCACCCACATTTCCTAGTACTCTCTCCCTGTAAGCCACTTTTATCTCTTCCTATTTTTTCCTGTGTTATTGAACAATGAGAACAAAAACATCTGTCTGAAAAAGTATGTTTCAGAGAGGTTTACAGCAGGCAAGTTCATCCAAGCATAGTGTGTTATTTACTTCTAAGACTTTTTTTTTTCTACTTTGTTTTGATTATGTCCTGACATGCTGTCAGCATCAGGGCTAGATTTTTCTGTTGCCTTATGCAAACCTTGGTTTGTGTATGTGTATGTGTGAGTGTGTGTGTGTGTGTGTGTGTGTGTGTGTGTCAAGTTGAAGAGAAGAGTGATTACAGTATAATGAATCACTTTTTATTGAGGAAGTACATAATGCCGAATCCTAGAGTAGTTCCACAGATGCTGGCTCCCACCCCAATAGCATCCTATCTAACCAAAGCCAGAAAACTTTCCTCCTGAGATCATCCTGTCTTATACTCACATAAACCCAAACACTCCCACCATTCATACACACCACTGGTGCCTCATCAGCCCTTACCTGGGTGAGGGAGGAGTAGGGTTACAAATCCTCCTTTATAATTGCCCTATTTGGTAAACACCTTTGGGGATAGGCTTCAACTTAAACTTAGGGTCTGTACAGTGTGAATCAGCTGCAGGCAGTTCCTCATCTCCAGCCTTCCTGATTTTTGGCTTCCTTTGTCAGATTTTTGGCTTCCATAGTTTTCTATAGAAGTCTCAGAGGGTTTTGAGAATTCCTGATCTTTAGGAGCATTGGAACTTTGACATTTTTTGTGGTATTACTATAAATATCTACTGGATAAACTTCCATCCCAATCAGAAGTTGAAATAATGAACTATTCATTAAATGGCCCAATGAGCCACTGGCTATGAGGTCAAATGGCTAGACTATGACTTTTCTCAGAAGGAAGGGATGCACACCAGCGTTAGGTCAATAGGTAAAATTTTAAAGGATGATGCTCTTGCAAGAATGGAAGAGGGCCTGAAATAGAGGAAAATGTTCCATGGGTTTAAACCCCAATGGATCTAAATCATGATACTGGTGCTCTTCAGAAAGAGGCCTTTCCAGTCTCTGTAATTCTTTACCCTGATTCTATTAAGAAGTATCTTCTTAGTAAAACATAATTATTCATTTTTCATTCTTTGTTATTCTTCTTTTCTGCCTTCCAACAATCAAGCCATGGCCACACTTCTCTGATTATGTTCTTATTGTTTATATGATAGTTATCAATATGAGAAAAACACTCTTTAATTCTCAGCACAGCACAAAGCAAGATAGAGCCATTTTTCATGGGCTCTACAGTCCTCCCTTAAGAGGGTTTTGATAGTACCTCAGTTTGACAGCTTATTGCTTCCTAAAGCATGCCATTCATAATTCTGTACTAGCACTATTGAGCCTCCATGGATCTACCCTAGGCTATGACATGGGATATATGAGTGAAGATGCAGAGACTCTTCGCTTCTTTTCTGACCACTTCAACTCCTTTCCCACCAGTAGAGTCAACCTGTCCCAAGCAGTCACAAAGGACCATTCTTTTTACCTTCTAACTTCACACTCCTGCAAGCTCTCATCCTCTGATTCATGTGGACCCTGATTCTTTCCCTGGTTTTCCATACCCATGGCTGGTACCCCAAATGTATTTGCCACTTTCCTACTGCCACTTTTTCCTATACACCTTGCTTTGCAAACTCCCTTGATTGTGGTAATTTCTAATGAAAACAATCTGCAGCACTCTGAAGAGTGACTCTTTGTAGCTGAGGAGAAAAAGAAGGAATGAATACTTGCAATTATTATGTGTTGAACCTATCATTTCATATAATTTAGTTGCAGAACTATATAAAATATACTATGGTGAGCAAAATAGTACAAGTACAAATAGCATAAAAGGGTAACATAATAGAGAGTTATTTAGTTTATCTGAGCATTGAGAAGGTGTCTAGTTGGTCTTCGTACAAGAGATGAGTGTTGACTTGGTAACACAGGAACATGGTGCTGGCCATTCACTGAGTCATCATAGCATGCTGACTTATCCTCACTTGGCAGCCAGAGAGTATAAACTCTCAGTGATTTCCCATTAGATTTGAACTCTCAAATCCTTTTAGCAGTGGATATAGACTTGGCCTATCCTTCCAAATCTGCCTCTGGTCACTCTTCATCACTCACTTCACTCCAGCCACATTGGCCTTCTGGACTCTCAAAAATACCAGGTGCTTTTCAGCCTGGGAAACTTTTTACATGCCTCTGTCTAGCATGCCCTCCCCACTCTCTCTTAAGAAAAGGATGCACTCTTGGAGTAGAGCTTGTGGATCAGGCTGATTACCAGATTGTGGCATTTCAAACAAGTTCTGTTTACCAAGTATAAGAAATTCTTATCTGATAGCTTGGCTTGCTAAGCAGTTTTATTTCCTAAAGCCTTCTTTGTTCAATTATGACCTGTTTTCCTTAGAAACACTAGCAAGTGAAAAGGTTGAATTTACCCTAGAGAGTGGGTTTGCTTATGATTGTGGGTATATATCAGCTTTGCTTTTTAGCTTATCTCTGACTATTTAGATATGAAAGTTTCCTTGCTCACATTATGAGTGTTATTCAAGTGACTTGTTATAGATATTGCATTTCTGGTCATTATTGCCATATTTTGTGTAATTTTTAGTGGTTATCAAATAAGCAAAAATTAGTGAATCAAATGTACCACCATGACAAAATTGACATACAGCTACCACCAATCTGCTTCTTCTGGATGGCCTCAATTTTAGAGATCCTTTTCTCTTGGGAAACTTCTAAACTGTCCAGGATTTTAGTTTCTCATGTGTTGTGTACTATTCGTCTACTCTTGCTTGGAAACACCAGTGGCTATTATTTTGGAATATACATATTGGGATGAAAGTTGGAAGATGAATTAGATGATTAACATAGCAGGTGACTTTTGTAGAATGGGAAGTTGTCAGTCAAACAAATCTGCTGGATAAAGTGCATGGTTACTTGATGACGCTGTGGGAGTTTGGGGTTTATGAAGGATTATCTCTGATTCAGTGATGGTGAGAGCAGGTGGGTTGGCCTACATAATCAATCAGAAACCAAAAATCTTGTAGTGTAGGCTGGTAGTTGGGGGCAAGATGGGTAGAGCTGAATCAGTCAAAGCACCTTAAGATCCATAGCTCTTAAGTATAAAATCTCACCTTCCTGTCCCTTTCCTCACCTTAACAAAATATTAAAACCATCAGCAACTCATGTAAGGCAAAATAATACTTTTATGAATTTAGTATTTGTTTGTGTGTTGGAGGGGTGGGCTAAAAGTGGGAAACAAAGGTGTTCTTATTTTTTGTAAGACATAACAAGACACCTGTTTTTAAAAGATTGTGCTGTGATGGTCCTAATAAGATCAGGAAAGGTCATTATCTGATGATCAGAGAATACATATTTGGGCCCATTTTGCGGCATTTAAAAAATGCATTGCACTTCAAAGAAATACTGTGTACAGTAATCTTCAGTGGGTGATTCTTTGTTTTAAAATATAGTTTATTGATTTTTTTATAAAGAGGAAGAGAGAGGGATAGAGAGTTAAAAACATTGATGAGAGAGAATCATCGATCAGCTGCCTCTTGCACACCCCCTACTGGGGATGTGCCCACAACCAAGGGACATGCCCTTGACTGGAATTGAACCCGGGACCTTTCAGTCCACAGGCTGACACTCTAGCCACTGAGCCAAACCAGTTTTGGCCAGTGGGTGATTCTTAATAGGCAAGATGGAATAGTGGGAAATGCAAGTGCTGTGACATCTTGAGAAATGCATTGAAGGAGCAAAGAAAAATCACTCTCAGACCAAAAATGAACTTTAGTAGAAAATTACATACCAAAAATATTATTGTCCAATAAGACTAGATATCAGGAAAGTAAAGTCATCATAACTTGAATTCATTTCATATAATATCCAGCTCTACCTTCATGTTTTTTATTTGCCAAGAAATAGCTATTATTGATACATTGTTGCTTTTGATAGTAAAAGTAAACCATTCAGAATCAATTTGTACAAATTTATACTCACTCAGTTAAGATCAGTAGGCCTGACACATCAGAAGCTCTGGAAGCATACAAATAGATGGGTATGGAGCTGAGTATGGGTATGGGTATGAGATGGGTATGGCAACTGAAGAACTGCATTTGTAGGAAATCAATACTTTGAATTTTGTTTGCATCTGAAACTGTTAATGGAAGACGAACCAAGATTAAGGAAGGAAATAGCTGAGAAAGAAATTAATATGGATATCTGATAAATACAAATGACATAAGCCTTTTGTTTTAGGTTGGCTATATAAAAATAAAATGAACTATTGTCTATATTGTTTACTACCCTCATATTTTAATAAAAATATCAGGGAAATGTGTTAAAAGTCTATTTTTTGAGGTATGAAACCAGCATTCTGAATCAGAATCTTCATGGAACATGTGTAGTATTATATTTTTTATAAGAGTCATCATACTGTCTACATGAGGAATTAATGTGCAGCTTGATGATGACCTGAACATGGGTGAGTGACAGAAGATGTTGGTTTATATTTATCAGAAAACTAGAGGCCCGATGCATGAAATTCATGCACGGATAGGGTCACTGGGCCTGGCCAGAGATCATTGCTGATTGGAGCCTTACCGCTGCCAGCCGGGGCTTTCCTTCATTCTGTATCGCCCCTGGTGGTCAGTGCATATTATAGCAAGCGATTGAACTCCCAGTCTCCCGAACTCTCAAAGGGAGACTTTGCATATTAGCCTTTTATATATAGAGATGCCCATTTTCATAAACTGAATTAGGGTATTCTCAGGACCAATTGCTACCTGAATTCCTATTACTTGCTTTACCTTTTACTGGAAGGATCCTTTTTGCATATAAATTTTCAAATCATTTTAATCATTAAAAAAAGTCACATGTTGTCTGCCTTGTGTGGCTCAGTGATTGAGTGTTCACCCATGCACCAAGAAATTGCTGGTTCAATTCCAGTCAGGGCACATGTTCAGGTTTCCCATTCAATCCCCAGCAGGATCATGCAAAAGGCAGCCAATTAACGTTGATGTTTCTCTTTCATAGATGTTTCTATCCCTCTCTCTTCCTCTCTCTTCCTCTCTCACTAAAACCAATTAAAAATATATATATATTTTAAATGTCAGGTATCCTTATACAAATGTTAAACCTAATGCCCCTCTGTTTGATTTCATCTTTTTTTTTTTTTTTAATGTGGCCTTTTGGTTATTTGGGCTTTGTTCTATGATATCATGGTTTCTGGAATCATAAAATATGAGGTTATAAAAGGATCATAAAAATTACTCAGTCTAATAGTTCTTAAATTTGGCTTCTTAAAAATAATATATGCCAAAGTGACTGAATTAGACTCTGGGGATGGAATAATGCCGAATATCTTTAATCACTCCTCAAAATGATTTTGAGGCAAACAGTGCAAATTAGTGAGCATTCTGCAGAAATACCTTAGTTCTAGAGAAGGTCAGCCATGGTCACAAGAGTTGGTTTGGATGAGCAAGAACTAATACTCAGAACTTGGGATGCTCAGTGAGTGTTTTTTTCTAAAGCATCAACAGGTTGGACAAGTTAAAATATAAAGTAGTCCTTGTGAATGTGGCAACTAACTTTTATACTTTAAGTAGTTAGCTTTATGTTAAGTGAATTTAACCTAATAAAGCAACACTAGAATGTACTAGTTTTATTTTATCAGCACGATGGCAAGTTAATGCATTTTCTATCACCTAGAAAGGGAATCATATGTTATATTTGGATAATATTACAGTTAACAGGGAAATTGTTGATATGAATCATTTAAGCTACTATATCAGTTTTCTTGTTTGTAAGGTGGGTGAATGAAGATAATAATGTAATTTATGTTGGATTAATGTAAAGCTTTAAAAGAAGATACATGTAATGTGCCTGGAACATAGTAGGTGGTCATAGCTAGATTTTCTAGAAAATATGTAGCATATCATGCTTTTTTTTCCTCTTCTCATCTTGTCCCCCATAATGTATTATGTATAATAGTTGATTAAGAATTTATTTATTAATTTATTGATTAGTAGACACACAGAAATCACCATGTCCTTTTACTGGGTGCAAAGAAATTTCTTTGAAATCTTATTTTGAGAGAGGGCTCAGCAAATTTGATTTACTCCATATGAGAATGTTCTGCTTTCCTGAATCTGATTAGGTTACAAGTTGTAAGGGCAGGGCTTGTTTTTTGGGTAATTATAGCATTAAATGCACCCATAAGGCTATTATGCACTGGCCATAACCAATGCATATAATAAATAGTTAATTGGACAAATAAATAAATAAAAATTATAGCTCATAAAAGCTTCTCATTAACTTTCCCAGTACTAGTCTGGCTCTTTCAATTAATTTTAAACTCTCTTGTGTCTCCTTATTAACTAATCTGAAATGAAATAGAAATGATAGAATTGTTTTGCTTTCTCATTTGGAGAAATACTCATATAGGCTCTGTTCTCACAGTACACAGAAAATGAGACTAGATGAGCCCCATCTGATACACAAACAACAGAATTTATTTGGAATATGTATATGCATAGATGATTCCTATAAATTTAGAAAAGTAAAAATATTTATTTTGTTAATGCCTTATTCAATGGTAGATTATGATAGATAGATAGATAGATAGATGATAGATAGATAGATATTTCCCATGATTTTAGAAAAATAAAAATACTTATTTGGTTACTGTTTAATCTTTCCAGTATAATTATAATTTACCCTTCTTTTATAACACTGTTTTATAAAGTTTTCTTGAAGGTAAGCCCATTTTTTCTCTATTAGTGGGGGAAAGTACATGTGGGCACACCTACTATGCATTTATATTCATATCTTGGTGAGATTTTGCATCATTCATCCCCAAGTTCCTGGTCAGAGGATAGGCTATGAGAACCCAGATTTGAAATTTACCAGTGAGTCTTACAAGGAAAAAAACTGAGTGAATGATTCTGTCTGTTTTGTGAAGGCCAACTGATATAATCTTTAGTAAAATGGATGTTATACAGTTCTGTTTGGGGAGGGATTTTGTAGATCTTAAGGATGTTTGGTGGTAGGAGTGAACAGTTTGAAGATACCACTCTCTTTTGTACTTGTTTTATAAACTCTACTGCAGGAAGTTATGGATACTGAGACAGAGAACTCACTTTATCCTACCTCTGATTGTTGATAGACCACTGGCTATATCTGCAGAAATACCTCTTATAAAGTGAATCAAACAGAAATAGAACAGATTATCTGAGCAGGGATACTTCTCCCAAGGGTTTCTGAGAGCTTCAAGTACAATTAAATAATTATTACCTTTCTAATCCAAATGTCAGTAGAGTGAATAGTGTCCCACATAATATATCTAAAGGGATCTTGACTTGATTAAAATGAATTGCCCAGGCTTATAAAAATGCCTTACACATAATTTCATTTTGAATTGGCATTGTGGCATAGTACAGAAAGAACTAAGCTATAAGTCAAGAGAGCTGGTCAAAGCTAGAATCTTCTCCAAAAGCTGTGTGTGATGTTTAATGTTATATGTCTATGTGACTGAGCCACAGGTGCCCCAAAATTTGGTCAAACATTATTCTGGATATGTCAGTGGTGGGGGTTGGGGGATTCTGAATGAGATCAGCATTTGAATTGGTAGACTGATAGTAAAGCAGATTAGATAGGTGGGCCCCATCTAATCAGTTGAAGGCCTATATAGAACAAAAAGGCTGACCCTAAATCAAATAGAAGGGAGCTTACTCCTGCCTGAACAAGAGCTGAGACTTTTTTTTTTTTCATGCCTTTGGATTTGAACAGAAACATCAGTTCTTCCTATGTCTCTAGCCTGCCAGCATTCAGACTGTGACTCATTGCCTCTCCCCAATTTCCAGTTTATTGACTCCAGATCTTGAGGCTTCTCAGTCTCCATAATTGTGTAATCCAATTCACTATAATAAATAATCTATCTATCATCTATCTTTTTCTCAATTTCTATCTTTTTCCATATATATATATATATATTTATTTTATTTCTCTGGATAACTCTGACTAATAATACACTGCTTGACCTTGAGAAAATCAACACAGCTTTCTGAACCACAGTTTACCTTACTTGAGAAGTGAAACAATTGGGCAACAATGGAAGGACCACAAGGCCCAATCTGGTTCTTAAATTTATCATTTCTATAACATTTCTGGGCTCCTCTAGAAGAGATATTTTTGTCTCACTTTCCCTGGGAATAAAACAGAACACCCTCCCCCCCACTTTTTTTTTTCTTTCATCACCCCGTTGGTCAGAGGCCTTTAAAATAATTCCTATCTCCTTCTTTTTAACGTTCTTTGCTAATGGGCAGAACAATATTCTCAGTTGGGGAATGATGATTGTTTATACTCATCCTCTCTCTAAGCTGGTCTGCTAAGGAGAGGCTTTCTCTCAAGTAGAATAGCTCTCAATATTCAGGTATGTTACAAACACAGGAAACTTAAACAAATATCGTGGTGCTCAGTGAAGGACGCGGTGAGGTACCACTGTGCTGTGGGTATTCCCTGGGTGACTGTGAACATAAGCTGTCCCTGGTAGGGACTGCAGGAGCCACCCTGACGTCGTTTCTCCTGGCTGGCAGCTGTGAAGTGCAGTGGAACAATCAGTACCTTGGTTGTCCTCCAAGGTGAACGAGGTCAGTTTTAAACAGCTTTGCAGTCAGGCAGCCTCATATTTTACTCTTGTCTCCTGACCTCACAAATCTCAAGCCTGGCACTGAAATCATGGTGTCCGCTGCAGCCCAGCTCGGTTCTCCACGGTGACTTCTCTCCTCTCACAAACAACGTCTCGCCCCGCTCCGCTACCCCACACAGGTTTCTAGGGAGCAGGACTACCATTAGTCAGGGCAGTCATAACTCAGCTGTACTATGGTAGTATTTGCTTTCGCCAAGCATCCTTCTTGGGCAGTGCCAAATTAAGCATCCACAAAAGGAAAACTGCCCTTGAGAGTTTGGTCCTCAGTATTAAATCACAGAGCCCACTCTGAGCTTTTTCAAATGGTTGCCACAGGAGAGGGTGAGACTACACAGTCATGTGCTGATTGGCATTTCATTTAAAACATTACCATATCCAATTGACTTATTTGTATTCTGGGTATAAATATTTAAAATTTCCGAGCTCCCATTATGTTCTTTGCCCCTATTTTATTCTTGACATAAGAAAAAGAAATGAACATGATCCACAGAAGTGTCTGTTAATATTAAGGACAGGAGAAGCCTGAGTAGGAATGGTTCATGAGATGACAGATGTCCTAAGAAAGAAAATATTCCCAAAATAAGACTATTTCAGGTCCTATGTCCCTAAATGATAGGGATATTTCCAGCTAAAATTGCCTTAGGTACCATGCTACCTAGGGATAGGTTACACTCCAAAACTTAGGGCCTCAGTGTCACAAGCATTCATCATATTTCACATTTCTGGGGGTTTACTGAGATCATCTGGCTAATATTCTGCTGGTTTCATCTTTTAAAAAATATTTATTGGTTTTTGTTTTAGTGAGATAGAGAAACATCAATTGTTGTTCCACTTAGTTATGGATTCATTGGTTGATTCTTGCATGTGCCCTGATCAGAGATTGAAGATAAAACCTTGGTGTATGAAGAGGATGTTTCAACCAATTGAGCTATGTGGCCAGGGGTTCTGCTGGTCTTCCTTGAGGTTTCTCAAGTACTTGCTATCAGATGCTGCACATATCACCAACTACAGGCTCATAGAATCATGTGGAAGCTTGCCTAAGACACTGGGATGGCTGAACCTCTCTTTCTCAGGGCTGCTCTTCTGTGGTAGCTGTACCAGGGAAGCTGACTTCTTATGTAGCCTCTCAGAGCTCCCAAAAGCAAGCAACAGGATGCAGAAGCTGCCAATCTTCTTCAGGTCTAGGTACAGCATGGTCACAGTGTCTCTTTGCTACGTACTAGGGGGCCCAGTGCATGAATTCATGCACCTTGGATTAAAAAGGGGACACAAGGCTACTGTAGGCACAGGGGCAGGTCTCAGTCCATCCTCCTCACCCTCACCCAGCCCCACTTCCGCCCCACAGCTCCCACATGCTGATGGTGCCTACCCCACTCGCACCCACTGAAGGTGCAGAACGATTGGGGCCAATACCAGCAGCCCGTGCCAGTGGAGCCAGCACCGTCAGTCACCGCAAGCAGCAGCTGCTGCCCCAATCGCCTCTCAGGAGCAGGGGGAGGTGGAGAAGCCCTCAGAAGCAATCAGGGCCAGCAGTCACTGCTTGCACCTACTGATGGCACCGAGTTGGGCTACTGGCCAGGCTTGGAGGGAAATAGAGAGGCAAGTGCTGGTCAGAAGATGCCTCAGATGCTACAGATCAGCCCTTGCTTCTCTCTTCAGGTCTCTTTCAGGGCCTGATTCAAAGCCCCCTCAGCAGTCACTGCTGTGTCACCAGGCCTGCAGCCTCAGCAGTCAGGGATAGGCTGCCATGGCCACCGAGCTCTGACTTCCAGATGGTCAACCTTTGGTTCTTACATCCTGGCTCTTTATTATAGAGATTATTGATTCATGGGAGTCACAGGACAGCTCAGATTCAATGTGGGAGACACTGCACAGGGGCATGAATACTCTGAGGCAGGTTCCTCAGAGACATCTTTTAAGACTAGCTAATTAGCTGCCATGGGATACTTGCATTTTTTAAAATATATTTTTATTGATTTCAGAGAGGGGAGGGAGGAGGAGGAAGAGGAGGAGGAGGAGGAAGAGAGAGAGATTAATGATGAGAATCATTGATCAGCTGCCTTCTTCTGCATGCTGCCAACTAGGGATTGAGCCCACAACCGAGGCATGTGCCCTTGACTGGGATTCTTCAGTTTGCAGGCTGACACTCTATCTACTGGCTAGGGCAGGGATACTTGCATTTTAATAAGCAAAAGTGTTTTTCTTTTTAAATAATTTTAAGCACTGAAACTGCTGTGTTCCTTTCTTCTAAAACTCCCTCCCTCACAATTTCCTATTCTAATTTTCTCTTAACCACTGTCACTCAGCACTCTCTCCATCACTTCTATTTCATTACTTGTCTCTCTCACTTTTATTGGTTATGCTTCCTTTGCCTCTCCCCCAAATAATGGGCAAGACCCAATGCCCAAGCCTGTCACTCTCATTAATCTTCCATTGACTCCTGCCCCTGGAGTTCAACTTTTAAGACAATTTCTTGATTTCTCTTTTTATTTTTTTAAATTTTTATTGTTGAAAGTATTACATAGGTCTACCTTTCCCCCCCATTAACCTCTTCCAGCCTGCTCCGGTTCCCCAGCCAGGCTCTCACCGCCCCATTGTCTGTGTCTATGGGTCATGCATATATGCATACAAGTTCATTGGTTGATCTCTACCCAATCACCCTCCCCTGCCTTTCCTCTGAGGTTCAACAGTCTGTTCATGCTTCTATGACTCTGATTCTATTTTTTACAATCAGTTTATTTGGTTCATTAGATTCTGCATATGAGTGAGAATGTGTAGTACTTATTTTTCTCTGTCTTATTTTGCTCAGCATAATACTCTGCAGGTACATCCATGCTGTTGCAAATGATGAGTTCTTTCTTTTTATTGCTGTTTAATATTCCATTGTGTAAATGTACCATACTTTTTTTTATTCACTCATCTGCTGATGGGCACTTTCCCTGTTTCCAAGTCTTAGCTATTATAGATTGTGCTACTATGAATATATTATATATATTAGGGGGTGTATATATTATTTCTGATGAGTGTTTCAGGTTTATTAGAATATATTCCTAGTAGGAAGATGTCTGGGTCAAATGGGAATTCCATTTTTAATTTCTCTTTGATCTTTACCAGGCCCATCTCCCACCACTCCTTCTGTGCAGCCTACACTTCAGGCATTTTAAACCTTAGCTCATTTCATATTGCATTAGCACAGTCACACTTCTCTTTCCCTCCTACATGTCCTCATATCTTTCAGTGAAACCACCATTATCCTAGTTACCAAGACTACTTTTGTTTCTTTCATCCATCCACATGAGTCAGTTTTAGATTTGGTGATTTTTAAAAAAAATATTGTTCTTTTTATTTCATCTTATTTTTTTTTATTTTTTTTATTTTTGATATATTAATCCTGTCACTGTCTTAGACATGCGACTCCTGGGAACTCAATTTTTCCAGGTCTCAGTTTTCTTACTGAGGAGGTGGGGATTATAATAACTAGCTTATAAGAATCTTTGTTGTTGTTAATACACTTTTACTGACAATGTTTTTAGCTTAGAGACCTTTCTCTTCTCTTATCTGAATGATCACCTTGCTGCTGTGTCTGATTTTCTGGGTTTACCTGTTTCTCTTTCTAATCCCGCCCATTTTCATTGCCAGACTAATTTTCCCCAAATCACTCATTCAAGTCTTGCTGTGGTACTTCCAAAAATGTGACCTGTTTGCTGTTAAATCAAATAGACTCTTCTGCCTGGTTATCACTCCCTTCCCCAACACAAACCTGATCTACCGATCTCACTTTGCTCCCCAAGACTGAGCAGCACCCCACTCTCATCTCTAATTGTCTCCATTCCTCATCGATTCTGGTTCAGACAAACACTTGTTTGGTCCCAAATGCAAGCTTCATCTTCTGGAAGCTTCTCCTTGCCCCTTTCCCTTCTCACATGTCCATAAATTCCCTGTTCTTCCAGGGTGTGACCAAGTTTTATCCTCTTGTTTTTCTTTCTACTTACTCCCACCCATTCTATTCTCTACTTTCTCTGAGCTCTAATTGTGGATTTGGTATCTCAAAACCACCCTTAACTAATCATTTTTATTATATATATATATATATATATATATATATATATATATATATATATAACCAACATATGTACTTCTTGAAGTTAGAAACTATGGTTTATCATCCTTGCTGATTCTCATGGGTCACAGTGCCCAGCACAATACTAACCATGAAGCATGTTTCTAGTATTAGTGGGTAACTTACATGAACCTGTAGTGGTGGCCAGTGGGTATTTCATTAGGACAACTAAAAGTAGCAAGGCCAGAGGAAGCTTCTCAATATCTCTTTGAATCCCAGGTAAGATATTCCTATTTTGGTCCTGAATATTAGAACCAGATATTAAAAAAATAATAATAACTAGCATTTTAATGCTTTTCAACTGTTTATAAAGCATTTGCACTAATATTTAATTACTCATAATTCTATAAATTCTTCCAAAATTGTTATGTACTTTGGGACTAGAGATACAAGGTATGAAGATAGAATAAATGGAGAAGGTAGGAGTGAGGAATTTGGATTTATAAAAATATTTGACAGTGGATTGCTTTTTTTGTTGGCCATAAGAAGGCCATGTTAAGAAATATATGTATGTTTTCATCTCTAATGTTTCAGCAGAAAAGAGAATTCCAGATATAAAGATATGTAAGGAACAGATATGAATGCTAGTCAGCCCTCAGGAACTGGTGATAGCAACTGACTGAAGATCCTATATTCAGGTCAGACTACAGAGAGATTTCTATCTTGTCTTCCTCAAGACAGCTTATATGGTTTAATAGTTTGTTTGTTTTTCTGTTAGAAGAATGGATCAGATGATACAAAATTTCAGTGAAAGACAGCAAATATGAAAGCAAGAGAAAAATAACATTGGAAATGAAAAAACGCATCAGTAAAAAAATGAAGAGCTGAAATGGTTTTCACCAGAATGTGAATGCTTATTTTTAAGATTATATCGCCACCTAGTAAATCAGCATAGAAATACATCCAGGGCCAACAGTAATGTCAGCCTAGGGTTGTGTATTCTTCTGGTTAGCAATTCTGGAGGGCACCTTTCACTCTAAGCCTCTGCACATGCAAGGAAACAGGCTGCAAAGTACACCAGCCTCTTAAGATCTTTCTTTTATTTTATTTTTTTGTGTTTATTTCAGAACAGAAGAGAGAGGGCAAGAGAGATAGAAACATCAATGATAAGAGAGAATTGATGATCAGCTGCCTCCTGCATGCCCCCTACATGGGATCAAGCCCAAACCCAGGCATGTGCCCAGGCCGGGAATCAAACAGTGACTTGCTGATTCATAGGTTGACTCTCAACCACTGAACCAACGCTAGTCCAGCCAGCCTCTCAAGTTCTGAATGCTCACAACAAGGATCGGATTCTTCTGCTCATCTACCATTGTGTAATGAAGAAACCAACAGCACACATTTTTTAATATGAAATTGTGTCAAGAATTTATTTCAATCAGTGTTACCTACCCTTGGAAAATAATTAGTTAATATTATGCTTATTATCACTTGTCTGTTTGAAATAATTTAACTCTGTGCTGTTCATTAATGATAACGTTCTGCATTTTCAACTTTCATTTCTGTCTAGTAAAAAAAATTGGTCTGGTCATGATAACTGTGAGGAATCACTGGAATCAAGCAATTAAAAACACTGAACAGATAATCCTACTTGTCTCACCCCCTCCCCCCGCCAACACACACACACACACACACACACACACACACACACACACACACACCTTTAGTTCTGTTATTTGAAACAATCTCTTATTTCTTCTGCAATGGTTGTTTGTGCTTGATCACCCACTCTGGTTTTGTTTTTATAAAGAGTAGCTTAATGAAATATTGTACAGGGTTTTAGTGCTCAGTGCTTATAGACAATTCATTACCTGGCTATATATATATACTCCTTGGTAGTCCCAAATGTTTATCTGTGAGAAGAGGACAACATTATGTACCGCACTGAAGGGATAAATTAAGCAGAAGTGCTAAAAATGTTGGCTATTATTGTTAACAAAAATATATTTGATTAAGAAATGGTAGAAAAAAAGAAATGATAGAAACTAATTCTATCTTGCCATTCACAATAGATAAAAATGCCTTAGCCAAACAAATAGGTACAGCCTGTTCTGAGACCAAGAAACTGTCCATTTAAAAATTTCAAATGACTAAATTTTAAATGTTAAATTTTAATAATTATAAAATTGAGTAAATTAAAATGCTTTAAAAAACCTTGAAAGTGCTTCTCCATTCTTTTTTCCTATACTTCCTTCCTTTTAGAAATATATCCTCACTTCAGCCCTCCAAATGATATCCCCATTGTATTTTAAAGAATGCTTAGAACGTTTTGATTGAAGGAATTAACCAAGAGTTTATGGTAGCCGGGACTGGTTTGGCTCAATGGATCAAGCGTCAGCTTGGGGACTGAAGGGTCCCGGGTTCGATTCCTGTCAAGGGCATGTACCTTGGTTGTGGGCATATCCCCAGTAGGAGGTGTGCAAGAGGCAGCTGATCGATGACTCTCTCTCATCGATGTTTCTAACTCTCTCTCCCTTCCTCTCTGTATAAAAATCAATAAAATATATATTTTTTAAAAAGTTTATGGTAGAAAGTATGGGAGGGAATATTTTTTCTTGTGGGAACCTTTTCCCTGGGGACTGTCATAGAACAATCAAATTATTTCATCCAGATATGGTGGTCTGCCTTTTGTCTTCTCATAGCCATTTTTTCTCCTTAAGGTAATGGAACTTTTGATTAACACATAACCACACAGCTAGCTATGTCCTAGTTTCTTCCTGAAAATTGGGGGCTTCATACTTGTGATGTGTGTATAACATCTGTCATGCCTTTATGGAGAACACTCATGTGCTTCCCCCACTTGCTTTTTTCTCCTTCTCTGCTGGCTGGAATGTAGTTATGATGATAGGACTAGAGCAGCCATTGTAGACCAAGAGGTAGAAGCAAAGTTTTAAAGAAGATCAGAACAACCAGATAAAAATGCAGCCTGGCTTTTTAGCACTGCCACCAGCCCTGAAATACCTAGCAGACCTGTATATGAGAGAGAAGTTAATTCCTATCGTGTGTGTGTGTGTGTGTGTGTGTGTGTGTGTGTGTGTGTGTGTGTGTGTGTTGATTTTAGAGAGAAAGGGGGAGGGAGAGAAAGAGAAACATTGATGCAAGAGAAATATAAATCCCATATACACTCCAAGTAGGGATTGAATCTACAACCTGGGTATTTGCTATGACTAAGAATCAAACCAGAAACCTTTTGGTGCATGGGACAATGCTCAACCAACTGAGCCACAGCATCCAGAACTAGCTTATATATTTTTGAGTCTTTTTGTTACAGCAGTCTAAACTGTAACAAATTTTAATTCTCAAAGGGTAATGAGTCCTAGAAATATGAATCTAAAATTGCAGATTTTAAGTATAAAGAATGCACCCAGCAAGGTACTACTTCCCCCAAACTGGTCCATTATGGATTTTCAAACAGAAAAGACTTTTCATGTATGCCAAGAAAAAAATTATTTTCTTAATGGTTGGTAGGAGAATTGTATGGGGGTAAGATGGGGGGACCTGCTTTCTTAAAAAGATGCTGTGAAGAAATTAACTCTGGGTAGAAGCGTTAAAATGTTGGCGCCAAGTTTTATGTAGAACAAAGAAACAGCTCTACATAAAAAGAAGAGAAAGGACTATATTTTAGCCCTGAATAAAAAGACACTCACAGACCAAAGAAGGCATTTGGTTGAAAATTAAAAATATTAATAATGTGGTGAAGGACTATGGTGGGGCAGTAGTGGGGTAAAAAGGGTCAATGGTGGTGGGGGGTTGGGAATGGGGACATCTGTAATACTTTCAACCATAAAGATAAATTAAAAGAATATTAATTGAGGTTTATAAAGATGTTTGCTACCTTGATTGCAATGTAATTAGCAACCCCTCTAGCTGACTGTTACAGAATACTTCCTACATGCCAGGCATTGTTCTAAGGACTTTTACTAATATAACATATGTAATCCTTACAGGATATTTCTGAGGCAAGTGATTTTATTATTATTTTGTTTTCCACATAGATAAACTGAAGCACAGAGAAGTGAAATTACTTGGCAAAAGTTGTACCTGAAGTAACATTTGGAATTTCGACTTAAGCATTTTGCTTACATCAGAATGCTTTACTATCTTTATAAAATGCTTACTAAATTCTACCTTGCTAACTATTATTTTAAGACAAGTAGAACTGGGTTATATAAAAGCTGGAGAAAGAGGACATAACTGGACACGTTGTTATATTTAGTTAATCAATACACATTAGCATACTGATGGCTTCACAGTAAATAAATCTGCTCTCCTTTAATTCAGAATTTACCAAATACTCTTAATCACAGAACTAATATATTAAGAACTATTAATACCTCAACAAGTTAGTGTTTCATTGAACATACTTTGAAAGTCTGGAAGGGAGAAAAATATATTGACCCGAGTGTCAGGAGATCCACAATGTGGTCCTGATTTGGGCACTTATTTGTTCATGTGTCTTTGGGCAACTTACTACAGATGTCTGGGCTTAAATTTCTTGATCTAATAAAATAGTGTCCTTAGACTTGGAGAGATGACCAATAGCATCTAAACTTAAGAACCAGGGTTATATAGCAATAAGTACTAAAGTCTTAGACATACTGCATAGGCCAAATAAGTTGCAGCCCATAGGTTGTCTGATTTATTAACAGAGGTCCATAAATGGGGCTCTACTTTATGCATTGTTCTATGATCTTCTTGTCTACACCAACTCCATTTTGTTGGTAGTAATGTTTCTTTCAACTTTCATAGATCATATCATACATTTTAATGATCATGTAGTATTCTCCAGCATGGATGTATTGGATTTCACCTTCTATTTGTCCTTTTGGGAGGCATACACTTTTTTTTAGCATCATAGAGGTTTCAACCAATCTCTTATACATAAAGAAAGCATATGTGATAATCAATCACTGGTTAGATTTTGTCCTCACACTTGCCATCTTGTCTCATTTCCCTCAGTAGATGTAGAGGTCAAGAACCACATTTTCATCCTTTGTGTACTCCCCTTTAGAATTTAAGCAAATATACAACCCTTGAATGAATGACTAAATTCATGGACTCAGAAAAAGTTATAGAAATAAAACTTATCCAACCTGAAAAAAATAAAAGAACCAGGTTTATACCTGGAAAAAAAGGAAAAACAAAGGTGCAGCTATAAAAAAAAAGAAAACAAGCCAAGTAAAGAAATCTAGTTTTAGGTGTAAAGAGCAGAGGTAGAATGAAGGAAATATTGTAATGAGAGACTTATTTAAGCCTTTGAGCACAGGGATAAAGAAATATATAGAGTAGATGCCCCATAAATAATTGGGATTCTGCATTTAAACTTCATAAATATGGAAATGTCACAGATTTACATGCTACCTCAGACTTCCTATCAATATCTTTCTCTGACTTGTGACCCCATCATCAAACCAGTTGTTCTAGAACTATCTTGTCCATATAATACCTTGACAAAATTCTAAAGGAACAACTCAAACAAATTGACAGTTGATCCTTGGCTAGGCATATGAGGTAGAGAACATAATATGTGCAAAGACTTGAAAGACAAGTGAAATATTTCAGTAATCTATAAGCAGTGTAGTGTGAGTTCATGCAATTGAAGGTATAAGATTGATAAAAGAGGAGGATTACATGGAGAAATGGCTGCAAATATAAGCTAGATTTGGGTGATGGAATGTGTTCAATGTGTTGTATTGGACTGCATAAGTTCAAGCTTTAGATCAGGGGTCTTCAAACTATGGCCCGCGGGCCACATGCAGCCCCCTGGGGAGTCTGATCCTGCCCACCAGGTTTTTTGGGCAGTGAGTGCAGCCAAGGTGTTACAGTAGGAATTAGTAGTTCATATAGTTCGGCCTTCCAGTTCTCTGAGGAACCGTGATCTGGCCCCCACTTTAAAAAGTTTGAGGACCTCTGCTTTAGATCTATCTCAGTAGGAGTTTCCACAATTAAACACACAATAAAACTCCTTCATTCTGACCAGAATCTAATACAGATTTTATCTGTATTAAAAATTTTAAATAGAAGTTAGAGTATAATTAATTTATCAATTTTGTTTTAATATAATAATCAATCATCATGGTTCTGTGATAAATTTCCAGATTTATGTTTATTTACATCAAAGTAATTCCCCAAATTTCTATAATAACTTCTTTTTTTATAATAATTTTCTTCATGATGTGGGCTCTATTATCTCTATTATAGATAAGTTTACTATATATTATAAGCTTCTTTTGAAACTTTAGGAACTAAATTTATTTCTGAGTGAGAAGAGAGTAAAAGGGAGACTTGTATATTAAATATAATTTATGTTATTGCTGGAGACCACTAGTTAAGGCAGGTCTAGTTAATGCAAAGGAAACCTTGACTTATAAGATACAAAACACACTCCTCTACCCTTTCTCAGTCTACCAATTCAGTTCATTCATCTACACACATCACCATTTCACTCATCTCCTCTCTCCCTCACTGTTAACCTAACATTCCTGTCTTTTGATACTAAGCTTTTGAATATGCTATTTTCTCTACCAGATCCAGGTAGAGACTTACAATAATGCTGTGATACAATCTAAATAATTCTCAATATTAATTCTTTATCATCATTGGGTCAGCTTTTGTTGATTTTGCAGTTTGCTTAGTGAAGGAAAAGATATTGGAAAAAAGAAAATGGAATGTGGGGGAAGAAGAGAAAGGTGATTCTTCCCCCGACTTTTCAGAGATTGCTTCTGTAACTCACATGCATAGCTATCAATTTAGAGGAGAAATATCCCTCATTGAGATCCACCTGAAGGATAAGAAGGAAGAAAGGAAAGAGAAAAGAAGGAAAGAAGGAAAGAAGGAAGGAAGGAAGGAAGGAAGGAAGGAAGGAAGGAAGGAAGGAAGGAAGGAAGAAAGGAAGGAAAGGAAGAAGGGAAGAAGGGAGGAAGGGAGGAAGAAGAGGAACAGGGAAGTAGGAATATACTTTATTCCAAGTACTCTTTTTCCTAAATCAGCAAGCATAATCTCATTCAATTCTTACTACAATCCTGAGAGGTTAAAATTATGATTTCTATTTTAGTTTGAAGCATTAAAGACTCAAAAAGTATATAACATTTCCAAGGTTATGCAGCTAATAAGATAATGAAACTAGAATTTAAATTCAAGTTTTTAAAATTCAAAGTTTACCTCATTCCAATTCAACAACTATCAGCAGCTCTGATTAATATCTTATTAAGGATAAGGTAGAAAGCAAATGAGATTTTTTTAAAGGGATATATAATATCTATATCTATATCTATATCTTATACTTTCAACAATAAAGATATTTTTAAAAAATATGTTATTGAGATGGTAATTTTGGTCTCCTGATTTACGGCCCAGTTCTAGCTAAATTCCATTTGAATTATTGTCTTTTGGATGGGAAGATACTGTCCTACACATTTTGATTGTGTCTATCAAATTAACCATCTACTGAATTACTTTTGCACCTGACATAACATAATTTTTTCCTGGAAATATTATATTATTTTTGACTACCAAACAGTATGCATTACACATCATTGGGTAATTCTGGATCCTAATATTTATTCTTGATTAAAAGCCTTGCTCTTGAGAATATATTGAACTAAATTAAACAGAATGGGCTAAACTAGATGTTAGGCTATGAATTTAATAAGCTGTGTTCTACAAGGCCTTGCGGTTCTGGGTTCTTTGGTTATAATATTTAGAATTTCCACAATAATCCTATCTAATAAAACAGTGATATGCAAATTGACCATACCCCTGCCACACCCACAAGCCATGCCCACAAGCCAATCAGGAGCAGATATGCAAATAAATCCAACCAAGATGGCTGTGTTCACAGAGTGCAGGAGGGAGGCTTGGGTTTTCTCGGCAATAGAGGAAGCCAAGCTTTCTGCATACCCTTGCTGGCCTAGGCCTCCACTCAATGCTACAAAGTTTCAATTATAGAAGGTAAATAAATCCAAACAGAAATGACAGCAGCCAAAGAGCTGGAAAAGCAGGAGGCTAGGGTTTCCCCTGGCAGTGGAGGAAACCAAGCTTCTGCAGTTCTGGCTGGCCTAGGCCTCCACTCCAGGCTACAAAGTTTCAATTGTAGAAGATAAATAAATCCCAGATACCAGGGCCTTTGCTTGGATTGCCGGGGGGCGTGGCCAGCCTGCAAACTGCCACAAGTCCCTCGCCCAGGCAGCCCCATGCCCCAAGGGAACCTCCAACTTGATCAGGGACACCCTTCAGGGCAAGCCAGCTGTCCCCTACTCAGGCACCAAGCTTCTATCATATCTAATAAAAGAGTAATATGCAGACTGACTATCACTCCAACACACAAGATGGCTGCCCCCATGTGTTCAAAGATCCTACCCCCGTGTAGACACAAGATGGCCACCACAAGATGGCCAGCAAGGGGGGGGGGGGCAGTTGGGAGGGACTAAGCCTGCAAGAGAGGGCAGCTGAGGGTGATCAATCCTGCAGAAGAGGGCAGTTAGGGGTGACCAAGCTTGCAGAGGAGGGAAGTTGAGGATGACCGGGCCAGCAGGGAAGGGCAGTTGGGGGGGACTCAGGCCTATAGGGGAGAGCAGTTAGGAGTGACCAGAATGCAGGGGAGGGCAGTAAGGGGCAATTGGGCTGGCAGGGGAGCAGTTAGGCATCAATCAGGATGACAGGAAAGTGGCATGGGAGCAGTTAGGAATCAATCAGACTGGCAGTCAGAAGTAGTTTGGGACAATCAGGAAGGCAGGCATGCGAGCAGTTGGGAGCCAGCAGTCCTAGATTGTGAGAGGGATGTCTGACTGCTTGTTTAGGCCTGATCTAAGCCTAAATGGCAGTTGGACATCCCTCGAGAGGTCCCAGATTGGGCAGAGGGACATCCCCCCGCATGAATTTTGTGCACTGGGCCTCTAGTGTATCATAAAATAAGGGTAAGGAAAGGTATAAAAGGAAAAGGAGATTTCTATAATGTTGAAAATGGTTGCAAGTACAGTGAATAGCAAGAATAAGCTTGGATATTCTATAGTATTAGGTAGGGATAGTACACACACAAAAACTATAATAGCAACATTGTATTTTACTTTTTTAAATATGTTTTTATTGATTTGAGAGAGAGAGAAAAGGAGAGGGAGAGAGAGAAACATTCTGTTGGGGTCAAGCATGCTTCCCTGGCATGTGCATGAATCAATGTTCAATAATTCAGCCACCCCAGCCAGGCTAATGGCAACATTGTAAATGAGAAAATAGCTATGCTTTATCCTACCCTGGTCTATATAAGATGCTTCATCTTTCCATTTGACTGAATATGTAAGTTCTTAATAGAATATTCAAAAAAATAAAAATATGAATAGAATAGGCTTTCAAATCCACTGAAAAAAATGCTTTAAAATCCACTTAAATTCATCTGGGCATGTGATATGTAAGGGTTAAGTTCTTGCCTTTAAATATTCTAATAAACTTGGTAACAGGCTGTTAAAAATGTATTAGCTTGATGTTGGTTAATCATCCTGATTGTTTCTGTTCTGGACCAGAGTAAAGGCAAACAAACTAAATTAACCAGCACACGAACTCTATATAAGAAACTCTTAAAAATAATTTATTTAGCTAAATCTTTCTCATATTTTTGAATTCTATGAATTATAGAATTACCCAAATGAACCAGTAACCCAACTTGTTTGCCAAAATATAAAGATGAAAAGAAAAATGAGCTCTCTTATAATACCCTCTGGGACTAATTACCCTGATCTGAATAGACTGGTTGTTAGATCTGAATTATAGTCATGAATAAGTTAGATCTTAATTAAAGTCATGTATGGGGTCCAGGAGGCAATGTCATACAGGCAAAAAAGCTGTTTTGTAATAAGTGGAAATTAGTACTATAATGTTTTATGAGAAATTCAGCTCCTGGTTAGAAAGCTATCTACTGAGATGTATAAGGAAATTTAGACTTAAAAATTAACCCATCTTCTTTCTCTATGTATGGGTCCCTTCTATATCTTCAGTTTAGAGCCGTATTCATTGTGAGATTTCCAATAGCACAAATGAGATAATATATTTTCAAAACAATCTTATTTTTGTTTATTTTTCTTTTATCTGAAAAAGGTTTTAAACTTTCCTAATAGCTCCCAATGTCTTATAAAGATGGGAGACATTGAAGCAAGAGATAGTTTGATTAGATTAGATAATACAGGATGGAATTTTCTAGTAGTAGAGAGTGTTTGTTCTCTTAAAAAAAAATAGCTCAGAAGTAAATAATGGCATTTTCTTCTCTGCGGGCTTCTAAATTTAAGAAACTTTTATTTGGAAGGCAAGGGGCAAACTGCATCTATGTTTGTTGACCTATTTCTTTTACTAAAAAATAAAAATGTTCTAAATTTATCTAAAATTTGAAGAAAGTGAGGTTTTGAATGTGACACACAAACCCACCATTGATGGCAACTCTCTTGTTTGGTTCAAGCTGAGGAATCACAGGGTATATATCCTAGAAGGAAGCAAAGCCCAATGGTTTCAATATGAGTTAATAGGCTTATTGGGGGAGAAGGAGGAGGGACTCCAGGACACTGTGTAGGAGGAGCCAGATGACAAGCCACACCTGGGAGCAGTTTTTAGAGGAAAACTAATTTTTCTGAAATTTTTTTATTTAAATCCTGGTACCTAATGTTTCCTGGGGAAATAATTTCCTAGGAATGGAGTACACACTAGTTTTCACTTTTCTTTGCACTTGAGTAGAACTTATGAGCCTACAAAATGCTCTCACATCTGCAGTGAGTTGGTGAAGGGATATAGGTGATTTTCTCATTTTATAACTGTAGAAAATTGAGACTTGGAGAAATTCATTGATTTGCTCAAGATCATAAGGCTGGAAAATTGCTAGGATAGATCTCAAATGCAAGTCTGCTGACTCTAATGTTAGTATTTTTCTTATATATCTTGCCATTTTTAAATGGGTTCAGAGTTTTACCTTGTTGGGAAGTGAGGTAACAAAGGAAGCTGAACAATTTTCTTTCCTAAAGGAGAGGTCTCAAAACTGGCAGAGTAGGGTTTTTTGCTGTTAATTTGGAGAATCAAGACCTCAATTTCACCTTTCAGATCTACAAAGCTCAGTATATGATCTAATAGTGATAAGATTGAATGTATTTTTGTAGAATGGATCACAAGCTATTCAATTCTCTTTCAATCCATTGGCTCATAGATTCATGTACTGTTGGGATATAGAATCAAATAGGACCTTAAATATCATGTAACCTAATACTTTGCTTTACACATGAGAAAAGTGGCCTAAAGGGATTGGTCCTATGCTTATATGAGAAAAACTATGGTAAACCTCAGTGAAAACGCTTTGATTGTAAAGAAAAATTCCAAAGTAGAATAGGAGCCTCAACAGTCTTGACCAATGTTCTTTAATGAGAATTGAGAATGAAATTAGTAGCTTCTTTATTAAATGAATTTTAACATTGTTTGTATTCATATCATCATGACACATTCATGAAATGTTACACAGTGGAGTAAGAGGTGTGGATACACATGGTCTGTGATCTAAGAATGATAAATCTGTAAGTTATTAAAAATATGTAAGTATAATAATTTCTTAGCAGATTTTATAATTTCCATAGTATTTTCTTCAGGGCTCAGTAGTTTTAAAGAGTACAGTAATTTGCCGAAACCGGTTTGGCTCAGTGGTAGAGCATCGGTCTGCGGACTGAAAGGTCCCAGGTTTGATTCCGGTCAGGGGCATGTACATTGGTTCCAGTAGGGGGTGTGCAGGAGGCAGCTGGTCGATGTTTCTCTCATCGATGTTTCTAGCTCTCTATCTCTCTCCTTTCCTCTCTGTAAAAAATCAATAAAATATATATTTTTTTAAATACAGTAATTTGGAGATGAGTCTGCATTTCTATATGAATCATTAGAAAGTATGCAAAGGGAAGCAGTGAATTTAAAAAATGTATGTGCATAACTTCTGCTATCATGTTTGCATTTGGTCTATAGCATATTTGTTTCTTATCCCAATCCACCTTTAAGTAAAAACATCTGCTAATAACAAGATGTTCATGAATTCTCTAAATGATTACATATGCAGGATGATTCCACCTTTCTCAGAGATTCGGTTGTAAATAAGAATATAAAGTAAAAATCCTGTACAGAATTGTTCTTGAAATGTCCCATCGAGTATAGTATCAGAGCAACTTAAATTGGTTTTATACAGCTAGTTTCCTTCTTGTTTCTTGGAATGAGCCATACAAAACATCTGGCTTAATTTAAGGGGCCATATGATACAAAACAAATGAACAAAACACAAAAACATATAGCAATGTTAAACACAAGAATCAGAATAAGCTCAGAGGGGCCATGTTCCCAGACCAAGTGGGAACATTGGGTTCCTCTCTCATATCATGATAATGTTAGGCTGCTCATTCATTGAGCAAAATGCAGACAGTACTTACCTGTGCTATTGAAATTATTTTTTCCCTCCTTTTTTTTTTCCTTTCAAAATGAATAGCATTGAATTAGCCAAGTTAAATGTGTGAATATCACCAGTCTGCTATATGAGGTTTTTGTGTGTGTTTTTTAGCACCCTCCCTCAAACTCCTTATGTCCATACTACTAAGTGTTGAATAGGAATACTGACTAGGTACGGTATTTAATGGCAACTGCTGTGACTCCAATGTTTTTATCTCCCCCGCCCCACCCCCAAATTCACATTGAAATCCTAACTCCCACAGATGATGGCATCAGGAGGTGGGGACTTTGAAAAGTTCCCAAATCATGAGGGTAAAACTCACTACTGAGAGCGGTGCCTTATAACAGAGGCTCCAAAGAAATATCTGGATATAAGAAGTCTGTAACTGGGAAGAGAGCCCTCAGGCAACCATGCTGGCATGCTGGCACCAGCCTCTACAAGTATTTTGCTGTTGTTTATAAGCCACCCAGCATGTATTTTGTTACAGCAGCCAAAACAGAATCATCTGAGTCTCGCCAGACTATCCTAAACTATCCTTAAACAAAATCACCTCATGATTTGGTGAATTGACTGTGACTTCACTAAATACTACAATTTTTAAGAAACTATTTTGACCTTCCAAATATTCAACAGCCTTATTACAAAACATATTTACTCTCGTGGTAAATTTACTCAAATTCTTTGAAGAGGATTATCTCAAGAGTGGCAGGGAAAGTTAATGCAAACATGCTTTGTGGATGTAAGCACTGAAAGGCTCCTCCGCTGATGTATACATACTTAATATTAAGGACTTTTTGCTGGAGCCTGGGCTGTGGCCATTGCTGGGATTCAGGCAGGCCTGGATAGAGGCTGCTAGCAAAGTGGGTGGAAAAGCTCTGAGGAGAGAGGTCCGGGAAAAGGAAGAAGCCAGGTGTGAGAAGCTCAACAATATTCCTTTTTAATTAATTAATCAACTAATTAATTAATTAAATTTTGCATCCCAAACCAAAATAGATTTGAAAACAGATTTTTTTTCTATTTTCTGCAAACATATTTGGTGGGGAAACCTGAGGTGAATTGATGCATATTTTCCGAGCCTTTACTTGGCCCTCTTAGAATATTCCCCAGTTTCACAGTTGGAGTGTTTGCTTACAAGGGCTTCTCCACAACCTGCTGGGGGTTTCACAAAATATGTGGTGGACACCGTGCTATCTCTTTAAAACTGGGAAAGTCTGAATTCTGAAACACATTTGGTTTTCAAGGGAGGAGTTGTGCTATTTCAAATGAGAGGTTGTGATATTTTGCCATACAAAGTTTTCTCATTTCTCTGCTAACTTAATTCACTTTAGGTCCTAGGTTTGCACTTTTGAACCTGCCTACTGTGTTATCTCTGACATGACATCTTCATTTATGCTAAAACCTGTGATTAGTGAAAAGTCTAAATGCAGGTATTTATCCTTTTGATTTCTCCTCTGTATATAAAACTGTAAATAGAAAGTTTAAAAGATTAAAGAAAACATTTTGGTCCTTGTTTTGACCTTCTTTGGTACCTTGCATTTGGAAAAATCAGCAAAAAACAACCCAATCAGTCAGAAAGGAAAAAGGACAAGAATTATGGGTATGTCTGGGGAACTCAGTGTGGCTTCACCATAAAGTGCATGAAGGCTAATGGCCTCTCCATCACTGAGACTGTCGTCACAGGTGTAACTCACAGAGAACCAACGAGAGGCACTCTCGGTTGTCCCTTATTTCAAAGCCCTTTATGGCTTTATTTGTTCAGAGGTGCATCAGGTAAATGGAGTGCTTATAATTGTAGGTGTAGTACCAGCCATTAGAGCAAATATATTTACAGCCCTGTAATTATAGTTTTGTAAAAGTTGTTCTGGATGGCTTGGCAGGACTCCTCCCTGGGCAATATATTTGCTTCAATATTTTTCCATTGAGGCAGAACGGTTTATAGTCTAAACATTTTCTCCTGGTGATACTTTTATTTCTGTCATGACCTTATTCTCTTTGAAGTCCAAAAGAAAAGGAAAAAAAACAGTTTATAGAAACATACACATACATGTAATGCACTCCAGAAAATTATTGATTTATTGACCAATAGTCACATTTTAAAAAATCTACAATCTAAAGGCTAATGAAAAAAGGAAAGCACAGTAAGTGTGATGTTAAATAAAGTATATGTTTAGGCATGATGCTTGGATTCTTAGTCTGATATCTTGTTCTTAGATTTGCTTGCATAGATTTTTCTATTGCTGAAGCATTTATGTAGAGCAGGGCAATAAATGCTATTTAATAGAAATATTGTATAGAGCTTTCTAGTCAGCAACATGAGCCTTCTCTTGGGAGTGTTTTAAGCTTACTTAATTAGGTCACCTTTGGGCAAAATGAGTTTTGGACATCTCAGAAGGTATCTAAATTCTTGCAGATTACCTCAGTACCATTTAGTTTACTGGTGTGTTAATTTTCTAAATGGAACCCTAGGGAAGAGAAATAATTAAGTCAATAAATAAAGAAAATAAGTAAATGCTTACTTATAAATGAAAATATTTATATTTGTATAAGTTCTTTGATTTGTTTTGTGGAATATGACATAAACTATTTGATAAAAGACATTGCATTTCCATATTTTTATCCACAACAGCTTCATAAGTTGTAAGGTCATTGGAAGAATTATTTTATCTTTCTTCATATCTGTTTATAGTCCTTAATATGGCACTTTGAATAACTGGTGTCTGCATTCTGAATAAATATCTGCATTATGTTGGAACAGTAGACCAAGGTACATGCCCTTGACCAGAATAGAACCTGGGGCCTTTCAGTCCTCAGGTCAACGCTCTATCCACTGAGCCAAACTGGTTTCGGCAAGATAGTCCCTTTTTTAAAACATGTAACACAACAAGTCTTTTAATCATGTCTCCCCCCATTCCTGATATCGGGAATTATGTCCTAGACCTTTCTAAATATGAAACTTCTTTTCCCATTTCCAACAGAATATACATCTGTCTATAACAGGGTCAATCAAAACCTTTTTATGATTTTTATATATGGATTTTATGAGAAACTTTTTCTTTCAGATTGTAAGCTATTACAACATAAGCTTGGACCAGCCAGCATCCATGTTTCCATATAGAGAAAGTCAGTTTGTTGAAGGGGAGAATGAGGCCAATATACAAAGAGCAGCAAGAAATGAAGCCAAATATGGTAAGAGAGCCACTGTGCTCCTTGATCTAGCCATACCTGAATTTGACTTTTGAAGTTCCTAGTAATATGGCTCAGTCTCCCAATTCACATGCAACTAGTTTTAATTCACATGCAACTTAAAAATGTTCTGACTAATAAGCTTTTTATGTTTGGAAATGGAGAAAAACTCAGTAGAAATGGATATTTTTCTAGAAATTTTGTCTGCATTTTCAGAAGCTGGCATTAGGTCAAGGTAATATTTTGGATTTAGATGTACAAATTACTTCGTGTAACAGATAAATGTGGAATCAAGTGTTTTAGTTATATTAATTTAAATCATAAGTAGCAAAATAGCAGTAGAAAATTTGCATATTCTCTTAGAGTGATAGACCAACAGAATCAGTATAAAGTACATTTTAAACAATATCTAAATAACGATGGCATTTTCACTCTCCGAATCAAATGTTGTCAATAATTGCTTAGCTAAATATCAACTTTCATTCTGACTCATGAGAGTGATTTTAACTTTTCTCACCCTTGTAATTTTATGTCTGCACAACATGCCACTTGACTCTTCCTTTGGTTCTCATCCTTTGAGCCTTGCTATAAATGCTGCAGCTTCTTTATATTTCAGGGTACAATAAATACTTTGAAGCTATTTGGTTAGCTTCTGTGGGATGATTTTGCTTTTCCTTCGGCTTATAGCTATACCCTGCAGGCTGCTTGCTACATGTGGTTTATTCTACTCCATGTGATGAGCAGGCACAGCAGCTCCGTGCCTCTTTCTCTCTGATCCCATGGTCAGCAAAATGAAAAATAAGACTTCATTGCAGGCAAGCTGCCAAACCTTGTGACTATTTCCTCTGCTACACAAAAGATGATTTCTCCTGGCATCCCACAGCCACTCTACTTCCTTCTCTGGAACTGGGACATGATCATACCCTTTCCGGTTTATATTAATTTAGCACACGTTTTATTTTAAAATATTTCTATTGACTTCAGAGAGGAAGGGAGAAGGAGAGTAGAAACATCAATGATGACAGAGAATCATTGATCCCTTGCCTCCTGCATGCCCCCTACTGGGGGTGGAGCCTGCAACACAGGCAAATGCCATTGACCTAAATGAAACAGGGACCCTTCAGTCCACAGGCCAATGCTCTCTCCACTGAGCCAAATCAGCTAGGGCTTGACACATTTTACATAAACATGCCTGCACAATTTAAAACTCAGATATACATTGATTTCTAATTTTTGTAAGTTAGGCAACAGTTTGTAAATCAAATGTTTATACATGGTAAAGTTATTTTTTAGGATCCTGAATTGCTTTCCAATTACCATCAATCACCACATTGTCATAATGATTTTGTAAATTCCGAAAATAGAATTAGTTTTGATGAATGCAGTGTGATTCAGAATACTCTCCAGACACAGTCATTTGACAGTTGTTTGTTTTTTAACACTGGCAAGCCTGCAGCAAATTTTAGGATATATTAAAATGTGTTTTTCGTAATCAGTGTCCAATAGTTGTAATCACACATAGGTTTCCAAGCCAATTCAGAAGATTCATTTTATAGGAGTAAGGTTATGGTAATTTATCATTAATGTTATTTCTGGGTGTGTAAAGATTTGCAGATTCCCATCTCCCTTTCCATGGTCAGGGTTCATCTAATAGCTAGCATCCTACCTAAAATTAGATTTATGCATTTGTTTTTGGTTCAAGGTTTCTTGCTCCCGCTGGCAAAAACAGATGCTCCTTAACTTCTTTCCACCTGAATGTGCACAGAATATAATTATGATGGGAACTAACATTATCTGAAATACATTTCTGTTTATGCTTGTAGACCAAGGTCAGGACAATTAATCTGAAAGATGGTAGCACTGCAGATTATGCCAAACAGTATTTCTCCCAGGAATGTGATACCATATATCACAAATAGGCAAAACATTTATGTATATTCTCTGCTGGCCTCTCTGTCAGGCCAGGTTCATCCTCACTAAATATGAAGTTTTACAAAATGGACTGCAGGGGATGCAGGTGCTTCTAGTGGCACGTGTTTCATGCATATGTCGAAATAATATTGTGATGATTATTTTTTCCAGCTCTACTGAGATATAATTGGTTGTAATATTGGGTAAGTTTGAGGCATACAATGTGATGATTAGATGTATGTATATACTGAATACAACAATAAGATCAGTTAATTCATTGTGATGGTTAATTTTATGCATTGACTTGACTGGGCCATGGATGCCCAGACATTTGGTCAAATATTACTTTGGAGCTTGTTTTTTAATTATATTAACAAAGAAATCAACTGACTGAATAAAGCAGGTTGCCTTCTCTGATATGGGTGGGCCCCATCTAGTCAGCTGAAGGCCTGAGTAGAACAAAAAGGCTGACGACATGTTTCCCACCTTACAGTGCAAAAGAAGTTCTGACACTTGATTATCTTTAAATTAAAGCATCATTTTTTCTTTCCTTAGGACTCAAACGGAAACATCAGCGCTTCCTGGGTCTGGAGCCTAACAACCTTTGCACAGGACCTGAGGACCATTGGCTCACCAGAGTCCCCCCTATTCTCTCTCTCTCTCTCTCTCTCTCTCTCTCTCTCTCTCTCTCTCTCTCTCTCTCTCTCTCTCTCTTCAACTAATACAAATATTATATTGATGATCTATAAAATGGTGTTAGTAATTTTACTCTATCTCTCTGACAAACAGTCTGGAGAAGTCCCCAGTTTGTTCTAAACACCAGAAATGGCAGGTGTGATGATGTTGAATAATAGCCAGTGAAGTGCCCCCTCCCTCCAGTTTTCCAGAGCAATTTGTGACATTGAGATGTCACAGTTAGACCATGAAGCTTCTCTGGGTGAATTCTGGCCTGTTGGGTTAGTGAAGACAAAGGTTCAGATCACTAAAATCATTCTCAGAGGAAATCTAGTGGCTCCACTATCAGGTCATGATGAGACTGTTCTTATGAAAAAAAAAAAAATCATGGTCAACTTTACTTATTTTGAAACATTAAACTAGATTTTTTGCAACTAAATCAATAACTGAATCAGAATTTCCCTTTAACGTTGAGCTTTCTGGGAACCAGGTTGGACAATAACAACAAAAATCATAGCAAAGATGGTAGTTGATGCTTAACTGGCACATTTCCAGAGTCCAATTGCTGAAGAGCCATTGTTGCTCTTGTTAGAGAAGGGCTGGTTTGGGGACCTTTGTCACCCTCCAAGCCCAGGCATCTCTTCCTTACTAAGAAAAATGGAGCCATTTGGGGCCATGTTTGATCTACTCTGTGTATGGGAGGTGCAGAGTTTCCCTTTGTATTACAGTCCTCCAAAATCCATCTACTGGCTGTAATTTGGGGTTAAAACCAATTGACAGATAGAATTAGCAAGGTAGTAATTATTTGACAGATTTGCAAGCCAATGCTTTAAACTGTCTTTGATTTTACAAAATCATAGAAGCAATTAGTGCTAGAAAAAGGCCAGTCTTGTTACAGCATACGCCTTTTATTTTTGCCATTCCCTGTCACTGCTGTTGGCATCAGTTACTTTATCCTACGGGGCACAGGACTCAGAGCTATTGAGAGTATACAGCAATGTTTGGTGACTCTACTTGGCAACATACTGCAACTTCATTTTTTTTTTTAAATAATCAACCCTATATAAATATTTCTGTTACATAGATGTGATCTAACACACATAAAATATTTCAGGGGCTTGAAAATACTTCTATCAGTCTAAAGAGCATGTTCTTTGAAATTGATTTTAAAAGCTATGGCCTTATATAGATGGCATTTTGGAATTTGAGTTTTATTTTCAACTTTAAATCTTTACTTTTAAAAGCAGATGTATCATCAGAAAATTTTTTTTTGTTTGTATTAAGTTGCAGGGGAATTTGATCCTGTGTGTTGGTAAGGGACCATTTCGTGCAAATTAATCTGTAAACATTTAGCAGCTCAATACTTGATGGGAGGGGGAAGAGTGGAGAAAATTAGTCAGATGGAGAGTAGGAAAATTACTCCCATCTGATTAGGAAAAGATAATCATGGTGTTTTCATGCAGACCAGAGCATCATGATGTTTCTCTAATTTGTCTTTCATTCTACTTCCCTTGGGGTGAATGGGGGGTGGGAAGTCCTGAGGAATATGGAAGGGGTAAAGGTTGTCTGCGCAAGTAAGGCTACTGAATACATTTTCAAGTTAAGACATACCTAAGTTTTTCATTAAGTAAATAAAAATTAATAGCTGGGAATATACTTGTTAGATTCCTCCCTACCACCTTCAAATGTTCATTGAAGTTTTCAGAGTTGCCTGTAGTCCTGGTTAAATTAGAAAGTATTTTATCAACATTTGAGTGAAACAAAAAGCTACTGATGTCCATGTTTGAGATTGGTTGAATATTATCTGTAAAAGTTGCAGAAAAGTGATTTTTTAAAAATCTCAGTGGTACTTACCTTTCAAAAGGTATAGTGCTAGAGAGTAGTAATTAGTTTTATTTAGTGTGGGTCTTTTTTATACAATTATTTAGAGTTTAAAGCATTTATCTAAGTTGAAACTGGACCAATAACTATATTTTGATTAATTATGTCTGAGTTTAGAACCATAATGAAAATGTGGTTAGATTTTACATTTACTCTAACAAATCTAAACTTAAAAAGCAATGGTTGTGATGGTACTGCTTGATATATTGCTATAATGATGGTTACATGAATCTGTACATGTGATAAATAACACACACACACACACACACACACACACACACACAAACACACACGAATATATTTAGATCTAGTGAAATCAGAATAGATTGATGGATTGTATAAATCTCAGTTTCCTGATTGTAACACTGGACTGTAGTTATGCAAGATGTTGCTGTTGGGGAAACTGGGCAAAGGCTTAACAGAGTTCCTTCTGTTACTTCTAATTGCATGAGAATCTACAATTACCTCAATTAAAAGTTAAAACAATTCTGAATATCATAAAATACATTACTTTTAATTCACTTCTTTGAAATTTGATATTTAAAATTGAAATGACTATAAAAAAGTTATGGAGGGCTTCTGACCATGGCCATGTTCCTACAGAGCAGAAAGCAATAAGCATTCACTTACCCATGGTTCCAAAAGAAAAGTTCTGAATTATTGTTATGCTCATGCACTGTGCTTATAAAATTGCTAACATGTTATTTGTTTAACTTGATTTAAATTACCCCAACAGGACAGAGCCATGGGATATAATGCATTTGGTAAAAGACTTTCTTGCAATAAGATCACAGGAAACTATTGCTTTTTATCATGTTGCCTGTGGATAAGTCAGTTTGAGCAGATACATTAAAATTTTCAGAGCATATTAAAAATATTTTTTAAAATGATTATCAAAAATATAATTTTAAAAATAAAAAGAACAATTATCTACATTTTTACTATAACAAATGACCCTGCTGGTTATGTGCAATGTTAAATAGTGAGACAACTAAATAACTTTTTAAAAAATTCTTAAAGATCATTATTAAATATATAGCAATTATTTACTCATCAGCTATTGATGAATAGCTATAGTTAGGATCTGTGCTAGATGACAAAGATACAATAGTAAACAGAAAAATGGTCTTCAATTTAATAGTGCATTCTGCCCAGCTGAGAACATGTAACAATAATGTTATAATAATATTTATTTTTAAATAGCAGTGACAGACCTGTTGCTAATCACTCTATATTCATGTTTTCATTAATATTCACTATAAACTTCCAAGTAGGCTCTGGATGTCAGGTGTCTTTGATGAAAGGGGCTTTGATGTAAGTGATAGAATGAATTATAGCTTGAAAGAACTTAAGGTTCTGATAAATACCATTGGTAAATTATGAAAAGAAAAGTCCACTGAAGCTTAAAGCAAAATCAGTAAAATTCTTATTTAAATTGTACAGAAGATACCAGGATACCCATAATATTGACCTACACAGAAGCAAATATAATGCTAATATACTGGTATATATGCTTCAGAAAAAAATAGCTAAAAATAGCTAATGGCTCAGTTGGTTGGCCATTACCCTGTGCATGGGAGGGTCTCCAGTTCAATTCCCAGTCAGCAGGGGTTTGGGGTAGTAGAGGACATTAGATGTTAGGCTCTCACATCTCACATCAACAATTCTCTCTCTCCCTCTCCCTTCTTCTCTCTCTGAAATCAATAGAAACATTTCAAAAAAAAAAAAAAAAGAGCTACATAGTCATACTAATGAAAACATAGTTTTCTGGTACTCAACTTTTAAATAGACTACAGATAAACTATACAAAAAGGTAAGTGATCATGGAAGAAAATGTAAAAGCCAGTGAAAAATTACAGTTGATGAAGACTGGCAGGTAGATGGCAGTGAGGGACAGTATCAGGCTGCACAGAGAAAGGCATCAAGAAGACCTTCTGTAGTTGGTGGAAGAAGAGAGGGAATTTAAAGATGTTTGAGTTCACAGAGGTCACCTCTGCTAAGGTGGAGGAATAAAGTTGGGCCAGGTGAGAATTATCACAACAAGAAGTTAGTAGACAATGTCCAAAGTTAATAAGCCAAAAATTAATCCATATATATATATATATATATATATATATATATATATATATAACTTAATATGCAAATAGACCAAATGACAGAACAACTGATCACTATGATTTCTACTTACCACAAGGGGGCATGCGCAGAACATGGTGGGCATCTGCAGCAGGCAGAGTGCAGAACATGGCTTTCATCGGCAGTGCCTGGATGGTGGAGCAGGTGAGTGGGGGTGCCAGACTAAGGCAGGGCACTGGTTGTTGTCATTGGGGCAGGATTCTGATGGTTACTAAAAAGTCTTTGCTAGCACACACCACAGTCCCACTGGGCTCTTGCACCCACTGCCTGAGATAGCCCCACTCGCACCCACAGCCAGCGCTGGAGGTATCACTCACATCCGCTGCTGGTGCCAGCCCCAATTGTTCTGCGTTGTGAGCAGGTGCAAAGGGAGCCAGTGCTATAAGAGTGTGGGAGCAGCAGTGGTGGGAGTTGGGCTGCTGGCAGGCAGGGGACCAGGGACCGCAGAGAGAGGGGCTGGGTAGGGGTAGAAAGGATGGGCTGAGATCTGCTCCTGTGCCCACTGCAGCCTTGAAACCCACAGTTCCTTTCAAGTTGTATGAATTCATGCACTGGGCCCCTAGTATCCTATCTAATAAAAGAGTGGTATGCAAATTAACCATGACTCTGCCATGCCCACAAGACACGTCCACAAGCCAATCAGAGCGAGTATGCAAATTAACCCAACCAAGATGGCTATGGACATGGAGAAAGCAGGAGGGAGGCTTGGGTTTTCCAGGCAATGGAGGAAGCCAAGCTTTCCACAAACCCTGGCTGGCCCAGGCTTCCTTTAAGGCTACAAAGTTTCAATTGTAGAAGATAAACAAACCCCAGATACCAGGGCCACCGCTTGGGTCACCAGGGGGCATGGCCAGACTGCAAACCATCATAAACCCCTCCCTCAGGTTGTCCCATGCTCCAAGGGAACCCCTACCTTGATCTGGGACATCCTTCAGGGCAAACCAGCTGGCCCCCACCCATGTACCAGGCCTTGATTCTATCTAATAAAAGAGTAATATGCAAATTGACCATCACTCCAACACACAAGATGGCTTCCCCCATGTGGTCAAATATCTTGCCCCCATGTGGACACAAAATGGCCACCATAAGATGGCCAGCAGGAGAGGGCAGTTGGGAGGGACCAGGCCTACAAGGGAGGGCAGTTGTGGGCAATCGAGCCTGTAGGGAAGGGCAGTTAGGGGGTGACCAGGCCAGCAGGGGAGGGAAGTTGGGGGCAAACAGGCTGACAGAGGAGCAGTTAGACATCATCAAGCTTACAGGGGAATGGCTAGGGGATGGTCAGGCTGGCAGGCAGAAGCAGTTAGGGGCAATCAGGAAGGCAGGCAGAAGAGCAGTTGGGAGCCAGCAGTCCTGGATTATGAGAGGGATGTCCGACTGCCCGTTTTGGCCCGATCCCTGGGACATCCCTCGAGGGGTCCCAGATTGGAGAGGGTGCAGGCTGGGCTGAAGGATCCCCTCGCCCCCCCTCCGCCCATGCACAACTTTCATGCACCTGGCCTCTAATCTATACTAATAATAGCCTAAGTGGTCATCATGCCGTCTTTCCGTGATGCCCTCACACTGTCACAATTCATCAGCAGGAGGCTGCGTACAGCAGAATAGGCCCTTGACATCAGGGAGGGGCAGGACCTGAACACTTGGTGCAGAGGGAATAGGACAGGCACTATGGGAGGGAACGCAGAGCGGAGCTGCGAGTGGAGCTGGTCACATTCAGGCACATTAGCTCCTCTTTGGGTGTGACAGGCTGCAGTGGCCTGGCTGAGAGGGAAGGGGTAAGCTCAGTGCTCTGAGTGCAGGCATCATGGACTGCCCAGATGAGGGGCCTCCTGCCAGGACCCGCTGCCTGAGCAGCTCGAAGCCCTCTCAAGATGAAGTGCCGTTGCCACCTCCACTACCACTACAGCTCATGCAACTGCCCCTGCCTCCACTGGAACAGTTCCTGAGACTCGTGAAGGAAACGGAGGCAGCAGAGGTCCTGGCTGACATGAGGAGGTTGGTGTTGAGCCCCACTCTGCCCCCACTGCCCTCCTGTGTCATTCTGGAGGAGGGGGAGTGTGCATGTACTTCACCCTGGGTGCCAGGTGTTTCTACTGGGATTCTGATTTTGAGTCTGGGTATGGGAAGGCATCTGCAAACATTCTCTCCTGAGGAGGTGACTCGGGGAAACCTGAAGATCGGCACTCAGGTTACCGAGCTGGAGCCTTAGCTGGAGCTAGAGCCAAGCAGCTTTGTTGGAGAGGCCCTAGGTACCTGTAGCACAGGGGAATGGGAGTACTGGGTGTTAGACAGTCTACAGGGGAAGGAAGTGGCCATTATCATGGTGGAAGATGATGATGAGGAGTTGAAGGAGAATGTGAGGAGAAGAGAAGGAGGAGGAGGAAGAAGCAGAGGAAGAGGCCTGGGGACCCTCGGCCCACGTGGCATGGAGGAGGCAGGGCCTGGCGGCTCACTGTGCGGTGAGGCCTGAGGGTCTGATGGTTCACATGATGCCTCCAGTCTACCTCTTTGGGGCAATCCATCGAGGAGCCCCAAATGGGTGGGCAGGGCATACCTCTTTTGGGTGATCAATTGCGGGGCTCCCGCACTGTGAGAGGGCACAGGCCAGGCTGGAGGGCCGCACCCCCCTCCTCCACCAAGTGCAAAAGTTTTGTGCACCGGACCTCTAGTATTAATAATAATACAATTTTGAGGGGAAAACACACCCAGATGTGACTAAACATGATTGTTTCTGAAATGTGAAAATGACTGGGGATGATTATGAAAGTTCTTTTTTTCACCATTAGCATTATTTTGTTACTTTTTGATTAGCAATAGAACAGAGTCTTCGTTTTATGTAAGACAGTAAGTTCCCCCATTAAGAAATACTTGAATTTTGATTCTTCATTCACTTGAAAACCATTCCTTAAGCATATACTTCATGCAAGAAAATAAGATTTTTAAAGATGATAGCTCATACTGAGTATATTTAGCTAAAATGAATTTTGAACCAAAAATTAAGGTTTGGATATTTGTGAATCTATATCTATATCTATTATATATCTATTATCTATACTAATAAAAGGGTAATATGCAAATTGGTTATAAAGCCTTCACAGTAACAAGTGACCAGAAGGCTGAGTGGGGTGATCAGGCTGGCAGGGGGGTTAGCGAGGGACAACCAAGCAACTGACCAGCAATGACTGAACAGCAGGCTGCGTGGAGCGACCAGGCTGGCAGAGGTGGGCAGTGAGGGGCAACCAGGCCGGCAAATAGGTCAGTTGGGGGCATCCCTCTTGCAATCTGGGACAGCTGGCTCCTAACTGCTCACCTGACTGCCTTCCTGATTGCCCATAACCACTCTGACTGCTGGCCTTCTCACCCACAACTGTCCCCCCTTGCTGGTCTGATCACCCCCAACTGCCCCCCGCCCACTAGTCTAATTGCCCTGAACTGCCACCCCCTGCTGGCCTGCTTGCCCCCAACTGTCCTCCCCTCTTGGCCTGATCAACCCTTACCGCCTCTGACTCTGTCCCACCACCATGGCTTTGTCCAGAAGGACGTCCAGAAGGTCTCCTGGAAGGTCTCTTGGTCTAATCAGCATATTAACCCTTTAGTAGAGGGAGGGAAAAAGAAAGAGAGAAAAAGAGAGAGAGAGAATGTGGGAAATGACATGAGTAGAATCATAATCAAGGTATATATTTAACCTTTAATGGTCATGAATATCATTTTTAATATTATAAATAATATTTTTTATACTTACCAATTTTATTTCTGATTTTTGTACTTAGAAATGATGATGATGATTGTCAGTCAACATCCAATCCTTCCAACCCTGTTCATCACCTTGATCTATTGTTGAAGAAATCTGACCCCCAAAACTCTTAATACTGACTTCTGTTAGGAAAACATACTTGTCTCCTATGCATGGTGCATATAGGCATGACTGAGAGATTATAGTTTGTGAATATTTTACAATAATTTTTTGCTGCCAAGAAAACAAAAACAAAAATCTACTGAAGCATCTGGTGAGGTAGCAATACAATATCTGTAAAGAGAATGTTTCCCAATTTAAAACTGGTCAAATCTGGGGAAATTGTTGAAAAAATTGTTGATCTGAGGTGACTTGTTTTAAAAGATTAGACTTGCAACATAAAATACATTATTTCTGCATCTGTTATTGACATGATATATGTTTAAACACATGTAATAAGTCTTGCTACATAGAGCAGACACCAAAAAGGCACATTTCAGGAGATGTCAATGGCGATAATTTTGTTACCACAGCTGCCTCAGACAGGAAGTCTTGCCTTGGGAGTCTGCTTTCCTGCAAAGCTTAAGGGAAAGAGCATGGGCTTAGCTGTTAGGAGGCAAAAGTGGAACAGGCATCTGGGGACATAACTCAAATTGTCTCAGTCTATTTATTTGCAAAATGAAGAAGTACTATTGTCATCCACTGAATAACTAACAACATTGTTGAACACCCAGTAATAATTGTTAACATGCACTGGCCACTTACTATCTGGCAATTTCTATGTTAAGTGTTTGTTCATGAATCTGATTTGATCCTCTAAACTATTAGAATCCACATTTTGAACAGGAGGACATTAAGGGTTACAGTGGCCTTATTTTTCAGCAGGGTTAAGTGGTGGAAAATAAACTAAAACATAGTTTCTCTGATTCCAAAGTCCTTATGCTTAAACTGTTACTCTAAATTGCCTACTTTATGTGAAATTAAGGTTTGTCATAGTTCAAATACTCTTTTAGCTTTAATTTCTGTGCCCTGGACCATGGGGCTGGGGCTTGCAACTACTATAGAACTTTGACAGTCCCCATATGTCAAAGCAAAATTTATAGACTAAACAGATATATGAATTATGATATTTTAATAATCAATAAACAACATCTTACCTAATAATAGACAAACATATAAATTGACAGTACCTCCGCTAACTCACTGCCAATAAGAGTGAGTATGCAAATTAGAAGGCCAAAGATGGTAGCCACCCAGCTTCTCCAGGCACAGAGTGACCAGGTGGTGCAAGATGCCTGCTATGAGAGGGAGGGCAGGAGATGAAGGGATCTACAGGAACAGAGTGCTGCAGCAAAAAAAGATGGCAGACTCTGGCTGGAGCAAAGGCCTGGGTCCCAGGTGCCAGAGGAAAACTGGTGCTGGAAGCGAAGGGAAAGAAGACCTATTGCATTATTCTCTTGGTGCAATGGGCCTCTAGTGTGTTTAATAATAATAATAATAATAATAAAGTTAAATAATTATTAGGTATATAGTAAAAAGTTTCTAGATGTACAGTTTATATCATATAGCAAGTAAAAGTTATATTAATGTTAAATAGGGATCATTAGACTCAGAGTCATTCACTGTACAACTCCAGGAGTGCCATTCCCACAGACGCCTATGTGAATAAGGTCCCAGGATACCACTGTCTGTGCCCAAACTCTAAGTCTAGAATTAAACATTTGATTGAAATGAATATTGATTTTAAAAAATGAAAGTTTTTCATTGTATTGTGTTTGCTTATATCACCAAAAAGGTGCCTTTAGAGATATGCAGGTAAGATTATTTGATTATGATTAACAGGAAAAAAAAATAATGCCATCAAACAAGATGGAAGTTTATCTCTGGGACTGGAATGTGGCTTCATGGTAAGGACAAACCTTCTTTCCTATTCCTCCGTTGTACTCAGCAGGTGACATTCGACCTTTAGACGGCTGAATCTCAGTAGTCATGTCCACATACTAGATTGGAGGGAAGAGGAAAAGGTTAGAAAGGTATATCTCTTTCTAAGGATACATTTTGAAAGCCTTTTTGCCTATCTTATTAGTCCAAACTTAACCACATGACACAAGGGAAGCTCTATGTATTATAACTATAACTTACTAAGTATTTGGAAGGGGATTTTAGAATGGATGTTGGGGGAAAACAGTAGTCTCTGCTAACCATTTTGGATTCTGGTCATATTCCTTTTCCTTTATTTCTAAAACTAAGACTAAGACATATCTCCAAGCACTTTATATTCTACTAGTGTTTTTAAAGTTTGTTCATCTATACAGGTTAACCCTAAGGATTCAATAAGAAAATTGTTAAGATTTCTTTGAACATTAAACTCAATAATACATATAGGTACCATACTGGTGAACTTTATAACTTGTTTTTAAGGGTATGGTAATATCTTATAAAGCAAGGAAAAGCAGGCAATACGTGAATATGTCTGGTTGGGGGAATGGCATTTTCCTTTCTCATCTCTGGATTTTTCAGGAAAGAACCATCAATCTTCAAGCTGCCTGCATTAGTTTGGAAGAGCTGCCGTAACAAAATGTCACAGACTGGGTGGATTAAATAACAGAAATTCATTTTCTCACAATTCTAGAGGCTAGAAGTTTGAGACCAAGGTTTTGGCACGATTGGTATCTCCTGAAGTCTCTGTCCTTGTCTTGTAGATGGCCATTTCCCTCTTTTGTTTTCACATTGTCTTCTGACTATCTGAGTCTAATCTCCTCTTATAAGAACACCATCATAGTATACTAGGGACCACCCTAATTTTAATTAAATGTCCTATTTAATGACACTATCTCAATTATAGCCACATTCAACATACAATATTTTTTGCGGGGGTAGGGAGGGAGAGACACAATTCAGCCCCTAACACTGTCCGTCCGTCCTCTATCCACAGAGGACTGCATGTGCACACTCATGGCTTCTCAAACTTCACAGTCTCCTGCTTAGCCTGCTACTTCCCCAGCTTTTATTGCCTGGCCATTTGCTTGCACTGCTTTTTGTCCTCTGCTTTTATTTATCTATTCTTACTCTCTCCAGGCAATTTTACCCAACCTCCCCCTGGAGCTTTAGACTCCAGGCATTCTAATGGGTAGGACAGCTCAAGCACAACATGGCCAGAACTATACCCTTGATATTTTTCACTCTCAAGTAACTCTTCCTCTGTCTCAAAAACAGCCCCAGCAATTGCTATCCTAATTCAGAACCCAAACTGCGAAGTCACTTTTTCTATTTCTTGTTTCCTCACTCCTGCATCCAACACAGCAAAACATGTCAAGTTGGCATGTAACTTCTAATTTTCAATTTCCTATTTTTCACCTCTTCCAAAAGTTGCCATCCAGTTTTAGACTATGCTATGTCTTCTACACAAACTCAAACTATTTCTTCCTAACTCATATCCATGTTTTTCAATTCTCCCTAGCTCCCTATTGTGATTAAAAAACATGATTCTGAGTGGTGGTGATGGTATATACATGTGTAAAACGTCATTGATCTGTACACTTAGGTTTTTGCTTTATGTAAATTTGTAACTCAATTTCAGAGAATTTTGGGAAAACAAATATGGTCCAGTTCATTCCTCGACTCTGCTCAAAGCTCTTTAGTGGCTGAATATCACACTCTGAATGCTGTATAAGTTCTGTATTACATGTCCAGTTGAGTCCGCCAACTTCATTTGTCACTTTCTGTCCCTTACCCCACCTTTTTCACACTGTCCTTCTTAATATTTTTTGAAAGCACCAAATTAGTTTTTGTCTAGGTCTTTTCTTTCTGCCTCAAACACTCTCCTCTTTTAAAAAAATAAAATGATTTTAACTTTTCAATTACATTTTATTTTATTTTGCATTAGTTTCAGGTGTACCATATAGTGATTAGACAATTATATACTTTACAAAGTGATCCCCTGATATTTTCAGGACCCACCTGGCACCATACATATTTATTATAATATTATTGACTTTATTCCCATGCTGTTCTTTTTCCCCCCTGTTACTAGCTTTTTGTATTTCTTAATCCCTTCACTTCTTCCATCTAGTTCCCAAACCACCCCTTCTGACAATCACCAGTCTGGTCTCAGTCTGTTTTTAGTTTTTGTTTGTTTGTTTTTATTTTCTTTAGAATCTACATATAAATGAAACCATATGATATTTGTCTTTCTCTTGACTTGAAATAAGTGAAATATGGAGCATAAAACCTTCTAGATCCATCCATGCTATGCCAAATTTCTTTTTCATGGCCATAAAACACACTTTTTTTTTTTAATACAGTGTCTTCACTTTTCTAGTGTCACTTCTTTAGCAAAGGCCCTGCCCTTTGGTTCAAACTATATTAAATATCATCCACTCCCCCATCCCCTCATTATTTTATATCTCTTTCCACTGCTTTCTTTTCCTTCACCAAAATGATCATTTCTAGAGACTATATCATACTTTTTTTTTATTATTTCTGTCTGTTTTCCCCAGTAATATATTTCTGAACTGGTACAATGGTTAGTATATTGTTAATATGCAGTACGTATTTGTTGAATGACTATATGTATACTGTGTGTTTATATATACATTTATATATATATATATATAAACACACACAGTATACATATATATATATATAAACACACACATTTACATATATATATTTAAAAATTACTTTGAACACAATTTTGAATCTATTTCAAATAGAGCTTAGAGTTTGAAATCTCTCTTTTGCTTCAGTTTTCCATTTTGCTTTGTATGCAGAGTTCTAGCTTTAATGGAATCTACTTTTAATTCTTTGCAATTTCAATAGTCAAACTTGACCAACTTTGATAAAAAATTTTTTTGTTATGTACAATCAGAAAGATAAAGCTCATATGGCATATCCATGCTTCTTTTCTAAATATTTATGTTAAACTAGATGCCCAGTGCACAAAATTTGTGCATGGAGGGGGGCGGGGAATCCCCGCAGCCCACCCTGCCCTCTCTCCAATCCAGAACCCCTAAGGGGATGTCCAACTGCAGGTTTAGGCCTCAACTCACGGTTTGGGCTTAAACTGGCAGTTGAACATTTCTTTCATAATCATGGACCACTGACTCCTAATCACTCCTAATGCCTGCCTGCCTGGTCACCACTAACTGCCCTCCCCATTGATCTGGTCACTCCCAACTTACGCCCTGCTGGCCTGGTCACTCCATGCACCCACTGTTCAGTTGTTTGGTCATCCCTCACTAACACCCCTGCCAGCCTGGTGGTAGGCAGCCATCTTGTGAGGGTGTGAGGGTTAATTTGCATATTGCATCTTTATTATATAGGATAGAGTCCCACTACTTAAAACACATCTTTCAATGAAAAGAATTATGAAAATATGTGCCTTCACTTTATTTGAACAATATGTATTTTAAAATATGGCCTGTAGTAAATGTTTGGAAATTTTAAGATATTAGGGGAAGGCTCCCTATTTATAAAAATAACATTCTGAAGGCTTTTGTAAAACAAAGAATAGTTTTATAATGTGGGTAATTGGTCTCTAAGTAGTAGTATTTCCATAATCTTGGGAAAAGTCTTAATTTCTTTGACCCTTTTTATATGTAAAAATGTTCAAATAATCCTATTTAATAAAAGAATAATGTGGCAATTGACCATCACTCCCTGATGCCCACAGCCAATCAGGAGATAATATGCAAATTATTGGGACATAGATGGTGGCCAGCAGCCACAGAACCAGCCAGAGTGGGCAGGATGCTTGGGTCATACCCGGCAATGGAGGAAGCCAAGCTTCACCTCCACCTGGGCTGGCCACCGAAGTAGGGGCCTGTGGGTGGCAGCCATGGAGCAGGCCAGGGCATGTGAGAAGAATATAATCTGTAATTATATTCTTCCCAGAGAGGTTAATTAAATATGTAAGTCTTTTGAGACAGAGGAAACTTGGCTTGCACTGTCGCCAGGGGAGACCCAAGTTTCCCACCTGCCCTGGCCAGTTGAAGGAGGAGCTTATTGGCGGCAGCCATGGAGCTGGCCTGAGTGCACAGGAGGCTTGGTTCACCTGGGCCAACCATCAAGGGACGGGTCCTGCAAATGGCCCTCAACCCCTCACCCATGCTGGCCATGCCCCCATGGGGTGAGAGTCCCTGTTGGCGGGCTTTGTCAGCCTATAAATAGCTATCATCCCCTTATCTAGGCTGGTCACACACTCTCCCAGCTGGTATCCTCAACCCATGGAGGCTTAGCTGGCCTGCAAACTGCCCCGGCCCTTGCCCAGTCACCCTGCACCCCAAGGGGACCCCCACCCTGATTTAGGACACTCTTCAGGGCAAACCAGCCAACCCGCACCTGTGCACTAGGCCTCTATCTATACTAATAAAAGGTTAATATGCTAATTAGACTGGGAGACTTTCCAGGAGACCTTCTGGATGTTCTTCTGGACAAAGCCATGGTGGTGGGGCCAAGGTAGAGGCAGTTAGGACCCAAGAGGCGAGGGCAGTTGTGGGGTGGTGGTGGTGGGGGGGGCTTTTGTGGTGGGGAGGCAGTTGTGGGTGAGCAGGCCATCAGTGGCGGTCATTTGGGGTCAATCAGGCTGGTGGAGGGGAGCAGTAGGGGGTGAGAAGGCCAGCAAGGGGCAGTTGGGGGCGAGCAGGCTACCAGGGAGGTATTTGGGGGTGAGAAGGTCAGCAGGTGGCAGTTGGGGGGCAAGCAGGCTGACATGGGAGAAGTTGGGGAAAAGCAGGTAGGCGAGCAGAGTGGTTATGGGCAATTAGGCAGGCAGGCAGGTGAGCGGTTAGGAGCCAGCAGTCCAGATTGTGAGAGGTATATCCAACTACCAGTTTAGGCCGGATCCCTGGGAGTCGGACATCCCCTGAAGGGTCCCATATTGGAGAGGGCACAGGCTTGGCTGAGGGATACCCCCTCCCCATGCATGAATTTCATGCAGAAGGCCACTAGTAATAATAACAATGAAATAATTACAGAGTGATTATACCACAGAGGCATTAAAAGATGAAATAAAATAATTATGAGAGAATATGTGATACTTTAAAAAATACTAAAAATTAAATTTTAAATTAAAACATGAACTATCTGAGGACTGATTTAAAGCACAAGAACCAATGAGGAAAAATGTTATTTTAGCTCTAAAATAAGAAAATCACGTTGGAACTAAAAGTTACAGAAACTTTTTCCATCAGAAGTTGAATCTCCTGGTAAATATAATTGGTAAATCTTGATGATAAAATTCAGTTTTATGATCACTGTTTTTCCCCCTAGTTTTAATTTTGGTTCAATTGATTTTCTAGAAGCTTCACTTTGGCACCATATTCTTAAGTTTTCCATTTCCACTTGGAAACTAAAAATGAGATGTTTATCTTTCTAATTCTTAAGAAGTATGTTTCAAAGTGTTAGCTCAGACTGTAGAAAAAATACCAACATCTCAAGTAAAAATATTGCCGGGGTTCTTGTCCCTGCCTTACAAAGCATTCAGAAATCTGGGGAAAGGGGCTGATGCATAGATTCAAGAAGGAATCCAAAGACAAAAGATAATTTTGAAAGGCATTGGGGGGCAGAGGATCTTCCACTAAAGGAACTAAAGTCTACTTTCTTGTCTAAGGACCCTGTGCTATTTATTTAACACAATTTGTCCTAAGGCAAGGTGGAGATAATACACTTCAAAAGGTAAGGTTTACAGATTGGGGAAAAGCCTACATCTGTTCAGGTGTTTGGCCAACAGGAGGCAATAAAATCCCCTGAGCTGTCTGGCAGCTAGCAATCCTATTCAGTTTTGGGGGAAGTGCCATTTAGCCATTTCCAACAGGTAAACTACATATGTGGCTCAGCCATTGTTGAGCCACCCAAGTCCCATCAGCCTTTTGATGAAACTCTTGTAATTATTACATGCTGGAATTGGTTCCTGGCAAATTACCTTAATGATTTCTCTGTACATTGCACCTATTTTTATTCTTCCCAGCCTATGAATACAAATAAAATTATACTCTATTTATTCACATGATAATGGCACAAGACACTATCACTGCCTTGCCAGAAATTACTATGCAGAGAAGATCTTCATGTATTTCTGAAAATTTTCCCAATGTACTGCTTCACATGATACCACATGAATAAGATTGTCATATTCTTTGACTTGGGCCTCTTTCTGGCCACCAGTCTGCGGTGCCTATTGCTGAAGACATTTGCAGATTATGAGTTCTGCTGGGTAGTTATCTGTACTATTGATACCACTTCTGCCTTGTTATGGTGTCAGATGGGTTCCAAAAGTCAGTCTTGACTGCACTTACTTACCTGCTGGCCTAGATGTTGGCTGCTCTAGAATTCAGGGCCTGCACTGTGCTGCTGTGACTGCCATGGGCCACCTCAAGGCTGACCTGGGGCTGGCAAAGAGTAAAGGCTCACTGCCTCCACTCATTTCCACACTGCCTCCTCATGGCCAAGAGAATGCTATGTCACATAAGGAATCATTCCAGGACTTTCCACTCTTTGGAGTCTGTGATGGTTAACTTCATGTGGCAGCTTGACTGAGCTCAGATAGCTGGTAAAATTTTATTTCTAGATGTGTCTGTGAGAAAATTTCTAGAAAAAAAAATTGTATTAGAATCAAAGGACTGAGTAAAGAAGATCTGCCCTCACCAATGTAGACACAGATAAGTCTAGGGACAAATACAACAAAAAGGTAGAGGAAGGGTGGAATTCTCACTCTCTTGTTGAGCTTACATTAAAGCTCTTGTTCTTGGGTCTTGTGATGCTAAGATTTACACCAGTGGTCTCGCCTCCCCTCCTTCTCTGGCCTTCAGCTTCATACTGTGTGCTACACTATTGGCTCCCCTGGTTCTCAGGACTTTGGACTCAGACTAAATTATACTACTAGCTTTTATTGTTCTCCAGCTTGCAGAGGGAAAATCATGGAACTTCTCAGCCTCCATAACTACATGATTACCATCCTCTTTATCTATCTATCTATCTATCTATCTATCTATCTATCTATCTATCATCTATCTATCTATCTATCTATCTATCATCTATCTATCATCATCATCATCATCAATCATCTATCTTTCTATCATCATCTATCCATCCATCCATCTATCTACCCATCTGTCTCCTGTTGATTTTGTTTCCCTGGCAAACTCTGAATGATAGAGTCCATGCCCCTTTAGTTCCAAGCTCTATGAAAAGATCCTTCTCTCTGTCAATTCCAATTCTTGCTCCATAATCTATTCTGGGATTAAGCATACCTGGCATTGTAAACACTTCAGAAAATAATTTCATCTTCACTCATCAGGTCATAGACTTGACCCATGGCTTTGATTAGACAATTAAAAATTATTCTGAGCTGAAACCAGTGGATAGAGCATCAGCCTGCAGACTGAAAAGTCCCAGGTTCGATTCCAGTCAAGGGTATGTGCCTTGGTTTCTGGCACATCCCCAGTAGGGGGTGTGCAAGAGGCAGCTGATCGATGTCTCTCTCTCATCGATGTTTCTAGCTTTCTATCCCTCTCTCTTCTTCTCTGTAAAAACTCAATAAAATATATATATTTTTAAAAAATTATCCTGAGACTGGTAAGTTTCCTGCAATCCAACCGTTAAGTCTTTCATATGATCACTTTGTTGCTTATAGTAAAACTAGACTGGTACTAGATGTTTTGAAAGCTTTAAAGTTTGTGCTGAATGACTATTTAGACTGAATAGAGTGAATAAATCTTAGCAATAAAACTCACTTTATTAAAAGCTATCACTAAGTACATAATATTTTATAGTGTACCTAACATTCCTTATAACTTAACTATAGGCAATAACTCATATATATATATATATATATATATATATATATATATATATCCATATTTTTGCCAGTATTCAGAATAAACTGATTATTACAGTGATTACCAGATATATATTCAATAGCAATGTACTGTAATTTGCAGGTTTTATAAGTAAAGATATATTATAAGCATACATGTTCAGAAATATTGGGGTTTATTTAATATATAAATGTGTATGCAATGTCTAATCATTGTCTTTACAGGTTAATACTTTTACAGGAGATAATGATCTTACCCAAAAACAAATCTTCTTTTCAAGTGCTCTTTTTTCTTATCACTCTGCTATTAAATAATAACCTAAGTATCTAAATGAGAATATTATATAATAAGAATTACTGGACTTGAATCTATTATCAGATGTTCAAATTCATATTCATTTTAAATCTTTTATTCAGAATATCCAATATATTATTATTATACTAGAGGCCTGGTGCATGAAATTCATGCATGGGGGTGTGTGTCCCTCAGCCCAGCCTGCACTCTCTCCAATCTGGGACCCCTTAAGGGATGTCCGAGTGTCTGTTTAGGCCCAATCTTACTGGGATCCAGGACTACTGGTTCCTAACTGCTTACCTGCCTGCCTTTGTGATTGCCCTTAACCACTTCTGCCTAACAGTATGATCACCCCCTAACCATTCCTCTACCAGCCTGATTGGTGCCTAATTGCTCCCCTAATTATCCCAAACTTCCCTCCTCTGCTGGCCTGGTCACCCCTAATTGCCTTCCCCTGTAGGCTTAATTGCCCCCAACTGCCCTCCCTTGCAGGCCTGGTCCCTCCCAACTGCCCTCCCATTCTGGCCATCTTGTAGAGCAATGGGGAGAGAATAGGGACTATAGTGTGAGCAAAGTTCTGAATGATGAAGAGAGGATTGGGACTAGTGTGTAAATGAAAGGATTCAACCCTTAGCAATGAGAATAGTCTATTTGATGGACTGTAGGTGAAGGGCTATTCACCTTTATGGTGGCTCTCTTCTTATCTCCTGGGTGTAGTAAGAGTCAGGAGTGAAGTAGAGAGAGCTAGTGTTAAATGTTAATAAGAGAGGAAGATGATGAAATATATGCAAAATAATGACCTCATTTCTTTCATTTCCCACCACCGATCTTCAAAAGGATATCATCCAAATCAGGTGGCTCTTAAATTTTGGAAATTTAGGTCCTTGGCTAGTTCTTACCACAGGGCTTGAGTAATAACCTTCTGTGCTTTCATTACTTACTTATTTAGCGATCCAGGAATTCTTCATGGGGCTTGAGCTCCTTTACATGGCTGAATTTCGTGAAAATAGAGGAATGTCTTTTTCTAAAATTCTTATTAAAGACACAAGGGAATTAAAATAAGGTTTTAAGGTGGAAAATGGGGTAAAGGGAAGGATTTCATGTGCCTTGTTAAAACAAAATACCACAATTGAAAAAGAATGGACCTTTAAACTCAATTGTCTGAGACCTAACCCCAGGAAGTTTTATTTTTCTACTGATTAAGTATATCTTTTTATTTTCTTGGAAAGAGATCTGCTTGTAGAAGTGTTTCACGTACAGTTTAAGTGCCATTACTTTGGTGTCACAGGAAAATGTCCATTACTTTGTGAGTGTTCTCAATATCTTTCCTTCTTACTCCCTATTAAGATGTGTCAGCTCCTGGTCCATTAAAGCCCAACATGTACAAATATACAAACATTTGCACTATGAGTTTGCTTAAAATATGTCAATAATGTAATAATCTCTTTTACTACTCATATCTTCAGTTGTAGCTAAGCATCTTTGACTTAGGTAGGCTTTTCCAAGGTCAACACAACCATTTTAAGAAATATAAGGAACCAAAGATTTTGCATTACTTGTCTAGAAAATCAATTATATTTAACTAGTGGTTAGTTTTCTCTCAAATGTGTTCTAAAAGCCGTTTGACTCTTTTTCTATTCATTAGGAATTTTCAGGAGAACCATTTCATCAATGCACTTGTGAACCTAAACATAAAAGTGATCTATCTGCACTCTTGTGACCTCCCTCCTTTGTATCCACTACCAGACTAACCATATCTTGCTTGTTTTGGGGGGGTAGGGGGCAATCATTGACTTCAACTTTCTTCTGTCTTGTCTCTTGCTTATTTCCAGTCAGTGGCATTCTCATAACTCAGTTTTTGCTCTTTCACCTAACATCTCTCCTTTTTATTTTTTCCTTACCCAAGAATATGCTTCTATTGTTGTTTTTTGTTTGTTTGTTTGTTTTTGTTTTTTAAAGAGAGAGAGAGGAAGGGAGAGAGAAAGAGAAGGAGAGATAGACAAAGACACACCGAGAGAAACATTAATGTGAGAGAGAAACATCAATTAGTTGCTCAGTTGCCTCCCATAAGCACCCTGACTAGAGATTGAACCTACAAACTTTTGACATATGGGAGCGTGCTCCAACCAACTGAGACAATGGTGAGCCATGGCTAGCATCTCTAATTTTGAAAGTAGCAAAGTTTTCACATTTCTATGCTGACCTATTGGAATGTGCACATAGGTGACACTAAAACACTGCATTTAAATTTTTTTTTCTATTTTGCAATATTAAAAAATAATGATGAAAATTTACTTATTGCTGGAGAAAGATATATACAAGGTTAAGAGACAAAAGCAGATTATTACAAAGAATATAGATTGTGATCCCGTTTTGTATAAATATGTCTTTAAGTAATTCAGAAAAATTGGGATTGGAATGTAAACTGATTTCTCTGGTAGTATGATGATAATCCAAACCCTTTGAATTTCATTCATCAATAAAATATTTTATTTGTTTAATATAACACTTGGGGTGCAGCAAGGAATAGTTTCCCTTTCTATATGGCTCTTAATCTTATAGAATTTTGTCATCCACAGATCTGTGTGTGAGATGCCTTTTAGCTCTCACTCCTTTTATTCAGTTTAGTATGATGGCTATGCATCATTCCTACTTACTATCTCTGTAAACTTACGCAAGTCACCTAAACCTGTCTGTGCCTCATTTGCCTGACCTATAAAACAGGATAATAATAATGCCTACATCAAAGGGTTGATTTCAGAATTTATTAAATATAAAAACTGCCTGGCTGGTTTGGCTCAGTGGTTGAGCATTGACCCATGGACCAAGAGGTCACTGACTGGGTTCCTGACCAGGGCACATGGCCAGGTTTCAGGCTCAATCCCCGTGGGTGGGAGGGGGGACTGTATCAGAGACACCCAATCTATGATGTTTCTTTAAAAAATTTTTAAAATATATTTTATTGATTTTTTTACAGAGAGGAAGGGAGAGTGATAGAGTTAGAAACATCAATGAGAGAGAAACATCAACCAGCTGCCTCCGGCACGCCCCCTACTGGGGATATGCTACAACAGAGATAGATGCCCTTGACCAGAATCAAACCTGGGACCTCTCAGTCCATAAGTCGACACTATTCATTGAGCCAAACCAGTCAGGGTGATCTATGATGTTTCTTATCGATGTTTCTATCTCTCTATCCCTCTCCCTTCCTCTCTCTCTAAAAATCAATAAAATCATATTTTTATAAACAATATAAAAAGCTTATTTAGAGGCTAAACACAGTAATTATTTTTTTTCTTTATTCTCATATGATGAATCCCAACAGCATGTTAAACAATATGTAGAACCTGAAACTAGGACAGAGAAGAATATGGTATCAACACCTGATCACAGTTTAGAAGGGAGGACAAATAAATAAATGATAACAATAGATATGCTGATTAGCAGAGAGGAAATATATAGAGTGTTACTGAAATGTTTAAGAGGGACAGGCAACTTAAAGTAGAAGGATTCCTCAAACATGGCATCAAGAAGAAGGATGAATCATTCTGGGGTAGAATTTTAATTTCATGGACCAGGATCCAAAGCCAGAGTGTAACATACTGGTTTCAAACATTTCTATCTGCAATCCAACATGCTGTGAACTTAAACATCTGATTCTGCTTTAAACATTTGTTTTTCTATTCACTTCTAGTATTCTATGTAATAGAGACATTAATTGTTCCTTGTCTTCTAGGAACTATAAAGAAATTATAATACTTTATAATAAAATAACACTGAAAACTCATCTGTAAAATCTCTTTTGGGAATAGAATGTTTATTCTTTGAATAATTAACTTTTTAAGCCATAGGGGTAAAAGGCAAATCTTAGAGAAAATGAACCTGCAAATGCTAGATTCTGGCTTTTATTGTTCACTTATGAGACTTTTCTTTAAAATTTTTAGATTGAAACTTTTAAACGAAAATGAAATAGAAAAGGCACAACTAATTTCTGAATGCACCGAAATAACATTTAATGGTTTAGTTAAGATGTAGATTAAGTAAGTAGTAGATATAAAACTTACTATTCTGGGTTATAAACAATGAGTGAAGAAGATTGTGTTTTCATTTCATTTTCAATACAAATAACAGAAATCCTGGTAATACAGAGTGGTGTTGCAAGATTGGCATATTATCCAATATGTACAATAATCCTTTCTTATAATTTCTTGTTTGTTTTCTTTGTAGTTCATATCTAGTATACTTTTGGTATCATTTACAGTTTCAGATATTGTAAAATAAAGTAAACTTTCAGAACTTTCCTTTTAATCTAATTAGGTACAAATTATTTTAGTCATAGAGATATGATAAACCAGTTACCCCCTGAGTCCCCACCCCTTCAGGGAGAGCTTGAATGCAGTCCCCCACTACCACTAATTATGTAGTCCAGTTTCCCACATTTGGGGAAATCACAGGGGTCAGCATATCTGGAGTGCAATAACCTCTCCTTGGAAAACAACATTTGTGATCATGATATCTCCCCTGCCAGATAAGTAAAGCGGCTGACTTTAAAAAAAATTAAAATTAAAAAAAAAATTTATATATACATATATATATATATATATATATATATATATATACACACACACACACACACACACATTGTGATAAGAACACATAATATAAATTTTATTATCTAAGTCATTTTTAAGTATATGATGTAGTGATATTGTAGTGATATTAACTTTTTTTATATTGTTGTACAACCATCACCACTATCCATCTCCAGAACTCTGCATCCTGCAAAAAAGAAAGCACTATACTCATTAAACAATAGCTGTTCATTCCTTCCTCTCCCTACTCCCTTGACTTTTAAATAAAAAGTATTCTAAATGCTTTTTAAAAAATCTGAACTGCAATTTATTATATGTGCAACATAGAAAATGGTGATTGAATTCTTAAACTCGTCCACAAAAGCTTATTTATAAGTTAGCTCACACCTATTAAATTGATTAAGTAGACAAATAGGATTAGAAATTATAACATGCAGTAGGCTGAACATTGTGGTCAATGAAGGTTATTTCTGTTATACAAAAACATTACGTTATTGGGGACAACATGATTTTTAAGCAAAATCTGAAAATGGGAAAAGTTTGTTTTTGGTATCTGTCATGCTTTTTATTGTATTTATCTCTTATATTCAGGTGCTTTTCTCTCCAACGCCTGGCTCTTTGTTGATTCTACTCTGAAAACCATATGGGTCTATATCATTTCATGAGAGTTCCACACTTTAAAAGACTTCTTTTTTTTGAAAATTTGGTTTGCAAATTTTAAAAAGTGAAGTTGGATATTCTGTATAATAAAAGCCTAGGTGGTGTTGTGAGATACCCTCATGCAATATTGTTACAAGATGGCCACCACAATGTCATAACAAGATAGCCACCATAAGATGGCTATGCTCACGTCATCACAAGATGGCCACCACAGGATGCTACTATAAGATGGCCACCACAAGATGGTCACCACAAGATGGTTGGCAGAGGAGGGCAGTTGTGGGCAATTAGGCCAGCAGGGAAGCAGTTAGGTAAAGCAGATAAGTAAAGCGGCTGACCAGGATGGCAGGCAGAAATGGTTAGGGACAATCAGGCAGGCAGGCAGGTGAGCGGTTAGGAGTCAGCAGTCCTGGATTGTGAGAGGGATGTCCAACTGCCCAATCTCGAACATCCCCCAAGGGGTTCCAGATTGGAGAGGGTGCAGGCCAGGGTGAGGTACACCTCCCCCTCCCCTGTGTATGAATTTTGTGCACTGGGCCTCTCGTGTTTCATATTAAAACAATCTTGGAGGATATCTAGGAACATCATTCTACAAGTCATTTTTCATATTCTAGAGTCCATGAGAGTTCAGAGGCAGTAGCATTTCACCAGATAAATGTATAAGGGAGAGATTCCATCATATCATGCAAAATATTAAATGTACTAGTGATGAGATTCATTACAGCTTGGACTTATTATTGGGTATTTTAATTATGCCAACTTTGTGACTTATAGAGAAGCCACTCTGTTATTGAACTTAAAATATATTAAATTACATTTGCTACAGTTGAATCATAGTTATTAAACATTATGAATTCCCCTCTAGACAGAATCTCAATTTGCATTCTCTATCCATTATGCTTTTTCATTTTAAACTTCTTGAGGAACTTTAACATGACATGGGGTGGGGAGGGCATATGGGGTAAAAGTTTATTTGTACATTATAAATTTTGGAGTAGGAAGGGTGGCTGCAAATTTCTAGGCAGGCGGTCATTTCTCTAAGCATCTATGGGTTGTTTGCATGTAGCAGTCTGCATCTATTGATCATCATCTTACTGGTGATCATTAGCTGCTTCTATATCCTGTCAGGAAAAGAAGACAACTGTTCTGTAGACCAATAATGACCCAAATAATATTTTATTTCCTATCTTAAGGTATCATATTCATTATTTCCTGGGAGAATTTAAATATTTCTACTACATGACCTCACATAGCTCTGATTAGACCACCTCTTCTCCATGAGATTTAGTTTGCTGGAACACTGACAACTATTTACTTTTTAGTTTTGTGATGTAAATTCTTGCTTTTTGGTCAAGTTTGGATTGTGATTATCTGCCAAGGGATCTCTGACAGCATGTAAAGTTTTTTTTTTTTGGGGGGGGGGTGGTGAGGGGGGGGGGAGAGGACTGTGAAGAAAATGAAAAGATTACCATTGAACTTTAAATGTCAAAGATTGTGTGATTCCCAGTGTTTCCTCACTATGTGCATGACCATTGTGTTGGGATAGACTTATCTCTATCTCTATCTCTATCTCTATCTCTATCTCTATCTCTATCTATCTCTATCTCTATCTCTATCTCTATCATCTATATCTTTTTAAAAAATATATTTTATTGATTTTAAGAGCTAGAAACATCTATGAGAGAGAAACATCGACCAGCTGCCTCTTGCACACCCCCTACCGGGGATGTACCCGCAGCCAATGTACATGCCCTTGACCGGAATCGAACCTGGAACCTTTCAGTCCGCAGACCAACGCTCTACCACTGAGCCAAACCAGTTTCAGCTCTATTTTCTCTCTCTCTCTCTCTCTCTCTCTCCTCTCTCTCTCTCTCTCTCTCTCTCTCTCTCTCTCTCTCTCTCTCTCTCTCTCTCTCCTCTCTCCCTCTCTCTCAAATTAGCTGGGAAGCCGTAACAGTCACGATTAGTTCAGGAGGAGATTACATGCACAGATGGGAAGGAGGGGATTGCTTGCTCTGTGAGGCAAGCCATGGATGGCACAGCCCAGAGCAGAGAGTCTGAGGGAGAGGGTGCCCAAGCTGCTGCCCCTGACTGCTCCAGCAGTCCTGCCTCTGCTGGTGAGCTGCAGAGGAAACACTTTTTCTGACTGCTCATTGGCTAATTCCTGGTTTGCCACTCACAGTGTTCTTGATAACTTGGGTAATAAGAATCCAACAAGGTGATCGAGGGTTTTTCCACCACACTCCTGGAGGAAAAAATGAAGGTCCATTTCTGGAAGGCTAAGAAATGTCATGTCCTGCTCTAGCAGGTTTGGCTCAGTGGATAGAGCCTTGGCCTGCAGACTGCAGGGTCCAGGTTCAATTCTGATCAAGGGCATGTACCTAGGTTGCAGGCTGCTCCCTGGCCAGGGCCCAGGTCAGGGCTTATGCAGGAGGCAACAATTTGAAGTGTCTCTCTCACATTGATGTTTCTCTCTGTCTTTCTCTCGTCCATGATCTTTAAAAATCAATGGGAAAATATCCTCAGGTGAGGATACAAATTAAAAATAAAGAAATGTCATATCCCATGAAAGAGCCATCTTGAAAATGCCTAAAGAAAGTTGTCATTTTTTCATGGTGAAGGGACTGGAGTCAGTGTTGATGGAAACACTTTGGTGACTGTGGTCACTGGCAGTGGCTGCAGCAGAGGAGTGATGGGGGTGGCACCTTCCTCTGATCAACCAGCAGAGGGAGGTCCAATTGCAGTTTAGGCCTGCTCCCCATAAGCCGAAGCTATCAATAGGACATCCTCTGAGGACTCCCAGAATCTGAGAGGGGGCAGGCTGGACTGAGGGACGCCCCCCCCTCCCCTCATTGCATGAATTTCATGCACTGGGCCTCTAGTCTATATAACACATGTGTCAAACACAAGGCCCGCAGGCCAAATCCAGCCCGCCAGGCCTTGCAATGTGGCCCGCACCGCGCTGTCATCACTGCACTCCGCTGTCAGTTTATGACATTGTCAGTTTATGACTGTTCAGTAAACCATTCGGCCCGCGATTTAGCCTGGATTTTAGATTTTGGACCCTTCTCTGATTGAGTTCGACACCCCTACTATATAATAAAAGTTCTGGGACCATTAAAGTGGAATGACCAGAGTGACATGTACTGACCACCAGGGGGCAGACCTCACTGCCCCCTGGTGGTCAGTGTGCTCCCATAGCGGGAGCGCAGCTTAGCTAGAAGCCAGGTAATCTGCTGGCAAGCACAGCAGTGGTGGCAGAGCCTCTCACCCCATGGCAACACTAAGGAGCAGTGAGCCAAGCTGTTAAGAGCTATCAGGTAGGAAGTAAGAAGCAAGCAGGTGGGTGGTAAGGAGTGAGCAGTCGGGAGGCTAAGAGTGAGCAGGCGGGCAGTTAGGAGTGAGGGGTCCTGGATTGGGAGAGGGATGTCTGATTGCCTGTGGTCTGGCCTAAGACAGCAGTTGGACATCCCCAGAGGGGTCCCGGGTTTCAAGAGGGCACAGACCAGGCTGAGGAACCCCTCTTCCCACATGAATTTCTTACATTGGGCCTCTAGTAAGAAAATGAGCTTTTCTGATCCACTTATTCCATTCAGTTAAGTTCGCCTATTTGAGCTCTTCTTCCGTAGTACTTCTGTGGATTGCTTACCTCTGACTGAAAGTCAGCCCTTGTTTGCAGGTCATTCCTCAACTGCAAATTATCATTTCTTGCTGGCTAAGATATTTCAGCAAGTACCTTTGTTCTAGAAAGAAATCATGAAACTGATTTTCCAGCATACTTTGGTAATTAAAATAACCACAAATATTCTGTCACAAACCTGCTCCATTTATTTTAATACACTATTTTAACAATATTTTTATTCTCAAAGGTTATTTCTATACTTCCCTTTATGCTGAAGCAAACAATTTACTCTCATAAATAGAGGATAGTATCTATTAAGAATTAAATGTTTGAAAGGCATATTTTTCAGTAACACCAACTTTTTTCTTTTTATTCTTTTATTTTAATCATTGCTGTACTTGGTAGAAAACTGTGCTAGCTTCATGTCAATAATTTTTACAGGTATAAAGCCAAGTAAAGTTACCCTTTTCAGCTCAAAACATCACCATGAGATAAAACGAAATAGGGGTTAAAGAAACAATATAAAAGTAAATCAGAACAGACATTTATAGGGAGGAGATAATATTTTTATTGAATGGCCTACAGCAGCAGTAATGTTCAGAAATGGGAAAATGCCATCCTAAAGAGAATAGACAAATAATATAAGACAGTTTGAAGGACCAAGTACTCATAATTCATAAATTTTTCTCAATGTTATAAAGTCTTTGCTATCAAAAGAGAGGCTATTATTTCCTTATGCACTATATGACTAGTCTATATAAACAAAAAAAATGGAATTATGTAATAAAACTGATCAGCTTGAGTCTCAAATACCTATACGTTCTATATATTTCATTAAATATAATTATATACAGAATTATCTGTCATTTATCTCAATTAATGATAAATATGGGTAACATCTTTGTTCATAAATTATGACAGTATCTACCTAGGCCTAGTAATAGAAGTGATCTTTTCTGATCATTCTATTATGCTATTATAATAATAGTCACTCCATGGATATAAATCCAGGGGAGAAGGTTTAATTGGAGGAATCATGAAGATTAAATAAAAATATTCTGTTGCTACTATGTCCTATTTCAGTTACTAGAAATATTAGTTTCAGAGTTATTTAACAGTTTACAGTGGCCCATTCTGTGAATGTTCCAGAATATTCAGGCAAAGCCTACAAAACTTTTGGCCAAAGGTTCTACATTTAAGCCTGAGTCTGGCTCTACATATTGTTTTGCATTAGCCTGACAACTCAACAATTATTAATTTTACAAACTTTGGATTATACCCTGGAATTACTGAAAGGGTTTCTGGGCTCACCTTATTACCAGAATTAAGCCAATAATCAATCACAGTGAACTGCAGACATAGTCTTCAGAGTTTAGTGCACAAAGCATTTGTTTCCTAAACGATATCTGAAAGTTTCCTCTTTTCTTTTGGGTCCCTCTTCCCTCTTAGTTTACTAGTTCTATTTAGGCTCACCTATTTGTGTCCCAGGCAAGCAAGTTCCCTTCATGCTTTGAGACCAAAGTTCCAAAACCCCATTTGTTTCAAAATTTTATACTCTACTACAACACAAATAAATACTTCTTTCAATATATATATATATTTTCCTTTCAAAAAATATATGCTTTATTATACCAATACACTCATTCCCTACTATGGGTTAGGAATGGCAGAGCAGAGTAAGTGAAGGGTCCAGAGATTTCTGGCCCACATATCTTCCATGGTTGGTGTAGAGATGTCCTTAGAAATTAGCCTGCAGTTTTCAAATTATCTTATTAATTAAGCAATCCAGAAAAGAGAGGACATTATGGCTAAAGAGAGGACACTATGGCTATAGCCTAGATTGTATTGTCAATTTATTTGAAATTTTTCTTTGTTACTCTTTACTTATAATGTACATTTTAAAATATAGTTCTGTTAATGGCATCATTTTACCCTGACTTTGTTATATACTCTTATATGCTATATTGGATACAAAACTGAATTTACCCAATATCAACTTTACTGAGAAGAGCCTTACTTTTCTATACTTTAGGTATGGAAAAACAATCTTCTTTTCACTTCTGATTTTTCAATTTAAATGTGTATGGGCAAGAATATCCTCATAAAAACTCACCAACAGGATTTTCTACTTGCAAATAGAATTTTAAAAGTTTTCTAATGTGATATACAGTTTAAACACTACATCTTGACAAATGGCCCATTTCTTACTGTTTTGCGATTGTAATGGTAACCTTTGCTGATGGGAGTCTCAAAGAAGCAATGAAATAAATAAGTTTAAAGCACTCAGAAGAATGCAGAAAGGTTTGAAGTTCACTTTTGGGAGAGAATATAATTAGCTGGACTGTAAGTTTCTGTAACTCTTGAGGTATTAGCAGAAGATTGAATTATATAGAAGAGCATTTCACTGACTTTCAAAGAGAAAAAAATCTTAGAGAGGAGAAATAAACTGTGTGCATCACAAGCTCACCTGGTGGAGAAATGGGAGCTTATAGAAGGGATGCTATAAAGGAGTAACTCAATGGTGCTGCTGTGGCAGTTCTGAGATGCTGGCTATTAGCAAATTGATTACTGAAGGCAAATGTATATTTATGATTAGAGAATCACTGGGTCTTGAAAATATCCTTCATGTATTTCTTAAATCACAGAGGAAGCATCCCTAATGCCAGAAAGGAGGCATCAAGGGTTAGGGCATACAGCAAAAGCATTAAAATTTGCCATATGCATTTGGAAAACTAGGAGTAAGATATCTTGTTTTAATTCATATGAAGTTTTTGAAAATACTATTACATTTCTTGTAATATTGATGTATTCAGTATTTTAAAAATTGTTTAACCCTGTCAGGTGTGGCTCACTTGGTTGAGCATTGTCCCATGAGCCAAAAGGTCAGGGTACATGTCCAGGTTTCAGGCTCCATCCATACAGGAGGCAGTCAATCAATGTTTCTCTCTCACACCGATGTTTCTCTCTGTGTGTGTGTCTCTCCCTTTCTCTCTCTATAAAATCAAATTTTAAAAATCTCTGAAAATTGTGTAATTATTGTCTAGAGAAAGGAAAACATGTGAATGTGTTGTTTCCAGATTTCTTCTGACTCCACAGCTACTGTCAGTTGAAATGAACAGAGAAAAAATACCTGCCATTTTTTTGTTAGATTATGCTAAGTATTTTATAAGCCTTCTTATTTTTACCTGGGAAATAACCCTTTTAGTCAGAAAGGTACTATTATTATCTCTATTTAACAGAGGAGGAAACTAAAATAGTCAACTTAAGCATTTTAAGTAAGTGAAATAACTAGCATAAGATTACATAGTCAGGGCCAAAGTCCAGGTCCTTTTTAACTTTTAAGGTTTTCTAAGAATTGTAACTTTCTGTGGTGTTGGATTTTATGCTAAACTGTCTTGTAGAAAAACTCTACATAAAACGTCCCAGACTTATTAACTGTCTGTATAAAACAAGGAAAAACAGATTCAAGACTCTAGACATTTGCCAAGACCTGCAAGAGTGTAGACCAAACATAAATGTACAATTTTAATTTTCACACATTTATATTTCTGTTAAATAATTCATTTGATCCATAATTATCAAACGTTTATTTTATTTCGGTTACTCTACTAGATTCGGTGGTTATAAAAATTTCTTCAATGAGTTAACACTTTTTAAAAAAAGAAAATAATGATAAAAATAAAGAAAACAACAAAAATTTTTAGATGTGGCAGGAACTATAAAGAAAACAAATATGTTTGTGATAGAGAGTAACACATGAAAGTTACTAATTTAGATGGTCTGATCAGAGAAATCCACTCCAAAGAAGGTTAAGAAGAAACTATTCAAGTGAAAAAACAAAACAAAACAAAAATTATATCATGGTGCAGGAGGGTGCTTGGAGTACCAGAAGAATCTCAAGAAAATCACTGGGGCTGGACTATAGTGAACAGGAAAGCTGATTTTCACAATGGCAGGTTAAGGATGTAATACTAGAGGATTTCAGGAGATAAGGCTTAATGCATTTGATTATCATAGGAGGGGGGATTTTATAGGCTAACGTTTCTGGATGGACAAAGATCTCTATAGGCCAAGAATCAGAGCTTGAAAGGGAAAAAGCTTATAACTTTTTCTTTTCTCTCTTGGAAAAGTGAAGCTTATTTATCTTTATTACAGATAATTGCTTATCGATTGGTGGGTCCTCCAATGGCTCCATCCGGGTCACAGCTTAGAGACCTCTCTAACATATGAATAGATAATTTATGCTTGTGATACTTAGGACTTTCAATGGCCCTCATATCTATTAATCCTATGATTTCCAAAAATGTGGAATCCTATGTTATTTTATTTTTCAAACCTGGGATTTTTGCTCTGAATTTTTGCTCTTATTTTACTATATTCTCTCCAATATACACACTTAAAATGTACAATTTTGGTTCCAAATCTATGTATTCAGCAAAATGCCAGCACTAGCATGAATCTTTAATTAACCTCCAGACTTTACAACTTGTACCATTTCCATTTTAATTTTTTATTTCTATTTATTTATTGTCATTTTTATTTTAAATTACAATTAACACACAATATTATATTAATTTCAGATGTACATCCCAAAGATTAGACACTATAGAATCCGAAAACCCTTATAATTTTTAGAAAATTTATTTCATCAAAAATTAGCTTTCCTGGTTAATACTTCTAAAAATAGTTCCTAACTTGGAAATTTAAAATTCTAAGAGATAATAGTTTCATTGTTTTTTGGAATCATTGGCTGAGGGACATTCACAATTTTGGGGGTCTGCCTAGGTTCTTTGGGGAAGTGGTACATGTTCTGTGCAAACAATGCACATAGTAGGAAGGTTTAAATAAGATTTCTAAACTAAAATAAATAACTCACTACTTGGATGGGATAAGAGGATTTTATGTTTATTTGTTTGTTATTTTTAATCAAGAGAAGACTGAAATCATCAATGATCTACTTTTATTGGGGATTGCATTAATTCTGGGTAGGGGTGATTCTGGGCAGATAAGAGGAAGAGATTAGTAACTAACTTTTCCCCACTCTTTGAGAGAAACCAAACATGATATTTGATTAGTTGGTGCAGGGGTATTTTGATAATGCAAAGAGTCTAGGAAGCTATAGCTATTAAGAGAAAACAAACAAACAAAAAAATCTATGATATCCTCAAAAGACCTGGCTTATCGTAGTGACTATGCCATTAACTTGCTATGCTTTATGGGATAAGCCACTTGTCTTGGCCTCAGTTTCCTCATCTGTTAAATACATGATTTGCATCAGGTTCTCTTTAGAAAACCTGTATTACTTCATTCACCAAGTAATTCCTGAGCACCTACAATGTGCTAAGTACTGTGGTGAGTGCTCGGTAGTCAATCTAAAACTAAAGACACTTTGGGCCATTACTTCACCAAGGTCCAGATTGTGTGTGTGTGTGTGTGTGTGTGTGTGTGTGTGTGTGTGTGTGTGTGTATGAAACAAGTTTTACAAATAACTGCTATCTTACAGGGTTTTGAGAAAAACTTGTATACACAGGATACTCTACAAAGAGCCATCTCACACAGGATATAGTCAAGATATGGTAGTTTTACTCTGACTGTTATGAGTGGAGATTGTAGTCCTTGTCTTCTTGGGGCCTCTGAGGGAATACAGACACTTGCAACACTGTGATAAGTACTATGGTAAGGAAGAGAGACTTTAATTCTGAAGGCAGCTCATAAAGCTACAGCCCGGCAGTTGCCTGAAAGCGGCCTTTGATTTTTCAGTTCAACCTCAGGTTCTCACACTTCTTCACCTTTTACAGTCACAGTTATACATATGGCCTGTTTTACTATCGTGTTGGTAAAATTAGTCTCCAAACTTAGTGGTCATCTTATACTTTCCAAATTTTCTCAGTATAGAAATCCTTGATTAATGTCAAAAATTTTTACGGATCTCAGGTGTTAGGTTAATTTTAGTATTTTTTATAATTGTAAATACATATAATGACATATATTTTTACATAGGAATATATTTACAATCGATTTATGTATTGAAACCCCAATAGTACCTACAAACACTGACAAATAGTATTTGTTCATTTTGAGCTCTTTGGAGAAACTTAACTAGTATTTATGAAACTGGAACAAACAGCATCCATGCTGTCTGTTGCTAGTTGAGTAAACACAGACAGACAATGTTGATCTTGGCGGTGCTTTTATTCAGATGCCAGCGATCTGAGAGAGCGGCAGGTGTAGTGCCCTAAAACCCTGCTCTAACATCTCATCTAAAACCAGCCATTATACAGGGTTAGAAGGTGTGAAATTATCTAAGACTATGTGAGTTCCCAGGGTCTGTTTTCTATCATTGTCCTCATAAAGATTAGCCCCCAGACATTTTTCTCCCAAGGCGTGTCCTGTCCTTGATCTACTCCCCAAATGTATCTTTTTCTGAGTGATGGAGCCACCTGGACTTCAAGGATGATTTATCTTTACGGCTGTTTTCTTCTTACAATACGTCCTTCACAGTTTCCCAGGGTCTGTGAGAAAATATCTTATCTATAGATAGTAGAGTGAAAAGCTATTAATCAACGTTGATTCTGTTCTTATAGTGTGCCCTTCCCCTGTCATTTCTGCTACATATGGCTTACATGACTGTGGAACTGACAAGTTTAAAATTTGTAAGGCTCTTGGTGAAGAGCTGGTGTTGCAATCTTGAGGCAGAATTTCTTCTTCAGGGAAACGTATCTTTGCTCTTAAAGCTTTTCATCTATTAATAATTGGATGAGGCACACCCAGGTTATGAAGGGTAATCACCTTTGCTTAAAGTCAGCTTATTGTGGACATTGGCCATAGTTACAAAACAGCTTTATAAAAACACCTAGATTAGTGCCTGATACTATAGCTTATCCAAGTTGATCCATAAAACTATCACAAGTACACATTTCTAAAAGATATTTTATTTATTTATTTATTTACTCATTCATTCATTCTTTAAAATTTTGTCATGCATTGGAAAGGCTCTGTGGCATTCCAGGGGTCAAGGAGCATAGATTGTATTCTGTAGACTTAGATCAACAAAGATGATATGATTCGTTAGGATCCATGACCTTTCTACTCTATGGGGCACAATAAGAACATTAGGCAAGTGGCCAATTGCTTTTTCCAGAGAAGATTGATTCTGCCTGTGTCAAAGTTGTCAGGTAGGTCTGGCTCACACTGTGTCAACACCCAGCAGAACAAGCAGGCTTCTGAGAACTCTGCACTTGTGATTCCTGTCTTGTTGTTGAGTATCTTTCCTAAAAACCCAGCTGGCAAGATATCACTGCTTCAATTGGATAGATAACAAAGGAAACATAGAGAGAATTATGAATTATTACTGAAGCATATTGGTTATTAGAAATGCTTGCTGAGATTTAAAAAAGAGTAAAAGAGACAAATTTTGATTGGGGAAGGCTGGACTTATACAAGTAGAGGAACATCTTTATAAAAATTTATAGAGAAGATACATACCTTGCCAAAACCAGCGTGCAGCTTGGCTCAGTGGATAGAGCGTCAGTCTGCAGACTGAAAGGTCCGAGGTTCTCTTCCGGTCAAGGCATGTACATTGGTTGGGGGAACATCCCCTGTAGGGGGTGTGCAAAAGCCAAAAGGTAGCTGGTGGATGTTTCTTTCTCATCAATGTTTCTAGCTCTCTATCCCTTTCCATTCCTCTCTGTAAAAAATCAATTTTATATATATATGTGATACATACCTTTATAAAGATGTCTTTACATTCAAAATGTAATTTTTCATCTCCTCTGTTTTCTATCTCTCTCCTTTTCAATTCTCTGGCCAAAGATTTTACAAAACAATGTAAATTTTATAAACTTTGGTACAAACAGATTGAAAGCAGCTAAAAAGAATTATTGCTAAACAAATATTTGCCTAATCTGAGAAATTCCATATTGTTGGAGTTGCATAGCTTTTTTATTTTATTTTTTACTTTTATTGATTTTTTTGCAGAGAGGAAGGGAGAGGGACAGAGAGTTAGAAACATTGATGAGAGAGGATCATTGATCAGTTGCCTCCTGCACACCTCCGCAACCAAGGTACATGCCCTTGACCGGAATTGAACCTGGGACCTGATGCTCTATCCACTAAGCCAAACCGGTTTCGGCTGGAGTTGCATAGTTTTGTCACTACAAAAGGTTTGTGAATGAGGGATCTTTTTCATAATTCAAGCCTACCCTTAGCACCCACTTATTTAATCATTGAAAAACAATCCAAATAATGGAAGTAAAAGTAATTATATAAATAAAAAGTCATTTGATGAAAGGGTTAAATTCTGGTGAGAACTCTAAGGGAAAAACTTGATTACTGTATGAGAATTTGTAGGACATTTACTAGGGGGGATGTTGACCAGTTATACTCTGTGTTCACACACACACACACACACACACACACACACGCACACACACACACAAAATGGTCAAGAGCAAATCATCTTAAATCAATGGCAAGAGAGAGTTCTGTTGGACATAGGAGGTATTCTTGATCATGTGGATGATAAAGAATTAAATCTGCCTGCTGTGGAAAGTTACACTATCTTTACTCCTAAGGTGATATACTTGATAATAAATAGTCCCACTTGGATGATAAATTTCCCTGCCTTACGATGAGTGGCTGTACTATATTATGCTTTCAAACTCTCATGTAACTCACCAGATTGAGTTTAAACTTTTATATACAAAAACATTTATTGAATATCTATTATATTAGTTTTTCCGTGCTGCCATAACAAATTACCATGAATTTTATGGCTTAAAATAACATAAATATATTATTTCACAGTTCTGTTGGTTAGAAATCCAGGAGGAGTCTTACTATTTGTAGACCATGTTTTTTCTGGGGCTCTAGGAAAGAATTTGTTTCCTTTCTCAATTGGGGTTTTGATAGACTTTGATTCTTTTTTTTAAAATATATTTTATTGATTTTTTACAGAGAGGAAGGGAGAGGGATAGAGAGCTAGAAACATCGATGAGAGAGAAACATTGACCAGCTGCCTCCTACACACCCTGCACTGGAGTTGTACCCGCAACCAGTGTACATGCCCTTGACAGGAATTGAACTGGGACCCTTCAGTCCGCAGACCGACGCTCTATCCACTGAGCCAAACCGGTTTTGGCAAGACTTTGAATCAGCTCAGGGATCATTCCACCTTATAGAGGCCACCTGCTTCCTATACTTATATTTCTTCCAAGACAAATGCTATCATGTTAGATGTGGGTGAAGAATAATGTTCATACTAAGGAAGGTGCTATGCTAAGTGCTAAAGCTTCAAAGACTACTGTGATCTAAGAGTTTCTGGATATAACTGGGATAAACAAGAAATGCATATGAAAAGTTAACTAACAATAACCAGGAATATACCTAGTAGTAACCCATAAAGGAGCAGCATACTCAATGAGCTTTTGGAGAATTATGATGTGGTTACAGATCAGGAACACAGACTTTTACTTTAGCAAATCTGGGTTTGAGCCTTGACTCTGCCTAGTTATGTAACCTTGGGCAAACTAATTTCTCTGAGACTGATTTAATTTTCTGATGTGAATTAAGATAGTGAGAATAGTATGGATGTGAAGATTAAATAAAATTACTTGTATATTTATTCTAAGATCATGTATCTACCTATAAAACACAGTGTTTGGTACATAGTAAAATATTAGAATATTGTGTAAACATTTATTTTACTATTATGTGTATATAAATAAGATTGGGAAGACTTCCTGGAGAAGACAAGATTTGAGTTGAACTATGAATGATAAGGGAGACTTCTGTAGGAAGCGAAAGGCATGGACAGGGAAGAGCTTTAAAAGGACTAACTTTGAAAAGTGGAAATTCAGCCTTTAGTGGTTTTTCTTTCTTTCTAATACACCACCAAGAAGTAAAGTGCTTTTAGTTCAGGAAGGTTAAGGAAATGTAAGAGAATGCCTGAAATTATTCTTCTAATATGACTGGTAATGTACTTAAAGATGGCTTTAGCTATGACATAGGACTTTTAACAAGAGCAATAGCCATCAGAAAATGGCCATCAATAGAATTAGAAGGTCTTTTTTTAGAAAAAAAATCCATAGTGTATAAAGAGCATTCAGATGCTGTAGATTGACTTGATCTGAAATAAAGTGCTGAGGTTGAGTCACAGTGACATAGACCAGGTGACTTAGCTAACCTGTCACTTCAGTCTCTTCACTCAGAGACATTAGTAAGTCCTAAGTCTTATTTCGGGACAGAAGCCAATGGGGAATATAAACTTTGCCCTTATTCCCTGGAACCTTCTGGACAAATAAAGACCTGCCCTGAGAGGTGGTTATGATAGTGAGGTGTGGGATGGGGGCATCCTGCTGCCACATTTCTTAGAAGGCAATAAATAAATAAATAAATAAATAAATAAATAAATAAATAAATAAGAGTAGCTTCCATCCTTTGGATAAAGTTTCTGCCAAATGTCTGGGGCTGTGGGCTCAGAGATGTGGTGTTCTACAAGATAACAAACCATGGGCTTTAGTCATAGGTGATTCAGATCATGTCATGCTTTGCTACCCAAATGACAGTAATTTAAATGAAAGGCATGGGCTGGAGTGGTTAAGAATACCACATGTACATCAGACTGTTTGGATTCAAATCTATGTATAGGGTGATCAACCATCCAGATTTCTTTGGGATGGAACAATTTCCTGAAATAGAGGAATTTCAATGCTAAAACTGGGACAATTTTGATGAAACTGGTATAGTTGTTAACCCTGAGTCAGGATAGCTAGAGTGAGGTACCAGGGCCCCTCCTCCCCTTATCCCTCTCTGCATGGAAACAGGTTTGCAAGGAAAACCTCAGGGACAAACAAGTCTAGTTCTATCCAGCTGGACCAGGCACCCTGAACAAAAGATAACCTGTAGCCAATCATAATGTCAATACAGGCCTGATGCATGAAATTTGTGCACTGGAGGAGGGGGTATCCCTCAGCCCAGCTTGCACCCTCTCCAATCTGGTGGGATCAGGCATAAATGGGCAGTTGAACATCCCTCTCACAATCCAGGACTGCTGGCCCCCAACTGCTCGTCTGCTTGCCTGCCTGCCTGATTGCCCCTAACTGCTTCTACCTGATAGCCTGATCACCTCCTGACCACTCTCCTGCCAGATTGATCGATGCCTAACTGCTCCCCTGCCAGCCCAATTGCCCCTAACTACCCTCCCCTGCTGGCATGGTCACCCCTAACTGTCCTCCACTGTAGTCCTGGTCACCCCCAACTGCCCTCTCCTGATCATCCGGTCACCGCTAACTGCACTCCCCTGCTGGCCTGGTTCCCCTTAACTGCACTCCCCTGATGGCCCAGTAACCCCTAATGGCCCTCCCCTGCAGGCCTGACCCCTCCAAACTGCCCTCCCCTGCCAGCCATCTTGTGGCAGGCATAATGTGTCCACATGGGGGCAGCCATCTTGTGTATTGGAGTGATGGTCAATTTGCATATTAGTTTTTTATTAGCTAGGATGATATCATTAGCATTGCAGATAAACCTGTACCCATGATACACTAATACCATTGGGTAATATGCTAATTAGACTGAGAGACCTTCCAGGAGACCTTTTGGACATTTTTTTTGGACAAAGTCATGGTGGCAGGGCCTAGGAAGAGGTGATTAGAGGCCAAAAGGGGAGGGCAGTCATGGGTGATCAGGACAGGGTGGATGGCAGTTGTGGGTGACCTGGCCAGTGGGGAGGAGGGGTTTTTGGAGGTGATCAGGTTGGTAGTTGGGGGTGAGCAGACCAGCAGGGGGCCAGTTGAGGGCAAGTGGGTCATTAGTGAAGGTCAGTTGGGGGTGATCAGTACAGCAGAAGGGGGCAGTTTGAGGTGAGCAGGCCAGCAGGGGGAAGGTGGGGGTGAGCAGGCCAGTGGGGAGGGAAGGTGGGGGTGAGTAGGCCAGAAGGTAGAGGGAAGGTGGGGGCAGTTGGTGGCAAACAGGCCACAGGAGGGGTAGTTGGGGATGATCAGGCTGGTGGAAGGGGAGCATTTGGAAGCAAGCAGGCTGGCAGGCATTGTACAATAGTTAGGGGCAATCAGGCAGGCAGGTAGGTGAACAGTTAGGAGCCAGCAGTCCCAAATTACAAGAGGGATGTCCAATTGCCAGTTTAAGCCCAATCCCAGTAGGACATCCTTCGAGGAATCCCAGATTGGAGAGGGTGCAGGCCAGGCTGAGGGACACCCCCTCCCCCCCACTGTGCATGAATTTCATGCACTGGGCCTCTAGTAGTTTCAGAAAAGACTAAATAAGCACAAAAACATCCCCTCCTCTTTGGAAGATAGTGCCTCTCCCATCCTATTTCTACTCTTCTCAGGCCCACCCTTTCATGAATTCTCCCCCAGTAGCCAAAAATATACTAGTAGGCTTAGCTCACGAGACCCTTTGGGGCAGTGGTCGGTAAACAGGCTCAAAAGCCACATGCGGCTCATGAGTCATAGTTTGCTGCTCTGCTAGAGAATTTGCCGACCACTGCTAGAGAAAAACACTTAAAAGACGTTTTAATAATGTACTAATATCTTTAACCTGAAGTCAAAACTTCAGGTTAAAGATATTAACCTGATATCTTATGCAGTGGTCGACAAACACATTAGTCATCAGAGCGGCAAACTGCATGTGACTCACAAGCCACAGTTTGCCGACCACTGCTTTAGGGGACTAACTTCTTGAGCCTGCTTACATCCCCTATCTGATTGTATACTTTCGTTCCAATAAATCTTTGTGCTTTGCTGACTTTCTCTGTTTCACTCTTGAATTCTTTCTTGCATAGTGAAAAGAGCATGGGCCACTGGAGGTTTAGGCCTCTCCTGGCCTTTCATGCGCCTCAGTCATGAAGCCTAACTCACTCGCTGTGTGACCTGAGCAAGATCATCTTTTGTGCTTCCATTGCCCATTCTGTAAAATGTGAATTATAATAATACCCACTTTTTAGGCTTGTCGCATAATATTTTTTTAACAGAGTTTGTCACATAGCACCAATAATACTTATGTGCTAGTTTCCTACGGCTACTGTAACAAATTACCACAAACTTGGTGGCTAAAACAATAGAAATGCACCAACACAGTTCGGGAAGTCAGAAATCTATAAACTGTTTTATTGGGCAGGAATGCACTCCCTTTCAAGATTCTAAAATGGAATTATATTCTTTGCCTCTTCCGGCATCTGGTGGCGGCTGAAATTTCTTAGCTGGTGGCTGCACCATTCCTATTTCTGCTTTCACTTTCTTATTACCATCTCTTCTGCATATGGTATAAGTTCACTTTGTCTCTCTCTTATGAGGACACTTGTGATTGCATCTGTGGTCCATCTGGATAATCCAAAATAACCTCATAACCTCACCATCTCAAGATTCTTAATTTAATCAGATATGTAAAGAGACCTTCCCTCCCCACCTCCCCCCCCCCCCCATAAGGTAAAACTTTCTGGTTCTTGAGACTAAAACCTGATTATTTTGTGGGCCAATAATCAATCTGTTTAAACTACAAGTACTTAGAATGTACTTAAACTTATTAGGATTCTTAATTCTAAATCTGTTTAAATGAATATTAGTTAAAATAAAATTATTTTTCATTAAAAGAGCATTTCCATGAAAGACTAACCTCAAATTACCTTTTTATTTAGCTAGACTCTATTGAGGAGAACGGGAGGTAAATAAACACATTGTGTTATTGAGCAACTTTTATCTCTTGTTTATATTAAGTACGCACAGCAAGACTATCATTATTGCAAAGAAAATTGCATTGTTCTATTGCTCGCTTTCAAGGACTGAAACAGAAACTAATGTAAGCTTTTAAGCTCTGATATTTGAACATATACAATATTTCCAAAGAACATTGACTGGTCATTTAAAGTTTTTTTTTTTTCAGTCATTAACTATGGTCATCTTTTTTTTTTCTGTTTTGATTTTATTTCAAACTGTTATACATGGGGGGGGGGGAGCATCTGAAGAATTGCATAGCGTTGATTTTATAAGGAAGCCTTAAAATTACTATTGATCATTTTCAGTAGACTTAATTCATTTAAATGTAATTTCAGATATCCAGTTACCTTATATGCATATTATGCTGACATGCCTTCTTGATGCTAATTACATTGCTGTAGATTTAAAGTCTCTGTGCTTACCTCCCTCGTTCTGCTTCCGAGACTCTGGTTTCCTCACTCATTCTAGCTGACTGCAGTGGCTTGCACTGAGAACCCTGTTGTTTGTCTCTTCTCTGAGCCTCTCTGGATCCTCACTGAAAGCAGTCATCAGCCTACTAATAATTATTGCCCCAGGAATCATTGGGAGAAGGATTGTGAGGAAGGAAATAATCTTTTTTTCCCCTGCCTATTCACCTTTATCCATGCACTTGTAGGCAAAACTCTAAAGCCCAAGCCTTTTTGTACAGATGCCCAGAATTCTCTTCATTTGTTGCTGACCTGCTTTTGCCCCAACCCATCCCTATCAATATTCTTACTTTTATAATTCCAACTTTAAACCTAAACCTGTTATCTGAACTCTTTTTGACTCAGAGATTGCTTTTTGGTTGTTGCTGTTCTAACCTGAGGATATGTTTTTATTGAGTTTTAGAGAGATGAAGGGAGAGAGAAACATCGATGTGAGAGAAAAATATCAACATCCCTGGGTTGCCTGCTATATACCCCAACTGGAGATCAAACCTGCAACCTAGATATGTGCCCTGACTGGGAATTGAACCTGCAACCTTTTGGTGGACAGTATCACACTCCAACCAATTGAGCCACCCTGGCCAGGGAGGGCAGTGATTACTTTTTATCAGTTCTCTTTCAAGACTGACTTTCTTCACCTCTTAGAGTCACAATAGCTGCCTGCCTCAGGTAGAAACCCACACTCTCATTTGCTATCATGGCAACAACCCACTACAATAGGCAGTGGTAGCCACATTCTTGATATTAGGGACTAAGGCCAGAAAATAGGAGAGAGGATTTGAGAAATTACTGGTTAGAACAATTCACGTGTCCATCCACCTCGTTAGTACCTGATGGAACACAAGACAATTTCCTCAGACTGAAGTAATTCTCTGAAGGTACCTAGTATAAAGAGCTCTAATACTGGGAAGGAAAAAGTGCATATTCTGTTCTCAGTAATAGCTGTGCTAGTGGCTATGGTGATTTTTTAATTTTATTTTTTATGAGGATTTGAGTCTTATAATCATGGTCTAAGTATTTGTTGAATTTGGAGCTTTAGCTATATTCCTCAACTAGCGCAAGTCCAGGCTGTCTCCGGTCACTGCATGACTTAGATTGGATTCCCTGGAAAAAGTCTTTTTTCATGCAGAAAATTTATCAGGGCCTGCTCTCAGAGTTAGATCTGTAAGGCTGGGCAGAGAGAGAAGCTGACCCATGGGGTGTAATAAGGAGGCATCATCAATTCGTGGCAAGATCCCGAGCTGGGATGATCCTCAGAGTTAGCCCAAATTGAAACAAAGGACTTTTTCAATTTGTTTCAATTAATCTAGTCATTTGCTTCTCTGGGTAGAGCATCACGGAATCCATTACAGTGCATTGTTACAGAAAGAGACAGTGCACAGATAAATATAATAGCAATATTGATTTATAATGAAGTCATAACTCAACATATTAAAAATCATCTATCGATAACTATTATTAAATGCTTTAGAACGTATGGCTGGTGTCTTGGAAAAAGACAGCATTCACCTCAGATGGCTCAAATGATGAGATTTCTATTAAAGTTCAAAGATATGGATGTATCAGGGAATACATAGGGATGCTATGGCACCCAGAGACTGGCAATGGTAGGATGCAATTAAACCTCTGGGGTACAAAGGACAAGAGACATGAAAATCAGTACAGAATTCTAATGTGAGTCCTGAGAGAAGGCCTGCAACAGCAGAACTGCAGTCCTGAAGATGTGCAGGTATTGACAGAGAGGTGATGTCAAAGCCCGTGCTTACATGCTGATGCCATTGATCTACTCAACTGGAAGCCAACTAACAAGTGAGTGTGGAGGAGGTACTGCCCAAGAATTAGTCTCCTCAGGCACGTAAGCAGAATGGGAGCTGGCAAATGCAGAATAACCAACAATGCTCACAAACAGCACATAGATTGCTCTTCTGTCCATAAAGCAAGCCATTTCCTCAAACATATTTGACTAATAATCCCCAAGTAAAACACTTAATAAAAAGACTACCAGCAGAGATTCTTAGGTCTCAGGAAAGAAGAATTTCATTGACTCATTTTATTTTATTTTTTTTCCTCTTTAGAATAAGCCCTCAGGAATGAAATGTAGAAAGAAAAAAATATCTCTAATTGCTAATTCTATGTTGTAAACCACCAGTGCATTTTACTTGTTGGGCAGGTGCCATACAAAAGATGCTGTTATTGAAACCATAGCAATTGCAGATACTAGAGAGGTACCAGGAGAATAACTAAAATAAATAATTATTACTAAATGTTCAATGTGGTGTGTAAGGCTTTTGCAGTACAACACCCATTAAGTGTTAGTCACATGACTAAACCTTATGCATATTTTTCTCCAAATTTACCCCCTAAGGGGCAAATTACCAGCACAGTTCTGAATAACATTATTGTAGCTATTAGTCTTTGTGTGCATAATTCCCCATCCATGATGTTTACAATTTTCTCCTTAGTGTTTCTTTGAAAAGTGGCACAATTACAATATTTTCATTATACTATGGCTTACACAGATAATTAAACAAATAAATATGCCCTTACACAATTCATTTTAAATGTTCCCAGTGTTTATAAAACTCCCCCATTTTGGGAGAATAGAGACATTCAGAATAGAGATGCACACCGCGGCTTTGGTAGCCAGGGCTTCTCCCTCAGGAGCTGAGCCCAGTCAGTCCCTCCCTCAGGAGACCCTTGCAGTCAGCCAGCTGCTTCTCCACTGTAACCATGTGCCACCAAGGGGTGGTGATCAAAAATGCCAATGCATTGGAGGAGATCCAACAGGACTCAGGAATATGCTATTCAGGCTTTGGAGAAATATAACATAGAGAAGGACATTTCAGCCCATATGAAAAAGGAGTTTGACAAGAATTCTAGCTCCACTTAGAGGGAGGAACTTTGGTAGTTACCTGACACATAAAACCGGGCACTTCATCTATTATACTTCTCCCTGGGCTAAGTGACCATTCTACTATTCAAATTTGGCTAAAAGCATGGACTATGCCACATACCCAGTGATCCATCCCAAAACAAGCACTGTCATCTAAATCTCAAGTACCAGAGACTGAAATCTTCAGCTCTGCCTAAAGAAACACCTTGATCTTGAATGTTTATTGTGTTGTTTTATACATAGGGTATTCTATGTACTCATTTGCTGTGGTTATAAAACAATTAGCAAAACAGCTGACATTTGTATTTATTTTCTCCATACTTCTCTGCTTCATGTTCTGAACTCCTCAAGATTGACTCCTTTCCCCAAAAAATAAATCTTTGGAGAAATGGAAAAAAGGAAAGACATTCAGAATACATACAATTTTTAATTTCTTTTACAAAGACCTCCTCAACTTTACATATAACATTAGTAATTCACTTTCCAACCAGAAATGAAACTAGTACAAAACAATAACAACCTCAGATCTTTTACATGGGAATGGTAAGAACAGTATATTTTCATTTGGGAGGGATTTAGAGAGATGAACATTATTGTTGAGACAGTAGTTGATTTAATTTTAAGTGTTTAGTATACTTCTGAGCTGAGTTAAAATCTCAAAAACATGCTGAAACCAATTTGGCTCAATGGATAGAGCATCGGTCTGCAGACTGAAAGGCCCCAGGTTTGATTCTGGTCAAGGCATGTATCTTGGTTGTGGGCACATCCCCAGTAGGGGGTATGCAGGAGGCAGCTGGTGGATGTTTCTCTCTCTCATCGATGTTTCTAGCTCTTTATCCCTCTCCCTTCTCTGTGGAAAAATCAATAAAATATATATTTTTTAAAATTTCAAAAACTTGGGTTTTTAACTTATACCATTTTTGAAGGTGCCATATCTAGTTAGAACTGGTACTTCACTACTATAAGGACACACACCCCTCCCCTATTTCATCTTCAAAGTAATAAAATTTTAGAGTTATCTGGAAAAAAATTTATTTTGTCAATAAAGAAAACAAGTCTCGGAAATGTAAAATGGCTTTCCAAGGTCTCACAACTGGTTACTGCCAGAGACAGATCTACGATGGCAGTTTCCTCAATATTGCCACTGTGTCCTTTCTCTTAATCAGTGGCCTCTTCCAGGAGCCTCTATGCTTTCTCTTTCCATAAGAGAAAGAGCCTCTGCTCTATGCCAAGTATTACCTGAGGTGCTGGGGACAGGCAGAGAGAGGCGTAAGACATGGTCCCAGCTCTTAGAGAAGCTAACAATATAGCCCGATGCATGGTTTGTGGCTGAGCATTGACCTATGAACCAGGAGGTCACAGTTAGATTTCCAGTCAGTGCCCATGTCCTGGTTGTGGGCTTGATTCCCCAGTGTGCAGGATGCAACTGATCAATTATCCCCTCTCATCATTGATGCTTCTATTTCTCTTCCTCTCCCTTCCTCTCTGAAATAAATAAAAATATCTTTAAAAAAAAAAAAAGCTAGCAATTTACTGATGGAAACACTTAAATAGAGCAGCGTTTTTCAACCACTGTTCCGCGGCACACTAGTGTGCCGTGAGATGTTGCCTGGTGTGCCGTAGGTGCAGACAAGACAAGAATTTTATAATTTTTCACTATTTTGTTTACTTAATATTTCATAATAAAGTAATTATAAAATACTTTCTTTGTGTTTATTTGATTCCTATTCAAGAGAATTACTTTATATATAGTCAATGTAGGCACAGAGTTAAATTTTTTAACATTTTCTAATGGTGGTGTGCCTCGTGATTTTTTTCATGAAACAAGTGTGCCTTTGCCCAAAAAAGGTTGAAAAACACTAAAATAGAGGAATAATTATAGTTTGTTATGCATTGTAACATGTTTTGAGAATACAGAGGGATTCTTAACTCTTAATTCACTTTCCCTGGCTTTGGGGTTTCATTACTTGTGTTCAGCTAATGCAAACACTTAAGTCTTTAAGCACAGCAAGTCTTTGTCCCTAGTGGCATGGCCCTTGGTTCTTGCACACTATTTCTCTGTTTTCCTGCTACTCCCTTCAGTCCTGCTTCCTGCCCTATTGCCTCATGTGTAGTTGCTGCTTACCCGATACTATTTCTGATTCTAAAATTTCTTAACCATCTGCAGCTGCAGAAGTGGGAGCTGCAGTCCTGAAGAATGGAGAATACTCTACTCAACAGTTGCAGCTCCTTCACTTACTTCTCCCCAAATTGCCTTGTCCTTTGTGTTTCACCTTTTCCCCAAAAAGAAAAACTAAAAACCCCCTAAGTGGAGAATAGACTTTCAGTGAGACCAGCTGAGCGTTACAGCCTGCCTGATGACATTCACAAGCATGACACATCCCCCGGGTGTCCCAAAGAGTAAACGTCACTTAACATACAAGACACACATCATTTTTTTCCCCCTACTTCATAGGAAATCTCATGGGAAGAAAAGGAATAAGAGTGTTTTAATATTAAAATGCAAAACAAAACAAACAAAAAATGCCTCATAACTATTTAAACAAGTTTATAGAGTCAACTGTATTCATAACCAGCTAGCATCCAGGAGCAGAAGCTCTGCTCCTCAGTAAGGTCCCCCTCCTCCACATTCAGGTTTATCTCACCTGTCCCACATCCAATGAGAGATTCAAAAGTGATTTCATGTGCTCTCCGTTACTATAAGTTCATTGTGCTAGGGCTGATCTTTGGTGACTGAATCATCTTCCTGGCTTCTCCAAGATTTTTCCACATCTTTATTCATTGGGGACATACGGTTGGGATAGGGAGTAAGCCGACCATAGCAGTCTGGCTATAAGGAACTAGTTAGAAATATGTGCAAAATCTGCCCATAGTGTTAGACTAGATCCTGCCCTTTGGGCTACCATGACTGGCAGGTGTTATATTTGGACAAATATCCCACTGAGCCCCTAGCCTCTTACCAGTTGGCATGGAGTCCAAATAAAGCTTGAACTTCACAGTGTTTACCAGCTGAATGCTTTCTCGTTAGTTCCTAGTATGCAATTAGCATTTGTGCTAAAAAAAAAAAATCAACACAGATGCCTCTGGGACACTTTTAACTGCTTCTTTCAATTAGTTATAGTTGTGTACACTTTTATTTGTGGTGTTTACTAGTGACCATTGAGAATCTTCATATAAATTTATGTGTTATTTATTGAGTGTATATTAAAGAGATATGTGCATTTGAGGGGGGGGTAATGGCATTTTTGAATCAATTTAAGTATTATTTGTAATTATAAAAGAATGTGGAATATACTCTTAGGAAGACTAACTATAAATAAGATCAATACTAAATTTAAGCCCAAGAGAATGTTGTATATTTGACATGGCAGACACTGGGGCTTACCTGAGAAAGTTCCCGTGTCTTTACTGTGGTAGCAGCATGTGATAGAAATTCTGGGATCTAGGGGCAAATTCAATGCTCTCCCCATTGAGGACCCCATGTAAATCAGTGCTAAATAGGTGATCCGTGGCTTATATCCCAAAGGCCTTTTCCATTGAGGATGAGTATCTTAGAAGAAGTCCCATCAGTGCTCTGACTTCATTAATACCACCCATAATCACTGCCAGCATGCTGCTACTCACAGTCCTATTTGCTCAGTCAAGGGAGAAAGCAGTGGCTCTTCCAGATATGCATGCACTTCCTGTGCAGATAATAGGATTTACATCTGTATACAGAAAGATAAACTAGCCTTCTATTTAACTAGTATATAAACTGTGCTCTCATTTTCCCTGAAATAAAATTCTCTGATAATTTCCCTCCAGTGCTGTGGTTTTGCACTGCTGGCTTATCTTTGCTTTTTGACTGAGGTCCCCTATGTTACCTAAATGCAAAATCAATGTTTGATGACAGATACTTTGTGTTCATTTAATATGTGAATTATATTCCTCTTTCTCTTTTTAATAGATAAATTTTGTCATCCGGAGCATCTTCATTTCCAGTCTCACCCACCAATAGTCTAATTTCTTCCTTCATTGGTCTCTTGCCTTCCTGAGAGTAGAAACACTTTGCAAAGTTGGATTTAGCATTACTTTGTATTTTTAATGTCTTCCTCTGCCATTAGTTAGTATTTAGGTGGTTGTTCTGAATATATCTCTTTACTTAAAAGTATTGTAAAATTTAAAAACATTTCAAACTAATTTCCCCTTGTTTTTCTCCCACAAGGGGCTTTTGACTTTATACGTTATACATTTAAATGTAATTGCAATTCCATAATTTTTTTTGTTTGACATCTGAACATAATTTTAAATTTTTGTCTTAAGACAGGACAGGGAAGGTATATGCTTGAAAAGAAGAAGAAGAAGAAGAAGAAGAAGAAGAAGAAGAAGAAGAAGAAGAAGAAGAAGAAGAAGAAGAAGAAGAAGAAGAAGAAGGAGAAGAAGGAGAAGAAGGAGAAGAAGGAGAAGAAGGAGAAGGAGAAGAAGGAGAAGAAGGAGAAGAAGGAGAAGAAGGAGAAGAAGGAGAAGAATCAGAAGGAGAAGAAGGAGAAGAAGGAGAAGAATCAGAAGAAGAAGAATCAGAAGAAGAAGAATCAGAAGAAGAAGAATCAGAAGAAGAGAAAAAGACTATTTCAGTCCTAGTCCATTCCATGTATCTCAGTTGGTTGGAGCATTGTCCCATACACCAAAAGGTGGCAGGTTCAATTCTCAATTAGGGCACATACCCATGTTGTACATACAATCCCCAGTGAGAGTGCATGTGGGAAGCAGCCAGTCAATGTTTCTCTCTCCCTCTCTCTCTCTCTAGAATAACATGACTAATTCATAAATTGCATTTAAGTGGCCTCATGAAAGAGGTAGAATACTGGTGTCAGGAGACTTTCTCTCAAGTCATGGTTTCGCTGTTAACAAGCTCACATCTTTTTGCAAGTATTCATACTCTTGAGTTTTACTCCCTTTTTTGAGTGAATTGGATTTTGGTTCTTTTCCACTTTATAATTCTATGTGAGAAAAAAACCTCTTTAAGTTTCACTCTAATGTATCATTTGAGGGTAAGATAAGGGAGAGAAAATGGAAAGATTTTCTTGGCTACAACATTAAATTTCAAGTCATGTGAATGCTTTGATCAAGCATTTTGATGCAACCTCCCTGAGGGTTGTGTTTGGGTTGAAGAGATAAAATAAACTTCCATGAGCTCTAGTTCTTTTCTTTTCACTTCATTCTCTGTGTTTCCAAGATGAATGAAATTCATTATATCATTAGAGAAGGTCAGGGAATAAAAGATTAGCAAAAGTCCTTTGCTGCATATTGGGAATCAGGGCAACTAAATAATGGTGTATTTCTCCCATTAAAATTGCCTCCATAACCTTCGCCAGAAATAGCATTTGAGACTAGAGGAGAATTAATGTTCAGTAATTTTTGGATCTTTATTTAAATGTGACTTTCAAATATCTTTCCCGAGAGGAGCACTTAAAAAGATCCATCAAAGCAATAGTGCTACTAATCTGCCATGGGACCTGGGCAGTAGGTTAAGAGACTCACCTCTATTAATTAGGTGAAGGATTCATGAAATGTTAGGAGTGTATCTGAGCCCAGTATTCATTTTAAGGAATGATCTATCCAGTAGTGTAATTATATTGGAATTGTCAAGCATCCCACCAAAAGAGGAGAGGAAACAGAATGTTTAGTAAGTATATATGTGTATAAATTATGTTTATATGTATATAATACATACACTTTAATACATGTATTTTATACATCTTAACATACATTTAATATAATAATTTATATATGTATATTCATATATTAATTTATCTATCTATATAACAGAGGGATATGCAAATTGGCTGGGATGCCATAAAGTCACAACTGAACAGCAGACACCTGAGGCTGCATGGTGCCTGGCTGAGGCAAGGGACCTCAGGCTGCAGTGCTTGCCCCATGAGGCTTGATGGGGACCTCAGGCCACACCCCCACCCCAGTGCCAAACCAGGATACCTCAAACTGTGCCCCTCAGCTGGCAGGGCTTGACAGGTGACTTCAGGCTGCACCCTTCACTCAGCAAAGCTTGACTGGGGACCTCAGGCGACACACCCTGCTTTGCAGGACTTGATGGGGCACATCAGGCCATGCTCCCCTGTCCTAATGCCAGGCTGGGGGACCTCAGGCCATGCCCCCCGCCTGGAAGGGCTTGATGGGGTGGGACTGGCCACGTCTGGGTTTCCTGAGTTTTCGAAGTGTGTGTAGGTGGTGGACAGGGACTTGACTATAGGTCTTGTGGTGCACCACAGACTGTTAGGTGGGTGATTTTTATATACATTTTACTAACTTTCTTATAGAGAAAGGGAAAATAGCAATATTCTCTATAATAGAAGAGTCAGAGATGAATGGAAATTAGTAAAATATATATAAAAATCACAATATTAAAATAGTTCCTCTAATTAATTTCCTTTTGTGTGCACGAATTTCATGCACCGGGCCACTAGTATGCATATAAATATATAAAAGTTTTATATATTTATATTTTCCATAATTTGAAGATGGTGAAAGTGCTTTTTGTTGAAATAATTAAAAGGGTACCTTATTTAATAAAGAGGGTATATGCTAATTGACTGTCATGCTTTCAAAGATGGCAGCACCCATAGCCAGAAGACGGCAGTGCCCAGTCCTCTCAGCCTTGCAGGGGTGGCAGGCAGGCAGCACAGCTAGCCCCACCCTCAGGCAGGTACAGCTGCTTCATGTGCCTGCCTCGGGAATCCCCCAGCCCTCTCAACCCATAGCCACCCAGGGCTGGCCCGAGGCTCAGGTAACCAGGGCCAGCCGAGGCTTGCACTGCCAGCAGTGGCAGCAGCAGAGGTGTGATGGGAACATCACCTTACTCTGATCTCTGGGTCACCTCCCACCCCTGAGGGCTCCTGAGAAGGAGCAGGCCAGGCTGAGGAACACACCCTCCCCCCCCCATCCAAAGCATGAAGTTTCATGCACCGGGCCTCTATAATTATATATATTATGCTAAGTGTCCAACAATCCAGGTAATGATGTCACATAGTAATGCTCAGCTTCCTCTCCCTAGTTTATAATAAAATACTTTTGGCATTCACTAAAGTCTGTGTAGGATTGTGTGTATGTCTTAAAGTGGAAATGCAATTGGGGGTTGGGGATCAATTTCTGAGGGAACACTTAGTCCTAGCAACAGGTCTGGATCTCTGTTTCCATACTCCATGCTGGCACTTCACCTTTTGTCTTCAACACCCAAGAGTTACTAATTTTCATAATTACTTTTCTGAGGTGGTCCTCTAAGAACTTTAGGAGGTGCTGGGCAGCATTTAAGCCTATGGCATCTGTTGGCTTATTCAGTCACTGCAGTCATTGTGGGTGTTGGTTTGAGGGTACAGAACAGGTGGTGTAGCAAGGAGAGCAGCTGAAAACAGCAGGACTCTTATTCTCTGGCACCGAGGAAGTCAGGCCATATCTTTTCAGGATCAAAATTAGTTACAAAAGTCATAATCATTTTTACCAGTGAGCTGGAAAAAATGATTTATCCACCACATAACCAAATGTTTTTGTTTTTGGCTATACCATTATTGACATATATGTGGAAGAATAAATTCTGACTTTGCAGAAACTACCTATTATAGACACTGAAAAATACACTGAATAGAGTTAAGGACTAAATTCAACAACATTATTTTGGAAGAGATTTATAAATAAGTCACCAATAAAACTTTGGTCATTAAAGAGCAGTTGTGTAGGGAAGGTTAAATGAAATAAGAAATAAAATGACCTAAACTGCATCTCTTTCCAAACCTCAGAATTGTGCTGCTTTGTTTTCCTTCATGAAATCCCCAGGCACCATATCATCCCCAATTTTGTGGAATCCTAAAGATTCAAAATGGGCCTTTGCAGGAGGGAGTGAAAGAATCCATGAGGTCAGTTGGGTATTTTAATGTGCCTTATGTTCTATGGAAAGATCAGATCAGTGGGAAACAAAAGGGTAAGAGTAACACAAGTGACACTGGTAGCCACAACAAATAACCTCACTTACCCAAAGAGGCAGTGTGGCCATGGTGATGAAGTTGTCTCCGAGAAAAAGTCGGAGTGTCTGCAGACGTGGTTTCCTATGTCAATTAGACTGGCTTGTGTTCAAACAAAATCAATTCACACTTCTCCTGAAGAACCAACCTTTGCAGTGGTCTTTGATCTTAATTAACAATCACAGGGCCCTTTCTACCCCTTGTCAAATATGTCTAAAACAGGATTGTATGAACTTTAAGGATTTTAAAGTTAAGAAAGCTTAAGAGCACTTCATTTCTTTTATACTCTCTACAACCAGCTTTTGCCAGTTAGCATGCCTAGACCAAGGCAGAAATGGAGTTGAAAATATACAAGAGGTTCATAACCTTGCTTGTAGAAGACAAGAAATCTTACCCCTGACCTTGTAAAACCCTGAAAATCTCTTATGTGTGGGGCCAACCCTAAAGACTGGGAATCCAAAATGAGAAATTCTTATATTAGTAAATATGTCTTTACATAGAAGACCACAATATTGAAATTTCTCCAAGCCCTGGCCACGTGCTCTGATAAACAATGAAGTTAAAAGGAACCCTCTCACCCTTATCTGTTCTGGAAAACAAACAAACAAACAAACAAACAAACAAACAAAAACCCAAAACACTGCAAAGAGCCACTCTTCCCCTCAAGCCTTAAATAACCTTAGGCAAGGCTCTGGATGCCTCCTTTGTTTACCTATGACAGGGCAGACACAGACCCTCCAAATTCCTTTTTATTTTCTTTTGTCTCATCAATCAATATCTGAAATGCTTGTCCTCACAAAGTAACCAGAATTAAGTGCTTGTTAACCAATTTTTGGTACAATTCTCTCTTTCCCCCATCCAAATCCCTGAACTTTGGCCTGCCCTCAGCTTGATATTGCATTGAGCCCCGCCCCCCACCCCCACTTTTGGGCCCCTCCTGGAAAACTGGAAAATAGGCTGGTCTCAGGATAAAGCATTATCTGACCTGCTAGTGGATCCTACCACCTCCTGACATAAAAAACATTCAAACCTGTAGAGAATTTATATGAGTTTATTTGAGCCAAACTGGTAACATATGCTGGGCAGCAAGAAATGCTCCCGAGAATAACAGTTTTGCAGTTTCTTTTATACATTTGAAATTAAGGAGATAATCTAAGAAAGATTGCATGGAAGTAGGAGAAAGCAAAGTAGGGATTGGAATATAGGATAGTTAACATGGTTAAGTGCTCTTTGAGAGTGTGTGTTAACCTAGATGCATAGAAACAATTGACAGAGCTTGCTTAAGGCAAATACAAACCTTTTACTAAAAAGTTACATGCATGGTGTGTGACTACCTACCATGACCTGCCCACTTAGAAATTTATGATCGGATCACCCTGTGAGGTTATTTTCCATTTAACACCTTTTTTTGTTCACACCGCTTTCATTCCATTTCCCCACATCTTATCCCTGCCTAGCCTTGTTGACTCCTCTCTATGTAAGAGAATCTTTTTTGTCTAACTCTGAAGATTGTTACTGGATTAAAGGAGTCCATTCTCCTACACACATCAAAGCCCAATAAAATACAAATAGGAGTTTGCAGCAAAGAAAGTAGAGATTTATTTAAGGAAATGCCTGTGAGCCCAGAGGCAATAGGTGGTGAGCTAGTGTTCTCAGTCCTGGCTCCCTGCTGGCTCCCACAGAGGTAGATTATATATGGGAAAATTGTTAATCATGTTGACTAATGGAGTTGTGGTCATGGGCTCCACTGATTGGTTGGGGGCTAGTTGATCATTGTACCTGGTCCTGATATCAGCTATGGCATCTTTCTGGCTGCTTTCATGAGGGTGTGATTGTAGGGTTCTTCAGCATTCATGGGCCTGGGGCTGAAACACAACTAAGGTCAATATATTATCTTTAGTTTGACTGAAACTGTTCCCTTGATCAACAGACCTGAGGCTTTTTTTCTTAAGACAGTTTGATGTTGACCATATTTGATGTCTTAAGGGCTGGATGATAAAGGAAGTTCGGGTCTTGCAGTATGTATGGTGCTAATAGACTGGACAAAGCTAGCTTAAATTAAGGAAAAGGTCATATTAAAGAAATAAAGTTCCTGAGCTGTTGCTGATTTTACAGGTAGAGTGTTCTGTCTGTTGCAACAACCCTCCAATTCCTCTTCTAATAGTTATCCCATCCCTTTCAATTATCCTTTAGCATAAGGTCTCTCCTTACTTAATCCAGAGGGGTTTTTGTTGTTGTTGTTGTTGTTGTTGTTTTGGACAATGCTTAAAGATCTGTCCCCTATATAATTTTTGTTTAGTTTTACATGTGGTTTATAAGGGGAACCTCTTTTTTCTCTCCCCATGTGCACTTTAAATACCTATTTTATATATCAACTAATTCTGTGTTGGGCTGAGAGGAGAGACTACTGAAAAGTGCTTCCTGGGTTTATCTGTTTCCTGTAATAGGAACTGCCTCAGAGTGAACTGGACAGAGGAGGAGCATGTGTTAAATGCCCCCTAAGGACTCTTCAGGGCTTTGGAAAACTAGACAAAAGCCTAAGGAGGCCTGGATAGCAGCCCAGTACATTTCTAAACCTTTTGAACACCAGAGTTTACTTAGGATTGGGAGACATTCATGGTAATATTGTTGGATATGGGATACCGTCTACTCCTAAAGAAAGAGAAAGAAAACAATATTACTTATTCAGTTCATTCAGAACCAGGGATTCAGATGAGAGAAACTAACACAAAAATGCTCCCTGTAACAAATGCCAGGTTTCCGATAAATTTTACAGCAGTAAGATTTCCTTTGCAACTGTTTTCATTAAGCAGCAAGAACCCTGGAGTCATGGCTTAGGGTATCCTATCTAATAAAGAGGGGATATGCAAATTGACCATCATACCAGCACAAAGATAGTGGCATCCATAGCCACAAGACGGAGGTGCAAAGTCCCCTCAGCCCCGCCGGAGTCCCACAGTCCTTTCAGCCCAGCTGGGGGGAGGGGAGAGGGTGGCACGTGGCAGGCACACAGTGTGGCTGGACCCACCCTCAGCTCCCCAGCTGCCCAGGGCAGGCTGGAGGCACAGGCAAGCCTCAGATGGTGGCTTCCCAGCCACTCAGGGCTGCCTGAGGCTCAGGTAACCAGGGCTGGCCTAGGCTTGTGCTGCTGGCAGTGGCAACAGCAGGGGTGTGACGGGGCATCGCCTTCCCCTGATCACCAGGTAGCCTCCTGCCCCTGAGGGCTCCCGGACTGTGAGAGGGGGCAGGCCGGGCTGAGGAATGCCCCCTCCAGTGCATGAATTTTTAAGTTCTGGGCCTCTTGTTTCTAAGATAAAAGACTTAAGAGAACATGGACTGCAAATGCAAAGTGGATTGGATCATTGATCAATCACTATATAAACCAAGTGCCCTTTGTATTGTTTAGTACAATTACTGCCTTAAAAAACCAGCACTCCCACTGAGCTGCTGTTCTTGAGTTTTTAGTCAGCATGTTAAATCCCAGTGCCTGGCTGTTTTTACTATTGTCCTCCCTACTGAGTCCCCAGAGAAACAGAGGTTGAGTATCTAACTTTGCCTGGAGCAAGGCTTTGATTACCACATGGTCAGAAGCAGAATAAACTCTTTGCAGATACAGTATTGAAACTGGAATGAGGAGGTTTGAATCCGAGTGTGTTGTCACACGAAATCTAAGAATGAAGCTGAGGACAAAAAGCAGTTAGGGGAAGCAAAGTTTATTGAGATAAGCCAGTCCTGGAAAAGGTGCACCTGGGGTTCCAGGAGCAGGCAGCGTCCAAAGCTTCCTTACCACGTTACAGTCGGGTGTTAAAGTCTATTAGTCCGTATGTAGAGTCCCACATGACCATAAACCACGTGGGACCAGGGAAGCATGTCTCCTTGGCACAAGAATCTAATGTGCAGGGGAGAGTGTGCACTTTTTAATTTAGGGGGTAGATATAGTCTTGCTAGCTCCTGATTGGTCTTTTTAAAGAATTCTGTCTTAACATTCTTGGGATTGGTTCTGTTCCTCACTGCAGTCTGATAGGTTATCTGTAAGCTCCCTGTCTTAGCAACATTCATATATTTTAAAGCTTGCTTTTCTTGTGTGTCCTTTCCCTGCCCAGTGGGTGTCTTAGTAACTCTACCTATCTGTGCTCCCTATTTCTTTTTTCCCCGCTCCATGATCTCGATTCCTGAGTACCTAGCTTCCCTCTGTCTCCTCAGTATCAGAGAACAAATAGGTTGGCTTTGGAACAATGAGAGAAAATAGCTATTAGGCTTTTTCTTCCCCCTTTTCAGAGCTAGACTTTGTTCTACAATATTTATTTTACATCTTTGTCTATTGGTTGTTTGGCTATCACCATGCTTTTTACAGTTTGATAAAATGGTAATACAAGGTAATCTAATTTGCTACTTCCATCTCTTAATGTAATGTCAATAATTTTCCATTTGAAAAGAAATGGCCTTCTTTGTAATTGAGAACTTTACTGATCTTTTCTTATTCTGCTCTAATATTTTAGTACATACATTTCCCTTTATTTCACTATTTATAAAGTCATTATAAATCAAACCAACTGCTGTGTAACAGGAAATGGCTGACATTTTCTATCTCAGGGACTCATTCATAATTTCCCAATTACATGTAATTTAATACATCACATCCAGTCTGTAGTATCTGAAATAGTGCCAAATTCCATCTGCTTTCCTGCATATTGCTATAGTAATTTCTGAGCATAACATAAGAGAGGGCTTCTGAGAAGTCTAACTTGGACACAAACTTCTCAATAGAACCTTATTGTTAATCTTGTAATTTTCTGTTCAATAACCTTTTCTTACACAAATGCATAGTTTTATTGATTTCCATATCCAGCTGCTTAATAGCAACCTATCAGCACTTCTTTTCCATTCAGGCCAAGAAGAGATGATACCTCCTTTGGGTATATAAGAGAGTCTTTATTGCAAGCCAAGTAGACATTGCTAACAAGGAACCACTAGACAAAATAGTTCTTCAGAAGCAAAGTCTCATAAAGGCAGCTGCATACTGGCTGGTTAACAATACATCAAATTCATAACGGTCAATTCTGATTGGAATGTGAAAAAAAATTTCCATATGTAAATGCTGGCATAACACTTAAGCTTTATGATGTAATTCTGAGGTTACATCTCAAATTTTTACCCAGAAATTTAAATAATGTAAGTTACACGTTGAGAGACTAAATTCAAATTTTTTTTTAGATATATTGTCACTAGTAAACTATCTTTATTTTATGATTTTAGCTTTTCTTCAAGATTCCCAATTTTGTCTCTTGCTGATATCAACTTTCCAGAGAACTTGTTGTGTAATACATTCTTGAATTTTAAAAATAGGTACTTTGAGTTGACTTCATGTTGACAGAATTTAACATTCTGTTGGAAAATTATAAATATCCTAGTGCTATCCCACAGACACCAAACAACTGAACCAAATGGGCTAAAGTCATCACATATTCATAATATAATCTTCCATATATTCTATGTTGGCCTCAGCAAAAGCTCTGTTATTTCTTAAGTAATAGACATGTGGTTGTCTGCAGAAATACCCAGGTGTATGTTTTTTGTTTTTTTTTTCATCCATTTAAAAAATTGTTTATTTTGTACCTGATTTTTTATTAGAATTCTAAAAGACATATTAAATATTGGTACCATATAATGTCTAAATTATTATTTTCATTTTTAGATTAATTCTTAAATGTTGGCCCCTTCCGTTGGGTTTCTGTGATCCTTCTGCTTGGATCAATATCATCATGTCTTCTACAAGTCATTTGGGCTTGCCAGATAATTTCCTGTCTTTTATTTCTCTAGCAACACCAACCTCTCCCATTTCCTTCACTTTCTACAGCAGACAGAGACTGTCATCCAACCATGTTAGCAACAATTTTAAAACATTGTGTGAAAATCTCTTGGAACATCCTACGCTGTTAGGAAGAGTTGCACAGTATCAATTTTTCATTCCTGAGCTAGTTTGGCTTAGATTTCAAGCAGTTATAGGCTCAGGCCAGAAACTGAGGTTTGCAAAAAAATATTGTAATTTTGCATAGTCTATAACCTCTTCTATCTATCTATCTATCTATCTATCTATCTATCTATCTATTTATTTTTTATTTTTTATTTATTCATTCATTCAAGGGTCTCATCCTGTAAAAGCTTCTTCCATATTGGTAGGCTCAGATTTGCAAACAGGCTCCCTGAGTCAAGGTACTAGTACATCTGGAAATAAATGTGTTTTTTGTTGTTGTTTTTTTTTGTTTTGTTTTTGTTTTTTCTGTATCTCTGAGTACTCCTGTGTGAGTATTTTCCAATGACCTGGTAAATTCTATAACAGTGATAGATCACATAAAGTCTGACACCAAATTCTTGAATTTTTTCCCATCCTCTTCTTGTGTTAACATATTGGAGTAGGCTACTTTATGATGGTTTCTATATTGGTAGGCCAGTTGCTTATAACAAATAGAAGGTTACAAAATCAGAGACTTGTAAATTCTTCTCAAATTCAAATCTTCAGAAGCAACCCCCAGTTAACCCCCACTCAGTCACAGAAACATTCCATTAGCACATTCTAATTCCTCCTTCCCTTTAGATCTTCTGCTGTATGCCAATGTCTGAAACAGGCACTGTGAGCTGTCTCAGGTATTTTAACTTGAATGACATTTGTTCTTCCTCTTTCAGAGCAAACTTTCCTTCTAAATCTTTAAGAGACGTTTAATTTTTTTTCCTGGCCTTTGATATTCTCCTTCAATGAATTTTTAAGATTACTAGAGGCCCGGTGCATAGAATTCGTATACTGGGAATGGTGTCCCTCAGGCCAGCCTGCACCCTCTCCAATCAGACATCCCTCTCACAATCCAGGACTCCTGGCTCCCAATACCTCACTTGCCTGTCTTCCTGATTGCCCCTAACCACTTCTGCTTGCCACTCTGATCACCCCCTAACCACTCCCCTGCCAGCCAGATTGATGCCTAACTGCTCCCTTGCCAACCTGTTTGCTCCTAACTGCCCTCCCCCGCAGGCCTGGTCATCCCTAACTGCCTTACCCTGCAGGCCTGGTCACCTCTAACTGCCTTCCCCTGCAAGCTTGGTCCCCCCAACTACTGTCCCCTGCAGGCCTGAGTCCCCCACAACTGCCCTTCCCTGCAGGTTCAGTAGCCCCCAACTTCTCTCCTCTGCTAGCCTGGCCACCCCTAACTTCCCTCCTCTGCAGGCTTGATCACCCCCAACTGCCCTCCCTTGCAGATCTGGTCCCTCCCACTGCCCTCCCCTCCTGGCCATCTTGTGGTGGCCATCTTATGTCCACATGGAGGCAGTTATCTTTGACCACTTGGGGGCAGCAATCTTGTGTGTTGGAGTGATGGTCAATTTGCATATTATTCTTTTATTACCCTGTTTCCCCGAAAATAAGACAGTGTCTTATATTAATATTTGCTCCCAAAGATGCGCTAGATCTTATTTTCAGGGGATGTCATATTTTTCCATGAAGAAGAATACGGTACACATTTATTGTTAAATGAAAATAAAGGAAATTTATTACCTGTATATGGTATGGTAGTACGGTAGTTGTCAACACAAACCAGACAAACTGTGAATCCTACAGTGTCAAGAATTTACTCGTTTATTCAATGACAATAATGTCATCATCTTCTGGAATATCATCATAACAATCAAATTCCTGAATTTCCTGGTGAATTTCTTGTGACTCCATTTCTTTCAGAATCAGTGGACCAAATCTCTCATGTTTAGCAATAGCACTGTATTTAAATGAGTACTTCTTGTCAAGGTAGCCTGCTCGCAGTGCATTTGCAATGCAACTGTCAGTGATTTTCTCCCATGAATTCTTCACCCAAGTCACAACTTCTTGCAGTTTAGGTTTCACAAAGTTTCTGAGACAGAGCCTAGGGGGGCCTTATTTTCGGGGGGATGACTTTTATTTCACTCAGAAGGAAACCTGTATGTAGGTCTTATTTTTGGAGGATGTCTTATTTTCGGGGAAACATGGTAGATAGGATAGAGGCAAGGTGCGTTGGTGGGGCCAGCTAGTTTGCCCTGAAGGGTGTCCTGGATCAGGGTGGAGATTCCCTTGGGGCATGTAGTAGCCTGGGCGAGGGGCCTATGGTGGTTTGCAGGCCAGCCATGCACCCCGGAGACCCACGAGGAGACCCTGGTATTTGGGATTTATTTATCTTCTATAATTGAAACTTTTTAGCCTTGAGTGGAGACCTGGGCCTGTCAGGGCAGGCAGAAGGCTTGGCTTCCTCCATTGCCAGGGAAACCCAAGCTTCCTACTCTCTCCATGGCCACAACCATCTTGGTTGGGTCAATTTGCATATTTGCTCATGATTGGCTGGTGGGCATGGCTTGTGCATATAACAGAGGTACAGTCAATTTGAATATTACTTTTTCACTAGATAGGATACTTCTGAATCAAGCAAGTCAAATCAAAGACTAACACGGGCCAAATAAACAAATTTAAGTTTATGTGGACTGCAAAAAAGCTAAAGCTTCAATTTTCATAAAAACATAGGTGTTTTGTTTTGTTTTGTTTTTTTGATAGAGACATGCTGAATACAAAGGGATGAAATAAATGAGTAATTGTTAACATAAAATAATAGAATATTTTAATAAAAATTAATATTTTAACATTAACTTACCAGATACTGAATAACTGCACAAATTAATAAGCATAACACAAAGAAACATATATTTCTTGTTCTCTGAAAGTAAAATATTTCTGTTGCACAAACCAAGCAAGTCAGTCCAAGACTAATTACATGGCAATCAGCTGCTAAAATATCTGCTGCTAGTATTAGTGTAAAGAAATGGTGAGCCTGCGCTTTAGGCATGTAAGGGAAATAAATGCAACACGATTATAGTAATCAGTCATTAGCAAACATTGTAGTTTGCTATTAATAATTATCGTAACAGGATATTGTAAAAATTAAGTTACAAAAATTTTATCAAATTGTTTCTTATATATTGTTATATTGGCTGGGCCACAAAAATATTTATTATGGGCTGCAGGTAGTCTGTGGGCTGTGAGTTTGGCATGCTTGTTTTAAATCAATTTCAACAGTTACCTATTAAAAACAGTTAGCAATTTTGTAGCAAAGTTGAATTTTCTCCTGTAAGATCTGGCTTTTTATTTTATCAATTTGGAAAAATAATTTGAATGTGATAAAGTGTGGTGGGATTTCTTTTAATAAAGGAGAATGTCTGGGGACTTTATTATAGTCTTTGCAGGCTATTTACTTGTAGAAGACAAATATAGTAGAAAGACAAAGAGAGAATCATAATGGGAAAATAAGGGATTTAGCAAAGAAAAAGAGATTTAGAGTACCTTAGGGAAGTAGAATTTGGGAGTTTTGTTCTGCTTAAAATATTCCCAGGGGGAAATGACAAAATCCAAAGAATGGATCTTGATTAGTAAAATTTCCAATTTGTTTTGGAGAAAACCTGTAAGCACGGGGCTTTCTATGGTCACCTAAATAAAAATCTATTTTATATGCATGCAACTGACTCTGACAAGTTATTAGAACTATTGTAGCTGAATAAATTTGTCTTACTACCCGATTCATTGTTTATTCTTCTTCTTTAACATTAATAGGTTGCTCAATTAATAACTGACTTAGATCATAGTATGAACATAATAAATGATAATTATTATTTATCTTTTAAGGCTCTCCTAGGTGAATTTTAAAATAATTTGATCAAATTTGAAAAGTTCATTGCTGACACATTCAAATTAATTGCTGAATCAGTACACAAAACAAGATAAATATTACAATCAAGCATGCTAAACAAGAGAAAGAACAAAAGAAATTATGAGATAACTCAATTGAACACCGACAAGGTAGAAAATAAAGTAAAACATACTAAATCTGGAAAACATTACTTTTAAGGAAATCAATATTGTAGCATGTATCAATCTTACCCTGTCCTTAAACCTTTAGTCCCACATGCTTATGACAGGCATGTAGTGTGTTGCAGAGATGTGGGGGAGATTTTGAGCAGCACTATACACTATTAACTTTTCTTTTCCAATTGCCTTTGGCATATTAGCATTCACAGATCAACTGACTCATTTGGACAAACCCATTGGCATTCTAATTCAAATGGCATAGAGGTGAATGACTCAGGCTTGGAGGAGGCAAAGGAGGGACATTTTTTAACTGACCATAACAGTACCAGCTCTTTTTTTTTTTTTTTTTTTTTTTGGTTCTGGTCCAACATAATCCATTAGACTGTCACAATTTACACTTGCTTGTTATTTATTTAGTGAGCTCTACTGAATCCTTTAAGACTTGTGGCCAAAGCTCCTTGACTTGAAAGACTGCATTGCTAAGGGCAGAGGTGTTAATATAGATTTTGGCCCCTCAACCAGGAAAGCACTTAAAGACACGCAGCCACTAAATGATTCAATTAATCTAACCTTCCACCTGCCCTTTTTAAGAAATGAGACTCCTTTGCCACAGCAATAGCCCAAGACCTTCCCCTTTGTCTATAGTCTGCATGGAGAGTGGAGGTGTTTTTTCAAGTTGAAAGCTTTTATAGGACAGATCTAAGGATACAAGACAGAAAAAGGGGTTGCTAATGATCTGAGGCCAATACTTCATGAAATGACTTGAATTATTGTACCATGGGATTCTACACTAATAGTTTATAAACTGTTAAAAGTAACAACACCAAACAATCATGGTGTATCAGTCCTCTGACAGCTTTCATGATAAGAATTGGGTTTACTAACAGATGGTGGATTCCCGGCCCTTTCTACGACAGAGCAATTTCCAGGCAGTTTAAAACCACTTCTGGACAGCCTTCTCTACTTGAATCTACTGCTGAGTCTAAAAGCCTTCTTGATTCCCCTGTGTTTTTTTTACAGATTCTTTTTCCATTTGAAGAATCAATACTAAATGCAGGCATAGATAGACAGCATTTTATACTTGGTATTTAGAACAATAGGGGGTAGTCATTTGTCAGTATTTTTTTCAGGTACCAGGAAATTACAAGGCAAAATAAACTTGTAGACTAAACAATTTTGCAGTTACAGAGACCTTCCAAGGGACTCTAGACAACTAGGACAGCATTTCACAAAGATTAACTTTTTTTTTTTAAATGTTTTTTATATTGGCCTTATGGTTTAAGAAATAAGTATTTTCATTCAAGAAAGAGAAGATGACATCTTATCAGAAGATTCTACTTTGTGACTACCAAGTATTGCCCATCTTGCCTGGACAATCAGTTCTGGAATTGCTGACCCTGTGAACAAAAGGAGCCACATGCTAACCTGACAAGCTCAGGGGAGGCCTGCATGGCAGTCTTGCAAACTCAGAGACCTAAAATAACCACAAAGGATGGTTTGAAAATTAAAAATTTAACTACAAACAGATTATAGTGGGTAGTCATTTTCCCTGACAAAGATCAACTTATATCTTTACTGAGCCTATTTGCATTTTTGTCTTTAAGATAACATATCTGTGAGATGTCTGGGTAACTTGTAACTTCTTTTTTTACCCTGGACCCCTCAGGGCACAACAAATGGCACCTGGACATTCCCTCATTGTTATTGTTACCAAGTTAATTGTCAACTGTTAATTACATTAAAGTATCCTGTATCCATTTCTGTAAAAGAAGCACATGACCATCATTTCACTTTTTACCCTATCCCAGAGATTTCCCTGCTTTACTCTGTCCCACCTCCTTAATCTATCACCAATGAATTTCATGTAACTCACCTATGTCCCTCCTTTGATTGCAATGTATAAATACAGATGTAACCCTGCATTCTCCAGAGCATTATCTCAATTTATCAAGGTTCTGCTTCCTGGCATATGTCAACAGTTTGGCTCAAATAAACTCACAAAAATTCTTTACAGGTTTCAATGGTTTTTATCACATTATCAACCCTCAGTAACTTAAACAAATGATCAATTTCTAAAATCCCATCAGCTTTGCACTAGATGTATATACTTATTGTAAATAGACTATTTAATAAAAGTGTAAAAACTCTTTGAAATAACTGAACATTGTTAGTATTGTAAAACAGAGGAAACTCTTTTGTCTGCTTACTTCAAAACTTTTCAATATACCTAGAAGCAAGGAATGTTTGAAAAGTAAAATTATGAGATGACATCTCCAAAATGTCTTGCTGAAAAAAAAAATGGAAAAAATTATTTACCTTCTTTTAATGTTTTATATTTGAGGCATACTTTGGAAACACTAGCTCATACTGAATGTGAGGCACTCATAGCTTATAAAATGTTTCCTTTTTATACTCTCAATTCAAACAATATTTATCTCTCCTTTCCATAACCTGTCACTCAGAAAGGCACTGGAAACACAAATCATCTCATTAAATACTCCTTTCAAAATGTTTTTCTTGAATTGACATTGGAAGAGGTTTCCAGTTAACCTAAATTTTAAAAAAAGAGAGTAAAACAAAACAAAACTCTGAATTTGGAAATGCCCTATAGTATTTTTAATTTTGGATTTAATTTATCCATGAAACATCAATAAAATCTGCTTTATGCATGCTTCCAAGTTATATCTACACATTAAGTATATCCTAATTGAGAAATTATACTTTAAAAATAATCATCTAGTTCCTATTCTTGCACCCATATAGAGATAAATTTTAATTGGAAATAAACTTAAATTGTATGCTTAATTCCACTACATACCTCTGTGCATATTCCTCTGAAAAAGTATTCTAAAAATGGTTACAAATTAAAGAGAGGGAGAAGGAGATTTAGTATTTTGTAAGCTCATTCATGTTCTAGGCCATATGCAAAGACTTTTCAGTATTTTTTATTACTTAAATCTTGCAATTACCATGTAATAAGGTGTTTTACTCCTCATTTTGCACATGAGGACATTATGGTTCCGAGTCAAATAACATGCTCCTACTCTGCACTCGGTAGGAGATGGAATTGATAAACAAAGCCAAAACTTTAATACTAAACACTTCTTTGGATTCACCCTGCAATTTTGAGGAGCAACTGTGATATGTATTTTATTGGACAAGCAACCAGAAGGATAAAACATCATTTGTTCAGAAAGTACATTTTTACTTACATTAATAGAGGCCCAGTGCATGAATGTGTACATGGGTGGGGTCTGACTGGCCTGCCCATATGGGGCCCATCGGGTGGGGGCAACCATGGGGTCTAATGCTGGAAGCTATAGCTTTCCCCAAGCTGGATCTAATTATACTTTAAGGATGGCCAAATGAAAACCCACAACAGAACTGTTTTGCATTTAGTGCCATGAGATGAAGTTGTTTACTATGTGTTGTTTGCAAATGTATATCAAGAAGGATGATGGCCCTTTCATGGTTTTGAGTTCTTCCTGGGGCTCTGCCCTCAGCTTCCCAATATGATACTCATGTCTGTTTAGAAGTTTTTCTATTTTAAGATGTGCCTATCCTTTGCTGTTGCTCCTGGCAGTTTGTGGGTCCCTTCGCTGCCCCTTTTAAAGAGAGATTGAAGGCTCACCTAATCTGTAAGGCACCTCAATTTCACAAAATCCCCACCCAGCCTCTCTACATTCCTTAGCAAAGGGCCACCATCCCATAATGGTTAGGTCGCCTTTTTTGCTAACTTGTAAAGTCTCCTGAAGCTGCAGGTTCCAGAGAGAGAATTCTACACCTTGACTGCAATATTAGCAGAGCCTTCTGGAGACTCTGGTTGGGGACAGAAGGGACTGATAATTATTTCCTTGTGCTTTCACTAAATATACATGCACCAGGGAGCCAGGCAGTGATTTAGGGGTGTTTGAGACCCATTGGGAGATCTGTCCCTTCAGGGCCAGGTACTGATCAGGGCCCAGATAGTGCACATCATAGCCACCAATCTTTCTGTTCGTTCCACAGTAATGATTGCTGGGCTTTTATACATATAGACTAGGGGCCCAGTGCACAAATTCATGCACCTTGAAAGGAACTCTGGGCCATGAGGTTGCAGTGGGCACCAACAGGGGTTGGGCTAGGCCCATCTTCTGTGCCCCTGTCTGGCCCCTCCCTCCATGGCCCCCAGTCCCTAGTCTGCTGGCAAGCCCTGCTCCTGCCACTGCCATGCCCATGTGCCCATGGCAGCAGCCCTGCTCACACCTGCTGATGGCACAGAGTATTAGGAACCAGCACCAGGAGCAGATGCTGCTGCTCCAATTGCCCCTCAGGAGCAGGAGGTGGTGGAGAAGCCCTCAGGGGTGATTGGGGCTGGCTGCCGCTGTTCACACCCGCTGATGGCACTGAGCAATCGGGGCTTATGCCGGGCACCAGCAGCAGGTGGTCAGTACGTGTCATAATAACTGGTCACTGGTCAACCAGATGTTCCCGTCATTCCCATCGTTCTGTTCATTTAGTCACATTTGCTTAAGCTTTTATATACAGTATATAGATATAGAGAAAAGACTGTTGGTTGCTAGAAGAGAAGGAGATTAGGAGACTGGGTAAAAAGTTGTGCAGGGATTAAAAGTACAAATTGGGCCTTGGCTGGTATGGCTCAAAATATAGAGAATTGGCCTGTAGACTGAAGGTTCGATTTCAGTTAAGGGTACATGCCAGGTTGTGGGCTCGATCCCCATCGGGGATGTGCAGGAGGCAGCCAATCAATGATTCTCTCTCATCATTAATATTTTTATTTCTCTCTCCCTTCTTCTCTGAAATCAATAAAAATATATTTTTTTTAAAGAAAAAGAAGTAAAAATCAATCAGTAGCCACAAAATAGTCACAGGGATATAAGTATAGCACAGAAAATATAGTCAGTGATACTGTAATAACTACGTACTGAGAGGTTTGTGACACAGGAAACAAGACACAGAGCCCAGGCGATTAAAAGGGGGAGGTTTTAATCTTGCGCTCCCGGGTGAAGCTTGCTGGTCCGAGGGTGGGCCAGGGAAGTTCGAGCCAAAAAAAGAGGCATAGGTACTTCTTTTATACAGCTGTTTAGCAAGGGGAGGGCATGAGAGTGTGGTATTCCTGCCTGGGGTCAGGGGTCTAGGAAGGTGCCAGTTATTTTTGTCACCATCTACCTTGCAGATACTTGCATGGAATCTGGACTTCCCTTTTGCCCCTACCTAACCCATTCAATAGTTGAAATATCAGGGGACCACTTAGTAAAATACCTAGTTATCTAACCACTATACTGTATACCTGAAACTAGTGCAAAATAATATTGAATGTAAAGTGTAATTTAAGAATTAAAAAAAAAATTTAAACATGGAGAAAGGTGCCTCAGGTACAAGAGGCATAATTGCCTGTCTGGCTCTACAAAAGGCCCCTTGTAAGAAATTTAACCAGGAGAGCCTTCTTGGTAATGATTTAAGCTCTGCATGGACCTTCTTGTCTGGAACACCTCTTTCACTATAGACTCTGTGGTGTATTTAAATGCGAGAGATTATTCCTACCATCAGATCTCTCATTATTGTACAAATTTTACAGAGAATCTTAGCAAAGTCTATAGTTACATTTCAATCACCCTTAAGGAGTGATCCTGACTATAATTTTCTGGCTCTTATAACAAAGTATTATTTTTATTTAAAACAGAGAAGCATAATATGACCATATCTTTGTTATCTTGGAAAATAGAAAAATGAGAATGTTACTTAAAATTTATATATTCCTGATAGATCCTCCCTTTCTCCAGTTGATAGACAGACTTAAACCCCACCTTCGGCCAGACATTCCTGAGGACTGAACCACCAATCAACACCTGCCAAATACCCTAAGCCCGGATTCCTAAATCCTTAGGTCCTAATCACCAATCAGCATGTGCTAAGTGACCTAAGCGCCGCCCCCATCCTCCCCTTAAAAAAACATGGACCCCTGGCCCTTGCTCTCCTCTGCTCCTCTCTCTCTGGAAGCAGCTGGCACTCTTCTCTTCAATAAAGCCTGTGTTCTGGCATCCCGGTCTCCAGCCCTCTCAATCTTTTCATTCCTATCCTATGTTTCTTTCAGTTTTAGTTGAATGTTAATAAACTTCTAATTTTCCATTTGGTTCTTTCACTTAATATAACATAAAAAAAAATTCAATTCATTACCAAATCCTGTTTTTCTCCTAAATATCTTCTGCCTCTGGTCATTTTTCTCTGTCTTTTCTACCACCCTTCTAATCCAAGCTACTGGTTTCTTTTTCCTGGATTTAAAAAAATATCTTACTTACAGGTCTACATTTCGGTCCACCTCCATTCTGCAGTTACAATGTTCTTCTAACTAATGTTAATGTAATCATATTGAAACACAAAAAATGGAAAATTAAACTGAACGCGTGGCTTTTCCTCTAGGCATGATGCAGAGGTGATTTCTTGGGTTCTTATCCAGGTGGATTCAAAGAATGAAGCCATGGAAAAAGGTGGAAAATTATTGGGAAACAAGCACAGACTCCCACGTGGGGAGGGGGAGAGAGACCCACTAAGTCCCTCTTTTGCACACAGTAGGAGATGGAAATGCATAAAGGCTGCAGTTCTTTGTGTTCTATTATTCCTTCTGATTGGTCACTCTAGCAGCTTTAGAGCTCAATTCCCCCCCCCCCCCGCTCCCCCCCCTCCCGCTCCCCCCCCCCCCCCCCCCCCCCCCCCCCCCCGCATAGATTCTTCAACTTTTCTCCTTTTTGTTTTTCTATTCCCTGTGGCTTTCCTCTTTATTCGGAGAATGAGTGTCTTCCTCTCCCTTTATTCTGTAAATGTATACCTTCTGGCAGCTCCCAGGTGTGCCGCCTTGCAGTTCTCCCCCTTGGATCCCCTAGTTTTTAAACCCCCCTAAACCTGCCTATTTTACCCTAAAAACTCCTTTCATTATGATCATCTGAAAAGTTTCAAAAGTTTTGCATTGATCTTTATAGAAAGTCACATCTTCTGTAGAAGGGCTTTCTTCTGCTCCTCCAGTTTCCTCTTGGATTAAATTCTATCTTTTTCCTCTTAATCAGTCACTTTGATTGTATCAGTCTGTGAGGGATGCCATACCAAAATACTACACACAGTGTGACTTAACCAACATAAATTTATTTTCTCAGAGCTCTGGAAATAGGTCAGTGCAAGATCTAGTTCTAGCAGTGAGTGGAAGCAGAGTTTGCCATTCCAAAATATGCCTTTTGGATATTAATTATTTTAAGGTTGTTATTTTCAAGATACAGTTTCAGAAAGAACCTTTGACCTTCTACCAACAGTCTAAAAGATTAGATAGCAGGCTGCTCCAGGGAGATATCATCATAGATAATTATAGTTTAACTACAGGCCCAGTGCATGACATTTGTGCACCCAGGTGGGGGCCTCAGCCAGGCCTGTACCCTCTCACAGTCCGACATCCCTAGTGCTGCCACAGAGGCAGAGGCAGAGAGGCTACTGCCACTGCCTCTGTGTTTCCAGTCATGAGTCGGGCTTCTGGCTGAGAGACGCTACCCATGTTCAAATACACTGACCACAAGGGGCAGCTCCTGCATTGAGCATCTGCCTCCTGGTGGTCAGTGTGAGTCATAGCGATCAGTTCTTCAGCAGTTCAGGTGATTTGCATATTAGCCTTTTATTACCTAGGATGGACTAGTGTGTAGTAGGCAGGGAGAAACTTAGCAAAGACCATGGGATCAAAGCCCTCTTTGTGTCCCATTGTTAAAGATGGCCCATCAAACATTTGTTTACCAAATATTTGCTACCATCTCCAAATGAATAGTCTTCCTGCACTTTGAAAGTTTCAAACCACACCCTACCCCCTTTTTCTCAACTAAAGATGGCACATAAGCCTTAACTGCCCAATCTGTACTTGGATCCTATATTTTTATGAAACTCCTACATATAAAGTAATATATTTGGGCATTTTCTCTTGTTAATCTGCCTTGTGCTAATTTATTAGTCCAGAAAAAATAATTTAGAAAAGTAGAAGAAAGTTATTTTTTTACTCTCATACAGTTTTGGTGAGCCAGCCAGGATATTTAACTGGCTAGAACATTGTTGCAAATAAAGGAGTCCTTTAAAAAAAATTGTATCTTTATTGTTGAAAGTATTACAGATGTCCCCTGTGTGTGTGTGTGTGTGTGTGTGTGTGTGTGTGTGTGTTTCCATTGACCCCTTCTATCCCATACCTGCCCCTCCCAGGCCTTCTCCACTCTTTTGTCTGTGTCCATGGGTTATACAACTAAGTAATTGCGGATTTTTTAAAGAAAATCAAAGACAATTTTTTCATGGAACTAAATAAGTTTATTCTGTAATGTATTGCCCATTTTGATCAATGACCTTTTGCCATCTTTCAGGCAGCATCATAATCCCACGTTCAAAAAATTTCTGGTTTTTATTAGCAAAAAACTGAATCAGGTACGATTTGACATCATCATCATTATTGAAATTTTTACCATTCAAGGAGTTTTGTAAAGATCGAAACAAAAAGTAATCAGATGGTGCAAGGTCAGGACTATATGGTGGATGTGGCAAAACATCCCAACCAAGCTCCATTACTTTTTGCCGAGTGACCAAAGATGTGTGTGGCCTTGCAGTGTCATGATGGAATACAACACCTTTTCGATTTGTCAATTCGGGCCGCTTTTCTTCAACTGCATTGTTTAATTTCGTTAGTTGTTCAATGTAGACATCAGAATTGATCGTTTGGTTGGGTGGTAAGAGTTCAAAGTAGACAATTCCTTTGTAATCCCACCAAACTGATAACAAAACCTTCTTTTGATGAATATCAGCTTTTGATGTTGTTTGAGTTGGTTCACCTGGCCTGCTCCACGATCTTTTCTGCTTGATATTGTTGTAAACAACCCATTTTTCATCGCCAGTTATCAGTCGTTTTAAAAATGGATCATTTTCATTACGTTTCTTTAGCAAATCGCAGCTGCTAATGCGTTGCGTTAACTGTGATTCTTTCAGTTCGTGAGGAACCCATGTATCGAGTTTTTGAACATAGCCAAGTTGTTTTAAGTGATTTTCAATGCATGTATGTGATACATGAAGCTTCTCTGCAATCTCACGTGTTGTACTGTGACAGTCCGAATTGATTATTGCTTTGATTAGGGCGTCATCAACTTCAACTGGACGACCAGAGCGTTTTTCATCTTTGAGTGAAAAATCACCAGAACGAAATTTGGCAAACCAATTTTGACACTGCCGTTCTTTTAAGGCTTCGTCACCATAAACAGCACATAACTTTTTATGAGCTTGCGATGCGTTTTTCCCTTTGAGGAAATAAAAAAGCAAAATATGACGAAAATGTTCCTTTTGATTTTCCATTTTTCAACGAACACCAAACGAAAACTACAAAACAGATCAAAAAACTTTTTTTACTGATTAACAGCTGAATAGCCAACTATCAAATAACAAAATGTGTTTTACATTTGTACTACGTCTGCAAACCTAAAAATTCAACTGAAGCCATATATGTGTGAAACCCGCAATTACTTAGCTGCCGACCCAATATAAGTATATAAGCTCCCCAGTTAATCACTCTATTCCCACTCCTCCCCACCTCCATCTTCCCTCTGAAATTCATCAATCTGTCCCATGCTTCTGTGTCTCTGGTTATATTTTATATAATCAGTTTATTTAGTTCAATAGGTTCCACATATGATTGAGATCATGGACTCCTGAGGCATCTGATATAGGCCAACAGAGATGAGTTCTTACCACACCCCTCAGATCTCTGTTGAGGGATATAGTGGAAGCAAAAGTGAACCTAGAAAGGTGGTAAAATGTTTTATTTTTTTTTTCTCCTCATTAGAGTTTAGATTCTGGCGTGAGCTCTCTTCCTGTCTTAAAAAAGAGCCACTTTTTTTTCCTTTTTTTTTTCTGTGTAGTCACATGACAAGGAATGAAAGAAATTGAAAGCACACACTGTCTGGTATCTTTTTCTATAAGGACACAAATCCTATTGGATTAGATCCTCACCCTTATGACCTCATTAAACTTTGATTACCACTTAAAGGTTCTGAGAGGAGTTAGCGGAGATCCAGTGGAAAACAAAGATAGATGGAATGTGTTAGAGTCGCTGAGGGAGGAACTCAATAGGCTAAGGTAGTAAGGACTTAAAAGTTTATAAGGTCATTTGGATAGCAGATGGGCTGAACCCCCAAATGGCACCAGCATCCAGGGATGAGGAATTAGAGATTTTAAAGAACTCTAGGTGGGCTTTTTGGGGTTGAGAATTCACTGGGCAAGTCTGGATCCTGGGATGGTCTTAAGGGGAAGGATAATGGTCTCAGCAAGTGAAATGTGGTCTTAGCAAGTGGAATGTGATCTAAGCAGAAGGAAATGTCATTGTGAAGTGGCCCAAAGGTCAGTTTCCAGCGAAGGGGTAAATATTCAAATATTTGATCAAATCTAACATTATGTAGGCAGGGGCAGACACGGCAATTGGAGCAAACCTAACCATAGAAACCAACCACGCAGAAATAACAGAATGTTTTTAGACTCAGAATGGAAAGTATGTGAAATTAGAGAGAGGCTACAACAATAAGGTGAATAGAGACTGATGCTTAGGAACAGGGAAAGTTCAGGTCAGTTGCTGAGCAAGAACAACTGAGGGAATCAATTAGGTGGCTACATAGAATGACAAAGAGCAGGCTTTTAGCAAATATATAAATGCCTAGACTAAAAGGCTTTAACAGAAACTCATTTTGGGGCCTCCTCCCCATGCAGGGAGTCTGAATCTGCTTGCAATAAAATTTCCATGCTTTTGCTTAAATCTCTGGTCCGAGATTTCATTATTCAGCTTTGTGAAACATGATCCCAGGAAAATACCCTGGCAGCCGTTCTGGATATCAGTTCTATCTCTGAATATAGTCATATTGGGAATTGGGACTTCAGTGTTTGAATTTTGGAGAGATGTGATTCAGTCCATAGCTTGGCCTTCTTTGAGCCTGTTTCTTTGCACATGTTTCTCTGCTGAAATATTCTACCCATTTATGCCAATTTAACACATTAACCTTCAGAACTAAGACAATCTTTATTTGGTCATGAAAGTTTTTATTTTATTTTTTGACCAAATTTCTTCCATGTTTCCATAGCACATACATTTCTCCTCCAATAATATTCCAGACTTATAACATTTATATTTATTTATGGTGTTGTTTGGTTAATATTTTTCTACACTAGTTGATAAGCATGTTGAGGGCAAGAATGGTATTATTATTCATTATCATATTACCAATGCCTAGTACATTTCCTCATTAATATTATGTGATTCAAAATTTTATTGAAGTATCAATTGATAAATTTATATTTTGCATTATTTATATAACTATCATTGGTAATGAATACATAGTTTTCCAAGGGAGGTCATAACCTATTTTATATTTTTTGTATAATTGGTTGATTCCCCCCCCGCCCCTCTTCCTTCCTTCTGCCCTTTCCATCTTTCTTTTCCTTCCTAGCCATTATAAATTAGATGCAATACATATTTTAACATGTTTTTAGAATGCTTTTTCATATTATATATTATTTTCTTATAATAGAGTGTTAAAAGCTAACTAAACTGAGCTTTTATTTCTTTGGTTAACTGTGAAAATTTTGAACTCTTAGAATCTCAGGATTTTTCTCAACTATATTTCCTTCTACACTAATAAGAAAGAAAGATGCTAATTGACCTTACCTCTGCCGCACCCACATCCAATCGGTAAAGGTATGTAAATTAACCCAACAAAGATGGTGGGTAAATTTGCATATGCAGGCAGGGCAGGCAGCATCAGAAGCCAATTCTTAGGGTTCAAGCAGAATTGGGGACCCGGGCAGGTGGGGGTGGCCAGCTTCTCCAGGATCACTATCTGCCCCTGGGCCACCTGTGGATACCAGTGGAGCAGGCCCAGGTTGAACATTTTACTGAAAATGAGGTGCTTCTGCCCCACCCCACTGTGCCCCATCCCTGGCGAGGAGAGGGCAGTGGGCAGTTAGGAGGCACTGGAGCTCGGAAGGGCCTGGGAGCAACCTGCAGGCACGCTACCAGGAAGAGGTGCTGAACCATGAGGACACTGAGGGCTGGCTGATGAAGGTGAGCAAAGGGGCAGATGAGGCAGCTCTGGCTGGAGCAAAAAATCGCATCAATAGCCTGATGGTTGAAATAGCCTTTCTGAAGAAGATGCAAGAAGAGAAGATCAATGAGCTGCAGGCACAGATCCAGTATGCTCAGATCTCCATGGAGATGGGCGTGTTCTCCAAGTCCGACCTCTCTGCATGCTCAAGGACATCAGAGCCCAGTACAAGAAGCTGGCTGCCAAGATCATGCAGAATGCCCAAGGATGGTATAAGAGCCACTTCACCTTGCTGACCAAGAGCACTGCCAAGAACACCTACATAGTGTGTGCCACCAACGATGAGGTGTCATTCTGCCTACTCAAGGCCAAGACCCTAGAGATGGAAGCAAGCCAAGGGATGAATGAAGCTCTGGGATAGCAGCTGCAAGAGCTGGAGGATAAGTTAGTGCTATGCAGGACACAATCAACAAATAAAAAACATGAGTTGAGAACTACAAAAATAATATTTAAAAGAATACCAGGACCCCCTCAATGTGGCTTTGGGCATTGATGTTGCAGCTTAGAGGAAACTCTTGGAAGGTAAGGAGACCCAGCTCAGTATCACCAGCCTGGGAAGCAAAGCCAGTGACTACTCCCAGAGTTCCCAGATCTTTGGTCAATTTGCTTAAGGTGGTTTACAGACCAGCTCCTACTTGATGTCCGCTCACTCCTTCCCTTCTTAATACGTCCAGGAGGAGCAGATTGAGGTGGTGGAGAACATTGAGACTTCAAAAGCCAAGGAAGCTAAGGATGAACCACCTTCTGAAGGAAAAGCTGAAGAGGAGGATAAGGAGAAGGAAGTGGTTGAGGAAGGGAAGGAGAGTAAAAGGAAGGTGCCAAGGAAGAATTTGAGGACGCAAAGGAGGTGAAGGTGAAGGAGAAGATGCCCAAGAAGCTGAGGATGAGAAGAAAGATGAAGGTTCTGGGAGGAGCAGTCAACCAAGAAGAAAGATTGAGCCCCCCTTTCCTTAATTATTTCAGGAATAATCTCCCGAAACCAGGTCAACCCCATCACAAATCAAGCAGTTGCGTTCTCAATACTGTATGAATTAAAGTCAATATGTATAACATTCTGAGGTGACTCAGGTTGGATGTTATATGTTATGTAACTAGTGGCCCAGTGCACGTATTTTGTGCACTGGGCCACTAGTTACATAACATATAATCTTTTGCAGATATTTTTTTTAGGTACTTAGTCTATTTTGGGGAGGACATTTTTAAAACTGAAATAAGTTTTACATATTCATGTAGTCAAATCAATTGATCTTTTAATTTGTGACTGCTTTCATTGCTTCTAAACTTAGAACATTATCTCAAACTTTAAAGAGGTTTACTAAATATTCAATATTACCTCCTAATATTTTTATTATTTTGTATTCTATTTAACATTACAAGGAATAGAGGGATTGGTGCAATGAACCCCCATTTACCCATCATCCTTACAATTTTCCCCATTGCTTACAATTTTATTTTTCCCTTGGCTAAACTGATATTTTGAAACAAATCCTAAATACCTTGTCAATTTATCCAAATAACTTCTTTGCTATTTTAAAATACATCAACTTTTTTTTATATAACTACAACTAGAGGCCCAGAGCACAAAATTTGTGCACAGGTGCAGTCCCTAGACCTGGTCAGGGATTGAAGCATGAGTGTCTGGCATGGAAGGGCAGGTCACAGCTGATCTCTAGGCCTGGGCAGCACCTGGACTCTCACTCCCCTTGTCGCCAATGCCTTCCATATTCTGTGACACCCCCTGGTGGTCAGCACATGTCAGTGAGTAGTCAAACTCCCAGTTGAATGCCCCGTCGAGGTGACAATTTGCATATTAGGCTTTTACTATATAGGATGGTGTTATCCACATCACTTTGTGGCTTAAAAAAATAGAAATTTATTCTCTCACAGCTCTGGAAGCCAGAAGTCCAAAATTATGGTAGCAGCAAGACCTTGCTCCCTCTGAAGGCCTGAAGGCAGAATCTTTCCCTGCTTCTTCCAGTTCCTGGTAACTTTGGACTTTTCTTGCTTTTAGCCTTATAAATCTAATCTCTGCGTCTGTTTTCACAAGGCCTTCTTCCCTGTATGTCTCTGTGTTCTCTTCTTCTGAAGATTTTCATCATGGGATATAGTTCTCATCTGAAATAAAACATAATTGATTTTATCTGAGTATCTTTAATTAATTATATCTGCAAAGACCCTATATTCAAATAAGATTTCATTCTGAGGCTCCAAGAGGGCATAATTTTGGGGAGAAACTATTTAATCCACTTTGAATATATCTCTACCTCATCATACATCAAACATATATGTATTTTGCCGAATCCGGTTTGGCTCAGTGGATACAGCGTCAGCCTGCGGACTGAAAGGTCCCAGGTTCAATTCCAGTCAAGGGCATATACCTTGGTTGTGGGCACATCCCCAGTAGGAGGTGTACAAGAGGCAGCTGAACTATGATTCTCTCTCATTGATGTTTCTAACTCTCTGTCCCTCTCTCTTACTCTCTGTAAAAAATCAATAAAATATATTTTAAAATATATATATATGTTTTTAATAATGCATAAAGCATCTGAAAAATATTTTAATATCAAATGGAGCTAGCCCATCCCCCCCACATTACTATTTTTTATAGAGTTTTCTTATGATTTTTGCTTGGGTTATTATTTCATATTAATTTTATAAGGATTTGTCTATCTCTAGAAAATAATCCTGCTGATATATATTGGAGAATGAGTTATCTTTATTTCCATGAAATTAAACCCCTGGGTTTTCAATATTGCACTTCCCTCCATCCCATCATGGAAAAAGTCCAATCTAGTCTTCAGCAGGGCTAGAATTAAGGCTACTTCCTAGAGTCTCTGTTCCATATTAAAGCACAGTCCAGTCCCTGCTGATGTTTTTATAAAAATCATTTTAAATGTATAAATTAAATTAAAGGCAATTAGATAACTTGAGGGTTAACTATAAAATTTTCCATTTATTGATGTTCTATTCATGTTTTTTCCTTAACATTTTTTATTGAGAACACTAATAGAAATCCAGTTTTCTTTTCCTCATTAGTAATTTGAAATTTGTTTTGTATATTAATGGAACTACTTTTCTTATTTTAAAGTCCAGCTGTTTTACTGAGCTTGATCTCAGTGTTGGTCATTTGAGGTTTATTTTGACAGGTATACAGTGAGTGTGCCCTTTTCCATATGTAGTCTTCCCCACCCTCCACCTCCTAGGATTTATTGCTCTAGCAACTCTTTTCAAACATTAACACACATGCATCATTATCTTACAACATAAAACACAGAAAGAACACAAATGATACCATTTAAAAAACAAAACATCAGCTCTTGCCTATTCACTTTACAAAGCTTGTTATTATAACTTTAGATGAAACTGATAGTAAAATGTACCTTAAAAGTTTACAGAAACTTGAGTTAAACTGTTTGAATTTAAATAATAGTCCCTTCTCTGTACCTTTCTCTGCTTCAGTTTTATTACTTATAAAATGAATATAATAGTGCAAATATCTGCCATAGCCAGTTTGGCACAGTGGATAGAGTATTGGCCTGTGGATTAAGGGGCCACGGGTTCGATTCCGGCCAAGGGCACATGCCTGGATTGTGGGTTCAATCCCCAGTGTGAGGTATTCAAGAGACAAACAATCAATGATTCTCTCACCATTGATGTTTCTATCAATCTCTCCCTTTCCCTTCCTCTCTGAAATCGATAAAAATAAAAATAAACTGTAGAAAAATATTAAAAAATAGTGCAAACTTCTTAGCATTTTTGTGAAATTAAATGCGATAATCCTATATAGTGCTTAAACATTAATAAGCCTGATATAAAAATTATGAAAGAGCCACAAGTATTCATTTTCAGTTCAGATATTAATGGACTCTATAAACTACAATCACCAGATAATTTCAGCCTTCGATTTTTTGGGGTCATCACAAAATCCCTTTGCATAAGGGATATGGTGTAAGATAGTGGAAAATAAATATACCAGAATAAAGAAAACATGACTCATTTACTATGTGCTTGAATCTATGCATTGATCGTTACTAAAATGGGCATAATATTTGCACAGAGTTTCCTCTGCTCCATTCTCCTGGGATCCTGTTTTATCCTGCTTGCCTGGCTACTTGGTTGTTGACGTTGAAGGATGAGGCTGATTTTTATCTCCTTCACTGGCTAAGTCCCTCCCAGTGTACATCATGGACCCCAGAACAGGTTTACTAACTTATAGTTTAATTATCATTAAATTCTCTGACGATTTTCTATTCACATGGCTGTTTCCCCCAGAGGGAACTTAAGGATTGGGAGTGTGTTCTTAAACTAGTTTCTAAATACCTGATGTTTCGGAAACAATAAAATTTTGCCAAACTTAAATTCTGTGATGAATGGTCATATGGGTGAAATGAAAAAATGTAAGTGAAGTTTTCCTGGAAAACACATTAAATAGTGTCTTAACAATTATAAATAATAAAACCCAGTTTTGGAGATTTGAATTGAAGAAAGTGTGTTATTCAACATCTAAATAGATTCACCACTGTAAATAGAGTCATCAAGGATATGCACTTCATTTCAATATGCCTTTCAAGCCAAACAACATTACCAGTACATTGAACAGCTTTAAACAGATCTGAGACACCTTTTTAAGAGGCAGGCAAATCTCTGAGTTTTTGTTTATTGTGTTTGCATTTGTTTGAGGAACAAACAATAAACTGCTCATTTTACCTTCCTCTGTGATATGTATAAACACCTAGAAAGCCTACAACTTATCTCTGTGCTCCTCATTGCTGTCAAACTATAAATGCATTTTTAAATATCTCTGCCCTATTAATAAAAATGCAGCACCACTTTGTCTCCCATTTTATGGGGTATATGCTTTCCATTACTAGGGATCTTATACTTAAGGAAAGAAGAAAAAAATAGTAAAGCAGATAAAGGTTGAAAGCTGTACAGATGAAACATGTGTGAAAATAATTAGTGTCAATAATGTGAAATTTATCATTAACATCTTCCACATCTCATTTGAGTATCTTGCCCATTTACAACACCTCTATGATCATCATTGTAATGATGGCAGAGATGAGTCTAAGGGAACAATTAAGAGATTGCAATAGTATAAGTTATCTAGCTCCTACAATGGCTTCCTATTCCTTAATGAATAAAGCCTCATTTATTTAAAAATTCAGTGACTATTTCTATACTTTGAAAATTTTCTTTCTATGTTGGCTCTGCAAGATTCTGCATTTGTAGACTATTACCTTTAACTTTTTATTCATTCTTCAAGACCCAACTCCATGATTCCTCCCCTTCACTTCTGGCTTATAATTTTCTATTTTATAGATACCGTACTTCTGCATCATCTCTGTATGACAAGTTGTTATTAATTCATTTACTCATTTATGAAATCTTATTTTTTCTTACATAATTTATATTAATAATTCTTGACACTGGGGATTTAACTGGCAAGTAGAGATAAATGGTCCCTGATAATTGAAGTGGCCTAGGGAAGCAATAAGCAGTCAATAGCAGGTATGTTTTTCTCAATCTCTGGTATTATAACAGGCATGCAAAAAAATTTTACTTTCCATCATCTCCTTGCTTCCCTGTTAAATAACCTTCATTTGATCTCTTTTTAGGAAGTTTACACCCAGAACAACTGCTAAGCAGGCAGTGAAACAGATAACCCCATAATATAGCCATTGGACCAGAGATATAGTGAAGGATATAGATAGAACAATAGATTTTCCTTCTCCAGGATCTTGAAATTTTAACTTATCTTTTTCCTGGCACTTAAATTACAAGATGATAACAAACATGAAATCTATGTAGTTTGTTTCTTCTATGTTGATTGAACGATCAGAACAAAGCCACGGTTCCATAAGAAAGGAAGCTATCACAGGCTTGTAGAAAGAAATAGAAAAATGAAGAAAGTAATTTTTGCTCCCTGGTGATTGACTCTTTGGGAGGCTTGGTTAAATTTCTGGTATTATACTGATATATTTTTCGATTTGCTTAAATTAAGTGAATGTATGTGCTGTGCTATCAAATGGTAAGTTGACAGAAATTTATCAGACAATGGGTTTATAAGTATTAGACTTCTGGGGAAAATGTGGAACATTAGTGGAAATTTCTTCATTTCAAGCAGGAAAATGGTCTTTCATATGGATGGTGAAACAATAAACTGTCTCCTGTATTTTCTTGACAGGCACTAAGACTGGGTCTTATAGGAAAGGCAGTTTGGCAGGCTGAAGAAGATGGGTATATACAACTTTGCAAATGCACAAACCTTTTGTGGAAAAATCTATCTGTCTGTAAGCTGTCTTAAATTCTGAAATTTCTAAAATCTAGAGCAAGAAATCAGTTTAATGTTATGTTGAATTGTAGCTATTGAATTCTCTGCTTTTTTGCACATCTGTGACCAAGCTACTCTGTTCAGCAAAAAGCAGGATTCTTATTTTTGGAATGATATGAGGGAGAAGCTGGAGGTAATGGAGGACCCTCATTTTTCTAGGTTATTCCATGTTTTCCTTGCAGGCATCTCATGCTGAATAAACTTGATATGGATGTGATATGGAATAGGGGGAGGACTAGAAGGAAGTGACTAATGACCTTTAGGTGCATGGCCTGAGCATCTGAGTAGGTACGATGCCAAAACTGAGATTCAAATAGATTAAAGAAGAGAAGATTTTAGGAATGAATATCAAGAACTGGATTCATTTGTGAAAAACTTAGGATGTCTATTAGCAATCCAAGTGGATTGGTGGGTTTGGAGCTCATGGATGCATTTTGGGTACAGAAATAAATTTTGGCTATCAGCATTTAGATACTCTTGAAAGCCAAGAACAGGACGAGATGAGTGAGTGAGTATAGTGTAGGTGAAAGAATTTAGATAAATGTGTCTAAAACTGTGCTCTTAGTCACTCAAGTGTTTTTAGTCAGGAAGAAAAAGAGAAGCCAGCAAAGAGCAATGGGAGTATTATATAGGCAGAGAAGACTAGGGAAACATGTATTTCAAAGTGTGAGTGATTAACCATGTCAAGTATTACTGATAAGTTGATTAAGAAGACAAGTTTGAACCAAACCTATGCCTGGTACGATGGATGCCATAAGTGGGTTGAATAAACAGATTTGAGTGGTCTTCAGGAGAGAAAAGCAGGAGAGAAATTATAAGCAAATAAATCCTTTGAAGAATTCTCTGCTGAAGAGTTACAAAGAAGTGTGGAAAAAAATCAAAGGAGGTTCTTATTTTTTAAATAGAAAAAAAAAGTAAATTTGTATGGAAATAATCCAGGAGTAAGGAGGAAACTGATGCAGCTGGGAAAAGGGGGAGGATAATGGCAGAGCTAAAGACCTTGGATAGGCAAAAAGGGATAGGATCTGGGAAAGAATTTTCTAATAGAAATGATGAGTCATATATATGATTTAAAATTCTCTATAGCCACATCAAAAGTACAAAAAGAAATAACTAAAATTAACTTAAGCAATATATTTAATTTTAACCCCATATATCAATATTATTATTTTAGCATGTATAAATATAAATTTATTGAGATTTTTAAAATTCTTTTTATCACATTAAGTCTGAAATTCCCCGAAGCCAGTTTGGCTCAGTGGCTAGAGCGTCAGCTTGGGGACTGAAGGGTCCCGGGTTCGATTTCGGTCAGGGGCATGTACCTTGGTTGCGGGCATATCCCCAGTAGGGGGTGTGCAAGAGGCGGCTGATCAATGACTCTCTCTCATCGATGTTTCTAACTCTATCTCTCTCCCTTCCTCTCTGTACAAAATCAATAAAATATATTTTTAAAAAATTAAGTCTGAAATTTGTTGTGCAAGTTATAATTGCAGCACATATCAATTTAAATTAGTGACATATTAAGTGCTCAATAGCCACCTAACACTAGAGGCTACCATACTGGGCAACGCAGATGTAGATCATTGAACAGGGTTCAAAATGGGAATTTGAAGTAGTTCTCATCAGACCTTATATGTTTTTAAATGATGTATTAAAAAGTGTTCAACACTTTAAGAGAAAATCACAAGGAATGATTGTAAATGGCCATTTTGAGAAATAGAAAGATTAGTCCACTAGCCTCTTTAGCTCCAGAACATTGGAAATAACTTGATTCCTAGTTCAAGTGCTTTTTTAGCCAGAGAAGCCTAGGAATATTGGCTAAATTTTAGTGTCTGTTTTATAGAGGTGGCATGTCATGGAGCAGTAGAACCTAATATGATTTCTAATATTTGCTTGTGAACAGTGAAGATCTCTGAGCAAAATTTACTGTCACAGAAAATAAAAAAAGAATCCAACTATGATGAATAGCGGCCAGTGCTTGAACTCAAGTCACAATCACCTCTCTATTTACCCCCTGGGTCTAGTGTGAGGCTAATAGAACCAATTGGAAGAGGATGGTGATTTTCCTGTATATGAACAAAAAAATAGAAATACCTTATTTTTTTCAGAAAGAGTGAAAGTTGAGGGAAGATAATGTGGGCATACAATGTAATATGCAGATCATGTATCATAGAAATCTATACTTAAAACATAAATAATCTTATAAACCGATGTCACTCCAATAAATTTAATAAATCAAAGATTGAATGAAGCATGTGAAGAAAGGCAGAGATGGGAAACCAACAATCCCACAGAGATTTGAGAGAATAATGTTTGCTTCAGTTAGTGGTGGCAAGCCCTGTTCAAGTAAACTGCTTTTCTTGGTTTGGGTTCCAAGACAGTTTTTATTCTGCTACTCAATAAGACACTCCCCTTTTATCCTAGTTAAGTGATTTATGTTTTGCACCCTGTCCCCCATATGTAGAGATAATGAGGTCAGGAATTTAATGTGGTTTAGTGAGTCAATTATAAAAAATTACATTACAAAGACTATCTGAGGAGAAAGTCTTATATATGGTCTTGGGACAGAGAGAATTATAATGCCTAAAAGTCCATTTTATTTTTAAACTAGAGGCCCAGAGCACAAATTCTTTCACAATGGGGGTCTCTCAACCTGGCCTGTGGATTGCAAGGGAAGCAGGCCAGACCAAGGGACCCCACAGGTGCACAATCAGGCCTGGGAGGAGCCACCGGAAGGCTTTAGGGCATGTCCAGCCCATCTCACTCTGTCCTGATTGGCCAGACCCCAGCAGCAAGCTAATCTACCAGTCAGAGCATCTTCCCTCTGGTGGTCAGTGCATGCCATAGCAAATGGTCGAATGGTCTAACAAATGGTCAGACAGCATATTAGGCTGTTATTATATAGAATGGAGTTATTTATTGATCCAATTTATACATCACCATTCAGAAAAATAGAAAATACCAAGGGCAAAACAAACAAGACAAAAACAAAACAGAAACATGTCTATAATTCTGAAAAAAAAAAATGGAATTGATTCTAATTTTGTTTTTGGTGTATCATTTGCTGAATTGAATGCAGGCATATCTCTGGTCATCATATAGCTCCCTTTGCACAAATAGTCTTTCAATTATCATGGAATTAAATACATCCCTGTATAAAACTCTTCATTCTCCTTATCTCCTTAACCTTATTATTTCATTTTCATAGGAAACTGTTATTGTTACCTGAATTTTCTTCGTTTGTAGCTCTTCACATTACCAAGGAAATATAGTCACACTCTTAGAATCTCAGTGAGAAATTCCACTTGGACTCTTGCTGGATCCTGCAAAGAGATAAGGCCGCTGCTGTCCAGGAGATTTCTAGACTAATAGTATTTTTAGTTTCTTTAGCAGTGAGCACTGCTTCCTTTGAAGCTCCTCTAATGCCCCAGCTTAGAGATAGTCTCTGGAATTGGAGGCCAACTCAACAGAGCTGTCACTGTAATAATAAGAACCTAAACAGAATCTTGCAAGAGAAGAAAGGAAGCTTTGCAGTATTTGCACAGGGTTTCTGAAAAGCTCTTCTTCTGAGTGAAGTAATTAGTGTGGGGTATTACCTATCAACAGAACAGCATCCCAAGAAGCTGGAGTTAAATGCCAGAGACTTCTGAAAACTAAAGAAAGGAAAGACACTATTCAATTTCAAGGTCCTTTTTTTTTGGAAGCTCTGGTAGTTGTGTGGTGGAAGAAGAAATTTTTCCTAGGCTTAGGACTGTGACAACCATGGATCGTGAGATCCCTTTTGAATAAGTAATTTTTCTATTACTACAATGAGCTAAATTAATACAATCTATTCACCAGACCAGAGAGGTATTCAATTTAGCTTTTATTATGTTGAAAACTTTCTTGATACTCACAGTGAACCAGTAGGGGATCAGTAACACAACCTGTATCTGTTTTTTCAATTTGAAGAAATACTGTTCAATATGAAATGGATGGTTGGGACGGGTTTTTACAGAAGCCACATCTATACTAATAGAAGGGTAATATGCGAATAAGAACAGACAACATTCTGAACATCCTTCCTGACAAAGCTGAGCCCGGGCAAAACCACCCACTCTCAGTCCCAGGTGCCAGCTGCTACGGCCCAGGCAAAGCCAGCCTGGGTCCCAGGTGCCTGTGGCCCAGCCAGATGAGAGAATCCTGGGTCCCAGGTGTGAGGCCAAGGCAGAGGTGGTTAGGGGAGATCAGGCTGGCAGAGGAGCAGTAAGGGGTGATCAGGCAGGTAGGCAGAGGTGGATTGGGAAAATCAGGCAGGCAGAGGTGGTTAGGGATGATCAAGCAGGTGGGCAGAGGGGTTAGGGGCCATCAGGCAAGCAGGCAGGAGAGTGGTTAGGGTCCAGGAGTCCAAGATTGGAGAGGGTGCAGGCTGGGCTGAGGGATCCCCCCCTCATGCACGAATTTCATGCACCAGGCCTCTAGTACCTACATATAAAGCCAAACATGTTTTCCTCATGGACCTCTTCTATCAGCTAGCTTTCTTTCTCCACCAAACTTGTTTGTAGAGTGTTTAAATAGTACAGTTTATGTCAAATTATTTATATCTGGTTTCCATTTAGCAAAGACTGATGTGGTAGTTTATTGGTGTGTATAGGGAATTTTCTTTCCTATTACCTCCAGTGCATTCCTTCTTCTTTAACAAACAAAATACTATGGTATCTGCAGTTCATTTGGCATCTATGTATTTATTATATTGTCTACTAAATTGTTTAATGAGGTCAGGAACCATCTCTGCTTATTGACTCCTGAACTGCCAGTAATTGTGACAGTAGTTGGTCCATATTGCCACATCAACACTACAGAAGTGTCTATTGAATGAACAAGTTATTTGTATTTATGTGTTAAAGCACTCTTGCATAATTAGATATTACTATTTGCATTTTGTAAAAGGGGAAACAAAGGCTTAGGCAACTTACCACTCAGCAGTCACACAATAAATGATTAAAGAAAGAGCTGAGACTCAAAATCAGGTTTGTTCATCTCCATCATCCTCACTACCCCATCATGCTTCCTCCAATAAAGCTTTGACGGGGAAATAAACCATTTTTCCCCCTGGCAGATTCTAGGTCAACTCAATGCTTTGTTACCTGTAAGGGAGCCTAGTTCAAGGTTTCCTTGCCATTCAAAAACTAGAGACAGTGAGATACTTGCTAATTTTCTCTATTTACTTAGACTTAAAAAGGCAATTTTATATTAATGTGTTAACTCAGTTGATTAGTTTCAAGTTTCCTTTAGAAACTTTTTCAACTACTCCCTTCCCCCATGCTTCTCCAGTAAGCCCACCTTGTTGCTCTACCTACCACATGCTGCTCTGAAGACCCACATTATAGGTGACTATTATAGTGGGGAATCTCCATATGTTTCCACAATGGTAACAGGATTTAGTTGGCAGTTTCTTGTATAAGATTACCTGAAAAGCTTTTCAATAAGCAAAAGTTGGTCTGATTAAGGTTCTTAGTTCAATTTAATTTCATAAAATGATTGTCATGAAAAGCCACAGTAAAATATGCCAAAAATACCTAGATATGAGAGTCCTCATGTCCACAATAATTTTTCTCTGTTGAATTCCTACATTGCATGAATTATTTTTATTCCGTTTCACTTCATTGGAATTTCTCCAAAATTACTTATTTGTATTCTTTTTTCTCAGTCCCACCTTAATTTCATGTTACTTAGTTTTCAATTTGTTCGTTTTTGTTACCCTCTTTCCCTTCTCCTTTCTGGAATTTTATGCTCCTAAAATAGGCACATTTAGTTCTAATTTCTCCTATATATATTTAATTTGCTGCTTGGAGACTATCTAGTAGAAAGAAAAGGCTGCTGGCTATTTCTCATTAACACTGTAAAATAACACCAATCACATTAGCAAAATATTATACATGTTTCATGTGAAAAAGAGATATGCAGACTCATATATATGATTTCTTTCACTTTTTAATATTCCCATTTTTAGCTACTACATCACCTATCATTATGCAATTTTGTTTTGGTAATGCCTTCATCTCTTTCATTCATTTCTCCCATGACACCAGAGACTATCTAAAGGATAGATCATATTAAAAGCATTAGAATTCTGCTGCTTTCCCCAGGAGCCAGGAAGAAAATTGCTTGCTGTTCTGGTATTTTCATTAAGTTGAACACACAAAAGTGAGAGAGAAATATTAATTCCAGTGGTCTAGTTTCTATGTGCATAATGACAAGTTCTGATTTTTATCTCACTTCTTCAGATATCACTTTTTTTGGCAAAGAGGATATGAGGGTGCTGAGATTCTGAGGGTTGGAAAAATTAAATGAGTAATTTGTTCATTTGATGATTGGCATGATTTTCAGTGCTTCTCACATTTGGCACCGTTAATATTTTTGAATACCAGTCCAAATACATTCAGCTTGGGTATTAGTTATGCCTGCTCAGGAATATTACTGGCTGTAGTTTAAAGCAAAAACCTTAAACTTGGAGTGCATCAGATTATTCTGATGGAAAACTCATGACAGGGATTGATTTAGTCATTAATAGAGATCCAAAGTCTTATTGAGAAGAGGTTTAACACATCTGGAACTTTCATGTCCCAGTACAAAGGAATATTTCCATCAATTGCGTGTGGATAGACATTCCCTTTACCTCTCATTTGGCACTTATATTGCTTTATATTCTTTATACACCTATGCATAATGGGACATAAATATCCTATCTTGAAATTAAAATAACCCAATTCCTAATTATTTCTATCCAGGGTCTTACATATAATTCATCTTCAATAATAATTTTAATGTTTATGCCCACTCAATTTATTTTTATTTTATAGTTGAGTATCAGCAGTGTTTTCTTACTAATAGGTTATTAACAATTTTCAATTTTTTAACATTCTTTTCTTTTTTTAATCAAACTTTTGGAAAGTGTGGTTTTAAATCTGTGGTTTTAAGGAGCTCAAGGAAAATATAATGCAATCTGAATCTGGTAGGTAATTGTACAGTGAAAAAATGGTGAAGAACATGAAGCTGAGTGCTGGAGAATTATGGGAAATAAGTTAGATAGCAGGTAGAAACAGTTGACAAAGACATCACTATCATCCTAGTTTTGTAAGGCAGGAAACTAGAAATTCTTGTCTCTTCATGACTTTACTCCTGTCATTTTCAATGACCTGTCAATTTTACTTTTAAATGTCTCTTGAGTCTGTCCAATTATATTTATGGGCACTACATTAGTTTTGTCAAGATCCCCCCCAACACACATTACCTTCATGGAATCTTAATTGGTCCTCATTTATTTACTCATTCATGTGTTTATTATTTCACTGAAAAAAATTAGTGAGTATCTGTGTAGGAATATAGCAATGTGCAAGAAAGATGTTGCTTTAATGAATTAGGTAGTTTAGTAAAAGGAAAAGCCTTTAAACAAATATGCCAAGTAAAGTGTGGTGAATACTGTGACATCAGGGCTGGCCTTTTCTAGCTATGACTTCTATGTATCTTATCCAGGTTTATTTTCTTAAAATGCAAATATACATTTTATTCCTGTGATTAAAATGGCTCAACAATGCCCTTCAGATTAATGCAGAACTCCTTAACATTGCTTCAGTGTCTTCCATGTTCTGGCCTCTGCTTACCTCTCTTGCCTCTTTTTTATCTCCCCACACATTTCTTTTAGGTTTTTTTTTTATTACACAATTTCTCACCTCAAGGCCTTTTCAAATGTTCTTCTCTCTTCCTGCAAATCTCCCATCCACTCCTCTTCTTTGGTCTTAGATTTTATTTCCCCTAGAAAATAACCTCTTATCTCCCAACTAGGCTTGGAGACCCTGTGCTCTGCTGTCATACCAACTCTTATTGCTACATCATGGCCCTACTGTGAAGGTTTGTTTAATGTTCTGTCTCTCCTGTTAAGCTATAAGTTCTATGTCAGTTCAAGCAGCATTATCCCTAGAGATGAGAAAAGTGCCTAGGTAAAGTGTAAAATAAATAAGTGAATTAATCTCATTTAATGTCATTTTTATGTGTCCAATATTTCCTACTTAGAGTCTTTCAATTAGTCCCTTCCTTCCACCCTCTACCACTTCATTAGTTCAGGCTTCTGTTATAACAAGAATCTCCAAACCACTCAATTTATCTTTAATTGATGTTACTTAGTCCACAAATTTCTGAATGGAACAATATGCCCTCTAATTTTCTCTTGGAGTTCTCTGAACTTACTGTTTCATGCTTCCCTTGTTTTGTTCCTATCACTCTACTCAATTGTCTGGGAAATTTCTACTCATCTCAAATAACTTTCTCAACTATATCCTCTCATTCCGTTGCCTTCCCCCAAGCTAAGGAAAGATAGTCTTTCCCTCCTCAGTGCTATCAGTGTGAATTGTACATGTCTCTATTAAAGAGACATATAAAAGTTCATACTTTTTAAAAATATTCATACCTCCTTTTATTCTCTCTTATTGGATCATTCTTTTATTTGTAGAGTTAAAAAAAAAAAAAAACCACAATACTTAATTATAGTTTTGACTCTCTCAGAAATGGAATCTTAAGCCTGTCACTCAGGGATTGTCAGATAAATACTAGTTAGGTAGAATTGTCAGATAAATACTAGTTAGGTAATTTGCCTAACAGACCCTGTTATCCCCTAAAGGAAAGCAACCTTGTAATGACCAATTCACATTTTTGCCTAATATAATTTTCTGATTTCTTCTCCCTTCTGCCTATAAAGGACTTTCATTTTGTACAGCAACTCAGAGTTCTTTTCTCTCTGTCTGATTGGCTGCTGCCTGATTCATGAATCATTAAAATAAAGTCAATCAAATCTTTAACATTTACTTAGTTGACTTATTTTAAACATTAGCATCTAGTTTACTTAATGAAAAAATGAAAAATACAAAGCAAATTGCTGTACCAGCTATAATAGAGTTAGAGATAAAGTATATTAGTTGCATTATTTACCAAATGTTTAGCAAAAGACAATTCTTTCAGGTAAAGTTAGTGATACAAAAGGAATCTAAGGGTTGAGATGCCATCTGTCTGTCATCAATGACTAAATGATGTTCTTGATATAATTTCCATTGCTTACCTTTGGGATAGAGATATACCAGCAAGTTCACAACTCTATTAAACTTCTTCTTTGCATATCTTTACAAATATACTTCTGGAAATGGCAGTGGGCCCAGGGGCAAGTTCTATAGCTTCTGCTTCTCTATATAATAATAAAAAATATTAGTAAGAGTTCATGCAGATAATTTGAAAACCATAACTTTGGTGCATTATGGCTCAAAAGTCATGCTAACAATACATAATTCCTGATATTAAGTACAAACAAAATAAGCAACACATATAAACCAGAATATGAACTAGAATGGCCGTAGGTTTTAATTAGTTGATCAATATACCATCTGCTGGTATTCGCTCACATTTCTGCCCTGAGGAAGGACCAAACTCTATTACCATCATCCTCAGTAGTATTCTCACAGGATTAATCACATTTTAATAAAATTCTTATCATTTGATTTAATAATTGTATGGATTTTATATTTCCCAAGGACTAGAAGAACATTCATAGCACAAGGAACATAGAAAAATCAGTATAAGCAGAAAGGAAATACACAGCCACAGGTGGATTGCTAGTGTAATCTCTGAGAAACTTTAATGGACACCAACTTTTTTATTTCCATTCCTAAGAAAGGGATAGTCTAAGTAATTTATGAAGCACTAGCCAGAAATTAACTATGCAATAGCTTCCATTATCATAGCATGGAATATGTTACTCAAATTGAAGTCAAGGTCAAAACATATTTTTGAGATGCATTTGGCTTACAAAGAGTTTATAATGACATGTTTGATTCCAAAAAAATAAATAGGCTTTGTTGAAAAGAGAGTTCTGATAGGGTTAGAGTTAAAATAATTCTGCTGAACATGCCAACAACTGAGAGTTATTTCCTTTCTATCACCTTTAAAATTTCGAAAGGTTTGACTTAGTTGAAAAACTACCAGGGAAATGTCAAATTGCCTCTTGGTATAGTTCAACGATCTCTAAGGCTTTCTTTTCATCTTAGAGAGAGATTTCCATTTCAAAAACACTTTTCTCATTTCTGATGAAAAGAAATGCGGAGATCATGTATTCATTCAGATGAGCATAGAGATATGCAGAGAATTATAAAACTAGTCAGTGACAGGGCTACAACTAAAAATATATACATGGACCCAGATTTCCTGAATGGATCTATTTCTTCTATTTCCTAGACCTGTTCACATCAGAAAAACAAATAATTACATATGACTGAGGGGTTTTAAATAATTTAGATAGAGACTGAACTATGCTTAATCTTGTTCAGCAAATCCTTTCTTTATAGATAGAAAAACCTGCAGCTTTTATCAATTAATTTCTGCTGAAGACTACTGAAATATCCCAATGCTTAGGGGAAAATATCTTGACATAAGTCTGGAACTCATCAATATATTTTTCTCTATACAAACAAATCATTTTGCTTTAATAAAAGGAACAGTTTTTTTAACTTTCAGTTATTTTATTTTAAAAATAAAACTATAATTTTTATATTATTCAGATTATTAATAAATTCTTGTCTCACTATTCTTTTTTTTCTAAATTGGACATATTTCCTTGTATTCTGCATTCATAAAATGTAGTTTACTCAAATATTTCCAAATAATTTATAAGCATTGATCTTACTATGGTTTGGTTAAAACAAAACAGTATGGTATTCTCAAATTTAATACTTCCTTTGTACTCAGATTTATGCTTCCTTCCTTTAGGGCTGTTGTTTACCAACATGGACATCTTACTGTACCATCTTAGTCTATAATATTGCTCTTAGGGTATACCTTTATGTTGCTTAGCAGGGCATAAGCTTTTATAAGAAAGAGTTCTTTCCTCAAGGGTCTAACAATCTTTAAAGAAGATAAGCCATGAACTTGAATTAAAATCTTAAAAAAAGTACAATACCAGAAAGTATGTGTTAAGTGTTAAGGATATACTACAGTTCAGATAAGAAAGTGAAAGGAAGGACTTAAACCAGGAATCTGCAGAAACAAAGAGCTGGAGTGATGGGAAGTCCTGCCAGGGCTGCATGCTGTAGTCTGGTTTGAGCAGACATGAGGCTGTGAAGTCCATGGCCAGGATGAGGTGCCATTCCAGCTTCATCTAAAGGAAAAATGCTTTCATCTGCAAAACCTGATTTTTATTAGCCACTGTTTTTTTCTTATGCCCCATCTCTCTCCTCCCCCACCCCCCACCATTGTCTGGTTCACTCTTGCCTCAACCCTTCAACTTTAAGGAATGATTGATGACTTTCCTGAAATTGATCTTTAACTCTGTTTCTTGGTTTCTGATTTTATACCTTCCTTTATCATAGTGCCTCTAAGGATTAATCCTTTTGTGAAGAGTTATTTAGCTCAACTCTTAGGATCCCCATGCATATGGGTTGCCCTTACAGACTGCTATAGGTGCCCTAAACCCTTGTTGAGATAGCTACCTGGCCTGGACTTGCCCATTTACAAAGAATATCTGTTGTTGGCAGGCAGTAAAATAAGATTTGTCTATAACTAATATGTATCATTTTCAGCTTTCAAATGTTCTTTAACATCTTAGACTAGTTTTGGTTTTTTAAAAAATCGAAGTGTTTCACAAACTTTTTTGCTTTTATAAGGAGAATATGATGAGTAAAATTTAAGCATTTCTAGATGACTCATTTTAATTTTGAAAATTAACTACTATACCACAATATAAAAGAGGATAAAGCTACTACACTAAATGGTCCCCATAGCTATATCTTTTGCATCCTATGTCATAATTACTTTTTTTGCTTTTCCAATCATTAAGCTATCAAGTAAACTATTCTTTCATATCTCCCTCATTTTTTTCTAAGTTGTTGTTTTGAATTGGAAAACCTGATAATCAAACTGATTAAAATGATGTTTCTCATAAAAGTACTGTAGTTGGTCTCCAAGAGATGGCTGATAGAGTTATTTTTTTTTATAGGGAAAATGCAAAATATTGAATTTCAGAACATTGACATTTATTGGGGTTGTCTATAAGCCCTTTAAATTTACCATTTAGTTCTTAGTTGAATTCTGGAAACCTTAAGTCCCCAAATCCTCAGAATGGTGTAACTTGCTAATGTTTTCATTTTGTGAAAATCAAAAAGGAGTCAGCATATTGTAATGGGGCCATGTAGTGGTGGGTTTGAATCTTGTTTCTGTCAAGTGCTAGATGGAATAAGTCACATAGAATTTTTGAGTTTCATTTTAGTCATATGCAGAGCAATCATAGTAACGGTGATCAGAATCAAGTGTCTCTTAAGCATAAATCAAATGCTGTATGAAAAAGTATTGATACACATTAGGGGCTTAAAACTTGTTAGTTACTTGAAGGATGATGGAGAGACTGACTACTCTTATATGAGGCCAAAACCCTGCTCCTCCACATATCTTGAAGAAAAAGGTTGCATATAGCACTCAAGGTGACGTAGAGTGAGTCAGAGTTTATCTTTACAAAAACCAAATCTCATTGTTCACCCTATGCAAAGCCACATGCAAAAGTCACCCTTTTTAAGGTTTAATTATCTTTGTTGTCAGAATTCTTATACTGAAAACCTATGTCTACTCTAGATCATTACTCTTGTGATGATCAAATGGCCAAGAACCCAGGACCAGCCCCTTGTTCCCCAAAAGTGAATACCGCTTCCAAAGCCAATTTCAGTGAGGAAACCTGGCAAGGGCCAAGCAGAATGATTTCATTAAATCCAGGAGGCCAAATCGGCCAGGCAGAATTAAGACTGCAAGCTTGAGTTGTACTGGTTTTAAAGGCAGCATTAGCTCTTCGGTTGGAGAAGCAATCACTTTGATGCTGCTTTGGAATATCTTTACAGGCTGCTAAAGCAGCGAGGCCTGTGATTATACCTTTTGGGGAGTACATAAGCCTTTTTGAGACTAAGAATCCATCCTCACCTCTACTCAGGATTACACCACTAGCCTGCCCAGGGTTCTCTTTCTAAGCCTCTGAAATGTATTTATCCTCTTTTAGCTAAAAACAGAGGTCAGCAAACACAGCCCTTGTGCCAAATCAATTTTGTATGTCCTGCAAGGTGACAGTGGCTGTTAAATTTTTAACCAGTTGGGGGAAAAAATCAAAGGAAGAACAATATTTAATAACATGTCAAAAGTATTTAAAATGCAAATACTTCTACCCATAAATAAAGTTTATTGGAACACAAGCACACTCGTTCATTTACATATTATCTACAACTGCCTTCTCATGGCAGAGTTGAGTGATTGTGAAAGAGACCTTCTTAGGCAAATCCTTAATTATTTATTATTTGGACTTAAAAAAAAATGATGCTGACCTCTGTGCAAGAGCATTGCCTGAATCTGCCAATTTACCCCCAGCAACATCCATCTGCTTGCCCTCTTTTTTTAAATAACTTTCATAGCAACAGCAACAACTATACAACATGTACATGCTTTAGCATAGTACATTTAATAAAGGGCATTTAAAAAATTTCAGATATGACAGTAGTACTCAAACGTGACAGGAGTTGCTGAGTGTTGAATCCCCTCATTTTGAGCAATAGCACAGATTTTAATCACGGGCCCATTCGCAGGAAGCATTCAGAAATAAAGTTCTCAAGGACTTTGCCCCTGACTATGCCACAACTCTGAAAGTGACACAAGAGATTTATTTAGTCTCCACTCCCTTGGGAATGCTTAATAATGTACCTGGGCTAATATTTGTTATGGCTCAAGTCATTTTCTCTCCTCTCTCCTGGGGAGAGGGAATGGCAATGAGAAAGAACGCTCTGCTACCACACTGTGAGACTGCCAGGAAGGGGAAAACACTATAATCATTCACCTCATTTGTAAGAGGCAGGAGAGAAAACATAACCAAGTGCCCTCTGTGCAGGGTGCCCCATGCTTAATTTAGCTAAACACACACACACACACACACACACACACACACACACACACACACACGGCCTAGCCCTCATTCTGTAGGATCCTGAGCTTGAAATCAGTACATGAAAGTCAGATTGGTGGGTATTCTAATGCTACAGTGCAGCCCTCAGGCCTGCTCTCTGTGTGGTTCTGCTGTCTCTGTCCTCTTTACTGCATCTGAACCTCCAAGCCTGTGGATCACAGAGCACTGTAAGGGGCTATTGGGGCATCATTCTTGCCTTCAACCCACAGTTCATTCTGGACCTTTACAAGCAAGACTTTATCTGCTACACCTTTTCACAAATTCTCTACAAGACTCAAGAACACAGAAAAATTACCACTTTAGAAAAATTATGTCTGCTTCAAGCCTTCAAAAGACTCATCTTATAATATCTTACTAGCATCTCAATGATCAGAGTATAGTCTCCTTTTATATCCAGCTTATATTTTTTAATTATTTTTCAGTTGGGCTAGTTCCAATTCTCTAATTAAATGTAAACACTCAAGGTCAATTCACGGTTGCATCTTTATTAAAAAGACCTAACATTCTAGCATTTACAGATACAACACACACACATACACAGAGATGCCCACACACAGCTTATGATCATTACTTGCAGATTTTGTATTTGCAAATTCTCTTATTTGTGAACATTTATTGGTAGCTCCAAAGTCACTACTCATGATGTCTTTGTGATCATTTGTGAACATGCAGAAAGTACACAAAATATTAGAGTTGCCTGGTGTTGTTAGTTCCGCTTTTATACTATACACAAGTATCCTGTTCCTGATCTGATTACTGCTGTGTTTGGGGGCACTTTTAGTTGGTGATTTCATTGTTTTAAATCCCCCCAGGCATAGTGCACAAGTGCTGTCCAGTGTTTCCAACTGCAAGAGGCTGGTATATGCCTTATGGAGAAAGTCTGCTAGAAAAGCTTCATTTAAGAGTTATAATGTTCTTGGGTGTGAGCTCAATGTTAATGAATCACAATATATACATAATGAGGTGTCTTGAAACAGAAACAGACACATAAAATAAATGTATGTATTGATCAGTTGATGAAAATGTGACCAGAGCCGAAACCAGTTTGGCTCAGCTATAGTGCTTTGGTCTGCGAGTAGGACTGAAGGGTCCCAGGTTCAATTCCGGTCAAGGGCATGTACATTGGTTGGGGTCACATCCCCGGTAGGGGGTGTGCAAGAGGCAGCTGGTTGATGTTTCTTTCTCACTGAAGTTTCTAGCTCTCTATCTCTCTCCCTTCCTCTCTAAGAAAAATCAATAAAATATACTTTTAAAAAAATGTGACCAGAGGTTCTCAGGAGCCCAACCCAGCATTTTCCCTTGGAGCAGGTGTTTAGTATTTAGTAACTCAGTGTTCTTAGTGACTTTATCAAACATAACTACTGTGAATTATAAGAACGTATAACTGTGTGTGTGTGTGTGTGTGTGTGTGTGTGTGTGTGCACTTAATTCCCAAGAGAGCTGGTGTGAGTGGTGGCTTGTAAGGCATTGTCTGTACACCTATGGACCCATGAACTTGCAATGCTCAAGTCTTCCATTGCTTTTTTTCTTCATTCAATGCCTTCTGCCCCACCTCTACAGACATGCTGCTGACACTTAGCTAATAGACAAACAACCAAGATCAAAAGCAGCATGACATTTTGGATATTGTGAAATGACAGTGCTACCTGTCTGTCGTCAAGCCATAGTTTTCTCTTCCTTTCCAACATGAACTGACAGCCTGCTTTTATCTCAGTATCAGTTGCTCTAGTGAGAAGAGATAGCTTTAATTCAGAGATGACAAATATGCAGCCCATTTTCCACCTCTCCCTTTTCTTGTTCCTGGCACATGTTGCTAAATGCTCATGGTACGCCCGCTGCCCCCTGCTGTGATTATAGAGTCATTCTCAGCGCAGTGCCCTAGGAAGCCACTAATAATGGGTTGGAGTGGGGATGCTGATTGAAACTGCTCCCCATAACAGTCAGCATAATATGTTCTCATCTGCTTTGATAGACTCTAAATTGTATGCACAGTGTGGGTTTTGTGTTACTCAATAAAAACCTTCTAGAAAACAGTCCTCAATGGGCTGTATGTTACTAAGCCATCCTGTGTAATATGGATTATAGCATAAACTTGTTTTGGCTCCTACTGTGATTAGGCAACCTTCACAGTGTATGGAGGGAGTGTGCTCACAATAACTAATACCAACATTTCTAAGAATGGGAGTTCATCCTGCTGATTTTCATTGCAAAAAAGAATGAAGTTAGGTCAGAGCAAAACCTTAATTACCATGCTTTATTTGTTCTCTCTCATTTCTCTCCCCCAAACCTGATTTCCCCAATCGCTACATAGTATCTTAATTATAAGCAAGCTCTAAATGCAAATATTAAGGCATTTATTGTAATATACAATAAATTCTAGAGTTTACTTAAAAGTTACTATAAAGTATGATAGGTGATACTGAAAGTGATGGGACTATTCTGAATAAATGAATAAGGGATGCTTTGAATTAACAAAATGCCTAGACAGGTTATGATGGGATATGTTTATTTTGCTAGTTTAAAAAAAATTCTTGGATTTAATGATTCAGTCAAGAGATTTTCCTTCTTCTCCTGTTGCTCTTTACAAATTATGTTAAATCTCCATTTCCCACCTGTTGAGGACATCTTGGGCAGATGACATAACTATTCTGGCATTGGGATATTATCCTTTCTCAGGTTTAAATAGTTCAGTGTAATCTGAAAAATTCTGTCCTCCATGTTGTTAAAAGTCAGCCTCTCCCTAGGTCAGGCCTGACCAAATACATCCAAGATCAGTGTTGGGACAACTTTGTTCCTTTAGTGTCCCTTGCTTCAACTTCTTCTCTATTTGCTTTTCTGCTTCAGATTCTCCTGGTACAAGGAGAAGGGATATTAAGAGGGGATGACAAAATATTGCTTGCCCACTTCTGCATATAATTCTTTCTCTCTCTCTTCCTCTCTCTCTCTCTCTCTCTCTCTTTAATTCTTACCTGAGGATATGGTCTTACTGATTTTGAAAAAGAGAGAGAGAGAGAGAGAGAGAGAGAGAGAGAGAGAGAGAGAGAGAGAGAGAGAGAGAGAGAGAGAGATCAGTTGAACCTGCAACTTTTTTGGTATCTGGGACTTTGCTTCCATCAAACTAGGGCTGTATATAAATTTGATTGGCATTTCATAATCTCTGCCATGCAGTGCTCACTGGTGGAAGACTTTTATAGATTTTTAAGAAACACTGCCAACTCTCAGACTGTTGTGTCCAGACTGATGACCTTTATCCTGAAACTTAAATTCTCTCTTAACTTCTGACCAGGGGTTTTCTCTAGGATCCCCTCAAGTCAGCAAGAAGGATCTTGAAGGAAAGATCCTTTCAAAAAGGATCCAGTCCTGTTCTCTTCTGTAGTGTGTACGTGGCTTATAGGGAAACTCGTGTATTCTGTTCAACCAAACTCTGGAAATGTGTGCAATTCATACAGTTCTCCTCTCCCCTTGCTTTCAGGCAAGAATAATACATGGGTCTTCATGTTCCCCAAATTTCAAGGAACATGTGCCAAAATTTCCAAAGATCTCTTTCACTGAAGGTAGCTGTGGTCCTGCAGGGGTACTTTAGTCCTTTCAGGCTTTTATTACAAAACTAGTGACCTGGTGCATGAGTTTGTGCACATTGAAAGGAAAATAATTAAAAGGTGGGGGATGGGGTGGGACTTGATGAGATGGGCTGGACATACCCTGGAGTCAACCTCCCATGGTCTGTACCTGGCGTCTTCAGAGTGAGTGGGGTCCCTCGACCTGGCCTGCGGGGATCGGGCCAAATCCGGCTCTCCTACATCACCCAGGGGTCCCAGAATGCTAGAGGCCACTCTGCAATTGACAGGGTGTGGAACATAAATGCAAGTGTGCAGTAACCAGATTCAGGATGAACAGTGCCCCAGCAACAACATAACCCACAGCGGAAGGTGGAATTTCATGCCCCGAGAGGAATTGGGATCCCTCCTCTCTGGTTTCGGGGTGCATCACCTGAGAACCGCTGCTGCCAAGTCACTGCAGCTCCTGCATTGAGTGTCTGCCCCCTGGCGGTCAGTGAGTATGTTGGCAACTGGTTGGATGGGTGGAGGGACATAGCATATTAGCCTTTTATTATATATAGAGATCCCATAGACTGGGTGGCATATAAATGACAGATACTTATTTCTCACAGTTCTGGAGACAGGGAAATCCAAGATCAAGGTGCTGGCAGATTTGGTATCTGATGGGGGCCCACTTCTTGGGTCACAGACAGGTGTTGTTTTGCTGTGTCTTCACATGGCTGAGGGGCAAGAGAGCTCTCTGGGGTCTCTTTAATAAGGACACCAATCTCATCTATGAGGGCTCCACTCTGGTGACCCAATCATCTCCCAAAGATCCCACCTCCTAATAACATTATACTGAGGATTTAGATTTCTACATATGAATGGGGGGCATTCAGTCTATAGCAGGTGGCATTCAATCCACAGTCCACAAATTCTAGAGGCCAGATCCTTTCCTTATGATTTACCCTTAGTTGTTTTTTTGTTTGTTTGTTTGTTTGTTTGTTTTCCAGAGGGTGGCTTGCTGTTCTCTCTCACTTAGCTTGGAATTAGGGAGAAGAAATATCTTCCCGTGCATTGTAGAAAGGGAAGAAAGTGTCACAATACTCTATTTCTATTAATTCCCACTCATTATCCTTTCCTTTCTGATCAGTGTTGAATTTATCTTTCCTTAAAAAGGACATAGGTAGCCTGAGGTTGCAGAGGTGATTTTGTTCCCCTCTTAGACTATCCTGTGGGGATACTGTTTGCATGTATGATCCATGGACCTCAGCTCCAGGACCTCACCATAAAACCAGAAACTTACCATAGCATACACAATTATTATGGACTGAATATTCAGTCTATATCAGGTGGCATTCAATCCTTTCAAGTTTATATGTCGATACCCTACTCTCCAGTGTTAGGAAAGTGGAACTTTTGGGAGGTAGTTAGGATTAGATGAGGTCATAGGGTGGAGTCCTCATTACTGGGGTTAGTGTCCTTATAAGAGTCATGAGAGGCTTCTTCCTCTGCTCCTCACCAGGTGAGGGTACAAGTAAAGGTCATCAGCCTGCAAACCAGAAGAGGATTCTCACCAGAACCCAACTATGACTGCACCTTGACTTTGGACTTCCAGCTCCCAAAACTGTGAAAAAGGAATTTCTGTTGCTTATAAGCTACCCAGTCTATGGTAATTTTGCTATCGCAGCTTGAGCTGAGTAAGACAACAGCATGTTTGTAAAGCAAACCAAGCCCACCACTATTCAGCTTATTTTACATTACTTTTATAAACTCCCAGGAGAAATAAGGGTCATAGATGTCAGTTAGTTCACCCACATGATGGTTAAATTTTTTTTACATGATCCCTGTCAATAGCTCGTTCAACCTAAACATCTCCAGTCATAGTGACAATTCATTGTATTTGGGAACAGTTCTAAGTTTGTTCATTTATCAACCCAAAGTCTGCTTTGCTCTAATTTCTCCTCAACATTCCTCCTTATTCTGGTCTTTGAAGCTAAAGAGGACAATCTGATCTCTCTTTTTCACATGAGAATCTGTATCTAAAGAGAACACAGATGCTTTTCTTTCCTTCTTTGAAGACTCAACATCTCCATTGACTTTAATTGTCCCATAAAGAGAAGCTTTCACATTCTGTTACTACAGAGGTCTCTACAAGATTCATCTATCCAGGTTGAGATAGACTTTCACCAAGTAGAATGGGAGAATTTTCACCCTTATTTTTTTGGCTACTGTGCTTCTAAAATCTACCCTTTCCATTCTGAGACTCTTTTTCCCAAGTGGAATCATACTTATTTTTTTAAAATTTTTATTTACTTATTCTAATTTATTTTTAGATAGGAGGGAGGGAGAGAGAAACATTCATGTTACAGAGATACGTTGATCTGTTGCCTCCCATTCACACTCTACCAGGATTGAACCTACAACCTGGGTATGTCCTCTGATCAGGAGTCAAACTGCTGACTTTTAGTGCATGGGATGATCTCCAACCAATTGAGCCAAACTAGCCAGAATAGTGTATTTATACTTTAGAATTAAGATATGTTCCTTTATACTTTTCCTTTCCTCTTCTTCTATTTTTATTTTATTTATTTATTTTTTAAAATATATTTTTATTGATTTTTTACAGAGAGGAAGAGAGAGAGAGATAGAGAGAAACACAGATGAGAGTCATGGATCAGCTGCCTCTTGCACACCCCCTACTGGGGACGTGCCCACAACCAAGGTACATGCCCTTGACCAGAATTGAACCCGAGACCCTTCAGTCCGCAGGCCAATGCTCTATCCACTGAGCCAAACTGGTTTCGGCATCTTCTTCTATTTTTAAATATCACTTTACACATACAACTTTATTTTGGCACACATCACATCAAATGACAATTTTGTTTATTTATTTATTAATTCATTCATTCTTTTCTTATTTTACACCTATTTTCCCCACTAAATGCTAAGCTCCTTAAAACAAGGACAGCTGGGACCGGTTTGGCTCAGTGGATAAAGCGTCGGCCTGTGGACTGAAGGGTCCTGGGTTCGATTCCGGGCAAGGGCATGTACCTTGGTTGCGGGCACATCCCCAGTAGGGGGTGTGCAAGAGGCAGCTGATCGATGATTCTCTCTCATCGATGTTTCTAACTCTCTATCTCTCTCTTCCTCTCTGTGAAAAATCAATAAAATATCTTTAAAAAAAAAAAAACAAGGACAATGTCACTGGATGCTCTGAAATCTGCTACAAGCTAGAGACTTGGTAAGCAATGTTGAGTAGTGCGTAGATAAATGACTGCAGCTAAGTCTCCCTTCAGCCCGTTTAGCAGGTGTACCATGTGGTAGAATTGTGTTGAGCATGTTTCCAATTTACATTTCTGAGACCTTTTCACTTTTGCTTAGGTTTTCTCCATTACATGTATATCTATGTATTTACATGTATTTTAACCCTATGCATGTATTTAAAAACTAAGCTATGAAAAGAATATCATAATTTAAAATATCTTCAAGTTATGTAAATCTATTAATTAGGAGTAGACCTTATATTGACTCATGATGCAACAGGTCCTTGAAAACTATGAAACTTTACTCCTTTTATCCAGTCTTTTGCTCTTTCAGGTTACCCTCCTCCAGGGAGGTTTATTAGCTGCTTATATAATATTTTCTGAAATGTCTGTCATCATGAACCCAAGAATTAACAGCCAACAAGGCAAAGCAGATTTTTTTGTTTTGCTTTTGTTCTGTTTTGTTATCACGAAGTACAGTGGTGGAAGAAAGAGCTTTGCACGGTAATTCCTAAGCCCTGTGTTTTGGACAATGTGATCTATTTGTTGGTTTCTTTACTGTGTTTCTGTGTCTTTTCTTCTCTGAAGGTCAATTCAGCTTGTTCATTGTGCTAAAGTAATCATTTTGTATAAAGTGCTGCAAAATATCATGTGAGCAACTGAAGTATGTCTTCAAGCCATAGAATGGGGGAAAGGTACAGTAGAAACACTTCCTCCTATGAATTGTTTTGTTCCTTTGAACTTTTCTTTATTTCCCCTTAACTTTGTTGTGGGGGAAAATAGCAAATAAAAATAATCCTGATTCATTCCAGTCATGATTTCTATTGCACATTTTCTGAGTGCCTGAAGTCTATGGCATGTCATATTTAAAAGCCTAAGGTGTGGGAGATGACCAAAAATAACTTTCAGCTCTGGCCAGTATGGCACACTTGCTTGAGCATTGTCCCATGCACCCAGAGATCACTGGTTGATTCCTGGTCAGGGCACATGCTGAGGTTGTAGGCTCGATCCCCAGTAGGGGGCATGTAGGAGGCAGCAATTGATGTTACCCTTTCACATCAATATTTCACTCTCTGTGTCTCTTCCTCTCTCTCTAAAATCAATATTAAAAATATTTAAAATTTAAAAAAATAACATAATAGTTTGTTGGCCATTGATCACAAAATTATTATTTTTCCATTAACTGGGTCATTATTGACTGTGTGCTCTAGGGTCTTTTGTTTTTCTTCCAGACCCATCTCCCCACCCCTGGAGGAAATGCTTCCAGTTACCTAATGGATCTCCATGAAAAGCCAGGTCAGGTTACGTTGAACTTATCAGACTTGGCCGTTTAAAATTTGCCATTGCAAGTGCCTGAGAACACAAGGAGGCCAGGGATTGCCAACCTTTCAGACCTCAACCGCCGGCTGGCAACCACTTGCTTACACATTTTCAGAGCATTTGTCTAAGGGCTCTTCTTACAACCAAAGACAATTTTTCAGACCCCTTGAAGATGATATTCACCAGGAACAAAGTGTGTTTCAGTAACAGTCTGATTCCTATGTATTTGTTACCAACATTTTTAGTAATTTCCCTCTATTTCTTAGTCCCTGTGAGATCCCTAAATTCAAATTCTGCATCCTCACTGCTAACATTTAGCACATCGTTGGTGCTCAATAAATGTTTCACAGTTGGGATACTTATGTTTAACAGCTGCAACACTGACTCCAAGGACAGCTGCATTTTAATGGAGTGTGAAGTGATTTATATGTAAGCTGCTAACACTCAGAACTAAAGCACTTAGCACTTTGGGCTCCCCTGGGAGGAAAGGTGATAGATGAAGGTAAAATGGTATTATTATTTAATTCCGAAAGAGGTAAATTACACTGGCAAAATGCTATTTGATGTTGCTGGCAAACCGCTGTGGTCTAATGCTTCGTTGCTGTCAGGAAGCATGGTCCAGTGGTTGGGGCTGTGGTGGAGGAGGCAAGAGTCCTGGGTACTATTTCTGGTTAATTTGCTGACTTCCTGGGTGACCTTGGGCAACACACTTAACCTCCCCATGCCTCAGTCTCCCTCTCTAGGAATTGACAAGGGCAAAGCTTTTCAAGATTCTGCTTTGAAGGGGCATTTTAAGAGCAGAACTTGAAATGCTTCGTTTGTCAATAGAATTTTTGCAGTAATGGCTGATTTGCTTTTCTCCCAGCTGCACAGTTGGCTGTGGGAAGGCAGAGAATGTTAATATGCCCTTAGTCAGAACACACAAAGGGAGAGCTCCGAGGGGCCATGGGCTCAGGGGTCCACTTTTCAGAACTGACCCAGACCACTGCTACCCCAAATCACTGACTCAAGACTCTGCTTTCCACACTTGTCCACTTATCAGTGCACCACTCTCATCATTCTGTCCTCGTCATTTGTTGTTTGCTGCTGTTGTTGTTTTGAATAGATTTTGAACAAAAGAGGAAAGCACTTTCCTGAATCCAGGGTGGTAAAAACTGTCTGGATTGTTGATCAAATTTGTAGTAACCTGTTCATGTGCTTTGAAAAATAACAAACAAAACTCCAAACTTAATGTTTCTGCTTATTCTTAAGCTGAAGAAGAGCAGAGGACAATAGAAGTTTCTTATTTCTGTCTATTTCAGGCTGATAACCCTGTTGAAAGGGGATGGCTTTTAGCTGGAACAGTGCTTTAAATGTAAGATTTTATTGGACCATATCTTGAATTCTGACCACTTTTATTCACTCTAAGTTCTTGGAGTGGCTATTTAGACTGCTGTGTTCCTGACAAAACTAGGCAGACATATAGCAATTCATTCGCCACCAATCATATGTAAGTTCTTTAGGAAATTGGTAAATCTGAGATATGAGGTATAAAGAAGAAAAAGGGAGGATAAGAGAATATCAGTATATAAAATGTACTCAGTTTTCTTGATTAACAGGCTGAAATGTTTCAATGAAATTCTTTACTGATGACTTCTTTTTTAAAATATACTTTTTATTGATTTCAGAGAGGAAGGGAGAGGGAGAGAGATAGAAACATCAATGATGATAAAGAATCATTGATCAGCTGCCTCCTGTATGCCCCACACTGGGGATTGTGTCTGCAACTGTGCATGTGCCCTTAACCGGAATTGAACCTGGGACCTTTCAGTATGCTCTACCCACTGAGCCAAACCAGATAAGGCTCCTGATGACTTCTTATCATTTATCAAAATATACAAGGTTTTTCTTGGGGTGTATGGAGAATGTCACTCAGACATTTCACCATCATTAGAAAGACAATGATTAGTAACTACTTAAATACTGCAATGACTCCTGTACAGGGCAATTGAAATGATATTGAAGGATATTGGGGAAAATAGTAGTGATCTTACAGGAAAAAATGAGATTATATGGGAAACATAAATTTAGTCAGCTACTCTTTTGAGTCTATGAGTTATGGCTACTGGGTTACCATTATATATATATTTTACTGATGGTATTTATAAGTTATATTATTATTTATTGCACTTTCTGATTTCTGGTTTTAAAAAGCATCTTATTTCAAATTTTTTCTTATATTATGAGACTATATGCTAAAGTTTATGAGATTTTTAAATATGTATACTCTATGGAAAACAAAAAATTGATTAATCACTTATGCCCAATTTTAATAAAAATTCATGATGCATTGAAAATAACTTTTAATCATAAAAAACTAATATTGATAATAACCTTCCCAAAGGAAAAATAAGTTTGATATTATGAGTCTAAAACTTTGATTATAGCACAAAGGTGTCTGAAATTATAATCATTGTTCTTATAAGGATTTTTGTAAATTTTGGTGTCTTAGGAATATAGCTTTCAGATTTTGGCAGAAGAGACAATATGTAGTAAGTGCTAACAAATCTTCATCTGAAAAACTATGTGTACATACAATACTTAACACAGGATAGTGAGAAACATAAAGATTGTATAAGAAATGATATATAGGTAAGGGGCGACATACTAATGATAATTAGGAAATTTCAGTGTTGATTTCACTATGTTGATTATGAAATATTTAATGAGACTCGTGCATTAGTTAAGTTGGTAAAGGTGGGTGTTAACTCGTGAAAAATATATGAAAGAGAGCAATAGTAAAAAAATGAATTTCATAAAATTAAGGCATTAAGTCAGATTTATCTAATATGTAGTGGGCCTCAAATCTAGTGACTCAGATAAATCAGACAAAATTAATTACTTTATTTGCTTGGCTTATGAGGGTAAAATCAGTAAAATCCTGACAACCAGCTTTTATGAACAACCTTCTGAGGTACATATTATTAACCACAAAGTAAGGTTAAAAAACTTGACTGAGATCACACAGCCAGTGAGTGGTGGAGTTGAGATAGCCCCACCTGAGGCCGCAGTCTGCACTCCTGTCCTCTGCACCATATTTCTTTTCTCTCCAGGTTTTTGAATGTTGTAGAAATGGTGGGACTGGTGTGGCAGTGCACTAGCTGCATAGTCATGCTACAACGGATTGCCTTGGGGAGATGCTGACTCAGCTATTTCTCTCTACCCATAATACACCTAGATCCAAATATACACACACGCACATACATTATCAGTTTTAAAGTAATTATCCAGTATGACAGTACTGTCTCAGAATTTTAAAGACCTGGAGATAATTTTTAAAAAAAGTTCACATTAATGTCTTTATGTCAAGTACCCTAAGGGTCTGAGATATTTATTACCCTCCTTATGTGCTAGAGAGATAGGCTTCCATAGTTTTATGAATGCTAGGAAAAAAAGATGTGAGATTCCTGGGTCAAAGACAAAGGACTTGATTCTTACAGTAAAACAGGGAGTAAGCTTATGTCTGCTTATGTCTGGGGTTCTCTGCCTCAACCCCAGATTGGATGGGAGTCACATGGAGATGGATCCAGGCAGTGCTGTGCATGCAGTGTACTTGTGTCACAGCTGAGAAACGCCAGTCTTTAAAGGGGTTTCCAGCAAACCTGCCCAACCTTGCAGAGAGGGTGATCCCACTATGTTTTATTATCTTTATTATAGTGGGCAGCAAACAAATCTGCTCTCTTCCCAGGAAGGTGACACTATTTCTATCTATAACTCATGAAAAGAATTTCTTGAAAATACATGCTTGAAAACAGAGTCTGGAATAAAAATTATCTCTAACTCTGTTCACAAGGCATGCATATATGCATATATATACAAATATATATAAATATATGTATATTTGTATATTATTTCCTATAATCCATGCTACCTTTTTTGACACAAATTCTATGAATTAATAAGGCAAATCTTATATTTTATTTTATAGAATTTTCTACTTATAAAATAAATCTGTTGGCTAAATAAGACTCATATAGTTTCTATAACCTGAAAATAATGCTGGAGATGAAATATATATTGGAGTTTTGAGAAAAACTCCAAATAGACAAATTGAGGTTTAAAGAAAACAATTCTTATTTTAAAAGGGCTAATATAAAATGATTTTTCTTTTATATTGTATTTATTCTTTTTTAAAATTTCTTTATTGATTAAGGTATTGCATATGTGTCCTTATTCCCCCGTGACCCCCACCCCCCGTTCATGCCTCACCCCCCTGTTGTCTGTGTCCATTGGTTACACTTATATGCATGCACACAAGCCCTTTAGTTGGTCTCACATCCTTACCCCCACCCTTCCCTACCTTCCCTCTGAGGTTTGACTGTGTGACTGATGCTTCTGTCTCTGGGTTTGTTTTTGTTCATCAGTTTATGTTGTTATTATATTCCATAAATGAGTGAGATCATGTGATATTTAACTTTCTCTGACTGGCTTATTTTGCTTAGCATAATGCTCTCCAGTTCCATCCATGCTGCTGCAAATGGTAGGAGTTCCTTCTTTTTTACAGCAGCATAGTATTCCATTATGTAGATGTAACACAGTTTTTTAATCTACTCATTTGCTGATGGGCACTTAGGTTGTTTCCAAATCTTAGCTATTGTAAACAGTGCTGCTATAAACATGGGGGTGCATATATCCTTTCTGATTGGTGTTTCTGGTTTCTTGGGAAATATTCCTAGAAGTAGGATCCCTGGGTCAAATAGCAGTTCCATTTTTAGTTTTTAGAAGAAACTCCATACTGTTCTCCATGTGGCTGCATCAGTTTGCATTCCCACCAGCAGTGCACGAGGGTTCCTTTTTCTCCACATCCTCACCAGCATTTGTCATTTGTTGATTTGTTGATGATAGCCATTATGACAGGTGTGAGATGGTACCTCATTGTCATTTTGATTTGCATCTCTCAGATGAATATTGATTCCAAGCATGTTTTCATATGTCTCTTGGCTTTCCTTATGTCCTGTTTTGAAAAGTATCCATGCAGGTCCATTGCTCATATTTTTATTAGGTTTTTATCTTCCTTTTGTTAAGTTGTGTGAGTTCTATGTAATATACTGTATTCATAGATTGGTAGGATCAACATCATTAAAATGTCCATACTACCCAAAGCAATCTATAGTTTCAATGCACTCCCCATTAAAATATCAATGGCATATTTCACAGACCTAGAAGGAACTCTCCAAAAATTCTCTGGAATAAATAAAAGATCCAGATTAGCTGCATAATGGTGAGAAAGAAGAACAAAGTAGGAGAGATCTCAATAGCCAATATCAAGCTGTTATTACAAAGCCACAAAACTGCCTGGTACTGGCACAAGAACAGACATATAAACCAATGGAATAGAATAGAGAACCCAAAAATGGACCTAAATCACTAATTAATATTTGACAAAGGAGGCAAGAACATACAATGGAGTTAAGACAGTCTCTTCAATAAATGGTATTGAAAAAAATTAGACAGATACATGCAAAAAAAAAAAAATGAAATAGACCACCAGCTTACACCATACACAAAAATAGACTTAAAATGGATAAAGATCTTAAATGTAAGATGGGAAATCATTAAAATCTTAGAGGATTCCACAGGCAGAAAAATCTGACATATGCTGAAACAATATCTTCACCAATACAACTCCTAGGGCAATGGAAACTAAGGAGAAAATAAACAAATGGGACTACATCTAAATAAAAAGCTTCTGCACAGCACAAGAAACCATCAACAAAACAACAATAAAGCCCATATATTTGCCAATGTTATCTCTGATAAGGGTTTAATCTCCAACACTCATTGCCCTCATTTTTTGCTTATTATTATTATTTTTTTTTTACCAGCTACTGTACCAGGAGTATAGTATAAGTATAAGGGTATGTGTTGGTGATCACTGGAAAGTGAAAAAAGGAATAAAAATAGAGATAATATACTTTCTAAATTATACTATAGATCAATATAAAAAGTGATCTGAATGAATACCCTATGGAAGACTACAACTATGTGAAGCAATGTAAACCTGTGCTAGAATATCATTATATGCATAATGTATTACCTTCTAGGTTTCCAAATTATGGCACTTGTAAGTGTGCTCAATTTGGGACCAAGGCATCTTTTATTAATTGGAATAATTTAAATTCTAAAGAATGAGGTCTACTCCAGGGATTCAAAGTTATTTGCTTATTATAATTAGGCTCTCTTATTTAGATAGGAGAGGTTATATTTTATCCCACTTTGGTGAACAAAATTAAATCACAGGAAGTTGGTTGTTTGTTTAGTGTTAATGAGCAAAGAAGAGACTTGATTTGGTGCCATTATGTAGGAGGGGTGAGGATTAGGGGCAGAGCAGCTCACATTTAAAAAAAAAAAAAAAAAATTTCAGTTTCTACAGGAAATAATAATCATAAAAAAGAGAGCCAGGAAGCAAGCGGAAGTTCCTGGCAGCCTGAAGTAATCTAGGCTCAAGCAGCCAAAGGGCAATTAGTAGTACTGAGCATTAGCACATACTCTTTGAATTTGTGGCTATTTCAAAACCAAATAAGATCATTGTTTTTCATTTTAGGGAGCCCATCTATCGTTATTGATAACTAACACAATCTGAAAAATGGCCGAAATTGTATAACATCCAGAATATGTTTGTGGTAAATTCAGGAAGATTTGACCTATCAATTGACAAGGTTATCCTGAATGCATAAGACTCTTCAATCCACAGCGTCTTTGTAGCAGTTGACAAGCTGTTCTTGTTCAGTGCAACGTTTAAACCTTGTCCTTTAGCAAAGTGAAATGAGAGGAATGTTCTCATCAAAAGTCAAAATCTAAAAAGCAAAATTTGATCTGTTAAGTGTTCAAGTGTATTCAAGGTGAAAAACAAAGCTGGTAAGACACTTAGATCTTTTTTTTTTTTTTTTTTTTTTTTTTTTAATACACTCTTGTCTTCCTGGCAGATGCAAAGCCTGTCAGAGGCAGGACTCCTTCTCATCCACGTTTCTTAATTCTCTGTTCGCCTACAAATAAGCTCTGAACTAATAACATCAAGGTCACGTTAACAAATGTATACAGGTTTCTTATCACTGTGTGGTTATTAGTTTGGGATATATGTGAATGACTAGCTCTTCAAACCTTGTCTGCTTCTCACCAGCATTTAGCTCATAGACACATCACAGAATAAAGAGAAATTCAGTACTAAAGATCAATACGGACACAATTTAATTTGATGCTTAAGCAATTACATTTATTATTAATTATTATTTATCTGGCATTTATCATACCCGTGCCTGTCACAACAGTCATGGTAAAGAAGATGCTAAAATAATAAATACTTCTGGTAGACATTTCAGGTGAATCCTAATAGAAGCTTGTCATAAAAAATTTTGGCTAAATATTGCCTTTACATGGGGTGAGGTAGGACTGGCTAAATTTTAATCTCAGATAAAGGATGATTTTTTTTTTTTAAAAAAAATATGTTTGTTCTAAATATCAGATAAGACATATGGGAGGAAAAGGTAATAATAAGTTGTCTAAAATTCAAATGAACTAGGGTCATTTTTTTCTAACTCTGGCAACCGTAGAGTGAGGGAAAGCTGGTGTTTGAAGAGAGGAATATGTCTATTGAAGTCTAAAAAAGAAAAGCTGAGAACACACGTGTTAAGGCAGCAGGCTCCGGTGAGGTTTTCTCTATATTTGTCCCTAGTTTACCAAACAGGTGAAAGACATTTATTAAGGCAAAAACGCCTGTCCTCATCATGGTCCCAGGTAATTTTTTAAAAGTATTTTCTTCTCCCTAGAGCTAAGGAAAAACAACAACCCACAAATGCATTTCCACGCTTGGAGATTGATTTAGTAGTTTCCCCTGAGTATTGTGCAGCCACTAGATGGCAGTAGCAGCCCATCATACCCCACCCCCTCCCTGGCATCCTGGAACCAATCTTCTGTACCTTGTTCTCTTTCTCTTCGCAGGTTTCAACTTGTCGTTTTTCGTCTCCCTTTTTGTTTTCTATTTTTACCTTTATTCAAATTTCAGGGAAACCAGCTGGTCAAAAGATGCCGCACACGTTTGCTACAGGGGCGCTGTGACTGTAAAGCATAAGGAATTGTCTAGGCTGCAGGGCTGACTGTCAGGCGGGAGGGCAGAGGGATGGCGCGCTGAAAGCTGGGGCTGGGCTGCTGAGGATGGGCCTTTGGTTATGCTTTGCTCTGCCCTGGCCCATCCTGCAGGTGGGAATCCCTCTGGGTGCTGGCAAAGACAGCCAGGCAGGAGGAGGTGGGCACAGGGACTCACGGGAGACTTCCCGAAGGAGGGAGCTGTAATTTAGGGGCCATGACGTGTTCTGTTCCAGGACATGAGTTTCTGTTACAGAGACATAGTCACTGAACTGCAAAACCGCACACGCGGGGATGTAAGGAAGTGATCCTGAGTTGGTAGAGTGAGAGCTTCAAGATTTTTAAAGGTGCAGGAAAGGAGAAACGTTTCCACTTTGTTAAAGACAGAGTCCCCTAAAATCATTGCTCCTAGATAAGGGAGAGGTGGAGAATACTGTGAAGGAAACCAGCTAAATGGCTTTGAGCTCATTCTCGTCCTTTCTAAGAGCACAGTGTCCGCGAGGGAGTCACTCCTCACGCAGGTGCTCTTTTCCCTCATACATCTCTGCCCCTTCTCCTGTGCCTGTCCCTGGCGACCCAGCCACCCAGCCACCCAGCCATGGGGGACCCAGGAGGATCAGTGTGAGGTGTCTGTGCGCAAGAGTTTGCTATTGCCATTGATCAATACCCCTCTCGGAATCCACATCACTTCTTTGCAGGGATGTAGCTTCTTTCATTTGAGTATTTCCTAGCAGGGTAAGTATGAGCATAGTTTGGGTCCTATTTGCACCATTTCATTGTTCTTCGTGGTAGCCAACCTAAAACTAGGTATGATATATAAGTATTTTTTTATAAGTATTTTTTTAGCTAGACATTTTCCTTCATCCTTCTCTGATGGAGTGGAGAAAATCAAGTACAGCACTCCTCTAACATATTAGATATAATACGGTAGTATATCTCCATCCTTTTTGGGCCTGGAAAGAGTAATGCCTGCCAAGATTGTCTTCTCTAAGCACAATGGACTCTGCCTTTGCCACCACAGGTAACCAGTTGCTTAGCAGTGAGTGGGACAGGGACTGAGAAAAGGGGAGCTCCTTGTACATACCCCTGTAACAACTTCCCATTCGCTTTAAATGTGTCCTCAGCTCTTTCTGGAGAAGGACGGAGCCTTCAGGGCTGTCTATCATGAGAATATTCAACTCCAATATCCTGGATGGCTCCTGGCTCTAGGAACATGTCAGTCTCTTGGCTCTTCTTGCCCTGGAACATTTGAGAGCGAGAGAGAGAGAGAGGGGAGAAGAGAGAGAGAGAGAGAGAGAGAGAGAGAGAGAGAGAGAGAGAGAGAGAGAGAATTCTATAAGTCAAATTCCATTTCATAATTACTATAGATGATTTGTTTTATTCTGCACTGGTGATTAGAAGTGCATGGTTTTCCTTAAAAGAGTCTATAAAGCCATATACGTATCAGAATCCAAGTAAGCCCTTTTCATTGATGGGTGTATAATTTGTAAGGTGACCAGATGTCCCGCTTTTGGTGGGATAGTCCCGATATTTTACAATTTGTCCCGTGTCCCGCGGCGTTTTAAAAAAGTCCCAATTTTTGGAAAGAGTAATTTGGGAGGTTCATTCATTCATTTATATTTTATTCGTTTGTTTGACAAGTATCTATGGCACATCTTTTATGTACTAGGCCTGTGCTAAGAGTTGGGGAAACAAAACAAAACAAACAGATCAAAATGGATGTTGCTGCAGCTTTCATGGGACGTAAAGCCCAGGAGATGGTTTACTTTAATGGGAGTTGTGCATGCACTTAGTGATTTGAAAGTCAAAGGCAGTGTAATGTTCTGGAAAGAGTGAAACAAGCCAACATAATGATACCCCTATTAAGTGCCGTCATCCCATTTCTCACCTTTCTATTTTGTCTTTCTTATGTCACGAATGCATACACATGTTGTTTAACATGTTTATCACTTTAGACAATTGTTTATAAAGTTTATCTGGTAGGAAGATGTCAGTATTATCTCCTAAGTAAAACCCTATCCATATACTTATTCAACAACAGCATTTATTGAAAAATTCTTTAGAGCCGGCTGTGTTCTAGCTAGAGTGGATAGAGTAGTAAATGAGATGTGCAACATTCTTGGAGATCACAGTTAATCCTTGAACAACTCAGGTTTGAGCTGCATAAGGTCTTTTTTAATTTTTATTGATTTTAAAGAGAAAGGGAGAGGAACATCAATGATTAGAGAGAATCATTAATTGGCTGCCTCCTGATTGCCCCCTGCTGGGGATTGAGCCCACCACCCTGGCAAGTGCCCTGATCAGGAATTGAACTGACCTACTGGTTCATAGGTTGCAGTTCAACCACTGAGCCACACTGGCTAGGCTGCACAGGATTTTTTTATAGGTGAATATTTTTCAATAAATACTACAAATATATTTTATCTTCTCTAGGATGCTCTTCATAACATTTTTTTTCCCTCTAGCTTACTTTATTGTAAAAGTGCAGTGTTAATTGACTGTTTATGTTATTTGTAAAGTTGCTGATCAACAGGAGGCCCCTGGTAGTTAAGTTTTGGGGGAAGTCAAAGTTTTATGTAGATTTTTGATTGTGTGGAAGTTGGTATGTCTCTAGCCCCCATGATGTTTAAAGATCAACTGCATATTGGCGGGGGTTGGGGGGGTGGGGGAGAAGGGGGCAGGAGGAGAGAGGGAGTGGCTGTGGAGAGGCCAATAGGGGGAAAAGGAGATACATGTAATACTTTAATCAATAATAATAGTAATAAAAGATCAACTGCATATTTGAGTGGATGAAGCAAATATAAATTAGAACTATAAATTTTACTGTTGCCATTAATGAGAAATAATTAATTAATTAACCCTTTGTATGTGGGTACAGGATTCCTATATCTATATTCCACGAGCCCTGAGGCCTGATCTGCAGTATCTGGAGTGTTAGCGGGCAGAGTAGATGGAGGCAGCAGTTTCCACCCACGCACAGGTCTCCCAAGATAAGAGCAAGATGATGGGTCTCAGGCCCAAGACAAAATTTGTCTCCCCCATTCCTCCCACCCCATTTCCTAATAAATGCAATGTCAAAATAGAAGACAGAAATGATTTAAATATACTTATTCCCACTCCCTTCTCTAAAGTGTTGAAAAATAATGTTAAAGTTTTTTGAAATATTTTGTTTAAGAATTATTATTATTTTGACATTCAAAAAAGATTTGATAGGCTATCAGGTACCTATCATTTACTACTATTGAGTCTTTTGTCCCTCTGTATCTCTCTTTTTCTCTTTCCCCCCTCCCCTTTTCTCCCTCCCTCTCATTACCTATCTATAGATTCTGGAAGTTGATCACTAAGAATATTAAAAAACACACACACAAAAAAAAAAACCCACACATTCTTCTTCTGGGATCCAGAGAAGCCACCACACATCATATATTCTATCTTGCTTAGCTACAGGTGGTAAAGAAAAGTTCTCACAAGAATCTTCTCTTAAACTTTCCTTTCAAAATTCAGCTAAAAGGCTGATGGATAGTATTTTTTCTGACAAAGCACAGTGGGACTGCAGCTTTTACATCTTTCTGACATCATATGGATTTCAGTTTTCTCTCAGGCCAAGACTTCAGCAACTTTGCTCCCATTTCATCTCAAAACTTGAGCTTGCAAATTCAAAGCAGCTAAATATAACTGTAAATGTAGGTGGAACTTTTACCCCTTAACAGAAAATGCTTTTCATTAGATTTCTCTTCATTGCTGCCAAGATGAGAAGATTGATGCACTGCAGTTTGAGGTTTCTGCATTTTGTTGCAAATGTAGGAGCAAGAGGTTGATTGGTAGGCATAAACATGTAACAATGGTAACAGCTGCGTTAAAAAAGCATAAAAGGGAATGAAACTATTTAAAGTAAACAGTAGTTACATTTATGACATACATACTGCCTGGATATTTTTAATTTTCCTTGTGTTGGTTAAAAATGAAACAGTCATTCATAGCAGTAAAATAACTACATTCCAAATTCAAGGGTTTATGCCTCAGAAATATGAGCCATCTTAAGACCTTTTAAAAAAATGTCTTTCTTTATTGCATTAAATATTACTATATTTATTTGAATTTTTAAATTACAGCAAGTTTACAGCAAATTGTAAACTATTCCTTAGTTTTGACTTTCATAAGGTAGATACCAATGAAAAAATCATCATTGAGTATTTACTTTGTTTTAATTATCTACTTTTTATTTTTATCAGTCAATAATGTCATGAGGCATGTAATAGCTGACATCTGAAATAAATTTTTAATTTTTCGAAAGTCCTCAAACTTTTAAAGATGGATCTTTGAGTGATATGGAATTCCTGTTTGCAGGGACAATTGATTTTCAATAGTCTGATATGTCACAAAAATTTCTCTAACTTTGCGATGATGCTCCAACTAACTGAGCCACACCTGCCAGGTTTGGCATTTCTTTAACATCTTTTTAAAATGAATGTTTTCTGGTCATATATATATTTTTTAATAAAACTAGAGGCCCAGTGCACAAAATTCACGCATGGGAGGGGGTTCCGCTCAGCCCAGCCTGCATCCTCTCCAATCTGGAACTCCTTGGGTGATGTCTGACTGCCAGTTTAGGCCCAATCCCCAAGGGGATTCATTCATCCCTATTACAATCCAGGACCACTGGTTCCTAACTGCTCACCTTGCCTGCCTGCCTGATTGTGCCTTCTGTTAGCCTGATCACCATCAACTGCCCCCACCCCTCTCCTGCCAGCCTAGTTGCCCCTAACTGCCCCCCTGCCAGTCTGGTCTCCCCATGCAGCCTGCTGCTCAGTCATTTGGTTGTCTCTCACTAACCTCCCTGCCTGTCTAGTTGCCCCACACAGACTTGTTTGGTCATCCCTTTGGTTGTGATGGTCACTCAGGCTTTTATTATTATAGATAAGAGATTGTGAAAACAAGAATGGATGTTAGAGAACACATGATTCAGCCATCATTATTATGGTGCCATTCTTATGGACTAGAGAATTTGAGGGACTTTTCCAGTCTTTAGGGACTCAAAGAGAGTAAGAGAAAGAGCCAGAACCAGAACCCCAATAATCCCAAGTTTCAGTGAACAGTGATTTTTTAATTAAAAAATAAAAACAAAACAAAAACACACACACACACAAAACAAACAAACAAAATACACACACACACACACAAACAACCAACAACAACAACAAAAAAAACTCTTCACAGTTTTTAATATATTTCTTCTTCCTAAAATTTTACTAACACATATGCATTTGTGGCCATTAGATTTAGAAAAAGAAAAAAAAAAAAAGAAAAAAAAGAAGAAGAAGAACCAGATAAGAGATTTTAGGTCTTAATTATCCTATTCATTTCTCATCCTCTCCTTGGAAGACAAGTTGGATTATTGTTTCTGTATTACTGGCAAGGAAATTGAGGTACAAAGAAAAGAGGTAAGAAGAACAATTAGACCCTTCAGCTTCTGATTGGAAAAATGGTTTTATTTCAAGGTTCTTTCATAAATCTATTGTTTGTGGATCAGAATATATTTCCTCACAAAAAAAAAAAAAATCAAGTTATATATAATGGCTGAGTTTCTAAAAGAAAACATCCAGAACTCCTATTTAATACTAGAGGTGAGGTGTACAAATTTCTGCTCAGGTGGAGTCCAGCCAGCCCGCCCCAATGGGAGCCCATCAAGACCAGGCCAGTGGCAGGGAGGGGATGCAGAAGGTTGGCCACGAGCCCCAACCCTGATGGGGCCAGGCCAGCCAGGGGGGCTGGGGGAGGTTGCTGACCCTGTCCCTGATGGTGGAGGCCAATTGGGGGTGAGGCTGGCCAGGGAGAGGGGACATGGGCAATTGAGGGGCGATCAGAGCTCCAATTGGGCTAATTGGCCCAAGTTCTGGTTATCTGGTTGTTTCATTTTTCTAGTCACTTGGTTTTTATATATATAGATGCCTTTTATACAAAATGTAGCTCTGAATGAAGATCAATGTGAATGTGTACCTGGAGTCTTTATTGAAACTTCCCCTGAAAAAATGAAATTTCGTCATGGGGTATTGGGATACACGGAAAATTGTTTACAGGGCTAAAATGAGAAACATTGCCATTCATATAATACTTGGCATATATTAGGGTATGTTTGTTTTTTACTCCCAACCATTCATTTTCACATAATTTCCCTAAACATTTGTTAGGGAATATTAGATTTTGGCCTTTAGTGTGTATATGTGCATATATATATATATATATATATATATATATATATATATATTATCTTGGTTTGGCTTTGCCTCCAACACATTCAGAGCCACTGAGGGGAAAAAATGGGTGCTTCAGGTTGGGATAAGTAGAAAGAGATTGTGCCACCTGTGTCTTAAAGTCTCAGGCAAGGTTTTACCTAGAATTTGAAAGTGTTATAGCTTATACATCTTGATAGGATCGCTTTTAAAAATTGAATTTATTAAAATAAAATTAGGTTAAAAAATAAATATGTATTTAAGAGGAGAACAGAAATAAACCAAAGAAAAGATTTTCAAAAGCTGAGAAATGTCACAAACATCACAGAATAATAATAATTTTAAAATCCCATTTTTGATTATTTAACTCTCTGTCACAACTTTACGATGCTCCTTTTAAAATATTTTGGTTGCATTCTCTTTGGCAATTTAGATGACAATGATTTTATAATATTACTTCTATAAGCATAGAAGACTAATCTATCATGATTGATTAAAAGTTTTTACTGATGTCAGGGGAACATAACATGATATTATATAAAAACTAGAGGCCCAGTGCATGAAATTCATTCATGGGGGTGTGTGTCCCTCAGCTCAGCCTGCACCTCTCCAATCTGAGAACCCTCAATTGGGCCTAAACAGGCTGTCGAACATCACTTTCACAACCCAGGACTGCTGGCTCCCAACTCTCACCTGCCTGCCTTCCTGATTGCCCCGAATTGATTCTGCCTGCCAGTCTGATCACCGCCTAACCACTCCCCTGCCAGCCTGATTGATGCCTAATTGCTTACATTCCAGCCTGATTGCCCCTAACTGCTCTCCCCTGAAGGCCTGGGTCCCCCCCCCACCCCCCCAACTATTCTATCCTGCAGGCCTGGGTTTCCCCCCGCTCCCCAATTTCCTTCCCTTGCAGGCCTGGTCCCTTCCAACTGCCCTCCCCTGCTGGCCATCTTGTGGTGGCCATCTTGTGTCCACATGGGGCAGCCATCTTTGACCACATGGGGGCATCCATCTTGTGTGTTGGAGTGATATTCAATGTGCATATTACTCTTTTATTAGATAGGATGTGCTTGCAGCTTATAAGATTGTCACCAGTCTATGAGCTCAAACACAGGAATACATACATTGTATGTAATGTGATTCCTATTAAAATATGTTATACATTTTATTATCATATGAGGTTTGCAATATGTTTCTGACAAGATGGAACTTCCATTTTGACTAGTTATTAATAAGAACTAAATCTTCTGCTTATAATTTTATATCTCTGATTATTGGAAGAATTTTTCCACGGATTGACTGCTGTCACATTACTTTTCAAATCTTTCTTTCATACAAATCATTTACTTTTGGTGGAGGGCATCATTTACATTTAGTGGAATATATTTGCATAGCAGCAGTCTGTCAAGGTGCCAGGGAATCAGGACAGGAGGTAATAGGGGTAATCCTTATAAACTTTCCCACACTGAGATAGCTGGCAAGAATTTACCAAGAATGGAAATGAAGCCCTGGCCAGAGTAGCTCAGTTGGTTGAGTGTCTTCCTGTGCACTCAAAGGTCACTGGTTTGAGCCCCGTCATGGAGCATACCCAGGCTGCGGGTGTGATCCCTGGTCCGGGGTGTGTGGGAGGCAACCAATAAATTATTTTCTCTCCCTCCTTCTCCTTTCCTCTCTTTTTAAAATCAATAAAATCATACTTAAAAAAGAATGTAAATGAATATGAAACAAACAAAAAAAATGTGTACTACACCAAGTACACCAAAAATACACCCAAGGAAACTTCCCTTTCACTGGATTTCCAGAATAGCCATGGCTATGCCAAATCATCCAGTAGGAAGGAATATGTAATGGAGTAATTCAGAGTGAAAAGAAATAGCTGTTTTAACTAACTAGAGTTAAAATATGTTAGTTTTGTATTAGTATATGTATATTATTAACATCTGACCATGTGATCACACTGTTAGTGATCTGTTCAAGTTAAGGGTCTTGAAGCTTTAGTAACTTTTTGGAAAATCCACTCTGGATTCAACATATTTTCTATTCTTTTTGTCCCTTTTCTGCAGACCCTAATCCCATGGCCTCTAAAAGATGGCCTGCCTGAAGTTTATAAATGGGGGTTTCAGTTCTCATTAATACCTAATCAAAACGTAAGTTCCACTCAGTCAGGAATATATTTAAATTTCTTTACCCATGCTAAGAGGGGAATTATATATGCTTTTTTGTAGATTTAACATAGACATTCTTTATTGTAGATTAAACATGGACTGTTAAAGCATGTTCAACAAAGTACATTTAGCACTTTTATTTTTAAAGACAGGTGTGTGTTTTTTTTAAGCAAAGTTTTAGGTACACAACAAATTTGAACTGATGATACAGAGTTTTTCTGGGTATCACCTGCTCCGCACATGCGCAAGTTTCAGTTGCTTTTAAAGAATTAGAAAATTTTAGCCCTAAGTGGTTAAGAAAATACAAGACAAATTGTTTTCTCATTTTGACATTTGATTTATTTTTTCTTTCTCCCACCTTCTCTCTCTGCCTTCTTTCCCTCTTTTCTTCCTCTTTTTTCCCCTCTTTCATTTATTTTCTCTTACTTATTTTTAAGTTTAAGGACCTCAGAAATATAGAATTTGCTTAATCAAAATTATTATCTCATTATGTACTATTATCTTTCTTGTAGGCATTGTCTTCTTTTTAAGTATTTTTCTTGATTTTTAAATGATACCACATAATGAACACTCAAATGAAAACTAAAACAATCAATTCTGTGTTCCTCCACTTTTCCTCAATTTCTCCTGAATCAACTCTATCCACAATGTTGCGTTAATCATTCTCTTGAACATATTTATATGCCTGAAGAATATATTGTTACTTTTTCTTACCTTTGAACTTCCTAAAAAGACTGTCATATTATTGTAATCTTCTGGGAGTATTTTTTCTTTCAATTTTATATTACTAAACTTACACACCATGCTACAATAGTTAATTGTGTTAGATTGCTGCAATGTAGCCATTAATCTATCCCTTCATAGGAATTTATATTTTTCTAGATATTAGTAATTGCAGTTAGTGTTACAGGAAATATTCTTCCTGTTGTCCCCTGATGCTCATATGTAAGATATTCTTGAGTATTTTCCCAGAAGTGAAATTATGAAGTTATAATTTGTCATTGTTTTAGCTTGAAAAGATGATCTCACCTTGTTCTTAAGACATCTTGCAAATATCATATCATAGCATGTCTGCAATGTATAAAGAGATCCTCTTAATCTATTTGCCCTTCAACACACAATGTTGCTACAATTTATTTTAGCCAATTGAATAGGGGGGGAAATGTATCTCATTGGGTTCTTGATTTGATTTATACTTTCCTAGTTGCAAGTGAGACTATATTTTCATATATTTATTGGCTAAATGGACTCATGTTTTTATGAGATTTGTAGGAGTTCTTTTCATGTTCTTGGCACTAATTCTTTGTCAGTTATATGTCCTCTGAGTATGGTTTGCGTTTTTATTTTCCTTTTTAAAATATATCTTATAATTAATGGAATTTGGTAATTATTGTACACATAATTTTTAAATTTTGCTTCTGGTTAGTGACTTTTGTGTCTTCTAAATAAAATTTTCTTACATCAAAGTCAGTAAAAATACATTTATTTAAAATTGTTTGTTTTGTTTTTTAATTTAATTTAATTTAGACACTGGTTAACAAAATTATACATGTTTTAAATGTACAATTCTACAACAAATCATCTATACACTCTGTTGTGAGTTCACCACCCAAATCAAGTCTCCATTCATCACCATCAATATCCCCTATTCCAGTGTTTTTCAACCTCTTTTGGGCAAAGGCACACTTGTTTCATGAAAAAAATCACGAGGCACACCACCATTAGAAAATGTTAAAAAATTTAACTCTGTGCCTATATTGACTATATATAAAGTAATTCTCTTGAATAGGAATCAAATAAACACAAAGAAAGTATTTTATAATTACTTTATTATGAAATATTAAGTAAACAAAATAGTGAAAAATTATAAAATTCTTGTCTTGTCTGCACCTACGGCACACCAGGCAACATCTAGTGTGCCGCGGAACAGCGGTTGAAAAACGCTGCCCTATTCCCTCCTTCACCTCTCCCACCCCCACTACCCCTAGTAATCACAACACTATTATCTATGTCCATAAGTTCTCTTCCTTCCTTCCTTCCTTCCTTCCTTCCTTCCTTCCTTCCTTCCTTCCTTCCTTCCTTCCTTCCTTCCTTCCTTCTTTCCTTCCTTCCTTCTTTCCTTCCTTTCTTTCTCAACTTGGCATTTTTTGTTGCTGGAGCAATATAGGCTTTTAATTTCATCTCACTGCTATACAGAAAACAATATTTCCCAGTTCTATTTATTGACTCCCTTTCCCCCTGACCTTTCCAGTGACTTACATGACTTTACGCTTCCATAAATATGGGGTTGCCTTTTAAGCTCTCTAACTTTTCTTCTACTGATATTCCTGCACCAAACTACGCTGTCTTTATTGTTATGGATATTATTACAGATTATAACAATTTGCAACATTATAAGTGCAATTGATATCTATTGATATCTGCTAAGTTAAGTATATTTGACATTTTCTTTCTGCAGCATGTGGTTGTGTGTGCTTTCTACTCACAGCTTCACTAACATGGCTATTTCTTATATCTGTGTATTAATGTATTTGTAGTACCACTAAACTGAGAATTTAACAGAATCCTCATGAACTATATGGGTAAGTCAGTTGATGTCTCCTATATAGTCTTTTAAAACACGTGGTCTACTTACTTATCAACTTAGATGATAGGTTTTCAAGCTCCAACATGCATTAAAATCACCTGGTGGCTTGTTCAGGTAAAGATTGATGACCCCAAACAGACTTTCTGGTTTGGTAGACTTGGAGTGAAGCCCAAGAATTTGGATTTCTATCACATTTTCTGGTGACATGAATGCTGTTGGTCTGGGGCCCCCTACACTGAGAACAACTACCTTAAACTAACTTTGCTTACAGGGTCCTTATGAATCTGTTTTATTTATGTCCTTTTTGACCACTGCTTCTGTGTCAGTGAGGTGTATCAGATTCTGTTTCTTGGGGAAGATCAAGAGTTACTTGAACATTACCCCCCTAGGGATATAATTTAAATAACATTTAAAATAATAAGCGATTTATTGACCTTGCAGTGAAATGGTATGTAACACTCCATTGTTACTGCAAAAGCTTGGGCTTTTACCCTCTAACCTACGGGTGTCGAACTCAATCAGAGAAGGGGCCAAAATCTAAAATCCAGCCTAAAACGCGGGCCGAATGGTTTACTGAACAGTCATAAACTGACAATGTCATAAACTGACAGCGGAGTGCAGTGATGACAGCACGGTGCGGGCCACATTGCAAGGCCTGGCGGGCTGGATTTGGCCCGCGGGCCTTGTGTTTGACACATGTGCTCTAACCATTTCACATACACTCTTGTGTAAGGTACAGAGTGTCCTTGAGTTCTATAGGAGATGGTATGGAATGGCAAGAGAAAAAACCTACAGCTTGTGTTCCCAGACAGGAAAGGGAAACATCTTTCTGAATAACTAATCACAGGTGACTATCCATTTATAAAGCAGTTAATTAAGCTGCTTAATAGTGATTTGCAGATTTAGAATATATTCCCAGTATTTTGGTGCCAGTGGCTTCCTGGCCTTATAAGCTTTGCCTATAATTTATTTGCTTTGGTTTCAACAGAGGCTTGCTCTAACTGAATGTCTCGATGAATAAAATCCTCTTCAAATTCCTCTGATAGCTTTGCAATTGTATTTGCCATTGAATAAAGGATATAGAATTTTAACCCAACAAGTGGAATTTCAGACTCTCAAAAGCTGAGTTTGATCTGCCTTTTGAACTACTGTTCATTTGTGCATCGTGGAGAACTTATTTTTTTTTACACTCCATTTTTTATCTTTTACAACAGCACATAACAAGGACAGCCCTGTTAACAAAGACAATACCATTATTCATTTGTACCGTAAAAATTAATTGGAAGCCACTGTGTGCCAGGTCTTCTGTTCGACAATGGCAATAAAATGGTAAGCAAGGTTGCTATTTTTCCTCCCTGCTTCGATCTCATATTCTTGCAGGGAAGACAGATTAGCAAATAAACACTCCCAATAAAACACCAAGTAAAGTGATAAACATGTTCAAGGTGAGGCTGATGGGTCAATGGGTCTGGCAGGGGAGGGATTCAGGAATGCTTCAGTCTAATAAGGAATGTGATAAGACACACATGAAAAGCAATTGAGAGGCATCTCTTCTCCCCTCCCATTAAAATATTGGCACTCTTTCTCATGCAACACTTCTTTTGCTCTAAATCATCAAATTTATAATCAATAAACATTCATTAGTAAACATTTTGTTTGAATCAGTCTCTAAGGATAGGCAAAAGAGACCAACATCTCCCAGGAATAATTAGCATCCCCATAAGGAAGAAGAGGAAACAGGCTCTCAGTAGGACACCAGGAACTAGGTAATCACCCATAATGGAAATGGAAATTTGGAAGACTTAATAGACTTCTGGAGTGGAGCATCTGGCAAAGCTTGTCCAAAGCTTGTGAGGGCTGTTGGGCACCCTAATATTCCCCCCTCCTCAACTCTCCCCAAAGAATCCATTTTGTCTACAGCCTAAATTTCACAGCAATGGTCAACTATTGTAAACCAGAGTAATAGCATCTTTGGCAGCATTGCTTGCAAAACTAATAGGGGAAGAGCAGGAGACCTGCTGAGAGTGCACCTAGAGGGCTGAAATACAAAGCTTCCTGCACTTGTAAGGTAGATGAAATTCCCCTGGACACCTATTGTGCAAAATAAGGCCCCTCTTTTTTTTTTTTTTTTTTTTTTTTTTTTTTTTTTTTTTTACCAGCCTTCACATCCCTTCTTCCCACTTTGACTTTTGGCTTCATTTATTTTCCCCCCAGAAATAAAATGTAAATATAGTCTTACAGTAATTAATGTGCTTCTATTTTTAAATGAACACCTGCAATTGCAGAAAGTATTCATAAAAACTCCAGCCTCTTTTTGATCAGCATCTTCTGCTTTGGTACTGTCATCTTCCTTCAAGTCCCTTGTCAAAGAAGTACCTGAGTGACTGACACTGACAAAGTAAAAGGACATTTTAGAAGGGGAGAAAGAAGAAATCTAAATCTCTAACATCAACACACTTCACCATGCTTGCAGACTTCATAAATCAGATTTGGTAATGAGGGCTCAAGGCACATGCTATGTGAGAAGAAAGTGAGAAGTTTGTGTTTGAGGAATGAAGTGTTCTGATCACAAATAAAAAATTCCTGAGTCAATCAGAAACTGATTTTAAGTCTGGCTAGGGATAGGGGTGCAAGGATCATATCTATCTCTTTGTACTTGTTATATTTTCAAAGTTCTGAAAGTGTTTAATGTTACTATTTATAAATGTATTCTGAAAGTAATAGAATTTCAGAGATAAATACAAATTAGTGCATGGCCCTTGGAGTATCACTTAAATCACTAGCAAATAATAAAATGCCTTGTAATATGTACATCCCTTTAGATATTAAAGTTAAATATGCCTTTGCATGTATGCCTAGTTAGAAATATAATCCTGTGGGGGGGAAATCTGGGGGAAAATAATATTGGTTTCTTAGAGGTTATTTTAGTTCACATTGCATAGTTGTGCCACTCACCCATCTTTCTGCCAACCATCTGAAAACCAAATGTGTGGTATTTTTCTACAAATGTTTTGGGCTAGATTTAGTTGCAATCCTTTTATAATCTTGCATTGGAGGGGTTCCTTTGTACTAAAGCTTAGGAAAGTGAACCAGGGAATTGATAAGCACATTCCAAAGTCTAGCAAATTAATACTTTGACTCTCTGCCTCTAGGGAGCTGCATTTTAATGTTGATTGCTAATAGTCAGAGTGCAGGACACTTTACCAGGATTAGTTTAGTTTAAACTAGTTGGTTTAGCATTAGGCAATTAATTAGAGGGATGCACAGGCTTTTCTGACTAAGCCAAGACTAGCAACAGGAAAGCAAAGGTGCTACAGATCAAGAAGGATGAGCTGTACCAGTAAAGGCAGAGGGACTCATAAAGTAGAATTTTACACTGTACAAGCACTTCGTATTTATAGAGTATTTTTTCATTCCAACATGAGTTTAAACGTGCTTCTCAGTAGTTAGGAGGTTACTTTCTTGCTAAAGACCTCAGAATGCTGAACCACTAGGTTAATAACTAACCCAAGGTCACTTAATACTGAAGTATGGTAGCAATCATCTCAGGTAGAAACTGCTGTTTTGGTTGCTGTACTTATTTGCTTGCTAAAACAATAGAAAAGTTATTTTGATTTTCTGAACTTATGTATGCTATCCCAATCGATTGAATACTCCATTGTTGGTGGCTTGAGTATCCCATTGATTGTGATTTTACTAGTTATCGAAGCACATTCTTCTGTACCTGGAAACCAGGACAACACAGTTACCCTAAATTGCCCCAAGTGGCTACAGATAATGCGCCCTGGTTGACTCAGTGGTTCCAAGACCAGGACAGCACAATTATTCTAAATTGCCTCAGTGGCTCCAGAAGTGTTTCCATTGATTCAGTGATCTGTGGACTAAAAACTATACTTAATCTTTATAGATACCCTGTTTGCCCGAAAATAAGACAGTGTCTTATATTAATTTTTTCTCCCAAAGTTGCGCTAGGTCTTATTTTCAGGGGATGTCTTATTTTCGGGGAAACACGGTAGCTAACTTGCTCAATTTCACTTCTATAACTGCTTTGTGCAAACCAGGTTCCTCATTTCAAACTCAAAGAGGTAATAAATGCCTTTGTAATATTTGCCTATATAAGCCTGATGTTGCCACCATTTCGAGACTGGGAGATTTCAAACCATAACTGTCTCTCAGTCACTGGTTTATTAATTAAATGACTCATCAATTTGGCCTTGCATCCTGAGTATTTACTTGCGGATACATTCCAGTACATTGGTATAAAGGTCTAGGGCATAGAATCATGGTATTTTTTTGTCTTTCCCGGTCACATTGGCTAAAATCATGCCATGCCAGACTCTTTACATCCTAAACGCTATATTTTCTCAATGAGAGAATCAGGGAGAGGTTGAAGTGCAATTCTAATCCGAAGTCTTGCCTGGATGGCATAGAGATCTTGAGAGCTGGGGTGAAAGGGAGTATCTGGCATCATTTCTTCTTTTTTTTTAAAAAAAAAAACAAACCATATAACGTATTGACATTTGTTAGGATCAAATATTTGATATTGGAGAAAGCACTCCTAAATTATACATTTTGAATTTAACTAAATGTCTTGGCACTGGAATGCTCTTTCTGGCTATTAGTATTACTAGAGAGTTCAGCTCAACATTCAGTTTAAAATTAAAGTTTCATACCTGTGTGCAATGCTAAATACATAATGATGATGCAATATACATTTATTTGAGAAAATTAAATAGCGAATAAAATAAATTATTAATGCAAACTTCTCCATAACATCCATTAACTAGTATATAAACCTTTAGACTGAAACAACACTTCACCATACATAAATGTATACATAAATGAACTTATCAAACACCTTTGATTCAATTTTATGGCTTCTGGTTTCTTTTTCTAATGTATGGAGCAAATCTGAGTTACATCAGTCTCATGAATGTATAGTCTTTCTGATGAATGTATTTTTCTGAAGGTGCATTGAACTTCTAAAATAAGGCTGAAAGCAATATGTCTTGTTTTCATGCTGTCTAGAATAATTTGCAAATCATAATAACTCAGACTATATTCTTATATTTTTAGCTCTAAATCTTGCAAAGGTGCCCAGAGGCTAATTAATGATGGGTGAATCTTATAAATGTAATAAATTCATAATAACTGACTAAATAATAGACATATAGCTTTGCTATTGACTTTCATGAGAGGTACATATATATAGGAAGGAGAGATATAGATTGACAGCTTTTAAAGTGCTTTACAAAAGGATCCATTTAAATATATATTTTTTCTTTATTGATCAAGGTATTACATATCCTCCCTTACCCCCCTCCACTCCCACCCCACCGCTCATGCCTTTACCCCCCTGGTGTCTGTGTCAATTGGTTAGGCTTATATGCATGCATACAAGTCCTTTGGTTGATCTCTCCCCCTTACCCCACCCTCCTCTACCTTCCCTCTGAAAGATGCTTCTCTGTCTCTGGATTTGTTTTTGTTCATCATTTTATGTTGTTCATTATATTCCACAAATGAATGAGATCATGTGATATTTATCTTACTCTGACTGAGTTATTTCCCTTAGCATAATGTTCTCCAGTTCCATCCATGCTGTTGCAAAGGGTAGGAGTTTCTTCCTTTTTACAGCAGCATAGTAATATATTGCTATTATTTTAGTGGCAAATACTTCCCTATAAGTAAAGGGCCTGCCAGCATTTCTATTGGAAGCTTTCATTTTAAGAGCATGTAACTCAAATCTAAATTGTGCTGTCAGCTGAAATATGGTTTATAAATTTTGTGTCATGCCATTTTTTCCAACATTTGGAATCAAGAAACCACACCACCCCACATATGAATATTAATCTAAAGCAGAAGTCAGTAATTGCCAATACTATTAAATTTGATTCCATGTGAACAAGATATCTCCTAAGAAATCAAGGCTGCCTAGACTAAAGAGCAAACATAAAAAAAACATTTTTTGTGATTCTGCTTTATGTCAGAGTTTTGGGCAAATATAATGTGTAGGTGGACTCTGTAATATTGGCTTCCAAGGCATTTGGATGGAAATAATTATGCCTGGGGCACTGGAAAAATTCCAATTTTGAACTGAAAATGCGAAAGTATTAACAATCAAGCCTACTGAGATGAACTCTCTACCAGTGACATTTAAAACTAACCTATTCATTTCTATTCTTTATGGGCTAGATGTCTATTTCAGGAATTTATGGCAAACATCTGATCCAAAAGTAGCTATGTTCTTGACAACAAAAAGTGATAAAGAAGCTGTAGAGAGCAATGAAAATTGATGGGGATAGAGAGTGATAAACTGCAAAGGAGAACCATTAAGGGCCAAATGATGGTAAAGCCCGAGGAGAAGGGACTGAGAGGTAAGCAGGAGGGCAGGTTGATCACTTCACAGCTGCAATCAGCCAGCTCTCACCCACTGTTTCTGGTTTGTTCTGGACTGAAATCTGAAGGTAACTTATTGTAGTGAGATGAAAGGAAGAACCATGACTTACATTTTTAGGGAACTTCATGTAATATAATTATCAAGATTCAATTAAGTTCACAAAGGATTTCTTGTTTACAGGATAGAGCAAAATACACACAAGCAAAAGTGTGAAGTGTAAGTTTACAGAAGTGTGTGGTTTCTATTAAGTTCTGACTTCTAAAAGCATAGAATAGTCCTTTATTCAGATATTAGGGAGTCACATTTGGCCAGTTTTCTTTCTCAACGAAAGACTTAAAGCACAACACTTAGGTGTCAGAAGTCACATTTAAGAATGTGCTTTCTTTTCTGCTCAGCAAACAAACAAACAATAAAAGACACACTTGCTGGTCCTTGTCATTCCCATTCATCACCACGACACAGATATAAACTGAGTGGAGAAACTGTGGTTATGTTCTGTTTTCAGAAGCAAGTAGGTAAAGTGCCTGTTACCATCCTGGGCATTTGGGGTATGTTTACTCATTTAATTATCCATACAACCCATCTGAAGAAGAAATTATTTCCCAATTATATAGATGAGGAAGCTGAAGCTCAAAAAGATCAAAGTTGCCTGCCAAGTTTACATAACTACTAAATTAACATTCTGTTTCTATGAAAGCAAGTTATATACCATGCTACCTAGAAACTGTCAACCTGTTATGTTATTTTTAGGATTTGCAAATATGCTGAAAAATTATAATAGGTTTATTATTATTTCAGCAATAACTTATTAGTATCTACCAACAAATGCATAGCACTTTGATATTTACAAAGTGGCTTCAAAACCATTGTCTAATTTGAGGCTCATTATTTTTTTCCTTGCTTCATAGATGGGAGTGTTAATGATTCAAGGGAAAATCATTGTCTTCTACTTTTTCTATGTAACACTCCTCAACTCCTGGCACACTGCTGAGTTTGAAATAGGTTCTCAAACAAAGGTTTCTGGATAGATTTAAAAGTCATCTGGTAGCCTGGCGTGAAGAAATGGATGTTTACATAGCTTCTTTTGTGTCTACAATGGAGAACCAGCTCTATCCATTTTATTTCACTGTAGGATGCTGGCTATACCTGCATTTTGTGTTTAGGCTTGTCTTCAAATCAACTTGCCTTTCCCTGCAGAATGCTAATACATTTTATCTATTGGCTTCTCTTACATACTGGCTTCTGGGTTGATCTTGGGCACAAATATAAAACTCCCTCCCTCAGCCTAAGTGTTAAGAACAATAAAGAGAATATCAGTGGACACAGCATCCTTTGCCTCGCGATGAAAGTGGCTTTGCGGCAGATGCAGTTACAGGTGGTCTCTGGGTCATGAAGCACTTGTACTAGCTCTCAACAAACTTCTGTTCAGTGGGGAGTCTTAGAAATAGGAATGGATCTCAGGGTGAAGCCAGAAGAAGATGGATGCCAAACATAACAAGCTAGGTCTGGAATCAGGGATCAGTTTATGGTTTTTCCAACCAGCCCTCGGTTCTCTATTAAATTATTTTCTGAGCAGGTTTTCCATGGCACCTCCTTTCTAACAGTATCTCCCACAGGTGATGTATTCCCACCTCAGACCCAGACAGAAGAGTAGGCATTTAATTGCCAATTATTTCATCGGTGTATATTAACTATGCAGACAGACTAGAAATCTAAATGTCTATTTAACCAGTGGAACAGTTTTCTCGGGTTCAAGATATGTTAAAAAAAACAAACAAACACTATTTACTTAACTTCTGATTTTATATTACTAAAGGAAAAATTATAGCAATATTCAATAGCTAAATTTCCATTTTACAAGCTTGTTTGTGCTTTCCTTCTCTTTCTCCACCAATATTAAATACTGAAACAATTTAAAGAAATATCCCATATAATTTTAAATATTTAATCCCAAAATGGAATTGCTTTAATTGCCATGTCTCTTTTAATGTTCTATTCTGAAGTAATTTTAAGAAAATTATATATATATATATATATATATATATATATATATATATATGAATAGTTTGTTGATTTTTAGGGAGAGAGAAACATCCTTATGAGAGCAAAATATCAACGGCTGCCTCCTACATGCCCCCTACCAGGGATTGAGCCCTCAACCCTGGCATGTGCCTTGACCTGGAATTGAACTGGCAGTCAACTGAGCCAACACTGGCCAGGACGTTGTTTTATATTTCATGTATTTAACTCATGATTATTCCTGAGTATAGTGGGAATAAAAGCCCTTCTATTTAGTCCCCTGATTGCAGCTCCCTGTATTTTAACCATCTAGGAGTGACTAGTCCTGATAAAAAATGTCCATCAGGGCGCTGCCCAGAGTCCTAAAACTTTGAACTTGCGCTAGAAACAGAAGAAGAATGGCATCTTGGAGAAGGTGGTTAATATGTGGGATGAGCAGTTGTTTGCTTCAGTGTGTTGTTCTTTCATGTTATCATAGTGACAGAGGCAACGAAAGAAAGTGAAATCAATGGCATGAAATTTTATCTTATAATACGTTGAAGACGGGTGCCTTCTGGACTGAAAATGCATCTAATATATACTAAGTTTCAGCTGGGAGCAATTTTTCCCCTCATAAACAGTTATAATAAGTTTGTTCTGGTAGCTTATGAGTTTTATAATGGAAATGCTGAACCAAACTTAGCAGAGGCGTCATGTGAGAGTGCTGTTATAATGACAGCTCCCAGAACCCCAGAACAAAAGGGCAATGCAATCCTTAGTGAGCAGGAGGGAGAGACTGAGATGTATATAAAAAAAATGCATGGCAACACAGAACAAATATGTGTTTTCAGTATTACAGCTCAACAGTTTGAATTATGTGGGGAATGATTGGGGTGGCTGTCTTTACAATGGAGTTAAATTGGTTGCTTATTTTAGCCACTGCATTGGTTCAGCTTCACTCTGTTCCATTCTAAAAATGCACCCACATATCAGTCAGCTGCAGAGTACTTGACTCAGCATGAGTGCCTGGTATGAGATCAGAGCAAGCAGATCGAAACGTGAGAGCATAGATTTGGGAAGCTTACTAAAAGATAGGTGATCTGAACAAGCTAAGCAAGGCAAACCAGTGGAGTAAATCTCTATTACCCTTCACAACACTCTTTTAAATTAATCCATTTGGTATTTTGTCAGTTTGGCTATGCTATACTTTGAATGTTTATCTTAAACACCTCCATTTTATCGTTGGATTTCCTGCTTATTTAAACCATCAAATAAAATAATGGTGCCTTACCAGTGAGGAAAATTACAACCAATGTAATGATACTGAAGAGTATCAGAATCATCTTCTTTCCCATTAACTTGCACAACTGCACGTGTGTGTCAGCAATTGCAAATTAAAGAAGCAATTAGTCTGAACAGGGAAAACGTGAAGCTGATACTCAATACATCAACAGAATGTGAGCATGAGAGCCTCAGGTTGGTGCGCTTACAAACAGGTTTGCAAAAATCTGTTCAACCATAGCCCTAGTTCTAATCAAGCTTGAAATGTCAATATTGATAGACTGCATCTCTGTCATAAACGCACATTTTTTAGACTTATGGACCCTAGATTTAACTGACATAAAGATTTATATCATCCGTGGTTAAAAACTGAGTGGCTTTATTTGTTGGGATGTTGTTTCCAAGGAATTAGAAGCTAAAACAACAAAAAGTCAGGCTTTTAGTGCTTTTCTTCACAGATAACTTCTGGAGTGCTTAGGGACATGTTTATGAACAAGGGAGGAAGTAAATGTGGATTGTCAATTGTGCTTACTGCAATGAAATTTATAAAGTTGTTTAATGAAAGTAAATAGAGAAAGAAAATTAAGGCAACTCTCAAATCATTCTTTCCTCTCCTTCAATCTTTGATTTCCCTTCTGATTTACAGACTGCTCAATTAGTCTCTAACACCACCCCTCCCACACACACACACACACACACACACACACACACACGCCACGCACACACACATACAGTTAATAAATCTTTGAACTAGAAGTGAATAGAAATTAGGTTTCCAGATACTTTCTCAGTCTTCATGCTCAATAGCAATCAGTGGTTCCAAAACATCTTACATTTCTGAAGGTGATTCTGAGAAGATAAAATGAACATTTCATCAATCACTGATGAAATCTGAGGGTTTATGTTTTCTTAAGTTATCACGAAAAGTATCAACAGCCCTTCTGAAGAATCTTTTCCACTCACAGGTCAGAAACCATTGACTTATTTTTATGAAATCACACACCCCCATTCACCTGGAGTGACTGTTCAAATATTTTGGTGACATTATTTTTTTTCAAATAACATGATATTTTAAACTGGCTAATTAAAAAATTACATAAACGAATAAATTATCTGAAAATAGCTAAGAAAAATGTGGAAAATAAAAGTACTGAAGGGAGGTATGCGTTGTTAGTGAATAAAATATACTCTAAAGTCATAGCAATGAAAACAATATGATGTTGGCATTGAAATAAAAAAGTGAGTTAAAATAGAGTCACAAATACAAAATATAATAACATTTTATTATATTGGTTTTCTTAATTCATTGCTCCAGCACAAATGACAATTGGTTTTCTTAATTCATAGTTCCAGCCCAAATGACAATCTTATAGGAAGAAAATAAATCTGGATTTTGTTTAATATAAAAATAATAGATAAGTTATATATTTAAATTTAAATATTTAAAAATTGCATAACTATGTATCACCTGGGAGCTTAAAAAGTTTATGTAACAAAGACAAAAATATCTGCTGAAAATAAGGTATAAAAACAAACAAACAAACAACAACAAAAACTATAGACATGTAGTTTTTTAACTACATAAATGTTTAGAAAAATATTTTCATGGCAAAAGCAAAATGTACCATAAACAAGTCTTATAATTAAGGTGAGCAGACGTCCCACTTTTGGCTGGGCAGTCCCGATTTTTAACAATTTGCCCCACGTCCCACGGTGTTTTAAAACAGTCCCGATTTTCCAAAAAATGATTTTACTTTTTAAAAAAAAATTTTTATTTTTTTTTAAATTTATTTATTTAATATTTTTTTTATTAAATTATTATCTGTGTATATATTTTAACATTGCCCCCCGCTCCTATACATACCCTCCCTCCCCAGAGTTTTGTGTCCATTGGTTATACTTATATGCATGTATACAAGTCCTTCAGTTGATCTCTTACCTCCCCCAGATCTCCCTACCCTCCCGGCTGTAATTTGACAGTCTGCTTGTTGCTTTACTGTCTTTATATCTGACTTTTGGTTCATCAGTTTATAATGTTCTTAATATCCATAAATGAGTGAGGTCATGTGGTATTTCTCTTTCATTGACTGGCTTATTTCACTCAACATGATGTTCTTCAATTCCATTCATGTTATTGCAAATGATGAGAATTCCTTCTTTTTATGGCAACATAATATTCCATTGTGTAGATGTAACATGGTTTTTTTATCCAATCATCTGCTGATGAGCATCTAGGCTGTTTCCAGATTCTAGCTATTGTAGATTGTGCTGCTATGAACATAGGGGTACATATATCCTTTCTGATTGGTGTTTCTAATTTCTTGGGATATATTCCTAGGAGTGGGATTACTGGGTCAAATGGGAGTTCCATTTTCAGTTTTTGAGGAAGCTCCATACTGTTCTCCACAGTGGTTGCACCAGTCTGCATTCCCACCAGCAGTGCACAAGGGTTCCTTTTTCTCCACAACCTAGCCAACACTTTTCGTTTGTTGATTTGTTGATCTTGGCTGTTCTGACAGGTGTGAGATGGTACCACATTGTTGTTTTGATTTGCATCTCTTGGATAATTAGGACTTTGAGCATGTTTTCAAGTGCTTCTTAGCCTTCCTTCTGTCTTCTTTTGAAAATATTCTATTTAGGTCCATTGCCCATTTTTTAATTGGATCATTCATCTTCCTTTTATTTAGTTGTATGAGCTGTCTGTAGATGTTGGAGATTAAACCTTTATCAGTGATAACATTTGCAAATATGTTCTCCCACACAGTGGGCTTTCTTGTTTTTTTGTTGATGGTTTCTTTTGCTGTAAAAAAGCTTTTTATTTTGATGCAGTCCCATTTGTTTATTTTTTCTCTAGCTTCCATTGCCCTAGGGTAGTATCAGTGAAGAAGTTCTTTTGGCATATGTCTGAGATTTTGCTGCCTGTGGATGCCTCTAGTATTTTTATGGTTTCCTGTCTTATGTTTAAGTCCTGTATCCATTTTGAGTTTATTTTTGTGTATGGTGTAAGTTGGTGATCTAGTTTCATTCTTTTGCATGTATCTGTCCAATTTTCCCAACATCATTTATTGAAGAGACTTTCTTGACTCTATTGAATATTTGTGTCTCCTTTGTCAAATATTAACTAAGCATAGTGATTCGAGTTGATATCTGGGTTCTCAATTCTATTCCATTGATTTATATGTCTGTTCTTGTGCCAGTACCAGGCTGTTTTGAGAACAGTGGCTTTGTAATACAGCTTAAAGTCTGGTATTGAGATCCCTCCTGCTTTACTCTTCTTTCTCAGGATTGCTGTGCCTATTCGGGGTCTTTCATTGTTCCAACTGAACTTTTGGAGAGTTCTTTCTAGGTCAGTGAAATATGTCGTTGGTATTTTAATGGGGAGTGCATTGAACCTATGGATTGCTTTAGGAAGTATGGACATTTTGATGATGTTGATTCTACCAATCCATGAACATGGTATGTTCTTCCATCTGTTTACATCTTCCTCTATCTCTTTTTTCAGTGTAGTGTAGTTTTCTGCATATAGGTCCTTTACTTCCTTAGTTAAGTTTATTCCTAGGTATCTTAATTTTTTTGGTGTGATGGTAAATGGAATTGCATTTTTAGTCTCTGTTTCTATAAGTTCGCTGTTGGTGTATAGACATGCCATAGATTTCTTGGAGTTAATTTTGTATCCTGCTACATTGCCAAATTCATTTATTAAGTCAATTAGTTTTTTTATTGGAGTCTTTTGGGTTTTTTATGTACAATATCATGTCATCTGCAAATAAGGATAACTTTACTTCTTTTCCAATTTGGATGCTTTTATTTCCTTTTCTTGTCTAATTGCAATGGCTAGTACTTCCAGTACTATGTCAAACAGGAGTGGAGAAAGTGGGCATCCCAGTCTTGTTCCTGTTCTTAGAGGGAATGGTTTTAGTTTTTGCCCATTGAGTATGATGTTGGCTGTGGGTTTATCATATATAGCTTTTATTATATTCAGGTATGATCCTTGTACTCCCACCTTGTTGAGAGTTTTTATCAGGAAAGGGTGTTGGATTTTATCAAATGCTTTTTCTGCATCAATTGATATGACTATATGATTTTTATCTTTCAATTTGTTTATGTGCTGTATCACGTTTATTGATTTGCGGATATTGTACCATCCTTACATTCCTGGAATAAATCCTACTTGGTCATGGTGTATGACCTTTGTGATGCTCTGCTGGAGCTGATTTGCTAGAATTTTGCTGAGGATTTTAGCATCTATGTTCATGAGGGATATTGGCCTGTAATTCTCTTTCATTGAGTTGTCTTTATCTGGTTTGGGTATTAGGGTGATGCTGGTTTCATAGAAGGAGTTTGGAAGTGTTCCTTCCTCTTGAATTTTTTGGAATAGTCTGAGGAGGATAGGTTTTAGTTCTTCCTTGAATGTTTGGTAAAACTCTCCTGTGAAGCCATCTGGTCCTGGGCTTTTGTTTGCTGAAAGCTTTTTGATGACTGTTTCAATTTCTTCCCAAGTCACTGCTCTATTGAGATTTTTAGATTCTTCCTGATTGAGTTTTGGAAGGTTGTATTTTTCTAGGAATATGTCCATTTCCTCCAGGTTGTTCAGTTTGTTGGAATAGAGTTGTTCATAGTATTTTGTAACAATCCTTTGAATTTTGGCGGGGTCTGTTGTTATTTCACCTCTTTCATTTCTAATTTTGTTTATTTGTGTCCTCTCTCTTTGTTTCTTTGTTAGCCTGGCTAGAGGTTCATCTATCTTGTTTATCCTTTCAAAGAACCAGCTCCTGGTTTTGTTGATCTTATGTATTGTTTCTTTGGTCTCTATGTTGTTTATCTCTGCTCTGATTTTTATTATTTTATTCCTTCTGCTTACACTGGGCTTTTCTTATTGTTCTTTTTCTAACCCTTTGAGTTGTAGAGTTAGATCATTTGTTACCATTTTTTCTTGTTTTTTGCAATAGGCTTGTAGGGATATGACTTCCCTCTCAAAACTGCTTTTGCTGTGTCCCATAGATTTTGGATTGTTGTGTTTTCATTGTCATTTGTTTCCAGGATGTTTTTAATTTCTTCCTTGATTTCTCTGGTAACCCATTCCTTGTTTAATAGCATGCTGTTTAGTCTCCATGTGTTTGATTTCTTTGGATTATTTTTATTATAGTTAATTTCCAGTTTTATGCCACTATGATCTGAGAAGATGCTTGATACGATTTCTATCTTCTTGAATTTGAAGAGACTTTGCCTATGTCCCAAAATGTGGTCTATCTTTAAGAATGTCCCATGTGTGCTTGAGAAGAATGTATATTCTGTGGCTTTGGGGTGGAATGTTCTGAAGATGTCAATTAATTCCATCTGGTCTAGCGAGTCACTTAGGGTTGATATTTCTTTGCTGATTTTTTGTTTAGATGATTTGTGGAAGGGTGACAGTGGGGTATTAAAATCTCCTACTATGATTGTATTGCTATTAATCTCTCCCTTAATGTCCTCCAGCATTTTTTTAATGTATTTAGGTGCTCCTGTATTGGGTGCATATATGTTTACCAGGGTTATTTCTTCTTGTTGGATTGCTCCCTTTAGTATTATGAAGTGGCCTTCATTATCTCTTATTATGTCCTTCACTCTGAGATCTAATTTGTCAGATATAAGTATTGCTACCCCAGCTTTTTTTTTCATTTCCATTCGCCTGGAAAACCTTTTTCCATCTCTTCACCCTCAGTCTGTGTGCATCTTTTTTTCTGAGGTGGGTTTCTTGTAGCAACAGAAGTATGGGTCTTGTTTTCTTATCCAATCCGTTACCCTATGTCTTTTGATTGGATCATTTAGTCCATTTACATTTAAAGTTATTATTGATAGGTACTCATTTGACACCATTTTTATTCTATACCCCTGTGTTCCTTCTTTGCTTTCTATTTCTTTAATTTTACAGTGGACCCTTTAGCATCTCTTGCATTGCTGGTTTGGTGGAGATAAATTCCTTCAGTCTTTTTTTGTCTGTGAAGCTCCTGATTTCCCCTTCAATTTTGATTGATAGCCTTGCTGGGTACAGTATTCTTGGATTCAGACCCTTCCTTTGCATCACTTTTATATTTCATCCCATTCCTTTCTGGCCTGATAAGTTTCTGTGGAGAAATCAGTTGCTAGTCTGATGGGGGTTCCTTTGTAAGTAACTTTCTGTCTCTCTCTGGCTGCTTTTAAGATTCTTACTTTGTCGTTGTTGTTTGCCACTTTAATTATAATGTGCCTTGGCGTCTGTCTTCTGGGATTCATTTTGCTTGGGACTTTGCGAGCATCTTGGATTTGTATGGGTTTTTTCTTCTCTATCTCAGGAAAGTTTTCTGTCATTATTTCTTGAAATACGTTTTCCATGTCTTCCTCAGTTTCCTTTCCTTCTGGAACCCCTATTATTCTAATATTGTTTTGTTTTGTATTGTCCCAAAGTTCCCTTAGACTTTCCTTTTGCTTTTTAACTTTTTTTTTTCCAGAAGCTGTTCTAATTGCGTATTTTTTTCCATCTTGTCTTCTAGCTCATTGATGCGGCCCTCTGCTTCTTCTAGTCTACTCTTGTTGCTTTCTATTTTGTTCTTTACAGTAGCGATGTCATTTTTCATTTCTTCTTCGTTCTTCTTCATTTCCTCTTGGTTCTTACTCATATTGTCAAATTTGTCTTCCATTCTTTTTAGCCATCTTATGATCATTACTTTGAATTCTTGCTCTGGTACGTTGCTTGCCTCTATCTCATTTATTCCTTTTCTGGTGATGCCTGCTTTTCTTTCATATGCGGGCTGTTTTTTTGTCTCCCCACGATCTCTCTTTTTAGGATGTCTGGTTGTGTAGTTCTCTCTCTCCTGCTTTGATTTAAAGGCACAAAATACAACACAACCAGGTACAACACACAAGGCACTGAATAGAAATGTATTTGCTATATTAATAACCACCAATATAGGTGACTAGAACCCAGCTAACAAAAACATACAATCAAACAAAAAGAATAGGGAAATCAATCTTATAAAAAAACAACAACATACAACTTCAGTATAGTTAACATTCAACATACAACTTCAAAGAGATAGAGAGAAACTGTTTTTGTTGTTGTTGTTGTTTCTAGGACAGCGGCGAGGGAGGTGTGAATGGGCTTGGAGCAGGGTGTTGGAAATTAGATATATACAAGTAGGGTGAAATTTTAGGAGGGGGTAGACTGAAAGAATGGGGAAAATCTAGAGCAGGAAAGGGTTAAGATAAACAGGGCACCAAAGGAAATGGTTGGAAAGAGAGTGAAGGCATAAATGTAGGGTTGAGATAGAATAAAGTGTTGGAGAAGGAAAGATAGATAAAGACTGTAGAACAGTAATCCTGAAATAATAAAAAAATAATAAAATAAAATAAAAATAATAAAAATAAACAAAAGAAAATAAGATAAAAAAGGCAAAATAGTAGTAGTAATGTTGATTACGTATACAATGTAATAATTATAAAGATAAAATCAAGTGACGAAAAAGAAAAAGAAAGTTTCTTGAGTAAACGTTGCAAATAATGAAAACAAATATAAAAAACAAAAATTAAAAAATTAAAAAAATAATAATAAAATTAAAAAAATTTAAATAAAATTTGCAGTAATGAAGGTAATTTGCTTCCTCTACTGTTGTGATCCAGTTATGATTTTTAAGCAGGTTTTGCTTTGTTTTTATTACACTAGAGTCAATTTGTGAATTGGCCTCTGGGTGGCAGTGTTTCTAGGTTGACTTCCCAGGCTCTAAAGCAGTGTTTCCCAAACTTCTCTCATGATGAGAATCACCTGGTGGAGTTGTTAAAACACAGATTCCTGAATCCCAACTAAGAAGTGCTAAACTAGAATTTTTGAGAACATATAGGTAAAATTGCATACCTAACTTAGTGCTCTGTATATAAAATCTGTCTTAGAGCACTAGTTAAGTATACAATTTTACCTATATGTTCCCAAAAATTCTAGTTTAGCACTTCTTAGTTGGGATTCAGGAATCTGTGTTTTAACAACTCCACCAGGTGATTCTCATCATGAGAGAAGTTTGGAAAACACTGCTCTAAAGCCTCTCCAGCTTTTTTTTTTTCTCGGCTCTCTGCTGCAGCAACTATGGAGGGGCGGAAGGGGCAAGTCCAAGCAACTGCAATCTCCTGCAACTCTCTGATATCCCTCTGAGCCAGATCCAAATGTGTTGCTCTTTAGATATCTCCCCTGTTAGAAGCCTCGTCCACTTTCACGGGTGACACCCGCCCAACAGCTGGGGCTTCTACTTGTAATCACTGCCCCTGTCCTCCAGTTTCCGCATGCTCTGTGCGCGCCAGCCTTTCTCTTTGCCTGGAGCACTCTGACCTTTTCGCTGTGCGGTGGGGCACTCCTGTGAGCCCAAGTGTTCATGCCGCCTGGGATCCGCGTTCTGGGGGTCACAGCTGCTTGGTGGTTGCTGCGGCTGTGGATATTCAGGCCTATGACACGATCCAATCTTCCTCTCAAGATGGCGAGATTTCCCTGTCCAAGCCAGTAGGTAGGTCCAGGAGGGGACGTAGCCCCGCGTGGGTGCTTCCCTGTGAGGGGTATCCCTGTCAGCGGCCCCCCAGCAGTTTCTTCTGGTGTTCATTGTCTCCCAGCTTGCTAATAAACACTCAGAACACGAGACCATCAGCTGCTCTCTCTTTCTGCTTTGGGACAGGGCTCAGAATCCGCCCATCTATTCTTCTGCCATTTTGTCTCCCCAATGATTTGACTTTTTTTTTTTTTTTTTAAATTATATTTTATTGTTTTTTTACAGAGAGGAAGAGAGAGAGATAGAGAGCTAGAAACATCAATGAGAGAGAAACATCGACCAGCTGCCTCTTGCACACCCCCTACTGGGGATGTGCCCACAACCAATGTACATGCCCTTGACCGGAATCGAACCCGGGACCTTTCAGTCCGCAGACCGACGCTCCACCACTGAGCCAAACCGGTTTCGGCTGATTTGACTTTTTAAAACGCCACAGGACGCGGGACAAATTGTTAAAAATCAGGGCTGACCCGCCAAAAGCAGGATGTGTGGTCACCGTACTTATAATAAATGACTGAGGGGATTATTCACCAGACATAGGAGAGATCAACAACTTTAGAATAAAATGAACTCTTACAAATTGATAAGAAAATGACAGCAACAACAACAACAAATAGAAAAAATGAACCAAGTGCAGAATAAGTAGTTTACAAATGAGTAAATCCTGAGAGCCAATCAACATACTGACAGAGGCTCAGCTGCACTGGTAGTCAGAAAGCGATTATTTAAAAACATGGTATGCCTTATGCCTATGTGGTTGATAAAAATTATAAGAAGAGATAATAGTCTTTGTAGCATCAAAGGATAAAGGGTAGAATCACACTTTACAAGTAAAAACATTTCATTTCTATTATACCTTCCTTATAAACAAATCTTGTAACGGCTATTAAAATTTAAAATTACACAGACCCTTCAATTCAGCATTGTCTCAGCTGGGAATCTATTCTACAGAAAAATAAGCCACTGGGATACATGAAAACTGAAAACAAAAGAGAATGGTTGAATAAATAATTGTAAATTCACAACATAGAATAAGGCAGCTAAGGAAAATATAAATTTTCTCTAGGAAAGTTGACTTGGCAGAGGTTTCTAAGACATAGTATTAAATGATAAAAGCAGAAAACAGATAGACAGGTAGAGTATAAGTATGAGCCCTTTTCATAAAAAATAAGAAGAGACTTATTATTATGTATTATGATTATAGATTGTAGAAATACATCAAACAGTTTGTCAATACTGTTTATACAGGTGAGGGGGCAATGCAGAATTATACAAGAAAAGGGAAGAAATCAATGATAAAAAAAGAATATGTTTGCTCTAATCTTGACTATACAAATGTTTACCAACGTTTTGCTGTGGTTACTTCAGTGGTGACATTTCAGGGCATTTATATCTTGTAATTAAATCTGAGGACTTAACTCTGAGTAAAGAATAAGCCAAGTACCAATAAATAAAAAGCTCAGCATTATCTTTAGAGTACTTGACACCTTTAGCTCATCACCCATTTCTAAGCCACAAAAAAATAACATTTAAATAAAGAGAAAGGGAGATTAAAAAAAAAATTCAGATTACTAAGGCACATCTGCTCCTTTTCACTTGGTAGGAAAGGGTTTCCCCCCAATTTCTCAAGTAGGTGTGCTTCAGAGAATCCTCAGAAAGCTGGGCACGTGTCCAGAGTAAAAGGGCCTCAGGCACTAATAAAATATGTGAAAATGAGACTCTTGTTGGAACAATTTCTGGCTGGAAAGGCTGTTCTGTGCTGGGAATGGCCTTTACCCCAGGCTGTGGAGAAAGGATGCCCAGATGCTTGGGTTGGGGTTAATATCAAAATGCCTGGGTATTCCCTGAAACATCTGGGCAACCTCCATGTAGAAGAGACGAGTTGGGCTGTGAAGACTGGATTAAGCTAAGGGTAGATTGACTAATACTATTTTATTTGCTTGCTTCTTTGTTTCTACAGAGATCAGTTTCAATGAAAACTGTCAATGACTCCAAATTCAGAGCACCAATGGATGAGTACTTACCACATGTCAGGTACGTGGTAACAAATTGATGAAGTAGATATTATCATGCCTCTTCTACAGATGAGCAGTCGAGACATAGACTAATTGAATAACTTGCCAATGTTCACAACAATTAGAATGAGAACAGGCAATATATGAATGTATAATGGAATACATTTCATATATATATGGATAGATAGATAGATATAGATATATATTATTGATTTTAGAGGAAGTGAGAGGGATAGAGAGATAGAAACATCAATGATGAGAGAGAATCATTGATTGGCTGCCTACTGAACATCCCCCATGGGGGATCAAGCCCGCAACCCAGGCTTGTGCCCTTGACCTGAATTGAACCCGGGACCCTTCAGTCATCAGGCCGACGCTCTATCCACTGACCCAAACCACCTAGGGCTGGAATACATTTCTTAAGGAGCATTAAACTCTATTACCAAGTACCTGTTCACATTCAGAAGAGTGCCGACTTATGTAGCAAGTACTCAGTAACGCTATTATTATCTGCTAAGAGAGATAGAAATGGTGATCGCTGGTATATTGCTTACTGTTTCTAAGCTTTATGTTCATTGATCAGTCAGTTCCTGGCAGAAAACAGATGGCTTGCACAGAGTAATTAAAGAGAATTTAGCGAAGGCACTCATTAGAAAGTTGTGGGGAAGGTTAAAGGAAACAAACAAACAAAAAAGATAACACTTCACCTCGGAGCTAACAAGGGTTGGATTATCAGCACCAGGTCTGAAGGGCCAGTGGAGGGACCCCAAAAGAGCTGTAACTCTCGTTATGGCTGCCTGACAGATGCTGTGACTTTTCATTAAGCAACGCAGCAGTCACTGTCAACAACCGGAGATGAATCGATGGAGCCAGAAAAATAACTCAGATCTCTTCATCCTCCCACCGTTCAGTCTCCTACTGCTGTCTTTGTTGGACAGACCCAATGAGCAGCCAAGGGCAAAGGGACCCGAGTGGATGTCTACAGATATCAGCCTCCTGGGGGGCCAAAGTGGAATGAAAAATAGTAGAAAGATCACATGATGCTGAGAAACTCTCAAGCATCCACCTTCTATAAAACAATTTATTAACCAGTATTTGTTATGCCTGGCAAGAATTTATTAATCAGTATTTTTATGGTAAGTGTTATTGTGCATTTCAAATGTAGCTGACAGCATCTGTGCCCTCAAGGAGCTTAATTTTCAGAAACTGAATTTGATATGATACCTTTGTAGGTTAAAATGTTAAACTCTAAATATTAAAATGCAAGCTCTGGAGTTACACAGTAAATTTGTAACTGAAAACACTTAGTAATCAATTTTATCATCTTGAAAAAATGAGAACCAGAATGGTGCTTTTTTCAGTGGCTTATGTTGAGGATGAAATGCATGGATTCATGCAAGGCATTTAGAACAGTGCTTGACGTATAGGAAGACTTAACTAATGTTGGTTATTATTACAACCTGCGAAGCGTGATAAAGCAGGTGTGAGCAAAAACCAAGAACTGTTCTCAAAGGAGAGACCATGGCACTGGATGGGGCGAGATTAGATAACCGGCAGGTCTATTCTAGGTCCTGAGATTTCATGGCAGTTCTTCAAGGTCACACTACAGGTATAGGCAGTGTCAGATATACTGCTGATTTCCGATGTGCATTTAACCACCTGACCAGACTTCTTCCCTTCTGTGAGTTTATAGACTGCATAAAGCAAACCTAACTCAGGATGGTCATAAATGAAATACTGCATCAGCTATTTAAATGTGCTAAAAAGCATATATTAAGAATGATGGTATTGATGATCTAAAATACTTACTGGCACTCAAACCCAAGGCAGTAAGACATTTTATAAATCACCCAACATCCTTAGTGTCCTGGATCTAAATTTTGAGCTCTTGAGCTGTACATCACAGATGTCTTTTCTTCAGTCTATGCTTTCCTCTTTGGAAGGCAATTTATTATTTTTATCAATATTAATGTAATTGCCATTTTTAAAAGATGAAGTAGATATGTCTAAACATATCTGAGTTGGACAAATTTCTTTTTAGTCGATGAGAAGCATGCTTCTGGCAAAATGTCCAAATGTTATTGCTAAGTGTTTTATTGTTTTTTTCTTTCTCTTTTTTGATCATGTGTCACTAAGCAGTTTTAGTTTTAACCTGATTACATGACTTGACAAAGAGTGATACCTAATTAGTAAGCAAGCAGAGTTGTCCTTTTACAAAGTGAAATAAGCTTCTAACTAAAATGGCATAATAAGAAAACAACCTCTCAATTTCCCTACAGAAACTGGAATTTTCTGAAATCTTGATTTTCTCCTACAGTTTTGCCATGCAAAGCTTTAGTAAGCAAGCATAAAGAGTGTCCTTTTCCCACACTGTAGCTTGCATTATAAAGTAATAGTGATATTGTGTCAAAATATTAAAGAGCAGAAAGAAGCTCAGAAAATACTAAAGAAAAATAGAGTATTGGAAATTAATGGGTAACGTTGACTGGCTTTTTAAAAATTTATCTGTTGCAAGAGAGGTTAATGATAGCTACAGAAATGAGTTTCAAGCAAGTTCTTAGAACAAACTTTTGCTCAACTCCAGTCATAGCGTTTATAAGCAACAAGGTTGTCCATATGGAAGAGAGAAAAGATAAGAGGGAAAAATTACATCATCATTCCATATCAGACACCTTAATCCATAATCATAGATTCTGCTCCAAATGAAAAGAACAGCTTTTCTCCTTTTGAACGAAAAAGCACAGAAGGTGCAATACCTGTGGAATTCATTCACAGTAAGAATGTTTTCAAGGAAGAGATTCTGAATTTAGATTATCTTGAACTTCAACTTGCAATAGCCAAGGTTGTGGTGAGACTTTTGTAGTTTCCCCAAACAAATTAAAAATGTAAGAATTTCCTTCTGTGCCCATCAGAAACAATCCAAGACTTTGAAAGCTTTTGTGCATTTCTTTGTAAGATAGCCAAACAGTGGTTAGTGTACTGAATAAAATATGGAGCCTTGAAATTGAAGAATCGGTTAAAAATGTGAGATCCAAAGTAGTTACTAAAATAATTTAGACAGTGTGAAGTTGTGGACCTAAGTTCCTGATGGTAACTTGTCCCCTACCCATCTAAAGCAATGGAATGACTTCTTGTATGAACGAGAGGCCGATGCACAAAGTCCATGCAAGAGCAGGCCCTCGCTCCCCAGGCTCTCGGCACCGGCTTCCCTCTGGCCCCTGGGACCTGGGCTTCCCTTGCAGCCCAGGCTTTGTTCTGAAGGTCATCCAGAAGGTCTTTTGGTCAAATTAGCATATTACGCTTTTATTATTTTAGATTAGTATGTAAGGCTCCGGAAGGTTCCATGGCCAGAAGAAGAGGGGCGTGAAGTCATGGAAGTGTACCTCGGGTATCTGGAAAGGTGACTCTGACTGACTAGAGCACATGTGTCAAACACAAGGCCCGCGGGCCAAATCCAGCCCGCCAGGCCTTGCAATGTGGCCCGCACCGCGCTGTCATCACTGCACTCCGCTGTCAGTTTATGACATTGTCAGTTTATGACTGTTCAGTAAACCATTCGGCCCGCGATTTAGGCTGGATTTTAGATTTTGGCCCCTTCTCTGATTGAGTTCGACACCCCTAGACTAGAGGGTCAGGGAGCTGGAAGGTTGAAACATAGAAAAAGAAGGAGCCTGTGCTCTGCTGTCCCTGTTCAGCCATTTTTCTAGATGAGATGGACTCAATTTTATTCCATTCCCAAATAAAAAAGACAAAACAACAACAACAAACAAACAAACAAACAGAGGGGTTGCATTTGTTTTCTGAGAAGAGAGTACAGGAAACAGACTGCTGCTTTCTTCCCCCCAAGTCTACCTGGAGAAACAGTAGAAGCAGAGAGAAGCCTGGGTCTGGAAATGATGTAAGGACCGGAGGAGCCGCAGCAGAGGGCGGAGCTGGACTGAGCTGCAGCTGTGGGAGGAAAGTTGAGGACAGAGGCTTTTCAGTTCCCCGGAGCTGGCTTTTCTGTACATTATTTCGGGTCTGTTTTTGCCTCATCATCTGCACAGAAATCCGGGGCAACAGCCTGGACCTCGCAGTGGCAAGGGTGTTATATTGGGGGCTGTATCATTTCTGCTGGTGAGATGCTAATGGAACAGATGTCAGCTGCCAACGATCCTACTTCCCTGTTTAGTTCTTTTTACATGTTATGGCTGGTGGGTTTCTGTTTCCAGGAGACTGTGTCATTTTGAGAAACAATTCTGAACATTTGTCTGGTGGAGTGACAGCCGACAGGAGTGACTAAGAGGAATCCTTTGGTACTTTGAGGCATCCACTTAGGCTCACTCTTTCCCTTTTACTTCAATTCATATTGAGGAATATGCCAGTAACTTGGACCCTTCCCTAATTCATATTATAACATAGTATGTGCTCACAGGGAAAAAAAAATCTAGATATTGGGGAAAACAATCTAAAAGAAAGATAATGAACTACTACCATATGCAACAGGATTCTTAGAGCAGATGAGATAATAATTTAAAATAAGTTTAATTGAAATGCTTAGAGATAAAAATGTGTTAGTAATATGTGAGAGAAGTCACAAAAAATAACCAAGTGGAAATAGTAAATACAAAAAGTATAATAATTGAAATAAAGAGAAGAAGAAATAAAATAAATAATCTAAGGAATTATTTCCAGCTGAAGAAGAGATTTGTTTTCTGGACAGTGAGATTGAACACTCTTAGAAAGTAACAGAAAAAGAGAAAATACAACCATAAATCAATAGATTAAGAGAATAGAAATAAATGTGCTACTATTCAGTTAATAATCTTCTCAGAAGAAAGACAGGGGTGCTAGCGGTGGGGGGACAAAGGGAAAGCAAACGTATTTGAAAAAATAAAGAATATTAATATGCCAGAGTTAGAAAAAGATGACAAACCTCTTATTTAAAATGGTCCATAAGCTAAACTTTCTGTATCTCCATTTACCCACCACTAAAATGGACATAATAAAATGTCTATCTCACTATTTTAAAAATTAATGTAAGGAATAAGTGGGTTGATATATGTAAAGCCCTAAGATTAGTGCCTATAAATAATCATTATTTAGTATTACTATTATTACCTAAATATACATATTGCAATTAATTTCTAGACTATCAAAGACAAATGGAAAATGCTTCCCAAGCATATCACCTACCAAGGAAAAATATTTAGCCTTTTTAACACCATAATTATGTGGTAGAACCAAAAGCATTATATCCAATCAGGTCTCAAAATATTTACCCTATGAAAATCCACTTTAAAAAAATCTTGGAGAATGTACTGAAATAAGAGCCATAAAAAGCATAAGAAGATATATGAAGTAACGGTGGCCAAAAAATCAGAGGATATTATCATTGTTTTTAAAAGAATGGGTTGAGGAAAATTAAGTCTAAATCACATCAACATTGTGTTGGAGGTGGGAGACAGGGAAAGGGGACCAAAATAAGATACAAATATTGTTCTATGTAGGAAGCTAAAAAGGGAACATGAAGAGAAAACCCCTAAGTATAGATTTTAAGTTAGGGCCACCACCTGAGACTAAACATAGCCAGTAAGAAGTTTCATGCATTTCTGGCAGGAATGATGCAGCTATTCTGGCAAGCATCATGGTAGCTACTAGTCAGATGATATATACTAGTAGTACTTACACCCTATGGCTCAGAAACATCATTCCGGGCCTGCGCTGCAGATGTCTTAGTACAAAAATCCGCCTGGGGACACATATCAGGATGTAGGTGGGGGTTTCCTAGAGGTGCCCTACACTAGGTGTACGGATGTGTTAGGTAGAATGACAGCAAAAGCCATCCAGCAGCGGTGTCAGCAGCCCTGAAACCAGCACAAAGCCAGGGCAGTGACTCTATTGAAATGCCATTATGGCATATGTAATTCACGGCGGGGTTCTTTGTGGGTGCCTCAGGAGATAATGGTTGGATCTAGAAGTGGCAGCAGAGATGGAGGAAAGAACTTACCATGGGCTGACAACATTGGAAGGCTAGCCTTTGCTGAAGTTGGAGCTGCCATGTGGCTGCAATGGGCAATGTGTTGTTATGGACTTGGGGCATCTCAGTGCTTCTCAGTCTTGCATTTCTAATTGTGGATTCACAAAAGAACAAGGAAAGGGAAACTAAAGTGGGGAAAGACTTGTTTCATCACTAGATGGATGAAGGCAGCATGTTCCAACTTGAAGTGTTGGAAGAGCTCCTAAATATGTACCGGGGCTGGGATTCAGAGGGCCTCAAGGTGACACACCACCTTTGGTTCAAATTCCTCTGTCATTTTCTGAACATTTTCAAATCATGTTACATGCGGTAAAATAGCAATTCTAAAATTTTGCAATACTGTAGAATCAATAACTTTTAAAAATCAGTATAAAAAATTAGCTATCACTTAATATTAGACTCAGTATAGTGGTTTAGTGCCTGTCTCTGGACACAGACTATATGTGCTCAAAGCCCAGAATTATCATGCATGATTTTATGGACTAATATATGTGAAGGGACTGGTACAAAGTAACTGTCAAACAAATGTTTTTCCTATTTCCTTATATTTCATTATTAGATCGAAGAGGTAAATATTATTATGTGGTTTATAAATCACATTTCGGGCAAAAAGTGTTGGATTCATCTGATTCTTTTTGCTTAGTTTGGGCTCAACTTAAGACAGATGCATTAAATTTCTTGAAACAAAATGAATTTTGGATTCTATGTTTGATCAACTTACATAAATAGATTTGTTCTATTATTCCATAGTGAGATCTGAAGTTCTTGATTAATTAAAAGCTATACAAGTTACAAATAGTGATTTATAACATAAATTTGCCATTATTTCCTATATTAATTTATAACCCTTGAGACTGTAATTATTAACATAATTACTGTCATTTATAGCTTTTAAATATGTATTTTAGCCCAAATAAAGTAGCTATTCTATTCTATAATTTTCAATCACTTTAAGTTTTACGTTAAAATGTATGCTTTTTGACATTTGGACTTGAATATCATAGTTTATGATACATTCAGTGATGTTTACTTCATGTTTGTTTTTCCCCCTCCAGCTTAAAAGGATATAATAAATATTGCCAATTTAGTATGACAAACAACCTAGATATTTAGGATGAGGAAAATGCTGGAAATAATAATTATATTTGTCACAGCATGTGTAAACATTAATTAATAAAATTTATAGTGACTTATATACTTATACTCACTTTTAAACCATTTCAGTAATGAATGGGAGACCAAACTGCTCTACTAGTGGATATGTCATATATATGAAGAAATTGGATGTGGGGAGTATACTCTCAGGTTTTTCTCACTTAGACTTGTGTGTGTTGTGAAAGAAAGGAATAGAAATTTAGGAAGAGAAAGATTCAGCTGATTACTTAAACACTTGAAAAGATGTAAATATTCTTAAAAGGAGGAAAGCAGGGAGTGAAAATCAACTAGAGCTTTGGTTCTGTCATAATTATGAGCTGAAATTGAAATTTAATTTCCTCTAGGAATTTTTCCCTGATCCTCAGTTGGAAGTAGTTTCTTTCTCTTCTGACTTCCCAGTGCCTCTCCTAAAGCCCTGAGGACCTTGTTTGGTGGTAATTTATGGACATCCAGGGTCTCATGCTATTGCAAGATTATGAAATAATTGAGTAGAGGATTTATACCTGATTATGTGTGTAAGGTAGTGGCTTATAATAGAAGAGCGTGGCATTTAGTGTCAGACAGATCCCAGTTTTAAGCCAAGCCAACCCACATCCTAACTATCTGAACTAGGCATGCTTTTTGTGTGTGTGTGTGCTTCAGTTTATTTATATATAAAATTATGGCAAAACTATGATATTCAAATCTAAATGTCAAAAAGCATACATTTTAACATAAAACTTAAAGTGATTGAAAATTATAGAATAGAACAGCTACTTTATTTGGGCTAAAATACATATTTTTAAAACTACATATTTATACCATTTGGGAAAGATTTTGTGAAGTAATTCCTGCACTGCTTCTATTCCCGGCACATAGACAACAATTAGCTTTCTTCTTTCAGGTCTCTGGTATGCATTCTTTTCTTCCATTTCTTCACGTGAAGCGTGTTTTTATGAATAAAGAATGAGTCATTCATTTTGCAACTGCATCTCTCACTATGGAACAGCACTGTAACCACTGTCTGACAAGTACGGCTGTGGGATGTAATCAGAAAGCACTTTCTTCCCATAGCAACCTGTCCATCCCTCCGCTCTGCTCCTTTAACTTATCCAGTGTGGCGGGGCCTAGAATTTCCCCTTCTCCTGGGTGAAATTTAGGCGAAGCATCATGATTTTTCTGGTTACTGTACTTTCAGACAACCAAAGATCTCTGGCGAGCAATTTATAAGTCTCATTTCATGTGATAATTAAAACTTCAAATTTCATTTGAATTCCACCTACTTTCCCTTTTTGATCTCGGTTTTGTTGGAGGTGAGCTGTTGCTTAATGGGGTGTTGAGTGAGGAACTGATTGACTGCTTCTATTTTCCACTGATTTATGCTTCTAACTCTAAAGAGGCAGGAGAGTTATAATTTGACTAATAAAGTCATAAATTTGTGCCAGACTCTTAGGTCATTGTTGTTGTTCTGTTTTGTTTGTTCCTTTTAAAGTGGAACATTATCTCTCAGGGTAGTTTAATGGATTCTTCAGCGATCACTTTGACCTAACCCTTCTCACTTCTGGCAATTTTTTATCTGCATTACTTGATGTAGATGAGATACCTTCTCTGACTGAATATGAGATTTCCATTGGCCTCAGATTGTGGATGGGTTTTTCACTTATTCATTCAAATAACATTTATTGAGTAGCCATTATGTGTCAGAAACTCTTGTAAGTGGATTATTTAGTGAACAAAGATTTCTATCTTGGGAACATAATTTAATGGAGGAGGCAGAACAATAAAAAATAGACAGAATAAGTCACATAGTATATTAGAATGTGGCATATACTATGAAAACAAGAAAAAGCAGAACTGGCTGTGGGAGGTGGGGTTAGGATTGTTTGGGTAGGGCTAAGTTGCAATTTTAAATATGGTTACTGTATTTCTTATTGACAAAGTAAGTTGCAACATTTCCCATTCTTGTATTCTCAGTTCTTCACAATGTGACTTTGCTGCTCAAGACGTAAAATTTGCCCGGCTGGTGTGGCTCAGCGGTTGAGCATCAACCTATGAACCAGGGCTCAATCCCAGTGTGAGGTGTGTAGGAGGCAGCCAATCAGTGATTCTCTTTCATCATTGATGTTTATATCTCTCTCTCTCCCTCTCCCTTCTTCTCTGAAAGCAGTAATAAAAATATTTTTTTTTTAAAAAAAAGAAGTAAAATATGTCTTCATCTCTTGAATATAGGCGTGGCTATGCAATTTGCTTTGTCTAATGAGCATTAAAAATTGTGACGCTTAAAAATACTCATGCATTGGGATTACCCTCTCTTGTTGCTAAGGAACCCTCTACCGCCAAGTGAAGAAGCCTCCTTTCACCTGCTGGAAGAGAGGAGCCCAAGTGGAGGTAGAGCTTTCAGTTTTCCCAACCATTTCAGCCAAGGTCCCAGCTGAGGCCGGAGGCCATCCAATTGAGGTCGCTCTCCTCCAGCTCCAGCTGAGCTGGCACAGACAAGAAGATTAGACTAGCCAACCCACATAAATATGATCAATAACAAACTGGTTGCTTTAAACTGCTGAAATGTGTGGTTGACAACAGCTGACTGGTACACTGAAATTATAACATAGACTTAAAGGAAGTCAAGGAGTTTGTCCTCTGAATATCTGGGAGAACAGCCTGTGAAAATGCCTTATATCAGTAGAGAAAGGGAGAAACAGCCACTGTGAGGTGGAGGGAAGTGAACAAAGGAGTAGGAGACAGTGGCAGAGATAAAGGGGGGCACTTTGGGAGTGGCAGCCCAGATTAGGCAGATTCTCATAAATGATATGTCTTTTTCCCTGAGTGAAATGGGAAATTCCACCCTTGATTTTTAGTAACCCCTCTAGTCAGCATCATGCCTTTTGTTCCCTCATATGTGGCCCATCCATTGCCCTGATACACCTTGGGAGTGCAGGCTAAGCCAAATCTGCAACAGCCAGCTTTCTGCACTCCTCCCTCCGATAGGCAACTATCAGAGAATAAAGGAGAGGGAGAGGGAGAGGGAGAGGGAGAGGGAGAGAGAGAGAAAGAGAGAGAGAGAAACATTAATGATGAGAGAGAATCATTGATCAGCTGCCTCCAGCATGCCCCCCCCCCCCCCCCCGCCCCACGTGGGATTGAGCCAGGCATGTGCCCTGACTAAAAATCGAACCCTGACCTCCTGATTCATAGGTCGACGCTCAACCACAGATCTGTGCTGGCCGGGCAATCATCTTAACCTTTAGAAAAAATGGGATTTATAAGACACCAATAACTCTTTTTAAAAATCCTCCTGAAATTTCCAACTCTTCTGTTTGCTCTCCAGTCTCTGGGCCACAGTGGGATGGTCATCGTCTAAGATTGCATTTATAAATTTTTAGTATTAGTTTTACACCTTAGATTGTGACATCTATGACTTTATCAGTTGTCTTATTAGTTGCACCTGAATTAGAACTAATATAGGTGCCTTTTATCATCATGCTTGAGGAACACACTAATGGAATTAGACATGAAAGTCTAATTTTCCATGGTAGAAAGGCCTTACTTTTTAAATCTGTATCTTCAAAATTATTTAATTTGGATACAACTCTGATCCTCCTATAGAGTATATTATAATGACTTTCTTTTATGTAATGTTTAGTGGCAGTTTCATTTATTTAGCTGTTTTTTTTTTTATTATTATTTATTAAACTCTTACCATGCACTGAGTCTGAATTTGGTTCCGGAGATTTGGAAAGGACAAAGACATGGTTTTTTACCTTAAAGAGTTCATGATTAATTGATTAACAATTTGAAAAGTCATTTTAAAGAGGTATGCAAAAACTATGCAAAAGGAAATGGATGATGAATTCTTATAAAAGAAGTGGACAGCTTGAGCAAGGCACAGTGGTCTCCTGATCATTGGACTTTGAGGTAAATGCAAGTAAGTTGGCTTGTCTGGAGCAAAATATTGTCCAGATATGTACAATATGATCTGAAAGCATTCATTAACTGTGTCCCTGGTACACAGAAGTTAAGGAATACAAGAACAGGAATATTGAACTTCAGCTACCATAGAATATCAAGATTTCCTTGGGAATTGCATGCTCAGGGAAGGTGTGGGCAAAGGCATTTTTTATTACCTTACAAGGAATAGCTGTTATTTACTCTAAGGATAACTATAAAATTTTCTTTAAACCATTTCCTTAAGGAGAAATATAATTTTGAAGAACATAAAACTCTGGAGCCAGACTGAATGAATTTGAATTCCCATCTTTCCACTTGTTAGCTACTTGAAATTGGACAATTTATGTAATCTCTCTGTTCCACAGTTTCCTTTTCTATGAAATGGGAATAACAGACCTCTTTCCTGTTCCCCACTACCATCCCTTGAACTTATTTCCAGAATCTAAATTAGATATTTCATGACTTGCTAAGTAGGGCTTTGCTGCTCGATCTGGATATATTTACTCCTCTTGCCTTTCTTATATGTGGGATGCAGGATTCATGGGGTTGCATATTTATTCTTGATCTGCAAAACCAGAAGGAAAGATTTCCTTCCTTGTAAACTCAAGAATACATTTTAATTGAATAAATCAATATTGTTCTGATAGCCATTTCCGTCACCTGTTCCTGCTTTCCAGCCTCAGGAAATCCAGACATGCATTTAACAATGTAATGGGTTAAGTCAAGTCCCCTAGAAAGATATACTCAAGTCCTAAACCCTGGTACTTGTAGATGTGTCCTTACTTAGAAATAGGGTTTTTATATATATCATCAAGTTAAAATAAGGTCATCCTGGGTTAGGGTGGGCCCTAAATATGATGACTAGTGTTCTTACAAGAGAGAGACATACAGACACAAAGAAGGGAGATATTCATGTGTGACAGAGGCAGAGACTGAAGTAATATAGCTATAAACCAAAGAACCCCAAGGATTACTGGCAACCGCCAGAAGCTGAAAATAGGTGAGGAGAGATTCTTCTCCAGAGCCTGCAAAGGGATTATAGCCCTGTCAAACTTTGATTTTGAACTTCTAGCCTCCAGAGCTGTGAGAGAATAAATTTCTGATGTTTCAAGCCCGAGGCTGTGGTGACTTGTTATGTCAGCTCTTGGAAATGAATGTACCTATATTGAAATATGGAAACACTCTAGAATATAGGCTATAATAGCATACATTGAAACTATTGGATATAAAAGCCACTTTTCTCTGTCATTCTACTGTTGCTGATACAAAAGCAAATGTCAATATTCTCATCAGGAAGGAATAGATCTATGCAAGAAATTCAGTATTTCAAATCTTACCTAATAATAGACAAACATGTAAATTGACCATACCTCCATTATGCCCACCAGCCAATCAGGAGTGATATTCAAATTAACCAAACAAAGATGGAGGTTAATTTGCATACACAGGCACAAAGCAACCAGGAGCAGGCGGGGTACAGGCATTCTGCTCCACTCCGGTCTCTCGGGGCCTCTGGGCAGTGTGAGAAGGTGGGGCCAGCGTGGAAACAGGTGCTCCAGGCCTGGGACACAGTGGAAAGGCAGTGTCGGCAGCCAGGGAAAGGAAGGCCCATTCTAGCACAAATCTTCGTGCATCAAGCTTCTAGTAAAGAAATAAAGACTGTTAGCTATGAAGAACTATTTTCCTCTCTTTAAATCTTACAGCTAAAATATATCCTGTCTGCTGCCAATACTGATATTTATCATTATCTCTTTCTTAAATTTAACAACTCTTCCATTAATGTTCCTTACACTGTATCACATTTGTTCTGCTGGATGAGAAAGCGAATGACAGCCAGATCTTCATAGGATGCCTTTATCAGCTTTGGTTTTGTTTTGCTTTCAGCAGACTTAATGAAGCAAAGAAAGATCTACCACTCCCTTGGACACTTTTTATTCTTCAGCAAAGGAATTTGAATGTAACAGTCGCTGATGAAGAATGACAGAGCACTTTGGTTAGTGCATATAAAATTGTTGTTTGTTCAGCTTATAACAAAGATGTTTTACTTTTAATTTCAAGTTTTCTCTTTCTTCTCTCTTTGAACCTTGCTTTGAAATGCTTCCCACGGCCAAAATGCTCTTCCAAATTGGATAGAAACGCCATTACTTGTGAGACCAAATTAACCGCTAAGATGGGCTGCCTGGTGTTCACACTGCTAGCCCCACCACAGCCTCAGGCCAGTTGCCAGTTTGTAGCAGTGTCCAGGGAGCTATCGGCTTCCTGACTGATTTTTCTCCCTCTTCTCATTTTCATTGTTTGGAGACCTTCAAGCTTTCCAGAAATATCTGCAATTAGTCAGATGGTGTCTAGGGCTTTGTTTAAAATGACAATTGAAAATGTATCAAGACCATTTGGTCTAATCTCTTTCATCATCTTCCCAATGGATTTTTCCTCTTCTCTCTGGAGAATTAGAAATAAAGTACCATGATTATTACATAATTATAGAGACTAATAATAATAATAATGCTTGAAAATATTATTGCACCATTAAGAAGAATGAAATGTGTAAAGATAACTCTTTGTGAGATTTATAAAAATTTTCTTCCAGAAGTCAGGCAAAAATATTTATTAGCTGTACCACCTCCTTTTGCTGATAGTGGTTAGAGTTCTGGTTTTGTAAATCAGGGGTGTTGAGTTCATAGGCCACTGGAGTACAAACTATGTCTAGTATCTAAACATAATGGCTGGTGCAAACAATTGTTTAGCAAATATCATTGCATGAATTAATAGATAAATTAATAATAGGGAAAATTTTGAGGGAGATAGATCATATAGTAAGTAAATTCTTTTTCTAACTGTCTTGGATAGCTGATATCTATGCAGCAAATATCTAGTCAAGCAAAGTTTAAAAAGAAGAAACGCTTAGACTTGGAATATAAAATGATTCCTTTGGCTTGATTTCTAGTTCTGTTATATTCCAATTCTGACTGTGGGGGAACCACAAGCTCTTGGAGTAAGTCTTCTCAAGTACATTAGCATACACACACACACACACATTTTATTAAAGGTGTTCTTTAAGGCAACACTAAATATAAACTTGAAAATATATTAGTTCTCTATTTCCAGTCTCATGTCTACTCCCATTTCCCCCAAACCAGCCACTTTGTCATTTAATGTAAATTATTTCATTTACATGCATGAATGTACACATATGTTAATGAAAAAAAAACACATTGTGTACCTACTGCTTTTTAAAACTTAAACATATGCTATCGAAGTGTATATACTGTCCTGGAACTTGCTTTTTTTCCTCATTATAGTTTTTAAGATTTATTCTTTATAATGTATGATATCTTATAATATATGTTATTTAATTATCCAATGAACGAGAAGTAACATAGCACAGTAATTAAAAGAGAGCATAGACTCTGGAGCCACCCCAACTGGGTTTGTAACCCAGCTAAACTATTTCTTGCTGTGGGAGTTTGGGGAAGTTACTTAACTTCTCTGTGCTTGACTTTCCTCATCTACATAATGGGAATTAAAGTAGTCCCTGTGGAGTTGTTATAAATATTAAATAAGTTATAAACCTCTTAGAATAGAGCCAGCATGGAGGATGAACAATCTGTGTGTTTTCTAAATAAAACAACTAATAAGCATTTTATTTGTTTCCCATTTTTTACCATCACTAACAATGTTCCAATAGAATGTTGTGTACTGGATCCTTGTTCACTTGTGGAAGTGTTCCTCAATAATATATTACACGTGAAGTTGTTGGCTCATTTAGTATGTGCTTCCAATTTTATTTGATAACTTGAGGCCCAGTGCATGAAATTCATGCATGGGTAGGGTCCCTAGGCCTGGCTGGTGATCAAGGCCCATTGGGGCCTTCCAGCTGCTGGCTGTAGCCTTCCTTCAGGCTGCCTGCCAGGGCCTCCTTTCCCCTGCTGCCATTTGCTGGCTGGGGCCTTCCTTTGTTTTGTGCTGCACCCTGGTGGTCAGCACATGTAATAGTAAGTGAAGAAACTCGTGGTCTTCTGGTTGAACTCCCATGAGGACACTGCATATTAGCCTTTTACATAGATAGATAGATAGATAGATAGATAGATAGATAGATATAGATATAGATAGGTAGATAGATATAGATGTTGAATTGTTCTCCATGATTGTGCTCTATATGTTCCTACCAGTATTGACGAATTTTCATTTTATTTGCATTCTTGCCCAATTCAGTGTCATCACTTCTCAAGTTTTGATAAACCAATTCATATGAAATTACTCTCATTTTTGTTATTATGTATTTATTTGATTATTGGGGAGGATAAACCTATTATCAAATATCTTTTGGACAGTATAATTTTTTCTTTTGTAAATTATGAATTCTGCTTTGCTTGACATAAGGATTCATATTTCTTTTCCCATAGGAAATAAACATTATTTTCAAATATTTTTAAATTAATCTCACTGATGTGTAATGCCACCTCAATTATACATTTCCATAAATGCACAGATCTTTGCTGTTGCTCACCAATTTGTTTCTTTTACTTCTTCCTTCATCAATATAACCTTGCCTTTCCTCTGTAATAAAGAGCTAATAATATGTCATGCTATAACGGCTCAGACACTCAACACTGGGGAGAGAGGAATGGGGATGAGCCAGGCATAAATGAGCTTGCAAGAGAGGAAAGAGGACCAGCCAGACTGCGTCCCAGGACAGGGACAAGCTGCCCACCCCATGGTCCCGGGAGCCAGCGGCTGTGCCTGTGCCTGCGCCTGAGGCCTGGGAGAGGAACAAGCTGCCTGCCCATGGTTCCCTGCTGCTGCAGCCAGCCTAGGTCATGGGTGCCTGTGGCTGGCCAGAGGGAGGGAAACCCAGGTCTTAGGTGCCTGCAACTGCCCAAAGGAGGGAATTCTGGGTCCCAGGTGTAGGGCAAGGCAGAGGCGGTCAGAGGCGATCAGGCCGGCAAGCAGGCGAGTGGTTAGGAGTCAGCAGTCCCAGACTGCAAGAGGCAATCCCTAGGAGGGTCCCAGATTGGAGATGGTGCAAGCCAGACTGAGGGACCCCCATCTCGTCCCCCTATGAACAAATTTCATGCACCAGGCCTCTAGTAGTTTTATAAAAATCTTGGTAACTGGTGTGACAGAAAAAAATTTAATTTGCTTCTCTTTCATATTCTGATCTACATTGGCAGGATAGTTTTTGTAACTGTTCCATGAGTATCTGATGATCAGTTTGTGCATGTCCATAAAAACCTTGTTGTAAAATTGCTTGAAGATTAATTTGGGGAAAATATACATCTTCATGATATCTGCTCTCCTTTTATTCAGTTATTCCTTGATGTCCTCAAAGAGAATTGGGTTTTTCCTCTGGAAAAACAATCAGGAATGTATGCAAATACACCTTGTAGAATGAAAGAGCTGTGTATAATTGCAATATACAGGAAAAAATTTCAAAATCTGACTTTATGTAATTATATTGTCCTCTGTAAAATTTTTGTGAACTTTTTGTCTAAATAATGAAACTATTCAATGTTAATTTCATCACATTTTACTTTTCCAGCCCATATCATAATAGAAAATGTAGGAATAATGAATTAAACCAAGTGAACAGTCTGATAGGATAAAGTAAGAAATATAAGCACCTTCAAAAATTACACTCCTTTAAATTCTGACTAAATCATAAAGGTTTTTGAGAGGGATGATCTAAACAAAATGGCTGAACAAATACCAGCTATGTTTATGTCTACTTTCTAATAACTTCACTTTTGTCTTCATCTGTCCTTCCTTTTTTAAATATTTATAGATTTTTTTGAATTGTGAAGAATTACATTGGAGAGATTTTGGAATAAAGAAAAAAATTTAATAGCACCATTCTTGCTTTAATTGGAAGCTATCACATATTAGTTAAATGGCATAAAGACAATAAAAAATGAACATGTTTTTTAATGATAAATATTATAGATTACAGGAAACTGTGTGGATTTTTTTTTTCTGGTTCTTATCTAACTTAACTGCTCATCTACTCAACATCTGATTTCTCTGCAAGGATTCAGAACCACCCCTTGAAACCCTTCTTCTTACACCGAAGTGCTATATTAAACATTTGCCTTGTGAATCTGTGTAATTTCCTGCTAGTAGACCCTAGTAAATTAGACTATAGATGAGGCTTCAGTTACTAGCTAAAAGGCACTGTGATAAAGTGATTCTTTGTTCTTTGGAACCTGTGCCTCTGATTAAAGTCTCAGTTCCACCACTCTAGTTGAGTGACTTTAGCAAATTGCTTAGCCTCTGTGTTTTAGTTTTCTGATTTATTAAATGTGAATATTTTAAAAATGTGAATTTATTAGAAATGTGAATGTTAAATGTGGATATTATATGCAGATCATGAGATTGAGGACTAAATGACATTACCCATATAAAACTATATATATATATATATATATATATATATAAAAGCCCAGCGATCAAAATGGTGGAATAACCAGAATTACTGAAACAACTGAAGGCTATGATATGGACTGCAGCAGCCAACTAGCCTGATCCAGGCCTGATCATCCCCACCTGGCTGGCCTTTGGAGGTGCGGCCAGCCGGCCAACCTTCTGTGGCCCTTCTCCCCACTGGCCTGGCCTATTGGGCCCCCATTGGGGCAGGTCAGCTGGATCCTTGCCCTGTTTTGTTCAAAGATAAATTACTTACATAAACTATATCAACTTAAAATAGTGCCTAGCACATAGTAAATATTCATTAAATATTATCTATTATTATTTATTTCTTCCAGTAATGTTAGAGTTGTAAGGTTATTTGGTCTTATATATTTAGAGAGTTTAATTAAATTAGGTTTTATCTTTGTATAATTATAAAGGGAGAAGTTATCCTCCTAGCAGATTATAATTGAGAATATTTTTGATAAATCTCTCTAAGGATTATAAGTAAATATTCTATGTTCTGGCCTCCTCTATTTCAGGATGAAGAGCAAAATATTTTGTATGGAAAGAGAAGAGAGGAGTAAGGTTAAATTATGATCTGCTGTGTGCTAGGTCAGCAGAAAGGGGAGACGCAATGATTGGTACTCAAGAGGAGTACATCTCCTTTAGCACACATATTTTCAATAAAATGACAAAAATCATAATTTAGTTGTTGCTGTTGAATTTCCAGTGGAAGAAGGGGAAGAGCTGACCCTAAAGTAAAACATGCTGTTTAGATTACTCATAAATTTCGTGGAAATCTGTCAATTAGAAAAAGTACTTTGCATTCTGTTTTCTTATGGCATTGGTGCAAGCAGCTAGAGTTAGTGATATTTTCATTAGGACACATTGTTGCTTAATAAATACTGAAATTTGTCAAAACAGTCAATTCCAATTATGAACGAGGACAAAATATTTTTACAAAATTATGGATATATAAAATGTTATGTAAAGTTATGATTATCAGGATTAATATTCAATAAAAATACCAGGGACGTTGTGTATTAAATGTGATTTTTCCCATTAATATTTCTTTTCCCTCAGCTTAATTACTTTATTGTCTGCTGGAGCTCATTAATGCACCTTGAAATAGAAAGAGAGAGTGCCGCTCTCTGTGACAGAATTTATCACTGGATCCCATAATTGCATGTTCAGTCTCTGCTTTCCTACTAAGAGTGGCTTCCTCGAGAGCAGCATTATGTCGTGCTGTTTTGTATTCTTAGCATAGAAGAGTGTTTTGCATAAAGTGAGTGTTTCACAAATGTTGGTCGGATGACTTTTAATAGTCAAAATGTTGATCCTTCTTGTGAAACTTCAATGTTCCAGAAGAAAAATAATTAAAGTTGTTGACTTATTCCTTGAATTAAGAGACCCTGGTAGGTATTTCCTATGTTAAAATGACATACTGATTCATTCTTTGTTAGGCTCTTCCAGCTATTTGATTTATAATATTTATTTTTGTGCTAGACTCTGAGGAGCAAGCAAACTAAAAGCAAGCATTTATGAGGGGAGGGAGAGGAAGGGAACATGGAGTTCACAGAGTATGTATAAAGAGTCCTGAAAGTTAATGAAAATTCTCAGAGAAAAGTATGGTAATGCTTTTTATGCAATATGTCCATTTAGCTAAACCTTAGAAATCACAGTATTTTGTTGTTGTTGTTACTCCTCGCCTGAGGATATATTTTCATTGATTTTTAAAGAGAGTGGAAGGGAGGGGGAGACAGAGAGAGAGGAAAACATCAATGTAAGAGAAACACATATATTGGTTGTCTCCCACATGCATTCTGACCAGGGCTGGGGATTGAGCCTGCAACTGAGGTACATGCCCTTGGCCAGAATTGAAACTGGAACCCTTGAGTCCTCAGGCAGATGCTCCATCTACTGAGCCAGACTGGCTAGAGATACAGTATTTTTTTTTATTGATTTATGCTAAAAAGGAGACTATATATACCTGGGCCCATCCTGACATGTAGATGGAGGAATATATTGAGAAAAATTCATAGTTTATTTTAATTTTTTCTGGCTTGATGACCTCTGTTTCTCTTTTTACTTAGCTGAGTTAACTATAATATTACTAGAGGCCTTGTTCATGAAAGTTCATGTACTGGAGGGGGTGTCCTTCAGCCCAGCCTGCCTTCTCTCACAGTCCAGGAGCCATCAGAGGCCTGAGGCATCCCGGCAATCAGGGGAAGGCAATGTGCCCATCAAAACTCTGCTGTTGCCCCTGCCAGCAGCACAAGCTTTGGGTGCCCCTGATTACCTGAGCCTTGGACGTTCCTGGGCAGCTGGGCAGCTGACACTCGAGGCTTGCCTGTGCTTCAGGGTGACCCTAGGCTGCTGGGGGGGCTGAGGATGGGTCCAGCTGCACTATGCACTCGCCACTTCTATACCCCTTTTGATGGGGCTGAAAGGACTGGGGGTCTCTGGCAGGGCTGAGGGGACTGGGCACTGCCATCTTGTGTTTATGGGCCCCACCATATTTGTGATGGTGTGATGGTCAATTTGCATATCTAATCTTTATTAAATATGATATTTTAAGTTCTAAAATGTTTTATACAGTTACCATTTTTTTTTCTCCATAGGATGTCTAGGGAGATTGTAGATGGGGGTTGTTATACTATGGGGAGAACCTTATGATAAAGCAACCTGCCCTATAACAGATGCTCAAATGTTCTCTTCTCCTTCCACTTCATATCTTTGCAAAATCGATTTCTTCCTTCAAGATTGATCCTCTATGTTACTGATGGGATGTTTTTTTGTTTTTTTCCAAGAATTCATGTGTTGAACCCTTAACCCTTAATGCAATAGTGTTAGGAAGAAGGGCCTTTGGAGTTAATGACATTTAGGTAAAGTCTTAAGGGTGGGATACTGTTGATGGAATTAGCACTTTTATAAGAAGAGAACCAATCTTTCTGCCAATTCCCACCCCTGCCATGTAAGCACACAGGAAGAAGGCAGCTCCTGCAAGTCAAGAAGAGGACTCTCTCCAGAACCTCACTGTGCTGCTTCATAACCCCGGACCTCCCAGTCTCCAGAGCTATGAGAAATAAATAGCTGTTGCTTTTGCCATGCAGTCTGTGGTATTTTACTATAGCAACCTAAGCTAATATGCTCTCTCATATTTTCTTATGAAGCCAGTCTTCAACGCCTGGTTCAATGTGTGTGTGTGTGTGTGTGTGTGTGTGTGTGTGTGTGTGTGTGTGGGTTTAAAAATGGGTGAGTTACACAAGAATGTATTTTCACTATAAAAGTTATGAGAAATATAAAAAGTCAAATATGGGAGAAACTTTTTTTCCCTGCATATTCCTCATGTGGAGAGTAAACTATCAATTTAACAATTGCCTTTCAGTCCCTTTTCTATGAAAAGGCCACATCCATTCCTTGCAGTTATTATTGCTGTTTTCTTCTGCTGTTTGCATAGCCCCGTATACATTCTATTTCATATACAGAAGTGATTTGACAGGGAGTTAATGGAGCTCAAATTCAGAAATCCTGATTGACACATGTTTTTTTCCAAAATCTTGGGATCAGCCTTAGCAATATATTCACATGATAATAGCTTTATATACTAGCTATATTGAGGGGTTCTTCTGTTTTTACATGATTTGAAAATTGCATTAATCTCAACTCCCCAGAAAGCCTGTCCATGACTATACGTATACCATGATTAAGTACAGGATTATTTTCCATTTAGAAGGAATAATGTTTTTGTTTTGTTTTTTTATGAGGGGACGAGGGCTAGGTTTAAGATTTATTTATTACCATATTTGAAGTCATTTCTTAGCTCACAATAAAATATTTAAAGTAATTTTAAAACAAGTAATTGTGAAAAGAAATATCACATCATCTTCCCAGCTTGAAACAGATATAAAATGCAAATTAAGCACATAGATAATCTGCAGATATTACTATTTACAGCAATCATATAAATTAAGATCATTTAAAAAATCATGATAACTGTATGTAAGAACCAATCCCACTGGTATAATAAAATTGAGGTAAGGCATGCATTTCAATATTGATAAAACTAGATTTAACCTTTCAGTGATATGGGTTTGAAAAAATATTAATTGAGGAAATCCTAATCAATGGGACTAAATGACACATAAAATTAACATAAAGTCTTTGAATTCCCCCTCCCAAACAGTGAATATCAGACTCAAGTATTTCAAGAGCCATAGTGTACAGATAGTAGAGTGATGTGTGAAACGGTTCACAAGATATTTTGTTCGTGTAATTTTGACTTAAGTTAATTCATATTCATTAAGTAGGAAAAGTTTGTTAATGCTTCCTCCATTGGTAGTGTAACCACACAGAGATTAAGTAAAAAATAGCTTCTCTTCAAGTTAACTTGCCTTCCTCTAACATAGTTGCAGTGATCATAACAAGTCAAGGAAATAGGTTGTGGCCATTTAAAAAAATTAAGCCTGTATTTTGATTGCCCTGGATAGCATTGGGAAGGAAATAGTTGAAATGTAAAACGTGAAGCTGAATAAATTATTTATTGTTTATTCATAAAAGATCAGAGAAGGAGCAAGCACTGGCTACATATGTCATCTTTATTACAAAGAAGTTGCACATAAAAAATACTAGCAGAGAAAATTGTTGTAGATTCATCTTTAATTAGGGGGTTCAACATACAAATGTAAAAGCTAGGTGCTTTGTCCTTTAAGGCTTTTGGCTTTAAGAATGCTAGTTATGGCACACAGTTTAGGAGGTGTCCTGAGAGAAATGGTATTCATTAAGAGGCTTTGCAAAAAAGAAAAAATATATATGGAGTGAAAATATTGAAGGGCAAGGCACCAAGCATTGAAGGTCAATTTCAATGAGAAGTAGATTTGGAAAGCTAAATTAATTTGGAACCACTAAAGAGAAATAGGGGATAAGAAGGTGTGGTTTCCTACTCATATTAAACAGGGTTCCTTATCTGTCTGGATCACAATTGTTACCACATCTGTAAAACATAAATAGCTGTAAAGATGTTTAACTCTTAAGGGATTTCCTGAGAAAATACTCTAGGTCTCTTTCAACTTGAGAATATAACAAATAAGGTTCTAGAATCTAAAATCAAGTGACAGTTTGATAAGAGATGAAATATTTCTGGTAAACTAAGTGATTATTTCTGATAAATTGGCAATTAAGAGTAGAGAGATCAAGAATCTTTAATTAGTTCATCTAAAAGAGAGTTTATTTGGATCAACCTATTAGAAGAGCTTTCATACAAGATAAAAGGGAGGATGGAATAGGTCAATGCTGCTGAGAAGCCATTCAGGTGTGACTATTCAACCAGTAAATAACAAACTCAAATATTTCAGAAGCTGCAGTGTGTAGATGGTAAAATGGTTTGTGAAGGTTCACAAAATATTTAAATTATGTGATTGTCACTTAAGTAAACTCATATCATTCTGTAGGAAGTCTGAATTGCAAATTCAAAATTGCATTAGTATTAAAGTGAATGTATCTTTGGCCCGTTACAATTAATATAATTAAAGTTTTAAATTGTGTTGTCATGGAAACAGCTATATGCATGATGATGTGCATCAGCGCATGCAATACAAAACAGAAATAACTGAAATGTCCAGAAACAGGCTCAAAGTCATTCCACCTGTGCTCACTGAGAAAGGTGACTGTGCTGGCATTGTCCTAGGTACCATGACTGTACGGGTATTGTCCTAGGTGCCAGGATCCTATAGCTCTCTTTATCTTGGCCTCATGGAATTCACAGTGCAGTCAGGGACACATATATTTTCTTTGATAATTTAAATATATATGGACTTATAAATTATGATAATTATTTAAATCCCCAGGGAGGGGTGTGCAGGAGGCAGCTGATCAATGTTTCTCTCTCATTGATGTTTCTAACTTTCTTTCCCTCTTCCTTCCTCTCTGTAAAAAATCAATTAAAAATATTTAAAAAATTAAAAAAATAAAATAAATAAATACAAAGAAGCATATAATAGCAGAACATGGTTTAGTCTGAGCTTCACTAAAGCATCATTTACCCTGAAATATAGAGTAAGGGGTTGGGGAGGTCAGTCATTTCATAGTCAAGGACTAGCCCATGCACAGAGCAAGAAAGAATGATGTTTGAAGACTTTAAAAGAGGGACAATTTTTTTGATAAGATACAGAGTAAAGTATGAATGTTAATAAATGCTGGGAGTATTTATTTGAATTATATAAAAATTCTATAAAATTATGATATGTTCTTAAGTGAAATGTTTATACATTTCATGTTCACGAACTCTATGTTTTGCATATATGCACACCAAGACTGGAAGAACTTAATGATGAAATGAAGAGTGTGTAAAGATTGAGATTTCAAATTCCACTCTATTTAAAAGATGTTTCTTAGTGAACTTGCTTTGATGAAAAGTCCTTGTACTACAACTAAAGCAATGTGGCAAAGATTGACATGACCCATGCACAGGAATGACACAAATTACTGTAGCTTCTTCATATTTTGGATTGATTGTTTTAGAAAATTACCATTTCACAACCATCATAATAAAAATTGATTTATGCCAGAGTCATCAAGGATTCTGAAATTAGCAGGTGAAAACTTAAGGAATAACATGATACTAACATAGTTTCAGAGTATCTCCTCACAAGATACTAATAACAAAGGGGAACAATGGTAACTACAGTACTGAGAACTGGCAGATTGCATAATGAATAATAAAACAATTAAATACTGTGTGCCTCTTGATTATATTTACGGAGAAGAACACAACATCATTCAATGGTATTCCTACAAGAAATGCATAATCTATTTCTAATTGTGAGGAAACATCATAGCACAAATTGAGGGACATTTTACAAAATACCTGGTCTGTACTCTTTAAAACATCTTTGTCACAAACACATAGAAAAGCCGAGGAATCGTTCCAGATTAAGGAAGACTATAGAGACCAAACAATTGGATTTTATTTTTTTTCTATAAAAGAATGTGCTTGAGGAAATGGAAGAGTCCAAAATAAGGTCTTTGGATTAGGTCGTGCTATTGCATTGGTATTAGCTACTCATTTTGGTAATTGTACTGTGCTGTAATAACAGATGATACCCTCTCCTTTTTTTTAGGAAATGAACATTAAATCATTTAGGGATAAGAAAATATTTTTAAATAATTGTTAGTAGATATTTGTCATTGCAACTACTTAAACCTTTGAACATCCTTGCTATCTACATATGACAATTTTACACATTATAATTTCAGCCTTCCTATGGTGGAGCCATACCAGTCACATCCACGGATTCTCTAGAAGTTATGATCTAGGCATGTAAAGTAGCTTCGGCCAATTTATCACAACTGGACAGGATCTAGATTTGAAGGCGAACAATGTAAGAGGGTGGAGAAGGGGGCGGAAATGTATCTTCTTGTAGGTATGGTAATATTGACAACAGGTCCCTTGGCATGCAACAATCCTAGGATCACTGGTGCTTAGTAGCATTGGCAATATGTTCAATGTGGAAGCTATCCAGGAGAAATGTTTTAGTCTGTGTATCACGCTGGCCCTTACATAGATTCAATGACAGGTTTATGTATGTTTACGGTACACCATTGCATCATCTCAGATACAGAAGACTAGATTTTCCAGTCTATGCTGTGGTATACTGTGGACCTATAATTAAGTTATAATAGAATGTGTGTGCAGTTGAGAGTCTCTTCACAGGCCTGATACTTTAGAGAACCCAGAATAATTCTATAGCTCTCTTTATCTTCCATGGGATGGCCATAGAGGCCACATGTTCTAGATGGCACAGCTGCAAGATATAAGGGAGCTACTTGAGTTCTTTTGAGCAAAAACTTTAATTATATATATTGATTTCAAAGAAGAAGGTAGAAGGAGAGAGAAACTGAAACATCAAATGATGAAAGAATCACTGATCGGCTGCCTCCTGCACAGCCCCAACTGGGGACTAAGTCCACAACCCAGGCATGTGGCCTTGATTGGAACTGAACCTGGGACCCTTCAGTCCACAGGTTGATGCTAACCACTGAGCCAAAACAGCTAGGGCACGTTTATTGCTTTTAGATATGGGGTTTAATTGTTGTGGCAGCTAGCATTGTTTACTCTAATGGAAATTCATGTATTTTTTCTTTTAGTCTCATTGCCTAAAATCTTTAAAAATATTGTTCTAAAGTTCATTGGGGTGATGCCATGGACAGTTTTGCTAAGTGGTTAGAGTGTCTGCTTGCAGGCCTAAAGATCTTGGATTTGATTTCTGGTCAAGAGCATATGCCTTAGTTATGGTTCTATCCCCAGCTCTGGTTGGGGAATGTGCAGGAAGCAATCAAATGATATGTATCCCAAATCGATGTTACTTTCTTTCTGTAAATTCTCCTCCCTCCCTTCTATTCTCTCTCTAAAAAAATAAATAATAAATAATGGAAAAAGATCATTTGGTGAGAATTTTAAAACATTATTGGGACAACATCCTATCTAATAAAAGAGTAATATGCAAATTGACCATCACCCTAACACAAAAGATGGCTGCCCCTATGTGGTCTAAGATCCTGCCCCCATGTGATGGCACAAGATGGCCTCCACAAGATCGCCAGCAGGGGAGGGCAGTTGGGAGGGACCATGCCTGCAAGGGAGGGCAGTTGTGGGCAATCAAGCCAGCAGGGGAGAGTATTTAGGGGTGACCAGGCTGGCACAAGAGAGAAGGTGGCGGTGACTGGGCCTATAAAAAAGGACATTTTTTGGGGGGGAGGACCCAAGCCTGCTAGGGGTGACCAGGCCTGCAGGGGAGGGCAGTTAGGGGCAACCAGGTTGGCAGGGAAGCAGTTAGGCATCAATCAGGTTGTCAGAGGAGTGGTTAGGGGCAATCAGGAAGGCAGGCAGGCGAGCAGTTGGGAGCCAGCAATCTTGGATTGTGAGAGGGATGTCCGATTTAGACCCAATCCTACCAGGGGTCCCATATTGAAGAGAGTGCTGTCTGGGCTGAGGGACACACCCCCATGCACGAATTTCATGCACTGAGCCTCTAGTTGGTTAATAAAATGATATAGGTTTCAGATGTACAAATCTATAATACATCATTTGTATATTGTATTGTATGTTCAGTACCTAAAGTCAAATCTACTTCCATCACCATATATTGACTTTACCTTCTACCTTCCCTAATCCCCTTTCCTTTGGTAATCACCATACTGTTGTGTGTCTATGAGTTTCTTTCTTTTTTCTTTTCTTTTTCTTTTTTATTTTTGCTTAATCCCACTACCTTTTTCACCCAGACCCCCAATCCCCCTTCCTTCTAACAACTGTCAGTCTGTTTTCTGCATCACTGAGACTCTTTCTTTTTGTTTCTTTGTTTCTTTCTTTTGTGTATTAAATTTGGCATCTAATTAAAACCATGTGGTATTTGTCTTTCTCTGACAAATTTCACTTAGCATAATAGTCACCAGGTTTAGCCATTTTTTCCCCAAAAGGTAAGATTTTTTTTCTTTCCTAATTTGCATAGTATTCAATTGCATAAATATTCCACAGCTTTTTTATTTTTTATTCATGTCCTGATGGGAATTGAACCCACCACCTTTTGTTGTATGAGATGATGCTCCAACTAACTGAGCCACACCACCAGAATGTACCATAGCTTTTTAATCGACTCATCTACTGATGAGAACTTGAATTGTTTCAAATCTTGGCTATTGTAAATAATGCTTCAGTGAACATAGGGATACATATATTATTTCTAATTAGTATTTTGGGTTTCTTCAAATATATTCCCAGAAGTGGAATCTTCAGGTCATAAGGCAGTTCCATTTTTAATTTTTTGTGGAAACACCACACTGTTTTCCACAGTGGCTGCATCAATCTGAATTTCTGCCATGGTTACCTTTTCTTTGAATCCTCTTCCACACATTGCTTGTTGATTTATTGAGAATTCTGACAGGTATGCGATGATATCTTATTGTGGTTTTAATTTCTGACTTTATTTATTTGGTCACTCTCTCTCTCTCTCTCTCTCTCTCTCTCTCTCTCTCTTTCTCTCTCTCTCTCTTTCTTGATGAGTCTGCTAAAGGTTTGTCAATCTCATTTATCTTTTCAAAAAACCAGCTCTTGGTTTCCTTGATCTTTTGTATATTTTTACTCTATTTCATTTATTTCTGTTCTAATCTATTATTTTCTTTTTTCTACTCACATTGGGCTTTGTTTATTATTCTTTTTGTAGTTCCTTAAGTGTAAAGTTAGATTGTTTATTTGAGATTTTTCTTGTTTTTGAGGTAGTCTGTAATGATATGAATTTCCCTCTTATGACTGCATTTACTGTGTCTCATAGATTTGGGGTCACTGTATTTTCATTTTATTTGTTTTAACCTATCTTTTGATTTATTCCTTTATCTCATTGTTAACCCATTCATTGTTTAGTAAAATATTACTTAGCTTCCATGTCTCTGTGTGTCCTTTTCTTTTTGCTTTTTTTGTGTGAGTTATTTCTGGGTCCATACCATTAATATCAGAGATGCTTGATATGATTTCAATCTCCTTAAATTTATTGTAACTTGTTTTGTGGCCTAACATGTGATCTATCCTGGAAAATGTTCGTGCACTTGAAAAAAATGTATATTCTCCTGCTTTGTGGTGAAATGCTCTGAAGATATCAATTAAATCCATCTGACCTAGTGTGACATTTAAAGCTTATGTTTTCTTATTGGTTTACATCTGGAATATCTATCCACTCATGTCAAACAGGTGTTAAAATTCCCTACTAAGATTGTATTATTATCAATCTCTCCCTTTATATTAATCAGATTTGCTTTACATATATTTGTGGCACTATTTTGTGTGCATAAATGTTTACAAAGGTGATATCTTTCAATTGAATTCTGCCTTTAGCATTATGTAGTAATACTGGTATGGTGTTAAAAAACTTCTTTAGATATTTATTGTCTGGAAAGCTCTTTATTTATCCCTCAATTTTAAATGATAGTCTTGCTGAATAAATTAGTCTTCTTTCCCCTATTTTTAAAACATTTTTTAAAATTATAGTTGACATATATTATTATATTAGTTTTAAGTGTACACCCTATTCATTAGACATTAGATAACTTACTAAGTAACCATACACACACATTTTGCATCCATCTGACACCAACTATAGTTATTAAAATATTATTGACCTCTAGAGGCCTGATGTACAAAATTAATGCACTTGGGGGGAGGTGGGTTGTCCCTCAGTCTGACCTGTGCCCTCTCACAGTCCCTGCAATTGATCACCCCAAAGAGGTAGGCCCAGCAATGGATTGCTCCCACAGAGGTAGGCCCAGACTACCCACTCCTGCACAGGTAGCCTGGGCCACTCTCTTTGGGGTAATCACTGGGTGATGGCTGTGCAATCATATTATATCCATCTTGGCTGTCCTGGCACAAGTGGGTGTCATAGTGTGGTCACCCGGAAGGTCATCTGGACAATCATTCTGCTGTTAGTCTTTTGGTCGATTTGCATGTTATGCTTTTATTATTATAAATATTATCTATGCTATACTTACATCTCCATGACTATTCTACAACAACCAATTTGTACTTCATAATCTTCATATTTTTCACCCATTCCCTCAAACCCCTTCCTATCTACCTGGCAATCATCAAAATGTTCTTTGTATCTATGAGTCTGTTTTACTTATTCATTTATTTTATTTTTTAGATTTTTTTAAAATAAATTTCTTATTCTTTTTTTTATATTTTATTGATTTTTTACAGAAAGGAAGGGAGAGAGATAGAGAGCTAGAAACGTTGATGAGAGAGAAACATCGACCATCTGCTTCTTGCACACCCTCTACTGGGGATATGCCCACAGCCAAGGTACATGCCCTTGACTGGAATCGAACCTGGGACCTTTCAGTCCACAGACCGATGCTCTACCACTGAGCCAAACCGGTTTCGGCTAGATTTATTATCGATAAATGTATATTTATTGTCATTTTATTGTTCTTTTTTTTTCTTTTTCTTAAAGAAGACCCATTAACATTTCATATAATACAGTTTGGTGTTGGGCTTGTTTAGCTTTTTCTTATTTGGGAAACTCTTCATTCTGTCCTTTGATTCTAAAAGAAAGCTTTCCTCGGTAGTAATCTTAGTTGTCTTTGCTTTTCATCATCTTGAATATTTTTTGCCAATCCGTTCTGGCCTGTAAAGTTTCTGATATGTCTTGGTGTGGGCCCCTTTGAGTTTGTCTTATTTGGGACCTCTATACTTCATGGAATTGTGTATGTTTTTTCTTCATCAAGTTAGGGAAGTTTTTGTTTTGTTTTTTTAATATATTTTATTGATTTTTCACAGGGAGGAAGGGAGAGAGATAGAGAGCCAGAAACGTCGATGAGAGAGAAACATCGACCAGCTGCCTCCTGCACACCTCCCACTGGGGATGTGCCTGCAACCCAGGTACATGCCCTTGACTGGAATCGAACCTGGGACCTTTCAGTCCGCAGACCGACACTCTACCACTGAGCCAAACCGGTTTCGGCAAGTTAGGGAAGTTTTTAGTCAGTTTTTCTTCAAATAGGTTCTTGGTCCTTTGTTCTCTTTATTCTCTTCCTAGTTCCTCTATGATGCAGCTATTGCTACACTTCAAATTGTCCCAAAGATCCCTTAAACTATCCTTTTTAAATTCTTTTTTCATTTTGCTCTGATTGCGTGTTTTGCTACCTTGTCTTCCATTTGCTGGTTCCATCCTCTCTGTCATCCTCCCTCTGTTTATTCCTTGTAGTGTATTTTTCATTTAGATATTGCATTCTTCATTTCTGACTGCTTCATTTTTATGGTTTCCATATCCGTTTTAATGCTTGTTATTTCTTTGTTTAAGTTCTCACTAAGTTCCTCGAGAATCTTTATAACCATTTATTTTAATCTATATCTGGTAAATTGTTTGCCTCTATTTTATTTAGCTCTTCTAAATTTTTTTGGGGAGACATAATTCTTTGTCTCCCTATTTTGACGGACTCTTTGTGTTTGCTTCTATATATTAGATAGATATACTATGACTTTCAGTCTTGATAGAGTGGCCTTCCATAGTAGGTGTTCTGTGGGACCCAGTTGTGCAGTCTCCTTGATCAGCTGATATGGGTACTCCAGAAATGTCCATTGTTTGGGTTATATGGGCCCCCCTGCTGTAATTTATTCTTATTGCTACTGGCCCCTTAGTTCCTGGGATCATCCCTCAGAATGGCTAATTGTGAGGCTCAACTATGGCCTCTACATGTAAGCTTCAGTGCAGGAACCAACTGCACAAAACAGAATTTGCCTCAGCAGGCTTTGGTGCCCACAAAATCTCACTTTGTATCTGCCACCTGTGAAGTTAATTGGATCTTGCTTTAATGTTATCTGAAGCTAGTCACTTGGTGTGTTGGTTCTGGACTTTTGTGAGGGACTTCAATGCAAGCCAATGTCAGATGCTGCCTTTGACTGGCCCTGGGCAACCTGTTTGTAGCTACAAAGTGATCCATAGTTTGGAGCTTCTTCTGATGTGCTTGGAAGGGACCTAGCTGTGCACCAAGGCCACTTTTACCACCACCAGGCATAGGAGTGGTAAACCTCAGATTTGCCTCTACCTGCCTCCACCTTCTGGCTACCAGAAAGGCTCATTCAGTGAAAGAGCCTCTGACAGTATTTAAGTTTCATAAAGTAGGTTCTCAGTGAATCCCCAGATATGTTCACCACTGAGTCAGGTTCAACTCAGTACCAGTGCTGGGTCTGAGACCACTCAGCAAATTCCCCAGGTTATACCAAATCTAGCTACCATTCTCCAGGTATGCCCAAACTTTTGTGGTTTGGGGCAGGATCTCAGGGAGTTATCAGGGTGAGGCCAGTAGAGTCTGTCCTGCCCAGAAAGACCAGCTGTGAGACGGAGTGTCCTTCACTGGTCAAACCTGAGGGAAAATAGCCCCTGTTCCAGAGCCACACAACAAAGTCCATCCAAGATTCTGTTAATAGCTCAACACACCAAGTGACTAGCTTCAGATAACATTAAAGCAAGATCCAATTAACTTCACAGGTGGCATACCAAAGTGAGATTTTGTGGGCACAAAACCCTGCTGAGGCAAATTCAGTGTGGGAACCCCCAGGAGTCATGAGGACGGTGCTGGTTGATCTCCCATGAGGGAGAAGTGCCAGTTAGACTTGGGGAAGGTGGGGGGAATGGCCCCCATCCCAGAGTCATACCACTCAGTCTGTCCAGGATTCTGCCTAGAACTCAGCAGGTGGGGCCACCAGAAGTTGAGCAGGTGGGGCCGTCTGAAGCCTGTATTGTGGCCCTAGAGAATAGCCCATGAGGGGAAGGTGCTAGTCAGTTTTATAGGAAATTGGGAGGTATGGCCCCCCACCCTAAGGCTATACCACTCAGTCCTTGACACCCCCTGAATCTGTTCAGACCTTCACAACCCATACCAAGCAATTGCCTCCTCAGGAGGGCTTAGATTCCATAGGATTGGGGTACAGGGAGTTCAGAGGGTGGGGCAATTGCATTCCCCAGGTTGATGCTAAGGAGGGGAGTGCTCCTTCCAAGAAAGATGGTGTTTGCAGTACAAGAGTGTGACTCAGCAGCTGTCTTCCTCTACTCTCTCCCTAGAGCTATAAACCCTAGTCTCTCTTCACAAAACTCAAGTCTGCTTCACACTACCTCTGCTGGAATCCAGGGTCAGTGGCTATCGATGAATTTTGCACATTGGCCCTTTAGGAGTATGCCAGTATCTCTAGCAGACTCATGTCTCTCCCTTGCAGACAGAATTCTCTCTGATTTTCACAGCCAGATGTTATGTGGAGCCTCTTCCCAGTTCTGGTGCTCTAGGTACAATTGAGATATCCCTCTGGAATCTCTGTTGCCACCAGTGGGAGCAAGGTGAGCCCTTTTCATGTCTCCACCCTTCCTACCAGTCTCAATGTGGCTTCTTCTGTAAATCATTGGTTATCAGACTTCTGTTTAGGCAGCCTTCAATTAGTTCTTCAGGTTGATTATCCTATATTTTCATGGTAATTTGTTTGGTCCTGGAAGGAGATGAGTAACATCAACCTAATCTGTCACTATTTTGGATATTGAGAATGTTTTTTCATCTTTCCCCCAAGCAACAAAATGTGCATATCAGCAACTTGCACATAGTGTGTGTGTGTGTGTGTGTGTGTGTGTGTGTGTGTGAAATAGATTTAGGACTGAACAAGGTTAACTTATACCAAAGATTGTTTAAAAACTGTTAGGTAGAGAAACCGGTTTGGCTCAGTGGATAGATCATCTGCCTGCGAACTGAAAGGTCACGGGTTCGATTCTGGTCAAGGGTATGTACCTTGGTTGCAGGCACATCCCCAGTAGGGGGTGTGCAAGAGGCAGCTGATCGATGATTCTCTCTCATCGATGTTTCTAACTCTCTATCCCTCTCTCTTCTTCTCTGTGAAAAATCAATAAAATATATTTAAAAACTGTTAGGTAGAGTTTTTCCTCAAGAACGGGGAGCTTAAGTACATCATAGCTTGGGTATTTTGTTTTTCCTTTTGTTTAATGTGGTCTTATTGGTAAATAAATCCTAAGGAATTAATTTAGTTTTCCATCTAAATGCATCTTCAGCACATTCTATCTGATGTAGTTTGTATTCACTATATTGATTAAAGAACAAATAAACCCCTGGCTCCTTATACTTCAAGAAGGTCAGGTTAGATTTCCAGCTCCTCAGTCTCTGAGACTTCCTCTAAAGTAGTGTGGTTCAACAGAACTTTATGAGATGGTGAAAATATTCTGTAATATCTGTGCCATCCAATGTGATAGCCACTAGTCACATGTTGTGAGTAAGCTCTTGAAATGTGGCAAGTATGCTGTTAAACTACATTTTAAGTTCTATTTAAATGTAATTACTCTACATTTAAATGTAAATAGCCACATGTGGCTAATGGCTACAATATTGGGCAGTGCAGCTATAGAGCATTATGAACAATATGTTACACTTGAGAGGGTTTAATTGAAGACGTCAATATATCAGTTATAATAAATGATGAAGGATTAAGCTTGGACAATATTGCAATCTACTACTCTGGAAGAATATTTGTAGACCATGTTTAGCTGCATGCAAACTTGAGAAGAAAATCAACACACAGAATGTAATAAACTGAAAAGGCAATTTCAAAGGAAATGTAAGTAACATTCAGTTAACAAACTATACTAAAATGAAGACAGAAGGAAAATAATCTTTTCAAAGGCAAAGGAGCCAAAAATGCACAAAAAAACATTTTCCCCTTTCTCATTCAACTAGAGAACAGAAGCAGAACAAAAAAGAAAGGTTAGGAAGGACTACGGGTAAGCCCAGAGTCTCATTGTTTCAATGTGTGCAAGTATTTATGTGGCAAGGGAGAAATAGGTAGTGACTACAAAAACATTGATTTGAAAAGTTATGAGCCCACGGGGACCTACAGTCCAAAACATTAGTACCAATGTAATCCAGAAAACCCCTGGAACTTGCAAATCAGACTGTTTATTTTGCTAGCATGACAAAGGTAACATTTCAAATGATTTGCTTCTATGGTCAGCGCTCTGAAGTTATTATTCTATGCTTTCTGGTTAAAAAAACAAAAACAGAAAAAGCAACACAAGCAAAACATCCCAAACCTCTCCTTATTGTAATCGTGCATAGCTGGTTATGAATGGAAATTCTTTGACAAGAAAATAAAAATATATCCCCAGGATGCAAATTAAATTATGCTTCCCTGAAATTCTCATTTTGTATAATTTTAAGAAGTGCATGCATTTGTCAGTACTATTTAGCACATATTTACCATGTTATATCAGTGCTGATGATGGGCTTTCTTTCTGAAAGATGCATTTCTTTCACATTCACTTCTTGCAACTTATTTTCACCTGTGTAGGGATAATATAGTGAATTTTTAGATATTTAAATGTTGGTCTTTAAAAATATTAATATTTCAGCATGCATTTCTTACTGCAGAGGGCAAAAAGGCAGATTTTGTTTATATATTGGTGATATTTTATTGTTGTTTGAATCATTAAAAATCTCATTAATTGGCTACTTATTCAAGTGCACACAGCATATCCTAAAAAGCACATACAATTAGTCTGAATGACTTAAAAAATAATTCAATTCAACATGTACCTTGCTTTCTAAAGAATAAGTGACACGGGGATAGCCACACAATGTGTTTAAAATTCCCTCTTAGTATAGCTTGTGGGACAAAATGACCGGCACATCAGGAGCCATATAAAAGGAGTGCCATAGTTACCCAGCTGAATGCAAGTTACCAATTGGAAGATTGCATTTGAATTTTGCTTGTTTTTTAAAATCAATCTTTTCTTTATGTAATAGCACAGTAATATATAAATACTAAAGAAACCATAGATTGAAACACAACTCTTGCTAATATTTTGGTTTATCTTTTGCATCTATAGGTTGATTTCACCTATCTATAATCACACATTTTCAATACTTACTGTTTTGCTTGGCATAACATGTTTCCCATTGCTTTATAACATTGAGAAACACTATTTTCTTAAAGACTATAAACTTTTGACCAAATCCACTATAACTGAACGCCTAACTCAAAGACTCAGGAATCGTTATCTAGTCTGTAGATTACTCAGAACTCTTAATGTTGTTTCAAATTCCCCTGCTTGTTACAATCTTCAAAAGTAGTTTAACGCGACACATAAGATGAGCAAAATCAGTAAAATTTCCTTCTTATATATAATTTAGTTGATTTAGCTCTTTTAGAAGAGAGGCAGAGCTAATTTAAGAAACTACCTTTACATTCTCAGACTGTCACTCATTGTAGTCTCCCTTGTTCCAAAGTCTGAAAGTGAATGGGAAGCACCTGAGAAGGTTAGATGTCAGAAGAGCTAAGTGCTTGGCACAGAGGTTAAAGAGCATTTCTTAAAATGCTTAAGAGTTTGAAGCAGTGCTTAGAAAGAGAATCAGGAAACTTCTGGTCTCAAATTCTCCCAGTGGATGTTGACTATTATTGAGGCACAGACAAGGTGGCTGCACCTGTGTTGAATTATCTAAATAGTCTTTGCCTCAATAGGCTAGTGCAGTGGTCAGCAAACTCACAGAACCAAATATCAACAGTGCAACGATTGAAGTTTCTTTTGAGAGCTGAAAACCGACTTCTGTGCATGGGCCACGAAGTTTCAATCACACTATGTGCGTGCCTGCATGTGGTATTTTGTGGAAGAGCCACACTCAAGAGGCCAAAGAACCGCATGTGGCTCACGAGCCACAGTTTGCTGACCACTGGGCTAGGGGAAAAACAGGAGCCTGGTCAAGATCAGAGAAACCAAGAAAAGGAATTAGTTTTCAAATGTAAGAGGAAAGGTCAAAGACACTGAAGATGTCAAAAAAGTAGAGAGAGAAATTTCCATCGGATTTGGTAAGATAAATGCTTTCTAAGAGAAAAAGTTTAGTAAAATTCATAAGAATAAAAAGTTACATTATTAAGAAGCTGTAGAGTAGGTAAAGAATGAATGGAAGTAGTAGGTATAAATTACAAATTTGAGGCTTTAAATATAGAAGTAATTAGGGAAATAAGATATTTTCTTTAGGATTTAGCATTCATACGTGTTCTCAAGATACAGAAAGTCTGTACTGGTTTTCTAATGCTGCTGTATATTTTCACTAGCTTATTGACTTAAAATAACAGTTATGTAGATCAGTGTTAGAGAGCTGGAATTTTTGAGCATGCTTATGCCCCAAATAGAGTTTTCAGTGCTGACACCAGGCCAGGCCTTGAGATATGGTCTCATGGCTCCTTCCCAGCACGTAGGTCTTCTTTCATAAATCACTGTCAGCTTTCTGAAGAACAGGATGATCCTATAAATGACACGGTCATCAATGGCATGATTCTGACGTTGCTTGGGAAAAACTGTTTTGTCTTGGGTTACTTGTTCTGCAAAAACAGGATGTGGTTAATGTGCTTAAAAGTGGCCCCCCACAAAGGGTTGCTGCCGCTCTCCAGACTCCCTGAGTGGAGAAAGGTAGAGCAGTCACCAGCTGATTGGCCTGTTGGCTAGCTGGCTAATAAAGGATTCCTAAATTTTAATTTGGTCTGGACTCCAGTGGTCATTCACTCGAGTTCACTCTACAACAATCAAAAGTCTAATACAAGAATTAGGGTTAGGGTTTAGGTTAGGGGCTAAAAACAAGGTGTCTGCAGGGCTATTCCTTACTGTGGGCTTAGGGAGGGATTCCTTCTCTTGCTTTTTCTAGCTTCTAGAGGCTACCAGCATTCTTAGGTTTGTGACCCCTTTTCACCATCATCAAAGCTAACCAAGGCAAGTCAGGGCCTTCTTACTTGGCATCATTCTGACCTTGCTTCTGCTGTCATTTTCTTCTCTGACCTTCTTCTTCTGCCTTCTCTTCCACCTTCATGGGTCTTATGCTTAAATTGGTCTCACCTAGAAGATCCAGGATAAATTTCCTATCTCAAGGTCCTTAATTGCATCTACAAGATTTCTTTTACCATGGAAGGTAACTCACAAGTACTAGGATTAGGATATGGACATTTCAGGACGCCATTATTCTGCTTGCTACAATACCTGCAGCTACGTGTAAACTGAGATAAAAGAATTCAATGAAGAAGAATGTAATGAATTGATGGCAGGAGAGAATATAAGCACTGTAGAGCACTAAGATGCTTCAGCACTCAAGACAAGTTAAGTTAAATCATGAAGAGTAGGCTATCTTGTCTACCAGTGAAAAGAAGGAAGAGACAGCTTCTGTAGATACAGATATATATCTATGTATGTGTAGATATAGATAACTCTATCAGTAGACCTATAAGTATATGAAAAGAGAGAGAAACAGTTACAGAAATAGAGAAAAGATAAAAGATGGAGCTTAGAACATGTGATCAGTGATGAAATCAATGTGGAGAGGTGTAGGGTAGAAGGTTCCAAGTAAAAGTCTGTCTTAAAAAGTGTTTGGAGCCCCAAATAATACTAAAGAGGATGCATAAAAGGATGGCAAGTAACATTAAGGATCCTGATAATACTTAACAGTAAAATTGTGTAGTGTGTCAAATTTGTATGGGACTAAATATTCCTCCAACAATGATCAGTCCAAGTATAAAAGAGGAAAGCAAAATTGATTCAGTACTTCACTGAGTGTCTTAAGAAGCTTAGGATAATACTGATCACCAAAACACTAAAGTTTCCTGTGTACTTTGTCATAGCTATCACATTAGAAGGTAAGAAAATTTAGGAATTTAATTAATGAATCTAAGCTCTAATCTTATAATGCTAATTAATTTGTGTAATAGCATAATTTATCTCAGGTATTTTAAAAATATGTAACTGAATCCCTAAAGGAATTCACTTGAGAATGTAAGAGCTTTAGCTTTTATTTCAGAAGTACCTGTATTGGAAATTTAGCTGTCACTCATTAGTTATGTAACTTAATGAATTGCAGCCTTAGTTTCCCTGTAAGTAAAACAAGAATCATACTTAACTTGTTGGGTTTTTAAGATGAAAAGGAATATAACATTGCTAATAATACTTGGCATATAGGATATATTCAATCAGCTATTTTTATAACACAATAAATGGGGGAAAGTCTCAAAATCCTTAATATGTTTTTGATAAATCTACCTGCCAAAATGTTGCAAACTAGTTTCAACAATTGCTTTTGTTTTTCACTTTTACACTCAGTAAATGATACGTTTGAGAAATTTCCTTTGGGTTTCACAGTAAATTGGCAAAGTAATGATTTTACATTTGGTTCTTTTCTTAATGTCTAATGGAAGTAAAATAACTTCTAGATTATTTCAAACGCAGTGAAAACATAAATAGCAGTAGTTTGCCAGCTGCAAAATTGATGCTGAAGGTACTTAAATGGCACACAGAATGTTGAATGCCATAATCACAAGTCAGTTCAGTGCTGCCACTTGGCTGGAAACATGAGCTAATGTTTTTAAGTAAGTAGAACATCTCTCCCTTAAAGTAGTCTGTTAGATTGCAGTTTGGGAGCTTTGAACAGTCAATATGTAATATGGCCTAAATCAGTTCTGGATCCTTTTCTTGTGTTCTCCCCAATAATCCTATTCTGTGTGAATTTTAAGAATCATCCTATATAATAAAAGCCTAATATGCTAAGTGTCCGATCATCCCATCATCTGTCCAACTAATCAAAGCATAATGTGCTAATGACATGCTAAGTCTGCTCAACCACTTTCTGTGATGTGCACTGACCACAGTCTGGCTGATTGGGACTGTGCAAGAGGGTTCGGACACACCCTGAACCCCTCCGTGGTCTCTTCTTGGGTGGCCAATCTCATGCATCCTTCTCTGGCCCTGATTGTGCACCAGTGGGATATTTCCACCTTGTCTGTGCCCTCTAGGGGATGTCAGAGAGCTGGTTTCGGCCCGATCCTGCAAGTCAGGCTGAGAGGCCCCACTGGTACACAAATTCATGCACTGGACCTCTAGTATACCCATAAGGTGCTTGATGAGCCTCTTGATGGCACTTATACATTCTTGAATATTCTAATAGTGATCTGTCTTCCCCATGAATAACCTTGTAGATAACACAAAACCATATGTCTCATTTTCTCAAGTGAGTTAACACTGGATAGGCAAAATTTACATTTTAAATATATTCTAGATCTTAGAATATTAGTTAAAGGGCATTCTTTTCCCTCAGGATAAAGACTTTCCATTATTGGAAAAAATATTATATTTTAACACTTGTCATTCTACCTCTTCCATAAATTTTCTGAGATCTCTCAGATAGCTACAAGACAAACCAAATGCAGAAACTTTTATTCTAAGTATTTCCTTTGGTTGGAAAAGATCTGTGAGCACCTATCTGTATACACACCACAGAGTGCCATACTTGTCACCAAGCCCGCTGCATGAGAACTCATAGCTTCGCCTTCATTTAGTTAACAAAATACTTAGATTATGCATATGAGTTGTTAATTGTGCTATTGGAATTCAGGCTGTCACTTCATCAGTGCCTCTTCTATGCCTAATCTTTCAAGTGAAACCAATAGTTCCCCTTTCCCCTTTTGTTCCTAAGATGCTGTAATACACTGAGAAGAAATGGGTAGAAATTCATTACACATACCACCCTGTAATCAGATTTTTGTCCCCTTCACCTTATCATTTATTTCCCTCCTCAAATACAAATATAACTTAAAGTGGAGAAAATTGCTGCAGACATACCTCGTTTTATTGCACTTTGCATTATTGCACCTCACAGGTGTTATGTATTTTACAAATTGAAGGCAAAACCCTCCACCAACATAAAGATTATGAATCCCTTTATTGTGGTCTGGAACCAAACCCACAATATCTCTGAGGTGTGTCTATATTGAAATTGTATAGCAGCTTTTTGTGCAAATTTGCTTGCTTAGCAAACTATTTTCTCATTTGTCAAAATCTCCTTACTTGCCCTTCTGCCTTTATTCTGGGTTCTATCCTTTCTCATCAGGGACTTGGCAAGGCATTGATACATCCTCTAGATCACTCATCCTTAGCTTCTGTTCTATTATTAGCTCTTAGTCTGTAACTTTCTCCAATCTTTATTATTCTAAACAACAATGAAACAAGCCCTTCCTAAACCTCACCCTTCCCTTTCATTATGATTTTATCTCTTTTCTTTCTAACAAAGGCACAGTTATTTGAAAATAAAATATACTTGATATCTCAAGTTCTTCACTTTTCTTAAATTCTCACCCTGTGAGGGAGGCAGGTATCACAACTACAGAAAGCTTACTTTAAAACATGCAGTTTCTCTGCCATGGCAATTTGACATTTCCTTTGGGAAAATGGTACTTCAATTTTGAAAAATGCTCCCTAGATGATTTTCTTGTGAAAATCACTACCTTAATGCAATTCCTCAGAGTTAACACTCACTATTCCCCAGAGTTTTCTCACTATATGCCTTCCAACTGGCAAACTCTGGTGCTCTTTTTCAGCTTTGTCTTAGTTGAGCTCCCTGAAATCTGTGAACTTGCTGACCATGCCTTCCTGGTAATCCTTTCTTGCCTAAGTTAGTTTTCTTTTTACCACTTCCTTCATTTCCACTTACTGCTAATACTGCTGTTTCTCCAGCCACTCTTCTCTTTGTCCATGATGTCCTTGAGGGTCTTGGGGATGTACATTTTCAGCCCATTTATACACTGACAAGTCTCACATATGTCTGGCTGTTCCCTGGCCCCAGAGAAGTTATGTTTCTGCTTCATGCTCCTGGCATCTTAAAATGCATCCAAGTCCTACTCAAATTTTAAATTATTTAGTTGAAATATTTTAATTATTTATCTGTCTGTCCTTCCTACTAAATCTGTAAACTCATTAAAAGCAGAAATATTATATATACACTAGAGGCCCGTTGCAAGAAGATTTCTGCAATAGGGCTTCCTGCTCCACTCACCACCCAGCCTGCTTCCCTCCCTTCTCCCCCAGCCCCACCTTCTTCCCTCTCTTCTCCCCGCCCCACCTGCATCCCTCTCTTTTCCCCCACCCTGCTTGCTTGCTTCTTTGCAGCTTTGCGCCCTTCTGCAGCACTTGGATTCTTTCTACACTGTCTTCAGTCTTCATTCTGGCCTGGATATGCAAATTAATCACCATCTTGATTAGGTTAATTTGCATAGCCACCCTGATTGGCTGGCAGGCATGGCTGGTGGGTGTAGCAAAGGTATGGTCAATTTGCATGTTTCTCTTTTATTAGATAGGATGTATATCTCCTAATATTTCCAGTACCTACACTGTGTGGAGTGAAGGATCAAATATTAGAAACTAATATAGTTCATAATGATCTTGTCTGTTAATACAGTATGTAAACTGCATAGAATGATCAAATTAACACAAAAACTTTCCATAGAATTCTTAAATAACTGAGAAGTAACAGAAGAATGTTACATGTGGTAAATGATAAAGGAACATTTCAATTAAATTTCTCTGGGCATATTCATGACTTATAACTGTTGAAAATATTTTCCTGCACACGTAAGATATGAGAAATTATTTATTCTGTGAAAATAATAGGTAGTATTAGCTTCACAATTTCAATATCAGTAAAGTTATTATTGAGGAAGGAATTGAGTTTTAATTGAAACAATTATGGTCTAACATAGGATTAGCAAACTACAGCTAATGCTGGCAGGACAAATGTGTCCCATTGGCTTGTGTTTGTATAGTTAGCAAACTAAGAATGGTTTCTACATTTTTAATTTATTTATTTTTTGTTAATCCTCACCTAAGGCTATTTTTCCATTGAAAAATCAACATGAGACAGTCACATAGAGTGATTGCCTTCCACAGGTGCCCTGAACAGGACCAGGGATTGAACCTGAAATCCAAGTACATGCCCTTGACCTGGCATTGAACCCAGGCCCCTTCAGTGCATGAGCTTATGCTCTAACCACTGAGAACACTGGCCAGAATGGTTTTTACATTTTAATGTGTTGTTTAAAAAAATTAGAAGAAGGAGGTGGAAAAGAATAAGGGGGTGAGAGGAGAAAGGAAGGGAAGGAACAGATTGGCCAAGTTGAGCAATACCAAGTGATATTTGCAATACATTTATTTCAATAACAGCCCGAATATAAATGATAAACCTAGGATACGTATGTATGATAAACCTAGGATACGTATGTATCTGCTTATTAGATTCATTAAGTAGTTAAATTCATAACATTTCTATTGTATATCAGATATATCCACAATATACTAGTTTTTCTCATACTGGACAAAAGTCACAAAGATATTATATTTTAATACTTAATAGGACTTGGGAAAACACTTAAAGGCTTTTTTTTTTTAAATAGCATCTGTAGGTAAACAACTTGTTTGATATAATTGCAAACATGAAAAAGTACCTGGTCAAACAAATAGACAAAATACTTCTTACAAAATTTGTTTCAGATTTTTATCAGCCATTCAATAATCAAATATATATACAGTAATATATATATATATATATATATATATATATATATTACTGTATATACATAAATTTATTATTATAACTAATTGGAAATTGGGATTAAGTGAGCCAAGATTCATATGACATTCTAAGGAATATGCAAGTATACATAATGTAACTGATGCTGTGTTATAGCAGGTTTAGGGGAGTCGTTTTGAGAGAATTTACCTTTATCATCCTCTTCTGTTTTCTAACTTGTGCAACTAGGGAAGTGCTCAGTTCCCATTCAACTGCATTTTTGCTGTTCATCAAGCCTAGATCTGCATTTTCCTTCTATTTACTTACATGTTGGTTGTTAAAACACTAATTGAAGACTATGGTGAAAAAAATCGGTCAGATTCAGTGTCTTTGTCATTTCCCCTTCCTTCTCTAGGCTTCCTCCAATTTGTGCCCATCACTATTATGGCTATATGGTCCCAGAATTCACATTCTAGACTGAAGAACTATATTAAATTAAAATGTACTTGGGTTTCAGACGTAAGAGAAAGGAATATGACATTCTTTCTCTTCTTCTTTTACTTGGGGAGCAGACAGATCTGTAAGTGACATGCTTGCTTTGTGATTTACTTGTGATTAAAATTTGCAAGTGATTATATACAATTATATTTGTAAATATATATTTATATTGCATAAACCTAAATGTAAACAAAATACTAAAATCTAGCTTCCAGTTTTAGAGTTATGGACACAGGCACAAAAAATTGTATGTTTAAAACTGAATTTTAAATTAATGCACAATTCAGCCTGGGAATTTTCAGAGCAGGTGTGTTATGTCCAGAACAACTGTTATTCAGCTTGCTAAATTGAAATAATGACAAAATTGAACCTGTTTGATTGCTGAAGGTTTTGTTACATAGGAAGTGTAGTAGTCACCCATATCCTTGAGAAATGCACACCGAAACCTCCCCTATGACTTATTGAAATGTCAAATAGAACCAAATACAGTCCTAATATATAAAAACTTAGGGTCCAAAATGACCGATCAAAGGTTCAACCAAATATCAGAAGTCAATTCTACAGTCAATGATCAGGCCCAGAGAGAGGTCTGATGACAAAGGCAGGGTCTGATCCACAGCCTCTGTGGCAACTATTGATCAGCCTTTGCCTCTCTCTTTCTCTCCAGGATTTGCCAGAAACCATGCCTCTGTTTCTTTCAGGGCCTCTGCTGGGGCTGCTGATCAGCCCCACCTTTGTGATCAGGCCTAAAGATAGACCCGGAGACACTGACTGGCATAGAAACCGACCAATCAGAACCAAATCTTGGTGAACTGTGAGGAGTCAATGGCTGCATAGGAGGCAGAGCTTTTGATGCTGACTGGCATAGAAACTGACTAATTAGAACCATATTGGTTGGCAGTGGAGGGAAGTTAGGGGTGATCAGTCAGGCAGAGGCAATTAGGGGTGAGTAGGTCGACAGGGGAGAGTCATTGGGGGCAAGATCAGACTGGCAGGGAAGGAAAAATAAGGGCAATCAGGCAGGCAGGCAGAGGGGTGAGGGACAATCAGGCAGGCAGCAGAGGCAGTTAGGGGGATCAGGCAGGCAGGTGAGTGGTTAGGAGCCAGCGGTCCCAGATTGCTGGTTTAGGCCTGATACCACAGTTGGATATACCCTAAGGGGTCCCTGATTGAAGAGGGTGCAGGCTGGGCTAAGGGAATCCCTGCTTCATGCACGAATTTTGTGCGCCAGGTCACCAGTATACCTATATAATGTCTAATTCATAAAGTAAGCACAGAAAAATATTAGCAACACTAATAATAAAATAGAACAATTATAATAATGCCCGGTAATAGAGGTTATGAGAATGACATTGGGGATATTATTAAGAAAAATAAAGGTTGCTTGAACACAAGTATTCTGATACCATGACAGCTGATTTGATATCTTGGACAGATACCTAAGTGACTAACAGGCAGGGAGTGTATACAGTCTGGATACCTTGGACAAAGGAATGATTCATTACTCAATGCAATGCACATTTAATACATATAAATTATTTAATTCTGGAACTTTTTCTTATTCTTTTCAGACAACCTTTGACCATGGGTAATTGAAACCAGGAAAAGCAAAACAGTGGATAAGGGTGGGGCTACTGTACACACACTCACACACACACACACACACACACACACACACACACACAAAAAGATTAGAAGGATCATTGTAGTTCTATGAGAGAGAAAACACACACACACAAAAGAAAAAAATATCAACTGACTGCATGATATTTTCACCAGGAGTAAGAGAAGAGATAGAATAATCTGATTTTATATAGGACACATGTCTCAGCTGTAGAAAATTTTAGAAGTAAAACAAGACACTCATCATTAGCTTCTAGATTATAGGCATATACTTTTGGATTAGATTTATTTAGATCAGGAATAAGCATTTAACCACAGTAAAGGATTACATAGGATCTTTGAAATAGTTCAGATTTCCACACAAACTGCATTGCAATTGGTCACCCAAGCACTCTCTGGAAAGATGGTTTACACTTACAGTCAGTCACATACAAAAACAATAGTTGAATTGTTGAAATGAAGTGTTTGAATGACAATTTTTTTTTCTCACAGCCTGATAAAAATCTTTAGGACTTTGAGTGTAAAATAAAGTAATCTACAAAACTTTCGCAAATAAGATTCCTTTCTAGGATTGATGGGAAGGTTACAGAAATCCTAAAAGGCTTTTGGAAATCACTGACTCATATAGAAAATTCATGAAGGCTGTGACAAAACCAAATTAAGTTGGCCCAACTCAACTCAGTGTTATAAAATATTTGCCAAAATGCTTCTCGAATGAAATGCAGAGGAGGCAACTTTGTTTGTATACAAAATCACTTAGGTGCCTCTGGAAATCAGTAACTGTGGAGTTCAAAGCTTTATCTCTCAACTCATTCATACATCATTTGAAAATTATGGATAAGATGGCCAAGTGGGACAGAATAATAAAAAAAAAAGTCCAGAGTTATATAAAATGAGTGAGACTTTTTGATTATTTCAACAATGGTTGAGTATTAATTCATATGTATCTCTAAATATTGATGGTCCCAGAAAGTCTTTTTTAGAAACATATATGCCCCTGTGGAATAAATTTATTTTTTAAAAATAATTGAATTTTTAAAATATTTTTTACACTGAAGCTGGTCTTGAAAAAAAACCCAAGAATTTGCAGGGATGTTGAGGAATGGTGGTGATGGGTAAGAATATAGAAAAAAATAAAAATAAAGAAAATATTAGTACAAGAACCTAATTACATAATCACCAAATCAGAAAAATAGTGCTGCAAAGGTTTTTAGAAAGGTCAGCTAGTCTATCTTCACTGTCATTAGGCAAACTTACTAGTAGTTGAAAAATATAAATCCTATACTTGTTTTAAAGGCTAGCAGATACAATGATTTTCCAAGCTTATGTTGAGAGATTAACAGACCCCCTCTGTTAGCAGATCTTTCCAGATATCTAACCTAAATCCCATAAGCTTTAAGTCCATTTGTTCCAGCTGGAACAGAGAAAAAAATAACTTGTTATACTGATATCCTATCAAATAGAGAATATGCTAACTGACCTTCACACCCCCACAAAGATGATGGTGCCCACAGCCAATTAGGAGGGAATATGCCAATTGACTGAAATACCCTCAAAGATGGTGATGCTCACAGCCACAAGATGGCAGCGCCCAGTCCCCTCAGCCCTGCTGGGCAGCAGGTGGGTCCAGCTGTTCTGCCTGCCTGCCTCCAGAATCCCCCAGTATCCTCAGCCCCTCAGCCACCCAGTGACAGCCTAAAGCACAGGCAAGCCTTGGAAGGCAGCTGCCCAACCGCCCAGGGCTGCCCGAGGCTCAGGAAACCAGGGCTGGCTGAGGCTTGCACTGCTGGCAGTGGCAGCAGCAGAGGTGTGATGGGGATGTTGCCTTCCCCTGATCACTGGGTAGCCTCCCACACCTGAGGGCTCCCAGACTGTGAGAGGGGGCAGGCCTGGCTGAGGGACCCATCTCCAGAGCATGAATTTTCATGCACTGGGCCTCTAGTATAGTAATAAACTTTAGTACAATTCAAATAAATAATGAATAATAAGGAATATTTACAAAATAAAAACATTACTCCTTTATCTTAATTCATATATAATTTTTGTTCAATCTAACTTTTGTTGTAAAAGTATATGAAACTCCATCATATTTTTAAAAAGATGATTTTAAAGACTGCAATACAGATTTTTGAGATTGTGGCATCATTGTAGAGAACAAATATTCATATTCCAGCAGAGTGTGCAAGTCAAAATGATCTTCTTGAGTGAATTATAAATTGAACCATTTGAGAGTCATTGTGCTGAACAGTTAGCTATTGAAGTCTTCCTTCCTTTCTCCCTCCTTCTATTCATTTCTTTCAGAGATGCTATCATTTAGCTTTAGTTCTGGATTGTTTTCTGAAACATTAAATCTTTAAGGGAAGAAAACAGAATTGACTAGCATATTTATCATACTATTTATGATTGCATGGGACAGAAAATTGTAATGTTGCTGGCATCATTTAAGTTTTATGGAGAGGGAGTTTAGATTCAATCCTAAAGATTGCAATATTTGGCAGAAATTTATCACTTATTATTCATTTTTTATTTACTTGTTTATTTATATATTTATTTTTGTGAAGTTTCAAACAGTTTCATTTTATCTTTTGCATTTGGAAACTTAAAGTCACTGAAACATCACAGATTGTAAAAAATATATATTTTTAAATCACAATTTACATGCAACACTCTTTTGTATTAGTTTCTGGTGTACAACATAGTGTCCAGACAATCATATACTTTACATAGTGATCCCCTGACATTTCAAGTACCCACCTGGCACCACACTTAGTTATTACAATATTATTCACCATATTCCTCATATTGTATTCCACATCCTGTGACTATTCTGTAATTACCAATTAGTACTTCTTAATCCCTTCACTTTTTCTACCTGGCTGTCCGACCTTTCACTTATCTGGCAACCACCAGTCCATTCTCATTAATGAATCCATTCTTGTCCTTTAGAAATGAAATCACATGATTTTTGTCTTCCTCTGTCTGACTTATTTCACAATATACTCTAGGTCCATCCACGCTGTCAAAAATGGTAAGATTTGATTGTTTTTAATGGCTCAGTAACATTCCATTGTATATATGTATCACTACAATATATTCCATTGTATATATGTTTTTATCCACTCATCTATTGATTAGCACTTGTATTGCTTCCATATCTTGACTATTGTAAATGACACTGCAATGAACAAAGGGGTCCATGTATTCTTTCAAATAAATGTTTTGGGTTTCTTTAGATATATCCCCAGAAATGGAAACATTGGGTCATAAGACTACAGAGACCCAACCCAATTCCAGGCAAGCCCTTGGAGCATCCACTCTCTTGCACAGGGAATCTGGATGGTCAGGCTGAAACTCAGGGGAACCTCGGGAGGCAGAGGTCAGGCGGAAACTCAGGCGAGTGCACAAGGGCAGGGCTGACAGGAAGCCAAGACTGTCAGCTCAGCCCTGAGACTCTGCCCCATCCAAGCTGAACACAGAAGCTTTTGCAGTTTTGCAAGTCTGATCCTATAAGACTGTCTCCAATATAGAAGGTTTCCCGGGGTTGACACAGCTGATATTCACATTCAATTGGCCTGGAGGTCAATTCCTCCCAGTGATACCAACAACAATCAAATCTTAGCTACAACAAGGCTGTTCATGCAGTCCACAAAGGGGAGCACCAAGACTGTCTACCTCAGGTAACTGGGGAGGCTGACTCACTGGGCCATATAGGACACCAAACACACAAAGCGATCCTACCAACTCTGGGAAGCAGTGAAAAAGCTGAGACAAGGAAATAGATCTCAAAGAAAAGAAATGGAGGAGAACAAAAGACTGGATATAGAATTCAAAAACCATGGTTATAAGGTTTTTCAAGAATTTCCTAGAAAAGGCCGATAAATTTAATGTGTCCTAACTAGAAATTAAAGATAAACTGACTGAAATAAAAAATATATATATACAGAGATCCAACAGCAGACTGGAGAAACACAAGAATCAAGTCAAAGATTTGGAATACAAAGAGCCAAAGGACACTCCTCTGGAGCAACAAGAAGAAAAGAGAATTCAGAAAGTTGAAGATAGTATAAGGAGCCTCTGTGACAACTTCAAACATACCAGTAATTGGTTAGAATTTGGGATGTTTTTCCATGAAGACTAGATACAATATTTTAGAGAAGAATAGGTACAATAATTTTGCTAAGAGGACTTAAATATTTATTACACATTTGATCATTTTCACTTGCCTTTTTAAAATGATTATTCTATTGCTTTTTTCAAAGAGAAAAAAATTATAAATGAAACATAATACCTGTTTAATGAAATACATTTTGACTATATCTTATAATTTTCACACTCATAAAAATAATATCTTGTTTTATCAGGATTGTATTCTGGTAATTTGCAATTTTTTAAAAAAGCTATAAGTAAATATGAGGAAAATAAAAAAACAATTAGTTATCTATTTTGAAAAATCATAGGATGAAGCAATTTTAACATAAGTTTTTACGTATTTGAAAGCATGCTGGGTCACTACTGATAAGCAACTGTTGTTGAATTCTTGATAAGGAAGGAAAATGCTCATCCACGGCTCTGAGGTTATGTAAGGCAAGATCTTTAAAGACTTATTAACAAAGAAATTGGAACACTGACAATTGCCTCCAGAAAAATTTATGATACACTAGAAAATTTTTTAAAATATTTATTGATTATTAGAGAAAGAGAGGAAAGAAAAGAAAGAGTAAGAGAATGAGAAATATCAACTTGTTCCATTTATTTATGCATTCATTTATGCTTCCTGTATTTTCCTTGACTTGGGATCAAACCTAGTCGACATTGACATATTAGGATGGCACTCTAACCAACTGAGCTACTCAGTCAGAGTGAAAATTTATTTTTTAATCATTTTTCTTATAGAAGAATATAATACTTGTCACCATTTATGGAGTTATCATTTGCCCAAAATCTTTATGCCTGATTGTTGAGAATATCTAATGAACAAAGTGAACTAATGAAAAAAAATGGAACCAGAAGCATGGATCAAACTGGCCAGGGCTTGAGGGCAGGGGTTTGAGGGTAACTGGATAAAGAAGGTGAAGGGATTAACTAAAGGAAATGTATGTATATCCCATGGACACAGACAGTAGCATGGTGAAGGCCAAGCGATGAAGAGATAGGGCTCGGGGGAAGTAAATAAGTGGGGGGCCAAGAAGAGGAACACTTGAAATAATGTTAACATTAAACGTTTTTTTTTTAAATATATTTTATTGATTTTTGTACAGAGAGGAAGGGAGAGAGATAGAGAGTTAGAAACATCGATGAGAGAGAGTCATCGATCAGCTGCCTCTTGCACACCCCCTACTGGGGATATGCCCACAACCAAGGTACATGCCCTTGACCGGAATCGAACCCGGGACCCTTCAGTCCCCAAGCCGACGCTCTATCCATTGAGCCAAACCGGTTCCGGCAACATTAAACTTTTTAAATAAAATAAAAAAAAAATGTTCATAACAAAGTCCTATGTAGTCATTACATTAAGCCTTACACCAATATCCAATTTTGCTCTATTTGTATGGATGTAGGAAGATAGTAATCACATTTGAATTGATTTGGTTAATAATAGATAAGTGGAAAATATTGTGTGACACTTCTAGGGTAGACCTGTTTTAAGAAGTGGCAGATGGAACTCCAAATTTCATCCCTACTGTGTTGACTTAGTGTGGAACCAGATTGTTTTTAAACTTTCAAGAAAAATTAATAGGAAGATGTATAGATGTTTCGTGGCTAAATGCCTGGCACCATTGTTATCCAAATCTGTATTCAACCTAACAATAACCAGGATGGTTCAATTTTTTTCCTGGTAGGGTAAGAACATCAATTTGAGGTTTGGATTTTCTCTAAATATCTTTGATTGATTTTTTTTCTGCATGTATAGCTTTAGGTTTTTACCTCTGTACTGTCAATGATAGTAAGTATTTCAATGGGTGTATTCCCCAAAAACTTTAGGGAAAATGCCACTGAGCTCTGTGGAGTACATAAATAAAAGTCTTTGGTTCCTTTTCCTGACAAACTGGATATGATTTCTCTTATGATGAGGTTTCACACTACCAGTAAACATACCATATGTTAGACACATGTGTTTTTTGGGGTTCTTTGTTTGTTTGTTTGTGGGGTTTTTTTAGTGATCTTTAAAGCTTAATTTATTTTATGTAGCCTATAGCTGAGATAATAATTGATAACGTTATGAGTGCCAGGATTGGTGTCAGGCTTGAATGTGTTCTGCTTTGGGCAGAAATGAAAGTATTGCTTCACTGCAAGGCATGCATTTGGAGAAACATATATATTATTACTAATAGGAAATTTCTCAGCAAGTTCATTTTTTATTAGTAGTTGGTGGTGCTGTACAATATTATGTAGGATAGATGTAAGGAGAATGTTACCCACATATTGGTCACCTGCAGGTGTGGAGAACCTTTTTTCTGCCAAGGGCCATTTGGATATTTATAATATCATTATGGGCCATCCAAAATTATTAACTTAATAATTAGCCTACTATATTTGGTCAAAATTTTAATTAACTCATTCATAATGCCTCAGGAGGGCCAGAAAAAATGATTTATTGACCTTATATGGCTTTCTGTCTAAATGATCCCCATCACTGGGAGAGACAACATTATCGATTATATATAATAAACCATTCTATGCATTATGCATCCTTGACACTTTTAAAATGCATGCTTTAGGTTGAGTTAAAGTAGAGAATGTTATTTTCCCCTCATTTAAGCCAGATTATTTTTATGTCAGTGTATTATCAGAACAAATTGAATGAAGAGAATACTAGAAAATAATTAAAATCAATTAGTATTAAATCTCTATTTCTGACTATTTCTTGGCAAAAGATTATGTAAAATACCACTTGGGTATCTTAAGAATGAAATCCACTTTCTCTGATGTCAGATAAACTGATATAATTTGTATTGTAATTTCAAAGAGTCAGAATAAGCATAAGCCATTATACTAGCTTATGGTTCCAAAACAATAGATAAATAGCAGGAAACCCTATTATTGCTATCCAATATTCTGGAGATAAAACAACAAATAAGACATAGTCTTCCCTGCAAGACTCCATTGGCTTCTCCGTTTGACAAGGGACACCAGAAAGTAAAAATATTTTAGTAAGCTTAGGAGTCTCATGCAAAAAATAAAAATTTAAAATATGAGATCTTATAATATTTAATATTTATTGCACATATTAGAAGGCTTCAAAATTTTAGCAAGTACAACATTGTATTGAGTAAAATGATTAAAGGTTTTCAGTCTGGAATTAAGGGAGAATTAGGGGTTGAGGGTGTGAAATCCTATGTTTCTAATTACATCAAGGAGATTCATTCTTCCTACTTAAACAAAGTTGATAAAAGAGTCCTAAATTTTATAAGTCCTAAATTTTATAAGTTCTATGTAATGAATCCTTTTAATGGCCCTTCTAATTTTGATCATAAAATATTTGTATGATAAATATACAGGGAAGATTTATTCTCTCTTTATTCCTCCTATCCAAGGCTGCTAAAGAATCTTATATATTATTATTAATTATTTTATATTTATTAACTCAACAGACATTGTGTGATTGACCATATAAGTGTATGGTTATTTCATTTCAAAAAGCAAAACTGTTCCAAGTAAAATATAGAGCAATCAGTTGATTGGCTACCCCAAACTAATTATACTGCTTTCTTAGCACTAGTCTAACCTTGAACATTCAAGATATTTATCCAGGCAGGCTTTAGGGACAACTTTTACTCATATTGCATTCTTTATCACTTCATGGGAACATCCATGGAGGAGGGATAATATATATGTAAATACATATATAGTTTTCTAAGCTTCTACTTCTGTGACCATCAGTAAGTGATAGGTGGGCTGCAGTTATGGTTACAGACCCATTTGCTGCTCATGGAAAGCCACTCCTGAAGGATCATTCTAGTACAATAATTACAGCTGGTAGAAATAGTCTTCTGATGTAGAGATAAGTTTTCAAATGGGCAAAATAGTATCTTTCTTTAAACTGGATACTTAATGATCTGACACCACATTTTAAATAGTAGACACATTTCTATTAAAGCTTTATTGGCTTGAATTTGATTTGTTCTGTAACAATTTACCTTGATTCCCAATGCTTTTCCAAGAAAATCACAGTACTGATTCTAAAGCAAAGCCAATTACCTTTGATAGACATTTCCAGTCTTTTAAGAGGTTTATAAAAGACAAAGCTATTAAAAAAAATTACTTCATTTGGTTACTTTAATTGTCATTCATCAGTAGTCTATCTAAAAATTATATGCTTCAAAAGTAGACATTTTATAGGTACAGTACTTAGTTTATTTTGCCTGAGGCATTTCTCAGTTTAAAGAGTAAAATCTTGGAAACTTGACTTCTAATTTGCCTTTACACTTGACTATATTTACTAAACCCATCTGTAGAAAATACTTGACAATGTAAATATTGAGTAAAGATAATATGACCTTATATTTAATTAACTATTTTTATTAGACACATCAGCTTCCACAAAATGATTTTCCCTCACAATTTTGTTTGATAAGGAAGGTATTTATGCTCAAATGGCAATATAGACTAGTTGTCCTGCAGGCTTCTTATGCCAAGAATTCAACAATTTCCAGCTCCGCCACTCATTTTTCAAAACATTATTTGATGGAATGAATATTCAAGGAGGAATGCTTGTGTATCAAGCCATCTATCTTATTTTAGCTGCTTCTATTTATAGAAGCAGCTAAAATCACAGACAGTAAGTCCTCTAGTTCATTAGCATTTGTTAGAGAAGGTCATCGAAAGGACATTACCACTAGTTGGCCCATGAGCTCGATCTGAGCAATGAGACTCCTCACCCAGTCCCCTGTCCTTAGGATGTATATTTTCCCCACTAGTCCCCAACTAGGAGCTATTTAAGAACATAGCTATGAGATAGTACCATGGTTAGACAGTTAGGACTGAAAGTATGACTGAACCCAATTAAGACCTCTATAAAAACTTAATATTTTGGCTGACAGGAAAGTGCAGAGAGCTTGTTTTCACCCAAGACAAGCCTTGTATGTAAGTTCTCTTGCTTATTAAATTTCCCACCTACCAATCTGGAGTGGCCTGCCTTTTTCCTTTGGTCTTTCCGTTCCCTCTGTTTATGGGAAGAAAGTTTCAGATTCACCTGGGAAGCTCTTGAGTTGGCAACCTAACAGGACCCTTCTGCAAAATTGCTTCTCATGAATTGTTCTTCTGAATTAGGCTGTGGTATGATACAGCCTATATTGAGTACTGAAATTGTCATTATGCTTATTACATGGCCATTCAGAAGAGTTTTGTTTATTTCATCATAAATTACTGTATTATCTTATATCAGTAACAAATTACTGTATTATCTTACCACCAAAATGAGTTGTCCTTCTGAGCAACTGGTTTATTTAATCTATTTTAAATTGTGAATTATATAACATAATTACATTTACACAAACAGGATTGAATTCCTTTCTCACAAAATATTTTTTGTTACATACTATGAGCAAAGTGCAATAATGAATCATGGATTTTGTCAATGGGAATGGCCTTAATAATAATAGCTATTATTTATTAATCCCATCCTGTGCTTTAATAATGCCTTAAGCAGGTTGATGGATTATCTCTTTACTATTACCACTACTACCAATTTTCAGCTGAGAAAACTGAGATGCTGAGAATTGAAGAGATTTAAGAAACTTGCCTCAAAACACTAAGCTAGTAAGAATAAGAGCTATCATTCAAATAGAGACTCTGTCCTGTAGCTACTACATAATTTTACCCCTCGATTCAAATGAAGATATTTGTTTGACATCCCATCTTCTTTTAACTTAGCTCTTATCCTACTTTATTTTACCTATAAAATTTACAAATGTTCACCTTGAAATCAATCCTTAAATGTCATTTCACAGTTTGGAGCACATAGTACGTAGTACTTGGTGAGTACTTACCTGGGGGATGTCCAGACACAATGGATAATATATAAGGACCTTGTATACAAGAATTTATGAAGTCATCGTTGTGTTACTATAGTTTTATACATCTAAAACAATATAATATTATAGCCATATGTCAAATTGAGGCAGAAATAGGTTAGACTCTATTGCCTGATTTAGGAAATTAAGAGAAAATAAATAGAAAACAACTATCAAAACAAGTCTTCAAAAAGATATTCTTTGATCAGGATATGTTACTTATGGAAGGATGTTTTCTGTATTTGATAAAGAGAAAATGTATAGTACTCTATCCATAATAAGTGCTCAAAGTAATTTGATTAATTAAGGAAAGAGGACAAAAAGTTCAGGAATGAATTTTCTTGTGAAACATATCAATATATACTTGCTAAAATGAAATGCACCTTCTATCATGACTCTTTATTTTTTTTGAATAGTTTAGTCTTGGATATATTCATCCCATTTCTCACAAAAATTTGGACCAAAGGGCTTTGGTTGTTTGGCAGCTGCTCACATTGTACAGCTCTACTACCCTTCATAAATGTTAAGTTCAATTTAACTTTTCAGGAACAAATACTAAAAGATTGTTTTATCTCCCCTACTCTTAGAGTTTCAAAATGTCGAGTTTGAGACTGTTAAAATATCTACAGAACTTTGAAATAAAAACTTTTATAAATTTTAAGCTTGAACTCATATGAAAAGCAAAAACTAACTAGTAGCAGGAGGCTAGCAGCTGATTAGTGCTCATCTAAAATGCATCAGAAGTTGAATACTCCCACATCAGTGCTTTTTAGAGTAAGCGTTTGACTAATTTAAATATGCAGCATAAGAACTGGCCAAGAATTATGTAATCCAGATTTTTATTCAGTGTTTCTGTGAGAAGACTTTCCCAGACAATTTGAAATAATCAGAGTGGGAAGCAGTTTTGCTCCATGGGATCTTTTTCCAAAAGGTAGTTGCTGGAGAACAAATAAAACTTCACTGTTTGACATTGAAATTGGGTCTCAAAAGAACTGGTGGCCCAGAAAGAAGCTCACTATAGACTGATTCATATGCCTTTCAGCATAACAATTATTGCTTGTCTCATTTTTGATTCTTATAAGTATATTTCCAGTAGGACATGATCTCACTCATCTAGGGGAAATGGTGAAAACATAGACTGATGAACAAGAACAGACAGAGAGATAAGGAGCCATAGATCAGACTGTTGGACCTCAAAGGGAGGATGGGGATAAAAGGGAGAGATCATGCAAAGGACTTACGTGCACACATATGAGCCTAACCAGTGGTCAAGGACAATAGGGGGGTGACGGCATGAGTGGGGGTGGGAGATTGGAATGGGGGTTTGAGGACAAATATGTGATACCTTAATCAATGATGAAATTAAAAAAAAACAACACAACTTCATTATTCTTCCATGGAGTTCAAACCTATGAATCCCTAAGCTTAGAAAATAAATAAGATCTTTAAAATTTGTTGTGCCTTATTTTATTTTATTTTAATTGACATACAATGTCATATTAGTTTTGGCTATAAAACATAATGATTTGACATTAGTTACCGTCTGTCACCATATAGTTAGTACAATATTATTGATGTAGTCCTCATGCTGTGCATTACACCTTTATGACTTTTTTTTATTTTTATCTTTTTCTTTATTGATTAAGATATTGCATGTGTCCTTACCCTCCTAGAAGTTTGTAACTCTTGGTACCCTTTACTGATTTAAAAAAAAAACCAACTACCTTTATTCCCTGTATGTATGCATCTGATTTTATTTTGTTTTAGATTCATCATAGAAATAAAATCATACAGTATTTGTCTTTTTCTGCATGACTTCTTTCACTTAACATATTACCTTCAAGGTCTATCCATGTCATTGCAAATGGCAAGATTTCATTCTTTTTTTCTGTGATATATCATATTTTAAATGTGTGTGTGTGTGTGTGTGTGTGTGTGTGTGTGTGTGTGTGACTTATCTCATCTTATTTATCCATCCATCGGTAGACACTTTGGTTGCTTCCATCTTTTGATAATGTAAATAATGCTGAAATAAACATAGTAGTACATATATCTTTCTGAATGTGTGGTTTTTTTGTTTGGTTTTGTTTTATTTTTTATAAATACTCAGAAGTGGAATGGTGGAATTGCTGGGTCATATGGTAGTTCTATTTTTAATTTTTTGAGGAACTCCATTGTGGCTGCACCAATTTACATTTCTACCAACAGTACATATGCATTCCTCTTTCTACAACAATTTATTTCTTGTATTTTTTTTTATGACAGTCATTCTGACAGAGTAAGGTGATATATCATTGAAATTTCAATTGCATTTCACTGATAATTAGTGAGGTTGAGCATCTTTTCATGTGCCTGTTGGCCATCTGTATGTCTTCTTTGAAAAAATATCTATTGGGATACTGTGCTCATTTTTTAATCAGTTTTTTTATTTGTTTGTTAGTTGTTGTTCTTCTGTATTGAGTTATGTGAGTTCTTTATATATATTAGATATGAACCCCTTGTCAGATATATGATTTGAAAATATCTTCTCCCTGTCACTAGGCTTCCTTTTCCCTTAGTTTGTGGTATTATTTACTGTGCAGAACATTTTAGTTTTATGTAGTATAATTTGTTTACTTTTGCTTTTGTTTCCCTTTCCTTTGGAGTCAGGTCCAAAAAGTAATTACCAAGATCTATGTCAAGGAGCTTACATCTGTTTCTTCCAGGAGTTATGATTTTAGGTCTTACACCAAGACTTTAATCCATTTTAATTTAATTTTTGTGTATGGTGTAAGATAGTGGTACAGTTTTGTTCTTTCTCAGGAAACTGACCTTTCCCCATTATTGTACAGATTCAAGTGGATTTATTTCTGGGTTCTTTATTCTATTCCACTAATATATAGGTCTTTTTAAAAATTCTTTATTGTTTAAAGTTTAAATATGTCTCCTTCCTCCCCTCCCCCCATGGACCTCTCCCCTGCTACCCCTTCCCCAAGCACAAGTCCTCTCCTCCCCTACTACTTTCTGTGTCCATTGGTTTTGCTTATGCCAGTGATATGCTGCTTGGATTATGATTGCCTTGTAATATAGTGGGATATTGGAGAGTGCGTACCTCCAACTTTGTTCTTTCTCAAGATCATGGTGGCTATTTAGGATCTCTTGTGGTTCTATATAAATTTTTGAATTATTTATTCTTGTACTATGAAATATGTCATTGGTAGTTTAATAGGTATTGTATTGAATCTGTAGATTGCTTTGAGTAGTTTTAGTCATCTTGACAATACTTATTCTTCTATGAACATGAATATCTTTCCATTATTTGTGTCTTCTTCAATTTCTTACATTAATATCTTACAGTTTTTTTATTTTATAGTCTTTATTTTATTTCAATTCACTTATTAAAAGAAAAAAACATTATTTTTATGAGAATATTTTATTATATCATTAATTTCATTTAAATAATATTTTCTGAGATCTCTATCTGTTCCAGGTACTACTTTAAGATATTGAGATTTTTTATCTCTAAGATCTGGAGATACATAATGAACAGAACAGGTAAATAATATTAGTATTACCTTATAGTACTCACCTTAGACTCTCAATTCCAATAATTACAGGCTGTTGTTGTTCCTTGTGATTAAGCCCCTATCCCAGTGGTCGGAAAACTCATTAGTCAGCAGAGCGGCAAACCACGGCTCACGAGCCGCATGTGACTCGGGAGCTGCGGTTTGCCGACCACTGAACTAGGCCATTTAACTCCTTGATACTGTAGCTACAAACTAGATGGAAAATTGTCATGAAGAAGGTTTTTTCTAAGCAAAGTAATTATATAAAGAAAATTCACAAAGTTATTTCTAGCTTTTTTAGAAAAAGACAACATGAACTAAGTGTCATTTACTCTTTTTTAACCCATTAATAGCAGGGTATAATAATTCGATTTCTAAATGTAGCTATTTCAATTTCTAAATCTAGCTATCCTATATATTTACGTAAATCAAGTGGTCCCAGGCACATGGCTTACAAATAATTTAGTAATGCAAATAAAAATTAGCTTAGGTAAAAATAAAAATTATTCAGTTCACAAAATAGAAGAAAGAGCTAAGGAACCAAGCATCAGGAAGGTCAGCCCCACACATCTCCAATGACCCCAGAGACTCATACCAGTGTCCTCTCTTCTCTTTCTCTTTCTTTTCATGGTGGCTTCAATGGTGGCTAGACACTAAGCTCCACAAAATAGAACTGTGTTGGCTGACTGTTTCTGATCTAAGGCCTCATAGTTTTATAAACTGTAAATTCCTTGAAAAATTTTTCAGACAACAAAACAAAAAGACACATGAACAAATATAAAAATTACCAAAACCTTCAGGGGATGGGTCTGGAGCAATTTAGGGAGGTGTTCACCTTCTGGATTAATATTGTAGCCTTGAGGTAAACATACTTAATTAATGGGCCTGCATAGGTCCTGAAGGCCCTCCATGGACCACAGATAAATAAGTCAATCAAAGGAAGATAAGTATCACATGATCTCACTCAGAGGTGAAATTTAATGAATGAAATAAACTAATGAACAAAATAGATCCAGAGACATAAAAGCATGGAACAGACTAATGAATCAGAGGGAAGGCAGACAGTGGGGAGTGGGCAGAGATTAACCTGGGGATCTTATATGAATGTACCAGTATGCTCATGGACACAGTAGCATGATGAATGCCTAGAAGCGGTGGGTGTGGGGTGGAGGAGTTCAATGGAGAAAAAGGGAGAGGGCATCTGTAATACTTTCAACAATAAAGATAAATTTAAGTAATTTAATGTAATAATTGGAAGCCACCCTGGAATTACATAGTTTGGACTAGAGGATAAGGAGGCATTTATCAAAAAAAGGAAATTATTTCTCCAAAACAATGGGAAGATGTATTGGGAAGAGAAAATAATTTATGTGCTATTACAAGTGAAGGGGCTATGGCCTGTTGGTTCTGAGTGACCTCATCTCATAGGTCTTGAGCCAGTGTTCGGTGGAAGGGAGGAGAGTAGACAGCAGATCACCTGGGAGAAAGAGCTAATAAGAGCTAGGGGACAGGCAACAGCAAAACAGATCAGAGTCAGTCCTCTACTCCCAACAGAGATAGGAAAATGAGTAAGAAATATAGTTATTGTGAACCAGTAAGACGTGTTTTCATATTAGAGTTGTAGGTTTTGAACTGTTGGAAGAAGGTTACTATTTAGGAGCTTTCAATTTGATTCCTGACATGTTTTACATGTGTGTGATGGACATCTATTTCCCTCCACTTTGTGAATAGACAATGGTATGGAACATTTTTCTGATCAGAATCAGCTCTCCTGGATCCTCTTAGTAATTCTATCCATAAGGGCCAGCATACACTTTCCTATCCTTCTCCATAAGGTCTAGTTTATCCAGTTAAATTTAAGAGAGATTCAGTTAAACAATAAATAAACTGGTGACTATTAAACTAACAGTGTTTCTTAGCTACTTGCATGTGACAAAGATTTGGGAGAGGGACCTGTATTAATATGGAACCAAGAACAGAAAACAAACAAAACAAAACAAAACAAAAACAAAAACAAAATGAACAAACAAACAAAAAACTAATGACTGGATTAAGGGGGAAAAATAAAAAGTAGAGAATCACCATATTTCCTACTAATTCGCCATTAATTTTAAGAAAATGCTTTTCTTTTTGTGGAGAGAAAAGTAGTAGTAATAATTGAGCATAGTGAAAAAAATTTACTCATGAAAGAGTTACTTTTTTTTCTAAAATCATTTCATATCTATAAATAGTCTAGAAAAAAAACATTGCAATAATATTTGAATTCACTACTTTCATTTTCTAATCTAGATTCTAAACTTTATATCCACAGGTTTCCAGATTATTTGGCAGGGGAAGGAGGTATTCCAGTGAAGATAAGGGAAACTACTCAAATAACTTTTGGACCACATTTTTTTTTTGTAGTATTGATTTAAGAGAGTTAATTTTAGTATTTCCTGAAGAGCCAATGAAAAAGTATTTCAAAATTGAAAAAAATATATTAGCTGTTTTCTAACTTTCACCTGAGACTAATATATCCTTCATGTTATGTCCTTATAGAGTTCATGAAGTATGTATTTTCAAGATACCACATTAATAAGAAAGGGTGAATGGGAAACGTGTCACCTGTATTTTGTTAATTTGCTGCAGGTTCATTCTCTCTGCAGCTGGCACATGTTTTTAATCGTTTAATTTGACAGTATATAAATATCTGTGATGGGGAAACCAGCCACTGTTTTTTCTCTTCATAAAGAAAGGGATGCTGAAACACTGAGTAATTACAGCCCCATTTTAATTTTACTCACAGCTTAAATTATTTAAGTGTCTCTTCTGCAGTCTAAATGAATATTTTTTAGTTTACAAATAGTTTATTACCATTAGAGCAATTTTGTTTCCATTATCTTAGCTTTCCATTTCTGTGGAATTAAAAATGAGAAATAACCCTCAAAAGTAATTCCAAATTAGAGTTTTGGGGTCAAATTATATTTATTGATTTTCTTAGGTTCTTTGTCTATATTTATTGATTTTCTTAGGTCTGCAAACTGTGGCTCGCAAGCCACATGTGGCTCTGTTGACTAATGAGTTTGCCAACCACTGACCTAGACTCTCAATTCCAATAATTACAGGCTGTTGTTGTTCTTTGTGATTAAGCCCCTATCTCAGGGGTTGGCAAACTCATTAGTCAACAGGGCAGCAAACTAGGGGGACTACAATATATATCAATCACTAAGTTACATTATCTTATATGTGTTTTGAATTTTAGATAAGTAAGAAGCATTATATTTCAGGCCAAAAATAAAATCTGTTGAAAGCTTTATAGAGTTTCTGCATCAGGAGATTTAATACTACCCAGTTTTATGTTAGAATTTAGAGTGTGAAGATTTTATTGATTATATCATCAGCTTGATGTCTTGGGGCCGCTGATATTGGAAAGGAACAATTAAGAAGTTTTCCATTTTTATCCCATTATCTTTTGTGAACTCAGCTACATTTAAACATTTTTAATTTTGGAAAATCAGATTTTAAGAACTTTATCTTCAGAGCATTTATACAGATGGTATGAGAGTAACACTATTATAAGTTTTGGTTAGGTTTGCAAGTTTTCAGTTCTCATTTTTTGGTCATGATAAGTTCTCTTGTCTTTCTCCATAGTTTAAATGAGGTAGCCTTCTTATAATGCTTACTGTCTACTAAAAACATCAAGATGAGGTGATGAGGTAATTCAAAATTTTGCTTCCTGTGCAGATTGTATAATTTAGCTACTATAAACCTACATCAGAAGGACCAAGTATACAAAGAGATTTTCTATTTTTATTATTTATCATTCTATATTGTTACTATTTCTTATTTGCTAAGATATTTGCACTTATGCATATTGACTGCAAAGTAATTATGGTATAGAGGCCCGTGCACAAAATTTGTGCACAGAGGGGGGTTCCCTCAACTCAGCCTGCACCCTCTCCAATTGGGGACCCCTTATGGATGTCCAATTGCCATTTTAGGCCCGCTACCTGGGACCGGCAGTCAGATAGCCCTCTCACAATCTGGGACCACTGACTCCTAACTGCTCACTTTCCTGCCTGCCTGATTGCCCCTAACTGCCTCTGCCTGCCAACCTGATCACCCCTAACTGCCTTCCCCTGTCCGCATCTGCTGGCCAATTTGGTTCTGATTGGTCAGTTCCTATGCCAGCGTCAAAAGCTCTGCCTCCTAGGCAGCCATTGGCTCCCCGAAGCACCCATATTTGGTTCTCATTGGTCAGTTCCTATGCAGTCAGTGTCCGAAGCTTCGCCTCCTAGGCAGCTATTGGTTCCCCTCAGCACCCACCTTTGGTTCTGATTGGTCAGTTCCTATGTCAGTCAGCATCTCCAGGCCTATCTCTGGGCCTGATCAAAGAGGCAGGGCTTAACAGCAGCCCCCATACAGGCTGGGAGAGAAAGAAAATCCTGGCTGCTGGTCAGAGAGGGAGAGAAAGAGAGAAGTAAGTACGCTGATCAACAGCTTCCACTTAGGCTGCAGATCAGACCCTGACTCACTTTCTGGGTCTCAGCCACCTGGGCAGTCAGTGCTGGGTCACCAGGCTGCAGCTGAGCAACCCAGCGCTGACTTCCAGATGGTCAGCATTTGGTCATGAGCAGTACTTACAATCCTGGGCTTTTATTATTAAGATTGTACTGTTATCAATGTTTTATGTTATTAGATTTAGGACTGAATCTTAGAGCAGTTAAATTTTTATTGCTTAATGATAAAAAAAAAAAATAGGTTCTGTGGTTAGCTCTTTGGAATTAGGAATGTTTTGGTTCATCTAATAAGGAAAAGCAGGTAGAAAAAATACCTAAAATCGTTTATTTCAGACACAAAATTTATGGCATGGCAAATTAAGGAATTATAAAATTCTACTCATCCATAAAAGCAATAAAGACACTGGAAAGTAACAAAAAACTTTATAATATATGAATTCCATCTTAATAAACCCATTGTGTCAGAGTGCCTATATCATCTAATCCAGGTTCATCAAAATAGTCTCCCTATTTCTGTCTTTGTGGACATTTAGATTTCTCCATTTACAGATGATATTGTGTGTGACATAAATTTTGGAGAAGAGTGAAAAAGCAGAAATAGCCTGAAAAGTAGACAGCTAGACAGTGAGGAATCATGTTCTTGGGCATGGTGTAGGAGTTGTCAGTGCTTGGAAAATCTTAATTTTTAACAAGAATTGAAAAGTTCTTGTCAAACCACAGCATGAAAGTTTAGCCTCACTCAAGGCCTGACTCTAGCAGAAGACAAAACAAAAGCCTTGGAGGGAGGCAGCAGTTTTATGAAGGGAATCAGAAGAATTTGGATTCCAGTTCAAGTCACCTCTCAGCCATTTACACACTATGTGATTAAATTATCCACTCTAACCTTTAAATCTTCATTTGTAAACAGAAACACTATAGATACCCCAAGACTCCATCTGTATAATAAATGTGATAATTATGAAAAAAGTAGCTAGTACAAGTCCAGGAACTTGATATTCATTTCCTCTTTACACATAGCTAAGCCAAAAAGAAAGAAAATGCGTGTCACTTTCTTATTCTCATTCTACTGAGTTGCAACAGTAGTTAAAGACAGATTTGTATAAGGAGAGTGAATTTCAGCTTTTATACTCAGACTAGAGGCCTGGTGCATGAAATTGTGCACTGACAGGGGTGGAGGGCCCCTCCGCCCAGCCTGTACCCTTTCATATCCAGGCCCCCTCAGGGGATGTCTGACTGCTGTCTTAGGCCTGTTCCCCACCACCTGCCTGCTTGCTCCTTACCACTCAGCTTGCTGCTCCTTCACACTGCAGCGGAGGCAGGAGAGGCTCCCGCCACCGCCACTGTGCTTACCAGCAGTGAGTCTGGCTTCTAGCTGACTGACAACCCCACTCACTTCCCCCCCCCCCCCCCCCCATCGGGAGCACACTCACCACCAGGGGGCAGCTCCTGCATTAAGCATGTACCCCCCGGTGGTCAGTGCACAACATAGTGATGGGTTATTCTGGTTGATCTGCTGTAATGGTCACTTAGGCTTTTATTATATAGATAGATCTGTGGTGAAAATAACTTCATTTGGTTTAAATGTATTTGATTCTTTTTAAAAAAGTATATATTTTATTGATTTTATACAGAGAGAAAGGGAGAGAGATAGAGAATTAGAAACACGGATGAGAGAGAGTCATCAATCAACTGCCTCTTGCACACCCCCTACTGGGGATATGCCCCCAACCAAGGTAAATGCCCTTGACCGGAATCAAACCTGGGAACCTTCAGTCCCCAAGCCAATGCTCTATCCATTGAGCCAAACCGGTTTCAGCTAAATGTACTTGATTCTTGATCCATATTTAATCTCAGTTATTATTTAGGTATCATTTATTTCTTAATTTTGCAACTTGATTAAGGAGGGCTTAATTGGTCCATGTGATATACTTAATGCATTATAGGACCAAATGTGGCTCGGTCTAAGGTCATAGGGTCCCTTACAATCCAGTGGCTTTCTATTTCTCTGCTATTCACAGATCCAGAACAAGTAAATCTGGCTTTTAGGCTCCAAACTCCTTTGACACAAGGTGTACCAAGTCCTTTTGATATTTGCCCATATTCTAAGGGAATATTCCTAATTGTGGTGAGAACTTCTCTATCTCCATTTTAGGCAGTCTCATTCTACATTGCCACTCAAGTAAGAAAGAGGCAAAGGAAATGTGAGTGTGTTATGTTAATACACTAGTATCTTACATATAATTTAGAATAACAAATAAGATAATTTAGATTATTTCTAAATCCTATTAAACAGTATGGTTATGAGATAATTGGCCAAATAAAGAATAAACTTTTCTATTGATTAATTTAAATGTGTTCTTTGCTAGAAATACCCAGGGTTCTATCTATATCTGCTGGATTTTACTAAATTCTGCAATAAGGAGGAAATGCCAATCTGAAATCTGAACTGATGTTAATGTGATAGAGTGATTAGATTGTATACCATGGCATTATCTGGATTTATGGATTATGTTCCCAGATTACCACAAAGAATTACAAATATAACAGCATTTCATTCCATTAGCTTCCAATTAATCAAGTTTTCAGAAATTAAAGTATCTAGTTATTATGTTTCACTAAGAGGAAATATTAAAATTCATGAGTATTCTAAAGGACATCATAGCTCTAGTAAAGCAGGTTACAGCTCTGCCAATAAAGGACAAAAAATTTCCAATAGGTTTTTACCATGAAACTATCAGAAATCATCAAGGAAGTAAATATCTTCGTTGAAAATCATCTATAGGATTAACTTGAATGATGGATATAGAAGATCAATAAGTTAGAAAAGTAATTTAATATTACTGATATCTCAATTCCTGCTGGAAGATGGCGGCCAGGTAAACACTTGTAAGGGCTGCCTCCCACAACCTATCAGTGCTGCAACGGGGAATCTTACCTGAGACCTGAAAGGACCACAACTGTGGGGCCCCGACCGGCGCTGACACCTGGATTCCACAGAAACGTTGGATTTTGCCGCAGATAACGGGGGTGTCTGTGTCCCAACAGCGAAAGCGAAAGCGGCAGCTCCGGCAGCCGCAGAAGTGGCAGCTGCTGGGGCAGCAGAGAAAAAGCGAGCGCTGGGACCCCAGAAATCTGCGTCCTCAGAAGCCCCCCACTGTTGGGTCTGGCGTGATTCAAGAGAGTGGTTGGGGTTCCCCAAGGTTGCTACTAGTGGGGTTCTCTAGGGAGCAACCCATTCTGATCCGACTCGGTGGGAGAACAGAGGAGTTGGAAAGCAGTCTGTTCTTAAGTGCATGCAGTCTCATTCATCGCGCACCTAGGCTGGTTCCCCTGCAACACTTTGCTTCTGATTACAAAGGAGAGACCACCCAGATTGGCTGACCCTAAGAGACAGCAGGGGAAACTGCTTTTCTGGAAACTGAGAGGCAGAGCAGGGAGAAATCATCCAGAATTCAGCTCCGAGGCAAAAAAATATATAAACCAACAAACAAAAAAAACCAGTATTGAGTGCCACAGAAAAAGAAGGCTAGAGCAGCCAAAAAGACTGGACATCAATCCACATACACTGCCACCTAGGGTCTGGAGTACAAACTGACTGTGTTTATTATTAGTTTTATTTGATCAAAAACCAAGATACTAAGGAATTGCCACTGAGGTGCAGCAGAACGCAGGGAACTGCAATACGATCTGGACTGAGAAATGGGCGTGTCAAATAGAATAACAGAAGTGAATGGCCTTCACAACTGCACACTTTTTTTGCTAAATTTATTTTTTATTTATTTTATTTTTTTTAATTTTCATTTTTTGCATCTTTTACTTAAGAAACAATTTTTTTCCTTTTCTCCTCACTAGATTTTAACTTTTTAATTATTACATTTTTAGGTTCAATAAGCATTTTTACTACTGCTATTTTAATTTTTTTTAAGTGCCATTTTATTTTCTCTTTATTTTACATTGGAATTAGTGTTCTTCATTTTATTTTCATTTCTCCTTTAACATTGTTTAACCCTATCTCATCACAACCTTTACACGATCATTCTCTTTCTACCCTTCCCACTTTTGCTATCCTGTTTATCTAAACCCTTTTGTGCTTTAGATTTCCGTACTCTTTCTGTATCCCCCCCAGCTAAAATTTCTACCCTACTTATATATGTAATTTCCAATCACCTGTGACAAGTGCATACACACCACTCTCTGAGCTGTATTAACTAGCAAAAAAAAAAAAAAATTGTTTTCCTCACTGTTCTTTTGATGCTGTTTGGGAGAATGATGATTATATTGTATTTTTATGCTTTTTAGTGAGAGTATTTTGCTTATTCTTTTGTTGTTGCTGTTGCTTGGTATTTTCTTATTTGATTGGTTTTTGTTCATTGTTATTTTATTACTTCTGTTTTCCCTTCCTTTGCTGGAAATTAGGGGATGTTGTAGATTGTATTATTCTCCAGGTACTGTTGACAGCATCTGTTGGGGTTAGTGGTTGTTCAATTGAAATTCTCTCCCCATATATATAGTTTATTCCCCTTTTATCTCTTACTCTCTCTCTCTCTCTCTCTCTCTCTCTCTCTCTCTCTCTCTCTCTCTCTCTTTCTTTTTTCTTCTTCCTGTTTCCCAAATTCATTTTGACACTCTTTTTCCTATCTTTTTTTTTTTTGCTCCCTCCCTCTTCTCTTTTTACTCTTCCTCTTTCTCTCCTATTCCCTAATTTATCTTTCCCTAGTGGTTACCTTTATTGGAGGTAATTAATATTGCAAATACATTTCTGTTCAGTGCCTGGTGTGTTGTACCTGGTTGTGTTGTATTTTGTGCCTTTAAATCAATGCAGGAGAGAGAAATCAATGCAGGAGAGAGACACCCTGAAAAGAGAGACCATGGGGAGACAAAGAAACAGCCCACAAATGAAAGAAAAGCAGACATCACCAGAAAAGGAAGTAAACGAGTTAGAGGCAAACAACCTACCAGAGCAAGAATTCAGAGTAACAATCATAAGATGGCTAAAAAGAATGGAAGACAAATTTGACAATATGAGTAAGACCCAAGAGGAAATGAAGAAAAACTAAGAGGAAATGAAGATGACTCAAGAAGAAATGAAAAATGACATTACTACTATGAAGAACTCAATAGAAAACATCAAGAGCAATCTAGAAGAAGCAGAGGACCGCATCAGTGAGCTAGAAGACAAGATGGGAAAAAAATACCCAATTAGAGCAGCTTCTAGAAAAAAAAATTAAAAAGCAGGAGGAAAGCCTACGGGAGCTTTGGGACAATGCAAAACAAAACAATATTCGAATAATAGGGGTTCCGGAAGGAAAGGAAACTGAGGTAGACATGGAAAACGTATTTCAAGAAATAATGACAGAAAACTTTCCCGAGATAGAGAAGAAAAAACCCACACAAATCCAAGATGCTCACAGAGTCCCAAGCAAAATGAATCCCAGAAGACCGATGCCACGACACATTATAATTAAATTGGCAAACACCAACGACAAAATAAGAATCTTAAAAGCAGCCAGAGAGAGACAGAAAGTTAAACGAACCCCCATCAGACTAACAACTGATTTCTGAACAGAAACTTATCAGGCCAGAAGGGAATGGGATGAAATATACAAAGTCATGCAAAGGAAGGGTCTGAATCCAAGAATACTGTACCCAGCAAGGCTATCAATCAAAATTGAAAGTGAAATCAGGAGCTTCACAGACAAAAAAAAGACTAAAGGAATTTATCTCCACCAAACCAACAATGCAAGAAATGCTAAAGGGTCAACTGTAAAAATAAAGAAATAGGAAGCGAAGAAGGAACACAGGGGTATAGAATAAAAATGGTGTCAAATGAGTACCTATCATTAATAACTTTAAATGTAAATGGTTTAAATGCTCCAATCAAAAGACATAGGGTAACAGATTGGATAAGAAAACAAGACCCATACTTCTGTTGTCTACAAGAAACCCACCTCAGAAAAAAAGATGCACACAGACTGAGGGTGAAGGGATGGAAAAAGGTTTTCCAGGCAAATGGAAATGAAAAAAAAAAGCTGGGGTAGCAATACTTATATCTGACAAATTATATCTCAGAGTGAAGGACATAATAAGAGATAATGAAGGCCACTTCATAATACTAAATGGAACAATCCAACAAGAAGAAATAACCCTGGTAAATATATATGCACCCAATACAGGAGCAACCAAATACATTAAAAAACTGCTGGAGGACATTAAGGGAGAGATTAATAGCAACACAATCATAGTTGGAGATTTTAATACCCCACTGTCACCCTTCGACAAATCATCTAAACAAAAAATCAGCAAAGAAATATTAATCCTAAATGACTCACTAGACCAGATGGAATTAATTGACATCTTCAGAACATTCCACCCCAAAGCCACAGAATATACATTCTTCTCAAGTGCACATGGGACATTCTCAAAGATAGACCACATTTTGGGACATAGGCAAAGTCTCTTCAAATTCAAGAAGATAGAAACCGTATCAAGCATCTTCTCAGATCATAATGGCATAAAACTGGAAATTAACTACAATAAAAATAATCCAAAGAAATCAAACACATGGAGACTAAACAGCATGCTATTAAACAAGGACTGGGTTACCAGAGAAATCAAGGAAGAAATTAAAAACATCCTGGAAACAACTGACAATGAAAATACAACAATCGACAGAAAGATCTGATCCAAGATGGCTGCACAGGTAAATACCTAGCTGCAGCCGCACACAACAATTTCAATAAAATACAACTAAAATATAAAATGGACATTACCCAGAACTACAGGAAAATCTACTGACTGGAAATGCTACAACGAGAAGCAAGGAGAAAACCAGAAGGAAGAGCTGTAAATGCCTAAGGTACGGAGACACGCAGCGTGTGCAGAGAAGACAGAGATGGAGAGGAAGGAGGCTGAGTGCCTGGCTGGCGTCCCCTAGCGGGAAGGAGATAAAAGCTCCGGACTGTGCTGGGCCCCAGTTCTGACTGCTTTGAACCCCAGTTCTAGGCCAGAACCTGGGGACCCAGGGTCATACAGAGGGAGCCGGGGCTGTAAGGTGGAACCCTGGGGGAGCGGCAAAAGGAGGTCCTGGAGGCGTGCATATTGCTCGCAGAGAACGGACGGTTGGCTGTGCCACGGGATTGCCCTGGCGGGAAGGAGACAGGGGCTCCAGACTGCTCTGAACGCCACCTCCAATCCCACTACCAACTGAACTGAACCTCAATACCGGGCTCATTGGGGGAGAGCCTGGACTGTTTGGTAGCAGGCAAAAATTGAGGGCATCTTTCTCTCAGAGGCACTTGCAACGAGTACTGAAGGACCCTGAGACTCAGGAGCCACATAGGGTGAGGCTGACGGAAGCCAAAGCTGTAGACTCCACTCTAAAACCCCGCCCCCTCAGGGAAGCTGTGAAAATGCCAAGACGAAATAGATCACAAACGAAAGAAATAGAGGACAAAAAGAGACTGGATATAGAGTTCAAATCTACACTTATAAGGTTTTTCAAGAATTTTCTAGAAAAGATCGATAAGACCTATGAGGATATGAAAAGGGATCAACTAGAATTAATAAGGAATCAATAAGAAATGATAAGGGATCAACAAGAAATAAAGAATACATTGTCTGAAATAAAAAATATTATACAGAGTCCTAAAAACAAAATGGAAGATCGCAAGAATCAAGTCAAAGATTTGGAACATAAAGAGCCAGAAGACTCTTCTCCGCAAAGATATAAGGCAAGATAATCCAGAAAATTGCAGATAATGTAAGAAACCTCTGGGACAACTTCAAGTGAACCAACATCAGAATTATGGGGTTCTCAGAAGATGAGAGAGAGCAAGATATCGAAAACATACTGAAAGTAATAGTGACAGAAAACTTCCCCCACCAGGTGAAAGAATAAGACTTACAAGTCTGTGAAGCGCACAGAACTCCAAACAAAAGGAATCCAAAGAGGACTACACCAAGACAAATCATAATTAAAATTCCAAGAACAAAAGACAAAGAGAGAATATTAAAAGCAGCAAGAGCAAAGGCGGTAGTTACCTATAAAGGAGCACCTATACAATTGTCAGATGATTTCTCAGCAGAAACCATGCAGGCCAGATGGGAATGGCAAGAAATATTCGTGATGAATAGTAAGAACCTACAGCCAAAGATAATCTATCCAGCAAAGCTAACACTCAGAATCGAAGGTCAGATAAAGAGCTTCATTAATAAAAAAAAAAAAAAAAAAGCTAAAGGAGTTCATCACCACCAAACCAGAATTATATGAATTGCTGAAGGGGGGTCTTTCAAAAGAGAAAGTAAATAAAGATAAAAATTATGAACAACAAATACGTAACTATCAACAAGTGAATCTAAAAACCAAGGAAATTAAAAAAAAAATCTGATGAACAATATTAACTGTTTAATATAATATAATCAGAGGTATGGAAGGGGAGTGAACTGATGATTCTTGGGGAAAAGGGGAGAGGGGGTTGTGGGAAGAGACTGAACATAAATGTGTTCCTATGGATGAGGACAATGGGGGGTGGGGAAAGGGAAGAGGGTGGTGGGGGGGAACCTGGTGGAGGAGAGCAAGGGAGGGAGGGGAGGAAGGAACATTTGTAATAATATGAACAATAAAAATTTATTAAAAAAATAAAAAGAAAGAAAACACAACAATCCAAAATCTATGGGACACAGCAAAAGCAGTTTTGAGAGGGGAGTTCATATCCCTACAAGCTTATTGCAAAAAACTAGAAAAAATGGTAACAAATGATCTAACTCTACAACTCAAAGAGTTAGAAAAAGAGCAACAAGGAAAGCCCAGTGTAAGCAGAAGGAAGGAAATAACAAAAATCAGAGCTGAGATAAACAACATAGAGACCAAAGAAACAATACATAAGATCAAAAAAACCAAGAGCTGGTTCTTTGAAAGGATAAACAAGATAGATGAACCTCTAGCCAGGCTAACCAAGAAACAAAGAGAAAGGACCCAAATAAACAAAATCAGAAATGAAAGAGGTGAAATAACAACAGACCCCAACGAAAAACAAAGGATTGTTACAAAATACTAAGAACAACTCTATTCCAACAACCTGAACAACCTGGAAGAAATGGACATATTCCTAGAAACATACAACCTTCCAAAACTCAATCAGGAAGAATCTAAAAATCTCAATAGACCAGTGACTTGGGAAGAAATTGAAACAGTCATCAAAAAGTTTCCAGCAAACAAAAGTCCAGGGCCAGATGGCTTCACAGGAGAGTTTTACCAAACATTCAAGGAAGAACTAAAACCTATCCTCCTCAGATTATTCCAAAAAATCCAAGAGGAAGGAACACTTCCAAACTCCTTCTATGAAGCCAGCATCACCCTAATACCAAAACCAGATAAAGACAACTCAATGAAAGAGAATTACAGGTCAATATCCCTTATGAACATAGATGCCAAAATCCTCAACAAAATTCTAGCAAATCGGCTCCAGCAGAGCATCCCAAAAATCATACAACAAGACCAAGTAGGATTTATTCCGGGAATGCAAGGATGGTACAATATCCGCAAATCAATAAAGGTGATACATCACATAAATAAATTGAAAGATAAAAATCATATAGTCATATCAATTGATGCAGAAAAAGCATTTGATAAAATCCAACACCCTTTCCTGATAAAAACTCTCAACAAGTTGGGAGTACAAGGATCATACCTCAACATAATAAAAGCTATATATGATAAACCCACATCCAACATCATACTCAACGGGCAAAAACTAAAACCATTCCCTCTAAGAACAGGAACAAGACAGGGATGCCCACTATCGCCACTCCTCTTTGACATAGTACTGGAAGTACTAGCCATTACAATTAGACAAGAAAAGGATATAAAAAGCATCCAAATTGGAAAAGAAGAAGTAAAGTTATCCTTATTTGCAGATGACATGAAATTGTACATAAAAAACCCAAAAGACTCCATTAAAAAACTAATTGACTTAATAAATGAATTTGGCAATGTAGCAGGATACAAAATTAACGCCAAGAAATCTATGACATGTCTATACACCAATAGTGAACTTGCAGAAACAGAGACTAAAAAGGCAATCCCATTTACCATCGCATCAAAAAAATTAAGATACCTTGGAATAAACTTAACTAAGGAGGTAAAAGACCTATACACGGAAAACTACACGACACTGAAAAAAGAGATAGAGGAAGATGTAAACAGATGGAAGAACATACCATGTTCATGGATTAGTAGAATCAACATCATCAAAATGTCCATACTTCCCAAAGCAATCCATAGGTTCAATGCACTCCCAATTAAGATACCAATGGCATATTTCACTGACCTAGAAAAAACTCTTCAAAAGTTCATTTGGAACAACAAAAGACCCCAAATAGCCACAGCAATCCTGAGAAAGAAGAGTAAAGTAGGAGGGATCTCAATACCAGATTTCAAGCTGTATTACAAAGCCACTGTTCTCAAAACAGCCTGGTACTGGCACAAGAACACACATATAGATCAATGGAATAGAATTGAGAACCCAGATATCAACCCAAATCACTATGGTCAGTTAATATTTGACAAAGGAGGCATGAGCATACAATGGAGTCAAGACAGTCTCTTCAATAAATGGTGTTGGGAAAATTGGACAGATACATGCAAAAGAATGAAACTGGATCACCAACTTACACCATACACAAAAGTAAACTCAAAATGGATATAGGACTTAAACATAAGACAGGAAACCATAAAAATACTTGAGGCATCCACAGGCAGCAAAATCTCAGACATATGCCAAAAGAACTTCTTCACTGATACTGCCCCTAGGGCAATGGAAGCTAAAGAGAAAATAAACAAATGGGACTACAACAAAGTAAAAAGCTTTTTACAGCAAAGGAAACCATTAACAAAACAACAAGAAAGCCCTCTGTATGGGAGAACATATTTGCAAATGTTATGTTATCACTGATAAAGGTTTAATCTCCAACATCTATGGACAGTTTATACAACTTAATAAAAGGAAGATAAATGACCTAATTAAAAAATGGGCAATGGATCTAAATAGAATCTTCTCAAAAGAAGACAGAAAGATGGCCAAGAGACACATGAAAACATGCTCAAAGTCACTAATTATCCGAGAAATGCAAATCAAAACAACAATGCGGTACCATCTCACACCTGTCAGAATGGCCAACATCAACAAATCAACAAACGACAAGTGTTGGTGAGGTTGCAGAGAAAAAGGAACCCTCGTGCACTGCTGGTGGGAATGCAGACTGGTGCAACCACTGTGGAGAACAGTATGGAGCTTCCTCAAAAAACTGAAAATGGAACTCCCATTTGACCCAGTAATCCCACTCCTAGGAATATATCTCAAGAAGCTAGAAACATCAATCAGAAAGGATATATGCACCCCTATGTTCATAGTAGCACAATTTACAATAGCTAGGATTTGGAAACAGCCTATATGCCCATCAGCAGATGATTGGATCCAAAAACCATGGTACATTTACACAATGGAATATTAGACTGCCATAAAAAAGAAAAAAATTCTCATCGCTTGCAGCAACCTGGATGGAATTGGAGAACATCATGCTGAGTGAAACAAGCCAGTCAATGAAAGAGAGACACCACATGACCTCACTTATTTATGGATGATAAAGAACATTATAAACTAAAGAACCAAAAGATAGATATAGAGACAGTAAAGCAACAAGCAAACTGTCAAATTACAGCAGGGAGGTTGGGGATATCTGTGGGAGATAAGAGATCAACCGAAGGACTTGTATACATGCATATAGGTACAACCAATGTACACAAAACTCTGTGGAGGGAGGGTATGTACGGGAGGGTTGGGGAATTGGTGTATGTACAAAAATAATAATTTAATTAAAAAAAAAGTAAAATAAAATATTACTGATATCCCTTATAGCTACTAGGAAAAAGAAAATTCCAGCAAAGAGGTTAAAGAGAACATGATCGCATTTTAAAATAGTTAAGAAGAATAAGATTTAAAAGATGAAATAGAGCTTTTTAGAGAAAATTGGTTATAAGCCATATAAATTGATAAATAATAATTAGGTTTAAAAACAGCAATAATTTATTACAGAGAATGTTGAAATTTTATAAAATATTGTCAAAAGTCTATAAATTATAAAATTGAAGAGTCATATTGTAACCAGACAAACAATGGGTCCATGCTGCTTGTCACTACTTCAGCCAATGAAGCAGAGACCGGGTTGAATCACATATGAGTATTTATCCAATGCTGCCAGCCAGCAATATGGGGGAGCAACAGGACCTCCACTGCTCTGCACCACACCATAAGCCGGCTGCTAATATTGGGTAAAAGGACAAAGGATTACATGGGGACATAGCCAAAGTGTATGCTAAATGGGCAGTTAAGCGGTAAGCAGGCTGGAGATTTGCAAAGGCCAGCAGGTATGCAAAAGGACTGGGGATCTTTAAATGACTTAGTGATACACAAGGACGGGGGTCTTCAAAGAGCTAGTGATATGAAAGGTCTTCAAGGTCTGGCTCTGGTTCCTGCAACAAAGTTATTCATCTTTCCATGATAGTAGGCAGCTCCAAATGGGAAGGATGGGCTGCATTTCCAGGTCAGGCTGAGGCTGCCAGCCAGCAGGTTAGAATGTGCCTTCTTCTTCTTCTTCTTCTTCTTCTTCTTCTTCTTCTTCTTCTTCTTCTTCTTCTTCTTCTTCTTCTTCTTCTTCTTCTTCTTCTTCTTCTTCTTCTCCTTCTTCTTCTTCTTCTTCTTCTCCTTCTTCTTCTTCTTCTTCTTCTTCTCCTTCTTCTTCTTCTTCTTCTTCTTCTTCTTCTTCTTCTTCTTCTTCTTCTTCTTCTTCTTCTCCTCCTCCTCCTCCTCCTCCTCCTCCTCCTCCTCCTCCTCCTCCTCCTCCTCCTTCTTCTTCTTCTTCTTCTTCTTCTTCTTCTTCTTCTTTTTTAAAACATATTTTATTGATATTTTACAGAGAGGAAGGGAGAGGGATAGAGAGTTAGAAACATTGACCAGGTGCCTCCTACACACCTCCTACTGGGGATGTGCCAGCAACCCAAGTACATGCCCTTGACTGGAATCGAACCTGGGACCTTTTAGTCCACAGGCTGACACTCTATCCACTGAGACAAACTGGTTTTGGTAGAATGTGTCTTCTTTAATCAGAGTAAAACAAACAGTTAACAGAGCATAATTAATATTTCTTACAATTCTAGCTGGTTCCCCAACATTTTATTTCTGCCCCTATCAATATGAATTTAGAAAAAAAGTATATTTTAAAAAAACATTAAAAACCAATATAAAATATCATTTAAATATTTTCAACAAAATATCTTATTGCCAATGCTTTCCTTTTTAATATGGACAACAAAATATTTGAATATTCAAATAGAATTATTCACTAGCTTCAGGGACACTAAAAATCTTTTTATCATAAGCTTTTTTAGTATATCATAGATGGTAAACTATTGTGCCAAGATGCATCAGTCAATTAAACCATTAAATTAATTTTTCTTTTAGCTTTTTTTTTTGTCCCTATAACCTATACCCAGGAAGCATGGCTAGTGCTTGGCTGCATGGGAGATGTTCATAAAAGACTCTTCTGGGGTGATTTAATTTATTGGGTTCTCTTCCATTGTAATATAGGGGCAGTAGTAATAAAAAAAAATAGGTTGAAGCCTTTTCTCTTACATTATAATTCCCCTTAATTAGCCCAATATTTAATAAGCATTTAATTAGCCCAATACTTAATTAGAAGAGTGAACCTCTTTGTGAGTCTTATGGGGCTTACTTTGCATTGATCCAGTGCAATTACCCACTGAGAGGAAGGCCTCTGTATCCAAAGTTTAGAATGGTGACTAATTAGCAAAGAACCAGTGGTTACAGTGCCTGTGATCAGCCAAGAAGACATAAGTCAACCATTTTGGCAGGGATATGAGATGATGCTTTTCCTTGGTAGTAGATATATGAGGAGAGTAATTCTTGAAAAGAGGGATGGATTGATGTACTTAATGTATGCATTTGTACTATTTGTTTTACTTATTTTATAAATGTTGGTTGCTTTAACTTTAGTACTAAAATATGTATGGTTTTCATTAGATTTTAGTTCATTTGCAAGTGCTTTTATTTAATATATTTGAGTTTCCTTACTTGTGAAAGAGAATAGTAATACCTATGCCAATGGTTGAATTAAGTATTACCTTCCATATGTTAGTTTATGTAATTGTCTAGCCCAGTGGTTGGATTATAGTAAATAATAAACAAAATTTAATTATTTCCCTATTTTACCTTCTCCTTAAAAAAATGACATAAGAGCTGGAAACTAAACTTACCATGAGTTGGGTGTAATTATTACAGAAGTCATTAAGGTTTTTACATTTCTATACAGGACACTACCTTTAATTTATCATAACCTAACAATGAGTTCAATTTCTTCCCTTATATAGTTTTGTAATATACTGGTTTATATTTAACTTGTATGTTTCTAAACCCCTCAGTCTAACTCTTGTGAATGTCTCATGCCAAGCCTTGCCAATATGTTGTTCAATAAATTCCTTTAGAATATCTTCTCCCACTCTCCTTACCAATATTTTCTTTTCACAATCCTCTTGCCTTTTACTCCCTTCCAAATGTCTGTGTTCTCTGTAAAGCTCTCCTGGGATCCCATTCAGGCTGCAGAGCCCAGAAAATCTCTGATTATCTAATGGTATTGAAAATCAATCAATAAGCCACATGGATCTTGTAAGAACAAATAAAGCCAAGCACCAAGGCTTTGGTGTTTGTTGCTAAACTAGTGGCATTCTGAAAGAAAAGTATTTCTACTATCAGTTGATTTCAGAGCCAAATTGCATTTTAATGGTAGGCTTTTTAAAGTTATAGGACTCAACTAAATAAATAATTAAGGAAGGATTATTTATCATGGTTTAAAAGAGTATAATATGTTTAATTATGGGTAATGATTTAAGAGAAGTGGTTGGGTGTCTTTGAGCACAGCAAAGAAAGACATAAGGATTATTGGAGGTTAAAAAAAGCATAACTATTAAGAGAGAGGAAATGAGCCAAATGCATCCAGACTAAAGAGAAGACAAAAAACAAAAAAACAAAAACACAAACAACAAATCTATTGCAAAAGATTTTGAAGGAAAATATTGGATACTCTTTTATAACTCCAAAATGAAATGCAAACATATAAAGTCAGAAAATTTGCTTCGAAAATATTTTAAAGTTAAGCATTAGGATTAATCTGAGCATTCAGACAGGAATGCAAAGAGATTTCTGTCAAGAGTGTAGAAATACACTCTGTGAGTGAATTCATCATAAAAAGATTGGTTTATGAATGTCAATGAAATAGGAATTTTAGGGCTAAAATAGGAAATTTTAGAAATTTTGGAAATTGTTGGGACCATGGAGGAAGCCCAGGGCTGCAGAGAAGCGGAAGGTATATTTCCATAAAATAGGGGAAGCTGAAAAGGTGCAACAGGTACATTTCTATAGAATGAAGGATCTGGGAACAGCAAAAGATTTATATTTACAAAATAAAGAGAAGGAAGCCCTTCATCCAGAAGGAGAGGAAGAAAGCCCCAAAGGAATAGAAAAACAATAAGGAAGGAGGTGGAGAGAACCTCACATGTCCCAAATCCCATGTGAGGTTCCAACTTTGAGCACAGGAGTTACCATAGTAACCAGTCTAAGGGAATAGTGACCAATCAGAGGGGCTGGATATTAAGGCACCAGGATCTGCAGCCTTTATAAGCCATAGGGAAAAGAAACTCAATGGGACCCTTTCCCCCTCCCCATGTGGAAATCTGTTCTGTGGGACTCTTCCCCTCTTCCCTCGTAGGAGTCTGTATTTGTTCTTCAATAGATCTCCACCTTTGCCATAATATCCTCTGTTCATGGATTCATTCTTCAACTCTAGCAGACAAAGAATCGGGTTCCAGTCCAAAAATTCCGTATCACTATACTATATGTGCCAAAACTTAATTTTTGAGTCATACATTATACTGTTCATTAGCCTAATTTGAAGCAGCACCAAGTCCATGTCTTTTCCTTTTCTTTTCTTTCTTTCTTTCATTCTTTTTTTTTTTTTTTTTTTTTTTTCCTGTTACATGAGGTAAAGGTAAGATCAGGACTTTCTCTTTCTTAGGGAAAACTCTGATTGTGGGTGTTAATATGAACACACATTCTTTCTCACAAAGATATATAGGTACCAAGTAGAAATTATTTATAAAATACAGACATTTTTGAGAGGCAAACAAAATAAATTGTTAACAAATTTATCCAACTCTATATGGGAACTCTTCTGCTAAGAAAACCTATTTACGTTAATAAACCGAAGATCAAACCCCTTTATCTTAAGTTTTCCTCTAGAACAGTAGAGACATTTGTTTCTTATATATATAGCAACTGAAGTTTCAATTAAGTAGTACCCAAGCAAATCAAACAGTAGTATTCTCTAAAAACAAAGACTATTTATCTTAAAATGTGAAGTGAGAATTGCCACTCTCAGAATGGAAGTCTTCCAACCTCAGTTTAAAACATTCTCTATCATTTGTTTTATTATAAAGTTGTTAAAGGACTGGACACTGAGAATTGATAAGCCTGAGACTCACTATTTTTAGGAGAAAATAATAACTTGTTAACACCCACCTCTGGGTTTAGGTCTCTTGCTGAACATGAAGATTATGTAGCTACTCTGCTTATTAATGGTTTTCACATGGGGCATGGTCTCAGTGATAGATTTTTAATTATTTCATAAAATGTAGAACTTTTACATATTTATGATATTTTCTCATTTAGACAGGGAAAGAAACTTAATTATCTAGAGAAATCTTTTTTTCTTCTAGAACTAGCTATGCTATAAACATTATATATTTTTTTTATCTAATAAAAGAATAACATGCAAATTAACCATCACTCTGCTACATCCACAAGCCACACCCACCAGCCAATCAGGAGCAAGTATGTAAATTACCCAACCAAGATGGCTGCATCAATGGAGAGCAGAAGGAAGGGTTGGGTTTCCTTGGCAATGTAGGAAGCCAAGCTTTCTGCACACCCTGGCCGGCCCAGACCTCTGCTTAAGCAACAAAGTTTCAATTATAAGATAAATAAATCCCAATAAAAATGGTGGAAGCCAAAGAGCTGGAGAGAGCAGGAGGCTAGGGTTGCCTCCGGCAAAGGAGGAAGCCAAGCTTCTGCAGCCCTAGCCCTCCCAGGCCTCCGCTTATGGCTACAGCGCTTCAATTATAGAAGATAAATAAATCCCAACAGAAATGGCTGCTGAGTCAATGTGAGCAGAAGGCTTAGCTCTGCGCCAGGCTACAAAATTTCAACTATAAAAGATAAATAAATCCCAGATACCAAGGCCTCCACTTGAGTCACAAAGGGGCATGCCCAGCCTGCAAACCAACATAGGCCCCTCGCCCAGGCCGCCCCATGCCCCAAGGGAACCCCCACCCTGAATCTGGGACAGCCTTTAAAGCCAACCAGCTGGCCCCCAACCATGCACCCGGCCTTATCCTATCTAATAAAAGAGAAATATGCAGATTGACCATCATTCCAGTATACAAAATGGCTGCCCCCATGTGATCAAGGATCCTGCCCCCATATGGACACAAGATGGCTGCCACAAGATGGCCAGCAGGGGAAAGCAGTTGGGGGCAAGAAAACCTGTGGGGGAGGGCAGTTAGGGGTGACTAGGTTGGCAGGAGAAGGAAGATGGGGGCAAACAGGCTGGCAGGGGAGCAGTTATACATCAATCAGGCTGGCATGGGAGTGGTTAGGGGGTGATTAAGCTGGCAGTTAAAAGTGGTTAGGAGTAATCAGGAAGGCAGGCAGGCAAGCAGTTGGGAGCCAGCAGTCCTGGATTGTGAGAGGGATGTTTGAAGAGTCCCAGATTGGAGAGGATGCAGACTGGGCTGAAGGATACCCTCCCCCATGCACAAATTTTGTGCACCGGCCTCTAGTGTGTGTGTATATATATATATATATTGCTATGGAATATGCATTTATAAATTGTGGTTATTTATTTTTATAGTTAGATATTTGGACTCCATTAGATCTTCTCTGGGAAGTAGATTTTGTTGGTGCTGACTATAATCATGACATCATTAGAGTTTACTCTCTCCTTTGAGATGCATTTAAAATTGATTTGCATTCCTGATTTTATGTCCAATAAATCCAATGCTTTTTCCAACATTTCTGTGTATTCCCCAGAGTGTATATTCTCACAGTCACTTCTAGTTCTGGCTCACTCCGAATTTAATGTACCTATTTGTCACTTCCCCTAACTGCTTTCTCTGTAATCTACTCAAATAAGGAACATTGCCCCTTTCTTTCAGTTCTCCCTATACCAGTCACAGAAAACATTTGTAGATACAGCAGATAATACTGAAGTTTAGAGTCAAAGGGTGGGAGTGGGGGAATTGCAGTAATACCTGGGAAATTTTGTAAAAATTATTAGATTTCTCTGTTCTTTGAAGTTATTTCTTACAACCTCATCCTTTGCACCAACAGTCAGAAATTTTGAATTGACAACATTTCTCCAGGGATTGCACTACATACAGAATATTTTGATGATCTTTTAAATAAAAACATTTTATTAGACTATTTAGTATAAATAGATTTTCACTTAAGTATTTTCAGCAGTAAAATAATGAAAATAATCAAATGTAATCACAAGTGATCTATTTTTTTTATACAGCAAAGTTAAATCATTGACATTTTTATTCTTATTTTCTTGAATTTTTAAAATCTTGGCATTTTTTCATTTCAAATTTTTTGCTTAAAATATTTATTTCTCTTACCCTAACTGGTTTGGCTCAGTGGATAGAGTGTCAGTCTGGGGACTGCAGGGTCCTAGGTTTGATTCTAGTCAAGGATATGTACCTTGGTTGAGGGGACATCCCCAGTTAAGGGGTGTGCAGGAAGCAGCTGATTGATGTTTCTCTCTCATCAATGTTTCTAACTCTCTATATCCCTCTCCCTTCCTCTCTTTAAAAAAAAAATCAGTAAAATATATTTTAAAAAAGATTTATCCCAGAGATCAGTGCATTTATCCACTGATTAGTGAAATTATTGCAAAAATTATATCTCCTTGTTTTGCCTTTGTGACTCCTTTGTGTTTCATAATAATTTGAATTTTTGTATGTCAATTATTTTAAATCTAAATTTTCCCCTAATATTGATTTTCCCAACAATTGTTAGAATAACATGTTTTAATATGTTCATTGTTGGCCATTGCCAACTTATTATGTTGATTATTTCTACAGACATATTTTTATTCAATCAAGAAAGCATGAATGTAACAGTTGGTAACATTATCTGTCTCAATAATTAACAGCCATTATTGTTTAATGAATTTAAATAATATATTTTTAAAATATATTTTTATTCATTTTAGAGAGATTGAGGCAGAGGGAGGGAGAAAGAGAAAAACATGGATGAGAAAAATATTGATCAGCTGCCTCCAGCATGCCCCCTACCAAGGATTGAGCCTGCAATCTGGGCACATGCCCTGACTAGGAATTGAACCTGCAACCTCTCGGTGAATGGAATGATTCAACCAACTGAGTCACACTGGCCAGAGCATCCTATATAATAACAGTGTAATATGTAAATAGACCAAACAGTGGAATGACGGATCGCTATGATGCGCACTGACCACCAGGGGGCAGACGCTCAAGGCAGGACCTGCCCCCTGGTGATCAGTGTGCTCACACAGGGGGAGCACTGCTCAGCCAGAAGCTGAGTGCAGCAATGGCCATGGCGGGAGCCTCTCCTGCCTCTGTGTTAGTGTGAAAGAGTAGTGAATCGAGTGGTAAGGAGCTATGAGCAGGCAGGCGAACAACCCCAAGGGGTCCGGGACTGCAAGAAGGCACAGGCTGGGCTGAGAGACCCTTCTCCCAGTGCACAAATCCTCCCCACCAGTGTAAGAATTTCATTCACTGGGCCTCTAGTAAAATATAATTATATATTTCTTCATTCAGAGTTCCTGATTATTTCTTTATTCAAAGTTCCTGATTCACAGCTCCCCAAATTTTTGGAATTTCCTGAATATTGAGAGTGAAAACTTATCTTTTGGGTATGGAACCTCCGTTCCCTGTCCTACATATATTGTCCTATGTATCTCTTTTATCTTGCTGTTCCTAATTTATATTATTTTACAATAAACTAGTAATCTAGTAAGTAATTTATTACTACAAGTACTGTGAGCCACTCTAGCCAATTAGTTGGACACAAGGAGAGATGATCTTGGGAACTTCTGATTTATAGGTAGTCAATAAGAAGTACAGGTAACAACCTGAATTTGCAACTGAATTGAGTTGCCAAAGAGGGAGTTATTGGAACCTCCAATACATAGCTGGTTGGTCAGAGCACAGGTACAGCCTGGGCTTACAACTGGTGTCTGAAGTAGGAGGAAGTGCATTCTTATAGACCTGAACCTTTACCCTGTAGAATCTGATGCTATCTCAGTTAGATAGTATTAGAATTGAGTTGAATGTTTGTTGAGATGGGGCAACCCCCACACCATGCTGGAATTGGTTCCAAGAACACTTACCTATTCAGTACTATTCTTAAAGTTTCTATTTTACATAAAGAATGTATTAGAGTGTGCTTTAACACTCTCTTTTTTAAAAGTTAAGCATTTAAAACGTAATTTTGTTTCTTCAGGAAGCCTGCTAGCCATTTCATTTTCTCAATATTCACATTAAATTGTACAGATGACATAATTTTATCTCATTTGAAGCAGCCAACATCCTGTTAAGTTTATATTTAAATGTAAGAAGTCTTTTTTTTTTTTTAACATATACATTAGTTTGGGTGGGGAGATATATTTATTTATTTTAAAGTCATGATGCAAATCTATGCATACTTTCTTGCTCCAGGCTTTAGCCTCCACACAACTTTTCATTAAAATGTTGTGTGAGCTGTCGACATCTGCCGTAGCCTGGAACATATTTTATCTAGGACTTGATTTTAAGTCCTCTACATGTCTTAGAATTTTCTAAAAAAATCCATGGCATGTTTAAGTATTACTGAACAAACTACAGCTACACCTATATCCAGAATGGTGCAATCTGAGTGGAAAATATGCCACATTTTTAAAGAGCGTCTTTAACAATTTTAATTAGGCATTTTATTTTGCCAATAACACTGTTTTCTGAATAAATAACATCCCCATGCACAACATTTTATTTATTATGAAATGTTTTCAGCATAGAGAAAAACATAGCAAAAACCATAATGAACATCTACCATCACCCAGTTTTATCAAATCTTAATATTTTGTCATGTATACTTCTGACATTTTAATTAAACATTACATATTCATTTAACTCCCACTGCTCAATTATCCTCTCTCCCATTTTTTTTCTCCTTCTTTTCAGAAATAACTGATATCATTAACTGACTAAAGGGGTCAATTTGCTTATGTACATCAAAGCCCAATCAAAAGGGAGTGGGAGTTTGCAGCCAAGAAAGTAAGTGTTTATTAGTTGTGGAAACTGTGCCAAGCCTGGAGTCATAGATAAGCTGATGCTCAAAGACCTAGTTCCTTGATGGCTTCCAGGGAATGAGTTAAGTAGGGGAAAATCATTAATCATAGTCTCTAAATGAATTGGGGTCCCAGGCTCTATGATTGATTTGCACTAGGGTAGAAAGGATGTAGTTGATCATTGAGTCAGATCATGATGTCAGCCTTGGAATTGTTCCATCTGGTTTCCTGAGGGTGTGGTCTGTAGGGTCTGCTTTCCTGGACCTGGGACTGAAACATTCCTGAAGTCCAGATGCTATCTTTAGCTTGACTGAAACGGTTTCTGTGGTCAACAGACCTGAGGCTTTGTTCTTAAGATAGCTTGATGCTGCCTAGAAATGGATGTCCTAAGAGCTTAATGATTAAGGAAAGGAGTGAAGGGACAGAAAGGAGAAAGGATTGTGTTAAAGTTTCTGCAAGGTTACAATATATTTGTGTTTATCAAAACAATGCATACTTATACTTTTGCTATAAGTGTGTATAGTCTGGAAAAATATTTAATACATTTATGTTGATAAAGCATATAAATGTTACCATAATTTAATTGGTTTTGAAACTTAGTTTTTTTTCCTTCACATTATGCTTTTAAGATATTTTGCCTGTTAATACATGTAGGTATAATTTATTCATTTTCATTATGTAAAGATTCCATTGTATAAATGCAACACAATTTCCCCTCCCTGATCTTGTTTCCCTTTGGGTTTATTTTGTTTTTTGTTTTGTTTTGTTTTTGGTTTTTTGTTTTTAACTCCAAGCAGATAAACTTTCAAAGGGTTCCTTGATACAAAGACATGTGAGTCTTAAATTATTACTCTCTGAAGTCTTTGAGATTCATAATGGTTTGTAATATAGCCATAGTGCTAATTCCTTTAGTTGAAAATAATCAGAATATCTCTTTTCTTAATCCCTAAAGCACTTCCTATTTCTCATCGGATCCATGTTTTTAAGGTCTTTCATTATAGTTATTGAGGATCTCTATCTAAATTAAACACTTATATGTATGCTATTTGAGAGAAGAGCCTGAAATCTCCATTTTAAGTGTTTACTCTCTTATACCACTATTTCTGGCTTGGCATTTGTAACAGCTATTTCATTTCTAAAATAATTGAAACACATTCATGTCAAAATAATTTTTTTTCTACAAAAGCCTAAGCCTTGTTTTCATTTAAAAATTGTACATCTCACACTTTCTTACAGGGTTTTTCTAGACTCAGGTAGTCAGAAAGAGCCTATTCTTGGTCCATTCATCACCTTCTCCAGTACTGTTTTCAATTTTTTTTCCTTCTGTTTCTATCATAGTCATAACATAAAATGTTGAAAAATCTATATTATAGGTAATGCCACCAATTTGTTTGTTTTTCATTTCAGTTTGAAACCATCTCCTAAACACTTAACTTTTTACTTAGGCCCTACTTGCTCTCTGGTACTTGGGTTCTCTTGATATTTTCTGTTTTTACTTATCTGTTTTCTGCCTCCTACTGCAATGTCAAGATTTATGATATATGTAATATAAATATTAAAAAATGCATTTATATATTTGGTCACTCAGATCACCAAAACACATTTGTTCACAGATTCTGGCCCCATGCTCCAAATACATTTGGGGATATATCCTATATAATAAATAGTTAATATGCAAATTAACCCTCACGCCCTCACACAATGACTACCTATGACCAGGCCTGCAGGGGGATTAGTGAGGGATGACCAAACAACTGAACAAGCAGGTTGCATGGGGCAAACAGGAAGGTGCGAGGCAGGAGCAATTGGAGATAATTAGGCTGGAAGGGTGGGCAGTGAGGGGTGATCAGGCTAGTGGTGGGGGTGGGGGTGATGGTGGTGGTGCAGTTAGGGCTGACCAGGCAGGCAGGCAGGTGAGTGATTAGGATCCAGTGGTCGAGAATTGTGAGAGGGATCCAGAATTGGAGAGGGTGCAGTCTGGACTGAGGGGACTGCTCCATGCACAAATTTTGTGTACTGGACCTCTGTGCAAAAAAATGATAAAGTGTCTTTTAATATATTAATAAGGTGACTTTTCAAAGCATATAAGGATTGAGGCTGGTTATTAGTGGAGCTATCCACATTATTAGAGGGTTGGAACTTCCAGTCCCACCCCCTTGGCTTCCAGGTAGAAGAGAGGGGCTGGAGGTTGAATTAATTTCCAATGAGTAATAACTGATGAAGCATGGCTATGTAATGAAGCCTCCATCAAAACACAAAAGGCAGGTTTTAGAGAGCTTATGTGTTGGTGAACATGTGGAAATATGGGGAGAGTGGACAGTTAAGAAAGGGTATGGAAGTTCTGATTTCTTTCTCCATACCTTGACCAATTCATCCCTTCCATCTGGTGGTTTCTGAATTGTTTCCTTTTATAAAGAACTAGAGGCCCAGCACACTAAATTGATGCATGGGTCTGATCCCTAGGCTTAGCCTGCAATCAGGGCCATCTTCTCCGTCTGCCATCAGCTGGTCCTGCCCCTCACCATCCACCCCTGGTTCCCCATTTGCCATTGGGCAATCAGAGCCTGCAGGCCGCAGGAAGTGACTGAGAGGTTGGCTGTTCCCACCCACTCACCGGCCCCTCCCGCCATCATGACCCACCCCTAGTTCCCTGTTCCCCATCAGGGGATCAGAGCCTGCCAGCCAGGAAAAGAAACTGAAAGGTTGGCTGATAGGCCCGAATTGGCCTATCAGGGCCTATGGGCTGGGGGCAGCTCCTGCATTGAGCGTCTGACCCCTGGTTGTCAGTGCATGTCATAGTGACTGGTCGTTCTGCTGTTTGGTTGATTCGCATATTACCTTTTTATTATATAGGACTAGAGGCCCAGTGCACAAAATTTGTGCATGGATGGGGGGGTTCCCTCACCCAGCCTGCACTCTCTCCAATCTGGGACAACTCAGGGGATGTCTGACTGTCGGTTTAGGCCCGATCCCAGGGATATCCTGCTCACAATCCTGGACTGCTGACTTCTAACCGCTCACCTGCCTGCCTGATCTGCCCTAATCACTTCTGCCTTCCAGCTTAATCACACCCTAATCTCTCCCCTGCCGGACTGATCACTCCCAACTGCCCTCCCCTGCTGACCCGATCACCCACAACTGCCCTCCCCTGCCAGCCTGATCACCTACAACTGCCCTCCCACAAATGCCCTCCCTTACCGGCTTGATTGCCCACAACTGCCCTCTTCTGCTGGCCCAATCACCCCTAACTGCCCTCTCCTGCCAGCCTGATTGCCCACAACTGCCGTCCCACAACTGTCCTCTCCTGCCGGCCCAATTGCCCCAAACTTCCCTCCCCTGGTGGCCTAATCACCCACAACTGCCCTTCCCTGCTGGCCTGATTGCCCACCACTGCCCTCTCCTGCTGGCCCGATTGCCCCCAATAGACCATTTTGTGGTGGCCATCTTTGTGGTGGTTATCTTTGTGGCAGCCATCTTGTTGTGGCCATAACTCAGAGAAAATATTTTACTTACTAAATTACTTATCTATACTAATAAAAGCCTAGGTGGTCCTCACTCACTACGTCATCACAAAATGGCTATTTTGTGGTGCCATTTTGTGATGACGTAGTGAGCGAGGACCACCTAGGCTTTTATTAGTATAGATAAGTAATTTAATAAGTAAAATATTTTCTCTGAGTTATAATAAGTTAATTAAACCTGAGAAGGAGGGCATAGGAACCTCTGATTTATAGCCATTCAGTCTATCTGTGGCTGATGGGTGGGTGGGGGAGTAGTGTTGTAGGACTTGAGCCCTTAACCTGTTAAATCTACCATTATCTCTGGGTAGATAATGCTAGAATTGGGTTAAATTACAGAACACTCTGCTGGTATCTGAAAACTGATGTTATGTGGGAAGTTTCCTCCTCTCCCTACATACACATATGTTAGAATTGGATCCAGGATCCTAATTTGTCTACTTATCTTCTTGTTATTTAGGAATACATGGACTCCAGAGGGTGATTTGCTTAAGAACTATTGTGTTATACAATGCTAATTTTTAACTCATTATTAAGAAACTTGTCCTATATTTCTTACTCCTTGACGCTATTTTACCCCGATGAGAGCTCATTCAATCCAGTAATTTTTCTGGTATATTTTTCCAAATGAATATTTATGTCTTATAGAACATTGCTATTTTTCCCCCTTGGATTTATGTTTGGATTATCAATTGTTAGTGCTGAGTACCAAGTTATTTATTTTATTTCCTTAATAGTTGTCTTGATTTGACCATTAATATGACAAAATTACTCAATTTCAATTGATCCATTACTACATGATTGGGCAATCTGTGGATAATACACAATGCATGTTTGGCTCACAGGCTCTTTAAAGAAAAATATCACTGGGCCAGAGATTCAGTAGATATAGAAAAATAACAAAAGAAGGATCTAGTAGTAAGATCATCATGAGTATAAATGAAGATTGATGTATGTAAAGCAGTTGGGAAGAATGTTTTCTGAAAATGTTGCTTGCATATTCATCAACCCTGTTCCTCTGAAAGTGAAAAATCCCTTTGACTCTCAGAATTACTTAGATCTCACTAAGAATGGATTCATACAACCATAGAAAATTGGGAGATCTTGATGAACCAAAAGACAAATATAAAGACAGTAAAGCAACAAGCAGACTGTCAAATTACAGCCTGGAGGGTAGGGAGATCTGGGGGAGATAAGAGATCAACCGAAGGACTTGTATATATGCATATAAGTACAACCAATGGACACAAAACTCTGGGGAGGGAGGGTATGTATGGGAGGGGGGAGGCAATGTTAAAATATGTATACAGATAATAATTTAATAAAAAAAATATTTAAAAAAAAGAAAATTGGGAGATCTTAGAGTTCCTCTAATAAACCCTTATATATCAAGACAGAAATGAATAGCCAATTTTGGCCAGTTTTGATTTTCAAAATGTAATTTTCTTATAGTTCACCTAATAGATGATTGGGAAAAGCTCCACTAATTTGCCAGTGAGACATTTCTACCGTAGAACAGGGCGACTGTATTATGTGGATTCCTCTCTATTATCTAAGTGACACCATTTGCTCTGCCTCTCATCTTGCTTACTTATCATTAAAAATAAAATTTAAGACAGTTGATATGTATTTGAGATGAATGGAACCACACAAAAATTCCCCTCAAGGAGAATTAAAACATTTTAAATGAAGATGAACTAGCAAGATATATTAGTGCAATTCTTTGTCAGCAGGGGAGCATCCTGGATCATTTCCTTTGTTCTAAGCCATTCTGTCATTATTCAAGCCACACTCTTCTTGATACTATTCCCAAAACCATTTATGAGTTTCTCTTGATCTTAGGAGACATTTTTCTAAGCAAATATCATAATGAATGATTATTACGTTTTCTGATTAACATTGCAAAGTCCTTTTAACCAGAAGGTACCCAAATATATTGTTGTTTTTAATATTTTGATTGATTTCAAAGAGGAAGGGAGAGGGAGAGATAGAAACATCAATGATGAGAGAGAATCATTGATTGGCTGCCTCCAGCACACCCCCTATTGGGGATCATAACCCAGGCATGTGACCTTGAATGCAATAAAACCTGGAACCCTTCAGTCCACAGGCTGATGCTCTATCCACTGAGCAAAACTGGTGAGGGCCCAAATATATTGTTATTGTTTCAAATTCATCTATCATATGTCCAATGTTTCTATTGGACAATTGTTTTCTTAATTACCAAGTCTTCCCATTTCTGTAGTAATAGCCATTTCTGGCATTGAAGTAGAGCAGCGTGTTCATTGGAAGTAGGTTAGGATTTTATACACAGGAGGTGTTAAGGAACTTTTTAACTCAATTCATTTCTGTTTCTACATGACAGAAATGGAGTCTCAGGGAAACCATTCTCCATTTGTTCAGAATCAAAGATAAAAGGAAAACTGTATCCATAGGAAGCATGTAGTTACAGGCTTACACAGAAATGAATTGTGATATAATTGTTTATAATCAGGATCTCCTAATCCTCAATATGTATCTTTTGGGCTTTTCTTTTCTTCTTTTTTTTTTTTTAACTTAATCCCATTTTATAAATTAAGGTGTTTTTAATTTTAAAAGTTGAGAGCTACATTTAACTAGAACAGCAACATTATACCAAACTACTTCAGTATTTCTTGGGCCTCAACTTTTCAAATTGTTTTCTATTTGACCCAATGCTATGCATTTTCATTCAATATCATAATTTTTTGTAATGTGCACTGCGGTTGTAAGAACTTTCAAACTCAAAAATTAACTAAGACTTGCCAGAAGAAGTGTCGTTTCTGAAAATAATTATTTATAATTGCCATGCTAATTTCTGAAGAAGTAAGATTCCTGCTGTCACCTGGCAACCTCATCCCTGGGTCTCTTGAAGGCTCCAGTCAGATTAATGTGTTCTGCTCACCTGCTGAAAAACCCACATAGATTTTTCTCTAGGCTCTCTATTGAGGGTAACATCATTTTTAGTGTGTGTGTGTGTGTGTGTGTGTGTGTGTGTGTGTGTGTGGTTTTTTTTTCCCCCCTTAAATTTCCAACATTTTACTTTTCTTCTCTCTGTTAGGGATTAAGGAGAATGAGGATAGCTAGAAAGTGGGTTTTAGCACAAGGTATCACATTAATGCTGCTTTAGGGAAAATTTAGTCTCAGAAAACAAGTTGGACTTTTGGTCTCAAACCTGCTAGGATTCTTCTCACACTTTTAAAGAATCTGACAAGACTTTCTTGCTTCTATTTGACCTTCCCCTTCAGCTCAAATCTTCTGCTTCCTTACTTCAAATCAATTTTTCTTCAAAAGGAATAAATATTGGTACCTGGTAAAGGTTGAGAAGGTTTGAACTTCAGTCTTTAACTATTTTAATCATGCAGTGGCTGTGTTGACAATATCTGTGACCTCCCCGTCACCCCAGCTCTTTTTATCATTATTATAACTTTTCTCAAATCAGAGTCCTCATTAGTGAATTTCAAGTGTTGGAAGCCCCATCTCCACTGTTTACCTTATTCAGGAAGGGGAGAAATTTACAAGTGGGGATAGCTGCATTCTTCAGTCACTGTCAGACTGCACCTCTAATAAGGATCAGGAGACCAAATTAGATCTGAAATAACAAAGGTGCCAAGTGTGAGGAATGATAAGTCTTTCAGATTTGCCTTACCACTTATATGGAATCAATGTCAAACCCTGATGGCATGTCTTTTTAACCCTGATTGTGGACTCCATGAATATTTATTTGTTTGTTTATTTCCTTTTGTGGACTCTGTTTTCTTTAGTTTGGTGGCTGGTGTAGTTGGATTTTGATGTGAGTTCAATTTTGTAAGTCATTCCTTAGGTTTTCAAGATAAGGCCCTTTATTTTAATGCATAAAATTTTTAGACAACATATTCCCACTTTCTGGGATAATAGTTACACTTTTAATATCTTTTGATTGGTAAAAATATACAATGACTGGCATTTACTATATAGTAGGCAAACAGTTTGGATGTACATTATTAATCACCAAGTCATTTTAGTATGTAGATGAGCATAGAAGTCTGTGATATATATTTTACTCAGTCTGTAGATGATGTGTAAGAGCAATTAGATGCTATGATTTCTATTTTACCTCCATGTTTGCTTCCCTAAGGCCCTCGAAGATTCTCTTATTGATTAAATATTTCAGGCTTTTGTGATATAAGCTGATAGTGGTTTTATTAGGGCTTTACATAAATGATAATTTACTCATGAGATGAGTGACAGACCATCAAACACATTTTATGTGAAATGCAATCTTTAACATTCTGGGGAGGGGGGATAGAAAGAAAGATGCAGGTGATTTAATGATTTTCGGGTTTATATCAAATATGATATTTGTTATATGCATGAACCTTTACTTAATCCCTTCTCTCAAGGGGCAGTGTGTCTTGTGTGTATATGAACCCTCACCTTAGAATCACTTAGCAGGGCTTAGCTCGATTGCTGATTGCTCAACATTTGAGAAAAAAAAATATTTCTCAAATTTTACTTCTGGTAAATCACTATTAATAGTCATCTATCTTATCGGTGACTTAAAAGGAATATATATACAGGGGGAAAGTAGGCTTACAGTTATTCATATGGAAAATAATGCAATAATTAATAAATAGTAATATAAGAATATAGTCTGTGTTCACATACTCACAACTGTAAACCTACTTTTGCCCATCTCTGTGTATGTTTGAAGGCTGATAAATACTGCCAGTAGGGAATGTGCAAGGCCTCTAGCTCAGAATGGCTCATGGTAAATCCAGCTCATTATCCCCCTGGATCCCTGTAAGTTTATGTCTCCTTCAAAAGAAATCTTGCTCCTGAGCTTTTGTTTTATAAAAGTTTTGTGTGTGTTTTTTATATAAAATTTGGAAATTATTTCTTCCCTCAATACCTAATTAAGATTTTAAACATAACTATATTTGGGATAGTTTTTATTTAGGGCCTTAGAAAGGCAAGAATCCAAGGACATAGTTACATCAGAATTTAGAATATGAATCCCATTTCACTGTTAGGCAGCCCTGGCAGAAACAGATTGCTCATCTAATGGTAGGATCTGTGATATCTGTTGAGATAAGCAACATGGGCCCTGTTAGTACACACATTACCACATTGCCAAGTGATAGTATAGCCATTAACACATTGATGCTCTTGTATTTTTTTCTTCAAAGAATCATAATAGAGTTCTTAGACACATCTGAAAAATGACTACAAACACAATAGACAGAAAAATACCTTTGACATTTTCTTATTTTCCTTTTCTTCCCCTCCCTTTCCATTGCTCTCTCTCTCTCTCTCTCTCTCTCTCTCTCTCTCTCTCTCTCTCTCTTTCTCTCTCTCCACCCTTTCTCTATCTTTATTTCTCTCTCTAGCTCCTTCCCTCTCTTTCACTCTCTCACCACCCTCCCTCTCCCCAACCCTGCTCCTCTCCCCTAATGGAGAAAGGAAATTCCTACAGCAAAAACTACTTTCTTTTTTGTGCTCATCACAGTGACATGACACCCTTAAACATTATACAGTGTTTTGCTAAACCACCACTGTGCACGTGCTTTTGTTCAGTTATCCATGTTGGGAGGCATTGGGGCTTTGTGAAAGGTCAGAGTATTCATGGACTCTCAGCTACCTTGCTGTGACTTGGAATGAAATAGATATGCTCAGCAGCCAGAAAGAGAGAAATGGGATGGGGGGAAACAAGAGAATGTTTATAAAATATTCATCTACTATTGACAATCTTGTCTAGTTTTGTTTTGGGACCTTGCTTATAAGAATTTCAGACATTTAAAGAAAAACAAATTTTCAATTTTTTATGAAGTTTCATTTAAAGGAAACATCTTTGGTGACATGACAAACAAAAGGTCAGTTGAACTGACATGCTATGCCTAAGAAATAAGATTTAATTTATGCTTCCCTTGGAAAAAAATAATTGATGACTTACAACTGTCTCTTGAATAAATTTGGTTAGTAGTTTAACATGAGAAGAGAAATCAAAGCCCTACCCCTGAAGGTTTCCTGTGGATCTCAATGCTTGAACAAAGTTGCCATTATTATCCCAAACATGAGAACAGGATATTTGCTAGCAAGAGAAATATTTCAAGCAATAATAATAAATATTCGGTTTTGCTGGCTAAATCCATGGGATTAAAAAAAGAGCAACTAAATAAGATCTGTCAATATGCTGAGTTCTTCGGAGAAGTGTACAAGATAAAACAAGGTTATTTTTAATCTGTTTACTTAGCAAGGTAGTCATATAAAAAATAAACATTTGATGTTTCTAAACTGAGAGAAGGTGGTCCTTCACAATTTATGTGATTGGAGAAGATCTTGTGAATGTGTGTGTACTATGAAGGCTTCTCATTGAACAAAGCCACTTTGCCTAACAAAACTGGGTTATCATCTTTTGGCTGTGGTTAAAATTAATGGTCACAGAAATCATACCTGTAAGGCAATATATATTGACAGTACAGGTTAATGTTCATGTTACCTGCTTACTAATGTTTCTTGTGTTGAATTTTGAGCCTTCTTAACTGTGGAACTTTTTTGAGTCTCATAATACCTGTTTTTGTTGACACCTCTCCCCCCTATTGTTCTTTTGTTCTTTATCCCATGGCTCCCGCACTTTAACATGAAGAATTGCCTTGAAAGCTTGCTATCATAAAATTTTAATTTAATATGCTGGATGAACTCAGAAATTACACTCAAAAGAAACTGAATAATTTCAGTAAAGTGATTACCTACACTTCAAGTAACAGTTTAGATTTGCTCTGGTTAGCATCTTCCTTCTGCTTAGCATCAAACTGGCTTCCAACCATCCCAGATGTGGATTCTGCAGGCTCTTAGCTATCTCTTGTTTGCTACCAATACCTACCTACTTTACACTATTAGAGGTAAGTCAGAGAATGATGGGGTTGAAAATCTATTAATGTGCTACCTTACATAACAAGAGGAACTTTGAAGATGTTATTAAATTGAGGATTCTGAGATAGATTGTTGCAGATTGTCTGGGTGGGCCCAATATAAAGATGCTATGCTGCTGAACATGAAAATAGAGAAAGGAACCACAAAAATTCTCCCCTGGAATTTCTAGAAACAACTCTGGCCTGCCAACACTTTGATTTCGGGCCAGTGAAATCAATTTCAGACTTCTAGCCTCCAAAAGTATAAGATAATAAATTCATGTTGTTCAAAGCCATTGTTTGTGGTAATATGTTAGAGTAGCGAGAGGAGGCTAAAATATCCTCTCTGAATGTTACTGTGTTCAGTTCAATGCAAAAATGAGGATAATGATTTGTATTCCTTAGAATTTTTGAGCAGATCAAATGAGATACATCATGTTAATATATAGGTTAATACATCATATTAAATATATGCTGTTGATGAAGATGATGGTGATGGAGATAATCCCAGCAACTCTTCTTCACTTCTAGTTGGGCAGAGCCTTAGCCCCTTCTAAAAATGAGAATTATTCTTAACTCACTTGATTTTAAATTATTTTCTACTTACAACTGTTCCCTAATAAACTCTTTCCCCTGTGTGTGTTTCCAGAAGCCAGCCATGGTTTTATTTCTTTTTCTTTTTAATTCTCACCCGAGGATATATTTTGTTTTGTTTTTTAATTGATTTTCAGAAAGAGAGAGAGAGGAGAGAGAGAGAGAGAGAGAGAGAGAGAGAGAGAGAGAGAGAGAGAGAGAGAGAGAGAGAGGAACATCTATGGGAGAGAGAAACATTGGTTGGTTGTCTCCTTCATGCATCCCAAGCCAGAAATCAAATCCACAACCTGGAATGTGTCCTGACAGGGAATAGAACCCAGAACCCTTCTGTGCACAGAAAGATCATCCAACCAGCTGAGCCATACCAGCCAGGACCACTAGCCATGTTCTTATTCCCGTATTCAATCAAGGCAATTAAAAATACATTTTGACTATGTACTAACTACTCACAGTTATATATGCCAGGGATCACCTGGCTCAATCATATTTCCCTTGAGTTTCTATAATTTATGGTTTTAAGGTTGGATGAGGTTAACTTTCTCTCCAAAGAAGAGCTTCTTTTGAAAGTCTCATAGTCCATGGTTCTCCACTGCCTTTTCTTTTCAGCACCAGCTTGACTTGAAAGGAGCTGCTGATCTATTGTAACAAATGTGACATGATCAGATGCCAATAAAATAGAGTGCAATTAAAGAAGAGGTGTTGCATATTGATATGTTTAGAAAAGACTTTAGGTAGAAAGTAAGTCATGAGCTATGATTGAAGGAAGGGTAGAATTTGTATTAAAAAAAAGCACGAGGTGAGGGGCTTTAAATTAGGCAGCAAAATAATCCATTGAGCCTACTTAGAAGTAGGAATGAGCAGGGATTGCATAGGAGAGGATCAGCTAATATGCAGATGGAATTAAGGTTGAATAATGTCAGGTACTGAAAGCACTTCTTATTTCATTTAATTTTGGAACTTTCTCAGAAACCTATTCCAGCCCATCTGTAAGTTTAACAAAAAGGCATTTCTTTTTTTTTTCTCTTTTATAACAATCAGCGAATGGTCTATGCTCTTATCTATCCAAGCTGATTCTTAGGTTGGGACGCCAGGGTTAATGGACATCCATCCTCTCTCTTGCCAAATAGCTTTGACCATCTACTATTAAATTCCATTAATGGTGATCAAGTTCCAATTTTAGATATTTTTAAAAGGAACAAATATATAATAGGCATATGGAGTAGAGCAGGACAATTCTAAGCATTAAGAGAACTGTTTTGGAGAAGGAATAAAGAAATCAGCAGCTCATCTTTATTACTGCTTCTCCCCAGTCACAGTAATATAAAAGAGGCCAGCACATTGATGAAGGAATAGTGTAGAAGGCATTATTAGCACCAGCATACCTGGCAAAATCTCAGCTGCCTTCTGGGTTGCAGCAAAAGAACAGGAAGCAAATAAGATGATTCAAGAAAATAGCAGAGATAGTCTATCAGAACAGTCACATGCTGCTTCAGAGGTAATTTGTACTCATGTTCAAAAGACGGTGATTCCTTTCTAAGAAACATATAATAAAGTAAATAAAGAGTAGAAGATAGTCCATTTCATGGGCCCAGAGTAAATAAGGAAAGGCATGGGATTTTTAGGTGAGGGGAGGGTTAGAGGACATTTCTTAGATGTGACAGAAAATATGTATCTTTAACTGAAGAAGTACCAGGGCTCAGAGTTTGTTGCAAGGTACTTCTCTGACATTTTTCTTTCCTGAGCCTCCAACTACATATATTAATATAAAACAAATCAAGATAATACTTTGAATGTTTTTGTTGGCTTTTTAACATTTTTGAAATATAAGATGCAATAAAGTGCATGAAACCAATTTTACATGTTAATGAATAAGCAAAAGGTAAACACACATGCAATCACTGCCCCAGTCATTACATAGCACATCCTCAGTATCACAGAGGCACCCTCTCCTCTCCCCAGGGTCTCTTGCCCTCACTATTTCCTCCTCTCACTCAAAGTTAACCACCCTTCTGAGCTGCTTCTCAATCACTTTACTTTTCTTTTTTTAAAATACATTTGGCATTTATGTATATATTCTATAAACATCACAATTTAGTGCCACTTATTTTCTTAATGTTTTGTAAATGAAATTGTGATAAGTATTCTTTTGTGTCTGGCTTTTTCCCCCTTTTAATGTTATGTTTATGAAAGTAATCCTTGGTGTTGCTCATGGTTCTTGCTATTTATTTTTGTTACTCTAGTGGATATTACATTGTGTACATGCATTACAGAATGGGTGTGGAAATAAGTGGATGTAAAGTTCAGATAACATTTCTTAACAGAATAGTGAAGAACACTCATCAGCTCCTAAAGAAGTTGTATTCGCTTTCTGCTGCTCTGTAACAAATGATCACACACATTTAGCAATTTCAACCACCACCTATGTAGTACCTCACAGTTCTGAAGGTCAGACATTTGGAATAAGCTTGGCTAGTTTCTCTTTTCTCAGCCACTTAAGGCCAAAATCAAGGTGTTAGCTACTCTAGTCTCCGATCTGGAGTTCTAGGGAAGAATTCACTTCCAACTCACTCAAATTATTGGCATAATTCACTTTCTTGTGGTTGTGGAACTGAAACCACATCTCCTTGCTGGATGTTGGCAGGAAGTCATTCTCAGCAACTAGAAGTTGGCAAGAAGTCATTCTCAGCAACTAGAAGTTGCTCTCTGGTGGCCTCCTCAATCTTCAAAGCCAACCAAGGCACATCAAATCTCAGGCTTCTGATCTCTCTCATTTTCCCTTCTGTCAAGAACTGGAAAAATCTCTGCTCTAAAGTTATCAGATTCATGTGATTAGACTAAACCAACTGTAAAAATCCCTTTTGTCATACAAGGTAACATGATCATGACAGTGATATATCATCAGATTTACAGATTTCAGCTACACTCAAATGGGAGGGGGTTTTACAAGGTGGGGGTCATTGAGGGAATCTTAGAATTTTCCTCGTGGTAGAAGAAAACTATAATCATTCAGAATGAATGAAATGGCATATACTATCCATTAGATATATCTAAGAATCAAGGATTTGTTTACTTTTTGGTAATAGTCGTATGTCTCTTAGATAAGTTTTTCCGCTTGTGCCTGGAGATTGGGTGGAGACTTATTTCAGCATATGTGTGCTTAGGTCTGGCAGAGCTGCCAAAAGGGAGTTAATCCTCATGAAAGGGACAGGAAAGACTTCCTGGTGGACATGCTAAGAATGATTCAGATGTGTCAATGTAAATTTCTGATTTGTGTGACGTTTGGCACTTATTTCAGATAGCTTTCTCTATATAGTGGCTTTGACCAGAAAAGTAATCCTGATTAAATAGGATTTTAACCAACCAATCCAAAATGCCACAGAAATTGCACAAACTATTATTGTATTTTACTAACAGTGACTCTTTGAGTTCATACTATTGTATTATGACACTAAGATGATTAGAAAAAGAAGTGAGGTTATCATATTTTTTCTTCTTCTTTTAATATCATATTCTCCCAGAAATATTTGAGTCAATGAATGCGATGCTCCTCTGATTTTTGAGGTTTAGGGAAGTTATATGATTAGTTCAAGGTTGCAAAGCTAGAGTTTGTCAAACTGAAACAGAATCTGATTTTCAAGTTTTTGAGCTCACACGGTAATTAAAATATCTACATAGCTGCCTGTATAAAGTCTGCAAACTTATCTTGCATATTGCTGCATATCAACTGCCTGCTACAAAGTCTAGCAAATGAAGTGGACAGAATATTGGCTTTGGGATTATACAAAATTGTATTTGAATCCCGACTGTTACTTATGACTTTGATGACATCAGATAAGTTACTTCAACTCCTTGAACCACAGGTTTGTCATTTATTTTGACTAAGATATAACTCATAGAATGTTATGACAACTGAACATAGTCACACATTTAAATCATGTAGCAAATTATGTAACATATTGTAAATGTTAAATTTTATTTGGAAAATAACTTATAACCAGAAACTTGTTTGAACAAGATTATAGATAACTGCATTGGGTGCAAAGTAGATAGTAGTGTAAGGAAATAACGAATTGCTCTGAACTGCTTCTTCTCTGCTGCTGCATAGATAACCTGAGGCAGAAGCAGAATGAAAACATAGAAAGAAAATATTTTAGTTTGGGTTTCCTTGGAAGCAGAATCTGAGACAAGACTTTGGATTCCCTAGGAAATAGGAGTTAGGAATGGCAAGAATGAGACAAGGAGGAAAGAAAGACCGATATTCAGGTGTGTTTTTGAGATTGTTCCAGTGAATACTGGATTCTAAGAAGTATCGAAAAACCCTCTCACAACAGACCAGTTGAGTAAAGAGCTGCCAAGAACATTGAGTGAGGATTGTCCTAGGGGTTTTTAATCCACATTTCTGGGCTGAATTTACACATGGGGTGAGGGAGTTTCCTAGCCTTGGAGAAGATGCCCAATGGGAAAAGGAAAGATCCTCTAAGTATCTTTGGTAGGTAGAACACTACCATCAGCAAACGTTTCTTTAATTACTTCTATATTGAAAATCTTGTAATTATTATGCTACATTGTAGTCTCTCCTTATTTGTGGGTTCACGTTCCACAGTTTCAGTTATGTGCAATCAACCTCAGTCTGAAAATATTAAATGAAAAATTTTAGAAATAATTCATGAATTTCAAATTGTGCACCATTCTGAGTAGTGTGATGAAATCTCATGCCATCCTCTGTCCTGCTCAGGACCTGGCTCATCCCTTTCTCCAGCATATCTACACCATTTCCATACATGTTACCTGCCAGTTAGTCACTTAGTAGCTGACTCTTTTATCAGATCCACTGCCTTAGTATCTCAGTGCTTGTATTTAAATAACTTTTATGATTAGCCTAATTCTATATCACAAATGCCAACAACATTTAGCTGACTTCATCTCATCAAGTAGGCATTTTACCATCTCACAACATCACAACAAGAAGGGTGACTACAGTACAATGAGATATTTTGAACGAGAAAAAGACCACATTCACATAACTTTTCGCATAGTATATTGGTATAATTGTTCTAATTTTTATTAGTTATCGTTAATCTATCACTGTGCCTAATTTATAAATTAAACTTTATCATATGTCTATACATAGTATATATAAGGGTCAGTACTATCTTTAGTTTCAGGCATTCTCTGGGGGTCTTGGAATATATCCCTCATGGATAAGGGGGAACTCTTTTTTTTTTTTTTTTTTTTTTTAGCTTTGGTTTCTCTTATTTTTTGTATATGCATTCTCTTAACATTTCTTTGTAATTCCTTCCGCAACAGTAGAATAGAATTTTAGCTGTTCCCCAACCATGTTTTTTTTTTTTTCTTCTTTCTTTCTTAATTCTCCCCAGAGGATATGTTTTTATTGATGTCAGAGAGAGAGGAAGGGAGAAAGATTTTTTTTTAAAGACCGAAATAACACCATCAATGAGAAATAAAAACCAAAAACATTGATCTGCTGCCTCCTGCACACACAGTGACTAGGGATCAAACCCGCAATCCAGGTATGTACCCTGACTGAGAATTAAACCCATACTCTTTAATGCTCAGGACAATGCTCCAGCCAACTGACTGACTCACATAGCTGCCTTCTCCCTCCCCATGTCTTTTGGTGAAAGGATGGGGAAATTAATTATAGCATTATTTGCTTTTGGCAATATTGTGTGCAGTGTTTGGAAGAGAGATTCCTTCATCTATCCTTTGTAAGTGATTAAACATACACGTGCTCATGTTTATCTGTCTTTAGAAGAAGGTAACAACCATCCACATTTTTCAGAAAACTCTTTTCTTAGATTATAGTTTTCTTTTCAGATATTTTATAAAAGTACTTAATCTTACTGAGCACACACACACAAAAAAACTTATTTAAGAATAAACAGAATATTTAAGCTCAGGATTTACTTTCTTATCATCTGGTGTCACTGGATAGTTTTATGTAGGATTTCTAAAAATATATTTTCTATTCCTAGAAATATGCCCTTCCGTGCAGGGTGACAAATGTATGGACTGTGACTTCCAAATTCTATTTTACTAAATGCCCTCAGAATGTCCTTTTATCATTTTAGGGTCTCAGGACTCAAACAAGTTTGTTAATAAGATCAGAGTGAAAGCTTTATTAAACACTGGCTCATGACAGATTTTATGGTTTTATTATGCAATTTGACTGTATTATCTTAAGTTTGCATTGTATAGCTGCCTAAATCCCATGCATTTGATATGTTCTCTTTCCAAAAGGGCATCACTGTAATGGCAATATAATGGCAACAGCAGAACTTAATAATTTCAGAAAATTATATTATTTTATAACCACTACCTGTAATAGATCAGACAATGAATGTTTGGCATTTATTATGCCATAAATGGGTAACCCCATATTTGAGTGGTGGAATAAATTGAATATTGAGATAGAAACTATTAGAACTGGGTTTTGTTTTTTTTTTAGATGGTTACTTACAATTTCAGTAACATCATTTCTATGTAGTTGTCTGAGTATTTAACATACAAAAATAAAAAATAGGTCTTATATTATTGCCTCTCTTATCTCTGAGACTCTCAATTAGCTTTTATAATGGTTCAGGAACCAACCTGGAACTTAAAACAAAGTACCCCTACATATTACATTGTAATTTTACACACAATGCTAACAACATTGGCTATTTATTTTACTAGTACACAAAAAAAAATGCTGTACAGAGGCACACTGAACTCAACAATTAGATAATATATATATATATATATATATATATATATATATATATATATATATAAAATAGCCTAAGCAACAGACTCTCCAACTAGTAACTATAATGCACACTGACCACCAGGGGGCAGATGCTCAACACAGGAGCTGCCAAGCAACAGCATTTTTGTAGAGTGCACCCTTTTGCACTCTGGGACCCCTTGGGGGATGTCAGACTGCTTGTTTTGGCCTGATTCCCTCAGGCCAGGCTTTCTGGAGAGACCCTGCTAACTCTGCAGACACCCTCTGAGCCCTGGCACCACCCCTGGTACAGCTGGTCAGAGAAGGACCACTGGAGGCTGGCCTAGTCCTGCCCTGCTGGCCAGCTTCTAATTAATTTCCTTTTGATGTGCATGAATCTGTGAACCAGACCTCTAGTTAATAATAAAAACATAGCTATAGCTGATACATACATAATACTTATTATAGGTTAAGCCCTAAAAATGTTTTATATAAAAATTAATGTCTGCTTAACAAATTACTATTATAGTAATTATTTTACAGATGAGGAAACTATGGAGAGAAGAAATAATTGTTTCCATCTGACAATGGGAAGAGAGATAGAAATATGATTAGCTAGTGTATTCATTAAAAAACAAAGGTTCAGCCGAAACCAGTTTGGCTCAGTGGATAGAGCGTGGGCCTGTGGACTGAAAGGTCCTGGGTTCGATTCTGGTCAGGAGCATATACCTTGGTTGCGGGCACATCCCCAATAGGGGATGTGCAAGAGGCAGCTGATCGATGACTCTCTCTCACTGATGTTTCTGACTCTCTATCCCTCTCTCTTCCTCTTTGTAAAAAATCAATAAAAACATATATTAAAAAAACAAAGGTTTATAGTTATTTATTATAGATCAAGGCATCCTTCAGTAACCTCTTCAGACAACATATTATGGCAGCCAAGTAGAATATGTGGGGCTCATCATAATGAAAATTGATGAAACTTGAATACCATGTGATCCTTTCCCCTTATACATCTTATGTGCATAGCTGAGGTGTGGTGAGCTAAAGTAAAAGTCTTATCCAGAGAATTTTGGTGCTTATTCCTGAGTGTTTCTCAGGCCTCACAGGAGCCCTGCTGACTTAACAAAGTCATTAAAATCTTCCTAAGATTGATCTATCTATTATATTTTTCCTATTACTTGGGTGACTCCAAGTGCCATGATTTCTGATGACTAACCACTATCTCATGTTATGCATAGTTTCTTTGGGATGGAATACATAACCTGAAAAAGAAGGTAGACTTATTATTGACCACTGAATGTATTAAAGGTTGATGAAGATGTACTATTGAGATGTAATGTACCATGAACCTGATATGCAATTAAAAACAGGATTTTTTTAAATAGTGAATTATTATTATCTAGTTTATTTTCTATTGTATTTGCTATTGATCATGGCATTTCCAATTCAAATTAGGAAATGGGTGGACTTAGCAAGTAATGTAAATTAAATAAGCATATCTTATAGAGAGATCAGATTATATTTCTAAAGCAGTCATGCAAATCATGATTTTATTAATATAGTAATTATGATATAAATGAAAAACATCACTGTCTGATCTATTAATATAAAGGGATTGTGTACAGAGAAAAATATTACACAGAGATAGTGTACATACAAAAAATTCAATACAGCTAAAAAAAAAAAAAACTAAAAAAAAAACCAAACAACACCCTAAAATTGAATTACCTAAAAAAAGAAAAACACAATTCTCCATAATACCTAAAGCTAGTCATGAATTGATTTGATATATAAAAGCCTCAGTAAATTAACACTTATTGAGCTTGACAAAGAATACAATCAATGATTGAAAACTGGCTACATAAAACTGTCTTTTTTAGAACAAGTTAATATTTATCCATTAAAAAATAGAATATTGGGTATACTCCAAGATAAAATAATTAATATTTCTAGAATGAATATTAACTTAAATTCAAAGATGACTGATGATTCATAATAATGCTATCATTCAACAGTAAAGCATCTAATCATTGAACTATTAGTCTGCCTTATTTTCTAGATTGTCAAAATACTTTCAAGTTACTATTTTATTTTATAAAATAAAAGAGTGAATGTATGAATAACTACATGGATGTATGGATATATAGAATATATAGATATGTATAAAAAATTAAAATCATCTTAAGTGAGAACAGACATCACTTTATCAATTGTTACAAAATGAAGAATTTAGGTTGCATTAGTATTTGGAAATAATTTCAAATTAAACTTTTTGCTATTATCACATATAAAGTTTAGGGTGTTGCTGAAAATATAGAACTTAAAAACAATATTTCTTAAAAGAGAAGTCATAGAATAAAGGAAAAATAATAAAACCTGAAAGCCTTGCAGTACTATTCTCATAATTTGTAGTCACTGCCAGAGTAAGACTGCATGAGTGAGGTGAGGGTGAGTACCAGAGGAGCTGTAGCTAATTTAAAAACAATAATGGTACTGGAAGTATTTATGACATCTATAAAGATATTTTACTTTTGATTGATGACAAACTCAAGATACAGGACAGTTTTTCCTATGCTACACTATTTTGGCCAAATATCAAATGAGATACCTAGTCTCTTATCATATAATGCAGTGAAGAATATCAATTTAGTTTAATTTGCTCCTTTAGATTGAATATTAAAAAAGCATGCTGTTAATGAAATGCTTAAGATCCTTAATATGCATTTCAATAATACGCAATGACAAACACTCCATATATAATCTTGCATTTTGGGATGCATAGCTAAAGAAATGTTCAGGGTAAAGATTTTGTAAAGTACTTTGTGATCTGAAACACAATGAGTGATTATTAGATTTATGTATATGTTTATATCCATTATATCCTTTTATCAAGTATTTAAAATGGCTTGCAAGTGTATGTAATAAAACATAAAACACAATTTTATGTTTTAGAGTAAAATGGAGATGAAAAAAATAAGGAAACAATATAAATGCAGACCATTTTGACACTTGCTACAAATGCTTAATTATCATAACAGAAGAAAATATGTGATTTTTTATTGAATTCAAAATCATTTTAAAATTGGGTTAATCTTTAATTTCACAGCTTTCTTTGATATTATGATAGAACATTCTCTTATGACCTCTAAAGTAACACATTATACTTTACTAGAGGCCAAGTGCACGGAATTGATGCATGGGGATGGGGTGTCCTGCAGCCCAGCCTGTACCCTCTCCAATCTGGGACCCCGTGAAGGATGTCCGACTTCCCATTTAGGCCTGATCCTGGTAGGACTACTGGCTCCCAACTGAACGCCTGCCTGCTTTCCTGATTGCCCCTAACCACTCCCCTGGCAGCCTGATTGATCCCCAACTGCTCCCCTGCCAGCCTATTTGCCCCTAACTGCTCTCCCCTGCAGGATTATTCCCCCTCCAACTACTCTCCCCTGCAGGCCTGGGTCCCTCCCAACTGCCCTCCCCTGCAGGTTTGATCATCCACAACTGTCCTCCCTTGCAGGCCTGGTTCCTTTCAACTGCCCTTCCTTGCTGGCCATCTTGTAGCGGTCATCTTGTGGCCACATGTGGGCAGGATATTTGATGATATAGAAGCAGCAATCTTGTGTGTTGGAGTGACAGTCAATTTTCATATTACTTTTTTATTATATAGAATAGAGGCCTGGTGCACGGGTGGGGGCCAGCTGGGTTACCCTGAAGGGTGTCCTGGATGAGGGTGGTGTTCCTTTGGGGCATGGGGCGGCCTGGACAAGGGGCCTGTGGTGGTTTTCAGGCTGGCCATGCCCCCTGGAGACCAAAGCTGAGGTCCTGGTATCTGGAATTTATTTATCTTCTATAATTAAAATTTTGTATCCTTGAGAGAGCCATGCCTCCTCCTGCTTGCTCCATGGCTGCAGCCATTTTTGTTGGGATTTATTTATCTTCTATAATTGAAACTTTGTAGCCTGGAATGGAGGCCTGGGCCCACCAGGGTATGTGGAAAGCTTAGTTTCCTCGATTATAGAGGAAACCCAAGCCTCCTGCTCTCTCAGTGGCCACAGCTATCTTGGTTGGGGTTAATTTGCAAGTGAGTACTCCTGATTGGCTGGTGGATATGGCTTGTGGTTGTAGAGGAGTGATGGTTATTTTGCATATTACTTTTTTATTAGATTGGATGCTATCTCTAAACCTACAGTAAATGTCATTGTGTGCATATATTACTATATATTCATGTATATATAGTAAAAATGTGTGCATTCATGTATATATTATAGATGCATTCTATATATTTTAATGTAAAATTCAGTAATAGAAATTCAATTCAAGGGGGTTTGCAAACTTAATTAGTACAAATAGATACTCCAGTCCCTGATAAACTGGCTTCTTAATAAATAATAATAATAATTTAGACTGTATTAATAGGTGTTTTTTTTCAATCCCAAGATCTGTATCATCTTTGGGGTCCCATTGGTGGGATTAATGGATGTTTTTAATTACCGTTGTTGTAGATACCACATGTACCTTTCTGCATTTCCCCTGATTACAGGATCACATAGCATTCTGAAAATGAATTATAACTTATAAAGTTTAAGAAACTATTGCATGTCATGTGCTAATGAAATTTTTAAAATTCTGAATTACCATATATAATTATGTCCTTTGATGATTTATTACTATTTACTTGTTAGTATTTAAGTGATTTGCTATTGATATTAACAATGTCAGAAATGTGGGCCCCTTTTTGTTGCATTTGTTATTTTTATTTAAAAGTATTGTTTTACATAATTTTTATGATTTCCCCCTAGAATCCTTACAGAGTTTAGCATATGCCTGGAAAGTCTTAACTATTAAGGAGATAGATTGTTAAAATAAAAGCAACAGATGAATTGTTTATAAATTCTTATGCAGAGAAGGGTTTTACTTTTACTTATATGTTCAATTAATGAAACCCATTAAATCTATTTTACCATATAATACCTAAATTTCTACATTAGTCAGTAATCATATAATATAAGGGTAATATGCAAATTATCCCCTCAACTCAACTGGGAGTTTGACTGGAGTTTGACCAGGGGGGTGGGGCCAGCCTGCCATCCTCCTGTATCCTCTTCCCCAGCTGGCCCAGCCCTATTGGCCCCAATAGGGGTGGGCCAGCCAGACCCCATCCCTGAACAAATTCATGCACCGGACCTCTAGTATTGTATAGTTCTTATATACAAACTACTTTCTCCCAGCTCAGAGGTTATACATGTTTCCTTAAAGATGCTGGTATCTTAATCCTATCTAATAAGGATGGAATAATTGACCTTCACTTTGTGACAAAGATGACAGCATGCATAGCCAGTAAGGAGGAGATATGCAAATTGACATGACAAAGATTCTAGTGGCTGGACTGCGATGCTTGAGTCATAGCCATGGTGACAATGTAGACATTCCACCCAGCCAGACAGCTCAGGGCCTCTGGGCAATGAGAGCACATGCATAGAGTGTCCAGGGCTGGGTGGGATGCCAGAGTGAAGGCAGAAGGCAGTGGCCAGAGCAAAGGCCTGGGTCCCCAGTGCCAGAGGGAAGCTGGTGCTGGCAGCCAGGGGAAGGAAGGCCTATTTTTGCATAAATCTTTATTCATCCGGCCTCTAGTTCATTTATAATCCTGGAGACAATGTGGAATGACAGGGGTGGAGGATGAGGACAATTGCTATCTACTTGCAAGGGAACTGTCTTAGGTGAGGTCACTGCAAATCACCAGGCAAGGCAGAACTCCTGTCACTAGACAGGAGCAGAGGCATTTCTGCTCTTAAAGAGAGTCTTTGTGATTTGTGGGCAGAGGTCCTTAGATTCACCATGATTCATACAAATGTTGCATTCTGCTTTACAAAGTCCTATTTAATTCCTTAAATTATACAGGATCTGGGGTGGCTGATAAATCCATTTATGTTATAATTTAGCAACCTGTAGTAGAAGTTTCTGCTTTGCTTTTCAGTTTCAGCAGCCCAACTCTACCTGTGTAAGAGATAAGAAATTTTTTTTAGGATAAACATGGGAGCTTTTTTGTTCTTTATTGCTAATTAAGCTGATAATTTAAAACCTTAAAGTTACCTTTTCCAAAAAGTAAACATCTCCAGTGCCATCAGAATATTCAGCCTACTTCACATTATTTGTATTTTTTAATCTCATCATAACAATCTGTCACAGCAGCCAGCTGGTATGCCAGAGTTTGCCTTCAATGTGTATTTTATTCCAGGGAATTACAAGGTAATAATATATGTAAGTATTTTGGCACACATCTGTGGACTAATGGTATCCCATTTTCCAACTTTCAAAACAACTGAGTCAGATAAACCAGTTCTGTGAGAGTCAAATTCTTGCAACTTCTCCAGTTACCAAAGCTTTAGGCAAAGCTCTGGGTATTTTAAACAGAGAGAGTATAATTCAGGAAATTTGGTGATGAAATATCATTACAAATGTTTAGTTAAGGGATTTTTTTTTTTTTTTTTTACCAAAAATAATCACTATACCTTTGATTTAAGGCTACATAATTTTAATTGCAATCCAGAAATTAGGCAGCTGTTGCTACTCTCAACAATGCTACCTCCACAGTTTCTTTCATTTATGATGCTGGTCACTACATACTAGATACCCTAGAAATGCTTGTCTTTCAGGACCTTTTTAGGAGCTCTAGAAAGATGATTATTATTTTATTTCCATCTTTCAAATTTTGCATGAATGGATCTCAATGTCAGAAACTAAATTGCATCCAATACCTTATTATCCACAAAAGAATCTGGAAAAAAAAGGCTGTTTAGCTCTTACAATACAGGATGGAGCATGGGAGGCATTTGTTTTACTCAATCATTTCAGCATCTCTTGATATAGTTGATTTTTTTTCCCTAAAAGTACTTTCTGCTCTTGCTTTCCATGAAATGGGATTTTCTGTCTTCTCTCCAAATATATTGCCTCCTATTTCTGAGGCTTCTTTTCTTGATGAAATGAGTAAGGAAAATGGGGACCGAATGATATGTCCATAACCTTTGAGATGATAGCAAGGAAGACCTCTGAATATGAGCTGTTTACATGGAGACTGGAAGTCTCTGTGCATATGCTCACACACATACAAATATGGGGAAGGTTTTTAGGAATAATGACAACCTTTTTCTTTCTTTATCCCACCCTTTCCCCCTTCTTTTTATTTTGTGGCAACTGTGGATACATTTGCTGAGGATGGCAGCATCACTATATGGAATTCCTTGGCACTTGTTTAACTTCTTGAAGGGTAACCTCACAAGAGTGAACTATCCTATATAATAAAGAGGTAATATGTAAATTGACCCTCATGCCCTCACAATATGGCTACCTACAACCAGCCCAGCAGGGGGGTTAGTGAGAGACTATCAAAGTACTGAATAAACAGGCTATTGTGGGACAACCAAGTCAGCATGGGAGGGCAGTTAGGAGTGACCAGGCCAGCAGTGGGGAGCATTTGGGGTTGACCAGGCCAGCAGGGGGAGCAGTTAGGGGTGACCAGGCTGGCAGAAGGGGGCAGTTGGGGCCAACCAAGACTGTAGGGGGGCAGTAAGAGGTGACCAGGCTGGTGGGGGTGGTGGTTAGGGGTGACCAGAATGGTAGGGGGATGTGCAGTTGGGGTGACCATGACAGCGGGGGGGGGGGGGGAGGAAGGGGTAGCAAGGGGTGACCAGGTCAGTGGGGGGCAGTTAAGAGCTACCAGGCTGGCATGCAGAGGCAGTTAGGGGTATCAGGCAGGCAAGCAGGTGAGCGATTAGGAGCCGGATTGTGAGAGGGATGTCCAGCAGTTGGAAAGCGCCCAAGGGGTTCAGGATTATAGAGGGTGCAGGCTGGGCTGAGGGGACCTCCCACATCCCTGTGCATAAATTTTCTGCACTGGGCCTCTATTCTTATTAAAAAGAACTATATATTGCTAAGTGAAATAAGCCAGTCAGAGAAAGACAAATACTGTATGATTTCATTCATACGTGGAATCTAATGAATAAATTAAACCGAGAACAGAATAGTAAAAGACTCATAAATAGAGAACAGACTGATAGTTTTCAGAGGAGAAGATGGTTGCAGCACTGGTAAAGGATTAAGAAGGTTAAAGGATTAAGAAAATGAACAAACAAATAAACAGGCAACAAAAAACCTATAGACAAAGACAAGAGTATGGAGATTATCAGAGGAAACTAGGAGTGGGTGGAGGTAGAAGCCGACATAGGGGGATAAGTGGTGATGGAAGGAGACTTGACATGGGGTGGTGAACACACAATACAATATACAACTTATGTATTATACAACTGTACACTTGAAACCTATGTGGTTCTATTAACAGATGTCACCTCAATAAATTCAATAAAAAAGTAAAAGAAAAAAACTATATTGATTGTCATATGAAAAATAAATAATTTTTACTTTGCTTATTTTAATCTACTTAAAATGAAAGAGAATAATAGGCCTGTTGGTTTAATAAAGGCTTGAGGTTTATCAGAAAATAATGCTAGAAGGGGACATACTATTTTGGGCATACTCAATAAAGTAATTATCTTGACAGGCAATGACATTTAGCTTGGATAAGAACAGTGGTATTGATGAATAGCTGGATAATGTCATTATCAATATATTTACAACATTGATTAATAAAAGGATTGTGAGGGCATTTGAACAAGTGAGAAAAATATGGCATACTGCTTTAAAATAAATGTTTGATATCAAGAGTTAATGGGATATTCAATTTCTTGTGATTTAAAGATCAACAATATGGAGATAGAAGTGAATGATAGAAGAGATTTAAAGGAAACAAAATCACCAATTATGAGGAGATTAACCAACTGAAAGTCCAAAGGTTTATGGAGACTCATTTGAAAGACATTCAATTAATCCATTCCAATATTCTAATATTCTAGGTTTATTAATGAAACCAGAATATCAGAGAACTTGTACTGGAGCTCTGGACCCATTTCTTTTTATATTATAGAATCACTTTGGTAAGTCAAAGATAGTGTTTCATATAATAAAAACATGAGCATTAGTGTCAGATGCTACCCACCTTCTGATCCTACTTTAGTCACTTATTAGTTACATGACAATGGTAATTGCCTTACTCCAAAAAGCATTTTTTGTTCCCCTGATGTAAAAGGAAATTTAGAGAACAATTAAAGACAATTATTTTTTAATGTTCAATCCATTTTAATTTTGGTGAATATGTAAGAGGGGAAAAATTGTTGCTTAGCTTTAGTATTGAAAAGGATTCTGAGAATACTTCTATAAATTCTCTTCCCTTAATAAAAATCTTTTATTTAATTCATATTTAACATTTATTCATTTTTTATTGTATACACTTTGCAAATTAGCCAAATTACTGTGTGTGTGTATGTGTGTGTGTGAATAAATAAACTCAATATTTTTTATTTTGAAGCAACAGTTGAAGAAAAATTGGGGTCTAGAAAAAGAAGATTTCTACTGCTATAAAAATATGTACTTTTTAAAATTTAATAATAAAGGGTTTTACATTTTGAGACTAGAATGAAGTAATTCTCATTTTGTGTGGTACAACCTGGGCCTGTGTTCTAATACACCTTTTTCTTTATGTCTCATTTTGATTTAAAATTTTTGTACTCAGCCACAAGACAAATATAAAATACTGCCATTTGTGACAACATGGATGAATCTTAAGAATATCATGCTAAATGAAATAAGTCAGAAAAAAAAGTAAATGACCATATGATTTTACTCATATGTGAGATATAAAACTGAAAGCAACAAATGATCAAATAAATGAACAAAAACTCATAGACACAGACAACAGTATGGTGGTTATCAGAGGTGAAAGGTGTGGGGGGGTTGTAAAGAGTAAAGGGTGATAAATATATGGTGTCAGGAGAAGATTTAACTTAGAGTGGTGGGCACACAATGCAATATATGAGTGATGTATCATGGAAATGTACACTTGAAATGCATATAATCTTATTAACCAAAGTTACCCCAATAAATTTTATTAAAAATAAAATAGAAGATTAGTTAATCATTATCCATTTACCTTTTTTCTTAATTTGGCCCAATCTATGTTATAATCATTATTTCTTTACATTGTGATTCCTAGAGTCTAATGAGGATTCTAGAGCTCTTTTCCCAATTTCATTTTTATTGGTATTTTAATCATAAAGTGAAATTTAAAAATAATGAGGTACTATTTCCTACTTTAACTTTGAATGAAGTAGACACCATTTTAATAACATCCTATTTTCATCCCTAAAAAGACGGTTTGCTACACTGTGGTTGAGGCATTAGGTTAAGTAGAATAACTGTTAGCATCTTTGAGAAATTACTCAGAGTTTAAATGTTTGTTACTTCTCATACCAGAGAATGATTTCATATTTGACCTGTAATTTGACATTCTAAGTATAGGGTATTCTTTAAGTTAATATCAAGTGTGATTAAGTCAATTGGATTTCATCCAAACTCCTACTTATTTTAATACTGGGAAGGCTGAGGATCCATTACTTAATTTCAACCCTACATTAAGTTCAAGAAAGGCAAATACTCAATAATCAAATGAAAATGCAGTTGCTATTGGTCCCGACAACAGCTCCTTGAAGTTGGGGGCATTATAAACCAAATATGGTCTTATAAACTGTTCTCTTTAGACAGGCTTATATTTAATTTTAGGAGATATTTATTGTGAACCTACTGTGTGGAAAATGCTAAGTTCTTAAAATACAGAAGAAATAAAAACAAAATAGTCTAGGCTTCAAGGCATTACTCTTACATAGTATTGCCCAAATTCAGGGGAAAAAAGTATTTATAATATATACCTGATGAAATGATTTTAAATTTTTTCCTAAGGAATAGAAGGCAATGAGTATGAAACACTTGGAACTTTAGTAACTTTAGGAAATAAGAGAGCCAGGGCTTATGAAGCCTATCTCATTTAAATTCTTAATTCATTTGCCTGATTTTTGAGTTTTCTAAAATTTGTCTTTATATTTTTTACCTGATTTTCTACTATACCTTTATTCCTTTAATTTATTCATATCTGTGAAAGAAAGGAGCCACATGCTAACCTGACAAGCTCAGGGGAGGCATGTGTGGCAGTCTTACAAATTTAGAGACCTAAAATAACCACAAAAGATGATTTGAAAATTAAATATCTAACTATAAACAGGTTATAGTGGGTAGTCATGTTCTAGGCCGATATTTTCCCAAAAATCAACTTTGATCTTTTTACTGAGCCCATTTGCCTTTTTGCCTCTAAGATAACATATCTATGAGATGTCTGGGTAACTTATAACTTCCCTTTTTCCGGAGCCCCTGGGGCACAACCAAATGTGGTGTGTGCCAGGACAGATGCCTCAAATTCCTTCTTTATCATGTTAATTATTCCTGCACTCACCTGAGTACATGTCCATCATTTTACTTTTTATCCAATCCCAGGAGTTTCTCACCACTTTGCTTTCTCCTGCCTCCTTACTCCATCACCAATGAATTTCATGTAACCCACCTATGTCCCTCCTTTGATTTCAGTGTATAAATAGAGAAATGTAACCTGCCATTATTCGGAGCATTATCTCAATCTGTTGAGGTTCTGCTTCCCTGCATATGTGGACAGTTTGGCTCAAATAAACTCACAAAAATTCTTTACAGGTTAAAATGTGGTTTTTTTGTTTGTTTGTTTGTTTTTTTTGTTAACATATCCTTTATTTATAAAAATATATTGATGTCAAAGAAAAAATGAAAAAAATGGAGAAGTATTCTATGTTTATGAATAAGAAGACTCAATATTGTCAAGATGTCAGTTTGTTGTACTGTGATTTCTGTGAGATTCCGTAATCCCAAAAGACCAGCAGGGAGCCAAATTAGATGCAATTAACAAGAGAGCCTCTTCCATGTTAACATGGGCTCTGTTCCACACACGCTGACTGCATGGCGGATGAGAGTGCGAATTTTGCCAAGCTCTGGGGTTTTATACCGGTGATGATGTCACTGCTTTGGCTGACCCTGATTGGTTGGGTGAGGGCTAGGGTCCAGTTCACAAAATGGAGGATAACTCCACCTTGCCCCACAGTGGAGTCAGGGTTCTAGTCAGGAGTTTGCCTAGCCCTGCCCTGCTCTCTCAAGTTCTTTGTAACTTGATCTATAGATTCACAGCATTCCAATCAAAGTCACAGAAAGTACTGTTTTGGATATTGACAAACTGGTTTTAAAATTTACATGGAGAGATAGAGAACCCAGATGGTCAACACAGAAGTGAAAGAGAAGAATGAAGTTGGTGAAATGACACTGTTGGACCCCCCGAAGGAGACCCCTGCCCTGACCCAGGATCAGCGACGACCCAGTCAAACGCAAGAGACGGCACTTGATGCAAACAGCAAGAGGATTTAATTCCAGCATGCTGGGACTTGACCTGTTACTCACGCAGGAGCAGCCAAGTCAAGTCCGGAGCAGAACTTCTTACAGGCTTATAAAGGCAAAAACCGGAAAGTTAGAACAAAGGACAAGGGGGGGGGGGTCTTCTAGAAAGAGGGACAGGAATTCCTTGAGGGGAGGATAGACATTATCACAAGGAACAGGGTGGAACCGCCGCAGGACATTGATACTACATCCAGTTTACTACCTCTAGGGGCTGAGTCTGGTGGTCTGGTGCTGTGTGGCTCATACCCTGTTTTTCCTGGGGCAGTTCTAAAGGTCACATTCTCACGGGAAGTCTGGGCTAGCAGGGGAATTTTTCTATATTATTTCTTTCAGCCTCTACAACACTATTCAATTGGAAGACAAAACTATCAAACTATCATGTTACAGTAAACAAGCAATCTTGTAGTAACCAAAGAATACACAACAAATAGATTACTGGAATAGAATAGAGATTTCATATATAGAAATGCATAATAGAAAAATAAACACAATCATCTGATCTTTCATAAAGGAGCAAAAGTAATACAAAAGAGAAAAAAGAAAGTCTTTTCAACAAAAGGTGGATTAATTTGACATTCACATGCAAAAAAAAAAAAAAAAGTCTAGATACATACTTTCCACCTTTTACAAAAATTAACTCAAAATGATTTGAAGACTCAAATGTAAAATGCAAAACTAAAAAACTCTCAGATGATAGCATGCCTGAAACAGAACATTGTCACTGGTAGTTAAATGTGAAAAGGGAACCAGGAAGGCTGGCCAACCTCAATGGCTCTGAATGATCAGAGCTATTAACTCATTGTTTAGTTGAGACTGTGGTAGTTGAAGCAACTTTAACCTGTTAATCATATGTAAATGTTTGCTGATTTTCTATTGTTGGAATTTCCTGCCTAAAGGATGTGGGTGTATCTCAGAACCTCAATAAAAAGGATGATAGAAGGCCAGAGCAGGGGGTAGTCCTCCCCCTAGAGATGGACTTTCCTCCTGGGCCCCCATTTTCCCAAATTAACTTTTTCCAGTCTCTTTTCATTTGTGTGTGGCCTTCTCCAGACACCGGACTCTGAAGTGGAATCCTGAACACGTGATTAGTGATAAGGGATCCCACAATAGATGACCTTGAGTTTGGTGATGATATAATACCAAAGGCAAGCCCCATGAAGAAAGACTTGATAAGCTGAACTTCTTTAAAATTCTGCTTTGTGGAAGACATTGTCAAGAGAATGGGAAGACTCATAAAGGACTGGGAGAAAGTATTTACAAAAATATAGCTCATGAAAAACTATTAACCAAAATATACAAAGAACTTTTAAAACTCAGCAAAAAGAAACTTATAAAAAATTATAGGCCAAAGACCTTAATAGACATCTCACTTAGGAAAGTGTATATGATGGGACTCGAGAAGAGGGCTGAACTCAGTGGGATTCCAATATTTAAGAGCTGGAGAAAGGAGAAGAAGCAGACTGTTAAGGAGCAGCCAGAGAGGTAAGTGGAAAACTGATTTTCAGCCCCGAGTCCCGATAAAGCTGGAGGTGATGATCAAGAGTACCTGTACAGGCAACTCTTTCTTTGTAACAAGAAGCCAATAAGGGGCAGAGCTCAGATTTAGACTTTTCTGTCTACTTCCTAAACACTTGTTGGCTTTAAGGGACAGAAAGAAAATTACAGTGGATGTGAAAGCCTGGGGAGAATTTCTCCAGTATTCAATAAAAAAGACTGAAAAATCAGAATGGTGACTTTGAATGACCACTGAGAGACCAGGTGAGGGGGGGGCAGAGGAGAAGGCATTTGGAAGATGTGAAAGCTACTCAGCAGCTTCCTTCAGGGCAGGTTCTTGCTCAGAGGTCACCAAGGGCTGATGATGTAAAGCGCCACTGCCCTAGCTGCCCAGCTGCTGGGCAGAACCCCTCAAGGTGTCAACGTCCCAGAGTCTCTGCCCCTGAAATAGAAAGCCCCACTGGAGGCAGCCCTGTTTGTAGGCTGGTCTCTCTGTAGTAGGGCTGCCAGGCCTGCCAAGAGAGGCTGAAAAACCCTCCTCCCCATGGGGCCTGCTCCTCTGGGCTTCCCAGGACCACCACCTGCTAAGCTAGAGTCTGGCTACACACAAACCCCATTTCCCTGCAAGTAAGACTTGGATCATATTTCCTTTACCTGAAGGACATGTGTGGTAATAAGTGGCATTGAATTCTCTCAGCCTGTATCTGTCTGTGAAAGTTGTTTTTTTAGCTTTCTTTTTAAAAAATATTTTCACGTGTTACACATTTCTTAAAGTTTTTCTTTTCCTAGCTGCAACCATGTGTGCTCTGTCTTCTCACCTGCTACTCCTGGCTCAAGAATTTTTATTTTTCTGGAGGGCTGAAGGTTCCCGGTGAAACTTTGTGCTTTCCTGCAATGGTGTCTTATCCCATTTTCTCACTCTGCACAATCTGTTCTTGTTACCTTGTTATCCATGAAAAAGTCCGGATTGAGTGTAAAATCCCTAGTGTCTGTGGCTCTTGGAAGTGCTATGGTCTTAGGCTATCTCACAATTTGCCTTTAGCAATTTGTTAAAAAAAAAAAAAAAAGACTTAGCAGAAATCTTCTCATTGGCTTCTATGACTGCTCAGTTTTCCTATTTCCTACCCCAGGTAAGCCATGACTCAGTTTCCTGAAGGTGTTTGTCTTTCCTTAGATTTCAGCCTGTTTGTTTACTCTGTGACCTGAGCTATCTGGCGATCTCAGAACAAATTACATACAATTTTATAGACTAGTTAGCTTTTTCCCATTGTTTGGATGGGAATGAGGTTCTTTCTACCTTCTACATCCTAATTAAAAGCCAAACCTTTCAGGAGAAGAGAGTTTTTGTTCAGATGAAAACCATTAAAACCAGGGCTGACTTCACATAATGAGAAAATAGCTTACACTTGTGTTGGGCTATTGGGATTATTCCATTAGCAATTGTTCTAGCATCACCATTTGGAAATTTAGGTCTTCTTTAGGACAGAACAATTTTTTTTCTATGGCCAAAATGTGTGTGCAATATCACATTGTAAATACAATAACTCTGGCAGATATCCTTATTAACTGTAGGTTTGAATTACTATTTACTTATTTGTGTTTTTTTTTAAATTTATTTATTTGTTTTTAGAGAACAGAAGGGAAAGAGAGAGGGAGGGGGAAGGAGGAGGGAAGAGAGAAAGAGAGAGGGGGGAGGAGCTATGTGAGAGAAACATCTATTGTCTGCATCTCTCTTACATCAATGTTTCTCTCTCTGTGTCTCTCTTTATCTTTTTATATTGCCATTGTTATGAATTGGATAAAGAAATAGTAGTGTGGCCCTTATTTCTGAGCTAGAATTTCATTAATTTAATACATTTATTACTAAGTGGATGTTATAGGACAGGTTCAAAACAAAACACAACACAACATTGAATTGAGCAGTTACTGAGAGAGAGAAACATCCCCCAAAACCAAAATCTGGGTATGTGACCTGACTAGGAAGGAAAACCATCACCTTCTTGTGCCTAGGATGAGGCTCCAACCATCTGAGCCACAAGGGCAAAGGCTATTTATTTCTTTATTTATTGCCAGTGGAATGACAGTTCAAATAGATGTTCTTATATAGAAATATCAGAAGCTATAAAAATAACGATTTTTACCAAATCTCACAGTAGGGAATATCATTTTATTTCCTCTTCATCAAAAGTTTTGGAAATTGTATTTATCTTTGGGATATTTAAAAATGTGAGCATAAAGCTTTCTTAGGCAATCAAACAATTAATTTGAACATCACAATTCTTAATCCAGTATATTGCATCATTTCCATTAAATTTCATTTCATCACTCTTGCCATTGTCCCATTTAACTTAATCAGTATGAAAACTACTTGAAAATACAGTTTGTATAAAAGATATTAATGCACTCTTGAAATCCAATGAATAGAATAATAGTCTGATGCACTCAGAAAAAAATATTTTTTTTCAAAGTTGTTATCAGTAATAGGAAATATTAGTAATAGACAGGAAGTGTTTAATATTTACCCAGTTGGGTCAAAAAGTTACAAGCAAAGCCCTGGCCAATGTGGCTCAGTTGGTTGGGGCATCATCCTGTATACAGGAAGGTTGCAGGTTAGATTCCTGGTCAGGAAACATACCTAGCTTGGGGGTCTGTCCTGTGATCAGGGCACATATGGATGGCAACATATTGATGTCCCCTCTCCCATTGATGTTTGTCAGGCGAGTATTTTTTTTTTTTTAAGCTAGAAGCACAGAGATTCTCAAAAATACAAATAACAACCATGAATGTGTTATGCCCTCACATTTCATTTATTTATTTATTTGTTTGTTTGTTTATTTATTTATTTATTTATTTATTTATTATACATTTGTTTGTTTACTAGAGGCCTGATGCACAAAATTCATGCAAGAGTGGGCCTTCACACCCACGGGTGGCTGCCTGCATCCCTCCTTCTCAGTTGCTGTAGCTGCCTTGATCCTGTGGCTGCAGCCCCAGCTTAGTCTGGAAGGTTCTCTAGAATAATGTCCAGAAGGATGTCAAGTCTAATTAGCATATCATGTTTTTTTTTATTATTATAGATTTATTTATTATTTTTACTAATCCTCATCTGAGGATAGCTTTCCATTAATTTTTTTAGAGATAATGGAAGGGAGGGGGGAGAGACAGAGAGAGAGAAACATTGATGTGAGAGAGACACATGAATTGGATGCCTCTAACATACCCTGAATGGGGCCAGGACGCCAGCCTGAAACCTTTGTATGTGCTCTTGACCAGAATGGAAACTGGGACTTTTTAGTCTGTGGGCAAAAATTGATAAGACACATTGTGTTTTTATCTTGCCTGATGCACAAAATTCATGCACAGGGGTGGGTGGGTGTCCCTCAGCCCAACCTGCGTCCTCTCCAATCTGGGATCCCTCTCACAATCCAGGACTACTGACTCCCAACTGCTTGCCTGCCTGCCTTCCTGATTGCCCCTAACCGCTTTTGCCTGCCAGCCTGATCACCCCTTTATCTAACTGCTCCCCTGCCACCCTGTTTGATATCTAACTGCTCCCCTGATTGATATCTAACTGCTCCCCTGCCACCCTGTTTACCCCCAACTTCCCTCCTCTGTCAGCCTGGTCACCACTAACTGCCCTCCTCTACAGGATTGATTGCTTCCAACTGCCCTCCCTTGAAGGCCATCTTGTGGTGGTCATCTTGTGTCCACATAGGGGCAGGACCTTTGACCACATGGGGACAGCCATCTTGATCTTGTGTGTTGGACTGATGGTCAATCTACATATTACTCTTTTATTAGATAGGATAGAGGCCTGGTGCATGGGTGGAGACCAGCTGGTTTGCCCTGAAGGATGTCCTAGATCAGGGTGGGGGTTCCCTCGGGGCATGGAGTGGCCTGAGTGAGGGGCCTGTGGTGGTTTGCAGGCCGGCCACATCCCTTGGCAATCCAAGTGGTGACCTTGGTATCTGGGGTTTATTTATCTTCTATAATTAAAACTTTGTAGCCTGGAGTGGAGGCGTGAGTCAGCCAGGATGTATGGAAAGCTTTGCTTCTTAGTTGCCAGGGGCAACCCTAGCCTCCTGCTCTTTCCAGCTCCATGGCTGCCCCATTTCTGTTTGGATTTGTTTACCTTCTATAATTGAAACTTTGTAGCCTTGACTGGAGGCTTAGGCCGGCAAGGGCAGGTGGAAAGCTTGGCTTCCTCTATTGCCTGGGAAACCCAAGCCTACCTCCTGCTCTCTGTGGCTGTAGCCATCTTGGTTAGGTTTATTTAAAGTGAGAGAGCTTAAGTTTGTGCGTCATATATTTTAGCATTTGACTGCAAATTCAATAGCTGTTATCATTTCTTTCACATTTAGAAATACTTTATTTTGTAATGAGTGATTAATTAGAGGGATGTATATATATTTTCTTCTCTAAGTTTGTCAATAAAATTTATTGGAATTAGAATAGATCATGTGATATTTTAGTTCAAATTTAAGGGAAAGCTTATTCAAAATTTTCATTCATTGATTTTTTTTTTTTCCTTTTGGGTTTAAGATATTTATCTGGCTCTTTTCAGCACCCCTGTGTGCATGAGACAGTACTAAGGTTTTAGAAGGCTTTGCAATATGAGGAATATTAATCTCTTTACCAAGTCTCTAAACTTAAGGTTGTATTTACTTTTGTTGATTTTTTTGTTTTTTGTTTTCCTGTGGTGATCTGGAGCCAGATTTTGTGGCTTTATGTGAGCCAATTATTAAATTTTCAGGAAATTGATACCTGGTTGTTTAGTAATTGGTGGCTTAAAAGCTAGCAGAGTGGTTTATTACAGTGAAGGCATTTTATTATTGTGTTTTGAAGAACATAATATCCACATTAAAAGATTTTCTAGAATGACTCATAGGAGTTAAATACAATTTTATTCCTAAGAATTATTACACAGATATACAATTGCATCATTAAGGAAAGAGACATAAGTAGGTCATGGATTATTCCATCTGTAGGTTTCCTTATGCTCTTTCCCTCACATGAGGTATCACATGGAGCACATTCTTACCCATCAATGAAAATGTAGAAATATGTGTGCATCGTTTTTGATGAGAGCAGCTGATTAGAGACTGATAGCCAAGGTTTTTATTGGAAGCTGATCACATAGGCACCCCTCCACATAACACATATACTGTGAACTAAAATTCAGATTCTCAGAAGGAAGGAAAACAGATATGGTATAAAGCACATTGTTTGCACAAGTCTGGACACAATATACCACTCTTATTATTCAGGGAATTTAAGAACCCTCTCAAAAATCCAAGTTTCCAGATACTAGCCAAGAGTCAACCTAGAAAGTAGACCTTTAAGGATAGCAGTAGCAAGCCAGCTATATCAACCCTTTTCTGTATAATTAATTTTGTTTCTAGTAATCTATTTATAAAATTCATATGCTAATAATAATAACCTAATTATATATATATATATATATATATATATATATATATGAATTATAATAACCAGGTTAGAATAATCATATCTATTAACCAGGTTATCTAACTTTCCACTTTCTATTCCAGTTCTGATAACTAGAACATCTGGACTCTTCTGTGCTTGTACTATTATTCATTTTATTCATTTACCAATGGTAAAGGATAAAATAAATAGTATCTTCTTTTGGATACATTCAAAGTTCTTTAAGAGATGTGGTCTAAGTAATGGAAGAAAGGTGTTGAAATTAATTGTAATGAGGAAAACTGATAAAAATGCTTTGGGGGCTCAAAAGCATATTTGGGTATGTTATGTTTGTGATACATATAGGGGTAGACAAAAGTAGGTTTATAGTTGTGAGTACTTGAACACAGTTTATTCTTATACTATTACTTATTAACTAGAGGCCCGGTGCATGAAATTTGTGCATGGGGGAGGAGTGGGTCCCTCAGCCCAGCCTGCACCCTCTCCAACCTGGGACCCCTTGAGGAATGTCTGACTGCTCGTTTAGGCCCAATCCCACCATCAAGCCTAAAGGGGCAGTTGGAAATATCTCTCACAATCCAGGAGTGCTGGCATCCAACTGCTCACCTGCCTGCCTGCCTGATTGCCCCTAACTGCTTCTTTCTGCCAGCCTAATCACCCCCTAAGTACTCCTCTGCCAGCCTGATTGACACCTAATTGGTCCCCTGCTGGCCTGAATGCCCCTAACTGCCCTCCCCTGCAGGCCTGGTTGCCTATAACTGCCCTCCTCTGCAGGTATGGTCCCGCCAAACTGCCCTCCCTTGCAGGTCTGGTCCCTCCCAACTGTCCTCTCCTGCTGGCATGATCACCCACAACTGCCATCCCTTGCAGGCCTGCTTCCTCTCAATTGCCCTCTCCTGCCAATCTAGTCACTCCCAATTGCCCTGCCCTGTAGACTTGGTCACCCATAACTGTACCCCCAAACTGTTCTCCCCTGCAGGCCTGGTTGCCCACAACCTCCCACCTCGGCAGGCCTGGTCCCCCCAAACTTCCCTCCCTTGCAGGCTTAGTTTCTCCTAACTGCCCTCTCCTGTTGGCCTGATCACCCAAAACTGCCCTCCCCTGCTGACCATCTTGTGGTGGCCATTTTGTGTCCACATGGGAGCAGCCATCTTTGACCACATAGGGGTGACCATCTTGTGTGTTGGAGTGACAGTCAATTTACAAATTACTCTTGTATTAGATAGAATTATTGTATTATATTTTATATAATAACTATAAACCTACTTTTGCCCACCCTGTGTTTGATGACTAGTGGAGAAGTTGAGTAAAACAGTGGGATATATGAGTCTGAAAGTGGGGAGAGATGAGTGTTAGAGATAAAAATGTAGTAGTGTATCAAATTAAAGGTAATATTTAAATCTATGGGAATGGAAGAAATCACAAAGTATAGTCACAAAGACAAAGCCATGGGCATTCTAATTGGTACAAGTGTGGACTTAAAGTAGATACCTGTAGATGTGGCTGAAAGAAATATTCAGTGAAGTAAGAGAACCAAGAAAAGTGGTGTTGATCAATATGAAAAAAAGTCTTTCAAGAAGAAGAAAGTCATCAATATTCTTAAAGGTAACTGATTGTATTAGGTGAAGAGTGAGACCTGATTAATAAATTTGTTCCTGGCAATATGGGCAAGATCAAGTGATATAAATTACATTTTGATAATAATATAAATTTGTGTGGGTTCAAGAGAATAGAAGGAATGTAAAGATAGACTATAAGTACATGTGGTAGCTGGAAAAGAATTTGAGGTCAAGAGAGTCTTTTTTTAAATATATTTTTATTGATTTCAGAGAGGAAGGGAGAGGGAGAGAGAGATAGAAGCATCAAAATTCTCCTGGGGATTGAGCCTTCAACCAGGGCATTTGCCCTTGACTGGAACTGAACCAGGACCTTTCAGTCTGCAGGCTGATTCTCTATCCACTGAGCCAAAAGGGCTAGTCTTCAAACTACGGCCCGCGGGCCACATGCGGCCCGCAGAGGAGTCTGATCCGGCCCGCCAGGTTTTTTGGGCAGTGAGCGCAGCCGAGGTGTTACAGAAGGAATTAGTAGTTCATATAGTCCGGCCCTCCAGCTCTCTGAGGGACCGTGATCTGGCCCCCACTTTAAAAAGTTTGAGGACCCCTGGGCTAGGGCAACAGAATCTTCTAATAGGTACTATTGCAGCATGTTTGTTTATAATGAAATTTGTTCAAGAGAGAAAAAAGCTGAATATGGTAAAAGTAAAGAAAAAGATGTGTGTAGTGAGATAGGATGGAATCAATGCATAATTGGAGGGATTTTCTTTGTTTGGGAATAATGATACACAGCAACATCAGGAGAGAAGGCTGAGTGTCTGAGAATGAAAATAGATGTATTGGATTGTGGGTAGGGTGTTTTGAATACTTCTATTTTGTCAGTGAAATATTTATAAGGTGAACACCTGGAAATGAGAAATATCCCAAGGTCAGGGCAGGAGAAGACAGGCTTTGTTACTTAGAAGAGAGAGAAAAATGGATACACTAGTTATCAGAGGAGTGTGTGATTGATTTGGTTAGGGAAATACCATAGAATTCCCAGACAAGTAAAATATAAAGAAGTTTATTATCACCAAACCAGTATGACAAGAAATGTTAAAAATACTTCTTTAATAAGAAGAAAACAAAATAAAAAATATAAATAATAAAATGGTAGTAATGACATACCTATCAATAATTATTTTATTTTATTTTTTAAAATATATTTTATTGATTTTTTACAAAGAGGAAGAGAGAGGAATAAAGTGTTAGAAACATCGATGAGAGAGAATCACCCATCTGCTGCCTCTTACACACCCCCTACTAGGGATGTGCCTGCAACCAAGGTACATGCCCTTGACGGGAATCAAACCTGGGACCTTTCAGTCCGCAGGCCGATGCTCTATCCACTGAGCCATACCGGTTTAGGCTCAACAATTATTTTAAATTTAAATGGATCAAATCCTCCAGTCAGAAGACATAAGGTGGCAGAATGGATACAAAAACAAGACCAACACATCTGCTGCTTATAAGACACCCAATTCAGATCAAAGACACACACAGACAGAAAGGAAAGGGATAGAAAACATATTTCATACAAATGGAAAAATAGACATAGGGAAAAAAAAAGCCTGTGGTAAGCAATACTTATATCAGACAAAATAGACTTTATAACTTTTTGCTACCTGGCTCAGTGGTTGAGCATCGACTTATGAACCAGGATGTTGTGATTTGATTCCCAGTCAGGGCACATGCCCAGATTGCAGGCTTGATCCCCAGTGTGGAGTATGCAGGAGGCAGCCGATTAATGAATGATTCTCTCTCATTGGTGTTCCCATGTCTCTCTCCCTCTCTATTCCTCTCTGAAATCAATAAAACAATATATTTTAAAAATGTGTAAATTGCCAGCTATAAAAAATCATAAGGATGTAAAGTACAGCAGAGAGAATATAATAAGTAATCTATAATAATAAAAAGGTAATATGCTAATTAGACTGAATATAATTCCAGACATCCTTCCTGATGAAGCCAGGGCTGGAAGGAAGCCAGCCCAGGTCCCAGGTGCCTGCGGGCAGCATGAGGGAAGGCAGCCCCGGTCCTGGCTGCCTGCCGGTGGCCAGAAGAAGGAAGCCCAGGTTCCGGGTGCCAGAGGGAAGCTGGGGCTTGCAGCCTGGGGAAGGAAGGCCTACTCTTGCATGAGTTTACATGCATCGGGCCTCTAGTATTATAATAACTATTTATGGTGTCAGATAGGTCCTAGACTTATTGAGGTAATCACTTCATAAGTTATATATATGTCTAATCACTATGCTGTACACTTGAAACTAACATTGTATGCCAATTATAATTGAAGAAATTTAAAAAGAACAAAGAAAATACAATAGGATTAAGAGGAAAAAAAGATTAAGCTTGAGTTATAAATATAGAGTTAGTGAGTCAGTTCAGGTCCTTCAATCAGATGCCAAGGTGGGATTAGACATGCAAGATATTTATTGGGGGAAATGCCTATGAAGAGTAAAGGTTTGGCATAGTTGAGAAGGCTTCAAGACCATCATGCAGGTCTGATCCCTGTAAAATGAGAGGAAAGACAGGAAAACTGAGTAACAGAGTCTAGGACTGAAGTGCAAATCTGAGAATGTCTTGGCCAGGCCAATGGGAGTTCTCCCTGCCATGGTTGCCTGTTAGGAGGGTCCCACATTGGGCAGAAAGAACCAGCAACAGTAGTCTTATTATATCTAGTGATTGGCTGTGAGTAGTCTGGGGGAAGCTCAGCTTTGGCCAGAGCATCACAGAGACCATGGAGGTGCTGCAGGTTAAGTAAGGCCTTCAGTCCACTGTGTTCACTGCAATAGGTTTTCTTGAAGGGAGATCTCAGCTGTGCATGTCCATGGGTGACATGATAACTTCCAGCCATGTTTAGCGACTGGGATTAATTTGAGGAGGAAGTGAATGTTATAATTAAGTAGGTTTGTGAGTGTCCAGGGTGAGAATATAAAGGGAAAGAGGGATAAGCAAATTGAAGAATAACTTATGGTATTATATACACATGCAAACAAGACGCTGAAGTTTATTAAGATAAACATCCTTAACTTTCTCTGCAAGTTTCTGAATATAAAAGTATAAAAGAGACATAATGTCATATACACACACACACACACACACACACACACGCATACACACACACACACACTCACACACACACACATCACACACACTAGGGGCCTGTTCTAAAAAGATTCCTACAAGAATATGGCTATTTGCGGGCTTCCCTCTCTCCATCATCGCCACCTCTCCTGCCCATCCCTGCTTTTCCTGCTGCCTTTGCTTCCCCACCCCCCACCCCCACCCCATGCTTTTCCTCCTGCCTCTGCTGCCCTCCCCCCCACACACACTTTCCCTCCCTCAGCCACTGCTCCCCCTGCACTTTCCCTTCTCCCCACCCTGCTTGCTTCTCCCCAGCTTGGCTCTCTTCTGCAGGCTTGGCTCCTTTCTACACTGTCTTGATATGCACATTAACCACCATCTTGGTTGGGTTGATTTGTATAATTACTGTGATTGGCTGGTGGGTGTGGCTTGTGTACTGGAGTGATGATCAATTTGCATATTACTCTATTATTAGGTTAGATATATTAAAGCTTAAGTGACCATAATGACGGAATGGCTGGAATGTCCGGATGACCAGTCAATATGACATGCACTGACCACCAGGGGCAGACACTCAACATTGGAGCTGGCCCCTGGTGGTCAGCGAGCTCCCACAGTGGGAGCACTGGTCAGCTGACCGACCCAGCCCGGTGGCCCACTGTCCCGGCAGCAGCCACTCACTCTCTCAGTAGTTCTGCTGGCTTTCTGGAAGTTGGCCTCAGGTATTGCGGCCGCTAGGTGCTCTGCAAGGAAGAAAGTATATAAAAGTGGCTGCCAGGTGGCTCCTGACAACAGACAAGAACGTCAATGGGAAGGATCTGGATCCTAGGTGGGTTAGGACATCCCAACAGCTGCTCGGAGGGCTGATCACATCCCAGCCCCCCCTACCCTATCCTCCTTGGGACCCCACCCATGCAGAATTGGTGCACCGGGACTCAAGTCTATTTATAAATGCCTGATGACCCTCATTTTCAATACATTCACAGATTCATCTACTTTTTTAAAGTGCTCCATATTAAAAGATAAAGTAACAACACTGTCTACTTATAGAAAAAATAATAGTCCTCTGTCTATACAAGACCATCATTAGATACTTGTTGATTTCTTTCAGACCCTGAACACAGCCTCCATGCTTACATTTATTGATGCTTCAGGGTAACTATTTTTGGTTATAGCTATAATCATAACCGTCGAACAGAAGTGTATGTAATTTTTTTCTCTTATAGTTTCAAGTCCTATTTTCATTAGAATCTTTGCTTTAGGGCTTGTGGCTTTTCAGATCATAAACCTGGCCTCCTAAATCAGAAACAGAGGGGACTTTTCTACAGAATGATACATGCTTCCAGATGTGTGTCAAAATAAAGCAATATGCTTGTTAAAAGATGATTTTACCTACATCTCTCTTTCTTGATCTAGGACTTATATTTTCCAAGCTATATTGGAAAGTCAATTAAAATTGTACTGGCTGAAGAGCAAATTGAAACTTTTGTTAAGGAAAATGATCGTTTTTCACTGCTGAGGTGAACCAATTACCTATTAGATATTGCCCTGTTTCTTTAACACTTTTCTGTCCATCAGTTGTAGCATCTGTTTCTGATGCTACACGAGGAAATACATTGCAGCATCTAAGTCAGGATTTCATTTTAAGCAAAGGATTTTATTGGATAAAATTAGACACAGCCTTTTTTTGATTTGCCTTATCCTTTTTGTAGTAGCTGTATTTTCTCTTACTAGGTTGAGTACAAAATATGAGTATTGATTTCACTGGCAAATTGTTGTAAAATTCAAGGTGTCACAATAATTTTTTTATGTTGCACAGGAATCTAAATAAATAAAAAAAACTATTTGAGAAATCATATAGGTATGAGAAACAATAACTAAATAATAATTTAATCTGTATTCTATGTTCCTTACATATCATGCAATGATCTTGAATTTGCAAGCTAAGTGAAAAGGTAGAGAGAAGTAACTATTCTTATAACAGTGCTGTAAATTTACCATACTATTGGGAAGATAGCTTTATTTTCTATTTCTTAAAATATGTTTTTATTGATTTTTTAGAGAGAGAGTAAGAAGAGGGAGAGATAGAAACATTGATGAGATAGAAACATCAATATTAATCTGCTGCCTCCTGCTTGCCCTGATAGGGAATCAGACCTGCAACCTCCTGGTGCATGGGTGGATGCTCAACCACTGAGCCACACCAGCCAGGCAGTTTTATCTAGCCACACCAGCCAGATAACTTATTAGATTACTTCATCAATAAGTTATCTAATAGGTTATCCTCATATAATCTGTCTGATGTGTTTCTTCCTTTACATTATTAATAATATCATCTTATTTAGACATTGATGACTTTGCATTTATATAACTTTAATAAACTATTATTATACTAGAGGCTCAGCACATGAAATTTGTGCATAGGTATGGTTCCTAGGCCTGGCCTGCATTCAGGGACATCTTCTTAGATTGCTTGCAGCTGGATTTGCCCCCCACTGCCACCTCCCCCCCCGACCCCCTCCCCCCCACTGCCTTCCACACACACAATTCCCTGTTAGCCATCAGGTGACCAGAGCCTAATGGCCTGGGGAAGGGACTGAGAGGTTGGCCATTCCTACCTGCTCATTGGCCCCATCCCCACTGCAGGTCACTCTCTGTGTGTGGGGTGACCAGTAGGGCAGGGGCCTTGGCCTGGTGCTGCCCACGGCCCCACCACCCACCCCAGGCTCTTCGTTTGCCATTGGGCTATTGGAGCCTGCCATTCTGGGGGAAGGACCCAGAGGTCTGCTGTTCCAGTGAGCTGGCCAGCCCAGTCTTCACTACAGGTTTCCCTCTATGCATGGAGAAACTGGTAGGGTAGGGGCCTTAGCCTGGCACCACCCGCATCTCTTGCCATCCATCTATGGCTCCCCATTCACCATCAGGGGATCAGAGCCTGCCAGCTGGAGAAAAGGATCATTGCATCTCATAGTGACTGGTCAAGTGGTCATTCTGGTCATTCCACCATCAGGGTCAATTTGCATATTACCCTTTTATTATATGGGATTACTACCATCAAACCTTTCTACTTTCAAACTTCTTTCAGGTGGATATTTTAAAAACATCACTTTCACTTGGTTGCCTTTGTTTAAAATTTCTTATCCCTTAGTTTGCCCACTCAGTCTCACTTGATTGATGTCTTTCTGGGCAGCACTCCTTAGTGAGGCCAGCTTCTCTATGGATAACCAAGGATGTTCTGATCAGTTACTTTGCTATTGCTTATGTTGTTACACAGATAAGCCAAAGGCTGCCTTTTCTTTATGCCCAACACTATATCTCTCCCCTTCATAAAATCTCACTTAATTGACTTATTCCTGTTAAGGTGTTTTCTTCTCTGAATTTCTAAATCCATATACATTGTATAGTCTCAAACTGGACTCTAGTTTATATATATATATATATATATATATATATATATATATATATATATATATAATAAGCTTCATGCTTATTATTTGTCCAAGTAGGTTAATTTTTATTTTTAAAAAATATATTTTTATTGATTTCTTACAAAGAGGAAGAGAGTGGGATAGAAAGTTAGAAACATCGATGACAGAGAAACATCAATCAGCTGCCTCTTGCACACCTCCTACTGGGGGTGTGCCTGCAACCAGGGAACATGCCCTTGACCGGAATCAAACGAGAGACCTTTCAATCTGCAGGCCGACACTCTATCAACTGAGCCAAACCGGGTTCGGCCCAGTAGGTTAATTTTTAGAATAGTATTCTATTTTCTACCAAGACTTGTTGAACACTAGGGAACAAATAGATATCAATACATTATATTGATAATAATGCATTAAATATTACAGTAATAACATTTTTTAAAATATGGTAACATGCATTTAAGACAACATAAGTTGTCTTAAATGTTGAACATGTGATTACATGTTCAACAAGGTATCCACAATTTTTTAAAGATCATCCTATTATAGATTATTATACATGAAATTAACTACATCTTATTCTAACGTTTCTTCCAAGTAAAAAGCAGGAAGGTAGCAAAAAAGCAAACCTTAAAAAATATAACTAAGTTTAAACAGCACATGTTTAAAATCTCATATACTAAAGTAATTTTTTCAACAATGATTTTTAAGTTATTATGTAAATAAAATAAGAAAAATACAACACTCAAGTTTAGATTCTTAATATTTTATGTTTTAGATACAATTTCGAGAATATAATAATAAGGTGTGTACCTGACCATTACTTTCCCCCTTTCCAAAACAATGTATAAAAACACAAAAATATCTTTATGTGATTTGCTTTGTTTTTATTGGAAATAGATTTCCTTTGTAAAAATATGACATTAATTAAAAATATTTTCAAACTTCATTTTTGAAATAAAAATAATTGCTTTAAAAAAGACATAAATGTAAATTGGGCAAATAAAATCTAAAAGGAAAATTAATTCTGCTTAAATGAGAAAGTTGCTGATATTTGACTTGAATAAAAAGTTAGTATTTTAGATTTGACTTTGACATGGCAGAGCTCAGCTCATCTTTAGTATCCAGTTGAGATTTTAAACTTTTTATTTTAATAATAATAGTTTTATTTGATTCACAGAGGTACATAGAAACACATCAAATCAGAATTCCTGTAGTTGCCAAGCAAATGTCAACTTGTGTCAAGGAATTCTTGATATTTTTTTTCAAAGGTAGGTCAGAGTCAGTTTCATGTTAGATTATTTCTTTTCTTTTAAATAAATGAGGATGTCCATGGTGTTCCCCCAAAATGAATAAAAACCTTAACAGCTTATATCTCAATTTTGAAAATGAAATATATTTTATTTTTTAAAAATATTTGTTATTAGAGAGAGAGAGAAGAGAGAGAGAGAGAGAGAGAGAGAGAGAGAGAGAGAGAGAGAGAGAAACATGGATAGAGACTCATCAATTGGCTGCCTCATGCATACCCCTACTGGGGATTGAATCTGCAACTAGGCATGTGCCCTGACTAGGAATCAAACAAATGACTTCTTGGTTCATGGGTCAACACTCAACCACTGAACCATTTTGGCTGGGAAAAAATGAAATGTATTTTAATAAATACTGCCTTTATTCAAAGTGTGTATAAACATTTTGGAGGAATATATATATATATATATATATATATATATATATATTAATATATATGCAATTTGATATTATTCATATTATTTCAGCAAGAAAATACTGAAATCTATACTTTAATTTTAAAATATTATGAGACTTAAATTTCAAAAGGGCCCTGCATTCTCTCCCGGTATTTGAAAACTTTTGCCTAAGAAACTGACCAGTCCTTGTGAATCCTGATTTCAGCCCAGAGAGCCACTGTTTCCAGTCCTGGAAAATTCAATAGTTGTCTCTACTGACACTGTTAATATCTTAATGCTAAGATGTTATTTGCCTCTTTCACTCTCACTTTCTCATTTTTTTCATGTCACCTCAATCATCTTTTGGTAGCAGTGGAGATCAAGGTGATGGCAATTAAAGCTAGGTGTTCATAAAGTTGTCACAGGCAAAACTGACACATCAAACCCATGAGATAAATGGGATTTCCAGAGACGGTCTTTATACATAAAGTGATGGCATCTGATACAACCAATGAGAAGACAGGCATTTATCACTGCCTGGTTTATTCATTCATCCTTATAATGACCATTTATTTGGGATCTCGGTATGTCTGAAAAGCCATTCTGCACTAGAACAGCACTCGCGTGGGACTGTAACTATGAGCTGGGCAGTGTGGAAGGCCCAGAGCTGCTCTTCCACTGCAGGACCGTTGAATGCAGAGGGCATCTTCTTTAGAGGACAGCCTTCTTCCTAACCTTCATAATTGGTCTTTTCTTGGGAACTAGGACTTCCTGACTGTTGATGTCTAACCTGCAAGTCTCTAAAGGAGCTACTGACCCAGCTCCTAATAGGAAGACATGGGGGTTTGGAATCAGGAGATCCCTTCAGTGTGATGCTCACAGGCAGGGTCCCTCCTCCACCCTCTAAGGCACTAGATGACGAGGAGAGGTTTCTGCTCTACCCTGGCCTGACTTTTTAGTTCTATTGCTCATCACTTCCATCCTACGTTTGTTCAAGTACCCATGCTTCTAACAGACTTTATACCTGAATTAAGGTCTGTGTATTTACTATCACTGATTTGAACGGGTCTTTAATAAGATGTTAAGACTAAAAAAATATTACTTATTGGCAACGCACATATACTAACTTATCCCTTTTCTGTTTCTAAAAGATCAAAATTGAGACTTATGGCAGTGGTGTTATGTAGTTTGGTTGAATTCCAGCTTTTCTTTTTTGTTTGTTTGTTTGTTTTGACCCCTCTCATCTCTGTGATCACACAATCATAAATGTTGTATGGCCTCCTTCCCTTTAACTCACTTCTCCAGAATAAATTATGAGTCTACTATGCTGTCCTAAGTTTGCTAACTTTGTATAAATCACTTCTGACAGGATTACAAATGTGTGTATATGTATACATAAACACATAATATATTTGCCTAAAACATATTTAATATAATTTATGGTCAACTGTACCCCAAAATGTTCTCCTCACATGTTCCATCTGCTTACTTACATTTCCATATGCTTACATAAAAGCTCACCTTTGATTTTCTACATTCTTCTCTTCTGATAAATATTTCCCATCAGTATGCTTATAAGTCCTCTTCCATTTTAGCTGAAGATTCCTCTTTCTGAAGCATAAATAAAGATGACAGCTGGACCTTGTTTTGAAAGATTTACCTAATTTCTGTGGCAAATTTATCTGCCATTTATAGCCAATCCATGAATGTGATTTCCCTGATACATTATTCTGAGATTTGACTTTCATATTCTTTCAAAAATATTAAGCTCCATGCTTTTGACAGATTGTAGGTTCAGACAGCTCGCTTCTATATGATCAGTTATATCTTGAGCACTGAGATAAAACTGACATTCAGTGGAACAGTGATTCCCAAAGCATTGTCCAGGTATCTTGGGATTCTCTGAGACCCTTTCAAGGAGTCTGCAATGTCAAAACAATTTCACTATACTAGGTTATCATTTGTCTTTTTAACTGTCATTTGCACATGTGTGAAGATGGAATTTTCCAGACACTTTATAATTTTTTGGCAATAGAGTAAATGCAGAAACAGGTATGAACATTTTGCTGTTTCTTTTTAGAGAACTATTAAGGACAATTGTAAAATGTAAACAATGTCATTCTTCACTCTGATTTTTTGTTGTTGTCTCAGACATCCTTCCTGATGATGCCAGAGCCAGAGGGAAACCAGCTGGGGTCCCGGATGCTTACCAGCACTCAGAGGAGGGAAACCCAGGTCCCGGGTGCCAGAGGGAAGCCAGTGCCGGCAGCTGGGAGGGAAGGAAGGCACTGATTTTCATGCATTGGGCCTCTAGTATTTTTATGAATATGTAATTTACGTTAAATAATTAATGTTTTTAAAAAATATATTTTATTGATTTTTACAGAGAGGAAGGGAGAGAGACAGAGAGCTAGAAACGTCGATGAGAGACAAACATCCACCAGCTGCCTCTTGCACCCCCCCCACTGGGGATGTGCCCGCAACCAACGTACATGCCCCTGACCGGAATCGAACCCGGGACCTTTCAGTCTGCAGACCGACACTCTATCACTGAGCCAAACCGGTTTCGGCTACTGATTTTATTAATGACAAATTTAAATGAATTTATTAATAAATATTTTTAAATTTGTGTTTTGATTTCTAATACAGTAATTATAGACATAGCTTGCTTAAAGCAAAGCTACTTGGGATCCTCAGTATCTTTCAAGATTAGAAAAGGGTCCTGAAGCCAAATGTTTGAGAAACACTCTTATGGAATTTGTCTAAATTCTTCTCTAATCTTTAAGTCTATCAACCCTCTATATACAAATAGAAAGTAATCTGTAAAGCCAGCTCAGGTCAGTACCAAAACAAGTGTTTGTTCAGGTCCTATATAGCATTTCATTCTTTTCAGGTCATTTTCTAACGAACAAAAGCTCTTGATTTTCATATTGTCTCATCTATTATTGTTTTTTCTTATAATTAACTCCCTGCTTTAGAAATCTTTGTTTACTTAAGGATTGGAAATATGTTTTTCTATGTTTTCTCCTAAAAATTTTATTTTTTACTTTCTTTTCAGCAAACCTTAATATTTACTTACATTTGATTTTACTGTTTTACTTTAAATTTTTACTGTTTAGATTACAATTCATTTAGAATATTTTTTTTTTTTTGTCTATGGCATGAGATAAGGGTCAATATAATTTTTCCATATGGAAATCTAATTAATCCAGCAACATACATTTTAAATATCATTGTTTCCACTGCCCTGTAGTATGTTCTTTGTTAATGATTCTGACTGAATGCATTTTCCTTTCCATTCTAATACATGTCTAATGTTATAGGATGTTATAATAGCAGTATAAGGCTTACAGCTTCATCTTTATTTTTGCTTTATGGATTATTGGCCTTTTATATTTACATACAGATTTAGAACTATCTTCACAATTTTCATGAAAATAAATGTTATTTGGAATATTGCTTGGCATTGCTATAGATTAATTTGGGGAGAACTGGCATGTTTAAAATATTGAGTATTTGAAGCAGTGTATTATGTTGTAAGAGTTTCCTTTTATCCCTAGTTTGCTCTTATTATAAATGAATAATGAATTTTAATATTACATATATTTAGAAAATTTACCATTTCTGGTGTTCCTTACTCCTTTCTTCATTTTTATGTTTCTATCTGAGGTAATTTCTTTTTATTTAATGATTCCCATTCAGTGTTTCATTTCAGTGCAGACTTGCTTGCAATAGATACTCTCAAGTTGTTTTGAAAATGTCTTCATTCAACCTTCATTTTTAATTTTGTTTTGTTTTTTAATATATTTTTTATTCATTTCAGAGAAGAAAGAAGAGGGAGAGATAGAAACATCAACAATGAAAGAGAACCATTGATTAGCTGCCTCCTGCATGCCCTACACTGAGGATCGAGCCTGCAACTTGGATATATGGCCTGACCGGGAATTGAACGATGACCTCCTGGTTCATAGGTCAATGCTCAACCACTGAGCCACGCCAGCTAGGCCTCAACCTTTATTTTTGAAATATGTCTTTTATTTCTATAATTCTACATAGAATTATAGTTGTAATAATTTTTTCTCCTTGTTTCATTCCATTACCATTTTTCCTTTCACAAATTCAGCCATCTTAATGTTTCACCTTTGTTTCTTTATTGTTGAAAGTATTACAGATGTCCCCTTTGTTTGTTTTCCCCATTGACCCCCTTTCAGACCATCATCACACTATTGTCTGTGTCCATATCCTATATAATAAAAGGTTAATATGCAAATCAACCAAACAGAGAAACGACCAGTTGCTATGATGTGCACTGACCACCAGGGGACAGATGCTCAATGTAGGAACTGCCCCCTGGTGGTCAGTGCACTCCCACAGGGGGAGCACAGCTCAGCCAGAAACTGGGTTCCCGGCTGGCAAGCACAGCGACAGTGGCGGGAGCCTATTCCACCTCTTTGACAGCACTAAGGATGTCCAACTGCCAGCTTCGGCCCTCTCCCCACAAGGAGGGGACCCTAAGCCATCAGTCAGATATCCCCGAGGGCTCCTGGACTGCAAGAGGGTTCAAGCTGGGCTGGAGGACCTCCCCTCCCGAGTACATGAATTTGAAGCACTGAGCCTCTAGTGTTCACTGGTTAATCGCTCCCAGTGTTGCGCCTCTTAACTCTCCAAACCTAGTTAGAGTTCTTCACTGGAATGCAGTACTGAAACATTGGAAATGATAAGGACAATGGCTTCTTAGCCAATGTGCCTGTTTTGGACTTATTTACATCGGGATTAATATCTGGGAAGTGTTATTTGGGAATAACAACAAATAAAATATATATTTATTATGTTATATTGTATATTATATTATATTATATTATGTTATGTTATGTTATATTATTTATATTATTTATATTATTTATATTATATTATTTATATTATATTATATTATATTATTTCCTACTTTAATGGCAATATTGGACCACAAAGACTTTTGTAGAAACTCCATTACTTTTCTTAGAAATTTAATCTCTATTTCTTAGTATTAATATTAGGCTGATTATTTTTCTTTTTTCTTAATGCATTCTCTTTCTGAAATTTATTTATTTCTTTTTATTAGCTATAATCTTAATGAGAGGTAATAAATGAATCTGGCATGGAGATATGGATGTTCTTTTGTCTTTCACTATAAGAAAAAGAAAGGCATACAAGTTTGAGAAGTCCCTAAATTACTGTATCTACGATGTCTTGGGTTACTGGCCCATTGGCAGAACCACTATTTTGATTATTATATAATCAGTTTTCCTAAGCATTGTCTACCATGAATAAACAATGTGCTAGTCAAGGCATAATCTGATATCAAAGCTATACTTGGTCCTGCTAGTCTTTACTCACTTGTCAACATTCTGTGATTTATTCAGTAGATGCTATATGCTTCTCTATCAATGTGGCTGGGGAGGAAGGCTATGGAAAGACAGAGGAAAAACATACATATAAAGAAACAAAATATATCTGCCCTAAAGACAGTTTTAGTCTATTTGAAAAGTATTTGCAATACACCTGAAAATATTCTGAATACATTCTGGAATATATTCTGAATAAAAATACCTTTCATTAAAATTCCAATGTTCTTTTGTAAAGGGAGAAAAACAACCATATATTTTATACCTTCACTTGGTTAGATATCATATCAAATATTTTGTGTAGAGTTTAATATTTATTTCTTACAACATTGCTCTCAATAGCTCTAATTTTATAGATGACACTAAACATCATTTAAGAATGTAAGTTCAAAGTTATAGGGCCAGAAGAGATGTCAAGTTGTTATTTTATCTCAGATTTAACTTATCTCAAAACTTGTATTATTTTTACTATTTCCTATACTGTAGAAAAATGCCAAAAGTTATTCTAAAGTTTTTCAATCACATTGTGAAAAATATGAAAAAAGTCTCCTTTAATCTACATGTATACTAAAATTAAAACTAGCCATTCAGTCTTTTACTAATGGTAATATAAGCTGCTAAGAATTTATTAAAAATGAAAACGTTCATTCAATGTACGAATGAAGATATTTAAAATCATGGGTAAAACACAAAGATTAAATAAAAAAATATATACCAGACAGACAAGAAGTCTTATTTTTCAAATAGTGAAGGCAAAAATATATCAAGACATTTAACCAAAAATTCAAATTTTAGCAAATTTGCTTCATTATACAATTAGCATGCATTTTAATATTAATCATAACAGTGTTCTATTATAAAATAATTAGTTAATTATATAAAATTTAAGCTACTAAAAATGTGCTCATTAAAATGCTTTGCATTATCTTTGGGGCATATTTCTGACACAACATAAAATGGGGAAAAGTAGTTTACAGTTGTGAGTCTGTAAAACAAAGTGTATTATTGTATTATTATTATTTATTAACTATTGTATTATTTTCTATACAAACAACTATAAACCTACTTTTGCCTCACCTTGTTTAATAATTAACTCAGTGGTTGGGTCAAGATTTTCCTTTAAGTTTTAACTCAATTGCAAGAATCACAGTAATGAAATTATTTCCCTCAACTCCAAAATATAACAAAGACCTTTGCTAAGTAAAACTTTACAACTAGAATGTAAAATCCATGAAGGGAAGACTTAAACCTATTGTTTTTCTTTTATTTTCTATATCATAATCCACATTATTTGTTTATTATTTTTTTCCTTTAATGAAAGAAATTGGAATTTGACTTAATTTATGCTATTTTGATGAATCCATTTTTACAAAAGTCACTTATAATGGTTTTCATGGAGACTGTAATCTTTATATATAATATTAACCTGTGTTAATTCAACTAAAAAATACTGCTTCAGCACATACTATCTGCAAGGAAAAGGGCATGAACCTCAAATCATTTTGTACAATGCAAATTCTTCTTTATTGTTTAGTAAAATTTTTAATGTCTTAGGAAAACTAAGTTACATAATGTTCTCCTAGAGATAAAGCCATATACATTAAGCCTCATTAAGAGAACTAATGTAAAATTCATATGGGTAGCCTACAGCAAAATATAATTTTGAAATAAGATTGTTATTTTAAATCATTTATTTTATTTATTCTCATTTTCTAAAAGTGAGAAAACATAAAGAATGGATCTGGATATTTCAGTTGGACAAACATATATTGTTTTTTGCCTCAGGTTTGTCAAGTAGCTTCATAACAAATTTTACTTTTCAACTAATTTTGCCACATGTAGATACAGTCTATGTGTCTCCTTTGGTAATAGAATCTGCATGAATTTTACATTTAAGGCTGTGCCTTTTGGGAAAAGAAAAACATTTTAAGTAGGAAATAAATAATACAAAGCATCCCAGAGAAATATCACCTCTTATTTGGTTTCTGTGGATAAGCTGCTGATCTTTATGTTAAAGCACAAACAAAAATCATGAACAAGACTATGTCTAAGAAATAATGAAACCCAGAAAAACAACTTCGATTCATTCATTGTTCTGAGTTCTGGACTGGAATATCATTTTTACCTCCTTTTCTTTTTTAATAATAAAAGACAAACAATAACAATAAAAAAGTCCAGACGGTTAAAGTATCTGATTATTAAAATAAGCTAGACTTTTATAAAATAGGCAAGTCTTTATGAGGATTTTAAAATACATTTTGTCTATGTGAACTAGGTACATATTTGAGTAACCTAACAGACTAGACTTTCTGTTTTAATGAATATAATTTGAATGATAGCTCAGCAGTACAGTTACCTTTGGAAGAACAACAAAGAAGGGAAATGCATAGTCCAATAAATGACATTCTACAATAATATTGGCTACTTGCCTGAGATTGCAAGTTGCAAGGCTTTTGGAAACAGCCTTCCATGTATTACATGTGCATCTCAAAGCTAATTAAAAAACAAAAACGTAAAATATACTTTACTGTCCTAATTTAAACTATACATATTTGCAGTGGTTCCAGTTGCTACAGAAAGAATTTCATACAGAAAAATTCATATCTATAAAAATACATTATTCATGTCTATATTTATGGAAATACCATATAAGCCACCTAATGCAAAAACAGAAATTATATGTTTTTCCCCCTCAACTTTTCGTATGAATGTATTTAGGATTAGGGATTACCCAAACAAATTATCTCAAATTTATTCCTTTATTGAGCTCACACAGACTTACAAAAACTGTGCCTAGTTGATCAGAAGGAGAGATGGGCAAGGCCTTTTCAGAATTCAAACTTTTCAACATTGGAAACATTTTGACGACAAGGGAGGAAAATTTCTTTTTCTAAACTCTCTACATACATGTTTAATCATCATTCCTGTGGATGGATGCAATAAATATATAGTAAATAAAAACATGTTATTGAAGAAAAATAGAAGCCAATAAGAACAGAAATTTTATTGAATACATATATCAAATTCTTAATAAAGGACTTCCAAATATATTTTACTGTGGGACCCAACCTGAATTTTGTTTTCAGATTATTCTCCTTCATTATATTAATAGAGGCCCAGTGCACAAAATGTGTAGACTCTGGGGCAGTGTCCCTCAGTCTGGCCTACACTCTCTTACAGTCCAGGAGCCCTTGGGGGATGTCTTACTGATTGCATAGGCTCTCTTGCCTATGCCAAGAGTTGGACATCATTAGTGCTGCTGTGGAGGAGGGAGTGGCTCCCACCACCACCATTGCACTCACTGGTGCATGAGCTGGCTTCAGGCTAAGTGGCTTTCCCCCTGTGGGAGTGAACTGACCATGAGGGAGCAGCTCCTGCATTGAGCATCTGCCCCTTGGTGGTCAGTGCTCATCCTAGTCACTGGTTGTACTTCCTGGTCGATTTGCATATTATCCTTTTATTACATAGGACTAGAGGCCCAGTGCATGAAATTCATGCATGGGGGAGGGTGTCCCTCAGGCCACCCTGCACCCTCTCAAATCTGGGACCCTTTAAGAGATGTCCGATTGGCCGTTTTGGCCCGATCCTGGTAGATTGGGCCAAAACGGGTAGTCGGATATCCCTCTCACAATCCAGGACTGCTGGCTCCCAACTGCTTGCCTGCCTGCCTTCCTGATTGCCCCTAACCACTTCTGCCAGCCAGTCTGATTGATTTCTAACTGCTCCCCTGCAAGCCAGTTTGCCTTTAACTGCCCTCCCCTGAAGGCCTGGTCCCCCTAACTGCTCTCCCCTGCAGGCCTTGGTCACCCCCAACTGCCCTTTCCTGCAGGCCTGGTTGCCCCTCAAATTCCCTATCTTGCAAATCTGATCCCTTCCAACTGCCCTCCCCCACTGGCCATCTTGTGTCCACATGGGGGCAGCCATATTTGACTATATGGGGGCAACCATCTTGTGTATTGGAGTGATGGTCAATTTTCATATTACTCTTTTATTAGATAGGATAGAGGCTTGGTGCAAGGGTGGGAGCCAGCTGGTTTGCCCTGAAGGGTATCCTGGATCAGGGTGGGGGTTCCCTTGGGGCGTGGGGCAGTCTGGGTGAGGGATCTGTGGTGGTTTGCAGGTTGGCCACACTCCCCAGGACCCAAGGGCAGGTCCTGGTATCTGGAATTTATTTATCTTCTGTAATTGAAACTTTGTAGCCTTGAACAGAGGAGGCCCTAGCAGCCCAGGACTGCAGAAACTTGGCTTCCTCTATTGCAAGGGACAACTCAAGCCTCCTGCTCTCTCCAGCTCCATGGCTGCTGCCATTTTTGTTGGGATTTATTTATCTTCTATAATTGAAACTTTGTAGCCTTGAGTGGAGGCCTGGACCTGCCAGGGTGTGCAGAAAGCTTGGCTTCCTCCATTGCCAGGGAAACCCAAGCCTCCTGTTGGCTCCGGGGCCGCAGCCATCTTGGTTGGGTTAATTTGCATACCCACTCCTAATTGACTTGTGGTTGTGGCTTGTGAGTGTAGCAGAGTGATAGTTAATTTGCATATTACTCTTTGATTAGATAGGATCGGTTATCTATTACTATTATTCATTTGGCCATATTATACTTTACATTTTTTATAATAAAAGTTATATCATGTTCATATTTCTATTTCAGCTCTCATATATCCATAATAACATACCTATAAGAGTGTCTTATATACCATAAGTGTCCAAACAATGTGTATTATGCAGATATAAATTTCAACATCAATGAACATATAAAATTTATTTTAGCCTTCAAATTGGGAAAAACAGAAAACCCTGTTTTTTTTGTGTTTTTTGTTTGTTTGTTTGTTTGTCTGTTTGTCTTTTTAACATGGATGCAGTGAAAAGCAGTAACATAAAATATATGATGATGATAATATAATCTAATATAAAATATAATTCAATATAAAATCACAACAACACCAAAAAATTTATAGAGTTAGAAGTGAAATTTAGCAAGGCAATGTTTCTGGCAAAAATAAAAATATTGTGTCTACATACTCTCAGAATTAGGAAGACATCTCTATTCTGTAATTCATCATTGATGTATCATTAAATAAGGTGAGATTCACAGGGAGTAACTTACTTATTTAGTCTTAATAGATACTTCTTTTCCCTTTTACATAAAACTTTCAATGTATCCAGAGTTAAGAATGCAAGTTCAATAATTTTTCTTATGGAGTCAAATAACTAGGAGTTTCTTATCTATCTATCTATCTATCTATCTATCTATCTATCTATCTATCTACCTAATTACCTATCTATCATCTACATATCTACACATCTATCTACCTATATATCTACAATATCATCTATCTATCTATCTATCCATCTATCTGTCATCTATCATCTACATACCTACATGTATATCTATCTATATCTATCTATCTATCTATCTATCTATCTATCTATCTATCTATCTATCTATCATCTACCTACCTACACATATACCTACCTCCATTTTGGTGAAAAGATTGACAATTCAGATATATTGAGTAAATTCTGTATGTGTGGTTATTTTGTACTTTCTATTACCAACATTATAGCACATTCTTATAGGTATGTTGTTATTGATATATGAGACCTGTATATTTTCTGCTGGATTTTTCAGACTGCTTCAGTTAAAAAACAAACAAACAAAAATGCCATTATGAGCAGGAGTAATGTTGATGAGTTAGGAAATGCTGAAATGAAGACTTGCTGAAGGATAGCTTATATACCAGTATAGCTTGCAGAATAGCTCCCAAGAGTAGTATTATAAAATTGGGAACTTAGGCCATTTCTCCTATAACTGTTCTAATACTAATGAAAAAATTCTTGAAATTGTCATATTTCTTGAACAGTAGTCACAAGTACAGGCCATAAAAGAGCATAATTCAAGAATCTGTGAATGTAAGTTATGTTACTGTAACCCTGAACTCATATTTGATAGTTATCTAGTCTTAACTTTTAAATAACTATTATTTTATAAAATTTTAATATCTTTAAAAAAAGGAAATTCAAGTTAATGCCATGATTCCATAGATTAAAAATTTCACAAATTAAAAGAGCATCATAAATTGCAAAAACCATAAACTCAGTGATTTTCAGGTTTTAAAGCATTTGTGAATTATTATCGGTTATTTTTAACATACTATTATTCAGCTTTATTCTCTGTATGATGAGGTATTTTCTTTACTATCCCTTTTACTATATTTATTGTCTGTCTTTTCACCCAAGCTATTAGCTAGACATAAATTTTTACTTTTCCTCCTCCCCTAACTCTCAAATTAAACTAAAAATATACATCTCATTTTTTCCTTAAATTATTTCTCAAATTTTCTCTCATATTTTCCATGACTTATCAAATCCCATTCAACTTCTATTTTTAGTATTACAGTCACTTTTTATTAAGATGTAATTGATGTATGACATATTAGGTCTTCAACATAATGATATGATGTTTGCTTTGAAATTGTCACTACAGTAAGTCTAGTAACAACTGTGGCCATAAATAGTTATAATTTTTTTTCTTTTGATGAGGACTTTCAAGATCTACTTTTAGCAACTTTAAAATATGAATTACAGTATTGTAAACTATATCACCTTGTTGTACGTTACTGCCTCATGATTTATTTTATAATTGGAAGTCCGTATGGTTTGAACCTGTTCAGCCATTTCTCCCCCACCGCACCATCTCTGGCCACTACCAGTCTGTTCTCTATCTATAAGCTTGTGGTGTGTTTTTTAATTCCACATGTAAGAGAGATTATATGGTATTTATCTTTCTCTGTCTTATTTCACTTAGCATAATGCCTTCAAGGTCTGACTATATTGTCCATGTTTATTATTTTTATGGCTGAATTAATATTCCATTGCATACTATATACACTACATGTTTCTTATCCATTTATCCATCAGTGAACACTTATGTTCATTGAATATCTTAGCTATTGAAAATAATGCTGCAGTGAGCAATTATATCATTTTAATTAGTGCTTTGGTTTTCTTCCGGTAAATACCCAGAAGTGGAATTGCTGAGTCTTATGGAAATTCTATTTTTAAAACTTTGGGGAACCTCCATACTGATTTTCACAGTGGCTACAACAGTTTACATTCCTACCAACAGTACACAAGGATTCCCTTTCTCCACACCATTGTTAACATTTGTGATTTCTTATCTTTTTAAAAACAGCCATTGCAACCGATGTGTGGTGATCTTGTGTCTTGTACACTTGTATCTGCACTATTAGTTATCTTTATAATTATTCTTCTCACTTGAATCTTGCCTCCATTAGTGAATAAAATATACTTTTGAATGATCTGATTCAGCATTTTCAAAATTAATTGTGTATTGAAATCACCTGACCATCTCATTAAAATGCCAATAAATTGGTAGATCTGGAATGGAGCCCGAGCTTTTGCATTTATAAGCTCCTACAAGAAGCTGACAACGTCCTGCAGGTCATGCTCTGAGAAGCAAAAATCTTAGTAAAACCTTAATTGCTCATGTTACTCCCTTTGTTTAAATTTCTAACAGTAACCCATCCCTGTTGGGATGAAGTCAGCCTACTTAAGTGTAGAATATAAAATTATTTCATCATCTTCATCATCATGACATTTAAAACCATATAGTTTAAGCCAAAACTGGTTTGGCTCAGTGAATAGAGTGTCAGCCTGAGGACTGAAGAGTCCCGGGTTCGATTCCGGTCAAGGGCATGTACCTTGGTTTCGGGCACATCCCCAGCAGGGGGTGTGCAAGAGGCAGCTGATCAATGTCTCTCTCTCATCCTTGTTTCTAAATCTCTATCTCTTTCCCTTCCTGTCTTTAAAAAAAAAAATCAATAAAATATATTAAAATAAAACCATATAGTTTAAGTTCCCATTTCTCAGCCATAAGTTTAGATATGAACTCTTACCAATGCCTATGTGACTATTGACTCACATTCTTATCCCTGCCTAGGACTTTTGCTTTATCCATTTCTCTTATTTCCCAAGGCTCACTTTAATAGTTACTTCCTCCTAAAAGCCTTTATTGGCAACTTGAAGCTTGTATTGAATACTCTTACACATGCCCCCTTATCACTCTGGGTTGACTGTTATGACAGCACTTAAAAGGTTGTTCTGAAATTATTCAAAACTATCCCATTATCTGAGATTCTCAACCTTTTTAATGCCATGACCCTTTAATACAGTTCCTCATGTTGTGATGACCCTCAACCATAAAATTATTTTTGTTGCTACTTCATAATTGTAATTTTGCTACTGTTAATGAATCATAATGTAAATATCTGTGTTTTCAGATGGTCTTAGGCTCTACAGCAAAAGTTCTCAACGTGTGGGTCACGACCTACAAGTTGAGAACTGTTGAGAACTGCTAGCAGGGTCGCCTCAGACCATCGGAAAACACAGATATTTACATTACAATTCATTAACAATAGCAAAATTACACTTATGAAGTATCAACAAAAATAATTTTATGGTTGGGGGTCACCACAACATGAGGAACTATATTAAAGGATCGCAACATTAAAAAGGTTGCGAACCACTGGATTAGACTGAGTTTGAGGCCATGGTATTTTCATCTTTGTTTCCCACAGGCTTAGTCAAGATGCTAATGCATAAGACCTAATAAATATTTGTCTAAATCTGCTGGAGGCTAAGTCCAGTGGGTCATAATAAATATGAGAAGTCTTTAAAAGGTTGAATGGACTCTTTCAGCAGGGCTGAAAATCTGCATGTTATTACCTGTTGATGAAATAGTCGAATGCAATTCCCCCAACCTGATGGTCCTTTATTGTTTACCGGACCTTAACTTGATATGTATATCTGCTTTGCTAAAAGGAAAAATTCCTATATAATAAAGATGCAATATGCAAATTGACCATCACTCCAAAACACAAGATGGCAACTCCCACGTGGTCAAAGATGGCTGCCCCCATATGAACACAAAATGGCCGCCACAAGATCGCCAGCAGGGGAATCAAGACAGCAGGGGAGGGCAGTTAGGGTGACCAGGCCAGCATAGGAGGGCAGTTGGGGCAATGAGGCCTGCAAAGGAGGGCAGTCAGGGGTGACCAGGCAGGCAGAGGAGGGCAATTGGGGGAGACAAGGCCTGCAGGGGAGGGTAGTTGGGAGAGACCAGGCCTGCAGGGGGGAGCAGTTGGGGGCAATCATGCCAGCAGGGGCTCAGTTAGGCATTGATCAGGCTGGCAGGGGAGTGGTAGGGGGTGATCAGGCTAGAATGCAGAAGCAGTTAGGGGCAATTAGGCAGGCAGTGGAGCAGCTGGGAGCCAGCATCCCTGGATTGTGAGAGGGATTGTGAGAGGGATTGTGAGAGGGACATCCCTTGAGGGGTCCCAGATTGGAGTGGGTGCAGGCTGGGCTGAGGGATACCCTCCCAAACACAAATTTTGTGCACCAGGCCTCTAGTGTGTGAATAAAAAGCCATGGGGCTGAAACCGGTTTGGCTCAGTGAATAGAACACCTGCCTTGGACTGAAAAGTCTCAGGTTTGATTCCGGTCAAAGGCATGTACCTTGGTTGTGGACACATCCCCCACTGGGAGGCAGCTGATTGATGTTTCTCTCTCATCAATATTTCTAACTCTCTATCCTTCTCCCTTTCTCTCTGTAAAAAAAACATCAATAATAAAGCCATGGGTCTGGACATTCAAAGATCCTACTTCACTGGAAAACGGAGCCTTCCTTGGATCCCCAATGCCTCCCAAATTTTATTTATTGTCTAGTCTCCACATCAAAGCCCCTTCTCCAGATTCCTGAACCCAAGCTGCGGAAAGACCTTAGCATAAATCATCTAAAGTTATGTGATATCACTTCTGGAATTTATCTTATTCGAGGTCAGGCAGGGATCTGCATTTGTCTCTGGTTGGCCAGGGTGATAGGCTGTGTTTTCTGGTAGGCTGGGGCTATTGGTTGAATTCATCATTGGGAAGGGCTGTGAGCTGGGCTCACCATTGCTCATGGTTGGGTGGGGACTCAAGCTGTGCTCTTCACCTGAATGGTGCTCAGGCAGGGCTGGGTGGTAGGTCAGAGCCTCACGCTGTTCTCTGTAATCCAGTAGGATCACAGGTTGTGCCCTGAAGATGGACAAAGAGGGAAGCTGGGCTTAATGATAAGGTAGGCTTATGGGTGTGTTCTGCTTCTGGGTGAGGAAGCTGGTTCAGTTCTCTTAAGGGATGGAACCTTCTACTATTTACTGCCCTTGGGTGTAGGTAGACACTGCTCAGTCAATGGGCAGGGTCACTAGCTGGGCTCCCTGCCTGGGCTAGGCTGCAAGCTGAGCTCAACAACCAAGCAGGGCTATAGGCTGGGGACAAAGGCTGAGTAGGGTTACTGTTCACCCTCTGATTATGTGAGGCTTGAGGCTATGCTCAAGCAGTGCTCCTGGCTTGGCTTCTTACCTGATGGGCTCTTTCTCTAGCCTAGTTTTCTGGCCAGGCTTCCTGGTTTGTGGAACTGGAGCCCACTCTCAGCAGTTAGATGGGGCTGTGGATTTGCTTTCCTGACTCCGCAGGGCATTAGAATGGCTCTATGGCTGGTATGTACTGTTGGCTGGTACGAATCTTGAAGAACTACTAACTGAGCTTCCTGTCAAGTTAGGGCTACCTGCTGGGTTTTGAAGATGTACAGAGCCCTGGACTGGGATCTCTGCTCAGGCCCTCCAGCTGCTGTTGGTGGGAAACAGGCTCCTGAAGAAAGAATTCTAAGGATCCACACATGGGAGATTGTGATGTGGTAAAGTGGTTTATTGGTGATGACTGCCCCTGCCCTGGGCATCCAATGTCCCATTTCCCTGTGTCCCAACATGGAAAAAGTACAACTGTGTCTCTTGCAAGGCCAAACACACACACACACAAACACACATACACACACACACACACACACAAAAAAAAAAAAAAAAAAAAAAAAAAAACCAACAAAAAAAACACAAACAAAAAAACAAACAAACAAAAAACAACAACAACAACAAAAAACACACACAAGTATTCAGAGTTTCTGCTTCATAGTTCTTGTCAGCCCCCATATTCAGGCAGGATCACAGGCAAGGCTGGGTGGTAGATGAGAGCCTCAAGTTGTTCTCTGTAATCCAGTAGGGCCACAAGCTCTATGGCCACGAGACCTGCATGGTTATGGTTATGTGTTCCTGGGTGGGAGAGAACACAGCAAACCAGGTGATTGTGGATCACAAACAGAGAGAGAGAGAGAAAGAGAGAGTGAACTTTGTTCTCTTAGGGTTTTAACCAGGAGTTTTTTCAAAGCAACCAAATAACTTCCCAAGATTTTGCAGTCTCCCATCAGGGTCTAGCCACTAGCTAACAATCATTTTCCCATTAGACTGACAGGCACCTATGGCAAATACTCCCCCCGTGCCATTTTTACTTGATTGCACATGTGTTTGCCTCCCCTTTTGTTTTATCCCCCCTCGGTGACCTGCAGTGAATGGCCTGGTGGTTTCCTGAGGGTACTCTTCTGATATCATCCACCACACCAAGGGACCTCCTTTTTCACAATGGTGTCTTATCTGTGAATATTTCTTAGTTTGTCTTTGGTGAGGAAGGCTGAAACCAAGAGTCATCTATACCACCACGTTGATGCATCATCTTCTTCTCTGGTTCTTACTTTAAACTGATATGCAATGGTTCACCAGTAAGAATCACATGACATTGACAATTATTTGGAGATTTATATTTGTAACTATTTTAATCATATTAACTACTCTTATTTTACTAAGAATTTTTATAAGTTTTTTAAAAAAAATACATTTTTATTGATTTCAGAGAGGAAGGGAGAGGGAGAGAGAGATAGAAACATCAGTGATGAGAGAGAAACATTGATTGGCTGCCTCCTGCATGCTTCCTACTGGAGACTGACCCCTACAACCTGGGTATGTGCCCTGACTGGGAATCAAACCTTGACCTATGGTTCATAAATTGATACTCAGACATTTAACCACACAGACCGGGCACTTAAAAAAATGTTTTTTTAATTAAAAAATATTATGTACTTATTTATTTTTGAGAGAAACGAAGGGAGAGGGAGAGATAGTAACATCCCTGAGAAAGAAACATAATTGATAAGCTGTCTCCTGTATGCCCCATACAGGGGATAAAGCCCACAACCCACAAATTTGCCCTGGCCAGGAATAAGAGTAGTGACCTCTTAATCCCTGGATTGATACTCAACCACTGATTGACACCAGCTGTCTATTAAGGATTAAAAAACAAAACAAAAAAACACTCAACAAAACAAGATTGGATGCTGTATTTTACCAGTGCTTTTTGTAAACTCTGCACATCTATGTACATAGGTAAATCCTCTCTCATTTACATGTATTGTCATGGTAATGTACACCAAAAAAATCCCCATAACCCCTGGAAGGAAAGGGTTAATAGCTGGTTCTATGACTCATTTTGCCGTGTCATCAATGTCTGATGCTTTATTTAGCTCCTAGTCAAATTACTTTTGCAACATCAACTTAAGGAATCCATAATAAACACCAGAGCCAATATAAATAGTGTCAAGTCAAGAACTGTGCGCCAGACCAACAGCCTATCCTTTGTTACTGATATTCGTTTATTGAATAATAGCATGTATTGATGTGATGTAGTGGCACTACTGACTCTTGAGTTAGTCATTACTCTTGAGGGGCTCCATGACTAGCAATGTATAATGGATCTATGGAACTTAACAGCTTCCCTCACTTAGGTGAACACGTGTGCTTCAAGTGTGAAATGGTTTTGGAACATAGGAAGCACTTGAAAGTAACAGGACTATAGGATCTTCATGTTTCTGTTGCTTTACATGCTACATTGTTACCTGCCTTATATTCTCAGTTAAAGCTGGGTAAGTCTGTTGTTATGTGAAATGTACTATGTCAATTTTAACCCATAGTCACTACTGCTGATTGAATAGAGTGAGATAACACAGAAGCATTTTCATATCCTGGAATAAATCATACTGGGATATTCTTATAATAGATTACCAGTTTAATTCCATATTTTACTTGGGAGTTTCATAACTATATATTTAAAATGATCTAGCTGAAACTGGTTTGGCTCAGTCGTAGAGCGTCAGTCTGCGGACTGAAAGGTCCTGGGTTCGATTCCGGTCAAGGGCATGTACATTGGTTGTGGGCACATCCCAGGTAGGGGGTGTGCAGGAGGCAGTTGGTCGATGTTTCTCTCTCATCGACATTTCTAGCTCTCTATCTCTCTCCCTTCCTCTCTGTAAAAAATCAATAAAATATATTTTAAAAAATAAAAAATAAAATGATCAATATGTTTCTTTTTAAAAATTTCTATCATATTCATCAGGCATTGTGCTCATTTAAAAAACATATTTTCCAATCCTATATATTTTTTCTAGTTTTATTAATTTCTTCTCATATCTTCATTATTTTTATATTGTGATTTATATTTCACTTTTTCCCTAAAGTATCTAAAGTAAAATACTGAACCATATCTTCTATTTAGTTTGTTTCAGCTTTTTAAAATATATTTTTATTTTTAAAATTAAATTTGCTGAAACCGGTTTGGCTCAGTGGATAGAGCATCAGTCTATGGAATGAAGGGTCCAGGGCTCCATTCCTGTCAAGGGCATGTACCTTGGTTGCGAGCACATCCCTAGTGGGGGGTGTGTAAGATGCAGCTGATTGATGATTCTCTCTCATTGATGTTTCTAACTCTCTATCCCTCTCTCTTCTTCTCTGTAAAAACTCAATAAAATATATTTTAAAATATTTAAATTTATTGGGGTGACATCAGTTAATAATATTATTATCTTCAGCTTTGACCTTAAATCAATGATAGAGATATAGATAGTCAGAAAGACAGACACACTTTTGATGCTAAAATGTAATTTGCAATATATCACATACACAATTGCAGGCCCTGATAAGGTTAGCATCATCATACATTAAGATAACTAACGAGAAATTTTTGTTGTGCTAATGAAGCTTCCTGTTTTGAACTAGTATCTGATATCATCTACTTGGATCATGTGTACACTAGTAAAAAAAAAAACATACAAAAAACAAAAAACTCAATAATACTGCTTGTAGCTGTGATGAAGTATTGGACTTTTCTTAGTGCTGTAAATCATTAGGAAACCTGTAAAAATACATGAAGCAGCTCTTTTCACATATTGAATAACTATCAGGGCTGGACTGTAATCAATGAAAAAAAGATAAACAAATGACCTTCACTTAACAACAGTTCCTGCTTTCTGCTGGGGAGAAGTGGATGATATAAAAATAAGCAAAAAGGGATTTCTGAAGATGAGAAGTACAATAACTGGCTTAAACATTTTTTTTCTAGGGGAGATAAACAGATTGCATTAGATAAAGATCTATAGAAGAAAGATCAGTGATGCTGGAAGATGTAGCAAGAGATACTATCTAAATTGAAGCACAGAGAATGAAAAAGACTGTAAAAAAGAAAGAAATAGGGATTCAGTGACCTGCGGGATAATACCAAGGAATATGAGTTCTGACACAGCTGTTAGCTAGTTAATAAAAGGAAAGGAACAAAAGCAGGGAGCCAGACTTTACAGACATATCATTTGGGCAGCCTCAGCAAGAAGGTGCAACTTTGCACTCCCGAGAGAACAACCAGTTTATTCCCTGTATAACATTGGGAGAAGGGATCCAACAAAGGGAAGATATATATGCCCATTGAAGTTGAGGTGAAATAGGGAAGGTAGTTGTCTGTCAGTCAAACTGGGGACAGAGAGGGTGGCCAGAATGGGCAGGGCCACTGCAAGCCCACAAAAATTTGGGAGTACATAATCTCCTAAACAAAGGAATTCTCTCTCTTGCGATTCGTGACTCTTGTGCTCTTGGCTAACTCTTGACTTCCTTGCATGTGCCCATGTTTCCTCCATATCTGTGTGGTCCTGCAGACCCACAAACAATGGACTGTTGGGCTGCAGCAGGGAAAAACTAGTCAAGCTAGCCTGATGCTGTATTGTACTGTGCAGACATGGGAAGGAAATTCTGGACACTGGCTCTGATTTTAGCCCTAATGAAGGCAAATGAAACATCTTCCTTGGTGGAACTGGGTAACAGAATGATGGAAGCACAGGGATTTGATTCCACAGAAATAATGGTTTATACAATATTCTATTCTCCTGTGCAAGTCTCAGAAAATTATTTTTCTTGAGATATTGCAAGAAATCCACCCCCACAAGCAACCAGGGGAGATGAAGATCTCTCCCCTCCATTAACAGTTCCATATAAAATAAGACATAGTAGAAACGAGGCAATAAGAAGACTGTGGAATGGCATAGTAAAGACATAGGTAAACAAGTTAGGTACATATGCATTGTAAATACATTTATAGTGAACATATTTACCAAGTTTATTATTTTTTATGATGTGAATATGAATGTGAGGAGAACTATGTAAGGAGAAAGAAGATTCTACAAATGAAAGGAATAGGTATGAAATAACATTCTTTGATATATATTGCAATTGGATATGACCAGGACTAAGAAACAATGAAATGTGGATTATTAATTTATCCCATTTAATTGAGTTGCCTTAAAGATTCCAGAGAGACAATAGTAGTATTTAAATATCAGGCTATGAACTCAATAATCATGTATCATCTGAAGATTCATTATGAATTTTTATTTTTTTTTTATTTTATTTTTTTTAATTTTTTTTTCTCTTTAAAAGAGTTTTATTTGAACAATTAAACACATATTTGATTTTTTTTTTTATTTATTTTTTTATTTTTTAATATATTTTATTGATTTTTTTTTTACCCCCTCCCTCCCTCCCACACATCCCCTCCCTCCCCAGAGTTTTGTGTCCATTGGTTGCACTTATATGCATGTATACAAGTCCTTCGGTTGATCTATTATCTCCCCCAGATCTTCCTCCCGTCCCCACTGTAACTTGACAGTCTACTTGTTGATATACTGTCTCTATATCTATCTTATGGTTCACCAGTTTATAATGTTCTTTATTATCCACAAATGAGTGAGGTCATGTGGTGTTTCTCTTTCATTGATTGGCTTATTTCACTCAGCAAGATGTTCTCCAATTCCATCCAGGATGCTGCAAATGATGTGAAATCCTTCTTTTTTATGGCAGCATAGTATTCCATTGTGTAGATGTACCATAGTTTTTGGATCCAATCATCTGCTGACGGACACTTAGGCTGTTTCCAAATTCTGGCTATTGTAGATTGTGCTGCTATGAACATAGGGGTGCATATATCCTTTCTGATTGGTGTTTCAAGTTTCTTGGGATATATTCCTAGAAGTGGGATTACTGGGTCAAATGGGAGTTCCATTTTCAGTTTTTTGAGGAAACTCCACACTGTTCTCCACAGTGGTTGCACCAGTCTACATTCCCACCAGCAGTGCGCAAGGGTTCCTTTTTCTCCGCAACCTCGCCAACACTTGTCGTTTGTTGATTTGTTGATGTTGGCCATTCTGACAGGTGTGAGATGGTACCGCATTGTTGTTTTGATTTGCATCTCTCGGATAATTAGTGACTTTGAGCATGTTTTCATGTGCTTTTTGGCCTTCCTTCTGTCTTCTTTTGAAAATATTCTATTTAGGTCCATTGCCCATTTTTTAATTGGATCATTCATCTTCCTTTTATTTAGTTGTATAAGCTGTTTGTAGATGTTGGAGATTAAACCTTTATCAGTGGTAACATTTGCAAATATGTTCTCCCACACAGTGGGCTTTCTTGTTGTTTTGTTGATGGTTTCTTTTGCTGTAAAAAAGCTTTTTATTTTGATGTAGTCCCATTTGTTTATTTTCTCTTTAGCTTCCATTGCACTAGGGGTAGTATCAGTGAAGAAGTTTTTTTGGCATACGTCTGAGATTTTGTTGCCTGTGGATGCTTCAAGTATTTTTATGGTTTCCCGTCTGATGTTTAAGTCCTGTATCCATTTTGAGTTTATTTTTGTGTATGGTGTAAGTTGGTGATCTAGTTTCATTCTTTTGCATGTATCTGTCCAATTTTCCCAACACCATTTATTGAAGAGACTGTCTTGACTCCATTGTATATTAGTGCCTCCTTTGTCAAATATTAATTGAGCATAGTGATTTGGGTTGATATCTGGGTTCTCGATTTGATTCCATTGATCTATATGTCTGTTTTTGTGCCAGTACCAGGCTGTTTTGAGAACAGTGGCTTTGTAATACAGTTTGAAGTCTGGTATTGAGATACCTCCTACTTTACTCTTCTTTCTCAGGATTGCTGTGGCTATTTGGGGTCTTTTATTGTTCCAAATGAACTTTTGGAGAGTTCTTTCTAGGTCAGTGAAATATGCCGTTGGTATTTTAATGGGGAGTGCATTGAACTTATAGATTGCTTTAGGAAGTATGGACATTTTGATGATGTTGATTCTACCAATCCATGAACATGGTATGTTCTTCCATCTGTTTACATCTTCCTCTATTTCTTTTTTCAGTGTCGTGTAGTTTTCCGCAAATAGGTCCTTTACTTCCTTAGTTAAGTTTATTCCTAGGTATCTTAATTTTTTTGGTGCGATCGTAAATGGAATTGCTTTTTTAGTCTCTGTTTCTATAAACTCACTGTTGGTGTATAGAAATGCCATAGATTTCTTGGTGTTAATTTTGTATCCTGCTACATTGCCAAATTCATTTATTAAGCCAATTAGTTTTTTAATGGAGTCTTTTGGGTTTTTTATATACAATATCATGTCGTCTGCAAATAAGGATAACTTTACTTCTTCTTTTCCAATTTGGATGCCTTTTATTTCCTCCTCTTGTCTAATTGCAATGGCTAGTACTTCCAGTACTATGTCAAAGAGGAGTGGCGATAGTGGGCATCCCTGTCTTGTTCCTGTTCTTAGAGGGAATGGTTTTAGTTTTTGCCCATTGAGTATGATGTTTGCTGTGGGTTTATCATATATAGCTTTTATTACGTTGAGGTATGATCCTTGTACTCCCACCTTGTTAAGAGTTTTTATCAGGAAAGGGTGTTGGATTTTATCAAATGCTTTTTCTGCATCAATTGATATGACTATATGATTTTTATCTTTCAACTTGTTTATGTGATGTATCACGTTTATTGATTTGCGGATATTGTACCAACCTTGCATTCCTGGTATAAATCCTACTTGGTCATGGTGTATGATCTTTGTGATGCTCTGCTGGAGCCGATTTGCTAGAATTTTGTTGAGGATTTTGGCATCTATGTTCATGAGGGATATTGGCCTGTAATTCTCTTTCATTGAGTTGTCTTTATCGGGTTTTGGTATTAGGGTGATGCTGGCTTCATAGAAGGAGTTTGGAAGTGTTCCTTCCTCTTGAATTTTTTGGAATAGTCTGAGGAGGATAGGTTTTAGTTCTTCCTTGAATGTTTGGTAAAACTCTCCTGTGAAGCCATCTGGCCCTGGGCTTTTGTTTGCTGGAAGCTTTTTGATGACTGTTTCAATTTCTTCCCAAGTCACTGGTCTATTGAGATTTTTAGATTCTTCCTGATTGAGTTTTGGAAGTTTGTATTTTTCTAGGAATATGTTCAGTTTGTTGGAATAGAGTTGTTCGTAGTATTTTGTAACAATCCGTTGTATTTCGGTGGGGTCTGTTGTTATTTCACCTCTTTCATTTCTGATTTTGTTTATTTGGGTCCTCTCTCTTTGTTTCTTGGTTAGCCTGGCTAGAGGTCCATCTATCTTGTTTATTCTTTCAAAGAACCAGCTCTTGGTTTTGTTGATCTTATGTATTGTTTTTTTGGTCTCTATGTCGTTTATCTCTGCTCTGATTTTTGTTATTTCCTTCCTTCTGCTTACACTGGGTTTTTCTTGTTGCTCCTTTTCTAACTCTTTGAGTTGTAGAGTTAGATCATCTGTTACTATTTTTTCTAGTTTTTTGCAATAGGCTTGTAAGGATATGAACTTCCCTCTCAAAACTGCTTTTGCTGTGTCCCAAAGATTTTGGATTGTTGTGCTTTCATTGTCATTTGTTTCCAGGATGTTTTTAATTTCTTCCTTGATTTCTCTGGTAACCCAGTCCTTGTTTAATAGCAAGCTGTTTAGTCTCCATGTGTTTGATTTCTTTGGATTATTTTTATTGTAGTTAATTTCCAGTTTTATGCCATTATGGTCTGAGAAGATACTTGATATGATTTCTATCTTCTTGAATTTGAAGAGACTTTGCCTATGTCCCAAAATGTGGTCTATCTTTGAGAATGTCCCATGTGCACTTGAGAAGAATGTATATTCTGTGGCTTTGGGGTGGAGTGTCCTGAAGATGTCAATTAATTCCATCTGGTCTAGTGAGTCATTTAGGATTGATATTTCTTTGCTGATTTTTTGTTTAGATGATTTGTCGAAGGGTGACAGTGGGGTATTAAAATCTCCTACTATGATTGTATTGCTATTAATCTCTCCCTTAATGTCCTCTAGCAGTTTTTTAATGTATTTGGTTGCTCCTGTATTGGGTGCATATATATTTACCAGGGTTATTTCTTCTTGTTGGATTGTTCCCTTTAGTATTATGAAGTGGCCTTCATTATCTCTTGTTATGTCCTTCACTCTGAGATCTAATTTGTCAGATATAAGTATTGCTACCCCAGCTTTTTTTTCATTTCCATTTGCCTGGAAAACTTTTTTCCATCCCTTCACCCTCAGTCTGTGTGCATCTCTTTTTCTGAGGTGGGTTTCTTGTAGACAACAGATGTATGGGTCTTGTTTTCTTATCCAATCTGTTACCCTATGTCTTTTGATTGGAGCATTTAATCCATTTACATTTAAGGTTATTATTGATAGGTACTCATTTGACGCCATTTTTATTTTATACCCGTGTTCCTTCTTCACTTCTTATTTCTTTATTTTTACAGTAGACCCTTTAGCATTTCTTGCATTGCTGGTTTGGTGGAGATAAATTCCTTCAGTCTTTTTTTGTCTGTGAAGCTCCTGATTTCCCCTTCAATTTTGATTGATAGCCTTGCTGGGTACAGTATTCTTGGATTCAGACCCTTCCTTTGCATGACTTTGTATATTTCATCCCATTCCCTTCTGGCCTGATAAGTTTCTGTTGAGAAATCAGTTGCTAGTCTGATGGGGGTTCCTTTGTATGTAACTTTCTGTCTCTCTCTGGCTGCTTTTAAGATTCTTACTTTGTCGTTGTTGTTTGCCAATTTAATTATAATGTGCCTTGGAGTCTGTCTTCTGGGATTCATTTTGCTTGGGACTCTGTGGGCATCTTGGATTTGTGTGGGTTTTTTCTTTTCTATTTCAGGAAAGTTTTCTGTCATTATTTCTTGAAATACTTTTTCCATGTCTACCTCAGTTTCCTTTCCTTCTGGAACCCCTATTATTCGAATATTATTTTGTTTTGTTTTGTCCCAAAGCTCCCGTAGGCTCTCCTCCTGCTTTTTAATCTTTTTTTCTAGAAGTTGCTCTACTTGGGTATTTTTTTCCATCTTATCTTCTAGCTCACTGATGCGGTCCTCTGCTTCATCTAGTCTACTCTTGATGCTTTCTATTGAGTTCTTCATGGTAGCGATGTCACTTTTCATTTCTTCTTGGTTCTTCTTCAGTTCCTCGTGGCTCTCCTTCATTTCCTCATGGTTCTTTCTCATTTCTTCTTGGCTTTTGTCAAATTTCTCTTCCATTCTTTTTAGCCATGCTATGATCATTACTCTGAATTCTTGCTCTGGCAGGCTGCTTACCTCTGGCTCGTTTACTTCCTTTTCTGGTGATGCCTGCTTTTCTTTCAAGTGCGGACTATGTTTTTGTCTCCCCATGGCCTCTCTTTTCAGGATGTCTGGTTATGTGGTATTCCTTCTCCTGCGTTGATTTTGAGGTACAAAATACAACACTACCAGGTACAACACAAGCGGCACTTAACAGGAATGTATTTACAATATTAATAACCTCTAATAAAGGTGACCACTAGAGAAAGGCAACTTAGGGGATAGGAGAGAAGGAATAAAGGTAAAAATAAAATAAAGAAAAATTAAAAAAAAATAAAATTAAAATTAAAAAAAAATTAAGTAAATTAAAAAAAAAGAGGGATAAAGAGATAGAAAAAGAAGAAGAAGAAAAAAGTAATGACAAAATGAAGTTGGAAAACAGGGAAAAAAAGAAGAGGGAGAGAGAGAGAGAGAAAGAGAGAGAAGAAGCAAACTAAAAGAGAAATGGGAAACAAACTATATATATATGGAGAAAATTGCCATAGAAAAACCTCTGGACCCAGCCAATGCCAGTAACAATACTTGGAGATTAATACAAACTACAATATCCACTATTATTAAGTAAGGCTATGATATACAGAAGTAAAATAAACAAACAAAAACAGAGGATTTAAAAAAAAATACAAAGCAACAATAACAATACAGGAATAAGCATAACAATTTCACTAAAAGGCATAAAAATTCACAATAATCAACCTTCACACATACAATGCGAAAAGGATAGAGGGGAGAATGGATTTTTTTTTTTTTTTTTAACTAGTTAATATAGTGCAGAGATTGGTATTTATACACTTGGATCAGGGGTTGGAACTTAGGTCTATAAGTATAGTGAGAGCTTTAGCAGGGGGTATAGAGAGAGAATAGAGGAAAAACTAAAGCCGGAAAGGGATAGGATAAACTGTAGACTATAGGGTAAAGTTTAGTAAGAGAGTGATAGTGTAAAGGTTGAGTTGAGATAGGGTTGAATGATGCTATAGTAGAGATTAAAATAGAATGAAGGTTACTCCCAATGTAAAATAAAGAAAAAATAAAATGGTACTAGAGAGAGAAAAAAAAGAAAAGAAAGAAAGAAAAAAATAAATAAATAAAATTTTTTTTTAAAAAAATTGCAAAATAGCAGTAGTAATACTGATAGAGATTGAAAAATGTAGTAATTGAAAAGGTAAAATCAAGTAAGGAAAAAAAGAAAAAAAATTGTTTCTTAAGTAAAAGATATGAAAAATGAAAATTAAATAAAAGATGTAAAAAATGAAAATAAAATAAAGTATAGCAAAATTAGCATAAAAATGACCAGTACTGGTCACTCACTTCCTCAGTTAATGTATTTGGCACTTCTGATTCTCGGACCAGACAGTCTTGCAGTTCCCAGCTTTCCACTGCACCTCAGTTTTGTAAGGTAATCCTTAATTTTTAGTAGACTATATCTTAGATATTTGTGTCCATTTATTTTTGATTAATTAAAAGACAAAAGAAAAGAAAGGAAAAAAAAAAAAAAAAAAAGAAGGGCAGTTTGTAATTCAGCTCTTAGGTGTCAGTGTTTCCGGTTTGACCTCCCAGTCTTTTTGGTTGCTCCGGCCTTCTTTCTCTATGGCTCTAGCTGGCAGGGTGCCAGCTGGCTCCCAGACTATCTCTTCTGGCTCCGATCCCTTGTTTCCAGGGAGGCACTTTCTCCCTGCAAATTCCCCGGATATGCCCAACTAGGCTGATCTTCCGTAGTATTCCAAAGCTAGGGGGTGAAGGGGATCAGGCGCCGAGGTGTCCAGATGTTCCACCCTTGGCGGGACAGCCGCGATTCTTAACACTCTGTCCCGTGTCCCCTGGCTTTTAAAAAAAAAAAAAAAAAAAAATTCCCGCTTCTGGGGAAGCTTATGCCAAACCCAGCACTAGATGTCGCTGCAGCCTTCTTAGGGCTCAGCTTTGCGGGTGCTGCATGGAGGCAGGGCCGGAACTCCCCGGCTACTGTGGCTGCCGGCACTGCGGGACCGCGATCTCTCAGGCTTTCCCCGCAAATTCTGACCTTTCCGTGGGTGACCGAAGAACTCCTTTGAATTCACACGCCAGCGCCAACTCGGGCGTCTCAGCTACTGGATGGACCTCTCCGCAGTGGGCTTTCCAGGCCTCAGAGAAGCCACTCCTTTCTCACAGCGCCGCCGCTGCCGCTGCCGCAGCCGCCGTGGCCGCCGCGGCCGCCGCTGTGGCTGTGTTGGCCACCGGCTGGAAATCCTGTCCAGCGGATCGCTGCCTAGCTTCCTTGAAACCTCTGCTGCCCCTCAGCTGCCAATCAACCCTCCCTGAGCGACTCAGATGTTACTTTTATCTGTTCTGGGACCAGAGTCAGAACAAGTCCGACTGTTCGGTCGCCATCTTCAAGCTCCGCCGCCTCATTATGAATTTTTAATAGCTTAGAGATGATATAGTTAAAATGTGATTGACTTAACAAGTTTGGCTCAGTGGATAGAGCGGATTCCTGAGGCCTGGGGGATCCCAGGTTTAGTTCCGGTCAGGGGTATGTGTCTAGCTTTCAGGCACGTTCCCCAGTGGGGGGTGTGCAGAAGGCAGCTGTTTGATGTTTCTCTCACATCAATGTTTCTGGTTCTCTATCCCTCTCCCTTCCTCTCTGTGGAAAATCAATAAAATATATTTTAAAAATAATCTTATTTTTTAAAAAAATGTTGATCTCTTACTCCCACTCCCACCTACCCCCAACCCCACATTCCCTTTGAGGTTTGATGGTCCGTTTGATGTTTCTATGATTGGTGTTTCTGAGTTCTTTGGATAGATTCCTAGAAGTGGGATTACTGGATTAAATAGGAGTTCCATTTTGACCAATGGACACAGACAGTATGGGGGTGAGGTCATGTGCTGGAGGGTGGGAGTGGCCAGGGAGAGGTTAATGGGGGGAAAAGAAGACATATGTAATATTTTAATCAGTAAAAAATAAATTAATGATTTAAAAAGATTTTTAAAAATAAAAAATAAATGTAAACAGCCAAGACATACACAAAAAATAAGTGAAACATTGGTATCTAATATGTTAAATTAACTTCAGAACAAAGAATTATCCTTTAAATGTAATTACGTTAACTTTATAAACATTTCATTACATTATTCTTAATTTGTTTTATTTCACTCCATACTATTGTAATTTTATTACAAACAGACCATCTATATATGAAACAGGATGTTAAGGATCACTGATCTAGAGTAATGGTCTCTGAAGTCTCATGTAAGCCAGCCAAATGGTGTGCAAGAAAATGCATCATTGTGACATGAAAAATGTTAGAGCTTGAATTTATATTTAGTTTTAAAATGTAAAACTTTGAATGTTTTGATTAAAACATTTATATATTGCATACAAATTAAACTATGCAAATATAGTGGTAAATGAGTTTAATTTACAAACAAATAAATGGAAGTATAATGAGAAAAAAAAAAGAAAAAAAAACTTCAGTTGAAGTAACACATTAAAATATTATATATTTTCACACCTCTTTTCTGGCTGCTTTAGATCTAATATAAGTGTTACACTTCTGCTAAGTTTAAAGGAATTTCTGTTCTAAGCTCACCTGTAAGGAAGCATAATATCTAATGTGAAATATATCTAGAGATACATTTTTATACTTTCCAGTTTTCTTTGTTTTATGGAATGTAGATAGTCCAGAAAGTTTGTTCTAGTACTTTATTTTCCCACTAGTTTCCATTTTAAAAGTCTGATAATCAAATGCCAATCCAGGTTTTGTGATACCTAAAGCTCTACAGTTATGGCGGGCCTCTCTTAAGGAAAATGATACAAAATTATGATTAGATATAGAAGTCACTATGTATTTAGAATGAGAAAAAGATTAGCAATAAACTACAATTTGAAAAGGCAGGTAATTTCATCATAAAATCCAGAATGGGTCATTTTGTTCTAATTATAAAACATATATAGTATTAATTCCTAAAATTATTACTTCATACTATTTAGTTGCCTCTTCTTATGACAGATATTTTATAATATGATAGTTCAGAAAAAGAATAGAAAAAAAATTTTAGCCTTTTTGCCTAGCATTATAAGTTACTATTAATTTTTACTATTAATGATAGCTACTATATGAAAAATATTTTACTTTACACAGATGTACTACTAGAGGTTTGTGCCCAAATACATGGATTTTCATTAATTCAAATCTGTGCTATGTATATCAAACACAAAAAAGCATGGTGCATTTATAATTTGTACACTATTTATTGAGTGTTTTTAACTGGAGTAAATTTTTTTTACCTATTTCAGTGCAAACTGGATGTTCACATTGAGGTGTTATATATCTGAAAACTGGAAGAATTTTCAGAATCTACTTTTTGTTTCCATGTATTTCAAAATTTAATTCTATTTACTTCCTAATACTTCCAGACCGTGCATTTTCTTTTCAGAAGATAGGACAATTTCTTATCATCTTTTACCCCTCAACTTGATGTTAGGTTGCTTGGTGAATGAGTAGGCACATAGGCACATTCTTTCTTAATTTTTTCCAAATACATTATGAACTAGGATCTGTTTTTAAAAAATCTTTATTGTTGAGAGTATTACAGATGTTCCCCTTTTTTCCCCCCATTACCCCCTCCATCCAGTTTCTCCCAAAGCCCAGGCCTTCACCACCTTATTGTCTATGTCCAAGGTAATGCATGTCTATAATAATCTATAATAATAAAAGCATAATATGCTAATTAGATTGGACATCCTTGTGGACGACCTTATGGACTAAGCTGGGGCTGCGAAGGAAGCCCGGGTCCAGGGTGTCAGAGGGAAGCTGATGCTGGCAACTGGCAGACTAAGGAAGGAAGGCCTACTCTTGTAAGAATTTCGTGCATCCTGCCTCTAGTATGCATATAAGTTCTCTGGTTAATCTCTTCCCACTCACCTTGTCCCTTCCCTTTGAGATTTGTCAGTCTGTTCCATGTTTCCATGCCTCTGGTTCTATTTTATTCATCAATTTATTTTGTTCATTAGATTTCTCAATCATTTACTTGTTTTTTAGATTCAATTGTTTGTAGAGGACCCTCTGAGAAGGCACATGGACATTCTTTAAATTGTTAGCTGAGCCTGAGGCACTGGCAGAGTACCTATGTCCAGGTGTCAGCAGGGGTGGGTCTAGATATGTAAATCCAGTAATAAGAATGCAAATAAGCTCCTTTGACCCTATAAATAAACCTGCTTGGCTTGGGGGGTTGCTTTTGCTGCTTCTCCATCAGAGAAGATGGCACCCACCTAGCACCCAGCTTGATGAATCTATTTCTGCCTCCATGTTTCTTGTCTCTTTCTTTCTCTAATTTCTTAATCCCCAGTTCCTCCACTCAGGAACCTGTCCTTTTCCGTGATGGACACAGAAAACAGAGAAACAGCCCACCGCAATGGTTGACAGATATATATTTATTGCAATTTTATTGTTCATATTTTGTTCCTCTTGTTTGGGACTCTCTACACTTTGGGACTTACTTTCACCAAGTAGAGAAGTTTTACATCATTATTTTTTTTTTCAAATAGGTTTTTAATAATTTTCTCTCTTTTCCTTCTGGCACCCCCATTTTGTGACTGTTTATATGCTTGGAGTTGTCCCTATGGTTCCTTACACTATCTTCATATTTTTTTATTCTTTTTCCGTTTGTTCTTCTGATTGGGTGATTTGTTTTTTGTTGTTTTTTGCTTCCTCATAATACAAATCACTAATCTGATTCTCAGAACCCTTTACTCTACTATTGAATCCCTGTAAATTATTCTTTATTTCAGTTAGTGTATGCTTAATTTCTGACTGGTTCTTTGTCATGTCTTGGATATTCTCACTATGGTTCTTCAAGATCCTTGAAATTCTATGTTCCTCTGCTGTTTACAGTCTAAAGTTATGGGAAGTTCTCTTCTCAGCACTGGAAGCCTAGGATCAGTGGTCTGATGTAGTTCTGCGACCCCTTGCTTGTCCTGGGAAGCCTCCACCACTGAGATATCTCTACTGATTAAAAAACACCACACATGGGTATGGGGCCAGCCCATTCCATGCCTTCATCCTTCCACCAGTCTCAATGTGGTTTCTTTTTTACTTCTCTAATTGTAGGACTTCCATTCAGCCAGGTGTTTTTGAAAGATAGCTGTTCTGTATTTTAGTTGTTATTTTGATGTGGTTGTGGGAAGCAGTGAATACTATGTTTACCTATGCCACTATCTTGGTTCTTCTCTATATAGGCACATTTTTGGCATTATTACATGAGTACAGCTAACAAAAATTTAATATACATGAGTATGACTGCAAAGGATATCAATTAATTTCACTATGGCCAAACTATATGCATTTTCAAGTCAGCTTTTATCGTTTAGATATGCTGACATCACTTGATAGCCACTAAAAGAGAGAAGATGTGATAAAGGGGAAGTCAGCATGGAAAAGACTGCGATTTCAACCAATTAGAGTTAAAATACTTACTTTTGCACATTTTACTAAAATGTCTGACCCCAGAAACACAATATAATGCCCATTCTCAGGCTTTGAAAGTGAGGGACCATAAAGCTTAAGTTTCCTCTCTCTCTCTGTGTGTGTGTGTATGTGTGTGTGTGTGTGTGTGTGTGTGTGTGTGCGCACACGTGCTCCAATAAAAATTTACTTATGGATATGGAAATTTGAATTTGATATAATTTGCACATGTCATAAAATTGTCTTCTTTTGAGTTTTTTTCCCCCCCCAACCATTGTCAAATATGAAGATCATTCTTATCTTGCACAAAAACAAGCAGTGGGCTGAATTGGCCTCTGGACCTAGATTGCCAACCCTAATTTAAGAGTTTAAAATATAAAAAGGGATAGAAGAAAATACACAGAAACTCTAATTTTAATATTGTACTTTAAGTTTTTAGAGTGGTATATACATAGTTCTTTTAGAGCTGCCAGTGAGGAGGACTAGTTGTTCAAGATATCAGGGGAGATTTCATCAAAGAAAATGAGGGCGTGGGTCCCTGCTTTAGCTGGGGGACCTCTGTCAGAAGAAACCATTTGAGCTGAGAACTGACAGATGACACAGAGAAGTAGTGTGAGAACTGAAGGAGGTACCTCCTAAGCAGAAGGAAAAGAAATTTCTTATACCAGCCCTAGCTGGAGGCTAAAGACATGGTATTAGCATGGTTAATGAGGCCCACCATGGCTCAAATGACATGGCATTCTAATCTCTTCTCTCTTCACCCCTACACTAAATTGTTTGTATCTTCAACATTTATCATGTGGTTTCCCACCTTCCAAAGATTCTCTAAGCATTTATTACTAAAGTATTTTAATATTCTCAGCTATGTTATTCATCTGCTGTGAGTGAAGTCAGGTATCGATTCCAGGGCATCTTCCCTAGATGTCTAGGTAGACCCAAGTGCCTTTTAGTCTGTTGTCTTGGACAGTTTATACCTTGTCATGACACTTGCTTTATGGCATTGAAATCACCAATGTATACATCAGTTGTTGTTATTTTTCAGTTTAATTATAGTTCCTAAGGGAAAAAGCTAGGTCTCCTTTTTAATTGTTACATCCCTGACACTTAGAATAGTTAAGTAACCACTAAATGTTTACTGATGCTTTATAAGTTTGATAAGCCTATTGAATAATGAATCCAGATTACACAAGCTAATTTTGTGGCCTTCTGATGACCTGACTTAATCTAGAAACCTCTCATAACATATCATTAATGCATCTCCTTAGAAGAGGCCTCCTGAATATGTGGTCTCCATTTGCCACAAGTCTATTCTGTGGACAGTTTGAAATTAAGACCATTAGCTTATATCTAAGTGCACACTTGATTTTAACATCTAGGCTCTATAGCAGTGGGCGACAGGTTGAAAACTGCTGGCAAGGTTGCCCAAGACCATCAGAAAACACAGATACATTACGATTCATAACAGGAGCAAAATTACAGTTATGAAGTAGCAACAAAAATAATTTTACGGTTGAGAGTCACCACAACTTGTGGAACTGTATTAAAGGGTGGCAGCATTAGGAAGGTTGAGAACCAGTGATCTAGTTTATTCTCCTACACTGATTCTGGATGCCCTCTTCCAATAGAAGTGATTCTTTTTCTTCTTCTCAGACTTTCTTTGTGGATACACCATCTCTTTTGTTGCTTTCTCAGTGTGTCATGGTCTTTTTCCCCAGACTTATTTAAGTTCATGAAGAAAATAACTGTCAAAATCATTCTGCTGACATACTGAACATGCTTATTTCCACAGGAGAAAACAGACAGGACCCACCACACCCATCACTATGCTATCTACTGTTATAAATTTATCTTTAGAGATTTCTTTAAATGTCAGCAGTGTTGTTGCATTGGCGTTTCACAAGTGGGTAATAACATAAAGTCTCCTGTCAGAATTCTTTCCAATGAATTCCATACTCAGTTTCTAAAAAACTTTCAGCAACTAATTCTTTTTATTTTAAATATGTTTTTATTGATTTTAGAGAGGAAGGGAGAGGGAGAGAGAGATAGAAACATCAATGATGAGAGACAATCATTAATCAGCAGCCTCCTGTACTCTCCACATAAGTTTCTTCTATGTTGCTTGTTTTAGTCTGGAATAAAGTTTATCTCTGTCCTTAGGCATAGGGCTCAAGCTTCCTTTCCATCATCCTTTACCTTTAAGTAAGCAATGAGGTAAATACATTAGATGTAGTCAAGGGTAAGAATAATTTTTTTTTTATTTTGGTAAAAACACATAACACAACATTGGCTGTATGGAATGCCAAATTAGCCAGGGCAAGACAGATCTTAATAAAAGGATTTAAAAAATCAAGTGAGGGACTATAGTCTTGGTAATGTTCTCACAGTTGAGAGCATTTGGGGATATACAAATAATACACAATAAACTCCCTCCTGCTAAATCTTCAGTTTTATAAAGAATGACTCCGGTTATTAATTTTTTTTAATAAGGCTCATTTGAAACACAGAATTTGAACAATTTATTATGAATGCAAGTATCTCCTCACTTCAATTATTGAATTTCTCCTCCCCTTTTCTAAAAATGTACATTTCTGGGAAGGACTTGCTAGTCCTATTAAAAACACACACACACACACACACAAAAACACACCAAAACGAAACAAAACAACAAAAACAAACAAAATAAAAACAAACAAAAATAGATGTTAGATTTTACTCTGTCAACATAACTTATCTTCAAATGCCAAATTTTATATCATATCATAACATATTTCCTTCTTTTATAAGTGATGTTGGTTTGAGATTTTAAATTGTATATTAACTTATGAAATATTGTGGAATGTTGCCATTATCTTCTGTAGTCAAATATATCTTATAAATATTTTAAATGTGTATTAGTTTCATGAGTATGTATACTTTTTTATTAGCTTGAACCCAAAACTCCTAATTTGTTCTATTCCTTGGCTGAATAATGCCTGAGTACAATCTAACTTAATTATGGTCTCCAGTGGAACTTTATCAAATACATTCAGTATTTGATAAAGGAGCCAGTTTTCTAGAGGCATATTTTGCTTACACAGGATGAGTTTTAGGAACAATTAGATTTCATTAACTAGACAACACCATTTGAAAGGAATGCTCCTCTTTTATTGTGCTTGACTGTCGGATTGTGATAAGCCCTTTTGCTTTTGCCAGAAGTGACCAGGTTGATGTAGTTCTCTTTAAATTAAGGTAGGTGCCAGGTGTCTCATGTGGTAGTTTTGCTTTGATAACCACATAAGAAAAATTCTGGCTTGCTTACTAGAACAAATAGTAGGAAAGGGCAAAATCACAATGGAGATACTTTTATTTACTTAAATAGAGGCCCGGTGTAAGGATTCATGTCCCTGTGGGGGCCATTAGCCTGGCTTGTGCCCTCTCACAATCCAGAACCCCTCGGGGGATGCCTTACTGCTGGTTTTGGCCCAATCCCCAAAGGCCAGGTCAAGTGACCCCACTGCTACATGAATCTGTGCAACGGCCTTTAGTATGCAGATAAGATCTTTCGTTAATCACTTCCCTCCCTCCTTGCTTTCCCCTTCCCTCTGAGATTCATCAATCTGTTCCAAGTTTCTACGACTGCGCATTGATCCTCTGCCCACTGGTGGTCAGTGTGTGTAATAGCTACCAGTCGAACAGTTGCTTAGCCTTTTGTATATATAAACTAGTGACCCAGTGCATGAAATTTGTGCATGCAGGGTGATGGTGGTGGAGTTCCCTAGCATGGTTTGTGCCCTGTCACAGTGTAGGAGCCCCACAATCCATCGCCCCAAAGAGGTAGGCCCTGGGCTCCTTGATGGATTGCCCCAAAAAGGTAGTGTGGACCTGGAGATAGCCTGTGGACTCCCAGCACAAGCACATGAAGGCCCCACTGTGGCCCTGCCCGGCCATGGTAGAGGCCTGCAGATCTCCATGCATCTTCATATCCCTGGCCAGGCCTGTGGAGGAGGGCTTCTCCATACACCCACAGAGCTCCGGGTTAGCACAGGGGGGTAGGGACACAAGCCTCACATCCCAGGCCTGTTGCCAGGGGTGAGGACATGAGCCTCATATTTTGGGGCCTGTTGCCAGGGTTGGAAACAGGAGCCTCATGTGTCTGGGCCAACTCAGGGGGTAGTGACATGAGCCTCACATCCCAGGGCCCATAACTGGGGTCAGGGATGCTAGACTCATGTCTCCAGGCCAATGCAGGGGGCAGGGATGCAGCCTGCTGATAGGTCATTACATGATGGGGACCTAACCAATTTGTATATTATCCTATTATTATATAGATTAGTGGTTCAGTGCACAAAATTTGTGCATGGGGGGTTCCTTCAGCCCAGCCTGTGCCTCTCCAATTAGGAACCTCTTGGGGGATATATGACTGCTGGTTTAGACCTGATACATGCTGGCCTGATCTTGTCCCCAACTGCCCTCCCCTGCCAGCCTAGTTGCCCCCACCTGCTCTTTCCTACTGGCCTGATATTACTGCCAATGGCCCTCCCCTGCCTGCCTGATTTTTCCCCTAACTGCTCTCCCCACTGCCCTGATTGCCCCTAATTGCCCTCCCCTGCCAGCTTGGTTTTACCCCCAACTACCCTCCCCTACCGACCTGATCTTGCCCCCAACTGCCATCACCTGATGGCCTGATCTTGTCCCAAATTGCTCACCTTTGCTGGCCTGATCACCCCTAACTGCCTCTGCCTCCCTGATCACCCCTAACTGCCCTCACCTGGTGGGTGTGACCCTCCCCTGCCAGTCTGATCTTGACCCCAAATGCCCTCTCTGCCTTGGTCTCTACCACCATGGCTTTGTCTGGAAGGAAGTCAGATGTCTGGAAGATGGTTAGGTCGATCTGGTCTAATTAGCATGTTACCCTTTTATTTTTATAGTTAGATTATATAGATAGGATTGCTTAAATTAGAAGGGAAGCCCCTTTCAGCAGAAGGAGATGCTCTTGTCAGACAAAAATACATAATCTCTATATCTGGACTTATAGCCAGCCATATGCACTATACTGCCAAACCGGTCATTAAAAAAATTGAACCACTTTCTTATAACTTACACCAAACAGCTGTTGCTCTTTGACTCCCTCCTCAGCTCCCACCTTAGTTTCTGACTTTGCAGTTCACCCAGATTTGGTTCCGATTGATTGGTTTCTATGCCAGTCAGCATCAAAAGCTCCACCTCTTAGGCAGCTATTAGCTTCTCACACTTCACTCAGATTTGGTCCTGATTGGTTGGTTTTTATGCCAGTCAGTGTCTCCAGGCTCATCTCCAGGGCTGATTAGAGAAGCGGAGCTGATCAGCCAGCCCCTGTGGAGGCTTGGAGAGAAAGAGGTGTGGCTGTTGGCCAGGCCTGGAGAAAAAGAGAGAGGCAAGAGCTGATCAACAGCTGCAATGGACACTAAGGATCAGACCCTGCTTCTCTCTTCAGGCCTCTTTCTGAGTCTGCTCTGCAGCCCCCTCAGCAGTCAGTGCTGGGTCACCACACCTTCAGCAGCAGCACTTAGTGTTGGGTTACCACGGCAACCCAGCACTGACTGCAGGACTGACTTCAAGGTTGGTTGAGACTTTGGTCATTACAGACCCAGGGTTTTTATATATTAGGGTTATAACAAAATGACCTAAAAGAACATGTGACTGTGGTACTTGAAGTAAATTAGTTGGGTATTTATTTTATGAATAAGGAATAATCAGGCCTATTCTAAGTAATACTTTACTAGTCCTTCTAGGCAAGTAAAGCAAAAATTTCAAATCTCAACAATAACTTCATGTGGCTATTTTATTTACCTGTTCTAAGAAGCCTAAAAGAATCATTTCTCAATTAAAGGCCCATTGGTCATCAAAACTTAGTTGTTTATCTGGACTCTCAGCCAAAATCTGGCAGCATTAAAGAAAGCTCTGCCTCCTTTAGGCAAGTTACTGCTGAGACTAGAGAACTAGAATAACCAAGACATGGTGATATTAGTCTCAACATTGATATTATACACAAACACACACATAAAACATGTTAGCAGTAGAAGACTTTTAAAAAATCAGATCTATTGGTGAACTTCAATATAGTAAACTGATAATACAACTTTTTAAATCAATTTATATTTTCTTTATAAAAAAATCAACCAATAAGAATATAGTAGATGATTTGTTATTAACAAAAATTTTAAATTAGTTGCTATAGATGACAATAGGCTTATACAATATTTAGCAGTTGGATTCTTTCTTGATTTATTCTCTTTCATGATATTAATATGATCTTGGCTCAGATGTGTAATTACTTGTAACATATCAAATTGTTGTTTTTGCTGTATGTATTTTATTTTTTATTGTGGCTAGCAATATATAAGCTCTACAAAAATAGATACCTTCTCTGTTGCTTCCTTTGAATATTTTTGGTACCCAAAGTAGGTACTAGTAATTCAAATATTTGGTGCATTAATTTGTTGAATATATTTTAAGGTCAAAACAAAATACTCATAGTAATAACAATCACTATATTTTTGTGAGCATCTGTTTGCCAGAAGTGACCTGGTTTATGTTCACATTAGGATTATAGGTACTTTACAGGTATTAACTCATTTAATACTTATAATAACCACAAAATTAGTTACATTTCCTAAAGTTCAGAACCATTCTGTAACTTAGCTGAAATTAAACTCCATACATCAGTGACATGTGCTGGCAGCGGGCAATAGTGAAGGTGCTCCCAGCCCTATTGAGCCCCAACGAGAGTGGGACTATGGTGGGATGGTGGAGCAGGTGAGCGGGTAGCACCAGGCTAAGGTAGATGTGAATGGGGACCTGATTACCCCACCGATAGCCCCAGAGATGGTGATCAGCAATGGTGGTGGGGGGCAGAGCTGCTGTTTAGCTCCCAGGTGCTGAGGGAGCCAAGCGGGGGCCTGGCCCCAATCAATTGCCCCACAGGTGGGATGGTGGAGCAGGTGAGGGGGCAGCGCCAGGCCAAGGTAGTGTTCCAAGCGGGGCTGCAGGACTGTGAGGATGAGGGCCCAAGCTGGGCTGAGAGGCTGGGGGCATGAGCTGGGGCCTGATCTCCACAGGGCACCCTAAAGGACCCTACCTGTGCATGAATTTGTGCACCAGCTGGCCAACCTCTTGCAAACCTTCCCCCCAGCCATCCTTGTCCCCAGTCGGCCCCCCACTCCAATCAGGGATGGGGTTGGATTCTCTTGCATTCCCTCATTCCGCTTGCCCAGCCCCAATTGACTCCCATTGGGGTGGGCTAACTGGACACCCTCCATGCACAAATTCATGCTCTGGACCTCTAGTAAATATATAAGGAAGCATAAAATAAATAATGTCAGATTATATTATATTAAAGAACTAAAGGATGAAAGATCCAAAAATATAAGATTACTATGATTTTTAAATACAACAATTAAACTAAATGTAATATAAACAGTGTTATGGATCCTTTTGAGAAGATTAAATTATTCTAGGTGATTTATAGATGTATTGGAAAATTGAAGCTATTGTTATCAGGAAATAAAAAATAGCAAGGGACTTATAATTAGAATCAATTTTAAAAATGACATCAAAATCTTGACAGAAAAATAATTGTCAATATCAAAATGAAATATGAATTAAGTTATTTTAAAGAATGTGAAAATCTCTAAATTTCTAAGATTAGTAACATTTAACAGTACTTTTCTCTTAGAAGATAAATAATTCATACTGAATTTTATGTTAGTTTTTTATTTTTAGTCATATAACCAGTATTTTTAATTTACCAAGATTATTTAAGGATACTTAGTCATAGTAAAAATAGTTATTTCATAAAACAGGTATACTGGATAATGTTGCATAATATAATAGACAATTTGCATATTAAAGTGACTGTACTTAGTAAATTAACCCATAAAGATTAGTAAAGAGACACAACTTGTATATATCTCTCCTTTTTAAGACTCATCCAATAGAGGTCATATGGATACTTATTATGGCTATATCTGAAGCAGGATTTTATGGAATAGCAGAAAAGTGAATTATAGTGAGGTAATAAAATCTCCAGTAACCCAAGTTTACATGCCCTGGTCTGCTGAACTTTGAATTAGAAAGTTTTGTACTTGTGACTTATTTTTATAGGCTGAAAATCCTTGGGATAGTAAAGCAAATAAGACTTGTATCAATATAAAACTGGTAATGTCACTAAAAGTCATCAAGGAATCAATTCTGATGATGATTTAAGTTCTTTCTTGAACTCAATACTTTCTTACCCAAACATTTTGGTAATGTGTCATTCAATGATCGACTGTGTACAGACCTCAATATTTGTATGGTAGATAAGTGGTCTTCCTTTCATGAATTTGATGTATGTAAACAGTACATTATTTGCTCTTAAATCTTATGTGTCACTCATATCTCATTGTTATTATAAGTCAAAGGAATAATAAGGCATAGTTTAAAAAACATTAGTGATTGAGGCTTCCTGAAACATAATACAGTAATCTGTCAGTATTTTTTGTAACATAACAGATAACAGAATGGCTTAATAGATATAAATGAACATACATTTTTATTGTTAAGAATGTGACTGTGTATGAATATAGGTTAATAACAAATATGCAAAAATTATCCTGGGAAATAGAACCTGTGGAGGAGAGAAATGGAGAAATGCTTACTCATATAATAGTCCAGCTGTATAAGAAGAGGAATCCTTTTTAAAAATCTTACAGTTCAATCTTGTATATTTTTGTGGTTCCTGAGATGTTGGTCAAGCTCTGATAAGCATATTCAATGGTAAATTAAACTAGCTGCTTCAGTAATTTTTTTCTTAGAAGATAATGATAACCTAATACTGTAACTTTCTTTTTGATTAGATAATTGTGTATAAGTCATGAATCATGTGAGCTTAATTCATTACAGAATCAATACATCTCTACTAATACATATTAAAAGTGCTTAGTTTTATTCGAATTTAAAGACTGGATAAAACATTATCTTGATGGATCCCTAAATATCTGGATATCATACTCATTTTTCCAGTTACTATTTATTCAGATTTGTAAAAATGCCACTTCTCAAATCAGTTATCACAGTACTTACTTTATTTTAGATTGATGTGCTTAAGGTCAGAGAACTTTTCAATAATGATGGGAACCTGGGATTTTCACTGCAATTGCACTCAAATTTCATGAGACAGTTTCATATAAAAATTTGTAGCAAATGCTCCAAAATCCTATGGTATTGATTGCATTGTAATTGGATTGTGTCTAAACTTACTGGATTATTCTCATGCCAAATGATCTAATGTCCCTGCAATTTACTATCACTTAAAAGAAAAGTGCTCCTGTAGAGGTGTATAATTTCTACTAAAAGTGCATTTTAATCCACCTATTTAAGTTTATGTCTAAATTTTAAATTATCACTTGCCCTTTACTTATCTTTCTAACCTGATTTTACAGCATGTATCACTCTAAATCCTCTATGATCAATACATTGCTTTCCCTGCTGATTTGATCCCTTACATCCCATGAACCACACTGACTTCTGTGTCTTGGCTCACCACGCTTTTTTTGTTTAAAATTATTGCTGCCCACTTCCTTCCTCCCTTTCCTTATTTCTTTTACTTCCATAGTTTCTAGTTCTACAATATTCAGGGCCCAGTTTTTGTTCCAATTGCTCTGAAACTTTCCATACTATCAAACCTCTTATTAATTTCTCTCTATCTTAAAATCCTGAATTATTTTTTTACTCTTTGCATATAACTTGAGCTATGGTATAGTTTATTATATATATTTGTATATATGTTCCCTGTTGTTTTCTTTTCTTATCTTTTATATATAGTTAAGAGAGGAAGGGAGAGGGAGAGAGAAATAAAAACATCATTGATGAGAGAGAATCATTGATAGGCTGTCTCTTATATGGTCCCCTACTGGGGTGGAGCCCACAACCCAGCCTGTGACCTTCACCAGAATCATCCCAGGACTTTTCCAGTATGCATATCTACTCTCTATCCACTGAGCAAAATAAGCTAGGACATGCCCTGTTATTCTTTTTATTTATTTATTTTTTACTATTTAAGTTATTATATATGTGTCCTTATCTCCCCATTTTCTTCCATCCTCCCTCCCACACTTATGCCTTCACCCCCCTTGGTGTCTTTGTCCATTGGTTAGGCTTATATTCATGCATACAAGTCCTTTGGTTGATCTCTCCCCTTTCCCCGCCCTCCTCTACCTTCCTTCAGCAATTTGAGTCTGATAGATCTTCTCTGTCTCTGGATCTGTTTTTGTTCATTAGTTTATGTTGTTCATTATATTACGCAAATGAGTGAGATCATGTAACATTTATCTTTCTCTGAGTGGCTTATTTCACTTAGCATAATGCTCTCCAGTTTCATCCATGCTGTTGTAAATGGTAAGAATTCCTTCTTTTTTATTGCAACGTAGCATTTCATTGTTTGGAGGTATCACAGTTTTTTTAATCCACTCATCTGCTGATGGGCAGTTAGGCTATTTCCAAATCTTAGCTATGGTGAATTGTGCTGCTATGAACATAGGGGCGCATATATCCTTCCTGATTGGTGTGTCTAGCTTCTTGGGATATATTCCTAGGAGTGGGATTACTGGGTCAAATGGGAGTTCCATTTTTAGTTTTTTGAGGAAACTCCATACTGTCTTTCACAGTGGCTGCACCAGTCTGCATTCCCACCAGTAATCCATAAGGGTTCTTTTTTCTCTGCATCCTCAACAGCACTTGTTATTTGTTGATTTGTGATATAGCTATTCTGACAAGTATGAGATGATGCTGCATTGTCAATTTGATTTGCATCTCTGGCATCCCATGACTTTGAACATGTTTTCATATGTGTCTTAGCCTTTCTTATGTCCTCTTTTAAAAAGTATCTATTTAGGTCCATTGCTTATTTTTTGATTGGGTTATCTTTCTTTTGTTAAGTTGTATGAGGTCCCTGTAAATGTTGGAGATTAAACCTTTATTGGTGATAACATTGGCAAATATGTTCTACCAAGCAAGAAAGAAGTGGGCTTTCTTGTTTTGTTGATGGTTTCTTGCTGGCAGAAGCTTTTTATTTTTGTTATTTTCTAATGGCACAAGACTTCAAGGGGGGTCCCTGAGGAATCATGGTTCAATCTGCACAAGTTTCTAAGAAAACTTAACTGCATCCAGACTCTTAGTGTCAGTGTTTGTCCTGGTTGCTAATATTATTGGCCTTAAAGAGTTGGGGGCTACAAGAATTTACTGTGTCTTATTTCCTTTACTCATACTCAGAATATATTTTCTGGATTTCCCTAGAACAACTACTTATTCAACAAATACTTACTACTTTCTGATTTTAGAGTATAGTTCTAGGCTCTGGTGAGAAAGTGATAAAAAGACTGAGGTACCTGTCCCCATAGAACTTACATTTTAGGTTCAGAAAATTGCCTGAATGTGTCTGCAGTAAAAAACGCCCATAATTCATACTCTTCATGCTAGAATGTTAATTAAGAATATTCTTATTCATAAACAAAATCAAGTACTCATTATACATAAGCTTTTAAAGCAAATGCTTGATTTTAAAAGTATACTGGGCCAATATAATAAGGCAATTGAGAGCAGATGGCCTACGGTACCAAATCTTGGATTAAAAAAGTGGCTCGCGCCGAAACTGGTTTGGCTCAGTGGTAGAGCATTGGTCTGCGGACTGAAAGGTCCCGGGTTCAATTCCGGTCAAGGGCATGTATGTTGGTTGCGGGCACATACCCGGTGGGGGGTGTGCAAGAGGCAGCCGGTCGATGTTTCTCTTTCATCGATGTTTCTAGCTCTCTATCCCTCTCCCTTCCTCTCTGTAAAAAAATCAATAAAATATATATATATAAAAAAAAGTGGCTCGGGGACTGCTGGTTTCAGCTCTGATTTTTAAAGTGCTTGGGAGTTATCAGTTCTCTTCACACAACAAGAACAAGCTGAACAGACTGAAAATCAATGACAGGGCAAATTGCCACCCTGAAAACTGAAGAGACAGATGAACAGGGAGAGTCATAACTAAGATCTGCTTATCTGGACTGGGACCCACTAGAGCCATAAGTTGGCAGGAACACTTAATGGTAATTTGGATTAATTGCTGAAGGCCGAGTATGGAGTAGCATGAGAGTTAGAAACTCGTGGGGATTGCCACATTAAGGGAGATCTACACTTACATGGGTTTTTCTCCCACGAATCATGCCATGTTCACCAAAGAACCAAGAAAAATCTCTTTGTGCATCTGGTAGAGAAATGGCACAATTAACCAATGTAAAAATAACACCAGAGCATTATCCATAACAGACCCTGTTTTTCTGGGACTTTACCAGTGCCTTACTCAGGGAAATGTTTTTGAGTCACTTTAAAACTTTTTTAGCCTTCATTTTCATCTGCAAGGTAGGGGGAAAAAGGTAAAATACATTTATGGAGGTCAGACCCAGGAGCATAGTCCCATTGAAAGACTGGGATTTATTCATAAGATTACCAATCACTTCCCCTCTTCTGCAACTACTTTATTATTTTCTAGGGCTGCCATAACAAAATACCACTGAATGTGTTGCTAAAAGAAAAAAAGAAAGAAAGAAAGAAAGAAAGAAAGAAAGAAAGAAAGAAAGAAAGAAAGAAAGAAAGGAAGGAAGAAAGGAAGGAAGGAAGGAAGGAAGGAAGGAAGGAAGGAAGGAAGGAAGGAAGGAAGGAAGGAAGAAAGAAAAGAAAGAAAGAAAGAAAGAAAGAAAGAAAGAAAGAAAGAAAGAAAGAAAGAAAGAAAGAAAGAAAAGACATTTTTTTTACAGGTCTGCAGACTGGAAGTCCAAGATTAAGGCATAGACAGGTGTGATTTCCGCTAAGGTTTCTTTCCTTGGCTTGCAGGTGGCTACTTTCTTGTGTTCTTTCTGTATGTGTGTGAGTGCAATTCTAGTGTCTTTCCCCTTCTCATTAGGATGCCAGTCATATTGGATTAGGGTCCACCAATACTCCTCTTTTAACATTAAGAGCTTACTTAAAAGCCCAATATCTAACTATACTCATATTTTGATACTGGGACTTAGGGCTTTAATATGTGAATTTTGGGGGGACACAATTTAGTCCAAAGTACCTACCACCACACCAACAAGAGCCCAGCATAATAACACTGGATTACAGCTGAAAGAAAACAAAATGCAGCCTACTTGTTAGGAGTTTTTAGAGAAACCCAAAGTTAACAGTGGCAACAAAAAGCAAAGACAGTAGAGAAATTTGAACCCCCTGGTATATACAGCTATGAAAAGAAAAATAATTAAACACAGTTTAACTCGGCCAGATTAACATCAATCTGATACTCAAAGTCTACTGATATCAGTTTCTATTATTCCACATATTTTGTCTAACTTTCAATTTAAAAACGTATAAAGCATGATAAAAAATAAGGAAAAAAATCACAACAGTCTGAAGTGACAAAGATAGCATTAGAAGTCTTACATGTGGCATAAATGTTAGAATTATCAGAAAAGGAATTTAAAATAATTATACGTAATGTTAAGAACTAAAATCACAAAAGAAGAGAACATTCAAGAACAGATGGATATGTAAGCAAAGAAAAACTATAAGAATCAAAGAGCATTCTAGAAATTCAAAACGAATGAACAAAAATAAAAAATGCTTTGATGGGCTTATCAGTAGACTAAGATGGTCAAGGAAATACCAGTTAGCTTGAGGTTAGATCAATAGAAACATTCCAAATTAGCATGCAAAGCAAAAAGAAAATCTGAACAAACTGATCAGGGCATGCAAGAACTGTGGGATAATTTGGGGAAAAAAACAAACAAAACAAATATGAGAAGGAAAAGAAAAATAGAGTAAGAGAAATATTTGACTTAAGAATGGCTGAGAACTTTCCAAAATTAATAAGATACCAACCACAGATGAAGAGAACACAAACCAAGCAGGATATACATTAAATGTCTCCACCTAACCATATATTCAAACTGCAAAAACAAAAGACAAAGAAATTCTTGAAGAAAACAAACTCTTCATTTATAGAGGAACCAGTGTAAGAAGCAGCCAATTTCTTATTAGAAAACATGTAAGCAAGAAGAAAATGGAGTGAAATAATAAACAAAGCCACACCTTAGAATCTATATCAACAAATTTCTCTTTCAAAAGTGAAAGAAAGTCCTAACTGGCATGGCTCTGTTGGTTGGAGCCTCGTCTGAAAGGCTGTGGGTTCAATTCCTGGTCAGGGCACAAACCTAGGTTTCAGGTTCAGTTCCTGGTTGAGACACTTACAGGAGGCAATGGATCAATGTTGTCTCTCACATTGATGTCTCTCTCTCTCTCTCTCATCTCCCCTTCCTCTCCCTTAAATCAATAAACATATCCTCTTTTGAGGATTAAAAACAAAAGTGAAGCAGAAATTAAAAAAAAATATTTTAAAAAATGAAAGAGAAATAGACTTTCTCAAATGAATAAAAGTTTATCACCAGAAGACCTGTCCTTCAAGAAATATTAAAAGAAATTCTTTAGGGAGAAGAAAAATAATATAGGTCAGAAACTTAGATATACATTAGAAGAATAAACTTCAAAATGAGTAAAGTTAAAACTCCTTATTTGTATTTATAATTTTTTAAAATATATTTTTTATTGATTTTTTACAGAGAGGAAGGGAGAGAGATAGAGAGCTAGAAACGTCAATGAGAGAGAAACATCAACCGGCTGCCTCCTGCTGGGGATGTGCCCGCAACCAAGGTACATGCCCTTGACCGGAATCGAACCTGTGTCCTTTCAGTCCACAGACTGATGCTCTACCACAAAGCCAAACCGGTTTTGGCTATATTTATAATTAATTCAATTATAACTTTAAAATAGTATCATTGTAAAACATAGTATCATTGTATTGTGTGTTAATAGCAGATAGATAAATGAAGTGAATATTTGCACTGTCACATGTAATGGTAAAAATAATTGGAAAAATTTAATTATAAAATAGTAGTACTATATGTGAAATGGAATAGTGTTACTCAGGACATATAATAATTTAAAATCTATATTGCAAACTCTAAGAAAACCACAACTTATTCCTAGATAGTTATAGTATATTAGAGGCCTGGTGCATGAAAGTCATGCACATAGGGCAGTGTCCCTTAGCCCAGCCTGCACCCTCTTGTAATCTGGATCTTTTGGGGGATGTCCAGCTGCTGGTTTAGGCCCAATCCCAAAAGGATCCTTGCAGATTGGGCCTAACTGGGCAGTCAGATATCCCCCTAGCAATCCGGGACCACTGGCTCCTAACTGCTAGCCTGCCTGCCTGATTGCCCCTAACCACCACTTTGCCTGCCTCCCTGAACACACCTAATCACTTGCCTGCCTGCCTGATTACCCCTAATCACTCACTGTGGGGTGGGGCCAGCCAGGGTGAGGTGCAGTGGTCATTCTGGTTGTTTCACTGTTTTGGTCACTGAGCTTTTATTATATAGGATACTAGTGGCCCGGTGCACAAATTTGTGCACATTGAAAGTGAATTGATTAGAATAAATATTTAAATAATGTTATTTGTCCTTTCTCTATAATAGAAGTGTCAGAGATGAAAGAAAATTAGTGAAATCTATAAGAAAATAATATATAAATTTATTAATAAATAAATAATAACAACATGATATAACAACAACAAAGACATGATATAAAAACAACATTGATACAAACAATGACTGATAAATAATTAAACTTATTCTAATATCTCCTTGTATACCTCATTAAGAGTAAACACACTTTCAGAGTGCTTAACTAATTTCCCTTGGGACAAAGTATTTACAACTTTAACTTTAATGTCGTATGCTTTTCAAACTTGAGAGAAAGTAACATACAACTGACCATGTCCAAAAATGGGTTCTGGTAGGAATATTCCTACTCTGTGCAGAGTTTGTTCTTACGATTTATTAATAGTCATCACAAATGTTGGCATCATTGGAAACTGTCTTCGAGTTAATTTAAATGGGAGGCCAGTGTCAGATGGGGACAAATCAATTCTTGGAATCAGAACAAACTCCCCCTCTGCAGACACTGTTAATACTTCAGTTTTGATTATCTTTGGTCACAATCTTTTGATAATAAATCTAGTACCATTACAAAGACTCCATTTACTATTAAGATTTCTCAGTAGCAGGATGATTGCACCCATTTTTAATTTTAATTTATGACACAGAATTCCTGAAGGAATAATACTATTAAGAAATTTGATGGGAAAATTTTCCTTTTCAGCATTAATTGTTGAATCGATGGGGTCATCTCTCAAATATGTGTGAGTATATTCAAAATTTCTTTATTTAACTTTTGAACATGCTCATTTTTGGACAAAGAATCACATGTTTAGATATATTTTAATATTATCTGTAAATATACTATTTCCAATGGTAGCTTCAATAATAGATCTGTTATAAACATTTCATGGGGGATTTAAATAATATCCATTACTAAATGAAAACTGCTATCAAGTTTGCTATCTCCAAGTTTACTAACCATTCACTATAAGCAGAATCCTCTGATCTCATATTTGTTTTAAGAGACAACTCTCTGAAACTTCCCCAAATACTACAGTACTTTAAACTTATTTGTACTATGGCTGATCTCATAGCATGGTGCATTACACTGAGACATTGTCGAAAATCCTTTCTGAGAACTTTCCCACCAAATGCAACATTCAAATTTATAATTTCTCTAAATAATCTATGATGTTTATAGTATGACTGAATGCCATGGTTCACTCATCAATAACGATAAGTTGGACCTTTTAATGGTTTTAGCAACTTCATTCTTTATTTTGAGTCTAGAAATTGAAGATTCATTTAATGGAATCAGTAATTTATATTGGGAATGAAAGGTTCTTTCACCGAGAAGTAAATTTGCAGCAATTCTGTGGGTAAAACAGTACTACCATGACCTCTAATATAATGTGTCAAAACTTTATAAAGATATGTTTTGTCATTACCACCTGGACCATCTAAGAAAAAGCATTTGTGGTATACAGTTTGATCTTTGATGGCGGAAGTTATAGTCTGAGATTTTCAACTATTGATCATTCAGATAATTTATCAAAACCTCTGCCTGTTGTTGTTTGTAAGATTCATCGCATGTAGATATATTCATTAATAAAGAATAGTCTGGAAATTTGAAATGCGAACATTTTGTTCCATGCAATATGAATATTTCATGAATTTTGTTAAGGGTGTGAATTTCACAGTTCACACAAGCACCTTCTCTTTGGTGTAATATCCAACAGAAACCTTCAATAAAATGAAATTTATTCTTATCCCATACCTTTTCTGCATCCAAAGGACATACAAACATGCATATATATGCAAAAAGTCACCATAGTTGTGTGGGCATATTAAAAATGATTGCATTGTCAATTGTATCTTTCCAGATAGTGTCATTGATTAATAATTCTGGATGTTTAGCAGCTTCACAAAATGTATCATACATTTCATTTCCTACGGTTTGCAGACCAGCAAAACTTATTGTACATTTTACATGCAGATGCAAAAGTCTAAGGAAATATGATTCTGGTTCTCTAAAGCTCACAGTAAACAATCAACCTAATACATTATTCCCATCCTTTTGGCATTTTCTCCATGAAGAATTATTAAACACACTAGAGGCCCAGTGCACAAAATTTGTGCACTGGGAGGGAGGGTGTACCTCAGCCTAGCCTGCACCCTCCCCAATCTGGGACCACTCAAAGGATGTCTGACTTCCAGGTTAGGCTTGATCCCACAGGGAGTCAGATATCTCTCTCATAATCCAGGACTACTGGCTCCCAATTGGTCACCTGCTTGCCTGCCTGATTCCCCTAACCACTTCTGACTGCCAACCTGATCACCCCTAATCACTCCCCTGCCAGCCTGATAGATGCCTAACTGCACCCCTACTGGCCCAATTGTCCCCAACTGACCTCCCCTGCTGGCTATCTTGAGGTGGCCATCTCATGACCACATGGGAGCAGCCATCTTGTGACCACATGGAAATAGTCATCTTGTGTAAGGGCACAATGGTCAATTTGCATATTACCTCTTTAGTATATACTAGAGGCCCAGTGCATGAAATTCACACATGGGGGGAGGAGGTGTCCCTCAACCCGGCTTGCATCCTCTCAGATCTGGGACATCCTTCTCACAATCTGGGACTGATGGCTCCTAATGGCTCTCCTGCCTGCCTGATTGTCCCTAACCACTTCTGCCTCCCAGTCTAATCACCCCCTTACCTCTCCCCTGACAGCCTGATTGATGCCTAACTGCTCCCCTGCTGGTCTGATTGCCCCTAACTGCATCCCCTGCCAGCCTGGTCACACCCAGCTGCCCTTTCACTGCAGGCCTGGTTGCCCCCAACGGCCCTCCCCTGCTGGCCATCTTGTGACAACCATCTAGTGGTGGCAATCTTATGGTGGCCATCTTGTGATGACATGAGAGTGGCCATCTTTTGATAATGCCATGTGAGGGTGTGACACCACCTAGGCATTTATTATATATTGTAGGAGGATAATGTTGTGGAATCTCCCAATAATTATAATTACACATGTCAGAATCTTCTCTATTCAATAAGAACCAAGCCATCAAAGTTGAGTTTTACCTTTTAGTCCTATCTATAACTTCAGCAAAATCATAGGTATGAAAATACAAATTCTGGTCATGAAAATATAAATTCTGGTCATTTGGCAAATGAATAGCTAATCTGTGACTGTATGAGATTGGTCACTCATTCGCATTACAAAACATCTCCAAACAGCCTCAGGAGCACTCACATACCTGGAGTCAATGAAGTCCTGTACTTCATCATAATTAATATTTTTTTTTCAGAAATGTGAATATTTGCACAATTGTGTCCTTTATAAGTATATTTAAATAAATATTTTATACTTTTAATCAATGTACTGACTTCAATGTTTATATGACAGTTATATTCAAGGCATAGAGACAGTTTATAAGGACAATTCAAATGTTATGGACAAATTTATTTCCAATAGACATGGTTTTACCAGATCTTCATTTGTATTTGGGATATTCATCAATATTTCCAGAGTACTTTCATTGCCTTAAAATTTCTCTGTATTTTGCCTATTCATCTTACACCACCCTCTCAGTTTCTGTCACTATAGTTTTTCCTTTTCCAGAATTTTATATAGTTGGAAGCCTTTTTAAATTGGCTTGTTTCACCTCAATGCCTGTTTGTGGTATAATATTATAGCTCACTTGTTTTTAGGGCCTAATAATAATTTACTGTCCATATTAACTAGTTTATTTATTCAACTGAGGACATTTTGGTTGTTTTCCAGTTTTGGTATTTCTATTAGGTATTAGGGGTCTATCATTGTTGCCCAAATCATTTTCGGTATGGCAACTTTTTGTTTGAGAGTATTTTAATACCTTTAGTGCTTGTAGAACAAGATTAGTCTCCATTAGTACTGGATCTATTTTGGTAATTTCTAATAAAAAATTATTTGTTGTGACTCCAAACATCATAAGGTGATAAGATGAAAAATATACACAGAAAATTAGTAAGCCAAATCTATGCTTAAAACATTAATCTTCAAAAGAACAGAAATTCATTGATAAGTTCTAAAGCCAAAGGCAGTTTAAACTTTGTTCCCAGTGCCTATTTATTCAGTTCATATGTTCAATTTAACAATGAGGATGTTAGTTTCATTTTATTTATTTTGAATTTTCAATTAACTGTTAAGGACTACATTTTACTTGTGTTTTGATTAATGCCAGGTCTAGACATTTTCCTTTTTCATAAGCAAAAATAGGCATAAAGAAGATTTCCAACATGTATTAACAATAGGTGGCTCAAGAATTATTATAAACTGTAATTTTTATTAAACGAGCTAAATTATATGATGGACAAAAGGCTTTCCCATAGCCCTTGGAACGATGAATTTTTTTTTCCACTGGTAGTTAGGTTATGACATCATAATTATGTCTGGGGACAGTGCTAATGATTTAGAAAATGTGTTTCTGTTGTTGCCTAATTAAAGGCATGGTGTAATGCCCAAACACTTCTCCATTATTGTCTCAGTGTTTCTTCCCGATGAAGGTATTCTCAGTAGACAAATTCTCAAATCTGAGAATAGTTGCAGATGTTGTGCATATTTAGACATAAGAATCAAGGAATGTGATTACAAATTATATAGAAAATTAGCTTTTTACTACTCTGTGTAGAGACAGTAGACTGTTTTCCAAGTTATTTACTCAACACCTACGAAAAACACAGAATGAATGGAAGATACTGATATATTTACTGTGACAGTAGAAGACAGAATTTTGTGAGTTGGTCACATTTTGGAGATGCTCCTTTATCTCTCAGATAAATTGCAATCATTTAATAAATTGGAATAATTTTTTAGAGCATATACAGCTCTTTGAACATTTAAACTTTCTCTCCATATTTTATCCTACTTTATAATTATTATTATCATCATTTATTATTATTTTGTAATTTTGGGGAAGATTATCTAGCTACATAGGTGGTAGGCATTTTCATTCATGCGTTACTTAGTTTTAGCATTTTTAGTGATCTTGAAGCTATGATTTCTGTTGAAAAACAATTATTTTGGCATTATTAAACATAAAATTATTATTGAAAGACAAATTCCTCCTGTGAATCATTTTAGTTGGTTTGCTATCAATTGTTTTCTATTTTTTAATGGATTTAAAAAAATAATATTTTTAAATTCCAGTTAACATACAATATTATATTATTTTCCAGTGTCCAACATAGTGAATAGACATTTATATAATTTGCAAAATGATCACCCCAATAAGTCTAGTCTCAACATACAAAGTTATGAAAATATTATTGACTATCTTTCTTATGCTGTACTTTACACACCATGATTTTTTATAAATGTAAAGTATATATATATATATATATATATATATATATATATATATATATATATATATATTTTATCAATTTTCCACAGAGAGGAAGGGAGAGGGACAGAGGGCTAGAAACATTGATGAGAGAGAAACACCGACCAGCTGCCTCCTGCACACCCTCTACAGGGGATATGCCCCCAACCAATGTACATGCCCTCAACCAGAATTGAACCTGGGACCTTTCAGTCCTCAGGCCGACGCTCTATCCACTGAGCCAAACCAGTTTCGGCAAATTTATATATCTTAATCCTTTCACCTTTCACCATCCACCATACTCCTCCCATCTAGCAACTATCAATTTGTTCTCTGAATCTATGAGTTTGTTTCTGTTTTGTTTGTTTGCTTATGTTTTTAGATTCCACACATGTTAAATCATACAATATTTGTGTTTTTTTGTCTGACTTATTTCACTTAACATAATACCCTCTAGGGCCATCCATGTTGTTGGAAGTGGAAATATTTTATTCTTTTTTTTATGGCTGAGTAAGATTACATTGCATATAACACCTCTTCTTTATCCATCTAAGATGGACACTTAAACATATAGGCTTTAATGCTTTAGCTATTGTAAATAATGCTGAAAATAACATAGGGATATAGTTTGAGTTTCTTCAGATAAATACCCAGAAGTAGAATTGCTTGGTCATTTGGTAGTTTATTTTTAGTCTTTTGAGGAACCTCCATTCTGTTTTCCATAGTTGCTGCATCAATTTACAATCCCACTAACAGTGATTTGCCTTTTCTTCTGTGACATTACTATCATTAATGCTTTCTCCTTTATAAATAGTAATTCTCCTTTCCTATGTCTTCTATGTCACTATAAAGAACTTTTGTAGTTCTTATTTTTGTTAAATATTCACTTTAAAAAAATCAAATATTTAAAAAGATAAAAATAATGTTTATATTTTACTATTTTATTACTTGTTTGTCCAAATAATATAGAAGGTATTTTTACAGATTTTGCTATCATATACATATGTCAAAAAGAAACAATAGCAAAAAGTAAAACTAAAGAAAAAAATCAAAGATTTAATAAGCTACTTCTCAATGAATGTAGGCATAATAAAAATATTTGCTCTTTAAAATAAGTATTACATTGGTCTTTGGTATTCAGTCAAGTTCTTTCCTCGTTGCTCTTCAAGGACAAATTCTGGCTTGATCCCCTTTTTCAGTTCCTTGTTTGTAAATTATAAGATTTTCTTTAGGTTGGATTTGAAACAACAGATTTGTTATACTAAATTCTCACTAGTTTTGCACTGGTTTATAAACACTAATTTCCCCCCTATAAATGGAGATGAAACAGTCTTCAGAAAAGTGTAATTCTTTAGTTGAAATGTACTGATACGTAGCAGCCCCATTTTGGAAACAATAAGAATAAAAAAGAGAAGTTATTTGTTTCATATCACTTGGAAAACTTGTGTTTGATGGAGGAAAGACTCAGCATGGTTCATTCTTACATTGATTCTTATATAATTCATTTTCCAAAACCCATCAGCAAAAATGGTAAACTAAATAATTACCTACTAATTAAAATTACTTTGAAAATCCAGAGTTACACAGAAATTATTTAATGTCTTATTGAGACCTTTTGATCCTATGCCTATAGAAGAAGCACACTTTGCTATTTGAATTCAAGAATCCTTATTCACTTTTAAGATTTGCTCATCTTAATGCCAAGCACGTGAGAGATCACTGGAATGTAGAAGATTGAAGAAGGAAAGAAAAGGAAAATGACAACGGAGAAACAATATCTACACAGATTAGAGAGAGAGAGAGAGAGAGAGAGAGAGAGAGAGAAGAGCCAAGATTGGTTTGACTCAGTGGATAGAGCGTCGGCCTGCGGACTGAAGGGTCCAAGGTTTGATTCTGGTCAAGGGCATGCACCTTGGTTATGGGCATATCCCCAATAGGGGTTGTGCAGGAGGCAGCTGATCAATGTTTCTCTCTAATGGATGTTTCTAACTCTATCCTTCTCCCTTCCTCTCTGTAAAAAATCAATAAAATATATATGTAAAAAAAAAAAGAAGGAAAGAAAAGGAAAATGACAATGGAGAAGCAATATCTATATCTACACTGACAAATTGCCCATATCTCCATGATGCCCACTAACCAATCAGGAGTGAATATGCAAATTAACCCAACAAAGATTGTTGGGTGAATTTGCATATGCAGGCATGGAGCGGCTAGTGGCGGGGCAGCTGCTTGCGCATGACCCAGCACCAAGCAGCCTGCTTCCTGGGACACAGGCCACTCTGAGCCTGTAGCCCTGTGTGTAGGTCTGGAATGGCTGGGATCCTGGAATGATCCCACTCTGGACCTATGTGTGCAGGCACAGAGCAGCCAGGGGCAGGACGGGAACATCCCCACCACCCAAGTTCGCCAAGTCCGCAGGTGCATAAGCGCTCGGGGGGCAGAGCAGGAATGTCCCCTGCAGCGAGTGAGCAGACACCAGGGCCAGCAGTGGTGTCAAGCAGGCAGGTCTACAGAGAGCAGAGAACCACAGGGATCAGGCCTAAGGCATCAGTAGGACATCCCCTGAGGGCTCCCAGATTAGAGAGGGTTCTGGTGAGACTGAGGGACCTACCCCACCCCCGTGCACAAATTTTGTGTACCAGGCCCCTAGTCTTGCAATATCTTTCTTATGTACAAGATGAAGTGGTAATAGCAGTTAAAAAATAGAAGATTCAACTCAACTACTTTTGAGGAATTAATGTTGATGACAGAGAAAGAACAAATGCTTGGAAATAGTTATTTGTCCTGCAATTTTATTACCCATCTATATAGAAAAGTTAAGACTATTATCATGTTAAAATACTGTGGGGTGAATATACTTTGATATTAAATAAACTCAGGATGACAGAACTCTATATTTTATGAGTTACATAACAAGTGGGCATGACTTATAAAGAACACAAAGAAGCGTTTAAGTTCATGTCTAGGTCATTGACTTATGGCTATTCCTGTAGCTGTACCTCCTTTAATAACTATGTATTATGCACTATATACTGCATGCTAAGTACTGTGCTAAACTGTTATATTCATTGTCTTATGTAATTTCAGAATAAATTGCTTTGCAGATGAAGAAACAAAAGAGGTTCATAGAAAAGTGCCTTACCCAAATTCAAGTTTTTGGTAAAAGAGAGAGCTGGGATTTGAACGCAGAGCCCTCATTCTTGATTTGCAGGCCATTATGCAGCCTTAGAGCTGCCAATGTTTACGGGGCTCTGTTATTTCTCATCTATTTCGTTGTGTTTACAAAGAGCACAACCAGCCTCTAGCAGAACACTATTCTGAATTAATAACATAGGTGTTTTACTGCGCAAACATCTGCTTAAGAGGGGACAGCTACTTGTTTCTTTTTTTAGGTTAATGTTTAGGGAAATAGAAATCAGTCATATCTAGATAAGTTTCTTAGGAAAAGTAGCAAGCTATTGGTGCCATATACCCACTTCCTCTTTAAATTTAAATTTATCTAATTGAAATAAAGCCCCTTAAATATAATAATCATTATTTCATTTGTAATATCAATCCTATATTAAACACACATATATACTTTTATTATTTTCAATTGACAAAAATTTCAAAACTGTAGATAATTATATAAAATTTTATTCTTAGTATGAGGAAAATGTTGTAACTTTTTTTTAAGCTGAACAACAATAAATAGGAATGTAACTTTTAGTCAATTTTTCATTAAAAAATACTAACGTTTTTAGATTTAGTATAGTACATTTTCACAGAAGACTTAGATCCAGATGAAACTCCCTATCACAAGAGTATAGGCCTAACACCTGTCTATTCTTACACTTGCCATAGCTAACATTTTATATTCATTTCCAATAATGTGACTAACAGCTCTCTCTCTGAACATAAGAAAGTAGAATCTCCATGAGCAAAGAACTCTGCACCTTTAGTGTCTTGCACAGATTCGGGTATGGGGTAAACTCTCAGTAAATGTATGTAAGAAGAATTAATAAAACAATTACATATTTAGTTAGGGAATTATGTTTTTTTGTAAAAAAAAATATATAGTAATCTTGAAGAATGGCATAAAACATAATATAACTATTTTATATATTTGATTACAACTAATTGTAACTTATAATTACTAATTTTTTAGTTTATGTAATTTATGGATCTTTGTGCTTTCTTTTTTAAAGGGCTATATGGCTATATTTTGTTTAGAATAGGTTTTCATAAGGGATCTAGTTCTAGGTGGACATGAGATAAAGATAATTTCATAGAGCAAAAGAAAAACTATTTAGAATACTACTCAGCTGTTTTAGCTATGGGAGAGGTACTCAAATCATTGGGTTTTTAAAAAATAGCTCTTACAAATATCCAATCAATTTATTGATTTTCCATGCAAAGATAAATATATCTTCATGGTCAGAAATAACATTTCCTCTCTGTTCTCATTGTCCAATGCACCTATTTTTCATTTTGTGTAAAACCTATTATAATACCATGCATGAGGACTAGAGAAATTATTAGGTAAGTGCTTGAATTCTGAATTAACTATGAGCAATTCTACAACATTAGTGTTGTTACCATGCCATAAGTCACTTTAAAATATGGTCCAGTTGCTGGTTTGGATATTCATGATGTTTACAAGCAGCTGTTTGTTCTATAGTCACAGCTAATGCTGTTTGTTATGTTACTACACGATGACTGATTGTTTTAATGCGTCTAGTACAAAGACTTAAGAATGCATTCAGGCATGTTCAATCGATTAGAAATAAGTCTCTCTTAGGATAGCACAGAAAACTTTTTTTTTTCATTTCTAATTTTCATGTTTTTGATGAAATGTTCCAGAACAACAAACAGCCTGAAAGAGTGATGGCCTCTCAAGTCCCCCAAACACTTCCAATGAGGTGCTTGCCCCATGAAATTACAACTCTGGAGAGTGATTTCTTCAGAAGCCATGAAAATAAATATATGTTTTTAAAAATACTTAGCATCCTTTGAGACTAGGAGGTGTCAGTACAATATATATTCTTCTTCTCTCCCTCCTTCCATTCATCCATTCATCAACAAATATACTGTGCACCTACCATATTCCAGGTACCCTTCTGCATTGTGAGAATGAGCACAGATAGGATATAGTTCCTATCCTTCATGGTTTTATGGTTTATTTAATGAGACCAATAACTAAGAAGGTAATTCCAGCAAAACATCATATGTTTGCAGGTAGATCACTACCTGTTATTAACATAAGGGTAATAACAAAAAACTTACTTGAAAGGCTCCATCAAAGATGCGTCATATATTTTTAAAGGCTTTAGCATACTTATATTCTGAAAAGAAAGAGGTCATTATATTTTCCTTTTACTATTTAATACAGCAAAGGCAACCTCTTAGTGTGACTGGAAACCAGATGTTTTACTAACTTCTTTAAAAACATATGTTCAACGAGATGCCCTATACTTGTTTTTAAAAATCACTAAGCCCTGAAGATCTCTCTTCTCTGGATGAAAAGCTATAGAAATGGAACTGTGTTGCAAGATATAAAAATAATTGACGCAGTAAAATCCTGAATCTGAAGGAAATCATGTTCCCTTCCCAGTGTCTCCTCCATAGTCTCCCTTATGGAGATTAAAGTGGTTCTTGGATATATATTTAGTTCTATAGTGTCATCTTCTCCCCCTTTTAAAATAAATTCTTACAGCTTTTCTTCTTATAATAAAAAATATTTCAAGACTAATATATTATTCTAAAATACTGGATACAAGTAATTTTTCTTCTATGGAGTTTTTGTTTAAAAGACTCAAATATTTTTTAAAACAGTCCTTGATTATGCATTTCTTATTTATTACTTGGCCTTTCATCTAAAATTTCTAAAAATAAATTATAATTAATATTAGAATTAGTCGGCTTATAAATGGGGATTGTGAAGTGGGATGCAGAATACCTTTTCATCTTGTGTTATTCTGTTAATGAGAAATATCTTTTAAAATTATTACTTTGATTATATAAACATCTGAAGTATAAAATAATCTATGTACATAATATCAAAACCCATAATTAACCACTATTTGTATTTTAGCAGGGATGCTTCTATTCTTATACTTCTTACATACTTGATATCATGCTATTCATATAGTTTTAATCCTCTCTAAATTAACATTGTGATATTTCCCCCCTCTCTCAGATTCATTACATTAAATGATATGGCTCATTTCTCAGTTCTCATATTTTAAAGTTGAGGCCATATTTCAAAGTATTAAATATTTTCCTTTATTATTTAAAACTTTCCATGTACTCTCCTCTCCTTTACTCTTACCTGATCATGGCTACAATTAAGGAACCACCCTCATCTCATCAATGGTCAGTCCTACCTGTGCTTCAGATCCCGTGCTGTCTCATCTTTCAAGGTCATTAGTACTAAAATTTCTCTCTTCTGCACCATCAATTTCTCCCTCTCTATTGTATTATCTTCATCAACATTAGACATTCTTTAAGTTCTTCTATCTATTAAATAAATTCTGCTTTTTAAAAAAAGACAACCCCATTGCTTTTTCTCTCTTTTACAGCATGGCTTCTTGAATGAGTTGTCAGTAGCTTTATATTCATTTTCTTATCTGCATTTTCCCCTTCATCAAGTTCAGCCAGATTTCTGGTCCTGACCATGCCACTGAATTTATTTTTCTTACCTAATTGCCAATGCCCATCATATTGCCAAATACCAAGTGGTCCCTTCTCATCTCTCAAATTACCTCATTATGGGACTCAGTTTGACCAATCCTATTTTCTGGAAACAAATATTATTCTCTCTGTGTGTGTATGTGTGTGTGTGTGTGTGTGTGTGTGTGTGTGTGTGTGTGTGTTAATGTATTATACTCTATTGAATTCTTCTGTCTCTATGGCTGCTCTGACTGAGCCTCCTTTGCAGGCTGCTCCTCTATATCTGCTTTTCAGGACTTAAATGTGTTACCATTTTCTCCTCTAGTTACAGCCTCTTCTAGAAAATCTTGTCCACTGTTAATTTACACCTTCAGCATTGCTCTCTCTCTTGAACTCCAAATTAGATCTGGCTGCTAATTTACATTTCCTCTTTAATATCTATTAATTGTTTCAAAGTTAACATACTCTAAATTAAATGTTCAGCCCTCACAATCTTTTGGTTATGCATATTTCAATGATATTGCCACAGTTCCTTAAACCAGCAAGTACCTGTCATTATTGACTCCTCTCTAATAGTAATCCCCATAACCAATCTGCCAGGAAATCTTGTCACCTCAAACTCATCATGTTACTAATTCAGCAGTCCCCCTTACCCACAGGGGATAATTCAGGACCCTCAGAGAATTCCTGAAACCATGAATAGTACTGAACCATGCAAGTACATACTATGTTTATTTCATATGCATACATATCTATGATAAAGTTTAATTTATAAATTAGGCACAGTAAGAGATAACAATAACTAATGAAGTGGAACAATTATAACAGTATACTGTAATAAAAAGTAAAGAACTGTGATCTCTCTTTCTCAGAATATCTTACTGTACTTTACGTATGGTGTCCATATCCTGGAAAAGGGATAATTTATCTCTTGGACAGAAAAGAGGATGGCATGGGGTTTCATCAAGCTACTTACAGCTGTGAGCAATTTGAAATTTATGAATTGTCTATTTCTGGAATTTCCCATTTAATATTTTTGGATTAGGTTAACAGTGGGAAGCTAAAACCATGGGTAATTGGAACTGTGGAAAGTGAACCCACAGATAGGAGGTGATTTCTGTACATGCGATTTTCATCTCCCTACTACCACCTTAGTCTCTCCCTACAAGATCTTCTCATTGGTTGCTTAGGCTGCAAACTTGACTGCTTGTACTGTACTGATTGAAATTATCTTTATAAAACATATTTTTTTCACTTTTATCTGCTTAACCACCTCTCTTTGCTTTCTTCAGCATTTACTACAAAATACAAATTCATTACTCTGACCTTTGGCTCTCAAAGTAATCTTATCCTGAATACACCTATGACTTTGTCTCAGACACTTCTCTATGCACTTAATGTCTCCAGCTGCACTATCATTCTTCTTTTTCTTCCTGTTGCTTTAATATGCTAGTTTTATAACTTTTATATTTATTTCTATATTTGGCATGCCTCTCCCTTTTCCATCCATGGTGCCTACTATTTATTTTTCATTTCTCTTCTACGGTTTTTCCTTAACACCCAATAAAAAGCAGGTCCTCAGTCTCTCCATCACATTACTTGCTTTTATTTTTATATTTTATCATATTCATTTATTTATTATACTTAAAAATATTTTACCTTCTACGAAAATGTCAACTCTTTAAAATGAAGGGCCTTGCTATCTGCTTTGCTGCTTTATTTCCAGAGCCTAGAAAACATGTGAAATTCAGTGCATGGAATGGGATTTTTTTTTTTTACAGACATATCTTTGTCTGCATTTGTGATATTATTTCTTTAGAACAGATACCTCTACGTGAAGTAATTGAGTTTTAGCTAATTGTTTTCTAGGAAGTAACTAGGGTAAAGTTGTTCAACTTAACAAAAAATAAATATGACTCCCAGTTAAATTTTAATTTTAGATAAATAATGAATAATATTTTTGTATAAGTATATTCTATGCCATATTTGGGACATACAGTAAAAAATATTCATTTTTTTTTATCTGAAATTCTAGTTCAACTGGGAATCATGCATATTATCTGGCAATGCTACCTTATGTGCATTCCCAGCTAAACTTGATAAACATGATGATGTCATGGTCCCCTTTGGATCATTTTGTAAAAATGCATACCTGCACACAAACACCAGAAGTGGGCCCATTAGAAAAAACAGAAAAATGTAAGTCTATACTTAGATTTTAATGTTTTACAAGACATAACTTTCAGTTCATTGAAATCCTTCTGGAAGCCCTAGTCATTCTATACAATGCCACTGATGCTCAATACACAGTACCCTGAATCTGTATATGTATCTTATATAGATCAGAATGTTGTTTTGATCCAAATGGACTTTATGAAATGTTATTCTCCCCATAAAAGCAATCATATGGAGGGATTATGATTCTGGTAGGATAATGTGGCCCATCAAAAAATAACTATAGACCTGGCATCACTTGTCTGTGGAATCTAGCACACATTATGAGAATCAATCTAGGATGTGTTAGGTCGCTGAGGATGCTTAGCCACCTCTAGTTGCTTCCTACTGCATTACTAAAAAAATCCAGAATCTCTGGGGAGATAGTTTCTGATCTACATCTTTCTAAATATGCACATAATACTTTACAAGCTGTCTTTGATCACTCTATAAAGGAATTTGACACTTTATCTAGACATGGGATTACTTGTTTTATTTTTGAAGAACAACTAGCAAAGAAATAATCAAGCTTAACTTTTCCTTTTGCTGTTTTGTTTTTCTGCTATTGTAAACTCATGTAACAAAGATGTTGATTATATGTGTGAGAATTACATAAAAATGTATTCTTGTCCTTTCTTCACTAATCCACAATAAGGCTCTAACATGTTAGAAGCTTGTAAGGGAAACATGAAAAACCTAGGAGCCACATTAAATGAAATGACAACATGAAAACTCTGAAGTAGAAAAGGATTCTCACTAGGAGTCTCTGCATTTTAAAAGCCTCAAAATTAAATTTGCTGTAATTTTTATAAGTAGATGAAATATTTGGTTTATATCCTGTCACTTGTCCTCAACCATAAATGTTTGACTTTTTTATTTAGCATTTCCATAAAATATAATATTTTCTGAGTTTTCACCATTATTTATATGCAGGGCCTTTCTGTCATCTATGACTTAAATCAGCAGGGTATGTCATTACCACAGGCAGCTGTGGGAAAAGAAGGAAAGTGCAAAGGAACTACACTGGGACATCTGACTACGCCAGTTTGCACCCATTTCATTCTTATATTCAGTATTATAGAATAAGTAATTATATTTAAATTACATCATTATCAGAATATAGTAGCAATGTTTAATTTGCATTAAGCCCTGTGTATCAGTGTGTATAATTTGATATTTAAGCTAGTATCTAAAAATATAAGCTTCCTTTCCCACTTAACTCCAAATGAACATTGTTTAATAATAATAACCTTCTAGAAAACCCACCATAAATTTTCAATAGTACCTAGTGACTACGGTTCCTCCTTTTCTCTATGGCTTTCAGACTTTAAATGTCACGGCATTCAGGCTCAGGGCATCAAGGAAAGAGCACTGGTCTCAGAAGCTCTAGGCTTGAGCTTTTTGTTATTAACCACCTAACAGTAAATAACTATAACTCATTTTAATCTCAATTCCTATTTATAATATGGAGACGTGATTATTTAATAAGAAAAATAAATAACCTAAGAAGAGCAGTTATCACCATACTTGATGTTTGTAGTATTTTAAAAATGTTACTTTACTTTCCTTCTCCCAAGAAGTCCTAAAGCCAAAACTGTATTACTGCCTTACTCTTATTGAGTGCATATTACTCACCATACAATATCTAAATGCTTTGTTTGTATGTATTTATTTTTTAAAAATATATTTTATTGATTTTTCACAGAGAGGAAGAGAGAGGGACAGATAGAAACATTGATGAGAGAGAAACATCAACTCAGCTGCCTCCTGCACACCCCCCATTGGGGATGTGCCCGCAACCAATGTACATGCCCTTGACCAGAATCAAACCTTGGACCCTTCAGTCCACAGGCCGACATTCTATCCACTGAGCCAAACTGGTTTCGGCTGTTTATATTTATGTATATCTTATTTGATCCTCACAATTTTCTATGAAATAATTTCTACTATGTTTTATCATTCCCATGTTATGGGGGAAGAAAATGAAATACTGAGGCTTAACTAATCGTCACCCTTTGATATTCTCTTATTTGGCTCCCTTATCTACCTGAATATAAAATTTGGGCTTAGAGTATTTTTATATTTTATTTTTTGATGAGAAAGTCAGACAGAGAAAGAGAGAGAGATTTGCTGCTCCATCCATCCATGCCTTCACTGATTGGTTCCCTGCAACCCTGTCACATTAGGATGATATTCTAACCCTGAGCTACCCAGCCAGGATATATGTATGTATTTTACTAAATAATCATCTTCTCCAACTATATTTCAATGTGAGGATTAAAGATATACTTAATTGCCCAAGTATAATGCATTACGTTGGGCAATGTAGAAATACACACATCTGACTGAATCTCTGTCCTTAAAAAACTCAAGAGCAGGAGCAATTTATATCAGTTCCAATCTCAAATCTATTGACTGAAAATGAGGCTTGTTCTATGATCACTAGAATAAAAAGATGAAAACAACCCTGTTGTATTCTCCTGGGCTATTAGAAATTAGAAATTGCTAATAGAGATAAATTGCCAAGACATGCAGCCGAGAATTTATATACAGGCTAATGAAATCTGGTCACCAGATCAATTTACTGAAGTTAAGGCAACTCAATTAGAAGAGAAAGAATAATGGACATAGAATTAACTCAGAGAAGTAATTCTAAATTTAGACACAGAGAGCTCAGTTTTCTAACTATACTACAGGGAGAGATCACAAAATTTAGGCCTGAATTTATTGGTACTTAATCCCCATTATAATAAAAACTTGAATAAAAATATAGTTCGGTTTTGTCTTCTATAAGCATTGGAGTTTGAGCTGAGAGGCCTTTTTTGTTTTGTTTCTTTTAGATACTTGAATATGAAGTTTTCTCTTCTGATTATAACAGAATTTCCAGAGTAATATTTTAATAAAATTAAATTAGAAACTAATAAACTAGTAAACTTTTCCCAGCTTAAAATAAACCTCATGTAGGTCAATAAATGTGGGTTTAATGCCATTTGATATAGTGCATATGCTGTTGGGGCATTATTTTAAGTTTCAAAGTATTGGTAGCAATATACAGTCAGATTGAATTTAAAATATAAAGCAATATGCATTCACATTGTGGAAAAAATTAATTCTATTTTTATTTTCTAAACTGTAATAAGAACTGGATTGTCAGATATTAGCCTATTTCAAACAGCAAGATAACTGTATTAGATTAAATCTAAAACTATCTCTTCCTTTGGTTGTGGATTAGCTAAAATATTATCTAGTTGATTTTATGTATAAATACGGACAGTGAGCTATCTACATTTTTAACACAGAAACTTTGTTTATAAATAAAAGAAAGCCAAAGATGACAGGTAATGGAATTTCTAACCATGAAAGCACAGTTCTCTGACTTGCCCTTTCCTACCTACCGGTACTATCACACTCAAGTCTCTATTAAAACAAATACTAAAAACCTATTCCAGGCTAAATATTAATATAATTGAATTTTTTAACTGAGCTTGCCAGTCAGGGTAATATCAATCATATCAGTATTTCTTGTCCCAATATTATCTCCCATGATGCTGTGCATGTCTTTCAGTTTTTCTACAATTGCTCAAAACATTTTATAAACTAATTTTTGGAAATCACCATTACATTTGGAAGCATGTTTACTCGAATATTCAAAATTATGGCAAATCTACCATGATATACATTTTCAAATAGAAAAGAAAGTTACAGAACACATTTTGAGGAAAAAAATTAATTCTATATATAAGTATTTGTGTACTGTTGACAATATTTTTTAATAAATATTTTCTTTTTAGAATGGGACTACATAAATTTGCCAGGGCCGCCATTAATAAAACATCATGAACTAAGTTTCTCAAACAACAGAAATTTATTTTAGAGTTCTGGTGTCTAGAAGGCTGAAATAAAGGTGTTGGTGGGGTTGGTTATTTATGAAGGCTATGACATAAAAATGTAATCCAAAACTCTCTCCTTGCTTTATAGATGGTCGACTCTATGTTCACATGGTATTTTTTTCTCAAAGCAAGTATATCTCCAAATTTTCCTTTTTTATAATGCTATCCTATTGACTTAGGGTACACTTTGATTGTTTCCCTATAACTTTATCTCATAAAATCCCTGTCTTGAAATGAGTTTACATTTGGAGGTAGTGGGGGTTAGGATTTAAATATATAAATTTGAGGGATACAATTTAGCCTATAATAGGGGCATATATTTTAAGAATTTTGATTGAGATAAAACTCATAATATTTTATTCTCACTTTATGGTTTAGTGCAATATTAAAAGTGAACTGATATAATTTTCTCTATAGAATGCAAATGTTGATTCTTACAGAAATTATTTTAATGAATACTATTTTTAGATTTATGGCTTTTATTATATATTTAATTTAAACTCTAATTTTTTTTTCAAAATATTAAGAATTTTTTTTTTTATTGCTGACTCTATTACAGATGTCTCCAATTACCTCCCTTGGCCTCCTCCCACCCTGCCCTTCCAGGCCTTCACCACATTATTGTCTGTGTCCATAGGATATGCATATATGCATATATATTTTAGGGTGATCTCTTCCCATCTTTTCCATACTATTATATATTATATTATATTATATTATGTTATGTTATATTATATTATATTATATTATATTATATTATATTACAATATATTATATTGTACTAGAGGCTTTATACACAAAATTTGTGAAAGGGGGTTGGCTCTCACAGCCCCGGCAGGCCCCCAAAGTCCCTTACAACCTCTGCAGGCCCCTGAAGCTCCGATTTATCCAGAAGGTCATCTGGATGGTCGTCCAATTAGCATATTAGCTCTTAATTAAATAGGGTTATATATACTAATATAATTATAATATATTCATAAAATGCACAGGATTATAATCTAACCTAATAATAGAGTAATATGCAAATTAACCATCACTCTGCTACGCAAGCCACACCCACCAACCATGCCCACAAAGCCAATCAGAGTGTGTATGCAAATTAACCAGGCAAAGATGATGGTTAATTGCATACAAAGAGGGAGGGAGGGGTGAAGATTGATGACAGCATAGAAGGAAGAGGGAGGAAAAATGGAAAGCAAGGCAGCTGTGGCTGCTGGAGGGAAAGCACTGGCAGCACATGCAGGGTGGGGGGGGGGCAGGGCAAGTTGTGCAGCTGCTGCAGCGGAAGGTAATGGGGGCGGTGGGCATGGCGGGTCGGGTGGGCAGGGCGGGGCACACAGCAACAGTGGTGAGCATGCACCCGGCACCATAGGCGGCCGCAACAGGCCTGGAGGCAGCAGGCATGGCTTAAGTGTGCAGCCAGGGAGCCAGCTGTAGCAGCGGGCACAGTGGTTTGGGTGTACGGGGCCAGGCGCACAGTGGTGGTGGGCCCTGCCAGTCCCAGCCATCCCGCTCTCCCCACTGGTCACAGTGCTTCAGGTCTTTTTTTATTCCAGATCAATTTCTGGAGAGTTCTTTCTAGGTCTGTGAAATATGTCATTGGTATTTTAATGGGGAGTGCATTGAATCTATAGATTGCTTTGAGTAGCATGACATTTTAATGATGTTAATTCTACCAATCCATGAACACAGTATGTTCTTCCATCTGTTTATGTCTTCCTCTATCACTTTTTCAGTGTCCTGTAGTTTTCTGAGTAGAAGTCTTTTACCTCCTAATTTATTTCTAGGTATCTTAATTTTTTTTTTTTTTTGTGCAATGATAAATAGGATTGTTTTTTTCTTAATATCTATTTCTGTAAGTTCACTATACTATATAATAAAGAGGTAATATGTAAATTGACCATCACTCCAACACACAATATAGCCACCCCATGTGGTCAAATATTGATGCCTCCAAGAGGAAACAAGATGGCAACCACAAGATGGCCAGCAGAGGAGTGCAGTTAGGAGGGAACAGGCCTGCAAGTGAGGCCAGTTGGGGGTAACCAGGTTGGCAGTGAAGGGCAATTGGGGGTGACTAGACCTGAAGGGGAGAGCAATTAGGGTCATCCAGGCCAGCATGGGAGGGCAGTTAGGCATGACCAGGCTAGCCGGGGAATGATTATGGGGTGATTAGGCTGGCAGGCAAAAGCGGTTAGGGCCAAACAGGCAGGCAGGCAGGCAAGTGGTTAGGAGTCAGCAGTCCTGGATTGCGAGAGGGATGTTCCTCGAGGGGTACCAGATTGGAGAAGGATACAGTCTGGGCTGAGAGCCCCCCTTTCCTGTGCACAAATTTTGTGCACCAGACCTCTAGTTGGCATATTAAATGACATAGATTTCTTGGTGTTAATTTTGTATTCTGCTACATTGCTGAATTCATTTATTAAGTCTAATAATTTTTTGGTGGAGTCTTTAGGGTTTTCTATGCTCAATATCATGTCATCTGAAAATAAGGACAGTTTTACATTTTCTTTTCTAATTTGGATACCTTTTCTTTCTTCTTCTTATCTAGTTACTATGGCTAGCACCTCCAGTACCATGTTGAACAAGAGTGGTAAAAGTGGGCATCCCTGTCTTTTTCCTGTTTTCAGGTGAAATGGTTTTAGTTTTTACCATTTGAATATAATGTTGGCTGCAGGTTTGTCATATAAGGCTTTTATTACATTGAGGTATGATCCCTCAATTCACATTTTGCTGAGAGTTTTTATCAAGAAAGGGTGCTGGATTTTATCAAATACTTTTTATGCATCAATTGATATGATTATGTGATTTGTATCTGTAATTTGTCCATGTGAGGTATTATGTTTATTGATTTGCAGATATTGTACTTTACTTTCATCCCCAGCATAAATCCTATGTGGTCATGCTGTAGGAACTTTCTGATGTACTGCTGGATCCGATTTGCTAAAATTTTGTTGAGGATTTTGGCATCTGTGTTCATGAGGAATATTGGCCTGTAATTTTCTTTTGTTGTGTTGTTTTTATCTGACTTTTGGTATTAGGGTGATTCTGGCTTCATAGAATGAGCTTGTGAAGCTTATAAGTGTTCTATCCTCTTGAATTTGTTGGAATAGTCTGAGGAGGATAGGTTTTAGTTCTTTTTTGAATGTTTGATAAAACTCCCCTATTAAGAGGTCTGGCCCTAAGCTTTTGTTTGCTGGAAGCATTTTTATGACTGCTTCAATTTCTTCCATAGATATTGGCCTATTAGATTCTTTCTGATTGAATTTTGGAAGGTTGTATTTTTTTTAGGAATATGTCCATTTCCTCTAGGTTGTCTAGTTTGTTGGAATAGAGTTGTTCATGGTATTTTTTCAGTTTATTTTATAAATGATTTTTGCTAATGTTTTTATAACCTGAGAAGTATGTTTAAAAAATACCTAAACTCAATGCCTTGTTGACTGCATTTAATTAATATACATCATATGAATGGTAGTTCTTACATGTGGAAAATCAGGCTAATGAATAGCCAGATTTCTATATGTATTGTGGGTATCCATTATTAAATTCTAAAAACTATTAAGATACTGAATAAATAACATTTTTGAGTGCACATTGAGATGAAATCAAAAGGAAAAATCATTAAAATGGGAAAGTTTGGTATAAAAGCAAATCATGGTGGTCTTTTGGTGTGCAGAAATTGATCAGGTTTAATTTGAATTATAGAAGAGTGTGTGTGTTGTGGGTGCTTATTGATGTATGATTTATATACAATAAATGTACACATCTTTAGTATTCAATTCACTAGGAATTTTTAATTTGTACAAAACAGACATCACCTAAAACTACATCTAGATTATTCCCTTAACCCAAAACCATATTTATACATAGTTTCAGTCAATACTCTCTCTTCAAAAGCAACTCATGTTTTAGATTCATATCATTGTAGAGAAGCTTTGCTTGGCTTCTTTTTCTCAATTATAGCTTTTATAATTCAATCATGTGGTTTTCTATATTTGCAAGTTCATTTCTTTTTGTTTCTGATATGTATCCATTGTCTGAATATTTCAAAATTTGTTTATTTAATCTCCTTCAATGGACATTTGAATGTTTTCTTGGTTTGGGTATTATGAATAAAGCATCTGTGAATATTATTTTACAAATATTTTTGTGGGCATATTTCTTCCCTCACTTTTCTTAGGAATGGAATTTGTAGGTCAATAGGGTAAGAAACTACCTATCAAATTTTCAAAGTTGTTCCACCTTACATTCTCATTAGCAATATATAGGCATTTCAACATTTGCAATTTTTCACATTGCCCACTTTCTCTCAGAAATTGTCAGAACTTTTTAAAAGATAACTGCCTTTACAGTCTCTATAAGGCAATAACAACACAAACAGCACTTCTCTCTGACTTATACAACAGTGTCACACACAATTGAAGTTCGGGATAAACTCAACCTTTCCTTCTATACCATTCTCTATCAGTTCACACTGTAAAATGGTTCATATCAATGGCTGAACAACTTGCATAAATAGATTCACATAAATGTTAAGTATAGAATTTCAAGTGTGATGTTTTCTAAAGTGGAGGGCATGGCAGTAATGACTACTTGAGTACATGTGTGATACAACTCCTGAGGCTATCTTAAACTGGTAAGGCTAGGGTGTAGCCACGATTTCAGAAGATCTAACAAGGTTGAGAGTTTGAGCCTAAAAAATACTATTATTACTCCTTGCCAGAATATTAAAGGAAACTATTATCTGATTGAACTTGGATGCTGTGACAAAGATGAATAGATAGGTACATATTTTCATATGACCTGGATACATAGAATACCATAGAAAGAAAAGTTATTTTATTTCATGAAAATTAGTTTATTTCTCTATTACTTAATAACTACTTTCTAAATAGTTAAAGTGGTTATGTGATGAGGGGAGAAAATTTAGGGCTATCACTGCAATTGACAAGTAAGTAACCTAAATTTTTCTATTAGGTTGAAAAAAATGTTTTATGATGATGATTGGTTAACTGAGTAGCATAGAGGGAATCAAAATAAACAAACAAGGAAATGCTTTCTGTGCCTCTGTCACATATGTTAACTTTTGAAATTTACAGTAATAAATCTATTAAAAGTTACTTATTTCAAACTATTAAAACAGAAAAAAACATTTTTACAGAATAATTAAGTTGTCATTGAAAAACTTCTACTTCTTTTTCTTTTTCTAGAACTCACACAAAATGTAGATAGTTTCATATTCATAATTTTCCTCCAAATTTAATTTATAAGTTGGTTATGTGAATTCCAAATACATTTTAATATAAATTAAATGTCATATGGTTGTTAGGTCAAACACCAAACTGCATTATCATACACAAACATCATAACATGAGAATTTAGGTTGGAAAGATTATTCTATAATACTCTTGGTACGTGGTTAGCAAACTGCGGCTCACGAGCCACATGTGGCTCTTTGGCCCCTTGAGTATGGCTCTTCCACAACATACCATGGCCTGGGAGAATTTTTTTTTGAAGTGGCATTAGAAGTTTAAATTTAAAAAATTTTGCTCTCGAAAGAAATTTCAATTGTACTATTGATATTTGGCTCTGTTGACTAATGAGTTTGCTGACCACTGCTCTGGGTAATATTGGAACTATAGTGAGAATAATTTCAAGCTCCAATTTTAATTCAAGAATACATTAACTATTTTGTAACAGGAATAGATAAAATTCTCACATATTTCTTATACCTTTTTTTATTATGTTGGCTTTGGTGATGTCTCTGGCAATGGGAGTGTTATTAAGGTGCTTTCAGGGCTAACTTATGAGAGAAAAAAAAGGTTATATTATCTCCCTATAAATTAAAATGGATCTTTGGAAGTGATAACATCTTGAAGGGTATCAAAGGTGGTGGCCAAAGGAATGGCAGGCTGCAAGATAGTGTGTGAGTGAGAGAGTGAAAGGAAAGTGTGTGGATGTGTGGGGAGTGTCTATATTTCTGAGTGAGGGACAGCTATATTCCACAGGACTGTTGGGGACTGATGGACCAGGATCCCCTGGCTGGAAAGCCTCTACTACTGCTGAAATCTCTCCCAGAGTGGCCAGCTCTGCTGCAGAGACCATGCCATCTTGAAGGGGAGAGTGGCTGTGATCAGAAGCCCATAATTACTTTAAATCTGGGAGACCTCAGATACCTCCAGGGACCCTACAACCACAATGCTCAGGGACCAGCTGCCTCATCAGCAAACCCATGAACACTGAGACACCAGCCTCCCCAGCTGCGGGTGTCTAAAAGGTCTGCAGGGGAGGGCATTTGGAGGTGATCAGGCTGGCAGGGGAGAGCAGTTGGGGGTGATCAGGTCAGAAGAAAGTAGTTACGTGTCAATCATGCTGATAGGGGACCAGTTTGGGGGTGATCAGGCTGGGATGCAAAGTGGTTAGGGGCAATCAGGCAGCCAGGCAGGCGAATGGTTAGGAGCCAGCAGTCCCAGATTGTGAGAGGGATGTTTGACTGCCAGTTTAGGATTGGGCCTAAACTGTAGTCGGACATCCCCTGAGGGTTCCCAAAATGGAGAGAGTGCAAGCTGGGTTGAGGGACACCCCCACAGTCCATAAATTTTGTATACCTGGCCTCTAGTATATGATAAAATTAGGAAGTGGAGGCATGAAAGTTAAAGAGAATGGGCATTATCACTTTTGGGTACCATAGTTTTTGTCTTCATTTTAATTTTTTTTCTCAGTCTGTATAATGTAGATCGTTGGGTATATTTTTCATTTAAAAAAATCCACTAATTTTTTTTAATTTTTAATTTTTTTTATGTAGAGGGAGATGTTCTGGTGTCCAGGCAGGTTCAGGGATATTGCCACAGAACACTGAGCATGTAACTTTAATGACTGCATTAACTTGTTAGGCCTGCCATAATAAAGTACCACACATTGGGTGGCTTAAACAACAGAAGTCTATTTTCTGTCTGGAGGCTGAAGTTTGAAATCAAGTAGTTAATCAGGTTGATTTTTTCTGAAGCCTCTCTCCTTGGCCTATGGATGGTGCTTTCTCCCTTTGTATTCACATGGTCTTTACTTTGAACATATAAGTGTCCTAACTTTTTATAAAGAGCTCACCTTTAACAACCTCATTTAACCTTTTTTTTCTTTTTAAAAAATATTCTTGAAAATATTTCATAAATCCCCTTTTCCCCCATTGATCTCCTCCAGCCCACCCCATTGTCTGTGTCCATGGGTTATACATATATGTATACAAATTCATTGGTTGATTTCCCATCCACAGTCCCCTGAGGTTTGACAGTACGCTCCAAGCTTTTATGTCTCTGGGTCTATTTTTTTTTCATCAGTTTATTTGGCTCATTAGATTTCACATATGAGTGAGATCATGTGATACTTACCTTTGTCTGATTGGCTTAGACCCTATGTCCAAGTGTAGTCACATTATGAGGTACTGGGAGTTAAGAATTCAACATACACATTTCTTTAGGGGGAAGGACACACAAATCAGCCCATAACAATAATACTGTGTTTCCCCGAAAATAAGACATCCTCTGAAAATAAGACCTAGCACATGGAAAGATAAGACATCCCTTGAAAATAAGACCTAGCGCAACTTTGGGAGAAAAAATTAATATAAGACATTGTCTTATTTTCGGGGAAACAGGGTACATAAAGAAAAAATTCCTGGAAATTTATTTTAGGAAATGAAACTATAGACTCATATACAAGTAAAACATGCTTACATTCCTGTCTCTAAGTTCTTGGTATTACATGTTAGTAGTAAAAGTAATATTACTATAAAGTACTTTTAAAAATATACTCTCATTACATTTTTATAGTGAATAGGAATCCTAAATCACACCTGCAATATGTTAATCAAGACTTTTATCTAAATATGTATATAAAGATAACTTATGACTTGTTTTTTCCTTCTAGCATATGGGAGCTTTGTTGGACAAATGTATTAGTTAAATATCAGGCCATTGTTCACAGAAGGAAAAGTGCAGTTTGATTAATTAAAAGATGTATTATTCACATGAAATATTGATATTACATTGTGATACAAGAAATTAGTATTAGTTCTAAATGTGTCCTGAAAGTTAACTGGGAATTCCTTTATCAGTGGCACCACAATTACCTTGCAAAATGCAAAATTAATTAAAATTCTGTTTCTTTCTGGAGAGCTGAATTGCATAGCTCTTATAAAATTGATAGATAATTTGTATCAAAATCAGCCTGTTGACCTGTCAATTGGTTGGCCTTAGCATGATTTTGTAATATCCTACCCCAACGTTTGTTTACTGTTAAATGATTTGTTCAATGCTGATGACAATGTCCTAATAGACATGCAACTCAGGAAAATGGATTAGCAATCTACGCTTAAAAAAATTGATCAGCCGAAATCGGTTTGGTTCAGTGGATAGAGCGTCAGTCTGCGGACTTAAAGGTCCAAGGTTCGATTCCGATCAAGGAAATGTACATTGGTTTTGGGCTCATCCCCGGTAGGGGGTGTGCAGGAGGCAGCTGGTCGATGATTCTCTCTCATCGATGTTTCTAGCATTCTATCCCCCTCCCTTCCTCTCTGTGAAAAGTCAATAAAATATATATTTTTAAAAATTGATCAATGCTTAGACATTAGTCATCTTTAACTTTTGTATACTATACCTGACCAGTGTGGCTCAGTTGGTTGGACATCCTCTTATGCACCAAAGGGTTGAAGGTTCAGTTCCTGGTCAGGGCACATACCAGGTTGCAGTTTCAATTCCCAGTCAAGGGTGTGCAGGAGGCAGCTGATCGATATTTCTCTGTCACATCAATGATTCTCTCTTTCTAAAAATCAATGAGAAAAATCTTAGCATAATATAAAAATTCAGTAAGGAGTAAAACAAGATGATAAAATGTCTGCTTTGGCCATTTTCAAGACTCTCCAAATGAAGGGTACTTTTCATAAATGCAAACTATGCTAAAATGCAAAGCATCAGCCTAATTAAATAGTGCATATGGCTATTCAATTAGATTATCCTCTCCCTCTTAAAGGAGAACTGCAACTAATGGGTCTAATTGCCTCTGAGAGCTAGGGACATTTTTATCCCCCTCCCACACACACACGTGCTTTATATTTCATTTGAGCAACAAGAGCTTTCTGTGGTAATGGCCTTACACTTTAATTAAAGAATTGAAGTCTGATATTAATGTTCAAACAGCTCATGAAAATGAAAATTGTAAATATTTTAAATATCAGCAAAATTCTGCTGCTAAAATATTATAAATATAACAGACACTACATTTGTTAATTTCTATTATCTATCAGAAAGGCTGCGTACCTGGCAACAATTAAACAGATGTACAAATACTGGAGGGGATTTTCATGCTAAAAAGTTCCAAAATTTTTTATCACTCAATATATAGAATCTCCTACAAGAGTATGTACTACTTTAAAAATTTGTGGCAGCCCTGGTGGGTTTGACTCCGTTGCTTGAAGTGTCATCCAATGAGCAGAAAGGTCACAAGTTCGATTCTCTGAAAGGACACATATCTAGGTTTTAGGGTTTTTCCGCTGGTCAGGGTGCATGTGTGCAGGAGGCAACTGATCCAAGTTTAACTCTCTCTCTCTCTCTCTCTCTCTCTCTCTCTCTCTCTCTCTCTCAATCCCACTCTCCTCCCTTCCTACCTCCATTCTTCACTTTAAAATCAATAAAAGCATGTCCTTGATGAAGATTAATTTTTTTTCCAAAAATGGTGGCAAATGTTCTGAATTTTACATGAAAGAAGAATTTTGGAGTGTCTCTTTGGCATGATACCAGATTTCCCCTCCTGAAAGTATAAATTGAGTCTAATATATATATATATATGCCTAAGAAACTGGAACAACCAAATGACTGGAACAACCAGAATGACCAGTAGATCTGTTCTATATCTGTAAAACCTTCAATATCTGTAAAACCAAGGTTCTTACTATTTCACAAACGTCTTCCTTTGCAAAGGAATGAACCCATTGCAGAATAATTTGGTTTGAATAATATATTAGTTTTAAAATCAGTGCTGCTTTATTTGTGGATAATTTTCTTGTTACTAGTGCATTTTTTACATTGGTGTTTAGGAATACATTATTCCAATAATTTGTAAAATGCTAAATTTATGTATCTCAAATAAAGCTGGTTTCAACATGGTGGGTTTTATGTTCAGTCTCAAGAAGGTAAAATTGAAGCAGTTAAGTTTAATGTTTGACAAACTATTTTAAGTAGTTAACCTTTTACTATGGGGGGTCAAATTAATATCTCTTTTACTCTATTACCCTTTATTTCGAAAAGCTTACATTTATCTCAAGTATTTGTTATATTCTCTACTAGTGTCATTTGGGAGGTCAGAATCTGACCCAGACTTAGGTGTCAAATTGGTAAATTGCCTTCACATTGTGTTTTGCAAATTAACAAAGCTTTTAGCATCTCTGCTGTAAATCAAATATTTCATGATTTCCCCACATTTCAAATTAAATCTTGAGACTCAAGTCAAATGTATAGTTTTTATTCCTTCTTCATTATATTTGACCCTTATTTTGAAAGTTTTAACTTAATTTTATTGATTACTTATTATAGAAAAATACTCAGTCCTTAACTTTAGTATATTAAAAATTAATGGAGCTGAGGACAATTGCATTTATTAGCCACTAATGTCTACATAACATACTGGCTACCAAAGTGATTTTTTCTTGTGTAAATTCTCCATCAGGCTTTCCCCGCTTCCCCTTCTCACTCACTCCACCTTCTCTCGAGCCACCTTAACACTGTTATAGTCTTCCACAGGCTTCCAAATTTTCCATGCTCCATTTTGTCTGTACCATAGAAATTTCCCTGACTCTTAGCACACTAGATGAGTATCCATGTTTTCAATTTTTATGTAAGCAGAAGGGCACAATATATGCTTTGTGTCTGGTTTCTTTTTCTCATCATTATATTTGTATCATTTATTCATGTTGCATGTGATTTTAGTTTGTTCATTCTATATATACCATGGCATGAATATAATTTCTTTATTGATCATACTTCTCTGAGCATTTGGTTGCTTTCTGTCTGAATTACTTGAAAAAGTGATTTTCTGAGCATTATATTAAATGTGTTTTCATTAAGGACATTTTTATTTGGTGAATTTTTAACAATTAGACTGCTAGTGCTTAGCTTGCATATTCTATCGTAGCCCCTTTCAGAACTCAGTTTTTCAACATTTGCTTTCTAAGGCAATCTCATGTTACTGCACACCTAATATGCACACACATTTCTCTGCCATCTTTTTCAAAGCATAGGTATTTTTTCTCTAATACAACTTGATTTTCACATCCTCATGTTCTTAAATTATTTCCTCACATTACACAAATACACAAATTCCACTATCTTTAAATGGAATATTCTCAGTAATAACATTCCATATCTAAACTATGTTGTATGTAAAACACACACACAAATCTATCAGTATAGGAAAAGCAATGTACACACATAAATATGTGCTTACATTACACACAGAAATACAGGATACATACCATCCACAGTCACACAAAATTTATCCCATATTCAGATTTCCAAACAACAAATTAGTCACACATTATTTAATCTTCACACAATTTTAACCAATAAATTATAAATTTAAACACTAAACACATTACATTCCCTATAGCATACTGCTAAACTGTGAATAATATATTTACCAGAAACATTTGTAAGAGATGAATATTCTTGAAACAGTTAAATAATGAGCATTAAGTGTTGTTAACAATGAAACAGGAACAGTGACATGAGAACAATGAATAGTTAATTTATTAAAAAATATATATTTTTACATATTTCTATATATGTACCTCAATATGAATATCAATATAAATAGATAGACATGCATAATGTTTCATGAAACTTGCACCACATATTCCCTAAAGGTACAATATTTTCATGAGAAAATTGTGTTGATATCCACATTTAATTTCATGCATATTGTTTTTCAGGCATACTTCTAAGTATATGATAATCAATACACATCAACAGACATATCACATACAAAATACCCAATCCCAGTGACATCCACAAAACACAGTTTTAATAGGTATATATCTAGGGTTTAGAATAAATTAAATTTTAAATGAGAAATCCATCTTAATTTGTATAAGAACCATTATCATGTGTGGTAATAATGCCTGGCATGTAATGTTCACTCAACATGTAGTTTTTCAATTAACACAGAAACCCAGAATGCCTCATCTCCATGTGCTTTTTTATTCCACTGCTCAGGACCTAGCAACATTCAACAGGATGCACCTCAGCCTCAATCATTTATGGAGGTCCCAGGCTGTACTCAGAAAACAGGAGAAAATGCATCCACCTCTGAATATTTCTCCTGTGTCACTTCATCATCCTATCTTCCTCATCATGAAAAGTATGTTTAGGAATATACAAAGGTGGGATCTGAGCTTGGTCAAGAGATGCAGCTCAGCTTCTCAGCCCACTCTCTACTGATTTCACTTTCCCATCAGAAACAGGAAAGGGATTCAGGGCAGACAGACTAGTACTAAGGATTCTGCAGAGGGACAGGTAGGGAGTATGCCTACAAGTACAGGACAAGATCACTCAGCGCACATTTCCAAGGTAACAGCACAGGGACAACTGTGGCTTAGGTAGTGGACAGTGCTGATATGTGTTGGCAAATTTACTCAGAACCTGCCCCTCAGGTGAACACACACTGATATCCTCTTCACACACGCACACATCTGTGCTCCTTCATACCAGGTAACTCCCCATTTCTCCTTTTAACCTTTTCTGTCAAATACATAGGCCTTTATTCCACATCTGTCTTCCCATTCTCTAGTAGTATTACATAGGTACACTCTTACCTTGATTCCTTCACACTCACCCAATTACACACTAAGTCTATAAATATTTGTAAGCAATCAGACAGATAAATTGTTTTAAATCCCTCCTTCTAGGCCAAACAGTTAAAAACTCATATGCCTTAAAGGAAATGAATGTCGATCTATTATCTTTCTAATCCATAAGCCACTTCAGCCACCATGTCTTTCATTATTCCCTTTTACTCATGGGATATATATCCCAGAAGACGATCCAACTCCACACAAACATACATACAATGCTATACCCTCAAAATAATAACACTTAAATTGCTCCAAAAAAGCATACCACACACATTGTTACACCATGTGAACACCACGAGTGAGGCATACCACACACAGAATTCTCAAATATCACACATAGATGTTCTTTCACTCTACATGGTCCCATATGGCATGACCATCTTACCTCCCACAGCCCTCCAACACACATTCTAATTTTCTAATATTTGAACCTTTTTTTCCTAGGATCCCATCAATAACAACAAAATTTCCCTTATCTTGGGGAATGTAATATGCCTGTGTCTCAGTCAGCATGGAAACAGAAGATCATGGGGTGGGCAATAGGAGGTTTGTATGGTAATGACAGTTAGTGGTGCATGTAATTTCCATTCTTGTTTCATTGTATGAATGTAAACTTATGTTGATAACTACCTTCAAGGGAAATTGATAACTCTAATGTAATTGTATATCCAGGTAGAAAGGAGATAGTCTCTGTTCCATTTAAAAATAATATTTTTTTGGAAACCCACTCACCTATGACATATATTGACACAATGCATATTTGTGTGCATTTTATATTTTCATGGGAACCATTTTACACTTTCCATGAAGAAAGGACTGTGTGTGTTCAATGAACATGCTGCATTGAACTCTTACTGTTTGTTTAATGGACAGATAAATACACAGATAACAAGCACGGTACATATCTGTGTTATTTTTATTTAATTGCTCAGCAAAGTTGAATGTAAGAGAAGATACTTTGCAGAACAGATACAAGGCAGTGGCCCTGACTCAAGGCCTGAAAGATGGAAGGCCTCTTCTTCAGACAATGTATTCTCCATCTCTTCTAAAGAAAAGCTAACTTTTCTTTAGAAAAAGAAAAGAACACATTTGTCAAACAAGATTTACTGTAAACTGCTGGGAAGGAAGGGTGAAGAGTACACAAAGTTGGTGGGGATGTAGAGAGAACCCAGAGTTGAGCTGAGTGGTTCTGCCCATTAGTCAACACATGGCTGCTCAGTACAAAAACTCAAACACTTCTGTATCATCTTCAATGTGATCAGCAGAGGAAGTAATGTATTCCAAGGGAGAACACTGAAAAGGACTAGAGCATGTGCAAGGAGATCAGAGGAGAACAGTGTTCTATTTGAGGAAATAGTAGGAGAGGACTTAAATGGATGAGAGTTTTATCAGAGAAAAATCTAAGAGTGTTTCTATGAGTCAGACAAGGGCATGTTATGTTACAGTGAACCTGTGAAGCACTAATAACTTAAAACAGGCCAAAAGTGATAGGATCCTCAAGAACTTAACTTGAGCAAGAGTACAGAGACATGTGCAATTAAATACCCTATCACATCTATATACCTACATAACCAATGTTTATATTCACAGGCATCCCTATCAGACTGACCCATTTGCACTCATTCTCCCCATCATTCATTTCTTTATAGTCTTCCACAGGCTTCCAAATTTTCCATGCTCCATTTTGTCTGTACCATAGAAATTTCCCTGACTCTTAGCACACTAAATGAGTACCCATGTTTTTAATATTTTTGTAAGAAAATGGGCACAATATATGCTTTGTGTCTGGTTTCTTTCTCTCATCATTAAATTTGTATCATTTATTCATGTTGCATGTGACTTTATTTTTTTTTTATTCTATGTATACCGTGGCATGAATATAATTTCTTTATTGATCATACTTTTCTGAGCATTTGTTTGCTTTCAGTTTGAATTACTTGAACAGGTGATGTTCTGGGCATTATATTACTTGTACTTTCATGAAGGATATTTCTATGTGTTGAGTATTTAACAGTTAGACTGTTAGTGCTTAGCTTGCATATTCTATCTTATCCCCTTTCAGAACTCAATTTTTCACCATTTTCTTTCTAAGGCAATCTCATGTTACTGCACACCTAATTTGCACACTCTTCTCTGCACTCTCTGCCATCTTTTCAAAGCCCAGAATTCTTTCTCTTACCCAATTTGGCTTTCATATTCTCAGATTCTTTCATTATTTCCTCATGTTTTGCAAGGATACTAATTCTACTACCTTCAAAAGGAAAACACACACACAAATCTATCTTTATAGAAAAAGCAATGCACACACATAAATATGTGCTTACCTAACACACAGGTACAAAGTATACATACTATCTACAGTCACACAAAACTTATTCCATATTCAGATTTGTAGACAAATCTCAAATCACAGGCCTTCATTCTATATCTGTCTTCCAATTCTCTAATAGCATTACCTTGGTACACTCTTACCTTGATTCATTTACACTCACCCAATTACACACTAAATCCATAAATAATTTACATGCAATCACACAGATAACCTTTTTTAAAATGCTCATTCTAGGCCAAACACTTGAAAACACAAATGCCTTAAAGGAAATGAAATTTGATCTATTATCTTTCTAATTCACAAGTCACTTCAGCCACCAAGTGTTTTACCATTCCCTTTTACCAATATCAAATATACTCATGGGTATATCCCAGAATATCCATACAACTCCACACAAACATACCTACAATGCTTTCTCTTCACAATTATACCACACATTGTTACACCTCAAGTTAGGCATACACTACACAGAATTCTGAAATATCACACATAGATATAATTTCACTCAACATGCTCACATATGGCATGGCCATCTTACCTCCCACAACCCTCCAACACACATTCTAGTTTTCTGATATTTGAAAATTTTCTTTCCTAGGATTCCATCTATTACAACAAAAGTTTACCTATTTGGGAAACTTAATATTCCTATGTCCCAGTCGGCACAGGAAAGTAAGATCATGGAGGGGCATATAGAAGGTTTGTATGGTGATGCCAGTTGGTGGTGCATATAATTTCCATTCATTTTTCATTTTATGACTGTAAACTCATGGTGAGAACTACCTTCAAGGGAAATTGATATCTCAAATATATATATATATATATATATATATATATATATATATTTATATTTATATTTATATTTATATTTATATTTATATTTATATTTATATTTATATTTATATTTATATTTATATATATCCCCCCAAGTAAAACAGAGACAGCAGTCTCCATTTTATTTAAAAATAATATTTTTTTGGAAACCCACACACCCATGACATATATTATTAACCCAATGCATATTTCTGTGCATTTTATATTTTCATGGGAACCATTTTACACTTTCCATGAAGACAGGACTGTGTGTGCTCACTGAACATGTCACATAGCAGATTATTATTGTTTGTTCAATGGACAGATAAATACACAGAAAATCAGCATGGTCCACATCTGCATTATTTTTATTTAATTGCTCAGCAAAGTTGGATTTAAGAGAAGATACCTTGCAGAACAAACACAAGGCAGTGGCCCTGACTCAAGGCCTGAAAGCAAGGAACGCCTCCGTTTCAGACAATGTATCCTCCATCTCTCCTAAAGACAGGCTAACTGGTGCTGGAAAGGAAGAACGAATAGGACACAAAGTTGGTGGGGATGTAGAGAGAAGCCAGAGTTGAGCTGAGTGGTTCTGCCCATTAGTCAACACATGGCTGCTCATTACAAAAACACAAACACTTTTTCAATGTGATCAGCAGAGGAAGCAATGTATTCCAAGAGGAAACACTGAACAGGACTAGAACATGTGCAAGGAGATCAAAGGAGAACAGTGTTCTATTTGAGGAAATAATAGGAGAGGACTTAAATCGATAAGAGTTTTATCAGAGAAAAATCCAATATAACAAAAGGGTAATATGCAAATCAATGAAATGGAGAAATGACTGGCTGCTATCATGTGAAATGACCACCAGGGGGCAGACGCTCAACAGAGTAGCTTCCCCTTGGTGGTCAGTGAGCTCCCACAGGGGAGCACCACTCAGCCAGAAGCAAGGCTCACTGCTGGCAAGCACAGTGGTAGTGGTGGGAGCTAAGAATGCACAACTGCCAGCTTAGGCCACTCCCTGAAGGAAACAGGGCTAAGTGGTCAGTTGGATATCCCCTGACAGCTCCTGGACTGTGAAAGGGCACAGGCCAAGCTAAGGGACCCTCCCTTAGTGCATGCATGTCGTGCACGGGGTCTCTAGTCTAATAATATGTTTCTATGAGTCAGACAAGGGCATGTTATGTTATAGTCAACCTGTGAAGCACAACTAACTTAAAACAGGCCAGAAGTGGTTGGATCCTCAAGAACTTAACTTGAGCAAAAGTATAGACATATGCAATTAAATACCTCATCACATCAATATATCTTCATAGCCAATGTTTACATTCACAGACATCCCTATCAGACAGACCCATTTGCACTCATTCTCCACATCATTCATTTCTTTATAGTATAGTATTCTATGTGCATATACATTCTCCATGATCTCTTATTGTCTGTACCATACAAGGAGTTATGATTTCTCTGACTCGTAACACACTAGATGAGCATTTGTTTTAAAATTTCATTAAACAGAAGAGTACAATATATACTTTGTGTCTGATCACTTTCTCTCATTGTTATATTTGTGTGATTTATTCACGTTGCATGTGATGCTAGTTTGCTCATTCCATATACCAGTGCATGAATATTATTTCTTAATTGATTATACTTTTCTGAGCTTTTGGGTTCTATGAGTCTGGGATTACTTAAGAAACTGATGTCCTGAATATTCTACATTTTTTCCCAACATGGACACGTTTCTGATTGTTGAATGCTTAAGAGTTAGTCTGCTAGGCCTGAGTTTTCATATTCAGTTTTTAGTCCCTTTATAACTCAATTTTTCACTATTTACTTTCTAATGCAGTCTCATATTACTGCACAGCTTATTTCAACACAATTCTCCTCACTCTCTGCCATCTTTCCAAAGTTTCGGTATTCTTTCTCTTATGTATCTTGATTTTCACATCCTCATATTCTTTAATCATTTCCTTGCATTTTTCAAATACACTCATTCCACTAATCTCACAGAGAATATTCTCAGTAATAACATACCATACCTAAACTACACGACATGTTAAATACACAGAAAAACCCACAATGATAGGAAAAGCAATCTACATACATAAACATGTGTTAAACTAACACAGAGACACAAAGTACAGATACTATCCTCATTCACACAAAACTCATCCCATATTCAGATTTGCAGAAAACAAATCAATCTCACATTATTCAATCTTAACCCAGATTTAATCAACAAATTATGAACTTAAACACCAAGCCCATCACACTCACTATATCATACTGCTAAAAATGGAAATAATATATTTACCATACACATTAATCAGACATGATTAATTTTAAACAGTTAAATAATGAGCATTGAGCTTTGGTAAAAATGAAAAATGAATGGTGACATAACAATTAAGAGTTAATTTCTTAAAAAGTAAAATCTTATCTTTTTACATTTCTATAACTCAATATAGATATCAATAAAAACAGAAATATATGCATGTAGAATGTTTCTTAAACTTGTACCATATATCCCCTATTGGTACAATTTTTATTAGAAAATATAATTGATATGCATGTTGAGTTCCTTCAAGTGTGGTTCTAAGTTTTTGATAATTCATATAGATCACTATAAAAGTTACATACGAGACACTCACTCCCACTGACATCCACCAAACTCACCATTTAATGTGTTCACATCCTCAAGGAAACTAATTTTCCTCTGCTGTGTCTCCAACCATATGCCACGTCTGCTGCAAGCACTTGAGACCTTCATGAGCTGAACATTCTGAGAGCTCATACACACCTCCTCTAACATTATCAGCTTCACAATCTCATAGTAATACCCGGTACCATGTGCTTGCACTGCTCACATGTGCTAACATAACACGTAACAAACATGCACACTCACTAGCCATCACCTCTTAGCAACATCAAAAAACACTTCCCAGATATGTCCCAGAATATATGTACACCTCCAAAAGTACATACATATAATTCTATATCCTTATTCCCACATAGTTATACCATGTAAATACCTCAGATAAAGCTCACTACACCCAAAATACTGAAATATCACATACAGATGTCCTTTACCTGCTCACGTAGATCATGGCCCTTGTAGCTCCTACAACAGTCACACACCCATTCTAATTTTTTTTATGTTTGATATTTTCTTTCATAGGAATCAAGGAGACACCTGTACCCAAGGACTTGGTGCAAACAAAGACTCCCTCTGCCAATTCATATACCTCGAATTCTTCAGCTAGTAATAAGGATCCCAGGCTCATGAAAACTTATTATATGCGTGTACAAATGAAAAGGGGTGTGGCTGTCATGTGCCATACAGAGGATGGATGGGAGCCTCCCTCACAAAGGATCAAAATGGAAGAAATGACCTATACTACAGAGGTCCATAGAAATGTCCCCCTCTCTCACACGTCTGGGGAGAATGTCCTAAATGACCCTGAGCCCAGAGTAGACAGTCCGGCCCAAGAGAAAAGGGAGAAGGCTGGCTGTCGCGCAGCACCTTCAACTCTGGTGTTCTATCGCAGGGTCCCGTTGCGGAGGCCGCTGGACAGCGGGTTCAGGTGCCTGGCCTGCTGCCACGTCTTTGCTAGCCTAGAGGCCCTTTAGCAGCATGTGGAGCATGGGGTCCAGGAGCGCTTCAGCTGCCATTTGTTTCATCAGGCCATGGCCCGTCTGAAGTACAAAAAGCTTAAGAGGAAGAAGAAGAAATTAATGAAGGCAACATTAAGTTGCCAGGAGGAAAAATAATTTGACAGGAAGACAAACTTCTACATCTAAACAGATTGTTTTCAGCCCCTAAAAGAGAGGAAGTGAAGCAGGTTAGACTCCACGGAGGAGGCTTCATTCCCCTCAGCAGACACAGTATCCAACCTTTTTTCCATTTCTAGCACCACCATCTCTGCGACCACACCACCAATCTGAGCAGACAGCCGCTTTTAATTCTAAGACTGAGGGACCAGAAGGCAGACCAAACCATCCCAGATACTGCCTTACCCTCTTTCCTCCTCTATTGATTATACCCACACATATAGCATCCATAAACACATGATTGATGCAAAAGAGTGTAGCCACTACAGGATTTAATAGTACAGATCCTAATACCCCTCCCCTGCACTGACTCCCACATTTCCATGAAATTGGTCTCTTTAAACAATTTTACATATTTTTCTAAAACCATTTCTTTAAATGAAGGTATACTTCTATACAACATCTCCCTATAACATATTCATCTGCACAATTATTTGGCCTGAAGATAGCTATTATTGAGAGAGAATAAGGTACTGCACAGATGGAACAAAAAGCAACTATAATCCACCCCTTACCCTCTACTGTGGACACACAGGTGCATATTCACTACTTATGCATACATATTCCTGGGGAAGGATGGAGCACAAAATGAGTAGTTTCAAAAAACTTCTGATATGTATAATATACAGGTGTCCAAAGTGTCATAGTGAGTATTTAAGCTTAATAACTTTAGAAGGGTAAAAGCTACCAACCTGTGAAAAACAATTTGCATGTTTAATTATTTGCATGCTTTTACACTTATTTCACTTCACTCATTTTCAAAGATCATTTTTTTATTCTTTGTGTGTCTGGCATCTGCTGAGGCTCATATACAAACAAAAAATAAAATTGAAAAATAATTATTAAAACCTCACAAAACTATATAGGAGAAGGGAAATTAAAATAGTTTCCCTTTAACATAAAATTTTTCATAGTTTATAACGTTTATCCTTCTGAACTTATTAAAGCTTAAAACTTCACTATGGCATTTTGTACAGCTGTATATACACATATTATCTTGAAACTGTTCATTTCTCCATCCTTCCCCATGAAAATGTATGTATAAGAACAGTATATGCACCTCTTTGTCCACAAGTTCAAAGAAGATAAATAAGAGATTATAGTTGCTTTTGGTTTCATCTGACTAGTATTTTTTTTTCTTCTCCCTTTGAAAAGAAACTCTATTTTCTGGCCAAATATGAGGGTAAATAATTACTTTTCTACCTGCCTTTCATCAATGGACCTAGGGATAAACATCCTTACTTGACCAATCTGTACTAATGAATTGGTAAGTTAAAACAGACCAGAGATTGGGGGAGGGGATGCGGTGATGATGTTGGTGGTGAGTTACTCTTTGTCTGCAATTCCAGTGCCACTCTAGACTTGCTTCAATTCCTCTCTTTTGAAAGACCAGGCTGTTTTAACTGTGACTTTAAGTCTAACTACGCCTTCACATTAATTCTCCAATTAGTTCTTGATCTTTTTCCTCAATAAGCCTTAGCCCTTTATTGTTGTTTGTAACCTAATGTTCCTTAAAGGATGCAAACTATAGCTTCAACATCTCATTCTTCCATTTTAATCTGTCAAATTATATAACTGAAAAAGCAACACAGCATATTCCACTGATTTTATACTGAAAAACCAAGGGATATATATGTAGTAGTATGTATATTTAATTAATTAAGAAGTACTTTAAGTAGATATAGTGTCCGATATTTTTACCTACCAATATCTCCTCTAAACCATACCAGCAATATGAGCAGATAGCCCATTTTTATACCATCTACCACTTTCCTGAGGGAGAATAAGGCAGATAACACATCCCAGATATTGCCTACACACTATCCAACTTTATTATAGCCCCACATATATTGTCCATGAATATATATTTGCTGCAAAAGAGTACAAAAACTATAATTTGGATAATGCAGATTGTAATTTCTATGAAAGTGGTCTTTGTTAATATAGTATTTATTGTAGCATAATTGTAGCTTAATATTTATCTGTTCCACTGGGAAATTTTGTTAAATGGGCAAAGTGGATAAAATTTATTATATGTTACCAATTACATTTTGGGCATTTACTATTTATTCTTATTTTCTAGATCATGACTAATAATTCTAATATCTACATATTTTACCCATTTGCCTAAAAAATACATGTACTAGTATATATCCTTTTAAGATTTAAAATCCTTCCTGTGCTTGTTTTCATTTTCTATCTCATTCCAGTATGCCTACTATTAAGTATACTATAAAACTTTTTTTAAGTCTAGTACTTTCTACAGTGGCTACCACAGAATGATTAGACCATTAAATTATGTTTTGTGTAATAAGAATAGCTTTTAATTTTCTACAGCTCAAACACTGAATTCCCTGTCAAACATTTTCCCATATTACTGTATTGTGCCTTTGTTTTAAATTATTGGTAATTTTTATATTGTATATTTTTAAATTATTCATAGCATAATATGTTTTGAAGGTTTTAAGGATGAATGACTTACAAATAGTTTCTTATTTTTTATTCTTAAAATTTGAAATTCAAAAACTCATCAAGGCTCAAATGAAGAGTTGTTTTTTAAACATTTTTAATTGATTTCAGAGAAAAAGAAGAGAGATAGAGAGATGATGAGAGAGAATCTTAGATCTGCTTCCTACTGTACTCCCTCTACCCCACTAAGGATCTAGTCCACAACCAGGGCATGTGCCCTGACCAGGAATCAAACTGTAACCTCCTGATACATAGGTCCACATTCAAATACTGAGCCACACCTGCCATGAAGAAATGAGTTTTTTTTGTTTGTTTTGTTTCTTTATTGAATTTATTAAATTGACATCCTCCTTCCTCCTATCTAATAAAAGACTAATATGCAAATTAACCATCACTCAACTACACCCACCAGCCATGCCCACCAGCCAATCAGAGTGAATACGTAAATTAACCCCAACCAACATGGCTGTGCCACAGAGAGCAGGAGGGAGGCTTGGGTTTCCCTGGTAATGGAGGAAGCCGAGCTTTCCACACACGCTGGTGGGCCCAGGTCTCCATTCAAGGATACAAAGTTTCAATTATAGAAGATACATAAATTCCAATAGAAATGGCTGCTGCCATGGAGTGAACAGGAGGCTTGGCTCTGCTCCAGGCTACAAAGTTTCAATTGTAAAAGATAAATAAATTCCAGATACCAGGGCCTCTGCTTGGGTCGCCAGGAGAGCATGGCTGGCCTGCAAACCACCATAGGCCCCTCGCCCAGGCCACCCCTCGTTCCAAGGGAACCCCCACCCTGATTCTGAACACCCTTCAGGGCAAACCAGCTGGCCCCCACCCATGCACCCAGGCCTCTCTCTACACTAATAAAATAGAAAAATGCTAATTGACTGTACCTTCACTATGCCCACAGCCAAACAGGAGTGATATACAAATTAATCCAACAAGGATGGAGGATAATTTGCATATGCAGGAGTGAAGAGCTGTGTCTAACACTGCTGCTGGGTCCAGGTCACCATCGGGGTCCTGTTGGCCTGGTGGGCAGCGACTCACACCACCTGTAGAGTCCAGCCTGCCATTGATAATGGAGCAGGCCAGAGGCAGACAGTGCCTGATACTGCTCTCAAAGTTCAGGCCACCATCGGGGACCCAGTAGGCTTGGCAGGCAGTGCCTCATGCTGCCTGTGGGGTCCAGGTTGCCATTCGTGTGCAGGCAAGCCAAGCAGAAAGTGCCTGAAGCTGCCCATAGGGTCCAGGCAACCATTGGTAACCTGGCAGGCCTGGGGGGCAGCACCTGTCGCCACCTGCAGGATCCAAGCCACCATCCTGGACTGGGCAGACATGGTGGACAGCACCTGAAGCCACCTGCAGAGTCCAGGTCGCCATTGGGTGTTCAGGCAAGCCGGGCAGACAGTGCCTGATGCTTCCTGCTGGGTCCAGGCAGCCATTTGTAACTGGGCAGGCCTGGGGGGAAGGGCCGGACACAGTCCACAGGGTCCAGGCAGCCACTTGGGTCTGGGCAGGCCAGGCGGGTTGAGCCTGATGCTGTCCACTAGGTCGAAGCCGCCATCGGGGGCCCAGGTAGGCAGGGGTGGCAAGGGTCTCTGGAATCACTGTCTGCCACAGGCCTCCTATGGACACAGGTGGAGCAGGCCGGGGTTGAACATTTTAATGAAAATGGGATGCCTGTGCCCCAGCCCACCATGCCGGTACCTGGCGAGGAGAAGGCAATGGGCAGTTAGCAGGCACCAAGGCTTGGAAGGTTCTGGGAGCAACTTACAGGCATGAATCATGATGATGCAGAGGGCTGGCTGATAAAGGCGTGAAAAGGTGCAGTGGAGGCGGCTCTTGCTGAGTTTGAAAAGCGCATCAGATAGCCTGATGGACTACATAGCCTTTCTGAAGAAGGTGCATGAAGAGATGATCACCTAGCTGTAGGTGCAGATCCAGGATGCTCAGATCTCCGTGGAGATGGACATGTTCTCCAAGTCCAACCTCTCTGCGTGCTCAAGGACATCAGCGCCCAGTAGGAGAAGCTGGCTGCCAAGGACATGCAGAATGCAGAAGAATGGTACAAGAGCTGCTCACCATGCTGACCTAGAGCACTGCCAAGAACACCCAAAGGGTGCGCACCACCAAGGAGGAAGTGTCTGAAAGCCACCGCCTGCTCAAGGCCAAGACCCTGGTGATCAAAGCATGCCTGGGCATGAACTACGCTCTGGGAAAGCAGCTGCAAGAGCTTGAGGATGAGCAGAACTCTAATGTTAGTGCTATACAGGACACAATCAACAGGTTAGAAAATGAGTTGAGAACCACAGACAGTGAAATGGCATGCTATCTAAAAGAATACTAGAACCTCCTCAATGTGGCTTTGGACATTGACATTGCAGCTTACAGGAAACTCTTAGAAGGTGAGGAGACCCGGCTCAGTTTCACCAGTGTGGGAAGCATAACCAGTGTCTACTCCCATAGTTCCCAGGTCTTTGGTGATCTGCCTTCGGTGGTTTACAGACTAGCTCTTGCTTGATGTTTGCTTGTTCATTCCCTTTTTAATACACCAGCAATGTCCAGGAGGAGCAGATCTAGGTGGAGAAGATCATTAGGAAGTTAAAGATGAGCCCTTCTGAAGGAGAAGCTGAAGAGTAGGAGAAGGAGAAGGAAGAGGCTGAGGAAGAGGAGGGAGAGGAAGAGGAAGAAGTGCCAAGGAAGAATTTGATAATGCAAAGTAGGAAGAATAAGGAGGTGAAGGTGAAGGAGAAGATGCCCAAGAAGCTGAGAATGAGGAGAAAGATGCAGGTGCTGTGGAGGAGCAAGGAACCAAGAAAAGATTGAGCCCTCCTTTCAGTAATTATTTCAGGAATACCTCCTGAAACCAGGTCAACCCCATCACCAACCAAGCGGTTGAGTTTCTGATACTATATGAATTAAGAAGTCAATATGTATAACATTCTCAGGTGACTCAGATTGGACATTAAATATTGTGCTATGACTTTTCTTTTTATGCAGAGTATCTGTTTGCTTGCAGAGTGGCTTTCTGGCTTGCTGCCGGCCTGTGCATGGTCCATGCTTATGAGTTCAGGATCTATGACAATGTGAATGATTCAGATGCTTATAATAAAAACACATGAATACATGAATTCACTGATGTTAATGTTAAACTTCATGGGGAAAAATAGTCCTTTGAATCTTTGGTATTTAGAAATTAAAGACCTCAAATCATGTGCAATAAACAGTAAATAAAGTTACACTGAATAAAAAAAAAACAAACATTAGGGCCCAGGAAATGTTCTAAGAACTGGGGAACCATTCCCAAATGAGGAAGGAAAGCCACAGGGTGTATGTTATTGCTATAAATACAGTATTTTATTTTCTTTTAAAAAAATATATTTTATTGATTTTTCACAGAGAGAAAGAGAGAGGGATAGAGAGTTGGAAACATCCATGAGAGAATCATTGATCAGCTGCCTCCTGCACACCTCCTAGTGGGAATGTGCCTGCAACCAAGGTACATGCCCTTGAATGGAGTCAAACCCGGGACCTTCCAGTCCACAGGCCGACGCTGAGCCAAAGAAGTTTCGGCTAAATACAGTATTTTCTATATACAATGTAATGTTTTAGATGCCTCCTATTGCATGAATTATGTATTCTCATAGAGTAATACTGGTAGATATAGTTATGGCAGTATGTCATATCCTATGTATATTAATAAAATATTAATATTCTAATTAGACCATGAGACCTTCCAGAAGTTCTTCTGGACAAGGGCAGGACCAACCCAGGCAGAGGTGGTTAGGGGTGATCAGGCCAGGAGGGGAAGGCAATTGGGGGTGATCAGGCTGGGGGGGAGGAGGGGGCAGCAGTTGGAGGTGAGCAGGCCGGCAGAGGGGCCCAGTTGGAGGTGAGCAGGATGACAGAGGGGTGCAGTTGGGGGCAATCAGGTCAGCAGCAGAGTGGTTAGGGGTGATCAAGCAGGCAGGCAGGTGAGCAGTTAGGAGCCAGCAGTCCCAGATTGCGAGAGAGTTGTCCAACTGCCAGTTTAGGCCCAATCTCACAGGGGTCTCAGATTGGAGAGGATGCAGGCCAGGCTGAGACACCCACCTAGACTTGCACTAATTTTGTGCATCAGGCCACTAGTCTTATCTAATAAAAGAGTAATATCACTCTAACACACAAGATGGCTGCCCCCAACTGGTCAAAGATCCTGTCCCCATGTGGACACAAGATGGCCACCATAAGATGGCCAGTAGGGGAGGGCATTTGTGGGCAATCAGGCAAGCAGGGGAGGGCAGTTGGGAGTTACCAGGCCTGCAGAGGAGGTTAGTTGGGGTGACAAGGCTGGCAGAGGAGGGAAGTTGGGGGTAAACAGGCTGGCAGGAGAGCAGTTAGACATCAATGAGGCTGGCATGGGAGTGGTTAGGGGATGATCAGGCTGGCAGGCAGAAGCAGTTAGGAGCAATCAGGAAGGCAGGCAGATGAGCAGTTGGGAACCAGCCGTCCTGGGTTGTGAGAAAGATATCTGACTTCTCCTTTAGGCCCAGTTGGACATCCCTCAAGGGGTCCTAGATTGGAGAGTGTGCAGGACGGCTAAGGGACACTCGTGGCCACCCCCTCCTCCCCTGTGCATGAATTTTGTGTATCGGGCCTCTAGTTGATTAATAAAATAATACAGGCTTCAAGTGTTGTATAACTCAATAAAACATAATTTGCACGTTGCATCACCTGAACTAAAGTCACTTTTGTCACCATTTATCCCATCTTTGCCCACTTCCATCTCCCCACTTAAGCATTCACCTCATTTCATCCAACCCTGCAAGTCCCCAGCTGTCAGTTAGTTATATGTAGCTCTAGTTCTGTTACCATTTGTTTGTTAAATTATTTGTTCATTAGATTCCACATATGAGTGAGATCATATGGCATTTATCTTTCTCTAAAGAACTCATTTCATGTAGTATGATAATCATTTCCATTCAAGTTGCAAAAGATAATATCTTCTTCTTTTATACACCTGAGTGGTATCCCATGGTGAAAAAGTACAACAGGTTTTTTATTCACTCATCTACTGACTGGAACTTGGGCTGTTTCTCAATCTTAGCTTTTGTAAATGGTGCCACTATGGGGAAAGGAGTGCATAAATTCTTTTTGATTAGTGTTTTGCATGTGTGGAAAGCTTGGCTTCCCCCATTGCCAGGGAAAGGGAAACCCAAAGCTCCCTTCTGATCTCTGTGGTGGCAACCATCTTGGTTGGGGTTAATTTGCATACTTGCTCTGATTGGCTGGTGTGCATGGCTTGTGGGTGTAGTGGAGTGATGGTTAATTTGAATATTACTCTTTTATTAGGTAGGATTATTACACCAGTGCCTTAAGCTTTTTTGCAAACCTGTTTGGTGGTGATAAAATCCTTTAGTCTTTTTATTTTTTTATTTATTATTATTATTATTATTATTATTGTCTTGGGAAGCTCTTTATTTCATCATCTATTTCGAATGCTAGCATTGCTGGATTCAAAATAGATGATGATCCTTGCATGTATTAATTCATGCCATTCCTTTCTCGCCTGCAGAGTTTCTGATGAAAATTCAGTTCACATCTTTATGGGAGCTCCTTTGTAGGTAATATTTTTTTTTCCTCTTGCTGTCTTTAAGATTCTCTCATTGTCTTTAATTTTTGGCATTTTAATTGTGATGTGTCTTGGTGTGGGCTTTGGGTTCTTCTTGTGTGGGACTCTCTGTGCCTCCTGAACTTGTACTGACTTTTTCCTTCACCAAATTAAGTGTTCTGCCATTGTTTTTCAATGATGTTCTCTACCCTTTGCTCACTTTTTTAATCTTTTGAAACTCCTCTGATATGATTATTGTCAAGTTTTCTGTTGTCCCACAGCTCCCTTAAGCTATCTTCCTGCTTTTTAATTGTGTTTTTTTTTTTTCCTTCTTCTTCTTCTTCTTTTGGTTCTCTGTTTGAGTGATTTTTAAAAATATATATATTTTATTGATTTTTTACAGAGAGGAAGAGAGAGGGAGAGAGAGAAACATCGATGAGAGAGAATCACCGATCAGCCTCCTCCTGCACATCCCCTACTGGGGATGTGCCCACAACCAAGGTACCTGCCCCTGACCAGAATCGAACCTGGGACCCTTCAGTCCGCAGACCGATGCTCTATCCACTGAGCCAAGCAGGTCGCGGTGAGTGATTTTTTTTTTTTTTTTTTTTTTACCTTGTATTCTAACTCTCTTATTTGAACCTCCACTTTCTCTAATCTGTGTATTTCTTCTAATGTGTTCTTTATTAGTGCTATGTTATTCTTCATTTCTGACTGGTCATTTTTCACAGTTTCTATATATTTCTCATGCAGTTGAGGGTCCTTGTAATCACTTTTCTAAACTCTGTGTGATAAATTTATCACCATTTAATTTAGCTCTTTGGGGGCACAATTCTTTTTTCTTTGTTTCTTTTTTTTTCTTTCTTTTTTTCTTTCTTCTTTCATTCCAAGCTTGTTTTAGTATCCCCATTTTAGCTACTTGTTTTAGTTTGTCTATGTAATTAGGTATATTTGCTATGATTACCAGTGTCTGTTGTAGAGCAATTTAAGACACTGTTTGTAACTGGCCTGAGTACCCTGTTTGGTACTATCAGCATTTCACAGCTTGTGACTCCTATTGGGGCTAGGTGCCTTAAGGAAAGACCTAGATGTTAATTAATGTCTTCTTTTCCTAGCCTCAAGTCTAGAAGGAGATCAGGCAGACTCAAAGCCTCCAGAGACCCACCTCTACCTGGAGTCTGATTTTTAATCTCAGTCTTAAATTTGCTTCAGGCTATAGACCACAGCAAGATGTTGCCTTCACAGGGTGGGAGAAGGGGTTTTCCCACAGGGTGGGGCAATTGCTCCTTCCCCCCAGGCAAAGGCAACCTGGATGGTAAATGTTTTCGCAAAAAAGATGTCTTCTGAAGTAGAAGGGAATGAATCATCCTAGGAAACCAGGTTGGCTGCCTTCCAAGTTCTAACCCCCAATTCTGGATTCTCCTCACACAAATCTAGGCCACTCTGCCCTCCTTCTGCTGGAGCTCATGGTGAGTAGCTGCACATGAAATTTTGTGTTTTATCCTTTTAAGAGGATTTCTGCATTTCTGGTTGTCTCTCCTTGACAGATAGCAACCCCCATTGATTTTCACAACCAGATATTATGTGGGCGCCTTTCTCAGTTCCAGTGCTCTGGTCTGGGGAGTTCTGCTTGAGGTTTAGAGCCCAGAGTTCTCTATGGAAACCCACCATAGCTGAGATATCCCTCCCGAACCTCATCTGCTCTCTTTGGGAGCCAGGCCAGCCCTGTAGCACCTCTGCACTCTCTACCAGTCTCTATGCAGTCTCCATTTTCAGTCTTGGTTATCAAGGTTCTCTCCAGTTAGTCTTCAGTTCATTATTAAGTATGTTGTTTTGTTTTGTTTTCTGTATTGTAATTGTCATTCCAGTTTAGTATTGGGAGAGTATCAGTGTAGCTACCACTTACTCCTCCACCATTTTGGAACTCTCAGATTAATATGTGTTTTATAGATATTAGCCCCTTAAAAAGGTACATGATTTGTCAATATTTTCTCCCATTCAGTCGTTTCCCTTTTTATTTTATTGATTTTGTTCTGTGATATATAAGGGTTTAACATTTATATGGTAGTTAACTCCTATATACAGAGAAAATACTGCATAGTTAAGTGATTTTTAAAAAAATGTATTGCACAATTACTCATCATACAGCTTTCCATTACTCTAGAACAATGAGTCTCAAAATTTAATATCTGGACAGGGACCTTAGAAAATGAAGATATTAACTAGTTTGAGGCCTGAGTTTCTTCATTTACAGCAAGTTTTCAGATATGAATATGGGTACAACTGGTCCTAGTACTATTTTTTTGAATAGCAAGGCTCTATAAAATATTTGACTTAAGACTTTTTATTAACATTAACTTTTATACTAATTGTAAATTCAGATTTTAATCATATAACTAAATTTAAATGCTATAGCTTTCTTATGCATTTGCTGTCAATTAGTGGTTTAAAAAATAATCATATTTAAACTAGAGTCTGAAGTTGAATACCTTAGTGAAGCTAGTGTCTTAGTGAATTATGTGCTCATTCAGTATAATTCCCTGCAGATTCACCAAAGTTGAGTGTATCAATACCCCATTCCTTTTGATTGCTGAGTTTAATATAATAATATATAATTTCACTATTTCTTAATATTTAACCGTTGAAGTACCATGTTTTCCGGTGTATAAGACGACTTTTGAAACAAAAAAAGTCAACCGAAAATCGGGGTCGTCTTATACGCCGAGTATATCCCGAGAAAAGTCTCGATATGCCGCTAAACGAATTTTCCAACTCAATCCTGAAAATCGTCTGGATATGCCACTAAACGAATTTTCCAACTCGATCCCGCACCAATCACTGCAAGGCTGCTTGGACCACCTCTCTAACTCAGCCAATCCAAGCGGGCTTTTTATGCATGCAAATTATACATGTTCTGTACCTGAAGATACACTGTGTTCTAGTAAAAAGCCTGCTCAGATTGGCCAGAGTCAGAGAGGCGGTCTATTAAAAAAAGAACTGGTGTTGCCTTGGAAGTGGGGGGTAGTCTTATACAGCGAATATAGGCCTAAACCTATGTTTTAATTGTAAAATTAGGGGGTTGTCTTATATGCCAGGTCGTCTTATACATCTGAGCTGTTAGATTTTGATTAATACATATAAAGCTACTAAAAATATTTATATAGAATTTTTGTGTAAACATGAGTTTTTATTTTTCTGGAATAAATGCCCAATAGTGCAATTGGTGGCATATGACAATTGTGTGTTCAGTTTTATCAAAAACTGCCAAACTATTTTTCAGAGTTTAACATTTACAAACTGTAATATTTTATATTCCCACCAGCAGTGTATAAATAATCTATTTTCTCTGCATCCTGGGTAGCATTTGGTGTTGTCATTATTTTTTATTTGGCCATTCTGAAAGGTGTGTGGTTATATCCTCTGTGGGTTTAATTTGCATTTGTTCTTCGTAGCGCTCTCTGACACATGGTGAAGTGGCTTTTGTACCATTCTTCTGCATTCTGCATGTTCTTGGCAGACAGCTTCTCCTACAGGGTAGGGATGTCCTTGAGCGCTGCAGAGAGGTTGAACTTAGAGAACACATCCATCTCCATGGAGATCTGAGCATACTGGACCTGCATCTTCTTCAGAAAGGTGATTTTGTCCACCAGGCTTTCCATGCAATTTTCCAGCTCAGCGCTGGCAAGAGCCACCTCATCTGCACCTTTGCTCACCTCCATCAGCCAGCCCTCTGCATCCTCATGGTTCAGCACCTCTTCCTGGTAGCTCACCTGCAGGTTGTTCCCAGCCACTTCAGAGCCCTGGTGCCTCCTAACTGCCCACTTCCCTCTCCTCTCCAGGGACAGAGCACAGTGGGGCAGGGCACAGGCATCACATTTTCATTAAAATGTTCAACATTGGCTTGCTCCACCAGTGTCCTGGGACAGACAGTGATCCCGAAGACCCTGATTACCCCTGCCTACAGACTCCTCAGGCGACTTTAGGCACTGTCTATACCACCTGCACAGTCCCGATTGCCCCCTGGGCCCCAGAGGCAGTGTCAGGTGCTGTCCATGCTGCCTGCCCGGTCCTGATAGCTCCCTGGACCCCGTGGGTGATATCAGGCTCTATCCATGCCACCTGCCCGGTCCTGATCACTGCCTGGACCCTGTGGGCAGCGTCAGAAGCAGCCTGATGGGACTGCCCTATCCGAATCACCCTCTTATCCCCACCAGCAGCATCAAGCGCTGTCCATGAGCCTGCCCAGTCCTGATAGCCCCCTGGTACCCACAAGCAGTTTCAGTTGCTGCCTGCTGGAACTGCCAGGTCCCTATCAAAGCCCACAAAGCTTGCCTGGTCACTATGGCCACCTGGACCTTGTGGGCGACATCAGGCACTTCTCACCAGACCTGCTGGGTCCATGGCGGTCTGGACCCTGCAGGCTAAGTCTGGTGCTGCCTGCCCTGCCTGCATATACAAATTTACCCACCATCTTAATTGGGTTCATTTACATATCACTCCTGATTGGCTTTGGGTGTAGCAAAGGTATGGTCAGTTAGCATCTTTCTCTTTTATTAATGTAGATATCACCCATTTACTGTTTTATATTTTCTCTGTTAACCAAAGAGTTACTCTATTTATTTTTTTCTGTATTTTTCATACTGTTACCATGTATTTAATTAAATATTTAACTCTTATAAAATATTTATAATTTCTTGCTTAAAAAGTGTGCTTCTGGCCCGGTTGGCATGGCAGTGGTTGAGAGTCAATTTGTGAACCAGGAGGTCATAACTGGATTCCTGGTCAGGGCATATACCTGGGTTGTGGGGAGTGCAGGAGGCAGACAATCAATGATTCTCTCTCATAAATTATGTTTCTATATCTTTCTCTGTCTTCCTTCCTGAAATCAACAAAAAATATATATTTTAAAAATGTGCTTCTCTCAAGTGTTTCAATCTGCTAAGCCTTTCTCTGAATTAAAGTCACTGATCTTCCCTTTTCAGTTATAGAAGATTTGCAGCATTTTTAGGAAATTGTGCTTTGTTTAAACTTTTAAATAACCTAATCATTATTATAAATTGTGCTAAGCTTCAAGATTAGAGATGGCTGTGGTGTGATATAAATGCTTGTTTCTGAGAACTGTTGGTTTAGATATCTGTAAATAATCAAATAATAATTTAAAGTTTTCAATATGACAAAGATTCAACATTTATCAACTTTTGAATAATTTATAATTATTAGTATTTATAACTTATTGAGACCATCAATTTTTCATGCCATGGTAAATGTTTAAGAAGGGCAGTCTTGTTCTGAAGTTATTCATTAAAAATTAGAAAATACAATGTAGACACAGAATAATTGGGTAAAACAACAGGGGTCTAATTTAAAAGCAGTGCATATATTTGTAAAATTATATTCATGCTCAAATATGTAATTTATTATCATTACTCTAGTTCTAAAAAATATACCAGGTTATATCAGAGAATTGTTTATCTTTATATAATCTCTACACAGTATCTTAAGAGATTATCTAAATAGTTTATACAATTTTACTTCCTTTTCCACTTAGTTGTTTCCTCTAAGGAGTGCTTTGATTATTTTTCTAATACAAAGTTTTTGTATTTTATAAAATATCTAACAAACTTGTTTTCTAATTGGAAAAATGTCTAGAAAGCCATAAGATATGTGTATTTTTTTATTATTATTGTGCAGTTGCTGGTTCAAAAGCACAAATGAACTAAAATTTGCATAGATATTTTTAAAGATGAATAAATAGCATTCCTTGTCTATGTAGCTACAATTTTATTGCCATTTTATCATTTCCTATTCGTTACTATTTCATTATTAGTGACCATGTTAAGAAGGTTGTTATGGTAAACAGATTTAATGAAAAGTATGTAATGAGCTCTGTAAATTGTCTGGGAAATCTTTTTTCTCAATATATAGTACAATATATAAGTTTATAGAAGTGGGGTTTCTTATCAGACCTCTTTACCGGTCAAATCTACCACCTAATTTTAGTGTTTTCTCTTTCTCAAGGATGAGAAAAACTAGATTTATTGTCTAGATTCCAGGTTGCTGGGTAGAAATACTGATCTTTAAAAAGTCAAAATATTTTATGGTGGTTTATGTTATGCTTCCTTCTTTTGCTTGACTGAAATAGCAAGTAGCTTGTTGTATTGAGTTCTGAAAAGTCCTACTAAGAGAACTAGTACAGTAGCTCAAGGTGCTAAGGTAAATACATCCTTCTTTTGTAAATAAATATAATTCCTTGAGAAAATTTTTGCAATTAGACAGACACTGATTATTATCCTTGGGATAACAAATAACCAGGATCCTTGATTTTAATTTTATTAACTGGATCTTTTATAACCCACAAAATCATAATTTTCAGCAATGTCATTCTTAAAGAATTTGTATATTTGATATGAGACCTGAATAGTTGTGAAAACTCAAGTAAATTTCATGAACAAGTTTTTCATATTTCTACAGTAACCATTTATGTTTCATTGCCATTTCTCTCTCAATTAATTCTTATATCTCATGGGATGTTTGCTATGATCAGTTAGCAAAGGGAAAGAATGGCATATTAGCTTCCATTTGCTTAGTGATATAAAGCAATTAAAATTGGTTACCTTATGGCTCTGGAGTTAGAAGGCCCAAATGGTTATTACTGGCCTAGAAATCAAGGTGTTCAGCAGGGCTGCCTTCCTTCCGGAGGAACTAGGCAAGAATCTGTTTCTTTACCTTTTCCAGGTGCTGGAGATCTCCTAAATTTCTTAATTTCTCAGACCCTTGCTCCATCTTCAAAGCCGGAAGAACAGCATAGTGTCTTCAAATCTCTCTGACCTCCTGGCCTCACTTTTTCTCTTAAAAGGACTGTTATTATTACATTGAGCCAGTTTAGGCAATCTAAGATGATTTATTCACTTCAAGGTCAGCTGATTAGCCAACATAATTCTATGTTCCACTTTAAGCCTCCCTTGCCATATAACATAATAAAATATTCCAAAGTTCCAGACATTAGCATGTGGATATCTTTGGTGGCCATTATTTTGTCCAACATAGATGGATTTGCCCAACCTTCTGGTACCAGTCAGAAGTATTGTAGATTTTCAAAGTAATATAGTCACTTTCAGTTATAGTCCTTAAATACAATGGTAAAGAGTATCCTCCCAGTAAGAATTTAAAGCAATATATTTTATTGTTATTTAGTATAAATATATAAATGGCCAGATAGATGTAGAGTATATATTTGTGGACAGTGATCAATAATTTTGCCATATGGTCATGGATTTAAATATTACAAGATTAAAGGATTAGTATGAAATCAATCAGAGGAAGAAATGTAGATGAATCTTTCAAAATTGGAAGATAATAATTTTTGTGTCTAGATTAAATAATAAATTATTGTATCTTTAAAAAATATGCCATCAATAATTATGCACTTTTATTTTTACAAACAAAATATATGAAATAATAGCACACAAAGCATCAAGTAGTGAAAAAATGGTCATGTGTTCTCACTGAAAAGAACAAGCAAGGTATAAATATATATGCATATTAAGTATATATAAGTTGTAGTGGTGTAAATTTATTTTATTATTTTAATTGAATTTATTGGGGTGACATTGGTTACTACATTTGTGCTGGTTTCAGGGGTATAATTCTATAACACATCATCTGTATATTTATTGTGTGTTCACTACCCTAAGTCCTGTTTCCTTCCATCACCATTTACTCCCCTTTAGTCTCTCCTACCTCATCCCACCCTCCCTTACCTTTGCTAAAAACCATATGGTTGTCTATGAGGATAATTTTGTTTATTCCATTCACTTTATTATTCCTATTGTTCATCATTTAGAGAGTACATAAAGTTTGGGGTTATGTGTATGTTAGAAGAAAAGATGATATAACATCCCCAGTAGCAATGAGCAGTCACTGGTTTTTGTATAGGATGTGGGTGTGTCCTCTGCCCAAACTCTTCTATAGGGAGCAATTATAGGGTTAAGCCTCAGAAGGACCTGTTGACAAAGCCACAAACAATTCCCAGCTTTGGAGGCACAGCCCTCTTAGTATAATTAAGCTTGATCTTGTGATGTTCCCTAGATATTTTCTGGGTAGCTAATGGGCTGTGGGAGGTGCAGCAAGTGCTGCCAAAACAAGTGAAACTTACAAGAACATTGTAAATTACCTTGTTTACCTCTGACTACAAAATAAAGGCTCAGTTTGCAGTCTGGATCTTTTCTGTGGTCTCAGCCAGGCACAGAAGTTCCACCTAGACCCAGCTTATTCTCTTTGTCTTTTCTTCATCCTTTTCTGGCCCTCCCTCAGGCTTGCCAAACTCTTGGCTGTGCTGACATGGCACACTCTTCTTTGTACTTCGTGTTTTTTGCTGCAGATAAGTGGTGAAGTGAAGAAACCCAGAATATCTCTGTTACAAAGAGTGTTCTTATGCTTGCTCTACTGACGTGGGAACTAACTGATAGTGTCACTCCATCTGATGGTAATCCAAGCCTTCATTACTAGTGTCTAAGCTATCTAGCATGCTTAGAAACCATAATAAGATTGGCATACATATGAAGGGCTGGCAAGAGAGAACTTTTCATGAAGAAAAATAAATTTTTTAGCTTTTGTAACTATCATTGTTTCTTTCTGATTGTTGTTCATGAAACCTGTTAACACCAAGGAATCAGATTTTCCTAGAATGAGTGATCCTAAGTTTCTAAGTAAGGGACTCATTATTTTCTTTTTATTCCTGTACTTCTATCTCTGCTGTGTTTTTCCTCACCAAACAGTTAAAAGATTGAAAAAGGGAGAAGATAAATAAAAGGAAATGAATAATGATTAAAAACAAAAAAGAGCCGAAACTGGTTTGGCTCAGTGGATAGAGCATCGGTCTGTGGACTGAAAGGTCCCAGGTTCGATTCCGGTCAAGGGCATGTACGTTGGTTGTGGGCACATCCCTGATGTGGGGTGTGCATGAGGCAGCTGGTGGATGTCTCTCTCTCACAGACGTTTCTAGCTCTCTCTCCCCTCTCTCTTCCTCTCTGTAAAAAATTAATAAAATATATTTTTAAAATAAATAAAATAAAAATAAAAACAAAAAAGAGTAATGGAGAAGAACGGGAGGGTTTGGGGAAGAGAAGAAGGTAGACAAGAAGAAGAAGAAGAAAAGAACAGTATGGGGATTACTAAGGTATATAAACAAAATGGCCACAGTTTTGTCATCCTATCTGCCTTGCTTCAACATTGAGAACAACACATATTACTAGTATCTTGAATAACACTAAGTCCTGAAAACACACAAAAAATCATGTGTGTAAGTAATAGGCTCTGAAGATTTGGGAGTCCCAAAGCCTACAAGAGGCCCCCTCAAGTAAAAGACAAATCTCCTAAAATCTAGTTAGTCTAAATTTCCTTCAAATAATCCAACATCCTTTAAAATTCTAACCATAAGGAAGAAAAGCAAAACCGAAGTCTGCAGTAAGCTACAGATCCTCAATAAGATTGTTCTCCTACAGCCTGGGTCCTTTGGAGGGAGGGCTAGTTTGACAGAACTCTCTCTCTCTCTTTAATTTTTAAAGAGAGGTAGGGAGAGGGAGAGAGGGAGATAAATCAGTCATTCTGCTGCCTTCTGCATGACCTCCACAGAGGATTGAAAAGGATTAAGCCTGCAATCTAGGCATGTGCCCTGATGAGGAATCAAACTGGGTGGGGTGCATGGTGTAATGCCCCACTAACTGAGCCACACCAGCCAGTGCTTAAGAGCACTCTTTATTAAAAAAAAAAATGTTTTGTATTTATTTCAGATGAAGGAAGGGAGAGAGAAAGACAGATAGAAACATCAACAATGAGAGAGAATAATCAATCATCTGGCATTTTTATGTCCCCAACTGGGGATCAAGTCCAAAATCCAGGCATGTGCCCTGGCTAAAAATCAAACCATTACCTCCTGGTTCATGGGTTGATGTTCAACCACTGAACTACATTGGCCATGCTTGATAGCACTCTTGAGGTGACAGTCTATCCTGTCTCCAGGATGTGCAAATCAGTGTGTGTGTGTTTTTTACATGCAACTTCATTTATATAAATGTTTATAAAATTCTATTTCTGACCTGTCACCACCTGTGGATCATTTAAAAATTAATTTCTATTACAAGACAAAATGCAAACCCTGTGTCTGAAATTCAATATCCTACCTGTACAATCTGTTCCCTGACTGGCTTCATAAACATCTCTCCAGTTATTTCAGCTATTCAACAGAAACCCTGCCCCGCACATCCTCTCGATCTGCCTGTTCAGCCACTCAAATCAGTTCCACACCTGAGCCTTTGATTGCAGTGTCTCTTCCACCTGAGCTCTTCTCTTTGCCTATTCAAATTCCAACTACTCTTCTTCAAATATGCATGTCCCATTTTCTCTGTCCAGTAATAATTTTCTAAATTCCCACTTCATTTTTATCAATGGCCACTTAATAGCACTTATACTTTGGTATTGGAATTACTGTAGGTGTCTTTTTCCTCTTAAAAAATATAAATTTTGAGATAAGTGATGTTAAGTTAGAGTTTTATTTTTATAATTCACAGAATCTAGTGTGGTACGATATCCATAGTATGCGCTTTAAAATTCTTTTAGTTGAATCCTGAGGATAAATGTTTAAGGCCCAAAATTAATTCTGGTAACCAAGTAATTATAAATTAAAAGTATAAGATGCACTAAAGCCATACTAGTTTATATGTATTACATGATAAGAGTAATTTTAAAAATTTGAAATATATCACCTTGTTTGATATTTGTAAATAAAATAAAAATTCATAATACCCTTAGTTGAATTATAAGGCACTGCATAAGCTTAAGCTTAACTAAAAATATAAAAATATTCAAAGTAAGAATACATAGACTTTTGGCTAATAAATATCACTCTAAGAATGCAAATTGTATTTCAAATAAAAATAACAAAATCAAAGCCAACGACATGCTCCAGGCAATATTTATAATTGAACTGGACATCTTTTAAAGTTCTCAATTAAATTATTCAAGTATTTTGATTTGTTCTTCAGTATCACAGAAACTATACATTGATATGCCTTTAAGAAATGCAGTGGTAGCAAAAATCATTTTTTCTTATTTTATTATTATAGCTTTTGTAGGAAAATAGATAGTATTAAAAAGGTTTTAGCTACCTACAAGAAAAATGCAGCTAGACAATTTTCCCCTATCTAATCAAAAGTTAAAAAAAAAGATTTTTCTCTCTTTTGTAGTCCCTTTCTTTTAATCATAAATCTATTCTGGAACAGAAGCCAAGAATAAACTTAATCTCTTGGTAATCTCAGGCATTGACAATTACATAGGTCGCCTCATCAGGTAGGCATTGATTTTTAGCATTAGCCAGGAGTTTATAAACACATATAAATATTGCATGCAGAAGAGAAACGACACTTAGATGGATGATTAATAGTCCTGCTGTTGGTAATCTATTGTATCTCTTTTGCATGGAAAAAGCAATTAGAAACACATTTCCGACTATCTCAGACAAACCTTAGATGCTTCATAGCGGAAAATTAAAATTTTAGACATTGCAAAGAGTATAATAAATGTATCTTCAGTCACCACATAATAATAGTACCTGGGGGACATAAATAAGCTCATAAAACCACACTATGACTTACCTTTATTCCCTTTAATAATCTATTTTTATAAGACCATACAATTATTTATTGTAACAGTAGATTTCTGTGTGAGTGCGTAGGAGTGTGCCTATTTGTGTGTTGTGAGCAAAAGAATAAAAACGGAGAGAAAGGAAAAGTTCACTGCAGAAAAGTAAGTATTAATGCACAAGAAATGGCAATTTTGACACCTAAACCATATAAACTTGTAGGCACGCAAGTTGTGAATGTAAAAGAATAATTCGTAAGTGAATTTTACTATCAAACTTCCAGAGTCTTTTTATAATCTCTGAATAAAATTGATTTTTTAATATGAAAAATAACCTTATAGTATCCATAGAGTCTTTGATTTTATCCACTATAAGCTAGACATTATAAATCAGGTAAGTCATTCTGGGCTAAAACTGCCATATCAGGTTTCTGTCTAAAAAAGAATTATGATTTGTATTATTATTATCATCACTTACATCAAGGAAATGCTCACATTCTAGGAAAACTAAAAAAAAAAGATCAGTTTAAGATGAGCAGAGACTATTGAGCTAAGTTCATGTTATTAAGAATCTATTAAAGATCCTTCACAGAAATTCTCTTTATTCCTTTCAAATAAATAACAGGGTTTAGTTACAGCAAAGAAATCGGGTCTACAGAGAGCAAAAGATCTGAATTCATCCCCCAAAATAACTGCCTTTAGGTGTAAGGTGCTCACTATACCTGAGTAATGCAAAACAACAACAAATAAAACAAAATGCAGATATATTTTTTTAAAGTTATTATGGGTGATCATCATCTTATACAATTTTCAGAAACACATACTATATATCCTAATATATATAAAGAACTAGGTGGCATCATGACCAAACGGGCCACCGGTCCCCATGAAGTGCATGGAGCACCTCTCATTCACCACTCTCCCTCAGCCGCCTCCAAGCTGCTCACCCTTAAGGGGGCTGGCGGCAGGTCTGGACTAGGGACTGCTGAGTGGTGGTGGCAGGCTGCTTTGCAGGGTGGCCATGAGCTTAGCAAAGCAGTCACCCAGGCAGCAGCAAGTTTCACAAAGAAATTGAGGGAGAGAGGGGAAGGGGGAGGGGGAAGGGGGAGGGAGCAGGAGAGTTTTGCAGAACAGTCGTGGGGGTTGGGGAGCCCCACAGAGCAGTGGCAGGGTGGGGAGAGTTTTGCGGAGCATCTAGTGGTGAGATTCACTGGGCAACAGCAAGCTTCGCAGAGCAGTCGAGGGGCAAGGGGAGCCTTGCAGAGCAGTTGAGGGGCCACAAGCATCCCCGGGTGGGGGATTTCATGACTTCATGTAGCATCACAGAGCTGCAGAGGCCATGTGATAAAGGCCAGGCTAGGCCTAGGGACCCAAAATGTGCATGATTACATGTGCACTGAGCCTCTAGTATGGCCTGGTGCACGGAATTTGTGCACAGGGGTGTGTGTCCCTCAGCCCAGCCTGCACTTGCTCTAATCTGGGATCCCTTGAGGGATGTCCAACTGCCCAGTTAGTCCTGATCTCCGTCCAGGATTGGGCCTAAATGGACAGTCGGATATCTCTATCACAATTCAGGACTGCTGGCTCCCAACTGCTTGCCCGCCTGCCTTCTTGATTGCCCCTAACCACTTCTGCTTGCCAGCCTGATCACCCCTAACCACTTCCCTATCAGCCTGATTGTCCCTAACTGCCCTACCCTGCAGGTTTGGTCACCCCTAACTGCCCTTCCCTGAAGGCCTAGTTCCCCCCAGCTGCTCTCCCCTGCAGGCCTGGGTCTCCCCCAACTGACCTTCCCTGAAGGCCCAGTTGCCCCCAACTTCCCTATTCTGCCAGCCTTATCATCCCAAACTGCTGTCCCTTGCAGGCCTGGTCTCTTCCAACTGCCCTCCACTGCTGGTCTGATCACCCACAACTGCCCTCCCTTGCAGACCTGGTCCCTCCCAACTGTCCTCCCCTGATGACCATCTTGTGGTGGCCATATTGTCTCCACATGGGGACAGCCATCTTGTGTGTTGGAGTGATGGTCAATTTGCATATTAGAATTTTATTAGATACAATAGAAGCCTGGTGCATGGATGTGGGCCGGTTGGTTTGCCCTGAAGAGTGTCTCAGATTAGAGTGGGGCTCCCTTGTGGTATGGGGTGGCCTGGGTGAGGGGCCTATGGTGGTTTGCAGGCCGGCCATGCCCCCCAGCAACCCAAGTGGAGGCCCTGGTATCTGGGATTTATTTATCTTCTATAATGAAACTTTGTAGCCTTGAGTGGAGACCAGGGTAGGTGGAAAGCTTGGCTTCCTCCATTGCTGGGGAAACTCAAGTCTCTTGCTCGCTCTGTGGCCACAGCCATCTTGGTTGGGTTAATTTGCATACTCACTCCTGATTGGCTCTTGGGAGTGGTTTGTGGGTATAGCAGGGTATGGTCAATTTGCATATTAATCCTATATTATATAGTTATATACACACACACATACATACAGTATATATTCTACATATAATATATGTATACATATAGTATGTGCTATCAAATTTTAACTTTAAATCTAAAATAGTTTAGTGGTATAGTCTTCTAATTGGCATAAGAAGAATATATGATGCAATAAAACCTAAAAAGTATACATTTCTCTTTCCTTTATGTTCATTATTTTATAAGCTCCAGCCCATAAACAAAGCTTTGAATTGGGTAAAGGTGAGTGTTGAGGATTATGGTAATGAATACTGAAGGGAGTGGATGATTGCTCCAATTTGCTATTGATAAAACTTCAAAGTGTATTTTTTATGTTTTGTGGTCACTATATTGTTCTTAAAATCCTAACATTTATCTGTATTAGGGTTTATGTCTGTAATAACAAAAATTATTTTGGACAAAAAGAAATGACAGAAGAAAAGGAGAGTATGTCCTTATAGATAATATTTTTAAATGGCACTTTCAAAAATATCACTGATGCATATTCACCATAGTTTAAATTTTCATTTAGTTGTAGATATTGCAGTAGTCCCATTTAAAAATAACATTTTCACATAAAATAAAGCTCTAAATTAACTAAATATGTTTTGTTTTATTTGCATAGCATAATATTCCTTTAGTCTATAATGAAATTTAAAACAAAAATCTGTAAAATATATTGATCAATATGAAGGACTTATCAGATAAACAACAAAAAATATTGATTGTTTTTATGGAACTGCTTTCTTATTAAATAGTTTTAATTTAGTAAATGCTAGTTCAACAAAGAGTGCTCTTAGATGCAGCTTTTCAAAATATCAGACCTGTTGGGGACTTTTCTGGATGATCCATAGCTTTTTTCTAGTTTTAGTAGTCTTAGCAAGATCAAAAGGCCTTCATAATAGATCTTTTAGGTTGACTTGATATAGGTGATTTTCAAGTCAAAATAGCCAGCTAATCTAGCTATTTCAAAAGGGTACAAAAGCTCAACTCAATTGCAGCCATCAGTCCTCATCAGAAAACAGATCACTAAAATAAGTTCCAAAAACACTCACAGTGGCCAAGACATGGAAACACCAAAGTGTCCTTCATTAGATGATTAGATAAAGAACATGTGGTACACATATACAATGGAATACTATTCAGCCATAAAAAAGATGAAATACTGCAATTTGTTACAATATGGATGGATCTTGAGAAAATCATGCTAAATGAAATGTCAGACAGGAAAAGTCAAGAATAATATGAGTTCACTCATACATGGGATATAAAACTGAAAACAAAGAACATATATGCAGTGCTTATGGACATAGACAATAATGTGGTCAAGGCCTGGGGTGGGGCAGGGCTGGATGGAAAGGGGTTCGGGGAGATAACAAGGTACATATGTAAAGCTGTCAAAGATTAAGAAAATTTAAAGGCAACAAATAAACAAACAAGAAAAACAAATAAAAACTTATAGAAACAGACAATAATATGGTTGTTATCAGAGGGAATGAGTTTGGGGAGGCATATATATGGTGATGGAAGAAAAAAATATGACTTTGGATAGTGGGTGATTACAGATGATCTATCATAGATCATATTAAAATCTATATAATTATATTAAAATCTATATAATCTTATTAACCAATGTCACCCCAATGAATTTAACTTTAAAAATACCTGTTCCCCTCTTCAGATAGAGGTTTGTGGGAGCCAGTCATTTAGGAATCATATCTATGGCAGTTCCATGGCAGAGCAATATTTTTTAATTGCCTGTCTAGCTGAGGGAAAACTTTATTATATTTCATTTATTGTTCCCTTTGCAACTGGTATTCTGCAGTACTCTCCAAGCCATTGTGTGGCCATTTTTCTAGGTCATGTGAATAATGCATCATGAATGTAGTCAAGGGTAATTTTGACTAAAGGAAGAATGTAATCATATTCATTATGTGGAAATCTAATTGTTTGCAAAGAATTCGACTTCGGTTAAAAGAGTGAAATTACCTGTGCATGGTTGACTTTATATATCTGTTTTTCAATATACAGCTAATTATGAAGACCCATTTATTTTCAGAAAATTAGAATAAAGCAAATATGGCCACAGTTTACTCACAATTCTCAAATGTGCATAGATACAGGCTTCCTCTGCTTCAGCTCATTCTTCTTCATGCTCTCCCATGTCATTTATAAAACTGCTTCCCTTCTGGACTCTGAAGGAAAGCAAAGATTTGGGCCACTTTATCTCTGAGAATGATTCTATCCTTAGCAGTTTCTGATCCCTCTAGTGCTATTTTTCTGAATGGATTTGTTTTTGTTCAGTGATGTTTAGAGTTCACAAACAAACTGCATGTGAAATATTGCTTACCTGCAAAGACTCTCCAAGGGCACTAAATGGGGTAACTGTGTCATGCAAGAATGATTGTTTCTGGGATAAGAGGATGGAACCAAACAAAGGTGACGCTCTCCTGGTAAACCTGAAATGAGTCATTTGATGTATTTCAATGGGCAAACTGAGCAGCTTAAATAGGAAAAAAAATGTTGATAGAGCTATGTATTGGTTTACTTATATTGGTCCCACATTTGCCAACCCAAATACAACTTTTTCTTATATATAATATCGTCCTTTTTTTACTCCTTTCTTTCTGCTCTTCTCCCTTCCTTTCTTTTTTTGCTCCTGTCAAGAATTTCACAATGCAAATCTCTGCTCTTAAAAGCATGTGTTAACCCTTCCAAGTTGACTGTGCTACCTTTTTCCTTGAAATCCCTATGGAAATTATCTCGACCTTTAATTATACATTACTTTATATTGGTTTCACCTCATTTATTAGCAAAAATATTATCTCTGAATATTTGTTATAGGCAGAGATCCATATGTGATATTAAAAAAGAAGAAAAATAATGTCCATATAACCTAGTTATAATTATTATTGCTCATTTTGAAGCCTTTGTGTGAAATATCTGTTATGTCATTGCCCCAGTTATATAATACATAGTCATCTTATTGATTTGTAGAAGGTATTTTGTTTTCATAAATTAGAAGAATAAACATAGTTAAAATGGCCATATTACCCAAAGCAATATACAAATTTAATGTACCCCCATCAAAATATCAGTGTCAGTTTTTAAAGAACTAGAACAACAACAACAAAAAAATCAAAGTTGTATGGAAACAAAAAAGAACCTGAATAGTATTTTTGACAGAGGAGTCAAAAACACACAATAGAAAAAAAAGTCTCTTCAATAAATGGTGATGGGAAAATTGGAAAGACACCTTCAAAAGAATGAAACTAGACTATAGTTTGTCTCCATGTACAAAAAGTAATTTAAAATGAATCAAAGACTTAAAAGATCTGAAACAATAACTTATATAGAAGAAAATATAGGTACTAAACTTATGTACTTTGGTCATAGAAAACATTTTATGAATTTGACAAAAAAGGCAAGGAAAGTAAAGGCAAAAATAAATGAATGGATTGTATCAATCTAAAAATTTTCTGCACAGCAAAAGAAACTGACAACAAATAAAAAGTGCAACCAACTGAATGGGAGATGATATTTGTAAGCATCAGCTCTGACAAAGATTTAATATATAAAGAACTCCTAGAACTCAACACCAAACAAATAAACAAGCCAAATAAAATTGGGCAGAGAACCCGAACAGACACTCTCTCAAGAAGACATACACATCTCCAATAGATATATGAAAAGATGTTGAACTTCATTAGGTATTAGGGGAATGCAAATCAAAGCTAGAATGAGACATCATTTCATACCCGTTAGAATGGCTGTTTACAAGAAGACAGGTAATAACAAGTGTTGGAGAGGTTGTGGAGGAAAAACAGACAGACACACACACACACACAAAACAAAACAAAAAACAAAAACAAAAACTGGTTGAAATGTAAACTGGTACACCCACTATGGGAAACAGTATGGAGGTTACTCAAAAAATTAAGACTAGAGTTATCATATGATCCAGCAATCTCTCTTCTTGGTATATACTCAAAAACATTTAATCTCAAAGATATATGCGCCCACATTTTCATTGTAGCATTTTTCATGATGGCCAAGATATGGAGACAGTCGAAATGTCCTTTGATAGAGATTGGGTAAAGAAGATGTTTATACATATATATATATATATATATATATATATATATATATATATATATATATATATAGTGGGATACTACTCAGTCATAAGAAAAGATGAAATACTACTATTTCTACAACATGAATGGGCCTTGAAAATACTATGCTAAGTGAAAAATGTCAGAAAAAAGTTAAGAAACCTTATGATTTTACTCATATGTGGGATATAAAACTGAAATTCATGAACATAGACAGGAGTAGGCTGGTTACCAGAGGGATGGTGGTCAGGTGAGGGGGAGAAAGGGTGTCAAATATATGGTGAAGGAAGATGATTTGACTTTGGGTGGTGGGGCCACAATGCAATATTCAGATCATGTTTCATAGAAATGTACACTTGAAACCTATATGATCCTATTAACCAATGCAATCTCAATAAATGTAATTAAAAGAGCAAAATAAAATAAGGAGATACAGGATAATGTTCTTCATGAACTTGTGATAAGAAAGGATAATTTTTAAACAAGACATAAAACCACAAACTATAAAAGAAATGATGGAACACTTTTACCACATTAAAAACAAAAAAATATTTTAATTAAAAACAAAGAGAATGAGAAAAACAAAATCATACCACTGATCATTTCAATAAGTTTAGAGACAGGAAAGGCAGAGTTAGGGAAAGAGAGTCCATGGGGGAGGAAAACATATAGTAGGCAGAGATAGCACCAAGCCAGGTTGCTTATCTTACATCCACAGAGGATGGAGGAATGTAATGTTATAAAGGGAAGAAGAAGGGAGGTAATGGGTGAGCTTTGTAACTTGGAAACTGATACCTTATAAGGGAAGAGGGGGAGAATGACAAATTAGGAAAGCACTGAGAGCATAAATTAAGGAAGGGTTCAATAAGAAAGTGTCATGAAGAGACAAAGAGCTGCCGGTCTTTATAAACCCAAAGAAACTCAGGGGACTGGACTAGATTTTTCCCATTAGAGAGAGATAGAGAGCAGGGTTTCTCCATTTGGGGATCTCTATTGAGGGGATGTTGGTATACACTTGAAATAAAATTCTACACAGTTGCTTAAAAATATTTTAGTCCTTGAGTTTTATTCTTAAAACTTAATAGGGCAAGAACCCACAATGATGAGAGTCCAAAATCCCCAAACTCCATGTCTCACAATTATACTTGGATCAATTAGAAAGTAATATTTCATTCTTTCTTTGCTTTCTCTTTTTTGCTGATGAAAGTATGCTATTTGTTTGCTTGCAATTCCTTTTCAGGTTAACTGATCTTCGTCTTGGATTGCCTTTAAGCCTTTTATTTTTATTTAATTTATTTTTTTTCTCTGCTGTTTTACCATGGCATGTCTAATTGTGGACTTTCTTTTTATTAATCCTACTGTGATTCTTTCAGTTTCCTGAATCCGAGGAAGGATTCTGAAGAAAATCTAGAATCTATTTACCATGATCTCAATGAAAATAGCATCTTATTCTCAGCTCCTCTAAATATGATTTGAGTTTAGATTTAATAACATATCCTCCTTTTTTATTTTAGTTTTTATGTATTTGTCTTTCTGAGTAATTTCCTATGGAACTATGTTTCATGTCACTAATTCTTTATATAGCTATGTCTAATTGTGTTTAATGTGAAGTATTAAAATTTCAAATTTTGATATTAATATTTTACTTTTTTCGCTTTGAAAATAATAATATTAAAATTTTAATATAAGTTGCATATTTTTTTATTTTAAAAGTTCAATTTGTGCTATTTATAATTTCAGGAAATTTTTTTTTGAATTATCATTCATGGTAATTTTAATGCCCTTTCTTTCTTTATATATATGTACATACATGTCTTTCATATACTCATCTAATGATTTCCTTACTGCAATTTTGGGAATCTGATTCTTCAGTTTTACATTTCTTCTGGGTTTACATAATTATGTAATTCTTAATGGGTTTTATTACATTCTTTGTAATTCCATCAAGAGGAAGTATTTTGGGTCTTTATTTAAAATGTTTTCCTCCAAATAATATTTATATTTGTTTTTTCTGAATTTCTGTGGGCTAGCCAAGCTGGGGCTGCATTAGATTAAAATTTTGTTTTAAATCTTTTAAGGCAATAACTGGTATAATTTCAAGACACAAGTTTTTGTGGTTATAAAATTACAGTTAGGGAACACCTATTTATTTATTTGTTTGTTTGTTTGTTTCTTTGTTTATTATTTCCCCTTTTACTCAGTCCCAATTCAGGCAGGAACAAATGAAGCAATAATGTTTTTATGAGAGGAATTGGTTTATTTTCCTAATTCCCCTACTGAGCAAATTATTTTTTAGGGATATTTGCTTTATATGGAGAATTCTGAGTTAACATTCTTTCATTTTAGGACCAATTTTATTCATTCCTCTGATATTTGAGACTTTATTTAACCTCTGATGTGCTGTCTCAGAAGATTGACAGATGACTTTCATACAAATGTAACCTTTATTGCTACCTTGTCGTTATTTAATCATATATCCCTTTTTTTTTCTGGCTTCTCTTACCAGTACAATACTGTTAATGTAGCTATGATTTTATTTACATTTATATAGATTGTTATTACTACTTAATAGATTGGAAATCTTGTAAAGAAGTTTCACTCTCTAATCATGCATATTGGAATGTGTTAATACATTCACTTTGTTTAACACTTATTATCTATAAAGTGTTGTGTTAATTCCTGTGATCTTGTGATCAAAGGAATTAACTGAATTAACTAGCTGAAAGTATTTTTAGTTGAATTTTCAGTCTCCCCAAAGAGTAAAAGGAAATAGCTTTTTTATTTAAATTTTAAATTCTTTGCAAGTGTCTTCACATTGCTGACACTGGAAATATTAAAAAAAATTATACATGTCATATCTAATTAGAGTGATATACTCAACTGAAATAATCATTTAATATTTTTTACTGACTAGTAAATATTTAAATGCATTTTAAATGTGTTTCTGATGTAAATTTAATGTACTAATGTGATTCCTTGCTGTTAATGTAAATAATTAAATGTAAGTTAAATGCTCTGAAGGTTTGGGGAGGCTGACTAAACTCAAACATTTGCTCTCAGAAAGAAAAGGCAAAGGTCTGCTTACTCTATCAAGTATCTACCTAATAAAAGAGTAACATGCTAATTGGCCATACCATTGCAATGCCCACTAGCCAATCATGAGTGAGTATGAAAATTAACCCAACAAAGATGTCAGGTTAATTTGCATACACAGGTGCTAAGTGGATGGGGATGGGGCAGGATGCTGTGCCATGGCAATGACACAGGCATTCCACACCATCCCAGCTGCTCCAAGCTTCTGGGCAGCGTGGGAAGGTGGAAGGCAGCTCCTGGCCAGTGTGAATGCAGTGCCGACAGCCAGGGGAAGGAAGGCCCATTCTTGCAGGAATCTTCATACACTGGGCCTCTAGTAATGAATAATAATGTAAATAAAACTTGATTTCAATCAAGAGGGAAAGCTGCTAATGTAATTTCAACTTTGTATGATTATAGCACAATATGTAGAAAAGTCAATTCAATCAGTTAAATAAAACTGTCAGTGAATAAATCACGTTAAAGGTACATCAATTCTTTAGTCAAATAATGTTTTACTAATTTTACCATGAATATGTTTTATGTATTTGTTTTTTAAGTAAACATTTTACAGGTACAGAAAATTGGCAAGAATAGTTCAGAGAATCTATATACTCCAAACCTAGATTCTCCTATTGTTAACATTACTGTGGTACATTTTTCACAACCAATGTGTCATACTGATACATTATTTTTTTTAAAATATATTTTATTGATTTTTTTACAGAGAGGAAGGGAGAGAGATAGTTAGAAACATCAGTGAGAAAGAATCATTGATCAGCTGCCTCTTGCACACCCCCTACTGGAGATGTGCCTGCAATGAAGGTACATGCCCTTGACTGGAATCGAACCTGAGACCTTTCAGTCGGCAGACCAAAGCTCTATCCACTGAGCCAAACCAGTCTCGGCAATGATACATTATTATTAACTAAAGGCTATACTTTATTCTGATCTTCTTATTTTTTACCTCATGTCTTTTTTTCTTCCAGAAACCCATCCTGGATATACTATATTAAACTTAGTCATCACGTCTACTGATGTTGTTCTAGACATACAGTTTCTCAGATTTTAGGTTTATTATAACCTTGTCATTTTTGAGGAGAACAGGGCAGGTGTTTTTCCACGATGATCTTTAATATAGGTGTGTAAGATTTTTTTTTTTTAATGATTAGACTGAGTCTATTGGTTGTAGGGAAAAGAAAGACATTACAAGCAAAGTGCCTTTCTCTATGTACTATCAAGGGTATATGGTATTAAAATGTTTTGTCATTGGTGCTGTTATCCTTGATCACTTTCTTGACTCATGTAGTGGTTGTCAGCTTTTCCAACCACTAAGTTATTATTTTTTTCTCCCTTTCATATTGAACTCTTTAGAAGGAAGTCACTATGCACATCCATCCTGAAGATTTAGAATGTTATGTTTTACCTCCCCTGGGAGGGAGCTCTACTGACATTGAAAACATGGTGCAACTTGATGTCCCTCCCAGTTCAAAGAATTAAAATGACAGATAATATATCTTTAACATTTTCATTTTAAATGGACTGCTGGGATACTACTGAGGGACTTAATCTGTCAACATGAAATTTAACAAATAAGAGATCTGGGTGATAAAGGTAGTTTGAATTTTAGGGGTTTCATTTTAATCCTGGACATCATGAAGTTTTACTTTGATGCCAACATAAGGTGGGGAGCAAAATAGAAAACATGGTCATCTAATCAGTGATCACTGATGTGCAATCCACCCCCCCACCCTACTTCCTCAGTTAAGAGTATGTTCCCCAAGCTGCTGAGAGTATTGTCAGTAGATAATCTTATACTGAGGCTCACAAATTGCTTCAGGAGAATAGATACTTCAGAACTGGCCCATATCCAGTGATATACAAAAGCTATTTGACCTAGAGTATAAAGTCCTTCTTCCCCCCTCAGAAATTCCATAAAGGCCATTCCAAATTTACCACTTGGACTGACATAGGGCTTTCATCACATATCAACTTGTCCCCTGCACATTTTTTTTCTTCTTTTTATTCCTTCAAAGGGTTTTATCTCAAGCTATTCCTTATTAATTAAACATCCTGTACATTAATCTCTGGGTTATATTATACACTAAGTGGCCAGATTATTATGATCTCTGAACACATAATAATCTTTCCACTCAGTGTAATTCTCTTGAGTACATCATTTATTTGGTATCAAAGATACTATAAATCATACACCTGATCAGTTTTCCCCTTTGTATTGGCTGATAAAGAGCTCAGGGCAATAGGTGGTTGATCTCCAGCAAAAGTCTAGAATACTTTTGGTACCCATTTGAGATATAAATACTCTTAGTGGCCAGATTATTATGAGTTTAGAAATCATACTAATTTGGACACTCAGTGTATATTTCAGTAAAATAATGTCAAATCCATGTATAATCTTTTGAAGTTTCCATTCTTTTTACTAAATATCCTATATAATAAAAGCCTAATATACTAATTGTCTGGTCAACTGGTCAGTTGTTAAACAAATCATATTGATGTTAATGATATGCTAAGGCTGCTCAACCACTCTCTATGGTGTGCACTGACCACTAGGGGGTAGACAGTCAACCAGTAGACTAGTCAACCAGTTATTATGACATGAATTGACTAGTAGGTTAATTGGCTGCTGGGGTCCAGCCAATTGAGACTAAGTGAGATGGTCTAGACATGCCCTGGAGTCCTCCCACCATCCTTCCCCAGATAGCCAAACTCCCACATCTCTCTCTAGCCCTGGTTGTGCTCTGGTGGGGTCCCTCGACCTGGCCTGTGTCCTCTTACAATCTGGGGCCTCTCGGGGACTTCTGCAGAGAGCCAGTTTTGTGCTTGATCCCCCAAGCCAGGCCAAGGGACCCCACTGGTGTATGAATTCGTGCACCAGGCCTCTAACCTATCTATAATAATAAATGGTAATATGCTAATTAGACCATACATCTTTCCAGATGTCCTTCTAGACAAAGCTGGAGCTGGACAGAAGCCAGCCTGGGTTCTGGGTGCCTGTGGGCAGATGGAGGGAAGTCATGGGTCCTTGGTGCCTAAGGGAATCCAGTGCCAGCAGCCAGGGGAAGGAAGGCCTACTCTTGCACTAATTTCATGAATTGGGCCTCTAGTATAATAAAAGTCTAAGCAACCATTAAGGGGGAACAACAGAAGATATGGGTCCCTATGATGTGCACTGACCACCAAAGAGCAGACACTAAATGCAGGAACTTCCCCCTGGTGGTCAGTGTGCTCCCACAGGGGGAGTGCCACTCAGCCAGAAGCTAGGCTCATGGCTGGAGAGTGCAGATGCAATGGCGGGAACCTTTCCTGACACTGTGGCAGCAGGGACAGTGGGTTGGGGTGAGCGCAAATGACACCCAACTTCAATTTAGGCTCCTTCCTGGCCAGCTGCTGATTGGCACACTGCTACATCCCTTGAGGAATGTCCGAGTGCTAGTTTAAGCAATCAGACATCCCCTGAGGCATCCCAGGTTGCTAGAGGGTGCAGGCTGGGCTGAGGGACCAGGGAATTTTGTGCTCTGGGCCTCTAGTTATGTTTATAAAATCCAACTATACTTTTGTTCTTCTACAATTAAAACTTTGTAGCTAACTTTTGATAAGAGTAGCAGCAAATTCATAGGACAAAGGGACCACACAGAGAAGGGAGGAATTTGAGTCCATTAAACAATGTAGCACAATATACAAAGCTTAAACTTTAAAAATCATGTTGAATAGATGTCCTTAGTGTGTTTTGAACTAACTTGAAATTGCCCTAGCAATGTTTAAGAGATTCTGTTTCTTTATTGATCTACTAGAGGCCCAGTGCACAAATCCCTACTTTCAGGGATTGGGCTGAAACTGGCTCTCCAACATCCCCCAAGGGGTCCTGGATTATGAGAAGGTGCAGATTAAGCTGAGGGACACCACCAGTGCATAAGTCTATGTACCAAGGCTCTAGTATGCATATAATATCTTCAGTTAATCTCCTCCTGCCTTCCCCCCTTCCCTCTGAGATTCATTAGTTTCTTCCATGTATCCATGCTTTCCGCACCTGCGTGGAGTATCCGCCCCCTGGTGGAAAGTGCATGTCATAGCTTCTGATTGACTGGTCGTCAGTCTGATTGTCACTTAGGCTTTTATATATAGAGAGAGAGACTTGAGGCCTGTTGCACAAAATTCGTGCATGGAAGGATGGTGTCCCTAAGCCCAGCCTGCACCCTCTCCAATTTGGGACCCATTGAGCTGGATCAGGACTAAATGGGCAGTTGGACATCCCTCTCACAATCCAGGACTGCTGGCTTTCAACTGCTCACCTGCCTGTCTTCTGGATTGCCCTTAACAGTTTCTGCCTGCCAGCCTGATCACCCTCTAACCACTCCCATGCCAGCCTGATTGATGCCTAACTGCTCCCTTGCCAGCCTGTTTGCCCCTAACTGCGATTCCCTGCAGGCTTGATTGCCCCCAACTTCCCTCCCTTATAGGCCGGGTCCCTTCCAACTGCCCTCCCCTGATGGCCATCTTGTGTCCACATGGGGGCAGGATCTTTGACCTATTGTGTGTTGGAGTGTTGGTCAATCTGCATATTACTCTTTTATTAGATAGGATAGAGGCCTGGTGCATGGGCGGAGGCCAGCTGGTTTGCCTGAAGGGTAACCCAGATCAGGGTGGGGCTTCCCTTGGGGCATGGGGTGGCCTGGGTGAGAGGCCTCTGGTGGTTTTCAGGCCAGCCATGCCCCCAGGCGACCCAAGGGGAGGCCCTGGTATCTGGGGTTTATTTATCTTCTACAATTAAAACTTTGTAGCTTAAGGGGAACCAAGCCTTCTGCTTGCTCTGTGGCAGCAGCCATTTTTGTTGGGATTTATTTATCTATACTCATAAAAGAGTATTATGCTAATAAGACCATCCGGACAAAGCCACAGTGGCTGCCTGAGCTGGCAGCATAGGAGAAGGGACACTGCAGGAGAGGAGGCATTTCCACAGTCTGGGGAGCGGGAGTGGAGGAGGCAGTAACTGCTGCAGTGGGAGCTGGAGCAGAGGAGGCTGGAACCACCACCCAGGAAGCTGAAGCAAAGGGGGTGTGTCTGGGAGGGAGTGAGGGAGTGGCGGCTGGTGTGAGGACATCAACTGCTACAACAAAAGGGCCACACCCACAAGATGGTGGAGGTGGGGCTGGGCCTGGACAATGAGAACAGCAGCCAGGTTAGCTGCAGTTCAGGGGCCTCTGGGAGTGGTGGTGCTAGGCCATCCACGCTGCATCCAGACCCTGAGGCATGCCCACCAATGCTGCGAAGCAACTTCCAGCAGCCGTCCTGCCAGAAGATGAGGTGGGTTGTGCAGCACACCAAGAGCTGCCAGCACAAGACCAATGGAGGTTGTGGAGTGTGCAAGCAGTTCATGGCCCTTTGCTGCTACCATGCCAAACACCACCGAGAAGCACATGCCCCATTCTCTACTGTCTCAACATCAAGCAGAAGCTCTGCCAGCTGGATATACAGCACCACCAGCTGCACGCGTAGCTCATGCATAGGCGGATGCCACCATCAATACCCACACCATGCCTCAGCAGAGTCTGCCTTCCCCTCCTTCAGTACTACCCTGACCCCCACACTACATCCTAGCACATCCTGGACACCACAGTCCCCAATTCTGTCCCAGCCCTCGCCTGTGAGCATGTCACTGGCCGGCTTCTTCAACGTGGCCAGAACTCAGTCCCCCACCACAGTTTGCACTGGGAAGCCCACTAACCAGGTGCTAGCCCTACGGCCCCCTGCCCAGGCCCACCCGCAGCAGTGGAGGTGCCCGACCTGTACTGGGTGAGCACCAACAACAGTATGACCCTGAGGCACAGTGACCCTCGAGAGCCAGATGGCCCCCATGGGCCTGAATGTGACCCAAGCAGGTCAGGGGGCCTGTTATTGTGGCCTCCCAACACCCCACCCCCGGCAGTGGCAGCCAGCACCCATCCCCCAGCCATAGTCAATGTGAGGCATGCCCAGACCCCTGATGTCTATGCAGACCCAAGGTGCAGCCCCCTCAGAGCATCTCTTCAGATGCCCTGCAGGACCTGCTGCAGACCCTGAAGTCTCCCAGCTCCCCCCGCAGCAGCACAGGCTCAACATCCTCAAGTCAAACCCTCAGCTGATGGCAGCTCTCATCAAATCGCACACGGCCAAGGAAGTGGCCAGCCAACCCGGCCTTCAGCTCTAGCCCAGCCTGCTGAACCTGAACACCATGCAAGACAGCAGGCTACAACCTACTGTCCCTCCACAGCAGGAAGCAACGGGAGGCCTGAACCCCCAGGGCCAGGCCTTGAACATCATGAACCCCGGCGCAACCCCAGCGTGGTGAGTATGAATCACAGTACAGAGAGATGCCACGGAACAACAGCAGCAGCAGCAGCAACAGCAGAAAGGCAGCTCTGGCATGGCTGCAGGCCGGGCAGGACACGCCCAGTTCCAGCAGCCTCAGCAATGCTGAGGCTACCCGCAGCCATGCAGCAGCAGCGGATCCAGCAGCAAATCGAGTTCCAGGCCAGCCAAACCTGTTAGACATATTCTGTACCTTCCCCCTGCCCTCAGTTTCTCCCCTGCGCTCAGTACTTGCCTATTGTCCCCGCTTGAGGCTCGTTGCTGCTCTGCTGTTTTCCTGTTATTTTCATTTCAGGTGTCACAGACAAGTTAAGCAGCCGAGAAAAGCAACGCTAGTCCCAGCTTCTTGCAACCGCCAGTACCTACATCAGACCCACACAGACACATAAATAACCCGCCCTCCCCACTCTTGCTGAAATGGATATTCTGGTGTGTATTAAAAATAAAATTTCTAAAACTCTCGCAACATCTCTTGGTCTGTCTCCTGTCAGTACGGACCTAACAAACCCCCTGAGCACCAGCAGCACATGCTCTCAGCGAACCACAGGCCTCGCCTCTCTGGCCAGCAGGTGGCCACGTTTCTCAGTAGCCAGGTGGGATCTCTGGCCCCTGTCCAGTCTCCAACCCCCAGTTCTAGCCTCCATATTCCAGCCATCACCATGGATATGCCCCAGCCTTCACCACACCATGTCTCCCTCCAGATTGGTTCTCCCCACCCAGGACTCCCAGTCACCATGGCCAACCCCATAGATCAGGGACACTTGGGGAACCCCAAATACGCAATGCTACCACAGCTAAATGCCCCCACAGGAGCCCATTGCCCAGTGAGCTGTCCCGGGTTGGTGACACCATAGGAGACACCCTAGAAATGTTGCAGTGCAGCCACCACTGCCACCGCCCCTTTAACAAAGTTGGTGTGGGAGAGACAGCAGTGACACAGGAGAGGCCTTGGTGCGGGCCCTTCAGCAGAGGCACCCATAGAGGCAGCTGCGTGGGGCCGATCCCAGTGCCACACCTCCACATAGGTGAGACCTGCTGTGCCTCAACCTCTCAAAGTCCCTCCCCCAGATGGCCTGGCCCCAGATGGCCCCCCACCCACCAGTGGGCAGAGGATAGGGCCAGCATTAAGAAGTGAGGGCCAAGTGTGGCAGCCATGGCAGTCAGCAGTTGCAACAGAAACGAGGTGATGGGGGCGACGCCTTCCCATGATCATCTGGTGGCCGCCCACAGAAGGAGGCCAGACTTTGGCTTAGGCTTGCTCCCTGCTGGGAGTATCCCCTGAAGGCTCCTGGACTCTGAGAGGGGGCAGGCTGGGCTGAGGAACCCGCTCCCCCGGTGCGTGAATTCTGTGCACCTGGCCACAAGTTTTATATTTACTGACCCTGTATTTTCTTTTTATGAAATGTCTTTCTTATCTGTTGGATTATTTGTGAGTTTTTCTTTTTTTTTTTTTTTTTTTTTTTTGCTGTTGTTGTTGTTTTGTTTTTTCTTACTGGTTTGCAACTTCTTTGTATTCTGGAAAGTATTTTGTGAGCAATATGTATTGCAAATATTTACTTCAAGTATGTGGCTTTGTTTTTGACCTTCTTTAAGCTATCTATTGATGAAGAGAACTTTTTAATCTTCATATAAGCTAATACATCAAGAATTGCTTTTTATTTTGGTTATTTTGTTCTATTGTTTAGAAAATCTGTTCTTAATCACAGATTAGAAAAACATTTGGTTATATCTTTAAAGTTTCAAAAGTTAGCTTTTCACATTTAAATTCTTAGTCTATCTGGAGTTCTTTCTTTCATCTTTCATTCTTTATTTCTTATTGTAAAGTGGGAGGTAAGAATCCAATTTATTTATTTATTTTTTTCTCATATGAAAGAACACTTTTTCTGGATCTTTTTCTCTCTGATCTGTCTTTATATCTAAGCCAGATAACCTGTTAATGTATGAAACATGCAAACACATGGAGGATTTTATAAATTTACTTGAATCAAACTGAAAACATATACCAGGGAGTAAGAGCTCAAATGCTCCCAAGAATAACAATTTTGAGTTTCTTTTATACGTTTGAAATTAAGGAGGGGGCATAATGGTGAATGCATGGAAGTGGGAGAAAGCAAGGCAGAGATTGTATTACAGAGTATTAAGATTATGTGCTCTCTTGAGGGTAGTTAGAGCTTATTTAAAAGATGTGTTAACCTGGAGCACATAAGAAATGGACAGGGCTTGCTTAAGACAAACATAAATCTTTAACTAAAAGGCTATATGCCTGGGCATGACTACTCACCCTGGCCTGCCCAGATAGGGATTTATGACCAGATCACCCATATACCAAAAGTCTGTATATAAATGATTCCATCAATTAGCCTGTTTTGTTTCATTAATTAGACTATGACACACCAAAACTATGTATCTTATTTACTACTAGAGGCCTGGTGCATGAAATTCATGCATGGGGGTGGGAGCGGGGGTGTATGTGTTCTTCAGCCCAGCCTGCACTCTCTCCAATCTGGGACCCCTTGAGGAATGTCTGACTTCCTGTTTAGGCCCAATCCCAGTGAGCCTAAAGCATTTAATATTCCTCTCACAATCCAGGACTGCTCACCTGCCTGCCTTCTTGATTGCCCCTAACCGCTTCTGCCTGCCAGCCTGATCACCCTCTAACCACTCCCCTGCCAGTCTGATCAATGCCTAACTGCTCCCCTGCTGGTCCGATTGCCCCTAACTGCCCTCCCCTGCTAGCCAGTCACCCGCAACTGCCCTCCCCTGCTGGCCCAGTCACCCCTATCTGCTCTCCCTTGGCATCCTGGATGCCCCTAATTGCCCTCCCCTGCCAGCCTGGTCACATCCAACTGCCCTCTCCTATAGGCCTGGTCCCCCCCCAACTGCTCTCCCTTGCAGACCTGGTCCCACCCAACTGCCCTCCCCTGCCAGTCCTGTCACCCACAACTGCCTTACTTTGCTGGCCTGGTCACCCACAACTGCCCTCCTCTGCTGGCCATCTTGTGGTAGCCATCTTGTGTCCACATGTGGGCAGGATCTTTGACCACATGGGGGCAGCCATATTGTGTGTTGGAGTGATGGTTAATTTGCATATCACTCTTTTATTAGATAGAACTAGAGGCCCAGTGCACAGATTTGTTCTGTGCCCTATTACAATCCAGGACCCTTCACAGGGATCAGGCCAAACCAGCAGTCCAACGTCCCCTGAGTGATGTGATAGTACTTGAAGCAGCAGGAAGCTGGGGAGGAGCCTGAGCCCAGGTCAGGTGCTATGCTCCTCCCATTCATCCCGACTCCACTGGGCCTGCTGCTGCTGCTAAGTAGCACTGCCTTGGAGGCAGAAGTGGCTGGCACCACAGTATTACGCTCACTAGCCTTGTGCCTAGTGTCTGGTGCCTGTTGGCCAGAAATCTGTGACATATGCTGTTATTTCTGTGAAACAACTGACCTATTTCATGGTGAAAGCAATATTGATAATATTATTTATTGATAAACCGGTACAATGATTGGTTATATTTTTATTTTTCAACTTAACCTAAGATTCTTAGAGTATATGAATATATGTATATATTAATTAGATTTATATCTTTGAATTTGCAGCTGTAATTCTTATTTTTATGTTATGAGAATTATTATTATCAAGAATTAAAATTTAGCATTGTAGCATGAGGTATGTATATTAAGAAAGCCAATAACAACTGCTTATTCAAGAATATTTAAAAATATGAGTTATGCAGAATCCAATTAAGATAATCTTAGAATATCTTAATATTTGTTAATCCTCATCTGATAACATGCTTAGGTAGATGAAGAGAGAGAGAGAGAGAGAGAGAGAGAGAGAGAGAGAGAGAGAGAGAGAGAGAGATTGGTGATAGGTGAACACTGATCAGTTGCCTGCTGTACGTTCTGTATGCACCCCAACCTGTGATCACAACACAATATGTGCCCCAACTAGAAATTGAACCAGCAATGCTTTGTTACACAGAATTATACTCAACCAACTGAGCCTCTCTGGCTGGGCTTAGAATATCTTAAACAGTTTAATGCTTAAAATAGGCTTAGTTCAAGTATGCAATACTATATTAATAATAGTGATCATGGTATACTTTAGATCGTCACAACTTATCTTACCTAACACTAGACAAACATGTAAATTGAGCATACCTCCGCTATGCCCACAGCCAGAGTGAGTAATCAAATTAACTTAACAAAGATGGTGAGTTAATTTGCATATAAAGGCATGGCAGGCCTGGAGGGGTGGGACACCTGCTATGAAGGAGAGGGAGGGAGGTAGAGGGAGCTACAGGCGTGGTGCTCCGGACAGAAATGAGGACTTGCCGGCTCCCAGGCATCTGGGAGTGAAGCCAGGGGAAGGAAGGCCTATTTTTGCATGAATATTGTGCAATGGGCCTCTAGTACTTCTTATAACAGAAAATTTCTGCGCTGTAACACCTCTGAGAGTAAATGTTAAGCATTATTACACATACAAAATTTACCTACATCAACTATATGAATTGAAGGATTTGTTAATGATCTCGATCTTGGTTTTATTCTATAAGATTATATATATACTAGAGGCACAGTGCAAAAAATCATATGCCTCAGCTGGCTGCCTCCTATGACTGCTCATAGCTCATGCCCCACACTCCATTGCTCATAGCTCTCTGCCTCTAGTAGATCACACCCTGCCCACCCACCGCAGGAGTTGCTCCTTTTTTGGTCAGGATGCTGTAATGGCATCACCACCACAGGTCTTTTATAATACACACTGAGTGGCCAGATTTTTATGATCTCTGAATGGATAATAATCTGGCCACTCAGTGTATATCCTATATAATAAAAGGCTAATATGCAAATTGTCCCCTCGACCAGGAGTTCGACCAGTAGGCAGGCCAGCCAACTGCCCATATCCCCTTCCCCTGGCCAGACTGGCCAGACCCCACTCATGCACTAATTTGCACCAGGCCTATAATTTTGTATGTGTTCAGAGATCATAATAATCAGGCCACTCAGTGTGTGTGTGAATATATATATATATATATATATATATATATATATATATATATATATAAATATCATGTACATTTTAAGTATATAAGATTATATTTGTCAGTTATTGCTCAATATAGTTAAAAATAGGCCTAGTTCATGTAGAATTGTAAAGGTAGTCAATAATATTCTTTTGCAAATGAGATTACTTGGAAAATGTATTTTCTTCATTTCCTAAAACAGAATAAGGGAAAAATACATGTATTTAATTATTCTGGCACATATACATTAACACTATTTGGAAGAACCTGAGTGATGTTAATAATATTACATCAGAAGGGTCATGATTTTCTTTTTCCATCTATATTGAGGTATAATTGGTAAATAAAAATATAAGACATTTAAGATGTTCAACATGATGATTGGCTATACAGATACAGTATGAAAGGATTCTTCCATAAGTATCTATCAGAACACCTATTTATTTACCCTTTCTCTGTGGGAAATTTAAGTTCTATTCTCTTACCAAATTTCAATGATACAGGTAAAGAGCCATACTGTTCTAGAATATTATTTTAGTTTTTTGACCTAGACTTACATTCATGGAACTTACCAATGATTCTATTTGCCTGTTATGTCTGATAATTGATCAACTATGGAATATATGACTAATTCTTTAAAGATATAGACAATACGAACTATTAGATAATGTTCTCTAGGTTAGCAATTCCTGAGTTGGGCTTTCAGTTATAGTCCTTAGAAGGGCATGAGAGGTGTTTATTAAATTATAAATTATTAATATTTGCAGTGATGTTATTTCCTTAGGCATAGGAAAGTAAGTACATATATATTTTATAAGTTAACATTCTAAGTGTTTTTGTTGTAACAAATCTGCACACAGATTTGAGAACCAGTTTCTAACATGCTTTGAATTATTCTGAATCAGTACATCTGCTATCGGGTATGGCCATTAGCTAGAAAGATTCTTCTGAATTTCACACCAGAAAATCTGTAACACAATGATAGAGAAGCATTCTTTCCTATTATTAGGCCCACATTTGTCATTGGCAAATGCTTGGTTGGTTTTCATTTCACTTTTTCTCATCAAAACATTCCTTGGTTTATCTGCTTAATAAAATAGTAAAAGTTACTTTCATATTTGACTGAGTAGGGAGTCTATTTTTATGTCACATGCTGTTTATCTTTATATCTCCTTTAAATATAATCACTATTCTACAAATAAATCCAAAAGGCTGAGTTATGTCATGCCTTCAAATATAAGAATTCAATGATAAGAATTCTATTATCAGCTAACAACATAATGCCCATATAGCTTCATAATTTGTCCCATAATAATCCCTTTGTTTTGTAGAAGAAACGCATGGCTCAGAGATCAGGGGGCTTCCCCTGAGTCAAGTATATGGACACAAGCTGAGTAAGGACTAGACAGTGTGCATTCCTATATCAGATTTGCATGCCATGGGACTCTGAGAGGACACTGACTGTGAGATGTGGGAATTACACAAAATGGGTGATGATGGCCAAATTCACAGACATGCCCTGGAGGAATGCATGCCAGGAAGGGCTGAGGTTTTCTCAGTAATGCTCAAAAGGTCTATGTGAGCCCATATGGCTGCCTCTCTAGCGGGTGCTATCTTTCAGGGCAAGATGAAAGAGTACTTTTTTGGGGGACCAGAAGGATCACAATGGGAACTGAAGACTGTTGAGGAGGGGAGAATAGGTCCTCTCTTGATCCTAAATGTGGGACTAGAGGGAGAATTTCCAGAACCTCCACATGGGAACAGGTGCTGTGAGTCTCCCTTTGCTGATGATTACTAGAAATAATGTATATTTAGTACCATAAATATAAATATTACTAAACAAATTTATAAGGACAATGTTTTAATAAAATATAAAGATTAAAATAGGAACATGTAATTCCAACAGAAGTATAAAATATTGAGTTGCCATGAGGGCATATTTCACAGTGAAACAGTCACAAGACCAGCTTCAGAGTTAAAGTGTGTAAAAGCAAACTTTGCTCAAAAGCAGGGCACTGTCATCAGGAACTGCAGAATGTACTTTTACTAGTTTTTGTATTTTTAACTAAATAAATATAGTCACTTAGTGGCCAGGAAATAGTGAAGGAATACCTATATGCCATGGCAGATATTGAATTTTCTGATTTAAAAATGAAGGATTTATTTAAACATAATGGTATCTCAAGAATAAATTGTCCCTGTGCAAAAATATTGTTCCTCTTTATCAAGGTAGATATTAGAACTGATACTGCTGACACATTCAGACCCTCTGTAAAATTATTTAGGATTCACTCTACTTGCTATGAATACACATTTTTCCTCTGCATTTAAGACTAGACATATTGATTATTTTTACAAAAATATTTTCCTGCTGTGTATTCTTAAGATAATAATTTTATATAGGAAAAGATCATGATGACTTATATACAATAAAATAATAAAGTAAATCTAATAATAATTGATCACATTAAAAACAAAATTTTATGCATTTCCTTCAGTTAAAATTAATTTGGGGATCTTTGTTTTATATCTACTGTCAGCTATATGAGATTGACCATGAGATCTTGGGTTATGTCCACATACATATAAGAAAATGAAAAATTGAAATGGTGTGTGTGTGTGTGTGTGTGTGTGTGTGTGTGTGTGATGGTATGACATTCAAGGAAGGCAATTTAAGTATTGAGGTCTGTATAATATTTCACCATATTGTGTGAATCCCTTAAATACATACTGAATCCTATTTCTCTCTTTTCTTATATAAATTTGACCCACATTTCAAGGTCAAAGATGTACTTAATCATTTGTAATGGTTTTTGCAAAATTATTGCATAGAAGTCTCAGATGAGAAATGTTTAATATTTGAACTGTCTAATTGTCTAAAAATAGGCCCCTTCATCTTTACTTTTAGACATTAATGAGCTGTCTACATTCCTGTGGCTAGCCTTCTACCCCAGGAACAGCAAAACCTTCTCATTTAAGAAAGATCAATAGCCATACACATTTTTCTTTCATGCATTCAGTTTACAACTCACTTTTAATATCATTTAAAAGCACATAAGCCAATCCTATATGACATCTTTATTACCATTGTAATATTTTAAGTTTAATTTTTGGCAGTAAATATAGACTGTAGGAAACTTTGAAGCAAAAAAAAAAAATCAAGAAAACATTTTTTAAATTTATATGATAGTTTGATTGGGGGAGTGAATAAAAACATCCTTGCAAAAGACCACTGTAACAATGTAACAAATCTAAAATAGTTTGATTTTTAAATGATGTCCAGCGATTATCCTTTGTTTTGTTGTTGTTGTTGTTTTTTGTTGTTGTTGTTGTTCTGGCCTAAAGAAAGCCTTTATTTTATTTATTTATTTTTATTTGTGTGTGTTTGTGTGTTTGTTTTTTTTTATGTATAGTACATTTTTAAGAACTCTACAAAGTTTAAAATTATATTTTTGAAACATTGGTACATAAATTAATTTTAATTGAACAAGTCTATTAATTTATATATTTTCAAAATCCCCCATTAATTATAGAGTCCAAAGAATAAAAATGATTATTTTACTTTTGTAGTTGTTTAGCCATTAATATTAATGCTTAGAATCCATTAGATAAAACAGGTTAAAAGTCAAACCTCTGGCATCACACACTTTGGGTTCCAGTTCTAGTACAGCATCTTCAAGCCGGGCAGTCTGGGCAAGAGAACTTACTCTCTCCACATCTCAATGTCCTTATCTCTAAAATGGGGTGGGGGTGCAGGGGCTTGAAAATAGCCATTATAGAGTAAGAATAATTATCATAGTACAACTACAGAGCAGAGTGCTTAGAACATAGTAATTACATGGTAAATGTTTCCTTTTATAAGCCTTTTTTTAAGGTCTAGGAATGGAGTTGGTGAAAGTTGATGGAAGATGAGGCTATTTAGTGTAAAACACACAGGATTAGTACTCTCTCTATAAATGTGAGCAGAAATCTAAATTTAAAGTGGGCTACCCAGAACTCACACTACAGGACACTCTGCTATTACCTGGCAAAGTACAATAATGGTCCCCAAATTATGTAGGTAGACCAAAGACCTGTGACTACTGAGGTTGCTTTTTCTGACTTACAACTCCTGCATCTCAGAAATTTATTAAAGTTAAACAGTGATATCAATTTGAATTTTCAAAAGTGAGTTATATTGAAACATGGTAAAATATATGCTCATGTAAAAATCATAAAGATAAAGATTGTAATATTTTTAAAATATATTTTATTGATTTTTTACAGAGAGGAAGGGAGAAGGATAGAGCTAGAAACATCAATGAGAGAGAAACATCGACCAGCTGCCTCCTGAACCACCAACCCCATCGGGGATGTGCCCTTGACCAGAATGTACATACCCTTGACCAGACTCGAACCTGGGACCTTTCAGTCCGCAGACCGACGCTCTATCCACTGAGCCAAACTGGTTTTGGCAAGATAAAGATTGTAATTATTGAGGATGTAATAATCAAATTTCTAGAACGGTCTAATCCGTTAATAATTGTAGGACAATGATCCTTTTTGATCCCCTTTTTATCTCTCCCTTTTGTGTTATAAATGAAAGTACATAAGTGAAAACTCATTTGTACAAAACAATAAATTACAGTCATATGACAGAGAAATATTCTCAGAAATTCATTTTTTGCAATTTCACCATTGTGTGAACATCAGAGTTCACTTATACAAACCTACACTTACTACACACTTAGGCTATATAAAACTAGAGGACCAGTGCATGAAAGTTCATACACTTAGAGGGTCCCTCAGCCCAGCCTGTGCCCTCTTGCAGTCCAGGAGCCCTCGATGGATGTCCAACTGACAGCTTAGGCCCCCTTCCTATGAGGAGAGCGCCTAAGCTGCATTCTGGCTTCCCTCTGAGGGAGGCGATTCCAGGGCTGATCAGGGGACAGCACCTGTGGTGAGCAGCTGGCCCTGTCCCCTATTCACCCCTCTGCCACCGCTGGTCACTGTGCCCCGTCTCCCCGCCCAGATTGCTGTCCCTTCCCTCTGCCCACTGGCAAGCACCTTGACTGGCCTGGTGCTGCCTGTTCGCTGACCCCGCCTCCTGCCTGGTTGTTCCCCAGTTCGGTTGATTTGCATATTATGCTTTTGTTATATAAGATGGTCTAGCCTCGTGGTCAGCAAACTGGCTCGTGAGCCACATGCGGCTCTTTGGCCCCTTGAGTGTGGCTCTTCCACAAAATACCATGGCCTGGGCGAGTCTATTTAGAAGAAGTTTAAGTTTAAAAAAAATTGGCTCTCAAAAGAAATTTTAATCGTTGTACTGTTGATATTTGGCTCTGTTGACTAATGACTTTGCTGACCACTGAATTAGCCTATTTCTCCCAGACAACAAATCTGTGCAGCATGTTACTGTATTGAACTCTGTAGGCAATTGTAACACAATGGTTGCTATCTCTGTATCTAAACATAAAAAAGGCACAATAAATATGTGGTATAAAATACAAAAAATGGGGTGGGAGCAGCGGAAAGTCATAGTATGATTCTTACTATGAATGGAGCTTATAGAGCTTGCAAAACTGGAAGTTGCTCTGGGTGAATCAGTGAGTGGTGAGTGGCTGTTAAGTCGTAGGCTATTGCTGTGTACCACTGTAGACTTTATAAACACTATTGCACAAGCCCTGCTCCTGCTACCTCCTGACAGGTTCATAAATAGAACATGAAAGTAATTAATGCTGCTCCGTGAGCAGACATGTGGGCTGGATTGATTGGAAATATCAAGAGAAACTGATGGCTAAGGCATAGATCAGCATAATAGTTAATGTCAGGAAGGAGTGACAGCTAGACTGATGATCAGTAGGAATAAGAAATTTAGGTAGAGAGATAAAGAAACATTTCCCCCATGGCAATGTGGTTTTGGCATTTGTATGGTGAAGCAGTGGTCAGATAAGGAATTTTGTGGTATTCATTAGGAAAAAAAGAGGGGGGGGGGTTTAACATAGGGAGGGTGTAAAAGTAAAGACTCAACATTTTTACTTCGAAAATTTGTTTTTGGTTCCATTGACCCTATCTGGTACAAGGAGCTTTCTCTGGCATTAAGGTGATGGAAGAAATAAAACTTAGTTATGCTTTACATCATTACAACCTGAAATTATTTTTAAAGTACAGGGACAGGCTGGCTCTACACTACCACAGAAAGCTTTCACTAAAGCGGCAGTGGCACTGGTACTTGTTTAGGAAGCTCCTGTGGATCTGCAACCTGTACAAGGTCTTAGATCCTCCACAAAGAATGTATATCAGTGTGTTCTGAAGAGCATCACTGTAGACCTTGGAGGCTGTGGGACCCTCTGAGCATGTAGAACTGGAGAGACAGGCTCCTGTATGCTGACCCACTGGGAAACTGTGAGATAGAGGGTTTCTGTTGCCAGGCCCCAGAGATATTGTTCCTGTAAGAGAAAAAAAAAATCTACTTGAACGGCATTTCCTTCCACTTCTTTCAGGAAATGCAGCTGCATTCTAATATTAAGGAACCACTTTTGTGTATGGGGTCCAACATTGAGGAGCACATGGTTAAGCATCACATGACTGAAATAGAAATATTATTATTGCTGTTGACTTACTTTATGGAAAAGACTCAAAGCAAATCTATAATAATAAAAGCATAATATGCTAATTAGACTGGACGTCCTTCCGGGATGTCCTTCCAGATGACTTTCTGGATGAAGCTGGGGCTGAATGGGGAGCTGGTGCCCACAGCTGGGGGAAGGAAGGCCTACTCTTGCAACATTTCGTGCAGGAGGCCTCTAGCACAGATGTAATAGGAAGTGTGGCATTACATGTGTGGATTTGAAATAACTGACTTCTCCATGATCTAATAATCTAATGAATTTTACATCTCTCAGTTTTGTATCCAAGAAAGCTCTGAACGTACAAAATAGTTGCATTTTTAGGTTCATTTGACCACTATGTGTTTTAGTAATCCCATCAGCAGAGCTTTTAATTTCTCGCTGTGTCTGGAAGCTGCTTTGGCCAAGGAGCGGAGAGCATGCAGGGTGACTCCCACTCCTCGGCATCTGTGAAGGGTGTTTTAATGACTGAGCTCTCTCGCAGCATGCTCATCTGTGTCATTAGTGCTATGTAAAAACCTTGTGATTTCCTTAATAAGTGCCTTCTGTGCTGCATATTTGTTATTTTGAAATGGTAGCAAGCAATGACTGTTTCAAATCATGTCATCTTAAAAATTGCTGGTTTCTTTATATTATTAATTTAGGGTATTTTAAAAATAAATTGTTAAACACATGTGGTTTTCAATGCAGCACTGAAACATTTTTATTATGCAGAAATTTGATGTGGAAGGACTACTACACAACCATATTGATTAATATGTGTATAGAATGGATCTAAAATATGAATATTACCTTATGAGGTCAAATTTAATTCTGTTATTACTTGTGCTGGATGTATTTTTCCCATTATGGTCACAGTGCATGATGAGAGAAGTACTCAGAAATATATTAGAAGTTCTTCTGCCGCAAATGGTATGTCCTCCTTTCAAATAATCCAAGTATTCTTTCACTGAATATTGTGTGAAAAGTAATCAGTACAATAGGCCCTTTATTGAGTTTCCCCTCTAAAAAACTTTGCAGGTGAGTTTTATTTCAGGTGTTAATGATTAATAATAGTTTTGTTTTTTTTTTTTTTTTAGTTCACTTACATGTCTCATTAAAATGTCACCTTAAAGTAAAATTGAAATCTATACCTATGAAATTCATTACATTGAAGTTGACACTCATTAATTTTTTTATTTTAGGTAATAAAAAATTAATAGCACTATTTTCAAGTTTGACTTTAAGTGTATCCACCATATTTTAATGCTGTCTCCACATATTTACTATTTGAATTTCAAATATGGGAATTATGATTGTAAGTATTGGTATAAAGGAAAATCTTTGTTAATTTTCTAATACTCTAATAACCATAGATAAAAAGAAAGTGGACCTTTGGAATATTAGTTAAAATAATTTTATTTATATTTGGACTTTGCTTATAGTCAGGCTTTGTAGATTGTATATATATCATATATATATATATACATATATATATATGACATATTATATATTATATATATCATTCTATATAATAAAGAGGTGATATGAAAATTGACCATCACACTCCTGCACAAGATGGCCACCCACATGTTATCACAAGATGGTTGCCACAAGATGACCAGCAAGGGAGGATGGTTGTGGATGATTATGGTCAGTGGGGAGGGGGGGACAGTAGGGGACAACCAGGCCAGCAGGGGAGGGCAGTTGGGGGCAATCAGGCAGCTAGTCAGGAGAGTGGTTGGGAGCCAGCAGTCCTGGATTTTGAGAGGGATGTCTAATTGCTGGTCATCCAACCCCTCTGGGATAGGGCCTAAACCTGTAGTTGGACATCCCTCAAGGGATCCCAGAATGGAGAGGATGCAGGTTGGTCTGAAGGACATACCCCAGTCCACAAATTTTGTGCACCAGGCCTCTAGTATATATATATATATATATAATGCAGATAATATATATGATATATAACATTATATATATGATATGTAATATATAATATACATACTATGTACTATATATAGTACATAGTATGTATATTATATATAGAATATATAATATTACTATATATATAGTATATATTATATATTTATATATACATTTATATATATATAAAATTTTAACATATAAAGAACACCTACAATTACATTGGTACAAGACCAAAATCTAAGATAAATAAAAAAGGAAACATCTGGGAATAATGGTCCATAAAAAAAGAAATTTAAATCACTCAAAATAATAAAAGTATGCTCATTAATATAGTAAAAAAATGCAAAACAAACTATACAAAAGTACCATTTAAATACTTATATAATTATTTATCTAATGTGATATGATAATATCTGATCTTTAATCTGTCTAATCTGATATATATATATTATACTACCTAATAAAAATCAACATGAAATTAACCCTCACTCCACTACACCCACCAGGATGCACACCAGCCAATCAGAGCGAGTATGCAAATCAACTCCAACCAAGATGGCTGTGGCCACAGAGAGCATGACAGAGGTTTGGGTTTCCCTGACAGTAGAGGAAGCCAAGCTTTTGCAGCCCTGACTGGCCTAGGCCTGCACTCCAGGCTACAAAGTTTCAATTGTAGAAGACAAACAAATCCAAGCAGAAGTGGCTGCATCCACTGAGCGAGCAGGGATCTTGGCTCCACTTAAGGCTACAAAGTTTCAATTGTAGAAGGTAAATAAATTCCAGATAACAGGGCCTCCACTTGGGTCGCCGAGGGGCGTGGCTGGCCTGCAGTCCACCACAGGACCCTGGCCCAGGCCTCCCCATGCCCCAAGAGAACCCCAACCCTGATCTGGGACACCCTTCAGGGCAAACCAGCTGGCCCTCACCCATGCACCAGGCCTCTATTCTAGCTAATAAAAGAGTAATATGCAGATCGACTATCACTCCAACATACAATAGCTGCACCCATGTGGTCAAAGATCCTGCCCCCATGTGGACACAAGATGGCCACCACAAGATGGCCAGCAGGAGAGGGCAATTGTGAGGGACCAGGCCTGCAAGGGAGGGCAGTTGTGGGTAATCAGGCAAGCAGAGGAGGGCAGTTTGGAGGCACCAGACCCGCAACGGAGGGCAGTTGAGAGGGACCAGGTCTGCAAGAAAGGGCAGTTGGAGGCAATCAATCCTGCAGGGGTGGGCAGTTAGGGGTGACGAGGCCGGCAGAGGAGGGAAGTTGGGGGCAAACAGGCAGGCAGGGAAGCTATTAGACATCAATCAGGCTGGCATAGGAGTGGTTAGGAGGTGATCAAGCTGGCAGGCTGTAGTGGTTAGGAGCGATCAGGAAGGCAGGCAGGGGAGCAGTTGGGAGCCAGCAATCCTGGATTGTGAGAGGGATGTCCGACTGCTAGTTTAGGCCCAGTGGGATCAGGTCTAAACGGGCAGTTTAACATCCCTTGAGGGGTCCCAGATTGGAGAGGGTGCAGGCTGGGATGAGAGACACCCCCTCCCACCCCGTTCACGAATATTGTGCACCAGGTCTCTAGACCATCATATCCAAATTGTCCCCATAGTGTGTGGGAATTCTACCACTCACTATGATGTGCGCTGACCACCAGCGCGCGGTGCAAAACATAGCAGGCATCAGTGATGCGATGCTGGCAGTGGTTAGCAGTGGAGGCGCTGCTGGCCCTGATGGCTCTGATGAGAACAGGACTGTGGCGAGATGGTGGAGCAGGTGAGTGGGCAGTCTTAGGCCAAGGCAGATCTGAGCTGGGCCCAATGGCCCTGCAGATCACCCTGCAGATAGTGATCAGCAGTGGTAGCAGGGGTTGGGGCCATTGCCTCACTCCCAAGCACAGAGGGAACTGGACGGAGGCCCAATGACTCAGGCGGAGGGAGGACTTATGAGGGCTTGGAGGCTCAGTTGGTGCCCAGGGCTGAGAGGTCAGGTGGGACCTACCCTTCCCTGACAGATACTCATGCTTTGATTGTTGGCCAGGCCTAGGGACCACAGCAATGCAGGAATTCCATGCACCAGACTCTAGTCTCTCTATATTATCTAATCTAATCTGTTTATAATCAGAGTTCTTAAGAAAGAACAAAACATTAATCTATCTGTCTATCTCTCTATTGATTAGAAAATCACATTAGGAACACATGAAAAAACAACTCACATTTTTGCCCATTCTGTGGGAAAAGAGACATTTGTATATTGCTGGTTTCAATATGGACACCCACCATGGGAAATAAAATACTATGAAAAGCAGTTTTCAATATTGAACATAATTATACATCTATATACTAGTGGCCCAATGCACAAAATTCATGCACAGAAGGGAGGTATCCCTCAGCCAGGTCTGCATCCTTTTCAATCTGGGGCCCCTCAGGGGTGTCAACTGCCAGTTGGACAATCCTTTTGCACTCTGGGACTGCTGGCTCCTAACCGCTCACATGCCTGCCTGCCTGATCATCCCTAACGACTCTGCCTGCCAACCTGATCACCCCCAACTGCCCTCCTTTCGTCCTGATCACTCCTAACTTGCCCCCCTGCCAGCCTGATCCACCCTAACTGCCTCTGCCTCAGCTCCCTCTGTAGGAGGTGACCTGGAATATCAGGGGAAGACACTGCCCCCATTACCCCACTGCTGCTGTCACTGCCAGCCTGTACCTCAGCCCTCGCAGTTGCTGCAACTTTTTCTGGAAGGATGTCTGGAAGATGTCTGCTTTAGTTAGCATATTACCCTTTTATTAGTATAGATACCTATTCTTTGATCCCCAAATCATATTTCTTTAGATTTAGACTATGGAGACATTTTATGCATAAGAGAAATGATATATGTTAAGAAGATACTTGTTTTAGCATTATCTAAATAGCACAATTGCTACTTACAAAAAATAAAGCATTCTACATGTCTATCATTAAGGGACTATTTAAATAAATTAGAGTATGGTAATTAGAAATATAACTGTGCTGTCTTGGAAATATCTCTAGGATTTATCAGAGAGTGAAAAAGAATTTCCATAGCCAAAACTGGTTTGCCTCAGTGGATAGAGCATTGGCCTGCAGACTGAAAGGTCCCAGGTTCGATTCTGGTCAAGGACATGTACGTTGGTTGCAGGCACATCCCCAGCAAGAGGCAGCTGATCAATGTTTCTCTCTCATTGATGTTTCTAACTCTCTATCCCTCTCTCTTCCTCTCTGTAAAAAAAATCAATAAAATATTAAAAAAAGAAAAAAAGAAAAAAAGAAAAAAAAAGAATGTCCATAAAGTAACTGAGTATAAACAGGGACAAATAGTAATGATGTGCGGTGACAAATGAGTAGCTGTGAGAAGGGAACTTTTTTATGTACATCCTTTTGATTTTGGAATCAACCATATGACTGTACTTTCTGTGCAAAATTATGTTATGAAATTAAGATAAAAAAATAGAGATGTGACAATTACATTGGCTGATGTGACAATTACATTTTCCTACTCCCACACAATTATTCTCTGTGGACACAAAATCAACATTGCTACCTACATAAAATGATTGCTTTATAAATCACTAGCAGAAAGTGTCTTAAGGAACCAAGGATACTCATAAGTAACAATAGATTTACAATTGTTTGAAAAGTATAGTTGTTAGGGTTGATATGCTGAAATTAAAAATCACTTTGTTCATTGTTCCTAAAATTTCCTTCTCCTATGTCTCCTGTTTTTCTATTTGAGGAACGCTATTCATTTTCCAGATTCAGGTTTAAACATTTCTTTGAAAAACTTAAGCAGACACTCTAGACAATTACTTTCCTAAGACCTCTGATTATATATCCATTGTAGCATATATATTTTATTGTATTTTTTCTACTTTCCCCCCTAATATACCATAAATTGCTTGAGAGTAGGAATTATACCTTGTTCATTTTGTACATGTATTATCAGTTTTAAGCAATGTTTGGCACATAGTGGGAGGCCAATAATTGTTTTTTTAAATAATTGAACAACAAATACAATGAAAAAGGTACGGTTGCATGAATATAAACTAATTTAAAGAAACTATAAGAATATAAAAGAAATGACTTATTATATTATAACTATTTTTATATTTATGAATACTGTGTAGTATAAAATAAGTATTATTAAGGGAGAATAGCAGCAACATTAATCTTGAATAATGTGTTCAGACCTTTACATTATTCTAGTTTTACAGTGAGGTAAACAAAAGTTAAGTAATTTTCCCCAAACAAGACAATTAAAAAATTGAATAGTTAGGAGTTTAATGCAGTCTGTATTTCCCAAAGTTGTACTCTTATGCACTATAATTCACACATTTCTTAAACTACAATGATGAAAATGACTAGAGAAGAATATAAATTTCATAAACTTCCTGCAGATCAGCCACCATTGCACCAATGAGAAAAATAGATAGGTAACTGATTAATACCCCATCTTCCAATTACTTTTATCTGTGGCTTATTAGCTCCGCTCAGTATTCAAGTAGGGTGTAGGGATGACAAGATGAAACAAAAAACCCATAATTTTTCCCCAGTACATTGCCTGGCAAAAAGAAATTTTGTTAAGGTTTCTATGACAGTTGTGGTCATTCCTAATGTTCATCCTTTTTTAATATAAATTTGTATTGATTTCAGAGAGGAAAGAAGATAGAGAAAGAGATAGAAGCATCAATGATGAGAGAGAGTCATCTATTGGCTGCATGCCCCACACTGGGGATAGAGTCCAAAACCCAGGCATGTGCCCTGACTGGGAATCAAAATATAACCTCCGGGTTCATAGATGGGAACTCAACCACTGAGCCATGCTGGCTGGACTAATGGTCATCTTTGTAAGATAGTGTGACTATCTGGTGAATAATATGCTTTGAATTTGCTTCTAGTAAAGGCTAGGTTGATAAGTTCTTAAAAATTTGCCTTCCAATTTTTTCATGTTCTGAGTGTTAAAGATTTAAGTTTATGTCTCAATCTCTGTATTACTTTTTCCTTCTTTACTTCTAGCAAGTTTTTCTTAGTTATGTAAGCCAAAGATAATATTGTTCATTTATTGTGCCTGGGATATTTTGCAACACATCCAGTTAAATTCCTCCCTCACTATCTACTTGGTGTATACATATTCAAATTTTTTTTTTTTTTTTTTGTCAACATCAATGATTCCTGACCAGGAATCAAAGCATAACCTCCAGGTTTATAGGTTGATGCTCAACCACTAAACCATGCTGGCCAGGCTAAGTTATTATTTTTATATGTGACTAACATTTATGATTTTTTTGTTGCTTAATATCTAAAAAAAGGCATTACATTCCTTTGACCTTCAGAAACTAAGATATAGATTGTTCAGATAAAGACTTTTTAGACATCTTAAAATAGACCACTCAAGAGTTTATGAGATAGCCAACCCATTTTGTGTTCTCAGAAAGGCCGATATCTTATTAAAAGTTATTCTTTTGGTCAAGTGAACCCATCAGAAGCAAAGGGCAAGGAAGAAAAAAAAAATAAACCATTTCAACAGTCTCAAATTATATTTTTCTTAAATATGTAGATGCAGAATATGAAGTAGCCAAATCTTAGTTTGTCATGTCCAGTGACAAGTGAGCCGAAGAAGAAACAGATAAATTTACGAGGGAGACATAATAGAATAAATTCTATTTTCGTAGTACAATTCCTTAAAGGAGCTCAAGGTAAGTGATGAAATATATGTGACACTATTTATGAGCTTTTATTTCAGAGATCATATTTAAAAATAAGGAATACAAAGTATCCCTAATACATTATGTTGTATGCTGAGGAATCATTTGTTAGTCTGTGAAATGTTCCTGACCCAATGCAATGATAAGGCAGGGTATGTACACTTCTCTGTTGATTCAATATTTACTGATTTATCGGGGCTTGTTTAAACCCCTTCCTCCAATGAAAACCCTCCTGAATCAACTCAAATGCATCAAATCAAACTACTCTAGTCTTTCTAAGAATACCTGTTAATTGTTTACTCAGTTAAAACCTTACATTTTAGCATGGACTGGCAATCACTTTGAAACTTTGACATCAAATCAGTCCTTTAGGAAGGAAAACTCCAGTTAAGCAGCTTTTGTTATTATTGTTATTTTGTTTGAGGACTCTCTCCACTCCCCACCCCTGCACAAGATATAGCATGTCATTTTTGCTAGAGTGTCAGAGACTTTAAGTGAAATCACGATGGTTAGATTTATCAAGCTGACTGGGCCATGTGATGGCCAGATGCATAAACATTCTGGGTGTGTCTGTGAAAGTGTTTCTTGATGAAGTTAACGTTTGAATTCATAGACTGAGTAAATCAGACTGTGTGCTTTCTATGCTGCCTTGGTTACTTTCTCTTGCAGCAGTCTAAGCAGTCTGGTCCTGGCCTGAGTGCTTCTACATTGGTTAATAGGTAGCTACGTGACCTCTTGCTAGTTGCTCTTACTTTAAACAACTTGTAAATTTTGTATTAAATATGTTTTTCCAAGATTATTAGTTCTCCAGTTTCAGTTTTCTTGTTCACAATTAACAATGTTACCTTACAAACCATTTTGGTTATGTGTGTCAATTCTTATTCTATAATAACATGTGTGACTTAGATCAACAGTATTAAAACTGGATTTTCATACCTGCAGAGGCCCCAGTGTCTTTCCCAATGTATAGAGAGAATTAAGAGATGAGAATGCCTTTTAAAAAGTCTCACTATAATGTTAATGGATCTGTCTGAGAACCTAAGAACTTGTGACGAAAGGCTTAATGTTTTTCCATTCTGCTTTTTCACAATTTCTCTTCTCCCTTAGAAAGAAACACACGAATCTAACTCCCTAAAGTCATTATAGTGCGTTGTCTCCTGAGGGTGCACTGAATCTAAAAGACACTTACCATGTCTTAAATCAAGCCACCAACACTGTATCATCTATATCTTTAAGATGTGTATTTGCATTTGAGTCTTTTTGCATAATTATTTAAGTTAAAGTATATAATTTTGTTGTTTTGATTAAATGTGTATTACTTATACAGTCAGGTGCTGCTTAATGACAGAGATAAGTTCTGAGGAATGTGGCGTTAGATGATGTTATTGTCATGTGCATCATAGAGTACTTACACAAACCTGGATGAATAGCATACTAATGTAATTGTATGTGCTATACTTTTATACACCTGGAAGCACAGTAGGTTTGTTTACATCAGAATAATCACAAACATCAGAATAATGCCTTGCACTGAGACATCACTTGACAATAGAAAAGTTTTTTATTATTTAAATATTTTAATTTAAGTCACTTAATAATTATAATATGATTTCAGTATATACAAAAATTGTCTTAAACATTTAAACCTCGATATATTTTGGAGAGGACTTTATTTTAGGTCTGTGTTATCTTTTTTTTTTTTTTTTAAAGAAATGCTTCTTTTTATGGATACAGCATGTAGCATGTAGCATGTATTATACATATATAATAATATTTGCTTATAAGTTTCTAAACTGTTCTCTTAAAATGATGTGCTTTTTTAAAAACCCACAATATAGATTTCTTCATTCTGAATTTTGACAGAACAAAAGAGGGGTTTTTGATGATGTATAGCTGTTATAAGCTATATATTTGTTTTATTGTCTAAAATTTTACATGTCTCCTTTTTCCCCATTTGAACCTCCCCCCCCCCTGAGCCATACCCACCCTGGGCAAGACCCCACCATCCCAGTGTCTGTCTCCATTGGTTATGCTAATATGCATGCATACAAGTCCTTTGGTTGCTCTCTAATCCCCCTCCCCTAGCATTTATCTCTGAATCTATTATTTTTTAATTATTTTTTAATTTTTATAATTTCTTTATTGATTATGGTATCACATAATTGTCCTCATCCCCCATTCCCATCCCAAACCCCTCCTCACAGATGTGTCTCTCCCCTCCCCCCCATTGTCCATGACCAGTGGTTAGGCTTATATTCATGCATACAAGTCCTTTGGCTGATCTCTTCCCCTTGCCCCCACCCTCCCCTACCTTCCCTCTGAGGTTTGACAGTTTGATCGCTGCTTCTCTGTCTCTGGGTCTGTTTCTGTTCATCAGTTTATGTTATTCATTTTTTCCCCTAGATGCATTAGATCATGTGATACAAATAATTCCCTTATAAAAACCAAAACTGAGACAAGCCATAATGGTTATGCTGAGAGGCATATGAATCCATCTGTGAGTTCCTTTCTGGACCAACAGTTCTTTTAAGCCCCAATTTCAATATCAAACAGTTCCTAAATTATGTTGATCATAATATCCAATATATGGATGAGATCATGTGATATTTATCTTTCTCTGACTGGCTTATTTTGCTTAGCATAATGCTCTCCATGTCCATCCATGCTATTGCAAATGGTAGGAGTTCTTTCCTTTTTACAGCAGTGTAGTATTCTATTGTGCAGATGTACCATAGTTTTTCAATCCACTCATCTGCTGATGGGCACTTAGGCTGTTTCCAAATCCTAGCTATTGTAAATTGTGCTGCTATAAACATAGGGGTGCATATATCCTTTCTCATGGGTGTTTCTAGTTTCTTGGGATATATTCCTATAAGTGGGATTACTGGGTCAAATGGGAGTTCCATTTTTAGTTTTTTGAGGAAACTTCATATTGATCTCCACAGTGGCTGCACCAGTCCGCATTCCCACCAGCAGTGCATGAGGGTTTCTTTTTCTCTGCATCATCACCAGCACTTGTCATTTGTTGATTTGTTGATGATAGCCATTCTGACAGGTGAGAGATGGTATCTCATTGTTGTTTTAATTTGCATCTATTGGTTGATTAGTGACCTTGAGCATGTTTTCATATGTCTCTTAGCCTTCCTTATGTCCTCTTTTGAAAAGTATCTATTTATGTCCGATGCCCATTTTTATTGGGTTGTTTATGTTTAAGTCCTTATCCATTTTGAGTGTATTTTTGTGTATGGTGTAAGTTGATGGTCTAGTTTCATTTTTTTGCATGTATCTGTCCAATTTTCCCAACACCATTTATTGAAGAGACTGTCTTGACTCCATTGTATATTCTTGCCTCTTCTGTCAAATATTAACCAGCACAGTGGTTTGAGTCAATTTCTGGGTTCTCTATTCCATTCCATTGGTCTATATGTCCATTCTTGTTCCAGTACAGGCAGTTTTGAGAAGTGGCTTTGTAATACAGCTTGATGTCTGGTATTGAGATACTTCTTACTTTGTTCTTCTTTCTGAGGATTGCTGCAGCTATTCAAGATCTTTTCTTTATTCCAGATAAATTTTTGGAGAGTCCATTCTAGGTCTATGAAATATGCCATTGGAATTTTAATGGGGAGTGCATTGAATCTGTAGATTGCTTTGGGAAGTATGTACATATTAACGATGTTGATTCTACCAATCCATGAACACAGTATGTCTCCCATTTGTTTATATCTTCCTCTATCTCTTTTTTCACTGTCTTATAGTTTTCCAAGTACATTTCCTTTATCTTCTTAGTTAAGTTTATCTGGAGGTATCTGAAATATTTGGTGTGATTGTAAATGAATTTTTTTAAAAAATCTCTCTGTAAGTTCACTATTGATGTATAAAAATATCATAGATTTATTGGCATTAATTTTGTATCCTGTTATACTGCTGACTTGATTTATTAATTCTAATAATATGCTGATGGAGTTTTTTATGGATTTTTTATGTATAGTATCATGTCATCTGTGAATAATGATAGTTTTATGTCTTCTTTTTCAATTTGGATACCTTTTATTTCTTATTTTTGTCTAATTGCTATGGCTAACACTTCCAGCACTATGTCGAACAGGAGTGGGGAAAGTGGGCATCTCTGTCTCATTCCTGTTCTTAGGTGAAATGGTTTTAGATTTTGTCCATTGAGCATCATGTCGGCTATAGGTCTATTTATTTAATAGGTTACTTGCTTTCTGTCACATGAAAAAAAAAAAAATCTGCTCCAGTATTACTTTCCATATTTTCTGCCATTAATCTAAGGAATCTGGCTCCTTTTAGTGAATAGTTCTAGTTAGAAGACACAAATTGAATATTAGATGTACATTCCTCTCAAATCCAGCCAATAGAGAGTAGGTCACAAATACAATAATATATTCAGTAACAAATATAAACAAGCTATCTTTATCAATGTTCTAAAATTTTATTATAAACACTAAAGACCCAGTGCACAAATTTGTGCACCACTGGGGTCTCTCTGCCTGGCCTATGAGATTGGGCTGAAACCAGCTCTCCGATATCCCCATAGGGGTCCCAAATTGTGACAGGCGCAGCCCGACGGACCTTACTGGTGCATGATTGAGGCTGGGGAAGGACACAGTATGTTGGCCAGTTAGGGAGGGACTGCAGGGGGATAGCAGGGTATGTTGGGCCCTTCTTATTCAGTCCCGATTGGCTGGAACCCAGCAGCAAGCTAACCTATTGGTCAAAGTGTCTGCCCCCTGGTGGTCAGTACATGTCATAGCAAGTTGTTGAGTGTCCATAGCATATCATTAGTATATTACTCTTTGATTGGTTGAAAGAACTACTGGACAACCATATACTTAGCATATTAAGCTTTTATTAGATAAGGCATTAAATTGTCCAAAATGTTATGCAATAAGAAAGAGAAAATCAACAGATTCTAAATATAACTCTAGATTATGTTAAACTAACTGAATGCTAATAAGTTACTCTAACATTTGGATATTTAAAAAATTATTAAATTCTGCATTTCTTGCATAAACCCATTCATTCTGAATTTCTTGCATAAACCACATCTTAGGTTAATCTGATAGTCATAAAGGTTAAGAGAGATTCCACTTTACAGAATAATTTCAGCAAATGAATGCACATGGAATTGCATAATTATAAAACTACTATTTTCCAGTTTCTAATTTTTTTAAAGATGATGACCATAAATTGATGAAACTGTAAAAGAAAAGCATGACAGCAGACTTTATAATGCAAAGGGCTAATGCACATCATTTGAATTCATTGAAATCTTTGTACTGTATTCCTAGAAGGGCAATCATTTTGTGCCCTTTTAATAATATGCAATATAAAGCACCTGGCACATCCTTTCAGAAATTCTTGCCAAATACTTTTACCTGATTTTAGCTTAGAAAATGCTTAAATTTATGGAAAATATAGAAAAAGCTAACTGATAAATTCAGAATGTGAATCATTCTAGAAGATAACTGGTTCAGTTTTTGTAAAGAATTAGGGATACAAATGAATGAAAATGAAAGAAGAACATCTATAATTTTAAAATATTTAAGAAATATAACACCAAATGGGATATATTGTAGGTGAATCTTGTTTTGAGTAAAATAACTTTAAAGAGATGTTATCGAGGGAAATGGGAAAAAATGATTTTGAACATGTATCAGATGATACCAAGAAATTACCATTAATTTTTCAGGTATAATGATGGTTATAGCAGAAAGTACATATTATTTAGAAATTTGGGACTAAGATGACATGACTTGTTTTATAATACCTCAAAAAGGAGAAATAATAAAATAAGATGAGACGAAGCAAAATCCAAATAATTGTTGAGTCTGGATAATGGATTGATAATATTTATTGTAATGTTCTCTTGAGTGTACCATATATTTAAATATTTTTCTAATGAAATTTAAAATTTTAGGGGCTCAGTTTGTACGATTTTGCAGCATTACATGATTTGTAATTAGTTAAATATATGATAAAATTTGTATCTCCACATAATAATGTGTAAAGAGCATATCATTTTTCAAAATTATTTTAGAGACTACACAAGATTTGGAAACAGCTTAAATGTCCATCAGCAGATGAGTGAATTAAAAACTGGTACATCTACACAATGAAACACTACTGCGCTGCTATAAAAAGATAGGAACTCCAACCATTTCCAACAGCATGGATGGACCTGGAGAACATTATGTGAAGCGAAATGAGTCAGCAGGAGAAAGATAAATACCATGTGATCTCACTCATTTGTGGAATATAATGAACAATATAAACTAGTGAACAAAAACATACAGAGACAGAGAATCACTGATGAGACCACCAAACCTCAGAGGGAAGGTAGGGGAGGGTGAAGGTAAGGGGGAGAGATCAACCAAAAGACTGTATGCATGCATATAGGCATAACCAATGGGCACAGGGGTGTGGGGTAAGGGCATATAGGTAATACATTAATCAATAAAAAAAAGCAAAGTAAAACGTTATTGAGTCACTCCTTATAATAAAAGAGCAGCTGCACTTATACCTCGATGATTCTGAAATATTTAATTAAGAGAAGTAATTCAGGGATATCTATAAAAGCATAAATTCATTACTTTCTAGGGCATATTCTCACTTCATTTAATGAATAATGAAGATATTTCAAGCAGAGGTTACATAAGGGCCTATAATTGAGGTGTATTTGTAATTAAGAGTAATGGTTATGTGAAAAGTATAAGAGTGGTGATAAAAATTTAATCTTCTTAAATGTATACAATATTTCCTTTATAATCTTTTAACAAATTTAGTTTTGGGAAGAAGGATGGGAAATGGGAGCTATCTGTAATACTATCAACAGTATCCTATATAATAAACAGGTTATATGCAAATTGACCATCACTACAACACACAAGATGGTTGCCCCTATGTGGACACAAGATGGCCGTCACAAGATGGCTGGCAGGGGTGGACAGTTGTGGGTGATCAGGCTAGCAGGAGAGGGAAGTTTGGAGGGACCAGGCCTGCAAAGGAGGGTACTTGGGGGTGACTGAAGTGGCAGAGGAAGATAGGGGTGACTGAGCTGACAGAGGAGGGAAGTTGGAGATGACCAGGCCTGCATGGGAGGGCAGTTAGGGGCAATTGGACTGCAGGGTAGCAGTTAGGAATAAATCAGGCTGGCAGGGGAGTGTCTAGGAGGTAATCAGTCTGGCAGGCAGAAGTGGTTATGGGCAATCAGGCAGGCAGGCAGGTGAGCAGTTGGGAGCCAGCATTCCTGGATTGTGAGAAGGATGTCCAACTACCTGTTTAGGCCTGATTGAGGTGTCCCAGATGGGAGAGGGTGCAGGCTGGGTTGAGGGACAACCCCAATGCACGAATTTCATGCACCTGGCCTCTAATGTGTGTGTATTTCTTTAGTAAGTACACACACACTAGAGGCCAGGTGCACGGAATTATGTGTGTGTGTGTGTATATATATATATATATATATATATATATATATATATATATATATTATAAATATAATTATATGTATATATAATCACAAAAAAAGAGCAGGGCCAAAGTATACCACCTAACTTATTGTACAATACAGATGACCTGTTCTTGAATTTAATTATGCCATTTATAACCTATTTAGATAACATAATCCCCTCAAAAAAGGTTAATATGACTGCAGAAATTCTAGGGTTATGCATTTGTTCATTTATAATACTTAGTTGCATATCAGTGTGTTGATTTACTGATTTGACAGGCAAAGTTTTGCTCCTGGGGCTACAGTAGAAATACTTTATCTGGCCAAAAATGGTTTGGCTCAGTGGATAGAGCATTGGCCTGTGGACTGAAAGGTCCAGGGTTCGATTCTGGTCAAGGGCATGTACCGTGGTTGTGGACACATCCCCAGTAGGGGGTGTGCACGAGGCAGCTGGTCGATGTTCCTCTCTCATTGATGTTTCTAGCTCTCTATCCTCTCTCTTCCTCTCTGTAAAAAAATCAAAAAATATATTTTTAAAAATGCATATCTGCCATCTTTTTCAGAATAAATTTTCTCTGTTGATTTTTCCCATATCTCTTTGCAGCAAAACTCTGGAATTAATTCAACCCTGTTTCAATTTCCTTTGTGAACTTGAACTTAAATTTGTAAAATTCTTGCTTCCTAAAGTGTAACATGCAAATCACATTTAATTACTTTCAACTGGACATTGGAGCCATGGATTGTATATTTATTTATAAAATATCCCCTTTTCTACCAGAGAAAAGTATATTTCCAAATATGGCATCTCTGTATATAAAACCTTAATATGCAAATAGACCGAACAGTGGAACAACTGAACAAGCAGTCTCTGTGAAGTATGCTGACCACTAGGGTCACATGGAACATGCCACGTGTGATCAGCCACAGCAGGATAGTGGAGCAGATGAGCAGGGGCACCAGATGAAGGCAGGCATCGGTTACTAAAGATTCTTTGCTCCTGCACACCATGGTCCTGCCCAGTGCTCACACTTGCTGCTAATGCCAGCCCCACTTGCAGCCACTGCTGGTGTCCAGTGATATCAGCAAGTGTGAGCGGTGGCTACCTGATCGCCCTTCAGGTCTTCTCCCCCTCCCTCTGCTTCTGAGGGGCAATCAGGGCCAGCATCCACTGCAAGTGACTGCCCTGTTTGCACCTGCAGCCAGCACCAGAGCTGCCACTTGACCCCACTGCCAAGGCCCAATGCTGGTCCCAATTACTTGGTGCTGTTAGTGGGTGTGAGCTGTGGTTCCCAGCCACGATTGCCTCTGAGGGCTTCTCCACCTCTCCCTGCTCCTAAGGGGGCAACTGGGGCAGCAGCCACCACTCACACTCACTGCTGGTGCCAGCCCCAATCTTTCCACACTGTCAGTGGGTGCAATCGAGGCTGGCACCATCAGCGTATGGGAGCAGAGGCAGCAGGAGTGGGCTGTCAGCAGATAGGGGACCATGGGACATGGTGGAAGGGCCTGGGCTGGGGTACAGAGGATGGGTTGAGACCCGCCCCTGTATCTCACGGCCCACAGTTCCTTTCAAGGTACAAAAATTTGTGCACTAGGCCCCTAGTACATCTATAAAATATTATACTTATAACATCTTTCCCTAAGGTACCTTTTTAAAAATATTTTTTTTTTCATTTTATTTTTAAACTAGAGGCTTGGAGCATGAAATCGTGTGTCCCGGGGGAAAAGGACTGAGAGGTGGTCAGTGCACCTCACAGTAACTAGTTGAGTGGTCTTTCTGGTCGTTCTGCCATTATGGTCACTGGGCTTTTATTATATAGGACTAGTGGCTTGGTGCACAAAATTTGTGCATGGAGGTGGTTCCTTCAGCCCACCATGCCCCCTCTCAAATTGGGGACCCCATGGGGAATGTTTGACTGCCCGATCCCTGTGGGATTGTGCCTAAACAGGCAATAGGATATTTCTCTCTCAATCTGGGACCGTGGCTCCTAACTGCTCACCTGCCTGCCTGCCTGATTGCCCCTAACTGCCTCTGCCTGCCTGCCTGATGCCCCTAGCAGCCCTCCCCTGCCGGCCTGATCTCACCCCCAACTGCCTCTGCCTGCCTGCCTGATCTCACTCCTAACTGCCCTCCCCTGCTCTCCGTATTTCCCCCCCCAACTGTCCTCCTCTGTAGGCCTGGTTGCCCCCAACTACCCTTCCCTGTCAGCCTGATCTTGCCCCAAACTTTCCTCCCCTGCAGGTCTGATCTGTTCCCCAACTGCCCTCCTCTGACGGCCAATTTGGTTCTGATTGGTCAGTTTCTATGCCATTCAGTGTCAAAAGCTCTGCCTCTTAGGCAACCATTGGCTCCTCATAGTTGACCCAGATTTGGTTCTTTTTTGGGGGAGCAAAGAGAGGGTGGGATGTTTAGTAAGTGGTTATTACAGGGGTTAGACCACATACATAGTGTCAGCCCCAAGAATGTGACCTCTCAGTGTTGATCACAAGACTGGTCCTGGGAGCCCCAAGGTCAGAATTGAAACTGAAAGACTTCAGTCACATGCTGCTTCCAGGCATCCAGGCTGGGCAGCAGGGAGGAGATGCCCATGATGTTCCAGGTCTCCCCATTGGGCACCATTGAGGTCTAGTAGGACAGCAGATGCATGCCTGCCTCTGCCAGGAGGAGCCAAATCACATAGGCAGCATGGCAAGGTTGGAGGACTGAGCTCGGAATGGGAGCAGGGACAGACCCCTGCAGAGCGGCACTTCTGGTCAAGCTCCGTTGAGTGCCTGCAGCACAGGTGTGGTGCCCTGGACAAACCCACAGCCTGGTAGGGGGCACATGCCAGGGCCGCACTCAGGAGGCTTTCCCCGTATCCTTGCTCTCCTGGCACAGTGGGCTTATGGGAGGTGGTTACATTGAGGCTCGCTTCCTTCCCTAGCAGCTTGGCATTCACCAAGTTCACATTCACATGATTAGAAGCATCTTTGAGGAGACTGACAATGACTGCGGGATTCAGGCAGTTCCAGGCATTCTTCATGGATATGTTCTGTATTACCACCTGGATGGTCCCTTCAGGGGACCCCGCTCAGGCTCACATCAGAGTCCCCAGAGCTTCTGCCAGAAGGATCCAAGGTTTTGTGTGCATTCACGACCCCTGCGAGGGCTCTCCCATTCACCATGTCCACCATTTGGACAGCGATCTCCTCCCTGCAGCAGCTCTGGGCCTCCTTGATGCTGGCACCCAGGTGGGGGCAGCTGATGACATTCTCATGGTCCACCAAGGCATGGTCCCCAGGCAGCTCCTCTGTAAACATATCCAGTGCTGCACCTGTGTACTTCCCGACTGCAGGCGCCCACATCCAGGACCCCTCCGCGAGCGCAGCTCACCATGTGCATGCCCTTCTTGCACAGGTTCTGTCATTCAGCAGGCCTGTCATGGAGGGCAGGAGAGGGGTATGCACAGTGATGAAGTCACAAAGGGGCCAAATCTCCTCCAGGGGCAGCTGTTGAACGAGGAAGGAGGTCAAGACTCTGGTGAGATGATGTGGTCGTACCCTATAGTCTTCATCCCAAAGGACTGCATCCAGATGGCTACCTCTCTCCAGTTCCTCCCAGGCCAAGAATTCCCAGGGTCTTTTCATTCAACTCAGTTCCCATGAACTTCTTTTGGTCCCATTTGCCATCCTTCATTGAAACTCTCGCCTGGGGAATCTGCCTGGCCAGACAAATGATCATCCTACAGGTGAGCTTCGTGGCACTAAGACTGTTCCCACTGGGAGTGTTCATGACCAGGATCCCCTTCCTCTTGGCAGCCTCCAGATCCACATTGTCTGCACTAGTACTGGCCCTACCCACCACCTGGAGCTTCTCTGCTACATTGATGACATCCTCGGTGACCTTGGTGACTGAGCAGAAGATAAAGCCTTCACAGTCCTGGAGCTCAGCTATCAGCTCCTCTTTGTGCAGGTTCTGCTTTTCCACCACCTGCAGCCCTCCAACTTGCAGGATCTTCCAGCAGCAAGGGTCCAGGCTGTCAATGACGACCACTTTCTGTAGTTTTGCTAAAGCCACTGCTGAAGCCAGCCTCAGGATCCACCACTCTCCCTAGACAAAAATACCTCTAAGAACCCAGATTTGGTTCAGATTGGTCAGTTTCTATGCTTATCAGTGTCAAAAGCTCCGCCTCCTAGGCAGCCATTGGTTCTTGACACTTCACGCAGATTTGGTTCTGATTGGTCAGTTTCTATGCCAATCAACGCTCCTATCAATGGGGCCTGATCAGAAAGGCGGGTTGGAATCCTGGAGAGAAATGAAGGGGTGGCTGCTGGCCAGACTGGGAGAGAAAGAGAGAGGCAAGTATTGGTCAAAAGCTGCCACAGAGGCAAGAAGTCAGTCCCTGCTTCTCTCTTTAGGCCTCTCTTTGGCCCTGATTCACAGCTCCCTCAGCAGTCAGTGCTGGGACACCGCACCTGCAGCAGAAACAGTCAGGCAACCCGGCACTGACTTCCTGTCTGGTCAAGCCTCGATCATAATGGTGTTACACCCTGGCTCTTTATTATAGAGATAGAGATTACAGTTTACATTAAATATTATTTTATATTAGTTTTAGGTATACAGTATAGTATTAGACAATCATATCCCTTAAAAAGTGGTCCACTCAATATTTCAAGTGCCTACCTAACACTGTAAATAGTTATTACAATTTTATTGATTATATTTCCTATGCTATACTTACATCTCTGTGACTATTTTGTAACTATCAAGCTGTATTTCTTAATCCCTTTACCTTTTTCAGCCATTCCCCTTCTCTCCACCCCTATTGCAAACATCATTCTTTTGTTTCTGAGTCTGTTTCAGTTTTGCTTATTTGTTTATTTTGCTTTTTTTTTTTTTTGAATGTATCTATCAATGAAATCATATAGTATTATATTTGCCTTTCTCTGACTGATTTATTTTACTTAGTGGTTGGCAAACTCATTAGTCAATAGAGCCAAATATTAACAGTACAACTACTGAAATTTCATTTGAGAGCCGAAAACTTACTTCTGTGCATGGGCCACAAAGTTTCAATTACACTGTATGTGCATGCCTGCACTTGGTATTTTGTGGAAGAGCCACACTCAAGGGGCCAAAGAGCCATCTAGGTCCATCTCTCCTGTCTCAAATGGTAAGGCTTAATTCATTTTTTTATGGCTGAGTAGTTTTCTATTGTGCATATACTGCAGCTTTTTTACACACTTGTCTATTGAGATGGACACTTGGGTTGATTCCATATTTTGGTTATTGTAAATGATGCTGTAATAAACATGAGGGTGCATGAATTCCTTTGAATTAGTGTTTTGGGTTTCTTCAGATATACTATATCCAGAATTTGAATTGCTAGGTTAAAAGGCAGTTACATTTTTACTTTATTGATATGACTCCATATTGCTTTCCACTGTGGCTGCATCAATCTGCTTACTCACCAACACTTGCTATTTGTTGGTGATTGATGATAGCCATTCTGACAGGTGGGAAGTGGTACCTCATTGTGCCTTAATTTGCTTTTCTCTAATGATTAGTGATGTTGAGCATCTTTTCATGTCTATTTGCCATCTGTATGTCCTCTTTGGAGAAGTTTCTATTCAGGTCTCTTTCCTTTTCATTAATTGGATTGTTTTTTAAGTATAGTTAATTTTATAGGATTTTTTTATGCATACTTATATGCACATATATGTAGGCATATACACTCAATTCCTATACACACATATAGATACAAATATATTTCATTAACTATACAATTAGTCTAGAAAAGGTTTGGCCTTTACCTTATTTTACTGAATATTTAGATTAATGACAATATATGGAATCTTTCAGCTATTAATTATGTATATATTATGTGTACATAAATATATATATTATGTGTACATAAATATATATATTAATTATATAATATTACTATTAACATCTTCTTACAGCATCTACAAGAATAAACTCAAAATAGATTAAAGATTGAAATGTAAGACTAGAAACCATAAAACTCATAAAAGAAAACATAGGCAGTAAAATCTTTGATATTTCTCTTAGCAACATTTTTCCTGATATGTCTCCTCTGGCAAGAGAAACAAAAGAAAAATAACAAATGGGACTATGTTCAACAAAAAATAATTTTGCACAGCAAAAGAAAACCATCAACAAAATGAAAAGACAGCCTACTGAATGGGAGAAGCTATTCACCAATAATAGATCCGATAAGGGGTTAATATCCAAAATTTGCAAAGAATTCATACAACTCAACACCAAAGAAACCCCAAACAATATAATGAAGCTCATATTTATAATTAAGTGTCATGTATGAAATTATGACTGCTCTCTTTTTTTTATTGGCCAGAAGATAGCAAGATTTAGTGCTAAGTTACAGCATCAAAATATAAGTTCCAAATTGTATTGCAATGAAATACCACATTTTGGGCAGTAAATGTTAATAAATTGGGGAATTAAGGACCCAGATTCTAAGACAAAAATATTGAGAATGAAATGGATGTTATATTTGAAGTTCTAACACTCAGACTACCACAAATCTCTCCCTTCAATAGGGTGCAGCTGCTTGTGTATTAAGTCATTTTAGTTGTATGAAAGAGAAAAATTCAGTGAAAGATATGTGTGCCATTATTTCACACAGAAAATGTTTTTCATTGTCCACTTTTGAAAGGATTTACCACTTGAGAACTATTTTATGGCAAACCTGGACTGTGGAGTGCTGGTCTGCTCTTTTTCTATTATATTGAAGTAAAAACCCTGGGATGAAGCGGTTAGGTGGGTGGGGGGGGAGTCCATTAGCACATTGACCTTACACTAGTTACTGACAGAATCAGTGTTTGGGACTTGCATTTCACAATGTACAATCTGGAGAGGGCAAACATCCTCAGAATAGCAAGAGTGGGAGGTAAAAGGGTTTGCCGCTGCTTCAATAAAGCCTTCTCTACTCGTGTTCATGTCAGGTCTACACACCCAGCACCGCGAAGAGTGAAAATTTACAAACTGAGATGTTGGAGTGCTCCCAGGCCAGATAGGGAATTTTAAGACTGAGAGGGCCCTATTGGGCTTCATAGAAACATCAGATAATTTCCCACAAGAGCCTTTCATCCTCAGAAACTGTGCAGCTGAGTCTACATTTAAAGTCATTAAATGTGGCTAACAAAATACCTTCTGCAGGGGACATAATATAAAAGTGAGGATTATTTGTAGGTGAAGTGTGATATTTCTTCACAGTGTGAAGAAAAACACACACACACACACACACACACAAACAGACCTTTAAAGGGTTTTAAGAGTACTCTCACTCCAAAATGTCATTTCCTTCACCCTCCTTATTATCTTTTAAATTTTTATTTCTAAATAATTTACCATGGTAATATTTTAAAGATTATCCTATTTTTTAATCTCTTACATCCAATTTTTTCTTTCTTTACAAACTATATATGTATATGTATTGTATATGTATGGTGTATATATATATATATATATATATATATATATATATATATATATGGTTTTTGGTTTCTCCTTCTCAATATTATACATACTTATTCATCTTCACGCTCTTCTATTCAAAGGAAGATATGAAGATATGCCCCAATGTGAATCCTTAATTGGACACTGATTATACCTTCAGTTATCTTCAAAGTGATATTGTTCCATGAATTGTCCTCTTTCCCACTTAATTCTTCAAATTCTCCCAGCATATAATATAAAATAAGTAAATTACTCTTATCTTAAAACCAAATAATACTCTATTCTGGTTCTCATAGCCCTTTATCATGTGCCCTGGGCTTCTCTATCTTCAGAAATAAGAGTAGTGATTACATTGTGTTTCCTCTATTTCTTTACCAAGGTGCACTGACATTTATAGTATCATAAATTATAAAAATTTATAATATCTCAAAGTTTCTGTATTTTGAACACCCATTTGTTCAAAGTAACCACAGGCCACAGTCACAATTGATAGAACATTGTGCTTCCCTGACTTGTGCTTCCCTAATCCATATCTCACTTGGCCAAAGAATGATAGAGGATCAGACATTCATGAATCTGAGCCCATGAAATGTAAACTCAGGACTTACCAAATGCCAGGTTAGCTGTGCATACTACAGATGGAGGAAGCTATCTGTATAGATATAATAGAAATGGAGAGGTGAGTAGGGAGCTTCTGAGAGAATAAGCAGAATAGATTTGTTGAGGTCCCACTGGCTTTTCCGTTCTTAACTTTTAGTTCTTACTGTTGACTGGTTAATTTTTTTTACTCTGAATTTCACAAGCTGTGCCTACATAACTATATTATTCTTTCTCCTTAATATTTCAAGTTGGTTTCATATACCTGTAACTAAATAAACTTAACTCAGGTAATAAAGAGATTTCCTAAGGATATTGTAATTCTGTTTTACCGTTATCTGATTGCTTGGCCTACATATTTATATGCTATATTTAATTTTAAATTATTATTTTTATAGAATTTGATACATTCAGTTTTTAAGTTAACAATTCAAGTTGGTTAAATGAAATGGAAAAGAACAGTTGCAAACTTAAATTCAGAAGAGGTTTTGGTTTTCACTTTTTATGGTAAAAATATTCTTATAATATGGAGGATTGATATGAAAACTAATAGAAATATAATCAAATTTATTAATTTATGGATCACTTTGCAAATTATATACTGGAACATATAGCCACTATTTGATTTTTTTTATCAGTTTCAACTGAAATATTAGTATTTGTTTGAATTAAATGTTTACTACAACTCTAGCTCCAAACCTTGACTAATACATCTACTCAATCCTATAATCAATAATACACAGTGATTCACACAGTACCTTTAACAGGATTAAAAACCATTATTAGAATTAAAGGCTATTGTAATGTCACAATAAAATACTACTTTGTTAACTACTGAATTTTCTTTCTGGTAGAAATTGGCAGCTAGCATAACATATACATCCTATTCAACAAATTAGGAGCAAACAGGCCAAATAAATAGCTCAACCAGTTATAGACAAACTAGTGGCTCAGTGCACAAAATTTGTGCGGGAGTGGGAGGGTTCCCTCAGCCCAGCCTGCACCCTATATACTTGGGGGATGTCCGGCTGCTGGTTTAGGCTGATCTATGGGTCTGCTGGCTCCTAATCACTCACCTGCATGCCTGCCTGATCACCCCTAACTTCCCTCCCCTGCTGGCCTGATCTTGCCCCCAACTGCCCTCCCCTGCTGGCCTGATTTTGCCCAGTCTGTCTCTCTTTGTTTTTTCTCAGCAGTCCTCCAGGCCTCCTTGCCTCCCAGTGTCCCTCTTCCTCTTTCCCAGCTGGGAAGGGGTAGGGATAGTGGGCGCTGCTCTCCCCTCCCCTCATTTCCATCCAGGCCTCTTCAGGCCTAGTCTGTTTTGTTCCCTCATTCTCAGAGAGGCCTTGAGAGTGAGCTGGGAGGAAGGGAAAGAAAAGGAGAAAAGGCTGTGAGTGGGTGGGTGCTGTGTGTATCTGTGCATGTGTGCGGTTGTGAGTGTGAGTGCTGTCCCCGTCTTCACTGACACAAGTCTCCACCCACCAGAACCTGCTGCATGTGCAGCTTGGGCCAATGGTTGAGTCTTCAGTCATTGCGGATGTGATGGACCCAGGGTTTTTATATATAAGGATGTGAAGTTTAGGTAGAATGGAGTAAGTTTTGAGATGGAATATTCAGATGCATACTTTAAAAAATACTATGGAATTGGGTAATGATAGTATTCTCATTGACATAATCTATATATATACTGAGTGGCCAGATTATTATGATCTCTAAAAGCATAATGATCGGGCCACTCAGTGTATATAAAGACCCAGTGTCCCTAATGACCAAAGGCTTGACCTAACACTAGAAGTCAGTGCTGGGTTGTTGTGGCAACACAACACTGACTGCAACTGGTGCTAAGGCAGCGACTCAGTACTGACTCCTAGAGGGGCTGTCGATTAGGCCCAGAGAGAGGCCTGTAGAGAGAGAGACAGGGTCTGATCTGCAGCCTGAGTAGCAGCTATTGATCAGCCATTGCCTTTCTCTTTCACTTGGACTTTACCAGCAGCCGCACCTCTGTTGCTCTCCAGGCCTCTGTGAGAATCCTAATCAACCCCACCCCTTTGATTAGGCCTAGAGATAGGCCGGGAGACACTGACTGGCATAGAAACTGACAAATCAGAACCGAATCTTGGTGAACTGTGAAGCAGAACCTAAGGTGGGGGCTGAGGAGGGGTTTTAAGGGCAACAGCTGTTTGGTGTAAAGTGTGAGAAAGTGGTTCAATTTTCTAATGACTGCTTTGGCAGTATACTGCAAAAGGCTGGCTATTAGTACAGATACAGGAAATATGTGTTTTTCTTTGCCAAGAGCATCTCCTCCTGACGAAAAGGCTCTCCGCTCCCGCCCCCCCCGCCCCCCCCCCGCCCCCCGCTTTTAAGCAAGCCTATCCAATATAATCTATATAATAAAAGAGTAATATGCTAATTAGACTGGGAGATCTTCCGGATATTCTTCCAGACAAAGCCATGGTGGTGTGACTGAGGCAGAGGCCGTTAGGGGTGATCAGGTTGGTAGAGGGGGAAAGTTGAAGGCAAGCAGGTCGCAGGGGAGGGCATTTGGGGGCCATAGGCCTGCCAGGGAGAGCAGTTGGGGGTGATCAAGCTGGCGGGGGAGGAGGAGTTGGGGATGATCAGGCCAGCAAGTGGGGTCAGTTGGGGGCGAGAAGGCTGGCAGGAGGGCAGCTGGGTGCAAGCAGGCCAGTAGGCAGAGTGGTTAGGGGTTATCAGGCAGGCAGGTGAGTGGTTAGGAGCCAGCAGTCCTAGATTGCAAGAGGGATGTCTGACTGCTGGTTTAGACCCTAAACCGGCAGTCAGACATCACCCGAGGGGTCCCAGATTGAAGAGGGTGCAGGACGGGCTGAGGGACACCCCTTCCACTCCTGTGCATGAATTTCACGCACTGGGCCACTAGTATAAAATAATTTCTGTTGAAAATCCTTTTGACTCAGAAGTGTTAGATATTTTTGATGGATAGATGGATACAGAAAGTGAAATGTTCCCTAGTCAGTATGATAGGAAAGACAGTCAAATGCCTTTTCATTAGTTAGAATACTTTCAAAATGGTAAAGCATAACAAAACTTTTATTTTGTTGTTGTTGTTGTTTTGCCTTTACCTTTTTATCTTAACATTTCTCCTTTTTCAAAATGCATCTTCTGTCTTTTTTAATATTTCTTTCCTCTAGCCCTCCAGTCCTTTATTTTAACAATTAAAAAAAAATTATTAGTGTAGCTATTTTTATCTAGTTATTAAGAAGATCTCTGTCTAATTAATTTAATTAATACCAAGATGTAGAATACTAGTAACAAGAGTTTCTCCCTTCATTTGTTCCCTCAGTAATCAATTACTAAGTTTCTACCATGTGCCTCACACTGGAAGTTACTGAGACACAGTGTCTGGCCCTTTAAGGAGATACCAGAGGCAGATAAGAAAAAGAAAAAGAAAAAAAACTACTATGAACTGTTGGTTATATTAGCAGATATATTCATATGTTAAACATACAATTTGGAGCATGGCTAATTCTATCTGGGAGTAGAGGCAGAATAGGTTTAGTCTTAAAATCCTAAGGAGAAATGTGTAGAAGGAGAAGAAATACATTCTAGAAAAAAGAAATATTTGAAATTTATGAAATTTTAGAGGTAGCAAACACTTTATGATTATTGACAAATAATTCACTTTGGGTGGACCATAGTGTGAGCAAGAGTAGGTAAAAAATTACATTGGAGAGAGAGGAAATGGTTTAGTCATAGGAGAGTTTATGTAATATGATGACATGTTTCATCTTATACTGTAGAGAGAGGAAGCTATGAAATATATTTAAGCCAAGAACAAAAAAATAGAGTGTATATTACAGAAGATCAAGACTTAGATTGGGGATTCATGGAAGTTATATTTTGGAAAATGGCATGTTAAAAGATAATTATCAAAAGAAGGTAAACTATTTACTATCATGCAGATGAAAAATAAACATGTTGAAGATTTTATTTAAGTCATGAAGAGAACATACAGATGCTATGTATGAGAGGCTGAATATACAAGGGATAACAGCCAGATCACATATGACAATGGTATTCTGGCTCATAGCCTTTTCAACAACCAATCCAGGAAGCCACATCACAATTTCTAGAACAATCAGCAAAAAGGACCAGGATTTGGTCAGTGGCTTCCAACTTCTCTAATTTTTATTCCTGCTTACAACTCTAGGTGAACTAGAGAAAGCTAAAATTCTCCCCAAACTACCCCCATTTCTAGTTCCGCTGACTCCAGCTTCCACCTGTCATCAACCTCTTCTTGGGCATATTTAAAGTCTTACCTTTTTTTCATTTTCCCCACTTCCTTGCTTGTTGTTGACTCTTTGCCTAACACAAATGATGGCGGCTGACTCTCTTGTGATAATAAGCTCTGAACAAATAGCCTCTTTGTTCTCAGATGGTTGGCCTTTGTTTATTTGCAGTTTTCCTGGAAGGTCAATCAATATAGATTTTGCCTCATCCATTGATGTGGAATACAGTCTTCAAACAAGTGTAAAGCTCACAAAGACCCTTTGTGCAATGGTACTTATGGCTTGTTGAATCCATATGCATTTAATCTGATGATTATCTGTTACAAAAAGCAGAGACTATAATTTATCCTACAGGATGCTCTCTCTGAGCTCTTTAATCAAAAAGGGAAAATAGAAGTAAGATGAAAAGGGATCTCATCTTGTTTTATTGATAATCCGCAGCAAAGGTTGTTCAAATATATGCTAGTGCTGTGAAAAGCACAAATAAACTCACCAGCATGTGAAGCTGGCTTAACAAACAAGCTTATAGGACAAATGTCTTAGTGTTCTACCATGTTTTTTTCCATGATAAACAACATTTTAAACAGTACACCTCAAGACAGAAACACAAAATATAACAAAATTGGATGAAAAGAAAGTCTGATTCCATTGATGATAGGATCTAGTCAGAAACAAGTGGAAACCAATAACAAAACCCAGGGATTAAATTGAGACAAAACAATGAGAAATTTAATGTAGGATTGGACTCAAACTCAATGGTTCTGATTTCTCACATTGACACTGTCTCAGTACTTCACTGTAGTGGCTCTTTGCTTTGCCTTTTTTCAGTGTTCCTCTAGATCAGAGCAATCAGTATCTTTGTTCCTTCACTTGAAGTAGAAAACAGTATACCTGGACAATCATATCCTAAGGGTTTGCTGAAGTCTCTATTTCCTCAAATATTCAATCAAGACTTAAAAAGATGAATTTCTCTTATGACTCAGTCCTGATACATTATGTGTATAGTGTTATAATTTGTTCACAGAACAAGGAAAATAATTTCATTTACTTCCTTTTAATTTTAGCAGAAAGGGATGTTGAATTTTAAAAGTTACTTTATAATTTTGTTTAAACACAATCCATAATTTAGAGCACATGTGTCAAACACAAGGCCCGAGGGCCAAATCCAGCCCGTCAGGCCTTGCAATGTGGCCCGCACCGCGCTGTCATCACTGCACTCCGCTGTCAGTTTATGACATTGTCAGTTTATGACTGTTCAGTAAACCATTCGGCCCGCGATTTAGGCTGGATTTTAGATTTTGGCCCCTTCTCTGATTGAGTTCAACACCCCTAATTTAGAGCATGACATACCTAAGGAGATATAAACATTCTCTACTGATAAATTCAAGGCTATGTAAACATCTTACATTTTTATAAAGTTATATTGAGAGTATTCCTATATTTAACATATTGATATTGTCTGCAATGGGTGATGATTATTCTGAGTTGGTGACACTTTTTGTGAGTTAACTAATATGTCCTCCAGAGATCATCTTTCTGGAAGTCTAACATAGATAGCCTTCTGAAACATGAAGAAGACGTGTTCCTTGAGCTGTACAAACGGGATTTTAACTCAACTTCATTGGAATCATCAAAAACCTACTGTTAATGAAATAAGGCAAGAAAAAGAAATAAAAGGTATGATATTAGGAAGATGGAAAACCACCCTTGTGCCCTAACTGGTTTGGCTCAGTGGATAGAGTGTAGGCTTGAGGACTGAAAGCTCCCAGGTTCGATTCTCGTCAAGGGCATGTAAGTTGGTTGTGGGCACATCCCCAGTAGGAGGTGAGCATGTGGCAACTGATCTATGTTTCTCTCTCATCAATGTTTCTGACTCTATTTCTCTCCCTTCCTATCTGTAAAAATCAATAAAATATATTTTAAAAAGCATCCTTGTTCATAAAAGACAGGACTATCTATGTAGAAAATTTGAGAAAATGGACCAAAAACTTCCTGAAAGAATTATAGCCTGGTTATAGGATATAAGGTTAACATACTTAAAACAATCACTTTCCCATATACCAGCAATGAACAAGTGGGATTTGAAATGAAAAACTCAATATTTACATTAATACTCTACAAAATTAAATTTTTAGATGTAAATCTAACAAAATTTATATGCAATTTATTTATTATTATTTTTTAGTATATTTTTATTGATTTCAGAGAGGGAGGGAGAGGAAAAGAGAGAAACTTCAATGATGAGAAAGAATAATTTATTAGCTGCCTTTTTGCACGCCCCCTACTGGGGGTTGAGCCTGAAACTAGGCATGTGCCTTTGACCGAAATTGAAACTGGGACCCTTCAGTCCACAGGCCAACACTCTATCCACTGAACCAAACTGACTAGGGCTATATGCAATTTATATGAGGAAAACTACAAAAGTATGATGAGTGAAATAAAAGAACAAAGTAATATGAGATTTTCATATTCATGCTAAGAAGACTCAATATTGTCAATATATTAGTTATTTTCACTTGTCCTATAGATTCAGTGCATTCCTAATAAAAATCCCAGTAAGTTATTTTATGAATATTGACAAACCTAAGCCAGAGTTTATACAGAGAGGCAAATGAACAAACAAAAGACAAACAAAAAACAAAACATAATAGCCAACATGATTTTGAAGGAAAAAAACAAAGTTGGAGGACTGATGATATTCAACTTCAAGACTTAGTATAAAACTATGGTAATCCAGACAAGGGGGTATTGTTAGAGAGCTGAGAATAATCAAGTGAACTTTGGAAAAAGAGAAAGAGCAATACAGTGGAATAAAGAGCATCTACAAAAAATAGTTAAACAACTAAACAAACACATGCAAAAAATAATCTAGACACAGACCTCATACCCTTCAGAAATATTAACTCAAAGTGGATCATAGGCTGAAATGTAAAACTATCTTCTAAAAGATAACCTAGATGACCTTGAGTATGGTGATTCCTTTTTTAGGTACAACAATAAAGATGCAATTTATGAAATAAATAATTGATAAGTTGAAATTCATTAAAATTAAAACTTCTCTGTGAAAGACACTGTCAAAATAATAAAAAGACTAGGCATAGACTGGGAGAAGATACTTATAAAAGACACACCTGACAAAGGCAAAATATTACCCAATATGTACAAAGAGCCCTTAAAACTCAACAAAGAGGAAAAAAACAATCTGATTAAAAAATGGGGGGTGGGAAAAAACTTAAAGCTATATCTCATCAAAGATACATAAATGTCAAGTAAGCATATTAAAAGATGTTACACATAATATGTCATTGGACAAATACAAATTAAAAAACCCCCCACAAAATTAAATACGACTGCACAATTATTATACGGTGAAAGATTTATGCAATCTGAAGAGAAACCAGAGCATACACAATTATTAGAATAGCCCAATCTGGAAGACTGACAGCACCAAATGCTGGGGAGAATGTGGAGCAACAGGGATCTCATACATTGTTGGTGAGAATACAAAATGATACAGCCACTTCAAAAGAGAGTTTGATGGTATCTTCATCAAACTAAGGATGCTCTTAATCACAGATAGTAACCCAAGAGATGTCCAGAGGAATGGAAGTCATTCATTTAGTGGCAGCATAGGGTGTATCTAAAAGGTTAATAGAATAGTTTATTTTTAAAACAGAGGAAGGGAGATGGGGGGAGGAACTTCATTGATCGGCAGAGGAATTGATGCCTTTTATATTTAGGCAATCAGATGTCATTGAAACATTTTAACAAGGAATTGGCATAATGTGATGTTATTTTAAAAGGGTTGATCTGTTTGGTACAAGCAAGATGGATTGTGAAGGGTTGCCATGAAATAGAGCAAGTCCAAGTTGAGACAAGATGTGAGGTTAAAGAATATTATATTTGTCTTATTTTCATATTTTATCTTACCTACCAAATAATATACATTTTCAGGTATTATCATTTTGAACCTGTTATTAGAAAACCAGATCAACAGGTTAATGTAAATCAGAAATGAAATAGGCATATCATGTTTTAAAGAAAAAATAATTTTTTGGGTGAACTTTATATAATATAGGGTAAACAATGAAAGGTTGATTTGGATGACAATGTGTTTTAATTTTAGATGTCAGAGACTGGTATGGCAAAGATAGAAAAATCAGGTGAAATTTTGATTTGAAGGAAAAATGGGTTGGAATATCAAACCCACTCCACACAGAAATGGAGTGGGTTTGATTCCCAGTCAGAAAACATACCTAAGTTTCAGGTTTGATCCTCATTTGTGGCACATAGGGGGAGCAACTGATTGATGTCTCTCTCTCTCTCTCTCTCCTTTCTTCTCTCACTAAAAAAATCCATAAAAAACATGCTCAGTTGAGGATTAAAAAGCCAAAAGAGTGGAGCAAGCTAAGGCATATATGACAACAAAATAAATAAACAAATCCATGAAAGTAAGAACATAGAGGAAGACTTTTTATTGGCTAGGATTTTAATATACTTTTGCAACAAGCTCTCAGATTGTTCTTTGGCTTTCATTCTTTAATATATATATATATATATATATATATATATATATATATATATACCCAAAATCTATACACACACTGTGAATAATTATAAAGACAGTGTTTATTAAAATACACTTCATTTTCCAAATTGTGCTATTAGCTGTTACAGTGTGTATACAATTTCTGGGGATACCCTGCATTTTTTGAACCTCAACTGCTTACTGTGGGATTGAGCAGTGAACAAAACAGCCTAAAATCCCTGCTCATATGGAGTTTACAGTAAAAAAATGACAAAAACTCATCAAATTAAAAAATATATATAATATACTATATGAAGACAAGAGCTTTGAAGAAAAAATGAAACAATGTAAAAAAACAGTGAGTGCTGGAGTTGTGAAGGAGAATTTCTAGTTAATAGATCATTGCTGAGTAAATTACAAAGCTTGACGTATGTCTGTGGAAAGAACATTTCTAGCAGAGGGAAGAGGCCTGTAAATTCCCTGAAATCGGTACAAGTTTGGAATAATCAGTTTATGATCTGCTGAAATTCAGTATCCTAGTACATCTACTCCAATGTGTGCATCTAGAAATATATGGTATTGGGAATGGTTATTAATAAAGATTTGGAAGTCTTTCCTATATATCCTTATCATTAAATTTATGAGACCATATTAAATTACTTAGTGACATAAAGTATTCATGGACTGGATGAGAGACTGCAGGTTTCTCCAATGATTACAGAATTTGAACTCAAATTATGAAACTTAGAGAATGCAATGAGTTAATAAGAAGGAAATACAGGAGAAAACAGTGATATAGAATTGGAATGAAGTTTTGTGTTTTTTAATAAAGACATAATCTATCAAATGATGCTCATCGTCCAATTAAGATTGAGAATTAAACATAAGATTTAGAAATAGGAAAGTCATTGAAAATTTGACCATTAGGTGGGCATGAACAACTAACACGAGTTCAACCAAGAAAGAATGGAAAGAGTGTGGTAAAGGAGTAGAATTTTCCAAAAAGATGTTATGTGCTCATTCAGGGTTGTCTGCTGCAACAAAAGAGTGACTTTCTTTTTCTCCCAACAGATAATTCTGTTATCCTCCAGAACCCAACTACAGTTCCAAAAAAAAATTCAAATCCAATGGTATTGAAGTTGTCTATTTATTTCCCCACTGAAAGGACAAATTTCTAAAGATTGCTCTGTAAAAAGTAGAATAGCAATGCCCATGCATTGAAACACAGAACCACCTTTTATGACAAAATTAGAGCATTAGTGCATGAAATTTGTGCATGAGTAGGGCCTTTAGACCTGGCCGGTGATCAGAGCCTTCCATGGCTGCCAGCTGCTGTGCAGGGCCTCTTTTCCCCAGACGCCAGCTGCTGGCCCAGGCTTCCCTTCCCCAACTGCTGGCTAGAGCCTTCTTTTGTTCCCCAGCACCCCTTGGTGGTCAGCGTATGCCATAATGAGCAACCACTCTTTCAGTCAAACAATTGTGGGGATAATCTGAATATTAGGCCTTTATATATATAGACTAGAGGCCCAGTGCATGAAATTTGTGCATGGGGGTGTGTGACCCTCAGCCCAGCCTACACCCTCTCCAATCTGGGACCCCTTGAGGGATGTCTGACTGCCCATTTAAGCCTAATTCTGGTAGGGTCAGGCCTAAACAGGCAGTCGGATATCCCTCTCATAATCCAAGACTGCTGGCTCCCAACTGCTCGCCTGCCTGCTTTCCTGATTGTCCCTAACCACTTCTGCCTGCCAGCCTTATCATCCCCTAACCATTCCCCTGTCAGCCTTATTGATGCCTAACTGCTCCCCTGTCAGCCTGTTTGCCCCTAACTGCCCTCTCCTTTAGGTCTAGGTCCCCCCCTCAACTGCCCTTTCCTGCAGCCCTAGTCACCCCCAACTTCCCTCCTCCACTGGCCTGTTCACCCCTAACTGCCCTCCTCTGCAGGCTTAATGGTCCCCAACTGCCCCCCTTGCACATCTGGTCCCTCCCAACTGCCCTCCCCTGCTAGCCTGATTGCCCACAACTGCCTTTCCAACTACCCTCCCCTGCTTGCCATCTTGTGGTGGCCATCTTGTGTCCACATGGTGTCAGTCATCTTTGATCACATGTGGCCAACCATCTTGTGTGTTGGAGTGACGGTCAATTTTCCATATTATTATTTTATTAGATAGGAGGATTAGATTGGATAGAGACCTGGTACACGGGTGGAGGCTGGCTAGTTTGCCTTGAAGGTTATCCCAGATCAGGATGGAGGTTCCCTTCGGGCATGGGGTGGGCTGGGCGAGGGGCCTGTGGTGGTTTGCAAGATGGCCATGCCCCTGGTAACCCAAGTGGAGGCCCTGATATCTGGGATTTATTTATCTTTTAGAATTGAAACTTTGTAGCCTGAAGCAGCAGCCAAGGCAGGCCAGGGCTGCAGAAACTTGGCTTCCTCCCTCACTGGGTACAACTGAAGCCTCCAGCTTTCTCTAGCTCTGTGGCTGTTGCCATTTTTGTTGAGATTTATTAATCTTCTATGATCGAAACTTTATAGCCTTAAGCAGAGGCCAAGGCAGGCCAGAGTAGGTGGAAAGCTTGGCTCCCTTCATTGCTGGGGAAACCCAAGCCAATGACTCTTTACATGGTGGCAGCCATCTTGGTTGGATTAATTTGCATGCTTTCTCCTGATTGGCTGGCAGGCGTGGCTTGCGGGTATAGTGAAGGCATGGTCAATTTGCGTATTATTCTTTTAGTAGGTAGGAAAATTGAGCCAGGTCCCAGCATGACTCTGTGGAATGATGGACACATGATGGAGAGTTGTATTCCTTTCTTTTGCTGAACTTAGTCTTATAAGGTTTTCCTTTCCCCAATGAAACCTACTTTTTATTTTTATTTTTTATTGATTTCAAGAGGAAGAAAGAAGCAGAGTGAGATGGAAACATCAATGATGAGAATGAATCACTGATTGGCTGCTTCTTTCATGCCCTCCATTAAGGATGGAGCCTGCAACCTGGGCATGTGCCCTTGCCTGGAATTGAACCTGGATACTTCAGTCTGCAGGACAATGCTCTAACCACTGAGCCAAACTGACTAGGGCAAAAGCTACTTCTTATTACATGTTGTGTGCTGTGGAATTTTACTCTGTAGTGTGAAAAGATATGGTAGTTTCTTTTAAAAGTGCTGCAATATTCTCCTCCTACATCCATAGTCTTTGAAATGTGACTTTGCCAGTCTTCTCATAAATGTGGGAAATTTCCACTGCTTCTTTATTCTGGCATTGCAGTAGAGTGTATCAGAGGTGACGTTTTGACAATTATAAGAATAGATCTCAAGAGACCTGGACTCTTAGTCTTGTTATTCAAGTACTTTGTGCAGATGAGGCCATTCTGGATAAGCCAGTAGATCTGCCAGCTTACTGAAAATGCAGGAATGAGCCAAATCTAGATCAACAGAAATGTCCACCTGACTTATGATAAATCTGAATATTGTTTTATGTTGCTAAGTTTTGGTATGGTTTGTGATATAGCCATAGATAATCCTTACAAAAAAGCATAAAAAATTTTTTTTTGAGCTTTCTATAAAGGGGTATAAAGAAATGAAGTAGTAGTTGAATAAAGATATGAGGCCAAAGAAAGATATTTTAAAATTTATAATAAATAAAACTTATTTTATATGCTATTATAAATTAAAGAATAGAAAGGGAAATAATTGAGAAAAAGAACTATTACAATGTAAATTCCATGAAGATAGGAATTTTTGAGGTATTTTTCTTTGTTGTATCTCCAGGGTCTATATTATTATCTGGCATATAGTAATTGGTACATAATATTTTGTTGAATAACAGATGAATATGAGATATAGAAGCATAGATATATCTCTGTATGAATAATCTAACAATATCTAAAATTCTATATATTAAATGCCACACTCCTATGGTTGTCCACAAAAACCTTCTTCGTCTTAAAACTATATCCATTAGCTTTATTTCTATTCACTTATTTATTCAACAAATATGTATTTGTTAAGTGGGGTTTATGGGCTAGATGTTGCATTAAATGCTGGGAATACAGATATGATCCAAAGAGAAAAGGCCCATTCTTTGTAGAGCTTGCTCTAAAAAAACCCCCCAAAAACCAGAAAAACAGACAAAATATTTAAGAAGTTACGTTTGTGAAAAACAGCATTAAAGTTACAAAAATATTTAACAGTGGAGCCATAGAAGGTATAATTTTTCAGTACATCAACTATAAATTTAGAAGTCTATTTTATTCATCTTTTCTCTCCTTTCTTATGCTCAATCAGTGGTAAATCAATCTTTTTGTATTCTAAACTGTTTCATTCATACCCATTTTTACTACTTTGTATCAGGGACCAAGTTTTGATACTACCCTGTTTCCCCAAAAATAAAACAGTGTCTTATATTAATTTTTGCTCCCAAAGATGCGCTAGGTCTTATTTTCAGGGGATGTCTTATTTTTCCACGAAGAAGAATACAGTACACATTTATTCTTAAATAAAAATAAAGGAAATTTATTACCTGTATATGGTACGGTAGTATGGTAGTTGTCAACGCAAACCAGACAAACTGAATCCTACAGTATCAAGAATTTTCTCATTTATTCAATGACAATCATGTCATCATCTTCTGGAACATCATCATAACAATTCAATTCCTGAATTTCCTGGTGAATTTCTTGTGACTCCATTTCTTTCAGAATCAGTGGATCAAATCTCTCATGTTTATCAATAGCACTGTCTTTAAATGAGTACTTCTTGTCAAGGTCACCTGCTCGCAGTGCATTTGCAATGCAACTGTCAGTGATTTTCTCCCATGAATTCTTCACCCAAGTCACAACTTCTTGCAGTTTAGGTTTCACAAAGTTTCCACGCTTTCTCTCCATTCTATTAATGTAATCATTAATTTCTATGCACAAATTGTCTTTGAATGGCTTGTTTATTGCAATATCAAGAGTGTGGAGATAGGCCATCATTCCTGCGGGAATCACTATCTGATCTATTTTTCTTTCTTGAAGAAATGTCTTCATGTCTTTAGTGCGGTGAGTGCTAGCTGCATCCCAGACTAGCAGACCTTTTTGGCTCCCTCGCATAACACGCGGCAGCATTAAATTGACCCACTTCCTTATAACTGTTTGTGTGTCCCAGGCTTTTTCAGTTTCAAGTATAAAAATGCCCTAGGGGGGCCTTATTTTCAGGGGGATGCCTTATATTTCACTCAGAAGGAAACCTGTAAGTAGGTCTTATTTTCAGAGGATGTTTTATTTTTGGGGAAACATGGTATTACTTGAACAATTACAAAGTCTTTTAATAATTTTATTTGTATTAAACATTAATCTCATTTGTATTAAAATGCACAAAAATAGTTTCTCTCTATGGTCCTTTAATATCTAGACCTAAAATAACTTTCCAAAATCTTCTTCAATTGCATCTCTTTAAACCTAGCTTAAGGTGATAAAGAAACTCTTATTCCAATACAATTATTTCTACTCAAGAGTAAAGTTATTTAAAATATTCTCTATTCTGTAAATAAAATATAATTTGCATTATGTATGCTTTTGATAAGAGTGGTTCCTCATCCTCAAAATGGCATAACCAGTCTTTAGCTACTAAAATGATTTTCATTCTTTAATAGGCAAACGTGTTCTACCATTTCCATACTGTTCAGATCGACCTTATTATTTATAATTATTGTTTTCTCTTGAGTTAATTTTTAATCCTTGATTATAAAGTATGTCTTGATTTGCATTTAATTGTATTTAAGATTTGCTAGTGCACTTCAATCCTTATATTTTGTGTTAATCATTAGCAAAATCTATGTTTTAATTATATCATGATCCACTGTATTTACTAGATGTGAGATACTTAGTTCCAATTTATTAATTACAATATCCACATAAACTATAGTCTCTTAGCACTCAGTTGTCCTAACCTAGAAGTTTATAAGTATTTATGAATAATAATAGATCATCATTTAAAATGTTAACTAATTCCCATTTTATTATATTGATAAGGGCAAGAAAACCAAGTGATATAATCAACAGAAGACAACCTCCTGAATACTGAGAAGGGAAAGGTAGATGATGCATGAGTTGTGAGTGAAGGGAAGCATGAGTGTAGCAAATGGAGATACCAGCACTATTTCAAACAAAGGATCAGCAGTTCTAACATTATTTCCAAAAACTCTTTCCACTCTTGGACATCATAATTTATTTCATTTAAGTAAACATCCAGGTCTACAAATACATTTTTTCATGTTTTTGAAAATTGCAGCAGTGACTTCCTATTAGTTGCCAGTAACAGGAGAGAAGTAAGAAACTTAAGCCATTTTCACCAGCCAAAGGTTAAGTGGAAACAAATAATGCTAAAGAAGAAAAACACTTTAAATTAGGCAAAGCCACTATCTCTGTGTTATAGACACTATTGAAATTTACAGTCTTTAACATCAGTTCACTTAATATTCAAAGATTATCATTTTGTCTGATTAAGAATACTTTTACATTAAAGGTTGTTTCTGTACCTAAAAGGCACAGCTGAATGTGATTGGAAAGAACACTGTACCATGATGACTTTTTATTTTATTTTAAATTCAAGACAGGTCATTCTTTGTGCATATATACATGTCTGCCACATATCTCTAAAGTCTTTTAAGAACTCATCTCCTCACCTTCTAAAATTGGAGTGTTTCCAGGGTTAGTCCTGGTGTCTATTCTCCTCTCTACTCACACATGACCTTTCATTATGTCATTCCACCTTTTACCTTTAGATATCTTGTGTTCCTGATGATGTGCATATTTTCAAATTTTATTTTATTGTATAAAGTATTACATATAGTACTACACAAGTCTCTTTTTCCCCTCATTGACCTCCCCTAATCCACCACGCTCCCCCTCCCCCCCCACATGCCATCACCCCCCGAGTGTCTGTGTTCTTTGGTTATGCTTATATGCACACATACAAGCCCTTTGGTTGATCTCTTACCCCACCCTCTCCACCAGCCTTCTCAGTGAAGTTTGACAGTCTGTTCGATGCTTCTTTGTCTGTGTATCTATTTTTTTTTCTTTATTGATTAAGGCATTACATATATGTCCTTATCCCTCCATTGCTCCCCACCCCCACCCCCACTCATGCCCTCCCTCTCTTAGTGTCTGTATCCATTGATTATGCTTATATGCATGCATACAAGTCCTTTGGTTGATCTTTCCCCCTTACTCCCACCCTCCCCTACCTTCCCTTTGAGGTTTAGGTATCTGATCGACACTTCTCTGTTTGTCTCTATTTTGGTCATCGTTTATGATGTGCATATTTTTATATCCAGTTCAAATTTGTCTCCCACCTTGCTAACTTTTATATAATTGTCTATTCAACATTTTGATCTATGTATCTTTTAAGCTCCTCAGATCTAAGATGTCAAAACATGTATCTACAAATCTGCTTTTTTTCATAACCATCACTATACTATATAATAAACATACCATTGTTCCAATTGATCAGATAAAAATTATTTTTTTCTGTTTTTATATTGCATTCCACACCAGCAAATCTGTTGCCTCTGCTTTAAAAATATTTTCATAATCATCAGACAGTCCCATGTCACTAGCGTAGTTTCCAGCATTGTCTAAGCCAACACTTTCTCTTCCCTAAAACTATTTTAATTCCCCCAACTACTTGAAACAGTAACAAATTTATCCCATGACTGTATTCCAGGCTTCACACCACAGTGGCTTTGTGACTCCCTCTTATGACGGCCCACCAGCTGGATATTTTTGTGCCCCAAGAGCTTCCCAATGACTGATTGTGAACCAGTCCTGGCCCTTGTTGCCCAGTGAATTTCTTGGCCATTCAGTGGGCTGCAACCACACCTTTTTCTATGAGTTTTACTCCCTTTTAGAGAAGGAAGCCTCCCTTTCAAGTTTGTCTTTCCCTAAGTGTACTCCCTCCATCTTTACTGCATTGCCCTGATGAGAGATCCTAGGTCTGCAAAGGTTTCAGAATTTGGACTCAGAATATAAAAATTAGAAAGTGCAACCAGTTCTTAGGGGGAAAACCATGATCTCACTCATAGTGGAATCTAATGAACAAAATAAACTAATGAACAAAATAGATAGAGACTCATAAAAGCGTGGAACAGACTGAAAATCTCAGAGGGAAGGTGGGGGTGGTTAAGAAAATATTGACCAAAGAACTTGTATGTGTATATGCATAACCCATGGATATAGATAATAGTGTAGTGAAGGCCTGGGGTGGTTGGCAGGGATGGGCTGGAAGGGGTCAATAGGGTAAAAAGGGGGGACATATGTAATACTTTCAACTATAAAAGCAAAAGCAAAAAAAAAAAAAAAAAAAAAGAGAGATATTTGGCATAACCATTATGGCTTGTTGCAGTTTAGGTTCTTACAAGGGTATTTCTTGGATCACATGATCTCACACATCTAGAGGAAATAATGAACAACATAAACAGACCCAGAGAAAGAGAACCAGCGATCAGACTCTCAAACCTCAGAGGGAAAGTAAGGGAGGATGGGGGTAAGGGGAAGAGATCAACCAAAGGACTTGTGTGCATATATATGGGCCTAGCCAGTGGCCATGGACAACGGGGGTTGGGGGGGCATATCTAGGGAGGGGTTTGGGATGGGAATGGGGGAATAAGGACAATTATGTGAGACCATAATCAATAAAAAAATAAAAAAATAAAAAAATACACAGTTTGGACATTAAAAAAAAAGAGAGATATTTGGAATCTGAGTGAATATTTTTATGGATTAAATATACCCTCCTATTACTGTAAAATTATTTTTATTAAAATCCTAGGCTAAAAGTACTATGTAATTTCTGCCTCCTAAGGGGCTCAGACTAACACATTGTTCCCTGCTTCTACTAGTTACTCCCTATAGTCTATTCATCATACAACAGACATAGGAATTTTGTTAAAATTGTTACTACAGCCAGCCCTAGCCAGTTTTGCTCAGTGGGTAGAGTGTCAGCCTTCGACTGAAGGGTCCCAAGTTTGGTTCTGGTCAAGGGCACATGCCAGGGTTGTGGGCTTGATCCCCAGTGTGGGGCATGCAGGAGGCAGCCAATCAATTATTATCTCTCATCATTGATGTTTCTCTCTCTCCCTCTCCCTTCCACTCTTAATTTACTAAAAAAAATATTAAAATATATTCTATATAATAAAAGCCTAATGTGCAAATCATTTGAATGGCAGAATGTCTGGTGGAATGACCGGACACTATGATGCACACTGACCACCAGGGGGCAGATACTCAACACAGGAGCTGTCCCCAGCCCGCAGGTGAGCAGGCAGTGCCAGGCTGGCCAAAGTGGGTCCCTCTGATTGCCCTGCTGGTCACCCCACAGGTTGACCCTGATTGTTGGCCAGCCCTAGGGACCCTACTCATGCACAAATATTGTGCACCAGACCTCTAGTGTGTGTGTATATATATATATATATATATATATATATATATATATATATATATAGTCCCTTCAGATCAGTATATTTCTCATATCCAAGCCCTCCAGTAGGTTCCTATATTATTCAGAGTAAAAGCCAAAAGGCATTTATTTTTGACACCCTTCCCTCTAAATCTGGTAGCTACCCTTGCTCTGGTATACTGGCTTCCTTACTCTTGCTTAGAAACAACTTTCCAAGATGCTCTTATCTCAAGGTATTTGACTTGGCTCTTTGCCTATTGTTGAACTCCTTAGGCCCAGATGTCCACATGTCTCAGTAAGTCATTTCCTTTACTTCTTGTCTCCTAGTTGCCATCTCTGTGAAGATTTTTCTGGACATCTATGTATAGAATATAAGTTAGTGTACCCTCCTCCAGTCTTCACCACCCCAGCACTGTCTCCTTTTCTAACCTTGCTTTATTTTCTCCATGGTACTTAGCCTTACATTAATACATACATACACACACACACACACACACACACACACACACACACACACACATATATATATATATATAATTTATTTATTTGTTGGTTGACAGTTTTTGTTTTTTTCTCTCTCCCAAATACAGTGCAGGGTAGAGACTTTGTTTTATTTGTTACTATTCCCACAGGATCTAAATAATTCCTGGCACAATGTAAATGTTCCATATATATTTATTTGAATGAGTAAATTTCTTTTAGAGAATATTATATTTTTGGACAACTTCAGAGTAATAAAGACGTAAGCTTATTTTTCTCTTAGGAAAGTAAGATCGGGCTTATTTTTAGTTGTAAGTCATTTGAGGACAAGGACAGTGTCTTAGTCATAGCCTTCTCTCTGCCCTAAAGCATAGTTGATCTATAATATGTTTTACTCGTCTATTTAAAAAGTCTTTAGCTTTGTTGAGCTATAATTGACAAATAAAATTATAAGATATTAAAGTGTACCCTATAGTAAATTGATATATTTTTACATTATTAAATAACTCCCTTCTTTTTAAAAAAATAAATTATTTTATTTTATTGATTTTTTTACAGAGAGGAAGAGAGAGGGATAGAGAGAAACATCAGTGACAGAGAATCATCGATCAGCTGCCTCTTGCACACCCCCTACTGGGGATATGGTGGCAACCAAGGTACATGCTCTTGACCAGAATTAAACCTGGGACCTTTCAGTCCGCAGACCAAAGCTCTATGGACTGAACCAAACCGGTTTTGGCAACTCCCTTCTTTTTGATGAGAATATTTAAGTCCTACTCTTTCATCAACTTTCAATTATGTACTACTTGTTCTCAACTATAGTCACCATGTTTTACATTAGATTCTGGAACCTTATTCTTTTTACTGCTGAAAGTTTATAGTACTCTTCTATCAACCTCCATTTCGCCCACTCCCAGGCCCTGCAACTACATTTCTACTCTATTTTATTATGAGTTTGACTTATTTTACTTGTAGACTCTACATATAAGTAATACCATGCAGTTTCTTTCTCTTTCTGCCTGGTTTATTTAACTTAGCATAATGTCCTCAAATGTTGTTGCAAAGGGCAATATTTTCTTCTTCCTTTTGGTTGAATACTATTCCATTGTACATATGTATATACAGGGAGGGACAAAAGTAGGTCTACAGTTGTTTATATGGAAAGTAATAACACAATGGTGAATAACACAAGAATAAACTCTGTGTTTCACATACTCAAAACCATAAACCTACTTTTGCCCCAGTCTGTATATATGGTTATTTCTTAGATATTCATTTCTTGATGGACTTAGGTTATTCCCATATCTTGGCTATTGTGAATAATACTGCAGTGAATATGGAAGTATGGATAGCACTTCAATATTCTGTTTTAATTTCCTTTGGATATACACTCTGAAGTGAGATTGCTAGACCTCATGGTAGTTCTATTTTTAATTTTTTGAGAAAGCTCCAAACTGTTTATAATCTGATGTTAAATTTAGTTAAAACCAGTATGAAATGATAGCCTTAGAAATTTTTCCTTTACATAATTCCTTTTAAAATAGCTTGTTGAAAACACTGCCCCATTGTCCAATACATATGTAAAATCCATTTCCATGGCAGTGGTAGTTCAAAACATTATATTTCTTTAAATTTTTTCAAGTGATACTTATGCTGTTATAATCTTCTAGCTAATTCTTAGGTTATGAAATAAACCAGTGTTAAGGCAATATGACATTGTCTGTCTGCTTATGTTCATGCATTCTTATGTGCTCTGAGTCTTACTCTGTTAATTCACTGATTTTTGAAGTCTATAAAGCAGGATTCTAACTGAATTTCCTCTTCCAAAGTTGAGGTGGGAGGTAGATGATTATACTCAGTAGCAGGAGTGCAGGTATATATGTGATTTTTAAAGTATGAATATCTTCTTAGGAAGCTTATACAATGCCCTGAAGAAAATGACAATTTTCTGTTATAAAACATGTGACTCTTGATGTTTTATAAATTTTTATTTTATTCCTACGAAATATTTCTGGGTGATATTCTCCCAAAGGTTATTGTTTTCACTGGTGATTCCTGTTCAGACAAAGACCTTAGAACATGTTCCAGGCAGACATAATAGAACAAAGGGAAAAGCACTAGTGCTCAGTGATAGAAGTGAAAAACCATCAAGCTCCCAAATGTTCCTTAAGGCAATAGGAAAAATTTTCTGCTACAGAATCAAATAGTTCTAATAATTCTAGCCACCAAAGAAATAGCTACTTGATTCAATGATAATGTAGATAAAACCCTTACTTGAGGGAATATTCCTTACTGTTGCAGGAGAATCTGGTTATTCTAAGTTATATTGAGTGACTCCACTGAAAGTAACAATACTGAAAATTTGCAAATATGCAACATACAGATTTATTTTATAATGAAGTAGGTAAGAACTATGTTAGAGTTAGAACTATTTGTGTCTAGTTCTATAGTGGCAAAATTGGTTCACTTGTCCATTCACCATTAAAATAAAATGATTTTTGACATGGCATGCACCAGGTAGAACAACTTTAAATGAACACAGTTGGAAATAAAAAAAATGTAATGATGTAACTTTAATGGCTTGTGGTCCTAAAAGTCAGTTTGTCAAATTAATTTTTTCTGCTGTCAAAGTCATCTTGTTTACATATACGGTAGATATATCACTCTTGTGACATATTTAGCATCAGCTAAAAACAGCATTTCAATTATTAAATCTAACTAACCCTAAACCTGGATATATGGAACAAAGTGCAAGAGTGATAAATATACAAAGTCAAATTTTGAACTTAACTAAAATTTCAGAGAAGCTATTGTCTACTTTGTTATTGAAGTACAATGCTCAGTGAGACTGAAGGGCATGAGATTGCAATTCAGCATAGGTTGATTGGCACTAAAATTATAGCAAGTACATAATTAGAATAAGCTTGATGAAATAAGGAGATGATATATAATATCTAATGAGACAATAGAACACATAATTGGAAATTTACCTTCTTTGCTGTTGTAGATTAGATGAACATGTACAAAATTGTTACTATCATGCACATCACAATTAGAGTTCAGCTACAAAATTTTAGATGGATTAATATTAGATTAAAAACAAGAAGAGAAGTATTAGTTCAAAACAACTTTATAAAAGCAATAGAGAAAAACACTGTGACTAGCTATTTTACAGCTGACACAGAAAAATAGGCTGATAGGCAGCGGTGGGAGACAAGCTGCATTGAAGGTGGCAAGCAAGAATGGAAAAAAAAAGTAGTAGGTGTCAGTCTAGTAAGGACTATTGTTTTGTAAGCTCACAGGACACATGATTACAATTTGCTACGTTAAAATTGTTTGGAGGTAGAGGATAGTAAATGAAAATTCTAAGTCTCATTCCATGTGCTGTGCCAGCACAGCCGAGGGTTTGGTGAGCCTGAGGGAGAGTGATGAAAGATGGAGAAAAAAGACAGACAGAGAGAATAAGCTGGGTCTACGTGGATCTTCTGTGGCTGGCTGAGGCCACAGAACAGATCCAGACTGGAAAGCTGATGTTTTATTTATAGTCAGGGGGAAAACAAGGTAGTTTACAATGTTTTTGTAAGTTTCACTTGTTTTGGCAGCACTTGCTGCCCCTCCCACAACTCACTAACTACCCAGGAAAGATCTAGGCAGCAGTGACAAGATTAAGCTTAATTATGCTTAAAGTACTGTGCCCTCCAAGCTGGATCTTGCTTGGGACTTTGCCAGCAGGTCAGTCCGAGGCTTAACCCTACAACCACTCCCTACATTCCCAGAGACTCTGGTGAGACTTCACATGCGCTTTGCAATAAAATACAATTGAATAAGGTAGTGTGTCCCCCCCAAAAATGTATATACACACTTTGAATAATTACAAAGGCAGTGTTTATCAAAATACATTTCATTTTCAAAATTGAGCTATCAGCTGTTACAGTGTGTATACATTTTGGGGGGACCACCATATAATGGGAGATGTAATAATTTTCTCAATTTGTCTGTACACCTGCACCCTCATCTTAATGGTCTCTTCATGGGCTGCACTCATTGGCACTGGGCTTTGCTATTTGACCTGTTTTTGCCAGTGGCATATGGCAGTTTTAAGCCCAGGAGTTCGGAGCCTCCAGTGTTTCTGCTTATCCCCCAGCATGCCTGCTATCAGCATTAGAAGATTAACTCAGAGGCAATTCCCCTTCTTTCACCATAATGTTGTCACCCCAATAAATGTAATAACATCTTAAAATAGATTAACTCATGAAAGATAAATGACATAGAAATTTGTGCTACTCAAAAGTGGCAAATATTACTGGATCTCTTTGAACAGGTATTCTGAGGATCTGGTTTTTATTCCCTAGTGTGGAAAGAAAAATGTTATGTTTTCTAGGTTCAGTATTTTCTAGACTAAGACGATGCTTATATTCATCTTCTGTGTAACTTCTTCCCCCCACCTCCATCAGCTGTGGGCATAGAATAAACACATATGCGTCAGTGCCACTCTTGTTAATACATAGGACTTTAGTAAGAGTTAGACAGGCTCAGTAGCTGCAACCAGAAACTGAATCGCCCAGGCAAGCATAATCTAGATTAGCAGAACTGTTCACACAGACCCATAGGTCCATGAGAATAAATTATGGTTATTTTAAGATGCTAAATTTTGGGACAGTTGATTATATATATTTTGGTTAGGCAACAGTTGACTGATAAATATTTATATGCTATCACATGTTCTATTAAAGGTTCTAGTTTAAAAATGTTGAGTAACAGCCATAACAAGAAAACCCTAAATATCATCCTATGACCTATATAATAAAAGCCTAATATGCAAATAGACCAAATGGCGGAACAACTGAACACCCGGTTGCTATGACATACACTGACCACCCACGGGTGCACGCAGAACATGGCGAGTGTTGGCAGCAGCAGGATGGTGAAGCAGGTGAGCGGGGCCGCCAGACCTTAGGCTGTAAGGTGGGGCACCAGCCACTGTCATTGGAGCAAGAGTATGGTGTTATTGAAAATTCTTTGCTCCCACGTGCTGCAGTCCCACCCCATATTTGCACCTGCTGCTGGCACCTGCCCCACTCATATCCTCTGCCAGTGTCAGAGCTGGTGCTTGCACCCACTACTGGTGCCCTGCACCTACCTGATTGCTTGACATTGTAAGTGGCTGCAAGTGATGGCCACCTCCCCCTGCTCTTGAGGGATGATCAGGGCAGCAGCTGCCACTTGCACCCACTGATGGAACTGGTCCCAATTGCTCGACTCTGTCAGCAGGTTTGAGCGGAGCTGGCACTGTCAGTGCATGGGAGCAGCGGTGGTGGGAGAGAGGCTGCTGGCAGACAGGGGACCAGGGTCATGACAGGTGGGGCCGGGTGGGGGCGCAGAAGATGGGCAGACACCTGCCCCTATGCCCTGCAGCCTCATGGCCCATAGTTCCTTTCAAGGTGCACACATTCGTTCAATGGGCTCCTAGTAGGCTTATAAAAAAACAAAAACAAAAAACAAACAAAAAACACCTTATTTTTTTATCTTTTAAGGATTTTGGATTATCTGGGAGGCTTTCCTTTAGGCTATAAGTTGGTTTCAGGTAACCTCAACCTGTTCTGAGAACCAGGCGTGCTCTTTTCATGGCAAAAGGGATGCCAAACACAAAAGCAATATATTACTCTCTCCCCCATCCTCATATAATGGTTGCTCACTTTCCATTTGTCAAGCAACTCATGGGGCCATTCCCGTTTGTTGGGGAGAGTGACAGGAAGTCCAGTCTGCTTTAAGAGAGAAGGGGATAGGGAGGGGAATAGATACTTGCTGATAATTATCTGATCCATCACATTACACATTACTTGCATTCATGCTGTGTTGAGTTTTCAGGGTAAGGGCTGATTAAGTTAGGAAGTCAAAATTAATGATGTTCAACTTGCTTTTTTCTCCACCGGGATGGGTGGCCTTAAAGAGCTGGCATTCTTCTTGAAGGCCTTGTTTCCAGAAAGGGGCATCCTTGCTCTGAACCAAGTTCTGGGTGGGTTTTATTCTAATTGTTATCAGGAATGTGCTTTCCTTCAAGAATCCCATGAAAATCTTTCCAGGCTTAGGGCAACATTTTTTTTCTCTATATAATTATGTCTGATGTAAAATGTCATAATTTTGAGAGCATTTGAGATCATTCTTCCCTACATGTAATCAGTTTCACTCAAATAAATTCTTTATAAATCAATCAATAAATAAATAAATAAATATCACCATCTTTTTTCCACGTCATTCCAACTTTTGCAGCACCCAGTCTTCAATGCTAAAATAAAATAAGTTTATCCCGATCCCATACTTTAATTTTAGCATGCAACATAATTTTGGAGGTTCATGCCTGCTGACTTTGTTGAATCATAATTCCCCTGAAGGCAGCTGGAATACATTACTCTTCTTAACCCCTCATATCTGGTCCACTCCCTGACTCTTTAAAGTGCTCAGTGAATGCTGTTGAGAACGCACCTACCTGAGAGAAGCACCAGGGATAGAGGAAGTGTTTACACTTGTTACCCAGCCACTCCCCTCTTACAGGTAAAAAACAAAATAAAAAAAACTATGTAAGCATAATCTCTACTTTATAATTAAATAGTGAATGTATCAATTCAAATCAATTTCCATAAATTGTCTTTGCATCTAATATACAATTATTTTTTAATATCAGATTATTTGATTATCACTCATTCATTTTACCAATAGTCAACATGATTAATTGAAATGTACATATTGTTGAACCCAATGATAAGATTTCCTTTTCTTTGTTACTTCCACATTCACACTTTTATGCTTGCATTTACACTAATAAAAGAGAAAGATGCAAATTGACTGTGCCTTTGCAATGCCCACCAGCCAATCAGGAGTGAGTATGTAAATTAGTGGAACTAAGATAGCGGCAGCCACAGAGCCAGCCTGAGCAAGCTGGAGTCTTGGGTCATCCCTGGCAATGAAAGAAGCCAAGCTTCCTGTCCACCAGGGCCAGCCACCAAAGTTGGGACATGTGAACAGAGGACATGGAGCTGGCCCTGGTAACCTGGGCATGTAGGAGGCTTGGGTTACCATTGCCCAGGCTGGCTGTTGAAAGAGGAGCCTGCAAAAGGCCCTCAGCCTCTTACTCAGGCTGGCCATTACCCCAAGGGGTGAGGGTCCCTGCAGGGGGGCGTGACCAGCCTTCAAACAGCTCACCCCAGGGGGACATGGCTGGCCTGAAAACTGGCCCAGCCCCTCACCCAGCACTGTCCCCAGTAGGATCCTACACCCCAATGGAGGCATGGCTGGCCTACAATCCACCACAGTCCCCTTGCTCAGGCCACCCCACCCCCCAAGAGCACTCCCACCCTGATCCAGGACACCCTTCAGGGCAAATCAGCTGGCCCCAACCATGTACCAGGCCTCTATCTATACTAATAAAAGGGTAATATGCTAATTAGTCTGGGAGACATTCCAGACATTCTTCTGGACAAAGCCACCATAGAGGGGCCAAGGTAGAGGCTGTTAGGGGCTAAGAGGGGAAGGAAGTTGTGGATGATCAGGTTAGAATGGGATGGCAGTTGTAGGTGATCAGGCCAGTAGCAGGCTGGTGGAGGTGAAGTTGGGAGCAAGCAGGCCAGCAGGCAGAGTGGTTAGGGCCAATCAGGCAGGTTGGAAGGTGAATGATTAGGAGCCAGTATTTATAGCTTGCCAGAGGGATCCCAGATTAGAAAGGGTGCAGGCTGGGCTGAAGACTCCCCCCCCCCACACACAAATTTTGTGCACCAAGCCACTAGTTTATCTATAATCCCTCTGTACTGGGATCTATTTAATATTTAGACCTTGTGCATAACCTCACCTGACTTTTCCTTCAATTTTCTCTTCACTTATCCCAAATTGCAGCTATTGAAGTTTTCTTTTGGTGTTCTAATTCACAGGTGCATTTTATTTCCAATGTCATATTACTTTGCCAATTGTCATAGACTGCCCCTTGTAAATCCTTGATCTTATAAAGAGAATCATGGCTCTTCTTTCCTTGCTAAATATTCTGAGACCTCAGAGGACTTCTCTATATTAGTTTTCTTTCTTTTTTTTTTGTTAAATATATTTTTAAATGATTTTTTACAGAGGAAGAAGGTAGAGGGATAGTTAGAAACATCAATTAGAGAGAGACATCGATCTTCTGCCTCCTGCACACCCCCTACTGGGGATGTGCCCGCAACCAAGGTACATGCCCTTGACTGGAATCGAACCTGGGACCTTTCAGTCCACAGATCAACACTCTATCCACTGAGTCAAATCGGTTTCGGCTATATTAGTTTTCTTGAGTATTCTTTAAAAATAACAAAAAAAATTTCTAATTCTTCACTTTTTGGCATCAATCTGTAGTAATGATTGGATCTCTCATTCTGCCTTTCTGACCTAGTTTTAAGGTCTTTATTTCTCTCTAGTAATTATTTCATTAAAGATTAAATAAATTATATTCATTCTTCTACCTGACCTCTGTGTCTCAGTTTATCTTTTCATTACTGTATTCATCTATATTTCAGTGCCACAAAGCTATGGAATCAATTTTAATAACACGTTTTCACCTTAAACACACCCTCATATTTACTTTTTTTTTTTCCAGTTAAGTATTACATTTGTCTGTAAGTAAACTACTTTTAGGTATCTTTAAAAAAATACTAACATGATTGATCTTTTAAAAATTTTGCTACTATTTACTTAACATGTAGACATGATTTTATTTCCTTAATTTTCACATTAGGCTTTAAATTAACTAAATTACTGCATAATTTCCTCCCAAAGACTCTGACTACCAATTCTAGCATCCTTCTAATCATGACTCTTATTGGTATAAAATAATCTCCTTAATATAAAACACAGTAGGTTTTGGGTCTCCTCCTTCTTCCCATCTCTCAAGAACACTTGGCTTTGCTAATGATTTCCTGCTATTTTCATCTGACTCAATATATATTCTCGCTTTCTGTTTTTCCTTTTATCACCCCTTGAAAAATATGAACATTTCTCATACTTTAGTCCTTTGCCTTCTCCTCATCTATTTTCTTTGCTCCTTTGGAGAACTTTTCAACTCCCATCAACAAATAACTGTTTCTCTAGTGACATATCTGAAACATACTTTCAACAGTTTCTACAAAGATACTCAGACTCTTCCCATATCTACCACTAATTTTCCCACAGATTAAACTATACCAATTAATTTGTTCATTTCCATTAAGAGCCCAGCCATTCCTCTACTCATTAAGACTCAAAACTTCCATTATAATTGCTAATGTTTTCCAGTCCCTACTGTGTTGGATGCTATTGGTGTCCATATTGTATATAATCTGTCATATTTCACTTTTTTGAAGACCTGCAGACTTTGCCTTATCTTTATGCCTCTCAAAATTTTATACAGAAATATATTTAGTTAAAACATATGTTCAGCCCTAAACCTTTACGAAAATATAATCAATTCTATATTTGCTCATCCTACTGACTACTAATTGTTGCCATGTCTCAGACTTGAGTTCTGGAATTCCTTTTCTCCTATTTCTATATTTGCTTCCTGAGTAATCTCATAGATGATGAACACTTGCAAGTTTATATTTTCAGCACCCGCTTGTCCCCTGAAATCTAGCCACTTATATCCAAATTTCTACTCAATGGCTTAACTTGAATATCTAATAACAGACTCAAACTTACTGTATTGAAAACCACACTCCTGGTTTGTGTATCTTTTAACTCTGCCTACTATTGTTTCATTGGGAATCCGTTTTCTTTTTAATAAATGACAGTTTTACTCTTCAAGATGTTCAGGTATTAAAAAAAAATCATAATTTCTCTTTATTAAATAAAATCCTGTTAATTGTATTTCAAAATACATCCAAAGCTCTCTACTTTTTTTTCTTTATTGATTATAAGATATTATATATGTGTATTTACCTCCCAATTGCCCCTACCCCCAGCCCCAGGCCCTCCCCTGCCTTTCCTCTGAGATTTGATGGTCTGATAGATGCTTCTGTGTCTCTGTATCTGTTTGAGTTCATCAGTTTATGTTGTTCACTAGAGGCCCAGTGCATGAAATCATGCACCATTGGGGCATTTCGGCCTGGCCTGCGGGATAGGGCCGAAACAGCTCTTTGACATCCCCTGAAGGGTCCCGGATTGCAAGAGGGTGTAGACCACACTGAGGGATCCCACCAGTGCATGATCGGGATTGGAAGGGAGGCAGAAGGTTGGCCAGCTGATGAGTGACCATAGGAGGGCTCCAGGGCATGTCTGCCCTTCTTGCTCATTCCAGATCAGCAGGATCCAGCAGCAAGCTAACCTACTAGTCTGAGCATCTTCCCCTTGGTGGTCAGTGCACATAATAGCGACTGGTTGACCAGCCCAGTGTCTGTCTCCTGAGGGTCAGTGCATGTCATAATGAGTGGTTGATCAGATTTAGCATATCATTAGCATATTACACTTTGATTGATTGAATGGATGACCAAACAACTGGACACTTATCATATTAGACTTTATTGTATAGGATTATATTTCACTCCTCCTTGATGAATATTCAGATCATCCTATTTAAAATTCTTTGGAAATCAGATTTAAAAATCAATTGACCATACTTGTGTGTCTAATTATATATTTTCTATAAAGTGTACTTAATTAAGGTATCTAACTTCACTCTACAGCACATCACCACAAACTTGATAACTTAATAGTAAACCTTGAAATTAGTAAGCCCTGTAACTGTTCTCTCATATACAAATTTTAGAGTTAGACGGTTTCTAAAAATGGCCTCTAAATTTTTGACTGGAATTAATTTAGATCTGCATATCAATTTAATGTGAATTGATGTGTTCACTATATTTTACCTCCCAATTCAAAAGCATAATAAATATCTATTTATTTAGGTCTTTATTAATTTCTCAGGGATATTTTTCAGCTTTAAGTGGACAAGTCATACATATTTTGTTCTGTGTTGTAAATATTTTAATTTTATGTGACTGTGAATTATATAATTTTATTTTAATTTTAATAGTTTATTTTGATCTTATAGAAATAAAATAAATTTATTTACTATTCTTAAATCCTTCAATATTGCTAAATTCATTAATTAGTTACAATTATTTATTGAATTTCTTAGAATGTTCTAAATATAAAATTCTGTTGTTTTCTTTTTCTTCCAGTCATTTTTTATATTACTTTTTCTAATGATAATGTACTGGATATGCGCTCCAGTCCAATGTTGAATAAGAACCATTGTAGCATTGTGTTTTGGTCTTAGATAGAAGGCACTTAGTATTTTATCACTAAGTACATTATCTGTATGTTTTCCTTGCACTATCTAGTATTTTTATATGATTTGTATGTCATCTGAGAGGTTTCCCTTACTTATCCATTCTTAGGAGGAAATATTTGTCTTTTACTATTATGTACGATGTCAACTATTTTGTCTTCTTTTTGTTTTTTGTTTTAAAGATGGTTTTAAGATTAAAGACACATTGTTTAAAATTCCTAAATTGTTGACTGTTTTTACTATGGAGAGATGTTTATTTCTGTCAAATGATTTTTTTTTCCATGTATTAAGAGTACCATATGGGATTTATTTGTTCCTTCTTTAGTCTGTTAGTTTAGTGAATCACATTGGTATTTAAATGTTTAATGAGCCTCCTATTCCTGAAACAAACTACACTTGATAGTATTAACATTTTCATTTTTAATTTATTTTTTAAATATATATTTTATTGATTTTTTACAGAGAGGAAGGGAGAGGGACAGAGAGTTAGAAACATCAATGAGAGAGAAACATCAATCAGCTGCCTCCTGCACACCACCCACTGGGTATGTGCCCCCAACCAAGGTATATGCCCTTTACTGGAATCGAACCTGGAAACTTTTAGTCTACAGGCTGACGCTCTATCCACTGAGCCAAACCAGTTTTGGCTATATTATCATTTTTAGATATTGCTAGATTCAAGTTGTATTAAATATATATTTTAAATTTTGTGTTGATGTTTTAGGTTATATTGGTTTATAAATTTGTTTCTTGCAATGCCTTTATCTTGTATGGGGTTTATAGTAATGATGGGCCCAAAAACAGTAAGTTGGGAAGTGTTCCACTCTTCTTTTATTTTAGAAGAGATTGTGTACCTTTGGTATTATTATTTTTTAAATGTTTGGTAGACTTAGATGGTGGCACTGGTTGTGATTGGAACTCTAAATTTTTTGGAAAATATTAACAATACATATTCAAATTATACAATGATAGGGTTATCTACTATTTTATTTATTTGTGCTAGAGTGAGTTTTGATAATTTGTTTCTCTCAAAGGATTTGATCCATTTCATCTAAATATCACATTTGTGAATATAGACTGATTGTTTCTTTTGGTGTTGGTGTGTTGGGTGAGTGTGTGTGTGTGTGTGTGTGTGTGTGTGTGTGTGTGCTTTAGTATTCTTTATTATCTTTTCAATATCTGTGGAATCAGTGATGATGTTTTATCTTCCATTGCAGAAATTGGCATTTTTTAAATTTCTCTTTTGTGCTTGTTCAATCAGGCTGTAAATTTATCAGTTATATTTATCTTTACAAAGAACCAGATTTTGGTTTCTTTGATTTCATCTATTGTTTTATTTTATTGATTTTTCTCTTATATTTATAACTTCTTTCTGCTCACTTTGGATTTAGTTCAGGTTCTTTTTCTATTTGCTTAAGGTAAAACTCAGATTATTAGATCTTCTTTTCTAACATAAGCATTCTTTTCACACATTTTTCCAACTTAATACAATTTTATTTATTTTTAAGTATTTTTAAAATGTATTTTAAAATTCATCTTTATTGTTGAAAGTATTACAATTGTCTTCTTTTCCCACCATTGGCCTCCCTTACCACATATTATCTATGTCCGTGGTTTAGGCATATACACATACTAGAGGGTTGGTGCACAAAATTCGTGCACGGGGCGTTGGTCCCCTCAGCCCAGCATGCACCCGCTCCTATTCGAGACCCCTCAGCAAATGTCAGACTGCTGGTTTAGGCCTGATCTCGGCTGAAACCAACAGCCAGACATTTCTCTAATAATCTTGGACCACTGGTTCCTAAATGCTCACCTGCCTACCTGCCTGGTCACCCCTAACTTCCCCCTCCTGTTGGCCTAATCACCCCTCACTGCCTCTGCATGCTGTCCTGATCACCCCCAGTTTCCCCCCTCTTCTGGCCTAGTTGCCCCTAACTGCCACCTCTACTTCCTTACCCCCGCCAACCTGGCAGCCTACTTGTTTAGTTGTTTGGTTGTCCCTCATTAACCCCCCTGCCAGCCTGGTCATAGGCAGCCATCTTGTGAGGGTGTGAGGGTCAATTTGCATATCACTTCTTTATCATATAGGATAACTTCTTTTGCTAATCCCTCCCCACCCACTTCCCCATCCCCAACTTCCCTCTTAGATTCATCAGTCTGTTCCATGCTTCTATGTCTCTAGATCTATTTTGTTCATTAGTTTATTTTGTTTCTTAGTATCCACATATGAATGAGATCACGTCTTTCTCTTACTGGCATATTTCACTTAGAGTAATACTCTCCATGTCCCTCCATGCTGCTGTCTCAAAGGATAACAGAGTCTTCCTTTTTATAGCTGCATAGTATATTATGGTATAAATGTACCATAGCTTTTGATCAATTTATTTATTTTTAATTTATTTTTTCATCCACTCATCTACTAATGGGCACTTGGGCTGTTTCCATATCCTAGCTATTGTCAATTGCAGTGCTATGAACACAGGGGTGTATATATTTTTTCTGATTGTTGTTTTGGGTTTCTTAGAATATATCCCTAGAAGGGAGATCACTGAGTCAAATGTCAGTTCCTATTTTCATACAATTTAAAATAAATATTGCCATTGGCATTGATTTGTTGATGATAGCCATTCTGACAGGTGTGAGATAGTACCTCATTGTCATTTTGATTTGCATCTTTTGGATGATTAGTGACTTTGAGCATGCTTTCATATGTCTCTTGGCTTTCTGAATGTCCTCTTTGGAAAAGTATCTATTTGGGTCCTTTGCCCATTTTTTGATTGGATCGTTGATCTTCCTTTTATTAAGTTGTATGAGTTCCCTGTAAATTTTAGAGATAAAACCCCTATCAGAGATAACATTGGCAAACATATTTTCCCATACCGTAGGCTTTCTTGTTGTTTTGTGGATTGTTTCTTTTGCTGTGCAGAAGCTTTTTATTTTGATGTAATCCTGTTTGTTTATTTTTGCTTTAGTTTCCATTGCACTAGGACATGTATTGGTAAAGATATTGCTACAAAAATGTCTGCTATTTTGCTGCTTATGGCCTTCAATATTTTTATTGTTTCCATCTTATGTTAAAGTCCTTTATTCATTTTTGAGTTTATTTTGTGTGTGGTGTAACTTTTATGAAATATTTAATTTTGAAATTAAAGATACTTTAAGAAATCTGAAGTTAACAACATTGGTGATTTGATTTTATTATAAATATTTACTCTATGGAATTACTCCTATAATTGAATTATTATATATGAAAGAGGTATCAAAAAGCTAGCTTCCTTTTTTAAAGAATTTGTTAAATATAATCATATTAGTAGCAACACATTAAGCTTGACCACCTCTCAAGGAGATTACCAGGTCAAAGACTATTTGTAATGTGTAAAGAAACTCCTTAAGCTGTGGTAGTATGAGACTGCTTTAAGGTTTTGGAAGAAGATGGACAATTAGATTTAACGTCAATGAAAAAACAATAGAAAAACCTGTTTCAAACACATCAATAGAGCTATATCAACACTAGAATTAGAAATTCAAGTAGAAAAAAATAGACTTATTTGCTGCTCACCATCATGTCTACTTAAAAATTTTGGCAGCAAATTAATTTCTGGCAAGAGATATGGTATACCAGTAATCATTCAACTCAAAAAGTTTTATAACCTAATGACCTAACATAATTCCTGATAATTTTATGTACATCACATATGTAATTGCCCCAAACTATTTTTATTTTAATTATATCTTCTACTTAATTGATTCCTTAAAAAAGGAATTTAAAACCCAGTTTGTATTGGAGAAGCTGTAGATAAGCAGATAATTTTATATTGCAAGTGTTGGAGTTGCCCAATACTCTACTGTATTCATCCTTATTGTAAGGGAAGTAGAAAAAATATCATGCATTTTAAAGATATTTTTAGCACAGATTAAGAAAAAGACCCAACAACAAGACAGGAAAAAATGTGTTGTTTGTTTGTTTGTTGTTGTTTTTTTAATTCTTTTATATTTTAATAGATGTTATTGTCTTTAACAGGGATTTCAAATTATTCATGAAAAAATTAGGTATATTTTAAGTATTCTCTACTACCCATCTATCTTTTCAAAGAGAATAGACTTATTGGCTACGGACAAAAAAAATGACCAATTTAATAATTAACAAAATTTCCCTAGTGTATAAATTAATCTTCAGAAGTCAGTCAGGTCTTTGAAATTACATAAACTCTTTCAGGTCCACTGAGATATCTTTTTATAAACTACTGTTGTGTGATTAAAGTGAGCTTGGCAGAGTCAAAGAATTAATTTATTTTTCAGCATGTCAATGCTACTCTGGAGAATACTAGTATTCATATTGATTACTTGAATATGACTGATGGTAATTTCTTATGTTCTGATTTCCACACTGCATACCAGCTTTAACAAGTGTACTCTGACATCCTTTCCAGGATTTTCTTCATATAATAAGTGTGATTTTCTTCGTTTTCTTAAAAGTTACATTAAACATGTTTGTCAGATGCTTAAGATACTTGAGAAAAATGGGAATAGAAGAGAAAATTAAAGTGACTTCAGTTGTATTTAAAATTTGGTCTTCTTTGTCACATAATTAACCTCAGTAATTAAGCACATTTGGTATTCATGTGATAAACCAAAAAGTACTATACAATCCCTAACTTCTACTAATAGTTTAAACAAAACCCACTTATTAGTTTAATATCTCAGGATAAGAAAAGTATACTCTTAAAATCATATTTTAATTTCTGACTTGGCTAAATACTTGAAAGTCTATAAGCACTGGGTATAAACCAGATAATTCTCAGCAATGTACATATGTGAAGCAAGAACTACTTTGTTGAATTTCTGTAACTACAGTAAGACAAATATGCTCTATCATTGTCTTTTGGGTTAGGATGCCCTTCATTGTTTAAATAATGAAAATACACAAGCAATTTTAAGTAAGTCAAATGAAGGAATTGAGTTTCAAACTCTGATTTAATACAATATTAGAATGATAAATTATATATTGATGCAGAAAGAGCAATTTTATTCCCTTGATCTACCACTCCATATATATATATATTTTATTGATATTTTACAGAGAGGAGGAAGGGAGAGAGATAGAGAGCTAGAAACGTCGATGGGAGAGAAACATCGACCAGCTGCCTCTTGCACACCCCCTACCGGGGATGTGCCTGCAACCAATGTACATGCCTTTGATCGGAATCGAATCTGGGACCTTTCAGTCTGCAGACCGACGCTCCACCACTGAGCCAAACCGGTTCGGCTACCACTCCACTCTTAGAAGCAGAATGCTGTTTCTTCCTGGAAATGGTAACTTAAGTATTATCTTCCAGTTGTTTAGACAAAACATCAGTTGTGAATCTTAGCAGAAATTTAATTATACTTTCATGGTAATTATTTGAATAAAATGAGGACTTACTCTACAGAAATTTGTGGAAATGAGATTTGTCAGATTGTACAAATTTGGGACAGATATTCCATTCATAGTTAAGTACATCTGTACATTTTTATATTAGCATGCATCTCTTGTCTCCACAATTAATTTCTTTATCTTTTTGAACCACTTTTTCCCAAGCACATAAATTGGCTCATTGCTTGACTTCTATTACTATCATGGCCATTAGTTGTGTCTGAAATGCAAAAGTTCTTGATCATTTCCAGATTTATATAAAAAAAAAAGTGCTTACAGTCTACCATGTCAAAACTCCCACTCTGTTATTAATGTGTCCTGTAAGATGTTCGCAATAATGTTGTAACTACAAAATGGTATATTTTCTAATTTTGGAATAAAAGGATATTAACCCTTTGTGTGTTACCAGTAGAAACGATACCCAGGGACAACCTAAAAAAGTTTCTGTCATTATAATGTATTTACTTGCAGCTAAATGTAATCAAATCTTTGGAAATTGAGGAATACAATGCTCTGTTTAATAAAATAAAAATGTTAATAAAATAACATGCAACAAAATAAAATTCTTAGTTATGTTTTTTTCTGTTTTGTAAAAAATATAGTTTTACATCGTCTAACTTGAATCTTCCAATAAGAAATGGTAGAAAGTCCACCATGTTTTGAGATTGAGAGAAATTTACCTAATTGAAAACCAAAGGTTTTGTCCTTCTGAAACCTAAATGTGGAATTGGAGGATGTTTTCTGCAAGCCATATATAAATATTTATTAAAATTATTTATTTTATGATTGTAGAAATACAGGAAATCACAGAAGATTTGAAGAGTTGCTCTTTTTTTTTGCAAGATGGTCAACTTATGAAAAGACCTGAGAGTTTGTAAACCAATTGAGATTTCTTAATTTCCTTACCTATCAGTTACCCTTGTTTAAGAAGAGCAGGCAAAGGGGAAGACATGTATTCAGTGTGATTAAGCATATTCATTGAAATGAAGTAAGACATAAAACTTTTTATTCTTGTGCATATTTTAGTTCATTTTGAATGATTTTAGTTAGGCTTCGCTCAATGGGTAATAAATATAAGAAATAAAGGGGAACATAAGGAAATTAAGGCAAATGATTTGAATAAGTTTAAGAGGAGATTAGACATTTTTATTGCAAAAGAATGTTACACAGAAAATGAATTAAGAGTATAAGAATATGAGAATCAGGTGAAACTGATTTATTAAATAGGGACAGGACCATGGGACAAGTGGACATTTTCTACCCTATAGTTTCTTATGTCTCACTTGAATAACCTATTTTTAAGATAATTATGTACAGTCATGGGAATGGTAACAGCTGCATTTTGGCAACGAGGCATGCAAATTACTAGCTCTGCTCAGTCCATATAAGCATGAATTTATAATATAAGAAATTTGAGAGAGAAATGCTTCGGCTTAGAAGACCTAATGTGCTTTGTGAAAATTAGTGCAAATATGATGACAGCATGGTCTGCAAAGGGTCAAAGGTTCTGAATTCAAAGGAATCTGAAATTTTAGATAATATTCATAAAATAGCACAGTTTACACAACTACATGGAACGTGTCAAAGTTAGATATCCCAATTTCTCAAAAGCAGTTATATTTCTTTTAAGTTTCATTTATTGAATTTATCATGATCCCAATTTGAAACAGCTGCAAAATGCTGTATAATTAGGTCAGAATCTTTTGTTGTCAGGATTCTCAGTTGCTTACAATGGCTTATGTAAAGGTCATTATGAGAAAAGGGATCTGAATTGCAAAGAAATTCCAGCTAGTTAGCTATTATTTTAATTATGCAATGGAATCAGCTATTTCCCTGCCAATATTTACAGGTTCTTGTGGAAAATTTATTCAGAGATTCCATGAATAACTTTATTTTAATATTCTCTTCATTGCATGTCTCAATTTTATATTTATCAATCTTTCAGTATGTCTCATACTTCCTGTCACATTATTTTATCCATGCTTTATTTCAACAATATTTATTTGAGCTGTGATATACCTAGCAGTATACATTATCCCTGTTCTCAAGGACTATATGATCTATTTTGAGAGATAAAATTCACAGTAATTATAAAGCACAGTATGAACTCTCTGAGCATATGATTCTAATTCACATTTTTTTTAATACTTCTTAAAAGCTCAGTGCTTAGAATCATTAAAAATCACCCTTTTCTTTTATTTTTCTCTGTTGTTTTTCCCCCCTCTTACAACACTCAGAATGTATTTTCTTATCATCATCAAAAAAGAACAAAGATAAAAAGCAAAACTCAGGATTTCTCTTCTTCCAGTTTACTAAGCTTTGGAGTGTTGCTTTGTGAATTTCAGAAAATTTAAAAGTAAAAATAACTTGGTTACATGCACAGGCAGTTAAGGTATAGCAGTGTTTAAGGGTTATATTTAAAAAGCCTGGAGAAGTTGGTATATCTATAAATCAACTCAGTAAACAGTTAATTGGCACAAAAGTTGACTCTGGGGCTTACAATGTAGATGATTTTTGTTTTGGGAGTAGAAGGCAAGCAGAAGGTGGCTTTTGTATTTTTTTGAAGAGGCCTGAGCCCAACATTATTTATTGTCCCATAATGTAAGTCCTTAAGTAACCAGCATATAACCATGAGTTTAAGAAAATAGTAAACTATTGACCTGTCCTCAGACTTCTTTAAAAAAAAATATATATATATATTTTATTGACCTTTCACAGACAGGAAGAGAGGGACAGAGAGCCAGAAACATCTATGAGAGATATCGATCAGCTGCCTCTTGCACACCCACTACTGGGGATATGCCCGCAACCAAGGTACATGCCCCTGACCAGAATCGAACCTGGGACCCTTCAGTCTGCAGGCCGACGCTCCAACCACTGAGCCAAACTGGCCTCGGCTGTCCTCAGACTTTTATTTTCCTTCCTATTTCTCTCCCCCTCTAATTTAGTAAAAATAATTTCATAATTGATTCATTGTCCACCTCACCTTTATTTGAATTAGTTTTCATGAATTCCATTCCTATTCTCTTCTGCTAACCCAATTTTCTTATAAACTTTGTGATCTGACTCAAGTTTCATCTCCTCCATGAAGCAGCCAGCAATGGCCTTATTTTATTCTTGTCTTTTTTAACTTCTTGCTGGTACCCAGAAGTTTATGTCTATAATTCCCTGTATTTTAAGCAAAGAACATAAGTACACAGATAACTTAAAAACCAACTTTTTCTGAAGCTCTGCAGTTTGCAGAAATTTTGTTTAATTGTTTAATTCCTTTATAAATACAAATACATGCATATGCCAGTGTAGATGGTAATTCTTTATAATGAAATAATTCCTATAAAATAATATATATTTGCTTTAATGGTAAGATATTTCACATATTTCACTGGTATCTATAAGTAAAATTTTGACTATTAATCACAGGGATATAAAGTATAGCATAGGAAATATGTTCAATAATATTGTAATAACTACATGTGGTGCCAGGTGGGTATTTGAAATATCAGGGGGATACTTTGTAAAGTATATGGTTAGCTAACCATTATGATGTTCACCTGAAATTAATATAAAGATATTAAATATAAGTTATAATTAAAAAATAAAATTGTATGAAAGGAAGAGTTATGCAATGTGATAGATGATTATTTGTTCAAGAGCGGTGTAAGTTCTTGAGAAATGCCTATGGAATGAAGAGCTCAAACTTGGCCTGACAAGTACATATTCATAATAAAACATACATGTGAACTCATACTTATCCCTCAAGAGCCAGTTAATTATCTGCTCATCAAAAAAATACATATTTAGATCTTGACTACAATTCCAGGGAATAATCACTAGATTCTTGTTTTGCCATTCTATCTTGTACATAGCTTTATTACAGAACAAAATATATGTATTGAAGTTATTTATTCTTTCTCCACTCAATAAAGCTCTGAGATCAGAAACCATAACTTTATTTTCTTAGTTCATATAAGTACTCAAAATATTTTAATAAATAAATTAGAAAAAAATTTAAAAGCACTGAATTGCATATTTTACAAATGGGGATATATCCCCTGACTTTATTAATACAATATATACCAGGTACATACCAGAATATATTAAAAACTACAAATAGACTTAAAAGTATTCATATGATTTAGAAATTATTAGATAATGTTTCTATGCATTATATTTCCCTTTTAAGTTGATAAAGATATTGTGAAGGGATTTATTAGTAAACTAATGGCCCAGTGCATGGAATTCGTGTACAGTGGGTGGGGGGTTTCGGGGAAGGGTGTTCCTCAGCCTAGCCCACACCCTCTCCAATCAAGGACCCCTCAAAGGATGTCTTACTGCTGGTTTACAGGGATGGAACCTAAACTAGCAGTCAGATATCCCTCTCACAATCTGGGACTGCTTGCTCCAGCCGCTCACCTGCCTGTCTGTCTGCCTAATTGCCCCTAACCACTCTGCCTGCTAGTCTGCTCACCCCCAACTGACCCCTCTGTTGGCCTGCTTGGCCCCACCTTTGCTCTCCACTAGCCTGCTCACCCCCAACTGCCCCCCTGCTGGCCCACTCACTCCAAAATACCCCCTCCTCCTGTCCTGATCACCTCCAACTGACCCCCACTGACAGCCTGCTCACCTCCAATTAACCCCCACTGACGGTCTGCTTACCCCCAAGGGCCCCTGCTATTCCATCCTGGCCTGATGACCCCCCAGTGATCCAAGTTTCCAGCCCAGCCCCTCCATTTTTTTTGTTTTGTTCGTTTGTTTTTCAGAATCTCCTTGAGCTGAGGCCAAGGCCTGCTGGAAGCAAGTATCTAGGATTTATTTATCTTCTATAATTGAAACTTTGGAGCCTTGAGCGGAGGCCAAGGCCAGCCAGGGCAGGCGGGAAGCTTGGCTTCCTCCATTGTCAGGGCAACCCAAGCCTCCTGCTTGCTCCAGCTCCATGGCCGGCCTCCATCTTGTTTGAGTTAAATTGCATACTAGCTCCTAATTGGCTGGTGGGTCTTGCTTGTGAGCATAGTGGAGTGATAACTAATTTGCATGTTTCTCTTTTCTTAGTGTAGATGAAAATAGAAACAAAAACAAGAATGGGGATTCTATTTTTTTTATCTGGGCTATGGGTGTATTTAATCTCCATGGAGGTGGACACTAGTCAGTACTTTAGATCACAAGCACTTATTTTTCATTCCTGTTGATTTTATTTTCAGAGTTGCTTCTTCACAGATTGTTTAGAAATATATGACTATGTGGGGGAAGATAGAACATCATAGCTATAACATTAAACACAGGCATATACATTCAGAAACCTGACAAAACACACAAGATGCAGAAGCAGCTGGAGAGTTCTTTATTCTGATAGCAAGTTAGATGACAGGAGGATGAGCAAAATAGGCAATTATATTATACTAACAAAAGGAGAGCAATTCATGCATAGAATTAACTGTGAGTAGGTCTGAGACTGACATGTGTGATTGCATTTTACCTCTATTGGCAGTGCAATGGTTTTAAAATAAACTTATTAGATACACAAAAATCTTAAGTTGGATAGCACACAAAAATGTATTTAATACTTTAAAAAGTGTGTTCTTCTACTTTAACAAATTCTGTTGGAGAAATGGAGTAAATAGTGATATTTAATTTGATATACCAGTTTTACAGAGTTTAGTTTTTATGGGTTACTCAGTTTGTGAGCTGTGCAAATTAGCTCATTAGTGCATCCAGGGGAAGTTCAACAGAGTAATTATTTTCTGAACTTTAATCACTTACATTATCTATCAGCAGCTTTGATGAAAGATTTGGCAAAATAAATTTCTCAAGGTTTGGGCCATTTAAAACTAACTAATAATGTTAGTAATGTATTTTTATAATTTTTATTACCTAAATCCTCGTTAACTAACCCCAGATTTGAACTTTACTTAAATTGTAAATTATATGAGCCAAGCATTTATCCAATATGGATTATTTAATATATATATATATATATATATATATATATATATATATATATATATATATACCTGAATATATGTTTTTTTCTTCGAGAGAGGGAGAAAAAGAGAGAGAAATATCAATGTGGAAGAGAAACATTGATTGGCTGCCTCTCAGAAACCCCTGACCAGGGATGGAATGCACAACCAAGGTATGTGCCATGACTGCAAATCAAACCTGCTACCCTTGGGTACATGGAATGACACTCCAACGAACTGAGCCACCTAGAGAAAACCAATGTGGATTTTTATATTAAGCTGAGAACTGGCTCCCTGAACCTGAGTTTTCTACTGTAACACAGAATGCAGGTGCCATTTAGATGCCATGGAATATAGGGATATTAATCAATGTTCTGCCAACCTTGAAGGCATTAAGGGTCTTGCAAAATTAAAATATATATATATATATATATATATATATATATATATATATATGCTGAGAAAAATTTTACCTACTTCTGCTGAACCAGAAATATAGAAACATGAATGAAGAGGAAGAGGATCCATGGTTATTTACTCTAAATTTTCATTGTCTCTATTCCAATATCCAATTCCAATTGAAGGATAAAATTTTAAGAACTGTGGACTAACTAGGATAATAAATACTAGCATACCAAGGAAATAGTGGGGGTTCAGTTCCAGACTAATGCAAAAAGCAAATACTATCTAATAACAGAGTAATATACAAATTAACCATCACTCCACTATACCACAAACCACACCCACAAGCCAATCAGGAGCAAATATGCAAATAAACCAAGATGGCTACCACCACAGAGAGGAGGAAGGAGGCTTGTGTTTCCCCAGCAATGGAGAAAGCCAAGCTTTTCACCTGCCCTTGCCGGCCCACACCTCCACTTAAGGCTACAAAGTTTCAATTATAGAAGATACATAAGTCTCAACAGAAACGGCTGCCACCATGGAGCAAGCAGAAGGCTTGGCTTCACTCCAGGCTACAGAGTTTCAATTGTAGAAGATAAATAAACCCCAGATACCAGTGCCTCCTCTTGGGTTGCTGGGGGTGTGGCCAGCCTGCAAATCACCACAGGCCCCTCACTCTGGCAATCCCATTCCCCAAGGGAACTCCATCTGAATCGGGGACACACTTCAGGAAAACCAGCTGGCCCCTACCCATGTACCAGGCCTCTATCCTATCTAATAAAAGAGTAATATGGAGATTGACCACCACTCCAACACACAAGATGGCTGCCACCATCTGGTCAAAGATCCTGCCCCCATGTAGACACAAGATGGCCACTACAAACTGGCCAGCAGGGGAGGATAGTTAGGAGGGACCAGGCCTGCCAGGAAGGGCAGTTGGGGCACAATCAAGCCTGCGGGGATGGGAAGTTAGAGGTGACAAAGATGGCAAAGGAGGGAAGTTGGGGGTGACTAGGCCTACAGGGAAGGGCAGTTGGGAGGGACCCAGGCCCGCAGGAGAGAGCACTTTGGGGGTCCAGGCCTGTAGGTGAGGGCAGTTAGGGGCAAACAGGCTTGTAGGGGAGCAGTAAGGCATCAATCAGGCTGGCAGGGAGTGGTTAGGGGGTGATCAGGTTTACAGTCAGAAGTGGTTAGGGGCAATCAGGAAGGCAGGCAGGTGAGCAGTTGGAAGCCAGCAGTCATGGATTGTGAGAGGGATGTTCAATTGCCTGTTTAGGCCTGATCCCCATGGATCGGGGCCTGTGGTGATTTATAGGTTGGCCACACCCCCAGGTGACCCAAGTGGAAGCCTTAGTATCTGAAGTTTATTTATCTTCTAAATGGGCAGTTAGACATCCCTCGAGGATTCCCAGATTGGAGACAACCCATGCTGGGCTGAAGGACACACCCCTCCTCACGTGCACGAATTTTTTTGTACTGAGCCTCTAGTATTACATAAAAGTGAGTCACAGGATTTTTTTTGGCTTCCCAGTGAATTACAAAGGAGATGTTTGTACTATCCTATAGTTTGTTATTTGTGAAATGGAATTATGTCTGAAAAAACTACATATCTATATCTCTATCGATATCGATATCGATATAGATATGAGGTATACATACATACACTCATACACACATATACACACACACACACACACACACACACACACACACATATATATATATATATATATATGTATATATATATATATATATAAATTTTATTTTTAAACTTTATTACTAAAACATACTAACCATTTTAAGAAACTGCCACATCCAACCCAGCCTTCAGCAAGTAAATCTTTTTGCTGGTGGAGGATCTTGCCTTGATGTTGATGGCACTGACTGATCAGGATGATAGCTGCTGAAGGTTGGAGTAGATGTAGCAATTCCTTAAGATAAGACAATAATGAATTTTGTCACATCAATTGAACTTTCCTTTCACTAAGGGTTTTTCTGTGGAATGTAGTGATGCTATTTGCTAGCATTTTACCCACAGTAGAACTTTCAAAATTAGAGTCAATCCTCTCAAATTCTGCTACTGCTTTATCAACTAAGTTTATACAATAATCTAAATAATTTGTTGTCATTTCAACATTCTTCATAGCATCTTTACCCAGAGTATGTTCTATCACTGGAAGCCACTTTCTTTGCTCATCCATGAGAAGCAACTCCTCCCTGGTAACCTTTTATCATGAGTTTGATCAATGTAGTCACATCCTCAGGCTCCCCTTCTTATTCTAATTATCTTCCTATTTCCACAACATCTGCAGTAACTTCCACAGCTCAAGTCTTAAACCCCTCAAAGTCATCCATCTGAGGAATAATAGCATTATAAAATGTGTTTCTTAAATAATAAGACTTTAAAGTCAAAACCACCCCTTGATCCATAGGCTGCAGAATTGGTGGTATGTTAGTAGACATGAAAACTTTATTCCCCTTGTATGTCACAATCAGAGCTCTTGGATATAACCAGGTTCATTGTAACATTTTAAAATGAATCTTTTATTTTAATTAATAGGTCTCAATGATGGACTTCAAAGATTCAGGAAAACATGTTGTAAAAAGACATCCTGTCATTCAGGAGTTGTTGTTCCATTTATAGAGCATAGGTAGGTAGAATAGTCGCACAATTCCTAAGGGCCTAGGATTTTCAGAATGGTAAATGAACATTGACTTTAACTTAGAGACACCAGCAGCATTAGCCACTAACAAGAGAGTCAATCCAGGCATTGACTTCTCCTCTCTATTTATGAAAGTATCAGATGGCACCTTCTTCTAGTATAAGGTTGCTCATCTACTTTGAAAATAGGTTATTTAATGTAAACATTTTCATTCAGTATATTAGCTAGATCTTCTGGATAACTTTTGGTTGCTTCTATGCCAATACTTGCTGCTTTATCCTACACTTTTATGTTCTGGAGTGCTTTCCTTAAGTTTCATGAATTACCCTCTGCTTCAAACATTTCTTTTCCACCTTCCTAATCTCTCTCAGCCTTTATTGAATTAAAGAGAATTAAGGCATCACTCTGGATTAGGCATTGGTTTAAGGAAATATGTCTGGTTTTATATTCAATCCAGACTGCTAAAACTTCTCCATTTCACCAATAAGGATGTTTTACTTTCTTCTCATTTGTTTGTTCACTAGAATATCACTTTTAATTTCCATCAAGCACATTTCCTTTGCATTCACAGCATGGTTCTCTGTTTGGTGCAAGAGGCCTCACTTTCTGTCTATCTCAGCTCTTAATAAGACTTCCTCACTAAGCTTAACCATTTCTTGCTTTGGATTTACAGTGAGAGACACGTGACCTTCCCTTTATTTGAAGACTGAGAGGACATTATAGAGTTGTTAATTTCAATGTTGTTGTGTCTCAGAAAATAGGGAGGGCCAAGGAGAGAAAAGAGATGAGAATATGGCAATTCAGTGAGGTAGTCAGAACATACACGAGTTCGAAATTATGTTGTTCTATGTGGGTGAGGGGTTTTGTTTATTTTTATTATAATGCTCTTCTAATCTCAGAATCAAAGCACTCTGTAGCTACACCCTTACATTCACACTTTATTTTTAAAATGTATTTCCCTATCAGTGGGGTCTCAGTTCTAGGCAGATCTCCAATTAGCCTTTCTTTCTTATCATTCTGTAGCATTTCCCTCTATTTCATGTATCTGTATCCCCTTAAAATGCATGCTTTGGAAACCTGAGGATGAAAGATGCTTTCACAGTTTATATTGGCTCCCATGGAAAGAGGATGTGTGGCCTTTATTCATTTAAAGACAGGTAGTAGTGTTGTTTCTATCACTGAATAGTTTTATTTCTTGCCCAATTCACTTAGCCTCTTTAAACCACAGTCTTCTCATCAGCAAAATATCAATGATAATACTTAACTCTTATGACAGTTTTAATCTTTGAATGATAAAAGTACTTACATGAAATAATAACATAACTCTTATATCCTGATACACAATGAATATCAGTTACTTCCCCTCACTTGGACTATTGGTCTATATCCTCTTTCCAAAATTCTTATCCTTTGCCTCTTTCCTTCCATTAATATTTTCCAGTAGTCACTTTCATATAATCTCTACTCATTTGGCTTCTAAATGTGAACTATGCCCTGAGGTTTTGCCTTTCTTGATCTTTCTGCAGCCCATAAGAATATTTTTATTCCTCTCTGGAACTAGTTTACTTGTCTACAATGAATGTCTCTGACTGCACATCATCTTTCTCTGGTTACTTTACTCCTACTCAATATCAGAAAACATATTTTATATTTGAACTTATAGCTCATTGTTTATTGTCTGCAAAGGATAATTAGTTAATCAATCATTTAGGTAGCAACATATGCAAAATTATTGAAATCATTGGTTTTGTAATCTGATATATGTGGAGTAAAATCATGAATCTCCCACTCAGGGAGGTGCTACATTTATTGACATGACTTTTTAACCTTTAAACTGGGTACAGGCATACTTGTTTCATAGCATTTAAAAAGTATTTATGATATGCTTCAAAAGATCTTTATAAAATAATACTTGTTAATATTTTCTGGTAAAAGAATGAATAATTACATTTAAAATTGCTACTGGAAGCCTCCATTCACAATACATAGAAGTGCGTAATCTAAACATGAAAAATGTAGACTGCAACATCTGTTCTCCAATTCACATCCTCGTCATGATTTCTCTTTTTAATATTTGACACTTTACCAAGTAATCAAGCTTTGAAGTAATTTCTGACTTCCTCTTCTCCATTTTCCTCAATGAAGAGTCATCAGTTCCACTCATTCATTCATTCAATGGAATGCATCTAGGAAGTGACTACTATTACATGTACTGCTTCTATTGTCAGATAATAAAACTTTCATAGTATGGTGGGCAAGCTAATATATTTTATTTAAACTTCAATTTTATAGGTTTTGTCATATATTTAATCCTGCTAAGCATTCTTCGTTTTAAGGCAGTTGAACATAACAAAAAGTAGTTTATGAAATATGTTTTGGGCAGAACTGGGAATTAACCAAGTAGTATAAAGTACTAAGCAATTTATTAGGCTAAACTATTTGAGGAAGGCATAATTCAAATTGGAGATTTACGTTGAGGTCAAAACTTGGCTCAAATAAACTACTTGTTTTACACAAAAAAATGAGTATAATAATTTTGTTGCTTGTTTTTTAATCTGTCAAACTAAAAGCTAAAAAATAATAGTGCTTCACTTGAGATGTTTGAATTAATGATACTTGAGGAAAAATAGTAAGAAAACTATTATATTTCTTAATATTTTAAATTTAATCTTGGCAGGCAGCCACTGAATTAGTGCCTGAAATAGTTCTTCACATATGATTTAGAGAATTAGCTTTTAACAGAAGGGAAAAGACTATAACATTATTTGCTAATCAAATTTTTTCATTAATATCTTGAATCTATTCACTGACTTCTCAAAAATATGTGGAAATATATTAGAAAGAGAGGAAGAGGGAGGGGGAGAGAGAGAAAACATTGGCCAGTTGCCTCCTGTACACAGCCTGAGTGGTGATTGAACTCACAATCTGGGTATGAGCCCCGACCTGGAATGGAACCTGTGTCCCATCAGTGCATGGGATGACACTCCAACCAATTGAGCCACACCAGTGAGAGAAGGAAACAACATACTTTTATCTATGAAAATATGATGAGAATAGATGAAGAAAGGCTATGGTGTGACATGCCTTTCTCTATGCTTTAACCATGTGCAAATTTGATAAAGTTCTGAGTAGATCTACATTCTTCTTCCTGATATTTTTGATTCTTCAAAGTCTCAAAAATATCCTATGGAAATTAAGGAAACATTGTTTGCTTTTAATTACCTTAACTCTTTCATTGCCGCAGACAGTTTTCGTAGTCAGTTTGTTCTCCAGCAAGACAAAATTTTTGCATAAAGCCCACATCTTTCTGAATATATTTACCCCAGTTTTTCTTGTGAAGCTTATTTCCAACTTATCTGGTGCATTTAATTAGGAATATTTATCTAACCCAATGCAGCCTTGAAAATCATTTTCAAATATAATTAGATTTCAAGATCGTATTAAATTATAGGATTTGCAGAGTTCCAAACTTAGTTAATTTAGATATTTTTCTCCATATGTCCATCAATGTTTGCTTTTCCTGCTATCACCTACATCTCTGAAAATACATCTTGTGGACCTACAGCACACATGGGTCAGCACTATGTGCTACCACCTGTTTCAGTCCATTTATTTTGATCCCCTGTGTTTGGCCAAATGCTATTGAGGTTATATGTTTAGCAAATCAGCCAGGTCATCAAGGGCTATATTTGCCTGGCTGTTTTCTTCTTCCTAATCTAGGAGGATGCTTTTCACAACCATTTTCATTGCTATGACTTAAAAACATCCCATGGTGTAACACCACTCAATGTCTATGCCACAGTAACACTTTTTTTTTCCTACTTTTTTTTCACTTGTTCTCACATCATCATAAATCTTCAAAGAAAAGTGTCAAGCTGAACAGTTCCTCTTTGCTCACCAGATTGCCTAACACCTAGTGCTTTTACCCTTAAAATGACTCCATGTTTTCTCAGGTTAGTATTCCAGCAAGGTACACAAAGCTTTTCATGTGTATGTCTCACCTCTCAATTCCATAGCAATCTGACTAAAGTTGCTTTCAGTTTCATAGACTTGTCAGTCTCTCCGTTTTTCTACTTGACCTTTGCTCATGCTATTCCTTTTGACTGAGGTAATCTTCATTAGTTAGCTCCTCACCTATTTTTATAGCTGTCATTTTATGACACCAAGCCCATCTTCTAAAAGTACTGTATATCACCTGCTCTTTAATAGTGATATTCATTAAAATTAATTTAGCTTAGAAAATTTTGTGACAGCCCTTGAGATAATTGGAAACAAATGAGAAGTTTTAAATCTAGAATTTTATATGCTGGAAAAATAAAATAAGGTTAATCTCTGCCGAGAAAAATGTATTTTCTATGAAGAAGCAAATGCTGTGTATAAATAGAAAAGTATTCCTGAATATATCTTTTATTGTACCCTAAAACCAGAAAGGAAAAAATCTACACTTAGAAACAACTATGCTCTATTTTTACCTCCACAATTTACCACATCTGTGACCTTGGAAAAAAATTGTATATTGTCTAAAGTAATTGTTTCTGGTAATGTAATTTATTTAACAAAAATACTTAGCACAATTCTTGGCACATATAATTACTCAATAAATGTAAAAGAATTTGTTATCATATTCAGCCTCAAATTAAATGTCCTTACCACACTATCCAATATATTGTGTACATGTCCTTTTTATTGACTCTACTGTAAGGTACTTAGTAAGCTAAAACTTCAGTTTATTAAACTATAACATTTGTCTTTCTCCATTTATTTCTACTTATTGCCAGCTCAATGCTTTTCACAGTGTGAATACACAATTAATATTGCTTGCATAATTGCTAAATGAATGTTTATGTATTTTGTTAAAGATAAACCTAACGTTCCACCATAAGTTTAAATTATTATAAGGCCCACACATTTTATAAAAATATTAACAGTTATACAATTTACTGCTATTTTATTTCTAGTAATCAGGGCTAATTTTAGATTAAGTTATGAAAGTCAGATAAGATGAAAGCTATATCATGCATGTGAATTAATTCAAAAGATATTGTTTTTAAAATCTAAATCCATAGAACAAAAACATTTATTATTATGTAGGGAAGGCTAAGCCATCTAAAGTTTTTTGGATAATTACAAAAATGTTTGCTGTATCTTTTCTATGACCATCTGTTTGCAGAATACACTAGACCTCTGCATAGCACATATACAACATATACATGGAGGACACTTAGCTCTTTCAAAAGAGCCCATTCATGTAATAGACACCAGGAAAAGATAAAAAGCCCAGGAAGCCGAAACCGGATTGGCTCAGTGGATAGAGCATTGGCCTGCAGACCGAAAGGTTCCAGGTTCTATTCTGGTCAAAGGCATGTACCTAGGTTGCCGGCACATCCCCAGTAGGGGGTGTGCAAGAAGCAGCTGATCCATGATTCTCTCTCATCAATGTTTTTAACTCTCTATCCCTTTCTCTTCCTCTCTGTAAAAAAAAAAAAAAAAAAAAAAAATATATATATATATATATATATATATATATATATATATATATATATATATATCAATAAAATATATTTTAAAAAAAGCCACAGGAAGGTCAGAGAAGGAGACTAGTTATTGAAACTGGGTATCAGGAATTCAGTACTTATCAAAAGAAGAAATTATTAGAGTTCCAAATGATGTATTTTGGAATTACATTTCAAGTACTGAGAATAATACGTGTAATAATAAGCAATAATAATACAAATAATAATGATATTTTCCCACAAGTTCTCTATAATTCCTGCTTAAAATTAAGTGTGATACCAAAAAGTATAGACAGTTGCATTGTTCAATTCTTATTTTATTATTTACTTAAAACCACTTATATCTATTTTTCTGTTAGCATTCAAAATGTTCCATAAAATTCAATTATGACTTTAGACTTTGTAGGGAACTATCAAAATGTCTTTAGTTAATTCAGCTGATGTTTCAACGCAGTAAAAATCCACAAATGGAGTCACCAATTACTGAAACTATTGCATGGTGCTTACAATGGTATTTTGCATATGCTTTTCATACACCAGAGTCATGCTTCTTATATATTCACTTTTAAAATATTAAGGTACATTCTAATTTCAACGTTAGGTAGGAACTCTGCATTTTCATGGACAGTTATAATTTCTAGTTATTGTTTTTTCTTTAATTATCATTCATGGCTTTACATCTTGTCCATTTGTAGAAAGGCATGCTTTCATTACATTTTTAAAAAACAGCTCACTGATAGAATCAGTAATGATTATGAGCTTAGATTATTAATTTCTTACAGCACTTATAGAAAATTATTCACTAGTGGATTCAAAGTGTAATAGGGCATATTTAATCACATAAAATTATATTTCTTTTAACTCCTTCCACATGGAACATTAATGACCATTGAATCATGAGTAAGTAAGTAAGTAAGTAGAGAATAAAAGTCTGAAGGTAACAAGAGAATCATACTACAAAAAAATAAAAATAAAAGAGGAGAGACAAAGAAAAGCTGAATGGGAAAGTTTGCATTTAGTTGGGCCCTTCTAACAAACATTTCACTTCAAAAGTCCATTGAAATTTGAAAGAGTAGGAAGCTAGACTTTATTTGAAAAACAAACATCAATCTAACAATTATATTACTTATAAAAAGGGAAGATTCAACATCAGAGACTCAAACATACTTTAGACAGATTTGTTTACTCTTTTGAAGTTACTATGCAAATGTTTTTATCTTGTATCAGAAGGACTTAAGCATGGCACCCCTTTCCTGACTCTGTCAAATGGATGAATGCATGGGCAGTCTGAAAGGGAGAAAAGATTTGATAACATATAGTGAGGAAGAAGACACTGATATATCAGAACCAAATTCAAATTTTGGCTACTTTCATTGGCATGAATATATTCTGCCTATGAAATTGGGTTTATATTATAAAATTATTATTGGATTTTGCATACGACTTAAACTAAACTATAAATACAATTAAAGAATAGCATAGAGCTTTTCTGACTTTGCATGGAGTGAATTTAAATGTCAGATGCAAAGTAAAATAAAAGTCAACTAGAGTCTGAATTTATTGTGGCCGGGCCTCTCCTTATTAGGAAAAGTCTTTTTTTATTTATTTAATCATTATTATTTTTAATGGTTAGAGCTGTCAGATATAAAAAAAAAAAATATTGATGAGAATAGCCCATGTGTCAGAAAATTGTTTTTAAATTAATTCTTGACTAATATAAAGAAAATTACATTATAAAGCTAGAAATGCCTTAATTACAGCTGTGGTAAGTCAGAGGACAATATCTAGTATTTCTTAGTGAAAATCCTTTGCTTATTAATATACTCAGGTAACTAGAAGGACGGGCTTATCTTATGACTATCTCACGCTGAAGTCATAGACTTTTGAGTTTTCTATATTGTCTTAAAATGCCAGTTGAAAGGCAATTTGTGAAGCATGATACATTAATCAAATTTCAGTTAAACATGTGCACATGTTATTCTAGTAAGAAACTGGATGTTAAAGTTACCCCAGAGAACAAGTATGAGACTGCATCTTTGCATAACTTTCCATTGTTTTCTTACTGTGTCCATTTATCTATATATAATTTTCCCATTTTCCTGACAATGGATTCCAGTGAATATATGATCTTAGGCTATTCAAGGTTTATCATTAATAATTCTTAGGCCTTTAGGCTTTCAGAAATTTCCCAAGATCACAATGTGACAACTGAATCATGTGAAGGTTCAAACTTTGTATGTGCCAGTGGGATGAAATATAGAAAAATATTCTTCTTTATCCCTAACAATAATCAGTGACTAGGACCTTTTAAATTCTTAGGTACCTTTCTCAATGATGCTCTGCAGATGCCTAATTAATTTATCATGTATGTATCATGTATGTTTTAAGATAAATATGGAAAGACTGGATGGAAACAGAGGAAACAAAGACAAAGTCATTATGAGCTGACCCTCATTACCTTTATATATCTGTTTCTCTTATTCTTTCTTGACCCTATGTTTTTTTGTTGTTGTTGTTTGTTTGTTTTTTTTTGGTCTGTGTGTGTATGTCTGTGTGTTTATGTGGTTTGCTGTGAAAGCCAGGCAAGGTTCCAAGTCAGATTCTTTGTGACAGTTGTTTCTTCATTTTCTGATAATCATCTTTTAGAGTTCTTCATGGTTCACTCTCTCACTTCAGTATATCTGCACAAAAAACCTACAACACAATGGAGGTCTTTCCCCATCTTATATAAACTTGTAGTAATTTTAGCCCCAAATTAAATTCCTTTCTGTAATATATTTTCTCCTTAGCACTTAATATCACAGGGTTGGGCAAAAGTAGTTTTATAGTTGTTCGTATGGAAAATAATACCATAATTGTTAACTAATAATATAAGAATAAACTCTGTGTTTCACACACTCAAAATTGTAAACTTAATTTTCCCCAACCTGTATATGTCATAAAGAAAAATTATGTGATTATTAACTATTTTATGAAGTCTTTGTTTAAATATTTTGTTCTTTTTTATACAATACTTTCTATTGTTATGCATTTTAATCATTTTTTAATTTTTCAGTTATAGTTGACAAGCAATATTACATTAATTTAGGTGTAACACAAATGATTACACATTATATAACGTACTAAGTGATTATGCCAATCTCATACTCATGCAACACCATACATAATTTTAGAATATTATTGGCTATATTCCATTTGCTGTACTTTACATCCCCATGACTATTCTGTAACTAACAATCCATATATCTTAATCTCTTCACCTTTTCCCCAATACCCTTCCCATCTGGAAACCATGTAAATGTTCTCTGTATCTATGAGTCTGTTCCTGTTTTGCTTGATTTTTTATTATTTTTTGGATTCAAATATTGATAGCTATGTATTTATTGTCATTTATTATTCACTAGAGACCTGGTACATGAATTCATACATAGGTGAGGTCTTTAGGCCTGGCCAGGCCAATCAGAGCTGCGGGAGGTTGGCCTGGCAAGTCGAGGGGCCAGAGGAGGTTGGCCGGCCAGGGGGAGGGACCACAGAGGTTGGCCAGCCACAGGTGGTTGACTGTGGGAGCACACTGACCACCAGGGGCCAGCTCCTGCATTCCTACATTGAGTGTCTGTACCCTGCTGGTCAGTGCACATCATAGCAACTGGTCGACCGATCATTTGGTTGCTTAGGCTTATATATATATATATATATATATATATATATATATATATATATATATATATATATATGTTTTTATATGTTTTTGCATTTTCCCTTTTTTTTCTTCTTAAAAAGACACTTTAACATTTCATGCAATACTGGTTTGCTGTTAATGCACTACTTTAGCTTCTTTTTGTATGGGAAGCTCTTTATATGTTTTTTTATTCTAAACTAGAGGCCAATGAATGAAATTCATGCATGGGGGTGGTTCTCAGCCCAGCCTGCACCCTCTTGCAATCTGGGATCCCTCGGGAGATGTCTGACTGCCAGTTTAGGCCCGATCCACAGAGGTCGGATGACTGGCAGTCAGACATCCCTCTCGCAATCCAGGACTGCTGGCTCCCAACCACTTACCTGCCTGATCACCCCTAACCACTCTGCCTGCCTGATCACTCCTAATCACCTCTGCCTTGGTCCCCACTGCTGCAGCTTCATCCAGAAGGACATCTGGAATGATGTCCATAGGTTGTTCAGATGTCTGATCTAATTAGCATATTATGCTTTTGTTATTATAGATGGTAGTTTTGCTGGGTAGAGTAATCTTGATTGAAGGTCCTTGATTTTTATCATTTTGAATATTTTTGCCAATCTGTTCTGGCCTGAAGAGACTGGCAAAAAATATTCTTTTGATAAATCAGCTGACAGTAAATAGATGCTTTCTTATGGGTAACTAAATGCTTTTTTCTTGCTGCTTTTAAGATTCTCTCTTTGTCTTTCATCTTTGGCATTTTAATTCTGTGTCTTGGCGTGGGTCTCTTTGAGTTCCTCTTGTTTGGTACTCACTGTGCTTCCTGGACATGCAAGTCTATTCTGCCACACATGAGTATGGAACCAGCTCATTCCGCATATCTGCCTCATCTCCCAGTCTTGATGTGGCCTCTTCTTTTTTATCCTTAGCTGTAGAATTTCTGTTCAGCTAGATTTTAAGCAGTCTGAATGATGGTTGCTCTGTAGTTTAATTTTATTTTTGATGTGGTTGTTTGAGGATGTGTGTACTGACCACATTTACCTAAGCCATCATCATGACCCCATTCATATTGTTTTAATTATCTTATTAACTCAAAGTACTCTCAGTTATAAGCTATAATATATCATATGTAATACTTTGTAAAAATGCTGCCAATCAATATCATGTCAATGATGAAATGTGTATTGTGGTTTCAGAGACATTAAAACATACATTAAATTGTAGAATGAGGATCATTGAAATGGAGTATTTATCATGTTTTTCAGTTGTTTTTTTCTAGTAGAATGAAAGTTTAATAAGAGCAAATATTTTTAATGCCTTCTTCACTGCTACCTACATTTATAGTACCTATTATTCCTGTGACATAATAATAGTAGATACTCCATGAATATTTTGACAATAAATACTTGAGTAGATTTTAATAATTTTTTAAATTAAAATATTTTTATTGAATTAGAGAGAGAGCGGAAAAGAGAGGGAGAAAGAGAAACATCTATAAGTGAGAACCATAGATGGACTGCCTCCTTGGCTGGAAATCAAATCAGTGACCTTTCAATGGATGAGACAATGCTCTACTGAGTCATGCCAGCCAGTGCAGATTTTATTAGTTTTATATTTAATTATTCAGTCATATCAATGACTTCTCCATAGCTTTTATCTTATCTTTATCATGCAATACCAGAAAAGCACATAAATAACCAAAAAGTATGTAGTTATTACATTGCATCAAACTGAGGAACCTTACTTGACTTTATGGAAATGATATGTGCGTGTGTGTGTGTGTGTGTGTGTGTATGTGTATGTGTTTGTGTGACTTTATACATGTGATGATTTCAAAAAACACGAGTCTTTTGTAATTAATTAGGATTAAATGTGAGTTACAAATTGGAGTAATTAAAAAATAGAAGTGTGATGGGAGTTCTTGAGGTATTGTAGTGCCTTATGGTGCGCAGGGCACAGGTTTCTTCTACTGCCTTACCCTGGATGGCCTCCCATCCCAAGATTAATTTATAGTCTGAGAGGACACAACCAACTCTACCAATTTGTTCTCCAGAAAGCAGGAGGTAGAAGTACAAAATAGAAGGATATGCCCCCTGCCACTTAAAAGGCACTAGCTGAAAATTGCATGCACCATTTCTTCTTACATCTTATTGGCTAATGATGTCACATGGCCATATATAGTTATAAAAGATGATGCAAAATTTCAAATCATTGGCCCAGATAGTCAATACCCTATTATTTAGATATAAATTAATTTTATGAATAGTATTTTTCACACTGAAGAATCTTTGAGTATCTTTCCTACCATATTTAAAATTATAGTACAGCTCCTACAAAAGACATTTCAGGGTCCTATTCCACTTTTTTCTTTTATAGGCCAAGTTTTTCCAGGGATATGATGAATATAGTTTCTCATATTCTAATCACCTATAAAATATATTACAATTCAAAATCTTCTGAATATTCCTATTCCTCCTAATGTGGTATACAGACAGAACAAATGCAATGAAATAAAAATGGATGTGGAAAATACACAACAGTGACATCTATAGGGCAATAATAATAATTAAAAAAAAGGCTGCTTCCTTCTATGGCAGGAGATCATTTCCTATAGGTCCTCAGCTTGACAATGGTAAATTCCACCCACATGATGGAGAGACTGGTTTCCTATTGGGTTTCCTGCTTTCCCATGATAAAGCCTGTTGTTTATCTATGGCATAAGAAATTATAAGCTTTACCTGAAAAAAAAAATTGTGGTTTTGACAGTATAGTTTCCTTCAGACTTTGTCATTTTTATTTGTGTAAACCAAATATTATCTATAATAATAAAAGTGTAATATGCTAATTAGATGGAATGTCCTTCCAGATGACCTTCCAGACAAAGCTGGGGCTGCAGGGGAAGCCAGGGTCCCGGGTGCCTGCCAGTGGATAGAGGGAAGCCTGGGTTTTGGATATCAGAGGAAAGCCACTGTCAGCAGCCAGGGGAAAGAAGGCCTACTCTTGCAAGAATTTTGTGCATCGGGCCTCTAATATATATAAATTTAAGCTTAAATTACTTTTATTTCTCACCCTCTTGCTTATTGTAAACTACTTGGGTGGAAAAGGAACCACCTTAGTTTGGTGTTTGAAATAGGCTTGAAAGATTGTCTTATCACATTGAAGTCTATGCTTGAGAGCCACCATTAGTAATTGTTTGCATTTGGAGTACCAACATATTTGTTCCTTCAGTCCTCTGAGCCCCCACATTATTGGACTTTCAATCAATGACAATTACCCAGGGCAGGTCTAGAATACTTTCCTAAGCAAAATAGTCTTTTCCAACTCTCCTTTTGGTTGGTAAATTCTACTCTCAGTATCATTCCCTAGTAATCATGTAGAAATCACTAATAAACACCTACATTTTGAAAATTTTATATTCTCTAGTGCCATAGCCTCCTTTATCTTAGGTTCTATTTTTTAATTTATTATTTATTTTTAGAGCTATAATCCAGGTACCAAACTCTGCATTAGTTAAATTTTATTTTATTTATTTATTTATTTAATTTAAATGGTGAAACTATACCAAATTTTTATTTATTTATTTATTTATTTATTTATTTATTTATTTATTTTTACATATTTTATTGATTTTTTTTGCCCCCCTCCCTCCCTTCCACACACCCCCTCCCTCCCCAGAATTTTATGTCCATTGGTTGTACTTATATGCATGTATACAAGTCCTTCCGTTGATCTATTATCTCCCCCAGATCTTCCTCCCCTCCCCACTGTATTTTGCCTGTTGCTTTACTTTCTCTATATCTGTCTCTTGGTTCATCAGTTTATAATGATCTTTATCATCCACCAATGAGTGAGGTCATGTGGTGTTTCTCTTTCATTATTGGCTTATTTCACTCAGCATGATGTTCTCCAATTCCATCCAGGTTGCTGCAAATGATGAGAATTCCTTCTTTTTTATGGCAGCATAGTATTCCATTGTGTAGATGTACCATAGTTTTTGGATCCAAATGCATTAGTTAAATTTTAGTGTGGCTATTACTGGCAGAATACCTACATTAAGTTATTGAAACATAAAATTCCAATTGAAAATCCTGGATTTCCCAGAGGGTTGTTGGTATCTCTGAGTCTATCAAAGGGAAAGGTTGAGAAGATGGTCCATATCTGGTGCGATACTGCCTTCATTCTTGCTTTACCATTTACTATGCACAACCTTGGACCTATGACTCCATCTCTACCATATGTGTTCTTTACAACAATACAAATGAAATAATATGAAATACTGTATGGTTATGAAAATTGAGTAACTAATACATATTATGAACTCAGAACATTTTCAGGTGTACAGTAAACTATATACATGTTAGCTTGTGATTAGCTAGCTTTTGGTATGCAAAAAACACCCAAAACTAGTGTTTTAAAATATCAACCATGTATGTTGCTCACAATTTTTCATATTAACAATTTAAACTGGTTTGGGGTGAGAGGGTTGATCTCTAGGTGGGACTTGCTTATGAGTTTTTGGTCAGCTAGCAGGTCCCCTGGGGCTGACTTGTTTATGATAAACTCATCTGAGGGAGCTGGGATGGCTTGCCCTGCTATTGATGTGTTCTCTCACCCTGCAGTCATCTAGCCTGGCCTCTTCACATGGCAGTGGAGGCATGGGTACTAAGAGTAACAAAAGGCAAGTACTTGTGTACAAACCTTTCACTATTGTATGATTGCAACATGTTTATTACTGTCACTCTGGTCAAAGGGAAAAGCAAGGCCATCCTATATTCAAGGAATAGAGAAAGAACTTAAATTTCTCTTTCTTATTCTTAATCCTCACCCAAGGATATTGTTTCCATTAATTTTTAGATAGAGTGGAAGGGAGGGAGGAAGTGGAAAGAGAGAGAGATACATCTATTAGTTGCTGGGACCAGCAATAGATACATCTATTTCAACTGGGACCAGGGAGCAAGTATGTGCTCTTGACTGAGAATTAAGCCCATAACCCTTTGGTTTGTGGGCCAATGCTCTAACCACTGAACAAAATAAGCCAGGGAAAAACTCTATCTTTTGATGGGATCAATTGTAAAGTAGTATTGCAAGAGGAGTTATTTTATAGTGATATTTACAATTAACTACAACTGTGATTATTGTTGTTGTTACATTGAGCTCTATCGTGAATTACCTCATTCCCAAATTAATGTTATAGTCCAGTTCCAACCATCAAAGTTTGCATTTAAAATATGAAGCAAAAATATCCAGTTTAAAAAGGACATATGCTGAAATACTTCTGTGGGAGGCAGAATAATGGCCCAAAACAATATCACTAGAAATTGAACTTATTTATGTATAAAAAAAAGCCTAAGTGATTTGGCCAGTAGCTGGCCAGTAGCTATGATGTGCACTGACCACCAGGGGACACATGCTCAATGCAGAGGCTGCCCCTTGGTAGTTAGGGTGGTCCCACAGTTAACCTCCTCCAGCCAGCCAACCTCTCATGGTCCTCCCCGAAGCCAGCTGTCCCTGATTGGCCCCAATCAAGACTGGGTGAGATGGCACCAATCGGCCCTGATCCCTGGCCAGACCAAGGGACCCAACCATGAAAATCAGCTGACCTTGATTTTAAAAATTTATCCTGATTATCTAAGTGGGTCCAATGTAATCACAAGGCCCAGTATAAGTGAAAAAAAGGAGGCAGGAACCTAAAAGTCAGAGAGAGAGAGAGAGAGAGAGAGAAAGAGAGAGAGAGAGAGAGAGAGAGAGAGAGAGAGAGAGAGAGAGAGAGAGAGAGAGAGAGATTTGAAGATAGTACACTGCTGGCTCTGAAGATGAATAAAGATGTCATGAACCAAAGAATGCTGGGGAGCAAGAGGATAATGGCTGATGAAGGCTGGAGTGGGAACAGGCTAGAATAGGTAAATGGGAGAAAAGGAGGGACATATTACTACTTTCAACAATAAAAATTTTTTTTTAAAAGTCAAGGAGACAAATTTCCTCCCAGAGATTCTAGAAGGAACATGTCCCTGTTGATACCTTGATTTTAACCCAGTGAAACCCATTTAGATTTCTAACCTCTAGTACTACAAAATAATAAATTTGTGTTGTTCTAAGCCACTAAGATTGCGGTAGTTTGCTGCAACAGCATCAGTTCTACACTCCAATTCTGCTTAACTTAGTAGTATGGCCATATACAACTGTAGAGAAAGTTAGAAAGTATAGGTTTTTTTTCCCAGGGAGGCCATGCATTTAGCCAGTTTGAGAAGTTTTATCTTTGGGAAGAGAGAAAATATATGTGGGACCATCAGCAATCTCTGCCACAGTGAACTTCCTAATATCAATACAGAACTCATGACATTATTAAGCATTTTATTTTAATTTGTGTTGATCCTCATCCAATAATGTTTTTAATTTTTAAAATTTTAATATTTAATTTTTAAATTAGAGAGTGTAAGAGAGGGGGAGAGAGAGAGAGAGAGAAAGAGAGAGAGAGAGAGAGAGAGAGAGAGAGAGAGAGAGAGAGAGAGAGAGAGAGAAACATTGATGTGAGAGACACATCAATTTGTTACCTTCCATACACACACACCAACTGGTGGCCTGGGATGGAACCTGCAACCCAGTCATTGTGCTCTTGACCGGGAATCAAATCCGTGACTCTTCCTTGCATGGGCTGACATTATAACCACTGAGCAACACCAGGGCTATTAAGCATTCCAGTAAGTGAAAACCTGATTACCAATATAAAATAAAGGATAAAGAACAAACCTATTTGGCTAATGGTACAAATGTGTGCAAAAATAAATGTGTATTCCAGGGTCTTAAATAAGTTTATATGTGTGAAAGTTACAGCGGAAGTTGGTATATAATAAGCACACTATAATTTCTAGCTATTATGATTTTTGTTGTTATTATGACCCTGCAAATAATAACACCTAATCTGCTTCCATCCTTTAACTGTTTTTATTATTGGGGAAGTTAGTTCCCATACACTTTCAATTAGGGTAAACAGTATTTCTGAAGCTGATACTTAAACCATGACTTTTATTTCTCCTTAGGAAATACAGAATCCAAGCACATAATACACCTGCTCTAATGGTCTTGACTTTATCAAGGTTTATCTTTGAAGGTATTGGTAATCATTATAGCAAATTAAACATGTTTCTGTCATGCTATTGATAATTGGTAATAATCCAGGATAAGTAATATACTAGTGTTTGGCCAGAGTAATTAGGGAAACTAAATGTATAATCAAAGACAAATTAAATAAAGAAATACTATAAAAATTAATGGTAAAGTATCTATAAAACTTATTTTAGGAAACTCAGAATGAAATATTCTAGTATTTGTATATGTCTACTCTATATTAAACTCTATTCAGAAAATAGATTGAATTTTATGAGCACCTATTATGTTTCTAACACTGTGCTTGTAAAAGTACTACCTGTAATAAAGAATAATAAATAAAATATATTCACTACATATGTAGTTCTTGTAATGGATACTTACCCAAAATAAAATATCATGGTTAGTAAGCACTTCAGTTATAATTCTATTATAGTTGTTCTGATTTTACAGATGCAACAATTTAAGGCTCAGAAAAGTTATTTTGCACACTCACACAACAACCAAGTCAAACTAGAATAAGTACCAAAACATTTTTGGATCCATATTATTTTGTTCATGCTAATAAAAAAGTATTTGTTAGCCTCTGAGGAAACGTAAGAATATTTTCTAAGCCTTCACTTTCCTGCCCTTTCCTACATTTATTTCCAAGCCCAAGGAGGATAAACAACTATATTTTTAAACTTGAAAGCTGTTTTTCCTCCTCCAATCCTCTCACTGTGTGGCACTGTAAAAGAAATAAAAAGATCAGTCATTTGGGTGTATGCTTCATTTTTTATAACAGCTTTAAGAGATGGAATTCATGTACCATAAAATTCACACTTTTGGAATTTTTAGCATATTTACAGACTTTTCAACCATCATCATTATTTAATTTTAAATCCTTTTATCAGCTGAATAAGACATTCCATCCCCATTAAGAGTTACTCCTTTCTATCCCATTCCCTACAGCCTCTAATAATCACTGATCACTTTCTATCTCTAGATTTTCTTATACTGGGCATTTAAGTATAAATGGAATTATATAATATGTGACTTTTTGTGACTGGCTTCTTCCATAATATTTTCATGTTTTCCATGTTCATCCACATTATAGCACATATCAGTGTTTTATTTTTTATTGCTGATTAATATTTCAATTTATGGATATAAAACCTTTTTATTACCTACTTATCGGTTGATGGAAATTTGGATCATTCTCACTGTTTTATTATTTTTTTAATTAAATTTATGGGACAGGGTTTTACAAAATTATATAGGCTTCAGGTGTACAATTCTATGATACATCATATCCACTACCCAAAATCAAGTCTCATTTCAAAATCATATATCCCTCTTTACCTTGTTCTAACTTCCCTAAAACACCTTTTCCTCTGGTAATCACCACACTATTGACAATACTCTGAGGTTATGTGTGTTTGCTTGTTTCTTAATTGGTTCATCTTTCTACCCAGTTTTTAACTGAATAACGCTGCTCTGAATATTCATACACAAGTTCTTGTGTTCATGTTTCCTTTCTCTAGGATATTCACCTATGAGAGGAACTTACATTTACATGATGATAATTATATGATTTTTAATATATTTTTTATTGATTTCAGACATGAAAGGAGAGGCAGAGAGAGATAGAAACATCAATGATGAGAGAACCATCAATTGGCTGCCTCCTTCACACTCCTAAGGATCGAGCCTACAACTCTGACATATGCCCTGATTGGAATCAAACCGTGACTTCCTGGTTTATAGGTCAACGCTCAACACTAAGCCAAAATAGCTGGGCGCTGATAATTATATGCTTAATCTTTATTTATATAATTAAATTAAATTAATTAATTTATTTTATTTTTTAAATAAATCTTTATTATTCATATTATTACAAATGTTCCTCATTTTTCCCCCTCCATTGCTCCCCTCCACAAGGTTCCCACCCCACCCTCTGCCCTTTCCCCATCCTCATTGTCCTCATCCATAGGTGCACAGTTTATGTTCAGTCTCTTCCCCCAACCCCCTCTCCTCTTTTCCCCAAGAATCGTCAGTTCACTCCCCTTCCATACCTCTGATTCTATTATATTCAACAGTTAATATTGTTCATCAGATTTAAAAAAAAAAATTTTTGGTTTTTAGATTCACTTGTTGATAGTTACGTATTTGTTGTTCATCTTTATTTTCTTTCTCTTCTGAAAGAACCCCCTTTGCAATTCATATAATTCTGATTTGGCGGTGATGAACTCCTTTAGCTTTTTCTTTTATTAGTGAAGCTCTTTATCTGGCCTTCAAATCTGAGTGATAGCTTTGTTGGGTAGATTATTTTTGGCTGTAGGTTCTTGCTATTCATTGCCTTGAATATTTCTTGCCATTGCTGTCTGGCCTGCATGGTTTCTGTTGAGAAATCAGCTGACAATTGTATGGGTGCTCCTTTATAGGTAACTACCTGCTTTTCTCTTGCTGCTTTTAATATTCTCTCTTTGTCTTTTGCTCTTGGAATTTTAATTATGATGTGTCTTGGTGTGGTCCTCTCTGAATTCCTTTTATTTGGGGTTCTGTACGCTTCCTGGACTTGCAAGTCTAATTCTTTCACCAGGTGGGAGAACTTTTCTGTCACTATTTCTTTCAGTATTTTTTTGGTATCTTGCTCTCTCTCTTCTTCTGGGACCCCCATAATTCTGATGTTGGTTTGCTTGAAGTTGTCCCAGAGGTTTCTTACATTATCTTCAACTTTCAGGATTCTCTTGTCTTCTTGCTTCTGCGGAGGAGTGTCTTCTGGCTCTTTATGTTCCAAATCTTTGACTTGATTCTTGGGGTCTTCCATTCTGTTTTTAGAACTCTGCATAATATTTCTTATTTCAGACAATGTATTCTTTATTTCTAATTGATCCCTTTTTATTTCTAGTTGATCCCTTTTCATATCCTCATAGGTCTCATTTATTTAATTGACCTTTCCTAGGAAATTCTTGAAAAACCTTATAAGTGTGGTTTTGAACTCTTTTTGTCCTCCATTTCTTTCGTTTGTGATCTGTTTCCTTGTCTCGGCATTTTCGCAGCTTCCCTGAGTTGGTAGCCTTAAAAGTCTCTGTGTTCAGCTTGGATGGGGAGGAGTTTCAGGGTGGAGCCTATAGCCTTGGCTCCCGTCAACCTAATCTTTAGATAAACTGCCTGGAAAATTTTAGCTTCTCACTATTAATGTTTAAGGATTTCAATTTCTCCACATTCTTGTCAATATTTGTCATCCTGTTTTTATTTATTACTAGAGGTCTGGTGCACAACATTTGTGCATGGGGGTGTGTGTCCCTCAGTCCAGCCTGCACCCTTTCCAATCTGGGACCCCTCAAGGGATGTCCAATTGCCTGGGATCAGGCCTAAATGGGCAGTTGGAAATCCCTCCCACAATCTAGAACAGCTGGCTCCCAACCACTTGCCTGCCTGCCTGATTACTCCTAAATGCTTCTGCCTACCAGCCTGATCACCCCTAACTACTCCCCTGCCAGCCTGATCAGTGCCTAACTGCTCCCCTGCCAGCCTGATTGCCCATAACCACCCTCCCCTGCAGGCCTGGTCACCCCTAATTGCCCTCCCCTGCTGGCCTGGTTGCCCCTAACTGTCCTCCCTTGGAGGCCTGGTTGCTCCCTTAAATGTTTGGTAGAATTCACAAGTGAACCCAGTTGCTTTCTGTTTTGAAATTATTATTTCAATTTTTTTAATAGATGTGGGTCTATTCAGATTGTTTAATTCTTCTTTATGAGTTTTGGCAAATTATGTATTTAAAAGAATTGGTGTATTTCCTCTTAGGTTATCAAGTTTGTAACCATGGAATTTTTCATAGTATTTATTTATTAACAACATAATGTCCATAGATCTGTAGTGATATCCCTCTTTAATTTTTGATATTAGTATTGTGTCCTCTTTCTTTTTCTTTTCTTCTATTTTTAAGAAAAACAGCTTTTGGTATTTTTTATATCCTCTATTGACTTCTTGTTTTAATTTTTTTTATCTCTGCTCTCATTTTTATTATATACATTTTTACTCTGCTATACTACAGTATCTTTATTATATTTCTCAGCTCTAGTTCTTTCATTCAGAACTTGGAGATAATCTTCATTTAGTTATTCCCTCCTCCTTTTACAGCTTAGGCAGTGTTTGAAAAAAGCTTAATTTTTACAAGTTGTTAAGAAATTAAATTTTTGTTTATACATAATTTTGAGTGTTTATAAAGCACCCATATTTATAGCTTACATGAATGTGACTTCGGAAAATGAAATGACACTTTTGTCACATTATTTTCATTCTGTGAAATATCTTACATTCATGTATATGATCAAAATATAATTTTTTATTGCTTAGAAAATTTTTATTAAATCTATTGGGGAGACATTGACTAATAGGATCATATGTTTCCTTTTCTCCACATCCTTGCCAATGTTAACCATATTTTGACTTTTTGATAATGGTCATTCTAACAGGTGTGAGGTGATATCTCACTGCATGTTTGATTTACAATTCCATAGTGATTAGTGATGTTGAATATATGCTTTGGGAAAATGTTTATTCAGGTCCTTTGTCATATTTTTAAATTGGATTATTTATTGTTGTTTTTGTTGTTGTTATTGTTATTAAGATGTATGGTTTTCTTACACATTTTAGATATTAACCCCTTTTAGATAATTTGCATATATTTTCTCCCATTCCATATGTAGTATTTTACCTTGTTAATCATTTATGTTGTTGTTCAGAAGTTTTTTTTTTAATTTGATATAAGTCTACTTATTGATGTTTACTTTTGTTATTTGTACTTTTGATATAGTTCAAAATATTATCACCAAGACCAATGTCAAGTAGATTTTTCCCTATGTTTTCTTCTTGGAGTTTAGGATCTTACATTTAAATCTTTAATCTTTTTGAGTTCATTTTGTGAAATAAAAGTCCAATTTAATTTTTTTACATGTGGATATACAGTTTTTCTAATACCACATATTGAAGGAGATTATCTCTTTTCATTGAGTACTCCCTTGTCGAATTATAGTTGACCATATATGTGTGGGTTTATTTCTGGGCTCTTAGTTGTGTTTTACTGGTTTACGTGTTCATTTTTATGTCAGTACCATACTTTTCATTTATTTGTGTATTCCTCAAATTCTTTTGTTAATGTCGTACAGTTATAGTGTGTAGACTTTCACCTCATTGGTTAAATAAATTTCTCAGTATTGTACCGTTTTTTATTCTTTTTAAAAAAATATATATTTTATTGATTTTTTACAGAGAGGAGGAGAGAGGGATAGAGAGCTAGAAACGTTGATGAGAGAGAAACATCAACCAGCTGCCTCCTGCACACTCCCCACCGGGGATGTGCCCGCAACCAATGTACATGCCCTTGACCGGAATCTAACCTGGGACCTTTCAGTCCGCAGGCCGATGCTCTACCACTGAGCCAAACCAGCTTCGGCTGTATCGTTTTTTATTCTATCGTCAATGAAATTAAAATATTTTCCAGATGGTTTATTGACTATGTATCCTGAAACTTTACTGAATTTGTTTATTACTTCTAACGTTTTCACATGGATTCATTAAGATATTCTACATATTAAATTATATAATCTTCAAACAGATTATTTTACTTCTTCCTTTCCAATTTAAATGTCATTCATATTTGTATTAATTACCTATCTACCCACTTATTTGGTTATCTATTTATTTTTCCTGATTGCTCTGACCAGAATGTCCAGAACTACTAGGATTAGGAATGGTTGGAGTGGCTCCTGTGTCTTGTTCCTGATTTTAGGCACAAAGTTTGCAGCATCTCACTATTGAGTACAATGTTAGTTGTGGGGTTGTCATATATGGTCTTCATTATATTCAGGTACATTCTTTCTATACTAACTTTGTAGAGAATTTTTATTATGAAAAGATATTGAATTGTGTCAAATGCTTTTTCTGCATCTATTGAGATAACCATATGATTTTTATATTTAGTTCTATTAATACTATGTATCACATTGATTGATTTGCATATGGTAAACATTCTTACATTCCAGGGATGAATCCCACTTTGAATGTGCTGCTAATTTCAGTTTGTCAATATTTCTTATATATCTATATTTATCAGGGATATTTGCCTATACCGTGTTTCCCCGAAAATAAGACATCTTCTGAAAATAAGACCTACTTACAGGTTTCCTTCTGAGTGAAATATAAGGCATCCCCCGAAAATAGGCTAGGCTAAACATGAGAGATTTGGTCCACTGATTCTGAAAGAAATGGAGTCACAAGAAATTCACCAGGAAATTCAGGAATTGGATTGTTATGATGATGTTCCAGAAGATGATGACATTATTGTCATTGAATAAATGAGTACATTCTTGATACTGTAGGACTCACAGTTTGTCTGGTTTGTGCTGACAACTACCATACTACCGTACCATATACAGGTAATAAATTTCCTTTATTTTCATTTAACAATAAATGTGTACTGTATTCTTCTTCATAGAAAAATAAGACATCCCCTGAAAATAAGACCTAGTGCATCTTTGGGAGCAAAAATTAATATAATATAAGACACTGTCTTATTTTTGGGGAAACAGGGTAGTTTTCTTTCCTTAAAGTGTCCTTATCTGGTTTTTGTACCTGATTAATGTTGGGCTCTTACAGTTAGTTCAGAGTGTTCCATTTCATTCAAATTTTGGGAAGAATTGGAATTATTTTTTCCTAAAATTTTTTGTAGAATTCACCAGTGAAAAAAATCTGATTCTGCACATTTTGTGTGTGTGTGTGTGTGTGTGTGTGGAATTGTTTTTATTTTGTTTGTTTTTTGTTTGTCTGTCTGTTTTTTTTGTGTTTTTTTTTTTTGAGTATGTCTTTCTCAATATTTCTCTATTTAAATTTTGTATTTCTTCTTGATTCAGGCTTGTTAAGTTATACATTCCTAGGAATTTATTCATTTCTATTAAATAAATGAATAAAACCCTAACCTTATTTTAACATTTTATGCAAGCAATTCTAATTGCAACAAATTTTGTTTGTAAGGAAGTATTTATTTCTCTATAATTTTGTTTTCTAAAGGACTATAGGGTACCCATGGATCTCAAGCCACCCTCACAAGCAAGTGTGGTGCAAGTGAAGTGGCTTGATTTGAAGGCACTGCCAAGCTAAAGGCAGTCCTCTCCTTCACTTTTGAGACACAATTTTGTAAATTACAGAATTCTAGTTAGTTTTTTTTTTCCCCCTCAATGGTTTAAATATTTTCCTCTTGCTTGCACAGTTTCTGAGGCAACATTAGCTATAAACCTTATCTTTGTTCCTTTTTAGGTCTTTTTTCTTAATTCCTATTCCTTCTTTCAGGATTTTTCTATTTTCCCCTTTCTCTAATTTGAAAATTATATGCCTAAGTGTAGTATGTTCTTGACATTTATACTGCTTGGTGTTCATGCTTCCTGGATGTGTGGTTTAGTGTCTGACATTAATTTGGAGTAAAATTCTTAATCATCACTCTTTCAAATATGTTTTCAATTCCTTTCTTTCTTCTACTTCTGGTCTTCCTGTTATACATATGTTACACCTATTGTGGGTGTTCCACAATCCTTGAATATCCTGTATTTCTCTGTGTGTGCATGCATGAGGGTTTTATTTATATATCCTCTCACTGAGAGATTCTTTCCTTAGACTCATTCTTTGCTGAGTCTAGTCTACTAAGTTCATGAAATGCACTTTATTTTTCTGTTTCATTTTTTTAAATCCACTAAAACTAGCTTATTAATCATATTTATTTTAAATTCCTGAGCTTATTTAATTCCAGCCTCCTTGAATGTCTGGTTTTGATGCTTGCTCTGTCTCTTCAAATTGTGCTTTTTCATTTTAGGTATGCTTTGAAATGCTTTTCTTTATAGCCAGATATGATGTACTAGGTCAGTGATTTTCAACTGGTGTGCCACAAGAGTTTAAAACATGTACATAATAAATGATTATTTAGTCAGGGCCACTGAACTCTTTTCCCTTAGATGGCTAAATAAAAAATGACAACAGTCAACACAACAATAGCCATTCGGTGTGAATGAATACAAATTATACTTTTTTTTTTTTTTTTTTTTTTTGGTCAGATCAGCAAAAATATATTTTTTGGTATGCCACAGAATTTTAGTAATTAGTTTATGTTTGCTGTGTGGTGAAAATGTTGAAAATTGATGTACTATATAAAAAGAACAAATGTAAAAAGGCTTCTAATAATGTAATGGTGAGCTATGGAGGGAGGGAAAGCATTATATGTTCTTATAATTAGGGTTCAATCTTTGAGTGAACCTTGGCCTCTCGACCATGAATCTCACAAGAATTTCTTAGCTGATATATCTCCCTTTAAGTATGAAAGGAGGGCTAGAGTGGATTTGAGTTGTGTATTTCTCTTCCTCAGGTAAATTAAGCTCTGAAAGTAGCCCAATGGATTAGGATCTAGTTAGTTTCCCCTGAGGGAAAACCTTGCTAAGAAAAACAGTGAGGTATTTCAAAATGCTTCTTTTCCCCTTCCTGTACATGAAGCAGGAGTGGTTTTTCTCTGATATATACTCTGAGAACTTGGTGGAGTTCCTGGAGGTTAATTTCACAGCATTGTGAAGACAGCTTATGGCTGGCTGGGTTCCCTTGGAGCTTATAACACTCAGACTTGTTCACAAAGCCTTCAGCAACTTGTCAAGTACATTGTAGGGCTTCTTTCTCCAGTTCTGCTGGTTCCCATGGCTATTTCTGCTCTAGAGTCTGCTCCTCCAGGAATCTGTGGCTTCATTATTTGCCAGTCTCTCTCTCCAATATTGAGGCAGCCATCTGCTCTTGACCTTCCTTCTCCTATAAGTCCAAAAACAATTACTGATTTTTCAGTCTGTTCAGATTTTTACCTAATATTAGAATTGAGTGGTGACTTCAAAGCTCATTATTTGGGGAACTGGAAATCTTAATTGCCTTGATTGCTTTTTCATTTTTTTTTGTTTGTTTGTGTCCTTGGAAGAACAAAATATTTTTAAGTTTGATGAAGCCCTATTTATCTATGTTGTTATTGCTGAAGCTCTCAGTGTCATTTCTAAGAAACTGTGCCTCCCTCAAAATAATTAAGATTCATTGCTGTGTTTTGTTTTAAGAGTTTTAAGTTTTAGCTCTTACAGTTAAGTCTATGATTCATTCTTGATCAATTTGTGCATACATTATGACATGGGTACACATCTTCTATATGTGGTCATCTTACTGCTCCAGGACAATTTTTTAAATATATATATATATATATATATATATATATATATATATATATATCCTTCAGGTTATCTCATGAGAAAAAGAAACTTACTTAGAAATAGCCTAACTAAAAAGGAATTTAAAAAAGTTAGATGGGGGATCAAATTTTTCCTTAGGTATTATATTAATCACATTATATTTTCTGAGTCTTTTAAAAAGGAAGTGTTATAAGAGTTAAAATTTAGGTGAAGTTTTATGGCATACTTTGTTGTAAGTCAATTAAGCTGTAGTTAGATGTAGTTATAAGCCATCCTTATGGAATTTGTCATAAAGCCACAACCACCAATAAAGTATTGTTTTCTCCCCCATGTTTTCTCTAGGCATTTATTTTTATCAGGACCTTACAATAGTAGGTATACATGGATAGTCAAGGACTATTCCATAGCCTATAAGATATTTTATATTTTCCACCAATTTCCAATAGCTCTGACTATATAAAAACATACATTTTTATGTAGATAAAGCAAGTGCATATAAAAAGATTACTGCCAAAATATACAGCACAATTACAGAAACATATAATTGGATAGATTACATTAAGAGACTACTTGTATATACAAATAGTTGGAATCAGAGAAAGGAAAGATTAGTGTAAACAGGTCATCATAAATATATTTTTCACAACACTCTTTGTTTGCTTCTCTATACTTACTGCAATTTAATTACCATGCAAATGTCGTGCAGGATTTGAGAAAGCAGTCTTTCTAAGGTAAAACAGACCGTATCTTGATTCCTGGATCCTCACTTAACTATTTGAATGATGAGAAAGATATTAATCCCTGTACCCCAGTTTCTGCACCAGCAAAATTGAAATGTAACACCTATAGTTTATACATTTATTTTATAAATACTGTGAAATTTCAGTGTAATGATACGTGAAATTGTTAGAATTTATATATTTAATGTGCTCAACTCAATCACTACCTCTCTTAAACTCTGTATTCTTATTTTTATAACAGTTATCAATCATGACCTGAATATGTGTTATATATTTTAAATTTTGTTTACAGTTTTTCTCCCTCTTCCAAGATATAGAAACTATGACATCAGAAGACTTGTCTGTTTTGTTCATTTCCATGACTTAGCAATTACGAATCATGTCTGGAATCTACTAAGAATAAAAAAATATATTTGTTGAGTAAATAGATGAATGATAGTTATTAGTAATAAGCTTCATTACTTTTTAATTTAAATACTATGTTATTTGGGATGACACCTGTATGTGACCCCCCTGCTTACTTACTGTGCTTTGTCAGCAAGAGTTAACACTTGCACCTGGATAATTAAAAATAGCATTTATCTTATTTTAAAAATCAAGTGATTAGAATGAAATGATACTATAATTGCATTGACATAAATTCAGCATTGTAAAGTTTGTAACAACTCAGTAAGTATACGTGTAATTTAATTATTAATTTAATTTATTACATTCTATTTAGTAAATATAATTTAAATATGATTATTATTAATAATTACTATGATGTTATAGGTTTAGTTATGTCCCCCACTTCCCAAAAGATATGTTGAAATTCTAAAGCAAAATATTGGGACCTAGTGGGAACTGAAAGCTTAACCATGGCCTACCCACTTACCAGGCTACACGATTATATATATATCAGGCTTAAGCAGGCCCTAAAGGTGTAGGCAAGTTACATAAAAGCCCATTTTTCTTGATAAATGAAGACAAATAATATTGCTAAGTCTGTTTGCCTAACTAAAGCCATTTTCCTTCTCTGTCCTTTTTCAAGCCATCAACCTCCCAAATAACTCCAGGCCATATTGCCTGCCCTGTCTTAAACCTTACAAAATCAGTCATTAGTTGTGCAATGTACAATATGTTGAAACTGTATGATCATCATTTAGCACTATGTGTAATCTTATCTATTTTCTCAATTTGCTGTTTGAGGGATGGGAAGTAACTGACATAGTAAGTTTTGTGTTTTTTTTTTTTATCAGTCTTTATTGTTCATATTATTACAAAGGTTCCTCATTTCTTCCCCCCTCCACCAGGTTCCCACCCCACCCTCTGCTCCCTTCCCCTCCCCCATTGTCCTCATCCATAGGTGCACAGTTTATGTTCAGTCTCTTCCTCCCTCCCTTTCCCCGATAGTAAATCCCTTTTCAGATAGTAAATCAGTTACTTAGCATTTTCTCATATCAATAATACCTTCACATGCCCAAAGATACACTTCACACAAAAGACATTTCCAAATAGGTCAACCAACCTCATCCCGGCCCCGCACAAGGCACTCACAGATCAACACCCCAGCGCTATACTAACTCAACATATCCAGATCTAAGCCTTCATCCCTTGATTCAGCAGACCCTCAAGTTCCCGCAAAAGTTTCCAGCCATGTCTGAGAGGCAGCCTTGGGGCGGGGGCAGGCGAGGAGTGAGCTGTTCCAGGCCTGGCTGCTCCAGGCCTGGCCTCTGTTGCTCTGGTCCGTTCCACAACCAGCTGCTCCGGGTCTGGCCACTGCCGCTCCCGACCTGGTTGCTCCGGGCTTGGCTGCTGCTGCTCCGGGCCTGGCCGCTCCCAGCCTGGCAGCTGCTGCTCCGGGCCTGGCCGCACCCGACCCGGCTGCTCTGGGCCCGGCTGCCCCGGGCCCAGCTGCTCTGAGCCTGGCCGCTCCCAGCCTGGATGCTCCGGGCTTTGCTACTGCTGTTCTGGGCCTGGCTGCTCCCTACCCGGCTGCTCTGGGCCCGGCTTCTCCGGGCCCAGCTGCTCTGAGCCTGGCCGCTCCCAGCCTGGATGCTCCGGGCTTTGCTACTGCTGTTCTGGGCCTGGCTGCTCCCTACCCGGCTGCTCTGGGCCCGGCTTCTCCGGGCCCGGCCATTCCGGGTCTGGGTGTTCATGGACTGGCCACCCTGGGCTTGGCCGCCTCCACCTCAGGCCTGGCTGCCACTGCCCCAGGTCTGGCTGCTTCAGGCCTGGCTTTTGCTGCTCTGGTTCTGGCTGCTGCTGCTCTGGGGTCTGGCTGTTGCTGCTCCAGGCCCGGCTGCCACTGCCTTGTGTCTGGCCACTCTAGGCTTGGCTGCCGCTGTTCCAACATTCTGTCCTTTTTATTTTTTATTTTTTTATTTTAAAAACGCATTTATGTTGCAATGTTGGCTGCTGAGTTGAGTTCTGACTTAGTCTTTGATTTTTCAAGATCTTCTTTGTGTTCTTTCTTAAGTAATTTTACTATCTTTTGCTCTCCCTTGATTTCTTCACATTGAGAACTTCTTTGGTTTCTTCCTCCTTGTCCTGGAAGCTCAGCAGGTTGGCCTGTGGCACCCCTTTGTTCTCCGTGGGCTCCTGCACTGCTTCAGCCTGTTGCCAGGGTTGGCACCGCCGCCCAGGAAGCAGCCCCCGGCCACGGCTCCATTGCCCGAGCTCAGAGGTCGAAGGCCCAGGGGCACCCGCCCCCCCGGGGGCCCCGTCACCTGGTTCCTTGCTGGCACCTGGCTGGCCGGTGTCTGGCAGGGGCTCCTGCTCCTTGTCGCGTTCCTCCAGTCTGGAGCTTTTTTTCTCCTTCCCGCTAGGGGAGTCTAGCATCAGAGTCAACAGACTGTCCTCTGCGCGCAATGTGCGTGACTCCGGGGGCTCCGCTTTTCGCGGCTCCCCCAGGACTCCACCTCACAGCCCCGTCTCCCTCTGCTTGAGTCTGGGTCCCCAGGGATTGGCCTAGAGCTGGAGTTCAGGGTAGTTGGGAGTGGGGCTCAGCACTGCAGGAAATTTTGTTTCTTCCCGCCAGGGCAATACAGCATCAGAGTCAACATTCTGTCCTCTGCGGGCAATGTGTGCGTCTGCGTGCACAATGTGCGCAACTCTGGGGGCCTTGCTTTTCGCCGCTCCCCTGGGATTCCGCCTCACAGCCCCGTCTCCCCCTGCCTGAGCCTGGGTCCCCAGGGTCTGGCCCATAACTGGGGCTCAGCGCTGCTGGTTTGGGGGTTCAGCCCAGGCTGGGGGTTTTATTTGCTAGGGAATGCCAGGCAGGCACCCTCCTCTCCGGCTGCGACCTCTCCGCGCACGCGTGTGTGCGGGTGCGCAGCATATCTCCGTACCTTAGGCTTTTTTCAGCTCCTCTGATTTTTCTTCTGGTTTTCTCTTTCCTTCTTGTTGTAGAATTTTCAGTCAGTCGACTACCTGTAGCTCTGGGCAATGTCCACTCTACATTTTAGTTGTATTCTATTGAAATTGTTGTGTGCTGCTGCGGTTAGGTGTCTACCTGAGCAGCCATCTTGGATCCTCCTCTCTCAAATTTCCCATAGTAAGTTTTTTTTGGAAGAAAGATAAGTAACCATATAATCTTGGTGCTGACTATAAATATTTACCTTAACCTAGTACACTGAACAATGACTAAGAAACCCAATACATATTAAACATTGAATAAAAATGTGCCCAGCAATACACCCATAAATCATAAAGAAATGAAGGAATTACATTAATACAATATATATGATTAAGTCCTCAAACTGTGTTTGCTTTACCCTCCTTATGGCACAGCTTAAAATACATTGCATGTTTTTATGAAAACATGTTCTACTTCACTAGTCATTAGGGAAATGTAAATCAAAACTGTAATGAAATACCACCTCACATCTGTTAAAATGGCTCTTAGCAACAAGACAAAAAAAGGAGAGTTTTTGGAGTAAAAGAAACTACCTTTTACTGCTGGTGGGAATGTAAACTGGTGCAGTTAGTACAGAAAACAGTATAAAGGTTTCTCAGAAAATTAAGCACCCCCTCTTCTGGGTATGTATTTGAAAACATTTACTTGCAATGATGTATATACCTCTATGTTTATTACAGCATTACTCATGGTGGCCAAGACATGGAAACAAATGTTGTGTCCTCCTTTGATAGATGACTGGATAATAAGATGTGGTATATACACTGAATGGCCAGATTATTATGATCTCTGAATACATAATAATCTGGCCACTCAGTATATATATATTCAATATTTATTCATGCATCGGCCTCTAATATATATATATATATATATATATATATATATATAATTTCTGATTTTTAAAGATTTACAGAACTATTATGTTATCTGTAATTAAATGCTAAAAGGAAAATACTGATTTAAATTTTTCTTTTGATATAATTGATCTGTGAAAATTTATATTTTTCTGGATATTTAAACACAGAGATACTGTATAATACCAGTACATATGTGTATTTAAGTTTTCTTATTCTGAAGATACTGTCAGTATCAGGGAAGACATTTTTAAAAGTCCACTGGTTTTGTTAGTAAGCCATAAACATAATCAGGTTTCATTTTGAAATCTGTTTCCATGGAGACATTAAATATCATATTATTTATTAAGTCTGATTTCAGTAAAGGAAATTAACTACAAATACTAAAAAATGTTGTTGAGAAGAAATTCTGAGTGTCTAATAATTATAGGTAGACAGATCTCTAGAGAGGTGCTGGTTAGGGATTAAAGTATGGGACTGTACAGAAAATATCAGTTGACTCTGACATGTCTTTTTTATGCATGTGTATAAGGTTTATTAAATTTGAATTTTAAGATATACACAAGGTCAGCATTTCACAACATTTCCCATTTTTCTAAAAGCAATTATCATGAAATACATAAATCAGTCAAGCAAAAAGAGCATCATTTATAGGATTTTCTTACCATACCATCTCTTGTACTTATTTTCAAATAGAAACTTGAAATATGATATAACACAGAATAGGAAGAGATTATTTTAATTTATAACAATGATCACTTTTCAAATATTAAATTTTATAAAAAGATAAAGGGGTACTCTTAACCAAACCAATCTGAAGATTAGCATCTCTATCTTTTATTTATCTCAAAACAATCCCTGCAGAAACTTAACTATCTAGTCCATTTAAAAGTAAACCACCTTGCTTCCTAGTTCTTGTACCATTGGAACAATTACATTTTCCTGCCCTAATTTTATCCCACAAGTAGAATTTGAAAAATAATTAGCATCACATTTCAGAGGTTATTTCTTAAGAGTTCTAAATTAGAGCCAAAAAAATGGCCAAAAGTGTCTCTTTAAAGAAAAAGACAATAGAGTGAATGTGAATAAGTATTCTGTAAGATAAAACTATCATTCAATATGATATGGACAGGAATATCTTACCATGGTTCTTTCACTTCACAAACAGAATAAATACACTGAATTCCATGGAAATAATGTTTCTTTAAAATGGCATACTAGAGAAAATCTTCATAATATACATATTTATGTTAGGTTTGAAGGATTATGGCATTTGCACAAGTGAAAGCATTATGAGAAATAAAGTAATTACTGGTGATTATTACTATTCTTTTTAAAATTTAAGTTCTTTATTGTTTAATGTATTACATAAGTCTCCTTTTTCCCCATTGAGCTCTCCAGGCTGCCCCCAACCACCAGCACATTCCCTCAAAGCCTCCCCCGTGCCGTGTCTGTGTCCACTGGTTATGCTCATATGCATGCATATAAGTCCTTTGGTCGATCTCTTATCCCCTTACCCCCCTCTTTCCATCATAGGTTGGACGGTCTATTTGATGTTTCAATGACTTTGGTTCTGTTTTTGTTCATCAGTTAAAGTTCATTATATTCCAAAAATGAGTGAGATCATATGATATTTATCGTTCTGACTGTTTATTTCATTTAGCACAATGTTCTACAGATCCATTCATACTGTAGCAAATGGTAGGAGTTTCTTCTTTTTTATAGCAGGGTAGTATTCTACAGTGTACATGTACCACCATTTTCTAATACACTTATCTGCTGATGGGCACTTAGGCTGTTTCCAAATCTTAGCTATTGTAAATTGTGCTGCTATGAACATAGGGGTGCATATATCCTTTCTGATTGGTGTTTCTGTTTTCTTAGGATATATTCCTAGAAGTGGGTTTACTAGGTCAAATGGAAGTTTCATTTTGAAATTTTTGCAGAAATGCCATACTATTTTCCACAGAGGCTGTACCAGTCTGCATTCCCACCAGCAGTACACGAGGGTTCCTTTTTCTATGCATCCCAGCCAGCACTTGTCTTTTGTTAATTTGTTGATGATAGCCATTCTGACAGGTGTGAGATGGTACCTCGTTGTTGTTTTGATTTGCATCTCTTGAATGATTAGTGACTTTGAGCATGTTTTCATACATCTTTATGCCTTCTGTATTAGTATGTCCTGTTCAAAAGGTGTCTATATAGGTCCTTTGCCCATTTTTTAATTGGGTTGTTTATCTTTTGTTAAGTTTTATGAGTTCCCTATACATTTTGGAGATTAACTGAAACCGGTTTGGCTGAGTGGATAGAGCGTCGTCCTGTGGACTGAAAGATCCCAGGTTCTATTCCAGTCAAGGGCATGTACCTTGGCTGTGGGCACATCCCCAGTAGAGGGTGTGCAAGAGGCAGCTGGTTGATGTTTCTCTCTCATCGATGTTTCTAACTCTCTATATCTCTCTCTTCCTCTCTGTAAAAACTCAATAAAATATATTTAAAAATAAATAAATAAAATTTGGAAACTAAACTATTATCAGAGATAACATTGGCAAATATGTTCTCCCATGCAGTGGGCTTTCTTGTTGTTTGTAGATGGTTTAGTTTGCTGTGCAGAAACTTTTTATTTTGACGTAGTCCCATTTGTTTATTTTTCTCTTTAGTTTCCATTGTTCTGGAAGCTGTATCAGTAAAGATATTGCTAAGACAAATGTCTGCTATTTTGCTGCTGATGACTTCTTCTAATATTTTTATGGTTTCCCATTTTATGTTTAAGTACTTTATCCATTTTGATTTTATTTTTGTGTATAGTGTAAGTTGGTGGTCTAATTTCATTTTTTTAAATTTACCCATCCAATTTTGCCAACACAATTTATTGAAGAGAATGTCTTGTCTCCACTGCATGTTCTTTCATCCTTTGTCAAATAATAATTGAGCATAGTGATTTGCATCGATTTCTGGGTTCTATGTTCTATTCCATTGATCTATATATCTGTTTTTGTGCCAGTACCAGGCTATTTTGAGAACAGTGGCTTTGTAATATTGCTTGATATTTGGTATTGTGATCCCTTCAACTTTGTTCTTTATTCTCAGGATTTTTGAAGTACGCCTTTGGTATTTTAATGGGAAGTGGATTGAATCTATACAATTATTTGGGTAGTATGGACATTTTAATGATGTTGATTCTATCAGTCCATGAACATGGTATATTTTTCCATTTATTTATGTCTTCCTCTACCTCTTTTTTTTTCATGATCCTATAATTTTCTGAGTACAGGTCCTTGCCTCTTTAGTTAAATTTATCCCTAAGTACCTTAATTTTTGCGTTGCAATGGTAAATGGGATTGCTTCTTTAGTTTCTCTTTCTGTGAGTTCGTTATCCTATATAATAAAAGCCCAGCTACCAAAATGGTGGATTGACCAGAATGACCAGACATCAGAACAACTGCCACCCCTCACCTGGGCTGCCTTTGCTCCCCAATGGGGACTCCCACTATAATAGGGGGCAGGCCTAACCTGAAAACTGCCTATGGTCCCTTTTGCCAGCAGGCCCTGCTCCCCAGCGGGGACCCCCTACACTGATTGTGGTGTGGTAGGCCTGAAAACCATCTGTGGTTCCTTGACCCTGTTGGCTCCACCCCACAGTGTGGACTGGATGTTGGTGGGTTCATAGTCAAGGCAGAGTCTGGGTGTCTGTGGGCTCATAGCCAAGGCAGAAGTTCCCTGGCTGGTGAGGCTATAGGGTCCCGGTGGTGTCTGAGATCTCCCCAGGTCAAGCTAAAGCTTGTCTCCTAGTCACAGCAGCTCTCCCTTTCAAAATGGCTTGACCTCTGTGGCAGAGCCAAGAGATTATAGCAGTAGTAGAGGCTGCCTGGCTATGTGAGCCCAGTGTGCCAGGCCTCAGAGGTCCTGCGAGATCTAGCTGCCCCTTCCTCACACACAGACACCACACATCCACACACTCCCCTTTCCGTCCCTATTGCACTCCCACTATACCTCACTGCCATCATCCCAGCTTCCATCTTGGAATCCGAATCTGACATGTCTTAAGAAATTGAGAAATCTATTGCTAATGTCATAGACAAATTTCTTTACTATGAAAACAATGTTATTTTCTATTATTTACTCCAAAGGAGATCATTGATTTAAGTATCTGTTTCTCTAGAAAGGTTAAGAGAGAAAGTCTCCAGGAGAATAATACTGCAGTTTCTGTGCTGTTTCACTCTGCTCTACACACCAAATTGTGAGTGTTGAGTTGGGCTTAAATCCCCATTGAGGGCCAAGAGAGTGACTGTTTCCAGGCAGCATTTGAAGGTTGTGGGTGCACCTCAGAGCCTGGCAAGCCCTGGGTTTCTGTAAATGTTTCAAATTTCTTATAAATCCTTGTGAAGTGACAGAGTGATTGACACTCTCAGTTATACTCTTAGTGTCCAGCTTCCTATTCACATTTAAAGGCAATATGCTGCTTTTATGAAAAGTTATATTGAGAAGAAAAGGTATATTTAAAAACCTCCCTCTGAGTCAGGAGTAGGCATGCTTTGGCTCAAGTTATGGGATCACTAATCATTCAGTGGGGTTCCCATCAAAGCTTCCTAATTTGAATCAGTTAAACCAGCAACTTCTTTTCTTGTTTGTGTTCCTTCCATCTTCCTCTATCAGTACTTGCAATACAAATGTGATGGGCTGGCTCTTAATCGAATGCTAACAAGAAGCAACTGTGTGGAAATACACATATTTTAGGTAGTGATGAGGAGATGTAGAAGGGTTTGGGGATCCTGTTAAGGATATAGAATTACAGCACCAGCTAGAATCTAAACATAGCATGTCATCACTTTTCATGAGAGAAAAATTCCAATACTTAAAGCAATTGCTAACTTAAGTCTCTGTTACTAGCAAATAAACATTTTTTAAACTGATTTTTACTGTATAAAAGAAAAGATGTTTACAAATCCCATTATGTCATATTGCCTTTGCTTACTGAAGTCAGTTTGGAATTTATCGTCACAGCCCAAATAGCCTGACATATTCTTTATGTGCTCAATAATAATTGAATAAATATCACAATGGAATTTTTCTTTTTTATATTTTTCAGAAATATAATATGCATCATTAGAGAGACTGGGTTTGAGTAAAAGAGAGTATGGATTTTCCTCAACATGGGAAAAAAATTTTATTGTTTTCAGGAGACCAGGATTTCTGTAGAGGAATAGAACCAGTCACTGCCTGATTCTTTGAGTGAATTTTCTCAGAAAAAATTTACATCAGGAAACAGTAGTTTTAGGATTTATTATCCTAGATAATACACTGCTTAGTTTTTCACATCTATATATTTACCTAGAGTTATAACAAACTTTTTTATTTTAAATAATATCAGTAATATGTCAAGCTGATGGTGACAGCCTATACTTTCACTTCAAAGAAATGAGAGATTTAAGACTATTCCCAGGGCTTTTGTTGTAGGTTACTTATTTGTTTTATTTTTAACTGAGATAAGGTACATTTTTCATCAGGCAAATGAAATTTATAGTTAGAAAGATACTTCTTAAAGAAATTGCTCACAATATTAGAAGTTTCTCAACAAGAAAACACATATACATCAATTCCTTCCTTCTCTTATTCCTCCAAATAATTTCATTTGACATTTGTAGGACAGATTTTAATCAACTCCCCATACACCAAATATTTCCGTTTTTGGTAGTAACACATTCCCTTTTGTTAATTGGCCACATTATCATTTGAAATAGAAATGACTATTCTGCTCTCCCACTGCTTTGTGACCAAGTTTGGCCACAACACTAAGTTTTTATAATGAAATATAAACATAAATTTAACATAGTATTAAAGAAAGTTAGGAAAAACTCCCTTTCCTTTCTATTACATGATATATTGATGCATCCCACTGCCATATAGTAGAATACACAGGATGAAGATGTCAAGATAAAGACAAAAAAAAAAATTTAAGCCAATCTTAGCTGGTTTAGCTCAGTGGATAGAGCATCAACCTATGGATTGTAGGGTCCTGGGTTCAATTCTGGCCAAGGGCACATGCTTGGGTTGCAGGCTCCATCCCCAGAGGGGAACATGCAGGAGGCAGTCAATCAATGATTCTCTCTCATCATTGATGTTTCTATCTTTCTCTCCCTCTCCCCTCATCTCTGAAATCAATAAAAATATGTATTTTAAAAAATGTTACGCCTGAACATGTGGAACATTCACACCAACCATGAGCTATAGACTCTGGATCTCTTTAATGTAAGAGATTAAGTAAATTGGAATCTTCTTTAAAACTTTTACCAGAATTGTTGTGTGTTGTTTGTATGTGACCCAAACCTAATTCCAATCTATGGAGACCAGAATGTATGTTTCTTAAATATCTGAGACAGATTTTTATAATAAAAGTGATTTTGTATCACTACCTTAAATTTCTAACTCATGGTTTGGTTTCAAATTTGTGACACAGTATGTTTTTTTAAAAAGTAATAGTTATTTTTAGTGAACTTGTTACAAAATTCATTTGCATAGGCATGCACAGATTTTGCTAAATTAAGATGGTCACAGAAATAGGAAAGATTATAAATTCATCAGTGAAATTATCACATCCAATTTTTTCCTTTAAACTCTTCATTTAGGAATAGATTATTTAGGAGTATTCTTTTCCTCAAATTTTCTCAATTTGAGATTTATAGAAGCAAAAACATTAAAAATAGTAGCAAAAATATATATAAGCACTTTTTTCCCAAGTCAGAGTAACAAAAAGGAATGCAGTTAAATAACTCTGACTGATGAAGAATGATTTTGAAAAGCTCTGGGAGGAGGAAGAGTTTTCACAATTGGTTGGAGCTTTATCTTCATATGTACATCCTAGAGAATTTTTATTTTGAAATTAACCATGGGAGGAAATTAGACCAAAAATATACTCAGGTTTTTTTTTTTTAATGTGTTTTTGTATATGTTTGAGGGTATATGTTCCCTTTACAAAACAGGAATATAAATTTATCCTCATGATGAAAGTATCTAATTATACAAGTATATTTAGGTGTATGTTTCTTTAAAATATTGTTGGAGATAATAGATTTTATAAAGATTTAGTCATTTTAAATATCATCAAAGTTAATATTCAGGAACTTTATTATATGCTAGTCTATAAAAATAAGAAACTGATACTTATTTAGGTCTGTGTAACAGATAAGCTATGTACAATAGGTTATACAATTTAATTATAACCATCTTATATAATTCCAGACTCAAACATTGTTATTTGTTTGGGATCTCAGAACCAAGAACTGAACGAGAGAGGATATACTGCATAACCACACTCTTTCTATCCTATTATAATAGTACTACAGGCCCAGTGCACGAAATTCATGCATGGGGGAGGGGGTGTCCCTCAGCCCAGCCTTCACCCACTCCAATCTGGGACCCCTCGAGGGATGTCTGACTGCCCATGGGATCAGGCCTATACAGGCAGTCAGACATCCCTCTCACAATCCAGGACTACTGGTTCCCAACCATTCACCTGCTTGCCTGCCTGATTACCCCTAACCACTTCTGCCTGTCAGCCTGATCACCCCCTAACCACTATCCTGCCAGCCTGATCAATGCTTAACTGCTCCCCTGCCAACCCAATTGCCCCTAACTTCCCTCCCCTGCTGGAATGTTTGCCCCTAACTGCCCTCTCCTGCAGGCCTGAGTCCCTCCCAACTTTCCTCCCCTGCTGGCCTGGTCACCCCTACCTTCCCTTCCTTGCCAGCCTGGTCTCCCCCAACTGCCCTCCCCTGCAGGCCTGCCCTCCCCCCCCAACTGCCCGTTTCTGCTGGCATGGTCACCCCCAACTGCCCTACCTTGCCAGCCTAGTCACCCCTATCTGCCCTCCCCTGCACACCTGGTCCTCCCCTCCCCCCAGCTGCCTTCCCTGTAGGCCTGGTCCCCCCAACTGTCTACCCCTGCAGGTCTGGTCATCCGCAACTGCCCTTCTCTGCCAGCCTGGTCACCCCTAACTGCCCTCCCCAACAGGACTGATCGCCTTCAACTGCCCTCCCCTGTTGGCCTGATTTCCCACTCCTGCCCTCCCCTGCCAGCCATCTTGTGATGGCAATTTTCCATCTACATTGGGCCAGCCATCTTTGACCACATGTGGACAGCCATGTTGTGTATTGGAGTGATGGTCAATTTGCATATTACTCTTATTAGATAGGACTAAAGGCCCAGTGCATGAAAATTCACTGGCACCTGGCCTGTACCCTCTCACAGTCTGGACCCTTGAAGTATGCCCACCTGTCAGCTTAGGCCCACTCCCTGGGGGATCGGGCCTAAGCTGGCAGTAAGACATCATCTGACAGCTCAGAAGTCCTCAGGCGATGTCTACCTGCCAGCTTAGGTCCCCACCCCTCAAGCAGGCAGTCAGACATCCTTAGCACTGCCCAGGAGGCAGGAGAGGCTCCTACCACTGCTGCTGAGCTCTCAGCCTTCAGCTCAGCTTGGGGCTGAGCAGAGTTCTCCCTGTGGGAGCACACTGACCACCAGGGAGAAGCTCCTGCATTGACTGTCTGTCCCCTGGCTGTCAGTGCACGTCATAGCAACTGGTTGTTCTACTTTAGGGTCAATTTGCATATTATCCTTTTATTAGATAGGATAGTTTTAAAGTTGTTAGCAAATAAAAAAGGATAATTTAGTAACTGACTTACAGAGAATATTGATATCTCTAACATTTCCCTACTGATAAAATATTATTGTTTGGGGCTCTAATTCAAATAGATAAGTCAGCACACTGATCTACTAAAAACCTGTGCCCACTACACATGAAATAAATAAGCAATGTTTATCTGTATGTGAGTGTGTGTGTGTGTGTGTGTGTGTTTAAATACCCAAACCCTAAAATCAACCATTTAAGAGCTGAACTTGCAAACCTAAAATATAAAGCGATGACAGTGTTATTATGGACTAGCTGCCTAGTGCTGGAAATCCATGCACTCGGGGGGCATCCCTTGGCCTGGCATGCAGCCTCTCACAGTCCAGGATCCCTCGGGGAATTCAGGCCTAAGCAGGCAGTCAGATATCTTTAGTGCTGCTGCTGAGGTGGGAGAGGCTCCCGCCACTGCCACTGTGCTCACTAGCCATGAGCTAAGCTTCTGGCTGATTGGTGCTCCCCCTTCTGGCACATTGACCATTAGGGAGCAGCTCCTGTGTTAAGTGTCTGCCCTCTGGTGGTCAGTGTGTGTCATAGTGGCTGGTCATTCTGCTGTTCGGTCAATTTGCATATTAGCCTTTTATTATATAGGATTGCTTATAAACTTGAAAGAATTATCTTAAGTGTGAAGCCTTGTGTTTGTGTTGACAAAGATAGAGGGCTGATAATTTCTTCTCAGTAACCCATCTTATTCCTAAAGTAATCTATTTGTCCAAGAAATGATTCCCAATAAACCACACACACATTAGAGTGCTTTAGAATTGTCTGAGGATATTTTTTAAAGTATAGATTCTTATACCCCACTCTCAAACATTCTATTACAATAAATGTGCTGTGTGAGATTCTTATTACAATGGCCCAGGAATTGCATTTTGAAATCACTGAGTAAGTCTGCATGTTTATTCAATATCTATCTTGGTAAATAGTACAAAGTTGTAACTCTAAATTAAGTCAATGAGTATGAGAAGCCTTAATTTACCAATGGAATAAAGACACAACTCAGTCAAATGTTAGATACTTAGTTATATGTGTGTAGGATCAAAGATTTTCCCCTACTTGTAAGCTAACACATTAGTCTGCCATAATTTCATGGATGTTAGCAGAAGACATTAATGATCTCCTGGGACAGAGACAAAGCAGTTTATTACTCAGGATAGAGCAAGCAGCATGAGCTTCATGTTCATGCCTGTTCTCCTTGTCCACACCAAATCTCACAGGGATGACAAAGAACACATAGGTAGATGCTGCACATGTAGGAATCCTCAACCCTTTATTAAGGACTGCTCAAAAATCTGCCCAAACCTTGCCCTGTAGGGAGATACTATTCTGAATGTCAAATAAACCTGCGCTTGATTTCTATTGGAGGGAGGTGTTATCACTATCTTTCAAGTCTGTTCACTCTGAAAATGTCCTTGAAAAAAATTACTCTGGAACAAAGCTTTCATTGTATTAGATTTCAAGACTTGCAGAAACATGACAGGCCCATGAAGATCCTCCCAACAATGAATTTTCCATTTTAATTTGATATTTTACAAGAGATATTCAGAGGGACATCACTCTCCTATCTCATTTCCAATGTGACTTGCTCATTTATGCCTCTTTCTCAAAGATAGATGTGAAGATTCCTCACCATTACATCACTAGGATTCCTGAATATTATAGGAGAGTGTCTACATGGTGTAGTTCCACAAGGAAAAGACAGACCACAATCAGTTGTGCAGCATGAAGGTGGGTAATTGTGACTTTTAGTTTATTTCCATGCAATCCCAGCTCTTCTTTATGCAGCTCAACTTCTCTCCTTTTAGCTAACTTTCCAAAGTATGTGTGGAATCTATAGTTAGTGAGGTAAAGCCTTCTGGTCTCCCCCACCTACAATGTTCTCATCCCTATCAACTTCTTTATCCCTTCACTAAAAAGAAAAGAAAATCCAATTACCTCATCCCTACACAATAAAAATTTACTGTAGAAATTCAAGACCCTAAAAAACAAGGTGTATACATAGAAAATTCTTCTCAACTTCTCTAAAACTAGGAGACTTAAGTCTCCCAACCTCAATACATTCATTTTCTTTTATGACTCTAGTACTGCAAAGTTGTGGAGAGAAAAAAGAAATCCCTCATATTTATATTTTTTCATCAAAACTACCTAAATAATGATATTCTGGCATAAATATATAACATTTAATATATATTTTAATTATTTATTATTTTTAAAATTATTATTATTATTTTTTTGCGTAAGACACTGGGTTTAATCCAAAGCCAGAAACTAAAAAGATGAGCTCAAAAAATGCTGAAAAGTTAATACCTAGTACTGACTATATTCTTGCTTAACTTATTACATGCTTCATTCATCACAGAATCTTTCCTTTGTGAGTGGTTATAATTTTTATTTATATGGGATCTTTCATTGCATGGACCTTATTAGTGGTGAGCTTAAATTTTATATTTAGAGCACTCATAGTTTAAGACACTATGTTAAGCAACATGGTGTTTAAAACTTTCTGACCTAAAAAGGTTATAGCCTATTAGAGAAAAACTGTTTTACATAAAAATTGTAAGGAAAAGTAAAAAGCGATGCCTCATTAGAGAGTGTATTCCTGCTGGTGCTGTAACAAATTACTACGATGTAGTGCTGTAAAATAAGACACATTTATTCGCTTTCAATTATGCAGGTCAAAAATCTGAAATTAGTTTTACTGGGCTAACCTCAGGCTGCTGGTAGAATTTATCTTTCTTCTGCAGTTTCTAAGGGTACCGTTCTTATATTTTTTACTCCCAGGGGCTGCCTACATTCTTTGTCTAGTAGCCTCTTCTTTTAGTATTTGCCTTATTCCAGCTTCTGCTGCTATTGTCACATCTTCTCTGACTGATCTGCTTCCATGTATTGCCTTATAAGAACAATTGTGATTATACTGGGCTCCAGAAAATAATCTAGGAAATCTCCCCATCTCAAGTTATTTAACTTAATCACATCCAAGTCCCTTTTGCCATATGGGATAATATATTTACTGGTTATGGGTATTAATATACCGATCTATTTATTGGATCCTTATTCTACCTAACACCTTTAGAGAGGCATATATTTTTGTAATTATTAAGAATAAAAAGCCTATATTTTTAATTACATACTTGGTTTGATATCTGATTAAAAATTTATTAATTATTTTATCTGATATGGGGAAATTATTTGTTTATTAATTTCCCCCCCTAAAATGCTATTATAACTGAAGCAGGCCATTGAGAAAGAGAATAGGGGAGAGTGAGTGGGAGAGAGACAGAGGTAGAAAGAGAGAAATCTGTTCTTTCTCATAATTGCTAATCCACATAAAAGGGAACTCTGTCAACATTCTTAAATATTACAGTGGAAAAAATCTGTTAATGAAACAGTAGTTGACCTTAAAGTAGTCCAGTATAACAGCTTCTGAACTTGCTGACTGCTTATTGATTTATTTAGCTTATTCACCAATATTCTGTGTACATGATCAATATCCAAAGCTTAAGTGTGATGACTACAGACCATTTCAAACCTAATAAAAATTTCGAAGGGAGAAAGAAGCAGGGGAGCTCCCTATCACAATATGGTAATATTTTTGACAGTATTGTCTGCCCTGAATTAAAATACAGGAAGAGCATACCCTTGAAGCTTCACTCTGATTATCACTATGTGATTCAAGGCAATCTTAATGAATATTCATGTTTTCTAGTGTCTAAGATGCAGTTATGATCCCATCAGTTATTAAGTAATGACAACACAATGTTGCTTTGATGATTCTTGCTTTATTATTTTTACCAACTGTTGTAATGTAATCTTGAGCATAAAAAATCTATCTTCTAACTAAAGCTGATTTATTATTTTAGTGACATTATAAAATAACATAATTCACAAAAATATAAGAAAAATATAAGGAATGTGTCACAACAAGGTACATATCCTTTCCAGTTTTAAAAATGTATTAAATTCTGCTTCACACACACACACACACACACACACACACACACACACAAAGAATGGAGTAATAGAGATGGGATTTACCATTCAACCTGAAGAAGCCCCCTCCCCCCCCCAAAAAAAAAACACACACACACACTCACACACACACACACACACACACACACACACACACACACACAAACAAAACAAAATAAAAAACCTAGAGAAAATATATAAAACAACTATCAATAAAAAACAGTGATTATTTGAGCTTTATTTTACTGAGACTGGTTTTTAACTGAACACAGGGTCAGCCGCCTGCTACAACAAAAGCCAAACTTATGAGAGAGGTGCTGTACAAAGGAAAGCAGTTTATTCAAGTGCCGGCCAGCAGAGAAGAAGGGGATTCTCATCCCAAAGCTCATCTTAGTGTCTCAGTGCAGGCAAAGGTTTTTATAGGGAGGTAGAAGGGATGCAGAACGAAGGGGAAAGTGCTTGTGGACATGCAGACAGTGTCCTTGCTGGTCTCTATATGAATCATTAAGGTTAAATCTCTGCAGTTGGGCGATCTGTGTCAGCCAAAGTCTTATGGTCAAGGCCATTCCTTGTACAAACTAGAACTGAAACTGCTATGCCTATTACATGTTCACAAGAAAGCTGTTGGTATGTGAATCTTTAAAAAAAATAAATTTGTTAGAAAATTTTATCCTAATTCTATTTTATGATTAGTCAAAGCAATATACAGTTTTTATTTCCTATTATATGATTTCAGGCCATAATCCAGAGAGGGGGCATTAAGGCAGAGCCTGAAAAATTATTTTAGGTGATGTGAGAGTACCGGGAGATCGAGGTGGTTCAAATTTGAAAAAAACAGTACAAACAAGAAGGAGCTCTACAGAGAGAGAATTCCAGAGATCTACAGAAGGCCATTCTCAAGTATTCCACCCAGTATTGTGAAGAAATTACTTGAGGTTGAGGAAAGAAACACACGAAGTGATTAAAAGTAACATATTCCAATGCTCTTAAAGGGATTAATAACTTACTTCTGCCAGGAACACTGGAAAGCTTTATAATTCAGAGAACATTGAGTAGGGTACATAGAAGAGTAATCTATCAGTAGAGGAGAATAATTAGTCCTAATCTGAGCACTACTCTAGTCCCATATAACAAATCTTAAAAGCTAGAATGGAAGGATCATTTGCAGAAAGCTAACTTCTCCCAGTACAGAGCTTAAATTATTTATAAGAATATAAAATAACCACCATTACCCCAAAGTAAAAGATTCACCATTACAAAAAGTAAAACTCTTAAAATATTTATAGATATATGAAATATCTACCACCCCAAAAATAAAAGACATGGTATCCAATAAAAAATTAATAGACGTGCAGAAGCAATCAACAGAATCCAATAAAAAAATCATTAGACATGTGAAGAAGCAATCAATAGAAATAGACCCATAGGGGACACAGTTGTTAGATTTAGCTAGAAATTAAAAGTTATGACTATCCCATATGTTCAAAAATTTAAGTAGATGCATGAAATATATATGTGTATATATATGTGTGATTTTAAAATGACATTTTTATACATGAAAACTAAAGAATCTGAGATAAAAAATAACATTACTAAGTGGGACTAATGGCAAATAGAAATTGCAGAAGATTTAGTAAATTAAATACATACCAATAGAAATTTAATTAAAAGGAAAACATAGAAACCAAAATAATAATGTTTAACAGAATATCAGTTAACAGTAGGAACATTGTAGTGGCATAATTTATACGTAATTGCAGTCCCCAAAGTAGTGGAGAAAAGACTAAAACAATATTTAAAGAAATAATGACTAAAATTTTCCAAATTTTATTAAACTTATAAATCCACAGATAAAATAATTTTAATGTGCCCTGAACAATCCAACAAACAAACAATAAAAAATTAAAAACAGTCTATACAAAGACATATCATAATCAAATGGCTTAAACCCAGAGAAAAGAAAAACTCCTATAAGCAGCTGGAGAAAAAGGCACAGTATAAAAAAAAAGAGAACAGAAATGAGGATAAATAAGAATATTGTAGAAAAACATATTTAAAGTTATTTAAAAACTTGTCAAAACAGAATTGTTCACCCAGCCAAATTTTCTTTCAGTAAAAAGGTAAAGTCTTTTTTAAGATGAAAAATATGAAGAATTGATCACCATCAGACCCATACTACAAAGAAATTTTAAGTAATTTCCTTCATCTAGAAAGAAAATTATACATAATTAAGATATGGATATATATAACATAATGATGAGAAACATAGTTGATACTGTTATGAATGGCTATATAAGATTTTTGTCTTATTTATTTAACTATTATAAAATTCCCTGAAATATTTAAGAAACATAGAGAAAAACAAAAGAACTAGAAAAACATAAAAAGAGATAATAAAAAAATAAATAGCAGTTAAGCCCTAATTCAGTAATATTTTATTAAATGTAAATTATTTAGAAACATTAATTATAACAGATTAGCAGACTGCATAAAATAAAAGCAAAGTTCAACTGTAAACTATAAGCAAGATATTAAATTCAAATTTAATGATGCACATAAGTTGAAAATGAAAAGATGGGAAAGTATATACTATATAACTATTAAATAAAGGAAAGCAGGGACAGCTATAATATATTAATATCACTTTAAGTAGATTTAAGAGCAATGTAATTACAGTTGACCCTTGAGCAAGATAAGGCTTAGGGGTACCAACTCTGCACAGTCAGAAATTCCATGTAAGTTTTGACTCTCAGAATACTTAGTTTTTTTTCTCAGTATCTGTAGGTGGTTGCTACCAAGACCCCTATAAATACTAAAAACTGTGGATGTACAAGTTCCATATTTTAAATTGCATATATCAATTCATAAATTTGGCCATCCACAGACTTTAAACTCTCGATCAAAAACAGTACAGATATTTACTGAAATATATTCATGTATAAGTGGACCTGCACCCTTCAAGCCCTTGTTATTGAAGAGTCTACTGGATAGGAGACAAAGAAGGTCATTATTAAATCAGTGTCAAGCAACCAGAAGACAGAGCAATACTCATTGTTTTTACACTGAAGAACAGAGCTTTAAAATATATTAAACAAAAGCTAATAGAACTGGCAAGTGAAAGAAAATATATAATTACTAGAGGCCCGCTGTACAGGATTCCAGCACTGGTCTCGGGCGACGCCTGCGGGTCTATTGGCCTGCTGTGGGAACGCTGCTCGTCCAGGTCAGCCAGCGGCATTCCCACTCTGCGAGCACACTGACCACCAGGGGTCAGAGCCTGCAATGAGCATATGCCCCCTGGTAGTCAGTGTACATCATACAAACTGCTCAACCGGTCTTTCTGATCCTTCCACCATTTGGTCACAGGGCTTTTATTATACAGGCAGTATTCAGGTTACATCAGACTCAACATATGTCATTTCCTTGTTACATCGCCATCTCCCATTTCTTTATATAAAAAAAGCTTCATCATTTCACGCATGGACATATGTGCTTTATGGTTTTTTTTATTTATTTACCACAAGTAAAGGTCAGAAATTGTTATCTTTCTTTTATTTTTATTTATTTATTTATTTATTTATTTATTTATTTATTTTTACTGTTTCACTTCATTACTGCTGTGTATGTGCTCCATGTGAGTGATGTAGGTGCTTCTGTAGGTGGGTTCTGATTTACAGAGAAAATTGCATTACATCACACCATAGGAACAGCTCTCCGAAGTAACCCAAGGACCTACCTTATAGAATAATTAGAGACTTCAATACTTTCTTACCAATTATTAAAATAAGAAGATAAAAAATAAGAAAGTATATAAAATAATTCAATAACACCATCAAATAATAGGATCTAATCTTCAATTATAGAATAAGCCCCTCAGCAGTAGCAGAATATACATTGTTTTCAAGCACTTATAGAATACATACCAAAATAAACCTTATTCTGGTCATAAAACAAACAAGTTTAAAAGATTTAAAATCATAGTGTAGGTAATAACAGGAAAATCTCTCAGTACTTGAAAACTAAATACTTTGTAATAATAAATTTTAATAACGTTAAAAGAATTCAAGTCATGCTAAATATATTATCTGACCCCCACTATTAAAATAGAAGTCAGTAACAGAAAATAAGGGAAAGATGTAAGGAACATATGAAAATCAAATAACACAGGTTTAAACAAAACATGGATGAAAAAATAAAATGGGGCTTCAGAAAATGTTTCTAATTACATAAAAGTGAAAACAAAATATATTAATATTTTGAGCTGTCACCAAAGTAGTAGAGGATAATTTATAGCACTAAAATTTTTACATTAGGAAAGAAGAAATGTCTTAACTTTTTAATGTCTTCCTTAAAAAACAAAATAAAACAAAAAACCTGAAAACTAGTAAGGAAAAAATAAAAGTCAAAGCAACTAGGAGAAAGAGTAAAAATAGAGCAGAGATAAATAACAGAAAACAGGAAAACAATACAAAAACCACTACAACAGCTTTAGACATTTTTGAAACATATTTTCAGAGAATATTGATCTCTAAATTGCATGTTTACTCTGTGCTTTTCAAATGTCATCTCTTGTCTTACAGCTTACAGAGTTCCTGACAAGAAATCTGTTATATTTTTTGTTGTTCCTTTTCATGTAATGTTTTGTTTTCCCTCCTCCACCCCGCTCCCTCCAGTTGTTTACCAGATATTTTCCTCATCTTTTGGTTACTATGTGTCAAATATCCCCCCTACCCCTTTACTCCCCATATATTTCTTACTTGGGATTCTCTAGGTTTTTTTGGCCCTGTGGTTTATTTTCCATTAATTTTGCAAAATTGTTGACCACTGTCTCATCATATTAGAAATAGAGGAAGGGAGAGGGAGAGAGAGAAAGAAACATCCATGTGAGAGCCAAAAATTTGTCCACTGCCTCCTGCACGCTCACTACAGGGATTGAGCCACAACCTGGGCATGTGCCTGGAGTGTCACTGATTGAACCTGCACCCTTTTGGTGCATGAAATGAAGCCCAATCTACTGAGCCACACAGGTGAGGGCTCATCAAATTTCCTGCAGCTGAGCTCTTCTTTGTATCCCTCTGGAAGGCTGATTACAGAGAAGATAGGACCATTATGTCATCGCAGAGCTCTAGGGTACTCTGGTTTGGTCTGATTTGTTTATTTACTATTTTATTCTTTTTTATGTTTTGTCTTGGGTAATTTTTGGCAGCAAAACTTCAAATTTACTGTAGTTTTCCTCAGATGTACCAAGTTTGCTCATTGGTTCATCTCAGGAATTTTTTATTTCTATTCTTTATTTCTGGTATCATATTTCTATAGCTAGCATTTCCTTTTTACTTTTTGTGTAATTTCTACTTTTCTGAATATTTCCTTTTTTTTTTTAATGCATGTCACTCACCTTTTCCACTGGATATTATGTCATCCTATCTAATAAAGAGGTAATATGCAAATGGACTATCACTCCAACACACAAGATGGCCACCTCCATGTGGACACAAGATGGCCATCACAACATGGCTGGCAGGAGAGGGCAGTTAGGGTGATTGGTCTTACAGAATAAAATAATAAATAAACAAATCAAACCAAACCAGAGAACCCTAGAGCTCTGAGATGATGTATAATGGTCCTATCTTCTCTGTAATCAGCCTTCCAGAAGGATAAAAAGCGATCAGGCTTGCAGGGGAGGGCAGTTAGAGGTGACCTGGCAAGCAGGGGAGGGCAGTGGGGACAACCAGGCCTGCAGAGGAGGGCAGTTGGGGGGGACCAGAGCAGTTGAGGTAGTTGGAGGGGGGGATAGGCCGGCAGGAGAGGGCAGTTGGGGGACCCAGGCCTATAGAGGAGGGCATTTGGGGGCAACCAAGCCAGCAGGTGAGAGTAGTTAGGGGTGACCAGGCCTGCAGGAAAGTGCAATTGTGAGGGATAAGGCCTTCAGGAGAGGGAAGTTAGGGGTGTCTGAGCTAGCAGGGGAGGGCTGTTGGGGGCGACCAGACCTGCAGGTGTGGTCAGTTAGAGGTGACCAGCCTGGCAGGGGAGGGCAGTTAAGAGTGACCAGCCCAGCAGGAGAGAGAAGTTAGGGGCAATTGGGTCAGCATGGGAGCAGTTAGGCATCTATGAGGCTGGCAGTGGACTGATTAGGGGCTGGTCAGGCTAGCAGGCAGAAGTGGTTAGGGGCAACAGGCAGGCAAGCAGGTGAGCAGTTGGGAACCAGCAGTCCCCCTAGTTTATGAGAGGGATGTCTCAGATTGGAGAGGGTGGAGGCTGGGCTAAGGGACACATGCACACACACACACACACACACACACACACACACACACACACACTGTGCACGAATTTCATGCACTGGGCCTCTAGTATTAATAATAATTATTTTGTAGTGTCTCTTTGGTATATCCAGATATCCAGAATTTGCATAATCTTTGAATCTAGTTATATTGATTATTTTTATCTTGAAAATGTCTGTTTCCTTGATTTTCCTTCTATGTTATTATTTTTGTAGCCAATGCTCTGTGAAGAACAAGAGGAAATGAGGTAAATGGTAGCTATACCTGGTGCACCCCTGCTTCTGTCAGGCCATTAATGAGGAATGCTGCTGCTGGGCTGCTGTTACCTTATGTTTGAAATGGGGCTTGCTGTGTTACAAACATTTTCTTAGGGTCCTTGCGTCACTTTCAGATTTCAACAGTTACCACAAAAATGTGCCACAGAGGGGACTCTCTCTCTAGTTCCCTCCCTCTCGTTATTGGTGATGGACTGGTATTGCTTGTTGCTGGTGCCAGACAGTAGAGACAGGAAGTGTTCTCTCTTTTGGATAAAATTAAGCCTTAAGCAGGCCCTGTGTCCTCTGTCCTCATGGGTAGTGATTCCTCAACATTCCTATTTCTTCTGTTCATTGCAGACATACTCTTTATCTTCTAACTATGACTGGTCTTAGGAAGGAGGTATCTTTCTGCTTTATGATCAGCAGTGGTAGATTTCTTCTTGATGCTGGTACATACCCTTGAGCCTAGAGACAGAGGATTTTTCCTTTTACTCAACCACATCAGCAATTAATTATTGTTTGTGTGGTGGGTTTGGAAGAGGTTTCTATACATATCCCAAAAGCAAAAAGAAAACAACAACTTTATTTTTTCTATTCATTCCACCAGGAGCATGGAATTTGTAAGAACCTTGAGGATGAAATGATTTGCTGCTACTGTACCATCAACTTAGAGCCTTTTACATCCTATGGAGGGAGTGTCTAGTGAAGCAGGTGTAGCATTATGCCTGTCTTCCAGTAGCACCCGATCAAATCCTGAACACTTGTACCAATAAGTGTCATCTCTCCTCAAACCCATGTCCTTTTTCCAACCTCTCTTGTGAGCACTTGTGTAGGCTTGTTGAAAATATCCCAAGATTAATTGCAAACTTTCTCTTCCTATAACTCCTATGTAGGCCAGATTCATATGGTAGCCTTCACTTGACTGTTAAGATTTTATGAAAGTATCAACTGATGTTATCTTACCCACATTTATGGTAATCACCTCTTTCTCCCATATGCTAAGAAGGGTATATTCCTTCTCTCCATGGAGGATATTTTCACCTCTTAAAATATAGGGCTTTAATTTTTTTTCTATGATGGGCTCAATAAAAAGTATGATTTGATAGATTGTTTTTCCCCCTCATGTTCTTTTTAAATTGGAGATGATATTCTGACAATTTTCTATATCCTAAGTAGAAGCAGAACTCTCCTTTAATATTTTACTTACTATTTGTATTGATTTTCAACAGAAACAAGACCTTTCTATATCATATTGACCAGTATTAGATCCTGATTTTAAATAAAATTAAGATACATTAGACGTCTAGTGAAAAATTAGAGTGAGATACTGTGTTAGAGTTAATATATTCTGATTGAAGATCACAATTTAATATGTATATAGTAGAGTTTGTAACTATCTTACGCTTCAGTGTTTTCTGAGCATTGCTTAAATGGAAATGATCCCTAAAACCAATTAAAATCAAATTAAATAAAATCAAAACTTGCTTCAGCCTCTTTTGTAATTAACACAACTCCAACTGGCAATAATTTTAAGTAGTAACTCTTGGCTGCCAAGCTTCTTACCTTATGTAATGAGCAATGGTAAACATATTGTTCATTTATTTAGAGAAACTAACTTAACTTCGGAATTTGTAGGTGCTGTTATATATAAATATAACTAGCCTCAATTGTTATTTAAGTATCAATGTCTTTTCACTACCCAGGAATTAAAAAAATGATTTTTTTTTTAGCAAGGAAAAACCTATTTTGATATTCTTGTCAACCTCATTTTAGTCTTACTACTACAACAAAGTTTATTATTAAAATTAAAATATGTATAGTATTTTTTGTCATTTCTTTTGTTCATTCAGTCTTTTAATTAATATGTATAAGTGTAAGGGTCTTATTAAGTACCACATTCATTATATATTATTCTGTCAATGCCCATCTATTTAGCTTCTGAAGTCTATACAATATCAGAAAAGAGATTTGAGCTTCATGAGATGGAAAGGAAGTTCTATTTGAAATTTAAAATGTAGTTGCCAGTTTCTCTATAAAATACAGGTGACTTTGCTAATTCATGTGGTATATATATATTTTTTCCTGAATAGACAATGTATTTGATAATATATTGAACACCAACTTCAATCTCAAGGAGCAATCAGTGTAAAAGGGATGGCAGATATGCAAAATGAAGTAGCTTGATCTCAAATGCAATTATATATATATATCCATCCATGCACTACTTTTATTTCTAATAACTTAGAAGCTGTGTGATAAACAAGTCTGCTTGAGGAAAGGAAAACTGAATAGTAACTTTCTGTCCAGGCTGGAAACCACAAGTTTCTATGTTAGCTTTTGATGGGATTAACACCAGCACATAAACAACATAATGTAGCTTGCCAGCTTACTAAAATGAGTTAATTCACTGCAAATTACAAAGCATATGATATGCACTTTCAAATAATTATCTTCCAAATACAGGGAAGTCCTTTTTGGATAACACTGGTTAATAGGCATTATTTTAGACTCTAATGATAAAGTACATACATCTTATGGTAGTCATCTACACTAATAAAAGAGAAACATGCAAATTGACAGTCCCTCCACTATGCCCACCAGTCAATCAGGAGTGAGTATGCAAATTAACCCAACAAAGATAGTGGTGGCCAAAAAGCTGGAGTGAGCAGGAGCCTTGGGTTACCCTGGCAATGGAGGAAGCCAAGCTTCACGCCTGCCCTGGCCATCACTGATGGAGTGGCTGGGGGGAAAGAAGAAAAAGGAGGGACTGGAAGCCTGAGTTACCGGGGTGTGTGGCCAGGCTGTAAACGGCCCTCAGCCCCTTACCCAGGCTGGCCACACCCCAATGAAGTAAAAGTCCCCCCTGGGGGCCCTGGTCAGCCTCCAAACAGCCATCAGCCCTTCACCCAGACTGGCCAGGCACCCAAGTAGGGACCCCCACCCTGAAGGGGCTGTGGCCAGCCTGAGAATGGCCCTCAGCCCCTTACCCAGGCTAGCCACACCCCCATGGAGTAAGAATGCATCTGGGGGCATGGCCAGCCTTCAAACAGCCATAAGCCCTTCACCCAGGCTGTCAATGACCCCCTAGTAGGGACCCTCACACCATGGGGGCATGGCCAACCTGCAAACCACCACAGGCCCCTCACCCAGGCAGCTCCACGCCCAAAGGGAACCCCCACCCTGATCCAGGACAGCCTTCAGGCAAACCAGCCGGCCCCCACCTGTGCACCAGGCCTCTATCTATACTAATAAAAGGGTAATATGCTAATTAGATTGGGAAACCTTCCAAGATACCTTCCGGACATTCTTCTGGACAAAGCCATGGTGGTGGAGCTGAGGCAGAGGCAGTTAGAGGCCAAGAGGGGAGGGCAGTTGTGGGTGATCAGGCCAGGATGAGACAGCAGTTGTGGGGGAGGCCATTGGGGGTGATAAAGCTGGAGAGAGGGCAGTTGGGGGTGAACAGACCAGCAGGATGGCCAGTGGGGGGTAAGCAGTTCGTAAGTGGGGGTCAGTTGGGGTTTATCAGGACAGTGGGGGCAGTTTGCAGTGAGCAGTCCAGCAAGGGGGTAGTTGGGGTGAGCAGACTATGGGGAGGGAAAGTGGGGGTGAGCAGGCTGGCAGGGGGGTAGTTGGGATCAAGCACACTGGCATAGGGGCTGTTGTGGGTGATCAGGATGGTGAGCGGGGCCATTTGGGGTCGAGCAGGCTGGCAGGCAGAGTGGTTATGGGCAATAAGGCAGACAGGCAGGTGAGCAGTTAGAAGCCAGCAGTCCCAGGTTGCTAGAGGGATGTCCAACTGCTGGTGTAGGCCCAATCCCTGTAAATCAGCAGTAGGACATCCTTCATGGAGTCCCAGATTGGAGAGGGTGCAGGCTGGGATGAGAGACACCCCCATGCACAAATTTTATACACTGGGCCACTAGTCCTATATAATAAAGACCAAATATGCTAATTAGACCAGACAGCAGAATGACCTTCTGGAATTACTTTCCAGGATGACCTTCTGTGTGTGTGTGTGTGTGTGTGTGTGTGGGTGTGTGTGTGTGTGTGTGTTTGGGGGGGGTAGGGGTGAGGCAGCCAGGGCTGTTGTGAGAGCAAAGCCCTTTGCATGAATTGTGTGCATTGGGCCTCTTGTATTCTTATATGTGGAAGAAGGACAACAAATAATGAGAAGAATAAATTTTAGATAGTGATAAGTGCTATAAAGAACAAAACAGGCTATTGCCATAAGAGAAAATATACATAGGACAGGAGCTGAGAAAGTACTTTATTATTTTATTTTATTGTTTTTTAACCCTAGGCTGAAGAAATCTTACCATTGATTTTTAGAGAGAGTACAGAGAGAGAAATAGAAATGCAAGAGAAACACATCAATTGGTTGCCTCCTGGGCCAGGGAGGAGCTGCAGCCAAAGTTATATGTCCTTAACCAGAACCATACCTGGGACCCTTCAATCCTCAGACCAACGCTCTATCCACTGAGCTTAACCAGCTAGAGCTTGAGAATGAATTTTAGAAAACTTGGTCAGAAAAGACAACTCTAAAGAGATAATATTTGAATGATATTTAAGCTGGACCATGAATAAAGATCAAAACTGGCCTCCTGGAGGAATATCATACCAGGTCCAGGCAAATAAAATGTATAAAATATCTGAACAAAAATTTACCTAACTCTTTTAATTGGCAATAAAGCATAATTCAGTCAAACTGCAGAGAATAAGAAGTGTTAAGATATTCAGGTGCAGAAACAATTCAGGATTTTATATGGCCTTCAAGCATTCTCCGGAGGTTCACAGTAATTTTTAAAGAAAACCATTGGATACTTTTGTATGAGAAATGAGGTGCTCTGAATTATAATTCAGATTACTCTTAATAAAATTCTACTCAAGGTCAAGAATTTTGTGGGAAGTTAATAATGCAAAAACATATGACTTGAACCCTCTCATCAAATAGTTGAATCTATTGTTCTTTTAATCTCAAGTAGACCAGTGAAACTAAGGACCATTCATGATACTCCATCACTGTATTTAGCTTGCCAGGCAGGGTCTTAGAGTCATGATCTTGAAGAGCAATGTGTTTTAGACTGCTTAATAGCAATAATTTCCATTTATTACTACCTCTATTGTCATTAAAAGTATAATTTGAGTGTTATTTTTATTATTGAGCAAGATAAATTCTAGTTTTTCTATTTTACTTATTCAAGTTTAAAAACAGCTCTTTTCTTTAAGAGAAAACTAGAGGTATTTGCTAATGGTCTGAATAGATTTTAGTGTAGGTGAATTATGATGCATCTACTTAAATGCTGTGAAAATATCTCTCCCTTCTCTGTTTTTCGTTTTAAAAATATTTACAAACAACTATCAATTTGCATAAAAGTCTCAGCAAGAAAAGACAAAGAAAGCAAATACTGTATTAATAAGCTCATTTTTTGGTTTTTAGTTTTATACAAAAAAATTGCTTCACTACAATAATTTAGAATATTCTGCAAAATGCTGATATAATTCAAATTATGTTACTGCCTGTGTTTGTGTTTTAATAATCAAGGAAGAGATTGAAAAACATGCAGAAAAACTGCTTAAAGATAATAACTGGATGTTTTCCCTGAAGCCACAGAATAACTAATATAGTGGGTTGATTAAGTGATATTTATAATTTTTTTTCATTTGTAATTTGCAATAACATTAAGCAGAATGTTTATGAAGCTTCAAAGATAGCAGATATAAGGTTTAAGAAAATAATGTTAAATTTAGTTTTTATTTCTTTTTCATCATCACATATCATTAGAAGTCTGAATAATAATTTAGTATCCAGCAATAACTCTTTCCAAAATATATATTTATTTTCTAGGGATTAAACAAAAACAAGGGATGCACACCATCCATTTTAAAAACTGTTATACTAAAGGACATGAAGCTGTCAACAATACCAATAGGTCAAATTTAACATGCTAATTTTGACTATAAATTTGCATATAAAAACTTGAATACTACAGTGGTCATTCGAATGTGCTTTTCAGCATTCCACCTGTGCAGAGCCTAATTGACCAACGGCCTTAGCTGCTGAGCTCTGAGACCCATTGCTGCATATGCACTGTGGCCACTCCCCATGAGCATCCCCAGCCAGGCACTGAGCCCTCAGTGATGCAAAGATAGGCCGCTCTTTGGTATACTAGTACATGATATTCTCTGAAGGCAGTCTTTGAATCAGGGATTCCTTAACAATTCTGCCAAGCCCTTCCCAGCCTACACAGAACTAGAGACCGTCCACCTACCTTCCTGACCTCAGGCTCACACAGGCATTGCAGTCTGAGGGACACCCAGCCTCCCCCAGTTCCCTCCTCACTTTTTCTCCCAAGCATTTCTCTTCATAAGATCCTTGCATATGCCAATCTATTTTTGTGTCTTTACAGAAAAGCATGTAGACTTGAACAAATGGTTCATTTATTTAGTGTAATTTCACCTATGTGGTCAGTATGATCCTAAGGGCTATGTGAGAAAGGCAAAGGAAGCATTATCATTTGACAAGGTAAACAGAGACCATTTAATGTCAATCTGAATTAGGTGTGGTTCAAACAGGCCATCGCTAAAACTAGTCTCAACCAAGAGTGACACTTTCTTTGGCTATTGACTCTCATTTGGCAGGTAGTTAATCTGCTCTCACGTGGATGTTTTTCTCTCTCTCCCTCTAAAAACCAATAATAAGAAAAGATTACTATGTCCACTGATAGGATTCATTATCCAACACATAGGTTAAGATAATTGAAATTACTGAAAAATAGGTTAAAATTGACAAGAAAATACTGATTTGCATTGAAAAACATCCTATCAATAGCAGCTTTTACTTATTTTTCCTTTTTTTAGTATCTATTATTATTAATATTGTAATGGTTGAGCTCAGTCTCTACTTCTCTACTTTTTACTATCTAACATGTCTCTAGTTGTATAGCTTATTAATTTCCAAATTTAAAAAAGTAGGTATTTTGAGCAATAACATATGATTTTTCACAATGACTTCTTAAAAAATGGTAATGTGGATGTAGTTTTTTTGGCAATATGTATAAAACATTATTTTTATTATTAATAATTATTAGTATTCACTTTGGATATCAGTGCATTTATGTTGTTCCTCACAGTGTGCACAACATTCAAATCAGAACAAATAAAAGATAAAGACAGCCAAAACCAGTTTGGCTCAGTGGCTAGAGCTTCGACCTGCGGACTGAAAGGTCCTGGGTTCGATTCCAGTCAAGGGCATGTACCTTGGTTGCGGGCACATCCCCAGTATGGGGTGTGCAAGAGGCAGCTGACCAATGATTCTCTCTCATCAATGTTTCTAACTCTCTATCCCTCTCTGTTCCTCTCTGTAAAAAATCAATAAGATATATTTTTAAAAAAGATAAAGAAAAAAGATAAAGACAGTTAACTGGGCTACCTAGCCTCTTATGGGACAAGACTTGTTATTATGTTTCTATTTGTTGTAATTAGTTTTGAGAAAAACACATTAAGATTAACCATAGTATTTCTTTAGTTCCAGTATTCCTCATTTAGAAGATGCTATAATAGGTTCACTAATGAGAAATTATTCTCCTTTTCTATTTAACAAAATTTTAGTGTTATTTTATGACAAATATTACTTGAATCATAAGGTTGAATTAGTTAGTAATGATCTCAGTGAATCCATGCAGGACCAAATTTGAAATTTGAAGAAACTGAAAATTCTCTAGTTGTCTCTAATATTTCTTAAGGACTGTATGTTTTTAAAGAGGTATGATGGGGGAATGTACACCACTTTCTAAGTCTGCTTTAGTTATTGTGTTTAGTCTGAGTTTTACCCACAAGGTGACTGTCATCTTTCAATATATAGTATATTTATGCTTCTATGAGACAGATACAGTGTAGGTTTATCTTTTTTAAAAAAATATATTTTATTGATTTTGTACAGAGAGGAAGGGAGAGAGATAGAGAGCTAGAAACATCGATGAAAGAGAGTCATCGGGGGATATACCCACAACCAAGGTACATGCCCCTGACCTGAATAGAACCCGGGACCTTTCAGTCCCCAAGCCGACACTCTATCCATTGAGCCAAACTGGTTTGGCAAGTGTAGGTTTATCTTACTGTTACAGTAGCTTGCATAATTATTAATGTTCATGCCATACTTTCTGAACTTGGGCATTAGATGATGGCACTGTGAAGGTTACTGGAATTAGTGAGAGGTCTTTCTCAGTATCTGGCTAATAGCAGCTTGTGAGAACTATTATAAAACCTGGGAAGAAGGAAGAAGGAAGAAGGAAGTGTAAGAAAAAATAAAGAATAAGGAGATGAAGGCAGAAGAGGAGAAAAGGGAGAGTAAGTGACCCACATCTCCCATCCCATTGTTCACAGGGGCCTGCTTCAATGATCTATGTCTTCATTCTTTAGCAGCAAAAGTACAGTTCAGACCTTGAAACACAGATCAAATTACTGTGCCAATCTGTTCTCTTCCTAGTGAAGTGTTTCAATGATTCTGAATTCAGTGGATGGTATAAAGCTGTTCTTTGCTAAGTTAGTTCAGGCTTGTTCTTCTGATTAATGAGGAGGATATGGTTAAAATATTCTTGAGGTATGCTGGATAGACTTGCTGTGATGATTACTGCCATTATGATCCATTTTATCCTATTTTCTTTCCAAGTTAGAATCTGTAGTATAATTAACAATGTCTTTATTTGTGGATGTTAATTACTTTAGTGTGACCATAAGAGCTGAGATAACCATTTACAAATTTAGAGGATGAGATTGCTTAGGATAACTTAATGTGAATAGTTTTCTCTGGAAAAAAAAAAAAGATAAAGCAATGTTATAGCAATCACTTTTTCTTGTAAATTGAGACTTTTTCATTATGTTCATTAATAAAATGTCTTAGTTTTGTCTCCATTTTTCTTTTATATCAGCTTTCAGAATAATAAATCACTCCACATCGATAGTAGGAATCAGAAGCTAAGAAAAGTAGGTCTGGTCCCCATGATGGTAACTCATTAAATACCTTTAGGCTGGTTCTTACTCTGAGCTATAACATTTTGCAGTTAGACTAACTCATCTCAACAGTCCTTTTCAGTTTTTAACTTCTAGCATTCTAAAATATTATGTCTTGCTGTTATTCTCTGAAATTGTGGGCTGTTACTAGGTTGTAATATAAAAAACAGACAGAATCATGGTATAGTGAACAGACTATTGAATAAGGAAACAGATGATTTTAGGTCTGGCTCTTTTACCAGCTGGCTGCAGGATGGAACATTAGTAATTTACATGTTTTATCCTAATCTATAAAATGTAGATAATATCAGTTTCTAAGTATTAGTGCTAGGGTTGAAATAGGATGGTTTAGAAAAAATAAAAATAGACAATTCACCCCATGAAACAAAGCCTTCTGGAACTGAAAGATAATGATTACTTATCCAATAAAATACTTTAATATATCTTAAAACCTCACACTTGACTTCTATCTCCTATTATAAATAACATCTACAAGTGCACATTTTTTACTAGCAGTTACACTTTTTGTTTATGTTAGTGTAGGATGGCTTTTTCCTTTGTATTTTAGATTTCCCATTGAGGAGTGCTTTTTTGTGTGTGTTTTTTTTTCCCCCACCTAGCTTTTACATGTTCTGGCCTAATAATTTTAGCTCCTATTCCTAAATAAGTCCTCATCTTACTGACATCGGAATTGCTCTCATTTTATACATTTTCTATCTGAAATACCCATTTTCCTGTGGCCTACTCCACCAATTTTCACATTGTAGAATTATATTAAGTTTTGAAATAACCCCTACATTTTCCATTAATCACTAGCCCAGTTAATTATAATATACTATGTCTGTTAGGACTCCAGTAATTTTTGAGAAGTACAATTTCATAACATGTCAATCATATGTTATATTTATTAGTTTTTTAAAAAACTTAAATGTGCAATCCTAAAAAATAGTGTCAAACTATTCTGAGTGATAAAGTATGTATTTTAATTTTCTTTTAGAATTTTAGTAAAGTTTTTAAAATATTTCAGATAGTCTCCCTATACCATTCACACAATGTCTGGTAATTATAAAAATTTGGCATAATTGTAGTATTAACTAAACTACAGAATTTATTCAGATTGTACCTTTTTTTTTTTTATCGACACACTCTTTTTCTGTTCCAGGAACCAACCTAGGATACTGCATTGCATTTAATATGTCTCTCCATTTATTTATTGTCTATCTATATCAGTATAGAATCATAAATATTTATTTTATTCTGAGTTATTATCCAATCAATATCATTTTTATTTAGTGTCAAACAGCCATTAGAAAATCTTTCATATTTGTTCCTATGACCTTTGAACATATCTCAATTCTTTCTTACTTTCTTTCCTTTTTTTTTTTTTTTTTTGAGTTCTTTATTTTCTCAAAAAATAAGGAAGGATCATCTTGTATTTTCCCTACACAAGCCCTGAGATCAAGAAGCCCTAATTCTTACTATAAGATATTGATATTTAGAAACCAGGATCTGAATACTTCAGTACACTAATTGCCACTGGGATATCAATGTTGCTATGCCCTAGCAGTAAACAGAGTTAGAAAACATATCTATGTTGCTAATATATGTACACACACAGACATACATATACACACATTTTAATCTTTATTTTGATTCTTTCTCATTTATTGTTTGATAGAAGACGTGATTTTTTAATATTTTATATAAAGATCTAACAAACTGTTTCTCTTATATTACAAAACACCATAGCTAATTTTCTTTGAGACAGAGCCTTTGAACCTGACATTCAAGTCATCATACCAGAAATAGTAGTAGCCTTGGCTAACTTTTAGAAGGAGTCTTAACAAAGGCATGCTAAGGCCTCTTTAAAACCTTAGCATTTAAAAAGGTCCAGCCGAAACAGGTTTGGCTCAGTGGATAAGGTGTTTCGCCTGTGGACTGAACAGTCCCAGGTTAGATTCCTGGCAAGGGCATATACCTTGGTTGCAGGCACATCCCTAGTAGGGAGTGTGCAGGATGCAGCTGATCGATGTTTCTCTCTCATCAATGTTTCTAACTTTTTATCCCTCTCCCTGTCTCTCAGTAAAAAAACCAAATAAAATATTTCAAAAAAAATAAAATAAAAAATGAAAAGGCCCATCTTTTTACCTAATATCTATGAATGCTAATAAAAGAATTCCATAGATGTGCTATTGTTTTGAGTGGTTTAGTTTGAGAAGCTCAGTTTAATTATTTCAGACTCCAGCCTTAAATCTTTCTGTAGAGACTCAGAAAAAAATGACTTCTTCTCTCCAACTGCCTTTCTCAAGGACAAATCTATGTCTTACTGAGACCCAGGCACTGACTACCCTAACAGTTATCCATCTATATGTATGCATACATCTATTTAAATGTGTGTATTTAAAAGCCAGGAATTTCTATTAACATCTGTAATTCCAATTCAATGCCACCATAAGGGTCATTTTACCTGGCTGCTTTCCTTTTCTAATATATTTTGTTGATTTTTTTACAGAGAGGAAGAGAGAGGGATAGAGAGTTAGAAATATCATGAGAGAATCATCCATCAGCTGCCTCTTGCACGCCCCCTACTGGGGATGTGCCTGCAACCAAGGTACATGCACTTGACTGGAATTGAACCCATGACCTTTCAGTCTGCAGGTCGATGCTCTATCCACTGAGCTAAACCGGTTTCGGCTGCTTTCTTTTTTTGTAATTTCCTTCTGCTATAGAAGGGAACCTAGCACACATTATTTAATATATAATATTGAATGAATATATATATGTATATATATATATATATATATATTGATATATATTGATATATATTGATATATAATGTTTTTTATTCATTCAACCATGGCATATACATCAAGCATTTAGAATTGATGACTCATAGCCTCATGTAAAACAAACTTACTGACTAGAATATAATATATGTGTAGAGTTCTTTTAATCTTTAGCCTTATAGTGAAATGCTGTTTTCTAAGTTATTTAGATTAACTCTGTTCTTCACTATAATTTAGCTGTTATTGATTGGTAACACACTTAGGCTTCATTGTTACAGTTGATAATCAGTTCCACACTTATTGTAGTTGATTAGAGGCCCAGTGCATGAAATTTATGCACTGAAAGGGAAGGGTGTCTCTCAGCCCAGCCTGCACCCTCTCTAATCTGACACCCCTCAGGGGATGTCCAACTGTAGGTTTAGGACATCCCTCTTATAGTCCGGGATTGTTGGCTTCTAACTACTCACCTGCATGCTTGTCTGCTTGATTGCCCCTAACCACTTCTGCCTGCCAGTCTGATCACCACCTAAGCACTCCTCTGCCAACCTGATGGATGCCTAACTGCTCCTCTGTTGGCCCAATTGCCCCCAACTGCCCTTCCCTGCAGGCCCACTAACCCCTAACTTCCCTCCCCTACTGGCCTGGTCATCCCTAACTGCTGTCCCTTGCTGGCCTTCTTGTTACCACATTGGGGTGGCCATCTTGTGCAAGGGCGTGGTGGTCAATTTGTATATTACCTCTTTACTATATAGAATGTTTTAATGCCATAGAATAACATTCACTCATTGTGGTAGACAATCTATGGGCTCTGACATAAGCATAGAGTTCCACATTTATTGTCATAATCATGATAACGAACAATTCCAAATGTCTAAAATTCCTTTATGAGTGAATTATGAACACCAGCAAGTTCAAACTTCAGAAAGTACCTGCTAGGTAAGAGTTGTACTGATAGCCGATTTCTCTTCCCTCCTGAACCTTCACCCCTGAATGGGGAAGAGAGTAGGAAAAGAGGTGAAGGCCCAACCTTAATACCTTCCCAGGGAGCATGCAGGGCGCTAGCAGCATTCCCAGGATTTAACATAACTTTGTATTAAGTGAGAAGAGGTGGTTTTTAAATGGGACTGATCATCTAATTGTCAAACCATAAGTATGCTTTTTTTTCTATAAGCTGCCAGAGAAATGTTTGCAATCTTGCATTATTAAAAATTAATTGAACCATCTAAGTTTCAAATAAGAGAAGATAAATAAATTAATGAATTTTAAGGAGACAATGGGAAGCAAAATGAGATATTTTGTGAATATACATTATGATTCCTATATGCTCAGCATATTGGTATAATTTCTGTCAAATAGCACATTCCTCTTTATGTGTTTCTTTGTAAAGATGTACCACAATTTATGTCAGTCCTACTCTAGACATTTAGATTATTTCCAATGTTTATTTGTTATATATAATTCTAAATGATTAACCTCTTATGTATGTGTCTTTTGAAGGAGTGTCTGTAAGCAAGAAGTATTCTGAGATATGAAATTGCAGAGGTAGGCATTGCTAAAATGCCTTCTAAAAGGTCATGGCAATTTGTACTTTCATCATCAGTGCACCTATATCTTACAATGAACTATTGAACCATCTTAATTTTTGTCACTCTGATAGATTTTTAAGACACTTTTGTAGGGAATTGAAATCTTTTTATGTGATTTGGAGCAATTATACAAACTTTCCTGTGAAATGTCATTCTATTTCTTCTCTTTACATATCTTCCCTATGGTCTTATTCTTACTAATTTTGAGGATGTCTTTATATATTAGAAAACTTAATCCTTTAAGTGTCAAATATTTGAGTGTCAAATATTCCCACCAAGATGTTTGCAATTTGATTTTATTATAATGGGCTTTATGGTTTTTAGCTTTGTAAAATTTAATTTTTCAGTATCTATACTAATAAAAGGGTAATATGCTAATTAGACCAGGAGACTGAACATCTTCCTACCATCCAACTTCCTTCCAGATAAAGCCACAGTGGTGGGGGCCAAGGGAGAGCTTGGCATCAGGCTGGAAGAGGAGGGCAGTTAGGGGCAATCAGGCCAACAGGGGAGGGCAGTTGGGACCATGAGGCTGGCAGGGGAGGGCAGTTGGGGGCCTTTAGGCTGGCAGGAGAGGGCAGTTGGGGGCCATGAGGCCAGCAGGTGAGAGGTTATGTGGCAATCAAGCCAGTAGGCAAGCAAGTGGTTAGGAACCAGTGGCCCTGAATTGGAGAGGGTGAAGGCCAGGCTGAGAGACACACCCCCTCCCCCCCAACATGCATGAATTTCATATATCAGGTCTCTAGTATCATAATAATATCTCTCAATTTTGTTCATTTGTCCATAGTTAGAGAAATATCTCTGTTCCAATATGTATGTAGGAATACATATATATGTATATGTGTGTGCATATATGTATATATACACATACATGTAAATATTGCATAATTTAATCTAAAACCTTAATTAAAAAATTACAATTTAATTTTAGATTTATTTAAAATTTGTGTTGCATGGTATAAAATATACCTGCCTTTAATTTTCAACTATCTGCTCTGTTTTCTCAAACTATTTCACACTTTATTTTAATTAAATTTAATTTTTAATTCATATATCATATATTATATTCCAGATATATTTAGCCAATTTCTAGGCTTCCTTGTCTGATCTTTATTCTATATTTTTATGCATTACTATTTCACTATGTCAATTGCTGCTTATTTTATAACATATACATATATACAGATAGTTTTAAAAGAAAAATCTGTTAAGATTAGTACAGTTCTTTGATTTTATCTCTTTTTTCAGAATTTCATATTCTTTTTCAGAATTTCACATTTTTTCTTCACATTAGATTTTGGGCTACTGAAGTCAGAAACTGAGACTTAAATTTTTATATTTAACACAGGGTACAGTATAATGACTAACTAATGTGTAAAACACCATAAGTCATTGAATGTTTACTGAATTTAACCAAATTACTTATTTTAAACTCATAGCACCACAAAACTTTTCTTTCATCTAGAGAAATAGATAGAAGATGGCAATATGGAATTTTTTGTTTAGAACATTGTGAAGACATATAATAACACAAACTCAGAAGGTTGAAATGATTTTTCTGATGGAAGAGGCAGTTAAATTATTTTTGGAGAAATATGTTAGTTGAAGTAATGCAATAATTTGAAACTCACACATCTTTACTAGTATACTAACAATAAACATTCACATCCTATTATATTACTTGCCAAGGATAAGCATTAAAAGATATCCATTGTTTTGCTGAATATGCAACCATTTCCCTTTGGCTGAAAAGAGGGCTCTCAGTTATGTTCAAGAATCCCCTTTTCCATCATTAGTTTACTTGGTTCTTTTAGATCAAATTTGAACCCTAGCTCCAAAGTGGGACATAAAATCTAGGCTTTGTTAATCAAGTCACAACACTTGTCCACAGTGGTGGTGATTAATGTATTTGACTAGAGGAAGAACACTCACAAGTACCCAATTCGAGTAATTCTACTGAAATTAAAGAAGAGATAAATAGGACAGTACGACTGGGGCCCATCACACAGGAATAGACTGTCTGAAAAGTGAGAGCAAAGCACAAAGAATAATTCATCAGCCCAATGGGACCGATTACTGATTTTGATGCCATCACCTGAGCCCCTCGATTCGGCAGTGAGTTAAGTTTTTTTTTAGGTATGCCAATAATTCAAAACAATACTCAAGTCTGTATGACTTGAAATTTTTCTCTCTTGAAACTCAACATCTTTACCCATATACATTATTCCTAGGAACTTATTTTTTAATAGTTGTCAAGTTCTTTTGTTCCAGTAGCTTATGTGTTTATGTGCATACATTTGTGTATGTTTTCTTTACAAAACAGAGTTTATTTTTTCCTAACTGCTCAATAGAGTACTCTGAACATCCTGGCAACATTACTTACCTCATAGACTTATGTAAGTTACTGGCTTGCTTTTTTTTTTTTTTTTTTTTTTTTTCTTAAGAGTATGCAAAGGTTTCCTTCCTTCCTTCCTTCCTTCCTTCCTTCCTTCCTTCCTTCCTTCCTTCCTTCCTTCCTTTCTTCCTTTCTTCCTTTCTTCCTTTCTTCCTTTCTTCCTTTCTTCCTTTCTTTCTTTCTTTCTTTCTTTCTTTCTTTCTTTCTTTCTTTCTTTCTTTCTTTCTTTCTTTCTTTCTTTCTTTCTTTCTTGGATTTGCATAAAACCTTTTTTATCCTCTCCAGGGATTTGAAGAAATATAAAGCTGACAATTTGCACCTGAAAATTCAGCACTGTGAAACTTACTCTTGTTTTTGGAGTTAATTCTCCAGTTGGGTACAGAAAGTAATCCTAAAATACCTAGAGGTTTTTTGAAGTCTCCAACAAAAAATAAACATAGCAATAGCATTTTAGAAAATATAAAGAGAATTAGATAATTTTTCAATCATTTATATAGAAACCATTCCTATTACTGTTAGTCTTTTACTTGATCACTTATGCATGGGAACATGAGGAAGTCCTAGGGTAATAAAAAATCAGAAATCAAAATAAAACTTTGCCAGAGATGAAGGCAAAATTGCACTGTTTGGAGTCTTAAAACTTGATAGCAGTATAAAAAAAATAGTATGTGACATGACGGTGTAAGTTTTACATGTGCTTACAAAATTTGTTTTATTTTGTGTACCACTGAGGAAAAATTATACCAGATTATGCTACTGCAATGTTTAGGAAACATTTTTTTTTTTTTTTTGGTATACTGCATAAAAAGAATGGAAAAACTATATGAGATATTTATTGATTTCCAGAAATACATATAGAAGATATGCAATTGGGAATGCATGTTAAAACAACATATTTGTTTTTTATTTCTGAATCATAAAATATTGCTTTCTTATCACTTGCCTCGGTGTTCTTTCTCCCTACATAACCTGTCTGGCCCTGTGACAAACGCACAGACAACATCTGCCATGTCTTTAAGCCAGTAAAAACAGCCATTTAAAGGAAAGGGGAAATGAAAAATAATGAGCAATGATGGTTGCTTTTTCTCCATTGTCTTCTGTTTTACACTTCATTTCCCTCTGGTCTCAGGTAGGCAGTTTGCATTATGAAGGCATCCCGATTTATGTATTAAAAAAAACGAGGCTGCTCCTGCCAGCTGTCACAGTGAAGACAGGACGATCTGCACTGCATCAACCACTTTTGACCATTACAACATCAACACGTGGTTTTATCTAGATCTGCTCCATCAAAGAAGCAGTCATTGCGTGGTTCTGTTTGTGAAAAATATGAGTTTGTGGGCTTTGGGCTTTTGTATATGCTGGTGTTCCCCGAAAGCTTACAAAAGGCACATTTGTAAGTTAAAGGTCCCACAAGGGCAAAAATTTTACTTGATGTTCTATGGACCAATATATTCATTTTTAGTTTTTAATATATTGTATCTCACTTGTGAATATTTAAAGAATAAAAATATTAGAAGTTAGAGAATTACAAAGTTGATAGCAGGATACCTTCGCAGTTGTCAGTGCATCTGTTTTTCTGTTTCAGTTTCTTATGCTATCCAGGATGGGAGTACTATGATAAAGGCATGTGTGAGTAATTTGTAATTCCCTGGAAAAAGGAATAGAAAAAGAAGAAGATTTCCCATCTATGAGCATTCAAACATCCCACCTGGTAGAACTTTCTGCCTGATACATATTGATCTGGTCCTGAGAAATGTCCCTGGAAAAGGTGTCCCTGGCCATGAGAAGATGACGTTCTTGTTCATAGAGGTGCTTGCATAGGTCTTTGGCTTACTTCCTCAGCTTATCCCATGATTATTGAGATGTAGAAGGAGGCTTATGAAGACTTTATGAATATTCAAGTTGTGGTAAGACAATAATCTTGATCAAACTATTATAAGATTCATCTTTTGTGAATAAATTCTTCAGGAAGGTCTTTTTATTCTGCCAGAACAATGGCTAATATGACTCCACAGATTGATCTATATGCCAGGGAGAAGGGTGATACAAGGAAAATAATAGATATCAGCTATTTTTTCCTGAGGAGATTCTTTCTCTAGTCTGCTACCAGAAAGCAAATAAGAGAACTATACCTGAATCATGATTATTTTATCAGCTTCAAACAAAAGACAACAAACATACAAAAACAAAAACAACTATAATTTGTTCTAGGGGTTCAGCGAATAATTTATAGGTAATAGTAAAAATTTCTAGTCAAGAAAAGATGTGAAGATTTATTAAGCTTATCATATGTAATTATAGGAGAAAATGGGAATAAGATATACACAGAGAGATTTTTGGCTTAGAGAGCATAACCCAAAATGTTTTTGCATGGTTACTTAATATAAACAGCATGTTTCCTGATAGAATTTTTCAAATGCTAGCAGGATCAGCCTGCAAAGAGGAATGCTACATAGATTTTTATATGGAAAAAAAAGTTGTTTTCTTTAATAAGAATGCAAATTTCTAAAACTTACTGAGTGTTTATGACATAAAGAAACATTACTTGACCAATTTTCATGAGTTGTTTCATTTAATTCTCACCAACTTCTGCTTTTTGAAGTGAATGTACTGAGAGAGAAGAGAAGGAATAAAGATTAGGCCGGGGAAGATGTTGGGATCTACACAGGCATCGCAAGTTCTGAGCCAACACTGTGTGGACTCAAGCTGAGATGGTCCCTGGAACTCTCCAGACTTGAGGCAATGGGGCAGGTGTTCACACCCCCAGATGAATCAACCCCCGCAGGAAGATGGCTTCTCAGGACTGAGACATAGAGAATGCGGGGACCGCTTCCTTCAGCTCATGCAATTCCCCAAAGAGCTTGACAACTGGGGGGATATATTCTCCAGTCATGAAAGGGGCATCTGCAGTGGGCTCACAGCATCTATGACACCAGGGCAGAAACTTAATATTCTACCAAAATATTGCTAGTCGTGTAATTTCCACTAGCAATCTCAAAGTGCATTTCTTCAGTGCCCCTTAGTTAAAAGGAATCTGTTCACGTGAACACTGTATGTTATTGATGGCTCCTTATGATGGAATTGCAAGCTGTGTATAATAAGAGGCTTAGGCTGAGGAGACTTGGTTATATTTTACCATTTAACCAACACCCCTGTCACTCATTCACTTAACAAAAATCTATTAACTCTAAGTGCCAGCTATTTTTTCTAGGCATTGGAGACAGAGGGTGGGGGAAATCATGTCATGAATATTGATGAGCATTTATTTGTTAAGTGAATGAGTGACAGGTTGGGGAGGTAAATAATTAACACTTTTACTTTTCTCAGACTTGCTGTGAACCAAGCAAAGTTCTAAATTATTTGCATATATTAATGTTTTAAACTCTTGTAACATTGTTATAAGACAGGCACCACTAAACTTAGGAAACTGTGGCACAAGGCGGTTATAAAACGTGCTATAATTCCCCAGATACTATAGGCTGTATGCCTCTGGCATTTAAAATCTGTCTGCCCCCAGACTGTGCTCTGATCCACCTGCAACTATAAGTGTAACATTATGCTTCACAGTGTTCATAAAGGCTTTCTGAAGTTGCCTGACACTAGATTCCTTAACATAGTGATAAAGAGTATGTGATGTATCGGAAATTACAAACCTATTATTTAAAAAGAGTGTGCAAAGTTTTTTTCTCCTGACAGAATCTAAATATCTTTATGCATTTTAAACCATCTGTTATTAATCATCAATCCCTAAAAAACATTTGAGTCTGATGTTTTTGAAGATTTGCCTCATCTGACACATCATCATCTTCTTTTGTGCTGGGATCTGGAACACAGCAGTCACCCAGTCCTTAGGTGACAAGGCCTAAGCATAGGATGGCAAACTCTTTGTTTGTCAGGAAATGCCTGGAACTTCTTCAGTACGAGCTTTGAAAATCCATATCTTGGGAACTTCCTCAGTGCTAAGCAAACTGGATTGGCTTCTGAGTCTATTTTGTAAACATATTCTTGTTGCTGATATTATTGCCCCTACCTCATGGGGAAATGCTTGATTAAGCAACTCCAGTTATTTGACTTCAAATACAAAAATGGAAGGGAGAAGGGATGAATGGAGAACAGTCCATTTGGACTCTTTCAGGAAGAGGACTGAGGAAGGGGAGAAGAATTGGGGATCCCTGGGTATTACACTACTTGTGTGCTCCCTGCAGGACTGTTGGCCACAGCCCAGCCCAGTGTACCTTCTGCAGCCAGGAATTTCCAGGAATGCCTCATAGCACTCTCCTGCTTCCTCATATTTCTCACCCTTCAGTCTTCTGGATTGAAAAGCAGTTGACAAGAAAATAGAAAAATGAAAATAAACTTACATGATTTTTGTTTCTAGCTTTACCATTTGTGCCTAATTATTAATCAATAGTTGGAATTTTTTTCTGACCTACAGTCTGATCAGAAGCTTTTATAAAAATAGTTCTGATAATGGGGTTTTATAAGTGGTTTCATTTTAACATACCATGTTCAAAATAAAGTGAAAACAAAAAACTGTGCATTTATTTAAGCTGTATGATATCATAAATGATTTAATGATTTAATACCTTATTCCTAAAAAAAAAATAAAACAACTTATTAGGCAACACTTGTCAACAAAATAAGAATCTTGGTTAAAAAATGTTGAATGGAGTATTTCAAGCCAAAATCAATAAAAACATACAAAAGCATGAACAATGACTAATGAGAAAATCAAACCCTTCATACTTTGATGAATACCATCAGAATGTGTCAAAACTTGCCATGTAGTACCAGAAGAAAATGAAACCTGAAGAAAAACTAATTACAGGAAAACAAGTGACAGCAAAGGCAACTTGAGAATGGCTGATGAGATAATTTTACTACATAGTCATAGAATTCCTAAAGTCTGAAGTTATTGATACTTCTTTATCAGTAATATCGGGGACCCAAATGGCAGAAGTAAGAACAGTCGTATGTATACTGGAATGACTTTGTTTAGTTATATTGAAAGAGTGACATTCTGCTGTATTGATAATTTCTCAATGGCTATTATTCAAGGTTATACTTGTTAGCTCTTGACTTGCAAAACCTTAGAGGATAAATGAATTCAGCTATATATAACGTTTAGCATTGTAGTTCCTTTAGCTTTCATTATAGTTACAGACCAGTCACAATTTAATACAAGATTGAGGAAATAAACATTGGGGAGAAGTGTTGCTTTCTTTTTCTTTTTCTTTTTCTTTTTATAATATATTTTATTGATTTTTTACAGAGAGGAAGGGAGAGAGATAGAGAGCTAGAAACGTCGATGAGAGAGAAACATTGACCAGCTGCCTCTTGCACACCCTCTACCTGGGATGCGCCTGCAACCAACATACATGCCCTTGACCGGAATCGAACCTGGGACCCTTCAGTGTGCAGACCGACACTCTACCACTGAGCCAAACCGGTTTCGGCATGCTTTCTTTTTCTTATAGGTTGCTGCTGTTGCTATTATTATTATTATTACTTTGGTCCCACATACAGACTGAAATTAAATCTTGTAATTTTCCTTTGTGATTGATTCTGAAAAGACACAGATTTGAGCATGTACATAGTACTGTGTGGACTTAGTACTGTGTGGACATTGTTATGGTGACTCTTAGTGTGACCCCAACTGTCAGGGAAGTCTGTGATATTTTTAAGCCTGGATACTAAGCATCTCCCCTGTGTCCGAGTAGCCTATTTTTGTGTGTGTGTTTGGTCAGAGGTTGTATTCATCGTCCTTGTGCGAGTGAGGTTTCAATCCCTAGCTTTTCCTAGCAAACTATTGAGTGTGGCCTGGTTTTTATTACTGTCTATAGTAAAATGAGAAAGGAAGGAGATATAATAATGCGGTAATTGTTAAGCAAAAAGGAACCAGGACATAATAATTTGGGAAATTAACAAGCTATGTCAATTTCAAAGCATACCAAAATTCATTTACTGGCAAGATAGGATGCTTTGGAGCAAGAGCCAAGGGTGTGGCTAGATAATCCTATATAATAAAAGCCTAATATGCAAATTTTCTCTTGACCAGGAGTTCCACCACTCACTATGAGGTGCGCTGACCACCAAGGAGCTTTGAGGAACATGGCAGGTGTAGGCAACGGCGTTGGCAGCGGGCGGCAATGGAGGCACTGCCAGCCCCGATGGACCCCGATGAGAGCAGGTCTGTGGCGGGATGGTGGAGCAGGTGAGCAGGAGGCGACGGGCTAAGTCAGGTACGAATGGGGGCTGATCACCCCACTCACAGCCCTGCAAATGGCAACCAGGACCAAAGGTCAGCAGGCCGGACCCCAGGCTGGGACGGGGAACTGGGGGTGGGTGGCAGCGACTAACCTCCTGCAGTGCCTGGGCAGGTGGCTGAGATCTCTTGCTGACTATCTGGAGGTGGCAGTGACAGAGATAGAGGTACACTGAGGTGAGTTCACTCTCACTCCCCTTGCTAACCTCCCCGGGGTCGCCAGGGCTCACGTGCTGGCTGTCTGTGAGGAACCTGTCCCACACCCTCCTGGCCTCTTTTGGGTGAATCAGGCCATAGCGCCCAGGACTACAGGGGCCAGTCGGGCTCCCCGTGGGTTTGTGCAGGAGCCGGTCTGCAAGGCTGGCTGGGAGAGAGCGTGTTGCATGCTTGGCTTCTGTGCTGCACCGCTGGGCATCCCAGACGACCATGCTGTGCTCTGTCCCATAATGGCCAGCAGCGCTCACTGTATCTCCACATGGGTATTTGGTCACCATGACTCAGGTGGAGGGGGACATGTGAGGACCTGGGGGCTCAGGTGCTGTGCATGGCCCAGAGGTCAGCTGGGACCTGTCCTTCCTCACCAGTCAGGTCTAGGGACTATACCTGTGCAAGAATTCAATGCACCAGGCCTCTAGCAGGGCCTCTAGTCACTTTATAATGGCTCAGAAAGATTAAAAGGTCTTAGTATTCAATCACATTGAAGGCTTTGTGAAGAGATTAAGTATGAGACATGTAAATCCCATCAGACACTAGGAATAGATATGAGATTATTCAGGAAAGATCTGTAGAAGAGCCATTGTCTAACAGAGCTAATCCATGTGATATACATGGAAAATGTACTAGGTACTTGAGAATTTTATACCAGCAGAAACACTGTCAACTTGTATTGAAAGGCACAGTAAGGAGAGGAAATGCAAGGAGGTTGTTAAACTCTCAAAATTCTATAGGCAGGAAACAGAATGATAAAATTCCTGAGCTTCAGATACATACTACCCTTCATGAAAAAGGAGAATGTTTCCCATAAAAAAAGCTGTGAGCCCAGATGGTATAACTTTCAAACACCAAGTTGTTTTTTTTTTCTTCCAAGATTTGAAACTTAGTTTGATTAGATAATGAGATCTAAAACTTTTCATGTAAGGAAAATATTAAAAAAATTAGATGAGTTGTTTCTCTAATTGGTTGAGACTTTTGGTGACCTTGTGATGGAATGAATATTATTTACATATGGGATGCATGTGAATCTTTTGGTGTCAGAATATAATAATAGCCCTCAATAATGTCTACATTTTAATCCCTAGAACCTATCAATAAATTATATCAAATGGCAAGGAGAGATTAACTTTGAAAATGAAATTAAGATTGCTAATAAATTTACATTAAGACAGTGAAGATTATTCTGGATTATTCTGGGGGGACAATGTAATCACAAAGATCCTTGGATGTGAAAGGGGAGGGAGGCAGGAGAGTCAGTCAGAGTAATACAAGGTAGGAAAGATTAACCTTTTTGAAGATGAAAAGAGCCCATGAGCCAAAGAATGTGAGTGGTCACTACAAGTTGGGAAAGGCAAGGGAGTGGATTCTTCCTAAGTCTTCAGGAGAAATGTACATTTGCCTATGTCTTGATTTTAGCTGAGTGGTACCCACTTTGGATTTCTGATCCTTGGAACTATAAGATAATAAAGTTATTTTTTAAGCCATTCCTTTTGTGGTAATTTTCTTACAGTAATGATAGAAAACTACCACATGCTCCTAGAACACTGGTTCTTTGTTAGTTTTTAATAATTTCCATTAGTTAGGTATTTGTTTTGTCAGAAACCTGGAGTTTCTCTACCATTTCAGAAATTCTTTCCAGAGCTGTGTGCCACATTTTGTTGTTACAGAATTCTGAGTAGACAGTTATTTTTCTCTCCAGCACTTTAAAATGCTATTCCATTGTCTTCTAATTTGTGTAGTTTATAGTTACAAATCAACTGAATTTTCTATTGTTATGCCAAGCAGTCTGCTGCAATTCTGATTTTCATTTTGGGGTAGCTTCCAGTGTAGGTTCTTTATTTTTAGCTTTCAGCAGTTTGTCAATAATGTGCTTACACAGGTGTGTTTGTTTTATATTTATACCTTGGTGTTTGCTGAATTTCTGGGATTTGTAGTTTGGAGTCTTGGACCTTATCTCTTCAAATACTTCTTATGCTTTCTTCTATTTCTTTTTTTAATCTGGTATTTTATTTTTGACATGTTAAATATTACTCTAGAGCTCTTATATAACTTGTTTTATTTTTTACTTCTTTTTTTCCCCTCCTTGCATTATTTCTATTGACTTATTTTCATCTTCAGTGATTTTTTTATTTTGTGATGTTGAATTTATTGATGAGCCCCTCAAAGGCAGAATTCACTTCTATTACTTCCCCTTTCCCAGAGGATAATCTCATGATTACCAGTTTTTCTCATGATTATTTCCAAGCTTTTTACTTGATTATTTCTTTCAGGTTCTACCTTTCAGGTTCTATATATGAAATAATATATAGTTATTTTATATTCTTTATTTGATGTTTCAAAGATCAGAGTGATGTCTGAGTCTGGTTCTGGGGTTACTTAGTCTCTAAACAGTGTGCTATGATTTTTGTTTCTTGTTTGTTTGCTTGTTTTTATTTGTGTGTCTTACAATCATTAGTTGATAGCTGGACAATTTGTCAGAGCACAGAGACTGAGGTATATAATATTCATGCCTGGAAATGTGAACTTCTTTTGCTAAGCCATACAAGTTGTGTTTTTCTAGTGAGAAGATGGGCTACACTTATTAGTTGTTATTATTATTGTTATGGTTACTCTTAATGTGTCCCCAATTTCAAATATTTCTACTTTTGCCTTTTGTTCATTGTTTATTGTGAGAGCTCTTTTGCTTCATTCTCTGTTTTAGATCTTATTTTTGCACTTTTGTGTCCAAGAAGATATTTCTCCACAATTATTCCATTCTCCATGTAGTAGACTGCTATTGTTTGTCATGCAACTCTTGGCAACCTGGTAGCACGAGTGAAGGGCATGAACATTCTCTAGTGTTCTGGTTCACTCTTAGTTTTAGGCAAGTGGTGCTTTCCTGATTCTCCATGGTGTAAGGATCTCCTTTTTGGTGATCCTTCCCCTTTCCCAGTGGATAATCTCATGATTACCAGTTTTTCTCATGATTACCTCCTGCGGTCTGTGGAGAAAATGTTACAAATGAGTGTTGATTAGTTTTGTTTTGTTTTTAGTTCCCAGGTGTTCTATTCTTTTTCATGTGTCTTTACTCATTTTTTAGCAATTTATTTAAATATTTACTGAATTCTTCTTTCTTGCTTGTTGGCTTGCTACATCTTCCCCAGGTTAGTTCATGCTGTGTGATCTCTCCCTTAGAAACACCTGTCTTTCCATCAATTTTGGGTTAGTTTGGTGTCCTGTTCCCTTAGTTCTCTGATGAGTTTAAGAAAATTTTGATTTGTCCATTATCGAGCTTTATATCTTGATATGATATGGGTGGAAACAATGCTCTTGTCAGAATTATAGAATTACACATTCTCAGTAGAAGCTTAAATTATTGTTCCCCTTGTCTGGAAAGTTCTCACTATTAATGTAGAAACATATTGAAGCCAACAGCAAATGAAAAACATACTAAATACATTAGAGTTTATCTAATAATAGTTAAAATTATTAAATTAGTTGTTTTTAAGAATCATAACTACATTGGAATGTAGTCATGTACTGGGACCTTCTATAAGCAACTTTCAGAAGCAATTTTCAGAAGGTATACTCTTCTTAAGATAGAAGAATGTAGCCTGTTAAACATGAAATGTATAGGGGAAAGGGGAAGGATCACAAAAAGGAAATCCTTACAGCATGGAGCATCAGGAAAGCACCACAAAATCAGCTCATTTGACAGTGTAAAGCATTGATTACTAAGTTATTTTCCCCTGTCCTATCCCTGATAGCTTTCTGTTATGAATTTCAGGAACATTTTACAAATACTTTTAGCTTGTGGCGTTTCTTTATGTAACATCTAAAGTTTGATAAAATATACGAAATAAATGTTTTCTATTTCTACATGATGGAATTGATAACAAGTAAAATTTCATAATATCTGAGATGCCCCAGATTTTACCTTTTCTTTCTGCTCTTAAGATAAGATTGAATCACATACCTGAGATGTTTTAGAGATTTATCCTTCTATTCATGTCCACATGACCATAGTCACATAGACCCAGACAGGATGCCAACAGGAGCTGAATAAATCAGACTGTTGAATCTTGCATAAAAACTGATCACTCAACACAACCAGTGGCACTGAACCTCTTAACTTATGCTTAGTTGTGAATTTTGCTCTAAAAATCCCTTGTAAAACTTGTAATATATTTTCATAATATTTTATTATAAGGACATAGTTTATTATAAGCTCTATAAATAAAGTCACCATCTTCATTCACTCTTTCCTAATCTTATACCATATATATTCTGTACACATACCGTGTATATTTAATAAGTATTTCAGATTCATTAGACCTTATGTATAAGTACCATCCCTACACAAACATGAGTTTTGTTCATCATATATTGATATTATTAGTTAATTTGTAAGGTTGATTGCCAAAGTTGAATGTTTATGAATTGGTATTCGTTGTGGTAATATTTTCTTCATTTTGTTCTATATTTTTAAATTGCAGTCATTGAACGATGTACACATTGTGAATTTCTAATGGGTAGAAGCTGAATTAATATGCTTGAACTCATTCATTTTCCAGTTCAATCTAGTATTTTAGTGCATATTTGCAATTCACCAAGCCAGTATTGTTCAAATAGGGATGCAAACCCCAGGGTTTGCATCTGAAGCAGCTCATTTGGCAGTGTGAAGCATTGATGACTAAGTTATTTTCCCCTGTCCTATGCCTGATAGCTTTCTGTTATGAATTTCAGGAACATTTTACTAATACTTTTAGCTTGTGGCATTTCTTTATGTAATTTCTAAAGTTTGATACAATCTACTAAAGAAATGTTTTTCTATTTCTACATGATGGAATTGATAACAAGTAGAAATTCATAATATCTGAGATGCCTCAGATTTTACCTTTCTAAAAGAGAAACTTCTTAATATAGTGCTCTCTTCATTATCTTACAAGGAGAGGAAATCAGTATAGACAAATTCATATTATTAATGTTTTAAGTGGAGAACAAACACAATAATGGCAAAAGACTTTTCTCAGGAAAAAAATAGAAATGTTTAGCTTCAACTTCCTGAGTTTCTTCAGTTTCTTCCTGGATCCCTCTCATTGCTGAAATGGATGGTGTCTATCAGTATGCCTGGACCTTCTCGCTTTCCTCTGTCTATTGATTCTCACTCACCATAGGAAAGGTCAGTTGCTTTTTCTTTTATTAATTTGCTTGTTTGATTGTTTTACGTAAACAAAGTTGTCTTTCAACTCCTCAGGTTTTATAACAAAGATCCTGTTCTTATCAATAAGATATTAATAAAAACTTGAAAATATGAGTTAAAACAGTACTAGTAATCTGCAGAAACAACATTGTAATTAAAAGAATTCTAATTAAAATGCCAAAACCTTCTCCAATTTAAGTAGCAGTATATTGGATAAAATATCCTGCAACTCAGAATATCGATGTATAATCCATGGCATTGATTTCAATGCTATTCTGCCAAAATGGCAGAATACTTAAAACAATATTCTGGATATAGACTGACTGAGATTGAACACTGTCTCTACTACCTATTAGTTGAGTAACCTCAAATAAATTTTAAAATTCTCTGTCTTCTCATCTGTAAAATGGAATTATTAGTTGTACTTTATTCCGAAGGTTATTTTGAGGATGGAATAGGAAAGTATATATAAACTTAGAGGAATAAGCAAATAATACTAGATATTATTATTACTTTTTGTGAATTTGAAATAATTATGTAGCATATAAAACCTCCCCCAACTCCTTTGTACCTGGAAGAATAAGAACAATGGGAAACCTAGGTTTAGATCCTTCCCACACAATCCAGAAGTAGACTAAAATCTGTATAGGGGCATCAAATATTTGGTGACAGAAGAAGAGCTGACTTTGGGTAGTGAGCGCACAATGCAATATACAGATGAGGTATTACAGAATTGTAGTATTGAAACTTACATACTTTTATTAACCAATGTCACCCAAAAAATTTAATTTAAAAAAACCTGCAGCAGTATTTTTGGAAATGGGTTTAGCATTTTTAAAACAATGTCTGGATTTTCAGCCACTAGAAAAGTAAATAGGCATCTTTTAGCCCTACTTGTCATGGTGGCTACCTCAGCTCTGACATGCACAGTTCAATATACTTCTGGTGTTCATTTGGTAGAAAGGTGGAGGTGGCTGGAAAAAAAAAGGAGGGGCAGATGGGTCAATATAATTATCCAATTCCATTCCTCTTACTATTGTAGCTTGGAGAGCTGGAATCATTTAGACCCGTGGTCAGCAAACTGCGGCTCGCAAGCCACATGCGGCTCTTTGGCCCCTTGAGTGTGGCTCTTCCACAAAATACCACATCCTAGGCGAGTCTGTTTTGAAGAAGTGGCATTAGAAGAAGTTTAAGTTTAAAAACTTTGGCTCCCAAAATAAATTTTAATCGTTGTACTGTTGATACTTGGCTCTGTTGACTAATGAGTTTGCCAACCACTGATTTAGATAATCATTTATTTATATTCATCTTTGATCAGCTTCATTTTGCTGCAAAGTATATGAAAGACGTCTATGGTACTGTGTTGATTTGGGGGGTCAGGAAGAATTTCTCCTGGTGTACATGATTTTGTACCAGTAAGAACGCAGCATAAATTGCCATGTTATGCTGTTTTCTAAAGCTTCTGTTGAAGAGATAGAGGAAAGAGTTTGAGGAGTCAAATGGACCCAGCTCCCATAACTAAGAAATATGAATAAGCCATTATAGGTTGTTAGAACAATCCTGGGTTTCTGAGTAATATGAAAATGCAATTTGCTAAAATAACCCCAAAATGTTCTGCTTGTGTAACAGTTTAGGAACTAAGAGGAGACAAACAGGATATTTATTTCCTTGAAGACCAGTAGGAATTTATTTTATTTCCTCTCTTGATGGCTGTTCTAACTCCCTCTTTACCTTCTTGTGGGTGGAATTACACATCACCATAGAGATAAAATAAAGCAGCCTGGCAAATTCAGACTCAGACAAGCATATTTAATTTACCTTTCAATTTGGCTGTTGCTTCACTCTCTACTCTGGTACTCAATTTGGTTTCCACCTAGCATAAGCTGTTTTAACTGTCAGTCAAACAAATGAGAGTCAGGAAGGGCCAATTATGTCATCAAGTATATCTTTTCACCAGAGCAGGAGAGCTGATGTTACTTTTCTCTTCTATTTTCTCCCATGCTAAAATTGAGCATTTTTTTGTACTATTTGAGGTCAAAGAAGATAAAAATCAATAATAAAAGTACATGTGTGTTAGGAGGACTTGTATCTTAAATGGGCTGGAAGGGTTTCACTTAAGCATTTGCTGAGCACTATTCATTCCATTGGATGATAAATGACCTAGCCTCCATTTTCCTTTTACTGGCAAAATAGAAAAAGGCATTTTATCACTACATGTACGTCAGACGTAGAATTTTATTATTGGCATGTATATTTTCCCAGGGAAACAAATTTGCCACAGAATCCTCCTTATCTGATGACAGATCCTGTCAATTTTCTTTTTTAGAGTAAGAGTATTGATTTATGGGTTTCTATATTTGAGGAAGAGAGAGAGAGTGAGAGATTAAATAGGGTACATTTATAAGTATGTGTATATATACATATGTGTATGTAGAGAGTATGGTAATCCTTCATGTGGAACATAGGAGAAAATGACTTCTGTTATTTAAATGCTGATTCTTGTGATGTCATACATCAGGTATTTTAGTAAAGAAAAAAAAGGAGAAAGGTGAAAGCAAGGTCATAAATTAAGCTATATGATTTCTTAATACACAATTTCACCATTTTCTCTTTCTGGTATTCTATTGACTGAAACATTACTATTTAGTTTTATGCCTAAAGTAATTCTAGTGGTATATTAAATATAAATAAAATAATATATATTGATAATAATATAGCCAAATGTGTTTTGAAATCTGATTTATTCAACCATGTTTGTAAAAATTCATCAGTAGTTAGTACTGCATTCTCATCTCATATTCTGATTTTTGTAATAAGTAAGGAAGTAATAGAAGATTAAAATGAAAAAAAGAAATATGTATCTGTAATGACTGAATTTTCTCAGGAATTATCACAGTTATGATTCATTGTAGGCTTCATAATTATTTTTCTTATATGTGTGATGTTCTAGGAATGATCCTCTAACAAGGTGTTTCTATCTTATGATGACTGGAAATAACTTTTTAAATACAGAGGATAAACCTTGAACACTTACTAATATCACAACTACTTGTTCTCCTGAAAGCCCTATACCAACAATAAGAATAATTGCAACAGGAGCACTTTCCACTTATTGAGAATATTCATGTGTCTACCTTTGTTTTACAAATGAAGACAAAGAGGCTTGGAGAGGTTACTTGCATACCATAGCTGAAGTTGCATACATAATAAGTGATAGAGCTGGCTATAAAACCAAGTAAATTTGACAGCATTAAACTAAGAACTTCAAAGTGTGCACGTGCGTGTGTACAAATGTATGCCTGTGTGTATGTGTGAGAATTGTGCATGTCAGTTGGAAGAGGATAGATAATGTGAGGAAGAGGACTATGAGGTGATTGATTAGGTGACAACAGCAGTATAACTCTGATTGGAGATTTACATTTTTAAAATCGTAGTTATTGAATGATAGGAGCTACAACCTGTGTGTCTTTAAATGATTAGACAGAAAGACTAATTTATATTATTCATGTTATATTATTACTTTTGTTTAAGTAATGGTCAATATCCTATTTGCTAAATAGTTTTTTATTGTTTTACCTGTATATGGTTGAGGGGGGGAAAAAAGAGGAAATAGGTATCTGAAATATATATATATATAAAAAGCCAGTGACTGTAATGCTGTAACGACCAGTCACTATGATACCCACTGTGGCCAGCGAACTGCCCGATCAGGTACATATGTATCAATTCTTTCCCCATTGACCCAAGAGCTCTCTATGTAATTAGCTGAGGCTAAACCCTGGCCAGAATTTCAGCTTTACTTACTCCTCTGCTCAAACCTGCTCAGTTCTCAAAAGTATCCTTTAATAAGTGCTGTCCACTACCGGACTCTACCACCCTGATCAAGGGTGAGGTTGGCCAGCCAACCTCCTGCAACCCCTCCCCCTGGCCAGCCCCACCCCTTATGAGCCCCCACCACTCTGATAGGCCTGCAGCTCCTTCCCAGCCAAGTCCACCTTTGATCACCTCCACCACCCCAAGAGAGGGCAGGGCCAGCTGGCCAACCTGCTGCAGCCATTCCCCCATAGCCCCTCCCCGGGCCACTGGCCCCTGATTGGCACTACCCAACCCATTTGGGGGTGGGAATGACCATCTCATTGCCCACAACCATTCCCCATGGCTGGCCCCACCCCCAATTGGCCCCCAATCCCAATTGGGGCAAGGCCCATCAGCCAATCACCCATGGCCCCTCCCTCCAGCCTGAACACCCAGCTCGCCAACCTCCCACTATCTCTTCCTCCCAACAGGCTCAGCCCCAATCCACCCCAATTGAGGCCGACTGGCTGGACGCCACCCATGCATGAATTTGTGCACTGGCCCTTTAGTACCTTATATAAAATTTTAAAAAGGTAACTATTATAGGTAAACTGTCATGTCTATATTCTGTGATATTTTTTGTCTTTAGGGACTGCATGTTTGCCATCTTCAGCAAAGTAATTTGACAAAATAAGAAAATACTAAAGTAACCTCATTTTGAAAAAATAAAATGGAAATAGAGCATATGTCACTTTGTAAATAGAGAACAAAAAGGTTTCCATTTGTCAGCAAATAAGAAGTTTAAAATAATTTCACCTCATTACTAAAGTCTAAAGAGTTAGACTTTAAATGATTATAAAATTACTGATGGGTGGAAGTAACACAATTAAATTTATGCAAGCTCTATGGGTGTCATTTATACATTCAGGGTATCATATTTATTTTCTAAGATAATGAATTATGCAGTTAGAGCTGTTTTTCTGTTTTGTACAATTTAAATTTTGTATTAAGCTGCATTTAAATAAAAAATTAAACAATTTAGTCTGCATCTATTACAATGGAGGATGGCAGGTGTAATATAGGAGGCTTGATTTACTTCCAACTTCTTGCTGATAAAAAAAGATTCAGAATTAATCATCAAACCAGCCTGAAAAGAACTCTTTGAACTTGTATGTTTCCAGAGAAATTTATTTTTTAAATGCTTCTCATGCCCATCCAGCTAGTCCATTACCTGTTGTCATTGATGAGACTTTGATAATGAGAAATATTTGAGTTTCCTAATTCTTAGCTGTAATTTTTTTAACTGTCAAAAAATAATAATAAACCTATACCATTCAGTTGGGTTTGGAGAAAGGTGGTTTGTTTAGCATGCTTTCCTCTTCCCTAGTTACATTCAAATGTTTTCTTTCTATTCTGTGCAGTGTAGTAGGCTCTTAATTGTGTGCACTGTTCTGCCCTTGGCTGGGCTCAAACCAAGGTCAATTAGAATCATAAACGTGAGCATGCCACAGAAAAAGATATAAGCATGCTCAATTCCATTTCAGTCTCGAAGAGACTCTCAGACTGCATGCCACCTTCTGAAAGGCCCATGCCACATTCCATACTCTCCAGTCCAACTGCAAGCTTGGATCTCCCATCTTACCACCAATATTGTCTCCTTCACAAATCCTTTTTAAATGTGCCCCTTGGTTCAGATAAGCTATCACCAATTTCTGTGATTTGGAAATAAAGAATGCCAACATTGCAAGATCCTAGTAAGTCTGTATGGTTTTAACTTAAAAGTACTGTGACATTGGGATCCAATGAGTTGTTCATGGTTTGTCAAAGTATTTCATTTAGTTGTCAAACTCTGCTCCTTACAAACATATCAGACTAGCTGACCCTTGGAACACCTACAATATTTAGCCTGGGTTTGGTGTAGAGTTTTGTGCCATATGATTCCTTATGAAGAATGCTTTATTTTATTGGCTGAAGGCTTCATTCTCCAGGATTGTCACCCCCCCCAAAAAAAAAAATAAAGTAGAATATGAGGATGAATTTAAAGTTGCTGACAAAATATTATAAGATCTAGGAATTCAAAAGAAGATTATAATGGAATAAGTTCCTTAAGATTGGTAAATTGGTCATAAAATATGCTCCTATTAGAATGTAGGTTTGTGTTGCTAATATAGACTTTTTAAGATAGTTTGTTCTAAATTATTCAAATGATATTTAACATGGCTGATGATGCAAAATCAAATATTCTCATTTAAATATTATGCATTTTAGAGACATAATTTTACCTTTTACAGATGTAACATTATATGGATATTTATAAGTTGAGAGCATTTCTAGGAAAATAAGTATAAAGATTTGTGATCATTTTCCTGTGAACTTTACATAGCTAATAATTAAAATTCTCATATCCCTATGGGTCTTTCTTTTATATATGTGATCTTAATATTTTGTCTCTTTTGTTTTTTTTCGAATCCATGCTCTTCCATTAACTTCAAACAATAATCATTGCTTTTAAGCATGCATTTGTGTTTTTCAGGTTGTTTCCAGAGAAATAGACCAAATACTAAGCTAATCTATGCAAGCACATGCATTTGTGACCTTCCTCAATTATAAGCAGTGGCTAATTGAGATTAACATGAGAGTGGGTAGCATTCTTATATCCCAACATTTTGTTCAGGTGAAGGTGCCCATAATTAGCTGTTCAATCACATGTATACAAATTGAGTTCTATTTTCAAACAATATTTTTTGTTAAATATTTTTAATGTTTTTTATCAATATTAGAGATAGAGGGATGTAGAAAGGGAGAGAGAGAGAGAGAAAGAAACAATTGTTCAGTTGCCTCTGGTACATGACCAGGGATGGATCCCACAACCTGGGCATGTGCTCTGGCCATGATTTGAACCAGCAACCTTTCAGTGCATTAGATGATGCTCAATCAACTGAGCCACACCAACCAAGGACATAAACAATATTTTTTTTTAGTATTGTAAGAAGTATAACATCACATGCAAAACAATTAAAAACAAAACATAGCAAACATACTAGTTAAATATGCTTTTGTGATGATTATGATATTTAGTCTTTCATATTTTTGCAAACAGATGCATTCAACTTTGAATGCTCTTCCTGAAAAAGGTACTTATTTAATCTATTATGGGATTGTGAAGGTTAATATTAGGGAACAATTGCTACAAGGACTCAGAAATTGTTATTATTTTCTTGTTTGCTTGTCTGAGGTCTTATCTAGGGTCCTGAGCTGTCATTTTATAATTCTAAAAAGTATGAGTGCTATTACCAGAAGAGTTGGTTCACCACCAGGTATGAAGCACAGTTATGTTACTGTTGTTAGTTATTTTGTTTTTGTTTATCACTGAAACTGAGATGAGTTCCATATCTGACAATTGTGTGACTGTGAATGAGGTATGCTATAATTAAAGGTCGAAACTTCTCATCTAGTGCAAGAATGTATGAACAGCAATCCAGCACATATCGGAGTCAAACAGCTCTTCCATCCCTCCAGATCATTTATTTTTCTAATGAAAACAAATGTTTCCTATACAATTGGGTCAAAATATGTACTACAATTGAGATACTTCCATAGCCAAGGACAGATACAAAATATATCACCCATCACATTTGCTAAACTCATAACAGGATGGTGGGAAGAAAGAAAAACATTTATGGCATCTGCAATTTTTTATCCTTCAATGAAGTAACTTAGGTACTTACTCTAACCCTTTCTTATGATCATAAAATCTCTGAAAGCAGAAATTTGGTCAAATACATTTGAAATCCTTTGTACCAAGTGGTTACTATAGATTAATAATGCAGATATTTTTAAAGAAAAGGCAAATTCTAATCATACCTTTAATAATGAGAACAATAAAATTATTAATGACAGTGTAGTTCTTATGAAAACTTACTGTGTCTCACACATTGATCTGATAGTTTTAAATTTATTAACTCATATAATATTCTCAAAATCCTTTAAGTAGGTGCTAATATTATACCTACTGTATAAAGCAATAAAGCAACAAATATTTGCCAAAGTAACTCCCCTAGTGAAAGGATATAGGGGATTTAAATTCATGCATTCTGGCTCCACAGACTACTCTCTTAAATACACCCCCCCTTTCTTCTTCTTCTTCTTCTTCTTCTTCTTCTTCTTCTTCTTCTTCTTCTTCTTCTTCTTCTTCCTCCTCCTCCTCCTCCTCCTCCTCCTCCTCCTCCTCCTCCTCTTCTTCTTCTTCTTCTTCTTCTTCTTCTTCTTCTTCTTCTTCTTCCTCCTCCTCCTCCTCCTCCTCCTCCTCCTCCTCCTCCTCCTCCTCCTCCTCCTCCTCTTCTTCTTCTTCTTCTTCTTCTTCTTCTTCTTCTTCTTCTTCTTCTTCTTCTTCTTCAATGAAAATTATGATGATGGCTCTATTTTTATTGTTGTGACAAATTAGCACAAATTTAGTAGCTTAAAACAACCAAAACTCATTGTCTTACAGTTCTGGAAGTCAGAAGCCCTAAAATCAAGATGATAATCAGGTTGCATGTTTTTGAAGCCTTAGGGAAGAATCCATTTCCTAGCCTTTTTTCAGCTTCTAGGGTTGCTCAGATTCCCTGACTGCTGACCTCCCTATAAGCCATCAAATCATCACAACCTCTACTCTTCCTTCCTTCCTTCCTTCCTTCCTTCCTTCCTTCCTTCCTTCCTTCCTTCCTTCCTTCCTTCCTTCCTTTCTTCTTTTTGAAAATATGACATTGTGTAAAACTTTTAGGTGTGCAGCATGTTGGTTTGATACACTTATATATTGCAATGATTACCACCATAGCATTAGCAGCAATCCCACTTCTGGCTGTACAATGTGCTTCTCTCTAATTTATAATAAACCTGTTAGGTGATTTGTACATCATATTATCAATACAATTATTTAACAATATAGGCTACATTAGTTGTGATTACATGAAACACAGAGTTTATTATTGTATTATTATTTATTAATTGTTGTATTGTTTTCCATATGAACACCCTTTATATCTGAAGGAATTGAAATAATTATCTCACCGAGGTATCTGCACACCAGTGTTCACTGTAGCATTATTCACAATATCCAAGGTATGGAAAGCACCTCAGTGCGCAGCAATGGGTGAATGGGTAAGTAGTATGTGGCAAATATTTACACAATGGGATATTATTCAGACATGAGAAAGGAAGAAATCCTGCTATTTGTGACAACATGGATGGGCCTTGAGAGTAATATGCTAAGTGAGATAAGTCAGAGAAAGACAAATAGCATATGATATCACTTATATAAATAACCTTAAAAAGGCCTAACTCATAAAAACAAACTCTACTTCAGTCTTCACATCTCCTCTTCTAACCTTGACTTTTCCAACTAATTCTTTATTTTTATTTCTTATTTATTTATTTTAAAAAATATTTAAACATCTTTACCGTTGAAAGTATTACATATTCCCATTTTTCCTCATTCACCCATTAGTCCATCCCTGCCCACTGTCCCTCATTCCAGGCCTTGGCCACACTATTGTCTGTGTCCATGAGTCATGCATATATGTATTCAAGTTCATGGTTGCTCTTTTCCAGTCCATCATCCCCAGCCTTCCCTCTGAGGTTCAGCAGTCTATTCCATGCTTCTATGTTTCTGGGTCTATTTTGTTCATCAGTTTATTTTGTTCATTAGGATCCACATATGACTAAAATCATGTTATATTTGTATTTGTCTGACTGACTTATTGTGCTCAGCATAATATTCTCCAGGTCCATCCAGGCTGTTTCAAAGGGTAAGAGATCCTTCTTTTTTTACTGTTGCATAGCAATCCATGGTGTAATTGAACCACAGCATTTTATAAGGACCTTGTGATTACATTAATCCTTCCTGGATAATCCAGCTTAATTTCTCTACTTCAAGATTTAAAATTAGTAAAATATGCAAAATCTAATTTGAATGTATTATAAGATAACACACATTTATAGGTTCTGAAAAGGAGGGTATTTGCATGCTATTGTCCTTCAGGGAGATAATTTTTCAGTTCACTGCAGTGATCGATCGCACGTAAAAATTTAGAAACAGCAGTCATGGTCTTTTTACCTCAACCAAAATTAGAAAAGGATATGCTTCTGTTATCAGAATCAGAATTTCAGGAGTTTATGAAAACATTTGAATTTTATAGCATTTATATCTTGTTTTCTCCCTCCTATTCACAAATCAAATGATTTGAACTTATTCAAAAGAAAGATCAGTCATTTTTTTCAGAGGTTTAACAGCACAATTAAGGGAATGCCAATTGCAAATAACTGAACAGACCTGCTTCATCTACACATAAAAATAACTTTAAAATTCAATGTCTGATTTTTTAAATTTTTTGCATTTCATTTATCTTTCTCTTGTCTGGCCACTGGTATGACTGTTTAGAAGACTGAATTTACAAAATAACTGAATAAAATACCAGAAAGTCAAATTCTGATGCTACTTAAGGACTTTCTCAAGAGTCCAAGGAAGCCCGAAGGCTATAATTTTAAAATTTGACATATGCTTCAATTTTTACAACATGGTTTTATGCACTTTGCTTCTTTTTAATTTACAATAAGCCTGTCAGTTCAGTTAGGTAATTTGTCCATCTTATTATCAATACAGTTATTTACCAATATAGGCTGCATTAGTAAGCAGTTGATCTTAAGACTACAAATTCATTCTATGATTCCTACTCTTCCTAACCAAATATACTATTTCAGCTTTTAAAATGTAACCTATTTGGTTTCAGAATTTCCTAGATTCACTTAGTATTTTTCAAACAACAATAAATTGTTAAATGGCTATTACATAAATGCTTAATTAGTTTAAAAACTAAAACATCTATGTTTCAAAAAAAATATCACTGGCCCTTTGGTTCAGTGGATAGAGCATCAGCCTACGGACTAAAATGTCCCTGGTTTGATTCAGGTCAAGGGTATCTGGGTTATGGGATAGATCCCCAGTAGGGGGTGTGCAGGAGGCAGCCCATCAATGATTCTCTTTCATTGTTGATATTTTTATGTCTCTCTCCCTCTCCTTTCCTCTTTGAAATCAATAAAAATGTGTTTTTTTAAAAAAACTATCACTGGAAAACACAATCACTAAATTAGATTTAACATAGAATAGAAACATATAGTTATGAATAACACAAATGCATATGTGTGTGTGTATGCATATGTGTATGTATATATGAGGAACTTGTATGTATTTATTTAAATAATGATTTAAATAAATACATACAAGTTTCTTTGTTCATTGGCAAAGAAACATATTTTGGAATGAAGTGGCAACTTTGACAGAATTTAAAAAAAAATCTGAATGTGTGTATCCCTTCTTCTCTTTCATTTTTATCCTACCTTGGATTTTCCTGGTTTCATCTCTGAAGTAGATTGCTTTAGTATCCCAGTAGTTCAAATTTCTCCGAACATCAATCCATGCTTTTATTTATTAATTTCTTCAAAACGCTATCATTACTCAGACAATAAGTCACCATGTGCTGAGCACTATAGCAAAACCTAGAGCCCTAGAGACAGGAAGAAGAAAATAGTCCCTGCCCTTCAAGTATTTATGAGTCACTAGGTGAGATCATACATGTATACATACTAGTAGCTGATTACAATAAAAGACAATATAATATGGGTAAAGATATGTAACTGTGACCTAGTTTACCATCAAAGTGTTATTTTTGTGATATCTTGATTCATTTACATATGGAGAAAGATGTCTGATAAAAGATTTTAGCAACGGAGATAAAATTATTTTTATCACTATTACTGATATTGACATATCCTTAGCAGAAGACTTAATGGGATACGATTTATAAAGATCTGAAGAAATGATCTTACAAAATGAGGTTTCAAGTGTTATAGTAAATTTACAGTAGTGCTACAGTATTGGGGGTGGGGTTCTAACACTCTTCCAATCATGTGTTAATGTTACATGTTTGCACATGCAATTAGTCCTGTCTATACATATTCGGACATGGTCCTACAGAGCACCACCTAAATAAATAATGTTAAAAGCAATGCTGCTGACACCTCACTGGGCATATGAAGCATAGAGAACGCTTTTCAATAAAAACAGAGATAACTTCATCTTTTTTTTTTTTTTTTTTGTAAGAGGAGTTCAGGAATATGCTTTTTATAAGCACTGTAGTAATTCTGACATGTGATTCAAAGAACTCACTTTGTGTAAAATGAATATCCACAGGAAAAAAGTAAATAAAAATTCTCAATTTGTCTAGATTATCACACACACACACACACACACACACACACACACACATAAACACACATGCATGCACACACACAAATATATGTATAGCTACAAGCAGACTCTAAAACATACAGCAAATGGCCAATTCTGCTTAGTCACTCAAATGCCTTTTCTGTATAAGCCAAGAATGAGGTCCTCAGGAACAACCTTTGCTTATTTGACCCTATTCCAAATTGCTCTAATTGAGGCATAGTGAGCCATCTAAGGATGGATTCCTAATTTTTAGGAATTTAAGCTTGGCAGTCACATTGATAAATCCAGTTCTACATAGAAGTCAATACCAAAACCAGCACATTTTTAATCTAAAAGTTCATCTCGGTCTAGTACCAGTGCCTGTCTTCCAGGTAAATATTGACAGGCCTGACAATATTCTATTTTAATTGTCAAAGCGACTTGGATTGAATTTTCCAGGCATATGGCTTGCAAAACAGTGACATGTCACCACCTTCAGATTTTTCAATGAGTGATATCCCACAGCCTTCAAACTGAAAATTACTTTGCTCACTTTTAATCATGCATTCTCTGTCAGTTAAAGTTGCCAATTATCCTGTATATATATTTAATACATACTGATAGAAAACAACATATTTTAACTCACAGATGTAAAAACAAATAATTTACAAAAAATTATAATAAAACATTTTATATAATCATTTCCAAAATGCAGATCAGAAAGACTGTAACAGTAATAGGTTGTTGAACAGCCATTATTTTCCAAAGTTTCCACTTTATTTTTAATTTCATGTGTATTTTAAGGAAATTAAATTTCCTCTTGTGTATTATTATTATTATTATTATTTTACTTACAAGAGAAATATTTATTTTTAGGATAACATTTTATGATAAAATTTGTGCTCCTGACATTTTGCTAATGTGGCCAATATTTTGTCTTTGATTTTGAGAAGTAGACAAATACACATAATTTAAGTGGCTTTTGAATAGGCAATTTCTAAAATACAATTAAAATGACAAGAAGGAAAGACAAATAGGCATACAAAATGAAACTTAAAGGGAAATGTTACCATTTTATGAAACTTCTTAGTGCAGGAAATAATCAAAGTGAATCATTTGAGAGCATTGTAATTATAAACAGGAAAAACCTCAATTTGCAAATATTGAGCAAATTCTAAACCTTGATGTGGTTCACTTTATCTTCTGCAAATAGACCTCTTTTTGTGAGTGCTGTTCAAGCTATGCAGTTGCAATGACAATTACATAAAGGGAGCTGCTGTTTTTCTGAACTTCTGTCATAATGTGTCACCTGTGGTACCTGTGAAGCTTTCTCTGCCCACATCCCTCTTTGCCTTGGAGAATCTGATTTAGAGAGCCAGGGGTTTAACTCCCACATTTAAATATTAACAAGAGGTCTAAGTGAGCTTTACCTCTTAGGCATTTTAGACCATACGGAAAGGATTATCTGAAACATTTTACTAGGAGGAAATAAGCAGCAAACACTTAAAGGCATAACCAATATTTAGCCAAAACTCAATGGCATGCAATTACAATATGGAATGCTTCTGATCAGGTTTGCAAATGACCACTTCTGGCTGCAGCTTCCTCCTCTGACCACAGAGGTTCCTCCTGTTCCCCATTCCCAGCAAAAGGGCAACTGACGAGTTAGTGGGTGTCACTGCAAGTGGCCTGCAGGACTTTGTTCTGGGCTTTAGCTACAGGTTTTCTATAATAGATTGGATAGCATCTAGAAAGTGTTTTTACAATTTTACCCCTGGGTCAGTGTAAATCCCTAGAGAAGTCTAGTAAATCTTAGAGAAGTTGTCCAAAGTCTTTGAAATAATATTGCATATGGTTTCTGAAGAGTCTAAATAGACTTGAAAACGAATGAGCAGCACAATGACAGAGTGCTTGTGCTATTTCAGAGGTCTTTGTTTGCTAGACATTTTCCTTCAATTTCAGAATATGCTTCAAGGGGGAAATCAGGAGTTACTTTCATTCTGAATAAATTTAAATTTAGTCACAAAGGAAACGAATAGGAAATGATTGAAGAGAAGTAGGTAAGACAATGTGGAACCTTCAAAGAAGTTGACTTCCATGCTGCCAGTTGACAGCTCAGTGGTAGACCCTCAGCAAAGTAGAAGGAAGGAAAGGGAGGAGATGAGAGAGAGAGAGAGAGAGAGAGAGAGAGAGAGAGAGAGAGAGAGAGAGAGAGAGAGAGAGGGAGAGAGATTACAATATATAGGATTGAACAATGAAATATGTGAAGATTGAAATGCATAGAATATGAAGAATGTGCTGTAAAGACAAAAAGTATTTTTGATAAATTGCAGCAAGAGCAACAGAACCTTCAAAGAATCGTTGATTACATTAAAAGCTTTTGAAACTGTGCTACAATTTTATATCAGAAATAACAAGATATGCATCATGACTTACTCTAGGATTTCCAAAACTTAACAGTTTCAGAATGTGGATCTACTAGTAACCTTATGCAATACATAGGGAAAAAATTGGGGGGCGGGCTGCCAGCAATTATCATGGAAGATTTTCACTAGAAATGCTGAGTGATCTTGAATGGCAGAAAAATGAGAAAAGGTATGGGAATGGGAGGAGTATAGTTCAAAGAAAGTGTTACTGTCAAAACCTGTGCTTTTGAGAGGAGATAGGAAAATGGAGGGCAGGGAGACCGGGTCTGGCACCTGAGAGCTAACAGGTTGGGAAGCTGGGAGCCTACAGAGAGCCTACATGCAGAATAGTAGGTACAGGAGCTGCTGTTTGCAGAAGGGTTTGGGGCTTTCGGTGGTTTTCTTTACCACCACCTATGGATAGACTTTTTAGAGTGCCAAGAACAAATGAAAATGGGATATTAATGATCTCTTACTGATACCCTTGTGAGGGAAGGCAATTGTTAAAGTTCACCTTGCAATTGAATATGTCAATGATTATTTGAGAAGTTTAGCTTAACTGCTTGGTGAATTTGGCCTTAGGCTTATAGTATGTGCAGTGGTTAAATGTTTCCAAAATATCCCCATTTTTGTAAGTAAATAAAACAAATTAGACAGGATATGAAGTAGAGATGCCTCCATCCAGGAGACCCTCCAGCTATGTAACTACTGGGCTTGTGCCCAGGGAGGGACAGCTTGACTTCTGCAGTTTTTCCTGTACTCCTGTAAGTAAAGATAAATGGTTGGCAAAATATGAAGATGTTAACAGCAAGCTGTGTTTTGTGATCTCCCTGAGGCTGAATTGTGTTATTTCTGTTTTAGTATCTTTCTTCTATTCTGTGTGACTCAATAGCTAAATGTATTTACTCACATAGATGTCAGTTCCAAGTTATACTGAAACTACTGATGAAATCTATGTTTACTCACAAACCTGTCTGAGAGATTCAAGAAAGTAGCTAACATTCTTACACTTAAATTTGACAACTATATCAATAAGATTTCTTGCTTCCCTGTTCACATCCTGTCTATTAATAATTTTTTTTGTTTCATAAATCATCCAGTACTTTAGGGTGTGATGGATGCTCATTGAAAATTTTATCATCTTCCATATTTATTCACTTGGCAAAAATTGCTTCAGTTTGTAATTTTCTGTAAATATAGACCCGACTCTGCTAAATTTATGTCTTTTCCAAAGTAAAATATCTCCAAATTTATCCATTTCTGGCAGTACAACTTTACTATCAGTATGCTTGATTATAATCTAATTTGTTTTCTTGAGGATTTTATTTCTCTTCTATTATTAATAAATATTTTACTATATATTTTGTCTTTCTGCTAAGGAACCTTCTAATGTTTTTTATATGTTAAAGTTTTATTTTCCAATCTAAGTATAGGGAGACAATTCTGCATATCTTTCAAGGCAAGGCATTGATTGACTTTATTTTGGACTATCTTTTCAAGGATGTTTGTATAGTAAATAGATTTGAAAGAAAAAGGTGTTTTTCTCGAGAGCAAATAGAAAGTTTCTTTACTGTGCAGTTTAATCTTGGCAATATCTTCTTTCATGACAAAGGTCAAACAAGCTTATTGCTCACTATATAAGAGTTTCCTAAGCCTTGGGTTCTTCACCTACAATTAAACCCACTGTATGAGCAGGCATCTCATTTGGCACAAGAAACTCATGCCAATGATGATACTTTGATTATATAGCTATTGATTTGAGTAATAGAAGATTGTTGTTGTTTTTTGTCTCTGACCCAGGAGCTTCTATTTTTGCCAGCATCATGAAACTATGACAGGCTAACTGCAAACTTGCAAATAGAGTAAATTATTAGACCCTTCTTGATGTGAGCAAGCCTTTAAAGTGCCATTTTTTTCAACATCCCAATCATCAAAGAAGAACCTATGTTCCCTGGTTTCACTTCCTCATGAAGTTCTCACTCTTTAACAGTAAGAAGTCTAAATTCTTCTCTCATATGATTACTAAAATCTCTTCAGTGACACAAAATTATCTTTTATTATCGAATCCATAATTCTTGGGACGACTACTAATTATTATTGTTGCTGTTGTTTGAAGTTGCTAAAACATTTGGTAGCTTGACCATCTTTTTCACTCGAAATTTTTCATTGTGATTCCCCTTTTAGACTTCTATCAGTTCCTTCTCAGTCACTGCCAATGGCTTCTCCTTCACACCTTCTCATTACAGAGCATACTTCACATTATAGGGCCAAATCCTAAAACTTTGTGTTTGTCTTTTTTTTTTTTTTTTTTTTTTTTTTTTTTTTTTTTTTTTTACAATTATTATCTTAAACATCTTCAGCTAAAACCCTGTCTTCAGGCATGCCTGTCTCTAAGCCTCACTTTCACGCCTCTACATCTGCTGATCACTTCTATCCAAACTTCCCTGTCTGCAACCTCTCACACTCAGCACATACAAAGTCTAACAGCTTTTAGCCTGAACCAAACTTACACATTTCTGAAAAGGATGTTATTATTTACCAGGTGCTTTGGTTTTAGTATTGAGAAACATATTTTATTCTTCTCCACCTATAAACCTACTGTCTTGCTATTTTTTTCATTATTGTTTTTTCATGTTTCCTTTTATAAACTTTAATACATTATACAAATTTATGGTGCATTAATCTCAGTCTTGGTATACTGTAAGTTTTTCCTAACTGAGGATCCATTCTCATCTATTTGATGTATTATTAAACCAGTGATCATATATTTTCTCAAAATGCAACTGTACTACTTTTTTGAGTCCCAGCTCTAAAAACATTCTTGCCTTTAGAATAACTTATGTTGAAAATTTCCACAATTATGTTGTTGTCTCCATTTTTCTTTCAAACCACTGCTTTAAATACATATATTCATTTATTTATTCAATAAAAATTGCTTACCATCTATGTTTCAGGTATATTATTAGAACTCAGAAAACAAAGATAAACAAAATGTATTGTCTGCACTCAAATACTAAGGAAAAATAAATCTTAAAAAGTACTGCAGTGAAGTGTCATAAAAACATAGTGTCTAATGATAAATACCTTTTTTCATATTCTTGTTCATGCTTTCTTTCTGGTATTGAATTCTTTTTTTTTCTTTCCACTTATGTGTTTTACTTTTTGATTAAGTTCAATGCTTAGCTTATTTTTATCTGAGGTTTTTTTTTTCCTCCACAACTAAAACTCAGTTGATCTCTTTAGCAAGTCACACCCATATCATGCAACTTAAACTCTGCATGAACTGTTTCATTTTACTATTAGTCTTCTTCTGTGGCTTTGGTTATAATATATTTATGAGATTATGAGTTCCTTTAGCAAAGTATATTAGTTAAGACTTGTGTTCAACTCTTAAGGAAAAAGGAAAAAATTGACATTTTGTAGGTCACTTGTAGGGTGTCTTATAGTAAAAAAAAAGGGTTTCTTTTTCTTGTTAAATAGGAAAAACAGAAATGAGAATTCCCTATAGTACTCAGCTCAAGACTGGGACTGCTGTAATTTTTTCATCCCTTCAACTATGATCTCAAGATGGCAACTCCGATTGTAGCAAAGATGTTTTCCTTTTAGCTAACCAAGAGAAGAAACATTGAGGTAAAAGGGCGTTGCCAAAATTAGAAAAAAACAAGATGGGTGAACAAGGAGTCCAAAAATTATAAATTATTTTTTTTCAGAGATATAAACAAACCTCATGGGCCCAAATATATCAAGTAGCTGACCTTAGCTGCAAGGGAATCTAAAAAATATAAATTTTAATCTAGATATATTGCTACTCATTACAAAAAATTGCATTTCTGTTAATAAGAAAAAGGAAAAAATTGACATTTTGTAGGTCACTTGTAGGGTGTCTTATAGTAAAAAAAACAAAAACAAAAACTATTTCTATCATCAGCCACTAATATTAATTCATTGACATTTCCTGTAAGTTAGTAGAAAAGTGTCCTGTATTTGCTACCATTTGCTAATAGATATGTCTGTTTCATTAGATATGTCTGTAGTCTGAAGAAATGACAGAGATTTATGATAAATTAATCTTCAGCAATTGAGAAGGAGAAAAAGAGATCTCTGCCTATGAACAGGCCACTGTTAAAAACTAATTTCTTTTACAAGGAGGAGAAGTGATGTTATGTTCACACAGAGACAAAAAAAAATAGAGAGAGCTGGCAACACTGATCTCATAACTTCAATTATGACTAAGGAATGTACAGAAAACAGTTGTTCGTGTCCTGATGGTTGCAGCAGTTCTGGAGTCAGGTTAGACAGGGTGACATGGATGATCTCAGAGGCATATTGTGGCATTCCTGACCCAAAGCTATTGCTCTATTAAAAACAAACAAACAAGAAGAACAAAACATTATTTTTTATTTTTCTTCATTTTAAAAAATTTAGCTGATAGTAGTGGTAAGCAAATACATTGTATATATTCCTTATCATGCTTCATAAGATTGCTCAAGATAAAGGTACACTAAAAGGCACTGATATGTATAAAAACATGGTACATTTTAGTAAGGAGATAAAAAAAATAAAAAGAAAATGTATACTTGAAATACAAAATATCAGAAAAGAAAAATTTATTCAATAGTTTAACAGAAGACTGAGCACAGAAGAACAAAGAATGAGTTAAGTTGATACATGTCAAAATTATCAAATCAAATCAAAGAGAAGAGATTATTAAGCCTACAAAGTGAACAGAGCTTCTGAGACATGTGGTGTGATATTTTCTAACAATAGTGTAGTTGAATTCCTAGAAAAATAGGTAAAAATGGAGATAACTCAGGATACTGGTGGAGAATTTAAAAAAATATATATTTTATTTATTTTTTTACAGAGAGGAAGAGAGGGGGATAGAGAGTTAGAAACATCGATGAGAGAGAATCATCCATCAGCTGCCTCTTGCACACCCCCTACTGGGGATGTGCCTGCAACCAAGGTACATGCCCTTGACCGGAATCGACCCCGGGACCTTTCAGTCCACAGGCCGACACTCTATCCACTGAGCCAAACTGGTTTCGGCTGGTGGAGAATTTTTAAAGGTGATCAAAGATATCAATTCATAGAGCAAAGAAATTTAGAAATCTATAATGAAAATACTTATCTGCAAAGAAAACTGACAAAAATCAGAGTCAAACTACTAAAACATACATAAAGATAAGGAATAAAATTTTGTAAATGCTTCCCTGGCCAGTGTTGTGCAGCAGTTAGAGCATCAGCCCACGCACCAAAGAGTCTCACATTTAATTCCTGGTCAAGGGCACATACCTTTCAAGTTCAATCTCTACCCCCAATTGGGATAAATGGAAGAGGCAACCAATCCATGTGTCTCTCTCACATCCATTTCTCTCTCCCCCCTCCACTCTTCTTCCCATTATCTCTGAAAATCAATAGAGAAAATATCCTCTGGTAAGGATTAACAACAATAACAACAACAACAAAATGCTGAAGGCAACCAGAAAATAATCACATTGTTTAGAAGAACAATCAGAATGATAAGTGACTGCTCATGAAAAGCAATAGTGTTTTGATGGCAGTAAAATTACATTTTAAAGTACTAATTTTTTTAGAAGAACTGACTTTGAAAACATTAAAAATGAATGCATAAAAGACACATTCAGACAAAAGGTAAAAAAACAGACTAACAAGACTAAAAAATATTTTTAAAATGTCTTCAAGAAAGTCTTATAATATTGATGAGGTATTATTTATTTAAGGACAAACTGACTGTGATAAGTAAAATATAGATATTGTAATCTCTAGAGAAACCACTGAAATAAAAAGCACAGGAGTATAGCTAAAAAGATATTACAAAAATGGAGTGGTAAGAAGTATTTAATCCAAAAGAGTACAAGAATCCCAAAACATTGTGTTGAATTAAAAAACAGATATAAATTAGCATAGCCAGTGCTATTGCATAAATGTAAAGTTTAAAAAGTCACACTTAATCTAAGCTGCTAGAGTACAGACAAGTACTTGCCTGGGGCAACATTGGAGTACTTGGGTATATAATGAGAAAGGATCCTTCTTACTACCTTGTTTCCCCGAAAAATAAGACAGTGTCTTATATTAATTTTTGCTCCCAAAGATGTGCTAGGTCTTATTTTCAGGGGATGTCTTATTTTTCCATGAAGAAGAATACGGTACACATTTATTGTTAAATGAAAATAAAGGAAATTTATTACCTGTATATAGTACGGTAGTACGGTAGTTGTCAACACAAACCAGGCAAACTGTGAGTCCTACAGTATCAAGAATTTACTCATTTATTCAATGACAATCATGTCATCATCTTCTGGAACATCATCATAACAATCCAATTCCTGAATTTCCTGGTGAATTTATTGTGACTCCATTTCTTTCAGAATCAGTGGACCAAATCTCTCATGTTTAGCCTGGGGGGGGGGGGGGCTTATTTTCGGAGGATGCCTTATATTTCACTCAGAAGGAAACCTGTAAGTAGGTCTTGTTTTCAGAGGATGTCTTATTTTCGGGGAAACACAGGAGAATGGTGTGAATTAATACATAGCCCCTCCCACCCTCATAATCTGGATAATCACATGATATCAAACTCTTTAGTTTAATCAAATCTGCAAAGTCCTTTTCTCCCATGTAAATAACATATTCACAGATCCCAGGGATTAGGGTGTGGTCATCTTTGAGGAGAGGGCAGGGTCAGGGGGAGAAGGGAGTGATGTGCGGCATCCTTCTTTCTACCCCAGAGTCCAAAGGATCAGACTCATTAAAAAAAGATTCCCAGGGTTTCCGACAACAACTGGAAAATGAAAACAACTACTTACAAATCAGAACCATAACAAGACCTTCAAATATTAGAAGTAGGAACTGTCAGCAAAGTAAAATTCTCAGTCTTTGTCTGAGATTCTCCTCCAGGGACTGAGGGAGTATGCCATGGGTGCAAAAACCTATGACATGCAATTTTTGTAAAAAGAAACAGTCACCTAAATTGCTCATACTTCAGTGTAGTCATTATATTGCAAAACGCTATAGAGTCATGTTTAGGAGTTATTCTTTCTATGCATCTCAGTGAAATTACAGCTGTGCCCATTTTGATAACATGTGCTGCAGCTATTTTGTGCTCAATAAATATTTGACATTGATCTTAACAAAGAGAATGACTACAATCCTATTGATGACAATAAAATTGATTTGTAGTGGTCAACAGAAGACAAGATGCTGGCTTGAACATGTGCTTTACTACAAGAGGCGATCTGGTTTGAGAAACTTGGTAAATTAGTTACATTTAGTCAAACATCCAAGTATTTTGTGAAAAATATGATGTTAAGTTGCTGTGTTCCTAAATTTGATTCATGACTTTAAAAAACGTTTGTTCCTTACTGGAAACCAATCAGTTCTTCCTACTCTTCTTGCTCCCAAACACATTTTTGCCTGTGGATACTGATTTCCAAGGGGGTAAAGCACAAGTATTAACTTTCCCTAAATGTATAAGCTCCCTTCTAAAGTTTATATTCAGCAAATTCCATTGTACTAATACTTGGAGTCTTTTATAACTGGCAGAGATTTTCGCTATTTCAATTAAGTTAACCTGATGAGTTTAGGACTTGAGCAAAATTAGCTCCATATTTTAAGCTTCCCATTATTATAGATTTTTTACTGAGTTTATTGATTCAGCTTAGGTTTGGGAGAAGAGTTGTCTATCAGCTGGCTCTTCTTTAAACCCATATGTCTGTTTCGTGGGGGATTTTATCTCAGAAGCCCTCATGTACATAATAACTTATTTTCTTGTCAGAAACACAAAGCATATAGCCCCTTTTCTTTTTCTTTTTTTAACAAAATATATCATTACCCTTGTTTTTGCAGTGATCAATCTTTAAATTAACTATTAACTATTTACTTCTCTGTATTTCTTAGAATTAGTGCCATAAACACTCCTAAATTACTAAGGAACAGTTGTTTTAAATAATGTATTTTTTCTCCCATTTCTGCTCTTGACTCACAAAATGTAATGATTATAATAACTGCACTTATGTAATTAAACATGTCACTGGTGAATTTACATCTAAAACAATAATGGACTAAAAGGTCACTTCTCTAACCGTCAATGAAATAGTAGATTCTTTTGTTGTTGTATCAGGCTCGCTGTGATTGAGAACCAATTATGCTTGCAAGGAATTATATTGTAAAATAATAAGAAACAGAGTTTCTCTGTTACTCTTGGAGAATACTTAGATCATTTTTCATTCAGAAGTAGTTTTTGGTCTGTAGTAGCATTTTCCTAAGTAATAATGAAAGCTTCTTATACATAGGAAGAAAATTGCTTTCTTAATATCCACACGCAATTTCATAAAAATTGGGCAATCTTTTAAAAGAATTTTAGAACTCGAATATAGCAGGTGATTTTGAAAGCTCACTTAGACCATTGTGTCTCATCCTCTGGTTTCAACTATTATCATTTATAGTAAATAAAACCAGGCAGGTGGAAGTTCTATCTCATATTCAGAGATCTTCAGAGGACAATGCACCCTCTACCTGGATAGTTCAGCCAGATGCCTAACAACCTTCATATTCTTCCCAGTGAACTGATTTTCCCCCAATTGATTAGTTCCAGCTTTATTTTTATATGATTTTTTTATTTTATTTTATTTAATTTACTGAATTTGCCCCCAAACCATCCCACTGGTTTTGCCTTAGTGGAATTAGAGATGAGTATATAAACATAGCACTGTACTGAATTTCTACAGCTCAAATAGTTAAGTTAGACTTCATTCAACTAAAAAAAGCAACCTGTTTCTTTGGCCTCTTTAAACAAAATATTTTTGTAGAAATTATTTTAATCAAAATAATGGTGTTCTTTAAGTTTTCCACAACCTTTGTGAGTTTATCTATCTTGTAATATGCCTGTTACAATTCAACCCTTTTGAACATATTTGTTTTATTTTCCATTTTCCTACCTTCAAATTGCAATGGCCTAAAGTAAAGCCTGAAAAAATTGGATTCCTAGCCTCTGTGTACTTAGGGAGCAGGCATGCGACCCAGAATCCACCAAACTCACTGGTATGAAACTGTGACTCATAAGTGAGAAAAGTGAGTGCCCAGACTCCATGCATATTTCAGTTAAGAAGGTAGTGAACATACATGCATGTGGGGGCATCGATGATGACCAGGGGCATTTCCTAAAACAGAACTGGTGCACATACAAAAAAAGCAAGAAAAACATGGCAGTTTCCTCACAGACCACTTCTATAGAATGATTCTGGTTTGTTCCAAGAGACCTAATATGTGGTTCATCATTTAGCCCCTGAAAAGTTCCCTGAGATACACCATATTATGTTGTACTAGAGGCCCAATGCATTAAATTTGTGCATGGGGTGGGGGGTGACCCTCAGCCCAGCCTGCATTCTCTCCAATCTGGGACCTTTTGAGGGATGTCCTGGTGGGATTGGGCCAAAATGGGAGGTCGGACATCCCTCTCACAATCCAGGAATGTTGGCTCCCAACTGCTTGCCTGCCTCTGCCTGATTGCCCCTAACCACTCCTCTGCTAGCCTGATTGATGTCTAACTGCTCTCCAGTCAGCCCAATTGACCCTAACTGCCCTTCCATGCCTACCTAGTCACTCCTAACTGCCCTCCCCTACCAGTCTCGTTGCCCCTAGCTGTCCTCCTCTTTAAGCCTGGTCTCTCCCCCCCAACTTCCCTCTCCTGCTGACCTAGCTCCCCCCCAATAACCCTCCCCTGCAGGATTGGTCCCCCACAACTGCCCACCCCTGCTGGCCTGGCCTTTCCCAACTATCCTCCTCTGCAGGCCTGGCCACCGAAACTGTCCTCCCCTGTAAGCCTGGTCTCTCTTCAATTTCCCTCCCCTGCAGGCCTGCTCCCCCGGCAACTTCCCCCCACTGTAGGCCTGATCCATACCAACTTCTCTCCCCTGAAAGCCTTCCCCCTGCAACTGCCCTCCTCTGCCGGTCTGATCACCCCTAACTTCCCTCCCTGCTTGCCTTATTGCCCACAACTGTTCTCCCCTGGTCCCCTCCAAGTGCCCTCCCACTGCAGGCCTGGCCCCCCAACTGCCCTCCTCTGCCAGCCTGGTCACCCCCAACTGCCCTATCCTGCTGGCCATCTTGTGGTGGCCATCTTGTATCCACATGGGGGCAGCCATCTTTGACCACATGGGGTGGCCATCTTGTGTGTTGGAGTGATGGTCAATTTGCATATTACTCTTTTATTAGATAGGATTGCATATATTCAATATATTTTTATAATTTTTCCAGAAAAATAAAACAGAAGGATTTCTTGCAATGTATAAGTAAGAACCCAGAGCAATAGCACATGTAATCATGTAATTTCATTCCAAAATATATGGTAATATGCAAATTGTCATTACTCCATCACAGTAACCATCACTCAATAGGCTGTGTGCACAGCAGTAGCTGGTGGGCAGGAAAGGGGTGGGGACTTGTGCGGATGGGACATGAGGCTGCCTCCCTGCCCAAGCACCTGGCCGGGGATGTGAGGCTGCCTCATTGGCTCCTCATGTGAAATGTGAGCTCGGATCCTCATTCTTATTCAGTGTAGTGGAGCGTGGGAATTGGTTTATAGGATCCAGTCCCACTTGGGTAAATGTTACTACAGTCTGAGAGTAGATGTAAAATGGGGACCATATTTATTCGCTCACAGGCTTGCTGTGGAACAGACAGAGTCACCATCCTCACAGAATTCAGGATGCCCCATGTGCAAACCTAGAATGAAAAATCAGCAACATCCCACATGGCCAAGAACTAGAAACTGCCATTTGCAAGGAGAATATGCAACAGAACTGTGAGTCCCGGGAGGGTGAAGAGGAAAGCTGTTTTTGTGGTTAATTTAAGAGTTTAAGGTGCAAAACTGGCATCAGAAAGTAGTGGCATAACACCGAGGCCATGCAGTCATGTAACAACTCTGAGACTGTGGGACCCTTGGGAAGACCCTTCTGATGCCTTGGGAACTCCCTGACTCCACACCAGCCTCTGGGTACCAGTTACAAATGAACACATGCCCAGGGATGAGGGCTCTGGACCTGTGGTTGCGGGGTGAGGAGACAGAGGACCTCTTCCCATAAGTCTCCCCTCAGCCCGCACAGCATCATGCTGTGTGGTGTGCAGCTGCTGATGGCATCACCAGGTGATGTCACCTAGAGGGGCCACTCAGGTGGTTTCCCTGAAGAGGGGAACGTGCCCAGCTCAGAGGCAAGGAGGTACAAGCTTGGGGGCCACACAACCTCCAGCACCCCTGCAGCGTAGCCAAAGCTGAAGCTGCAGGTCCATCTGGCTGTCATGGGGCCTCGACAGTGTGGTGGCCCTGGCACTGGCAGTGAGTGCTGGGCACCTGAATCCAGGGAGCCACCATCCCACCTAGACCATCCCCCTCCTGCATTCCTCACCAAACCCTGGTTTGACCCTCATCTCCCCACCAGACCCCAGGGGCCCAACCTCCCAAATGGTAACCTCTGACTGTATGCCTGCATTCTAACATTTTTGTCTCAGAACCTAACACCTCCCTTAACCTCCTCACCTCTAGTCTAACCTTTAACAGGAGCCATTGCCAATCACATCTCGTCCAGCACCCCTCTCCCCTCTCTAACCCAGCTACCTTCCTCCATGGAAGCTGTTATTGCTACCCATGAACTCAAATGAAATAGGATTAATCAAAGAAGAATATGTCTGAGCAAAGACCTCTAACTAAAGAAGAAATAAAGTAACTAACATATATGAGAAAAGTTAATTTCAAATGTAATCAAGTAATTTCAAAGGAAAGATACATGGAACATTTAAAAAATCAGAATATGCAGTACTGGAGAGGGTGTGATGAAACAGACACCTGATAGCACTGCTGTGGAGAATAGGGGACAGCATTTCTGGAGATAGTTTGACAGGATGTAGCAAATATGCATAGTTCTCTTTGAGTGGTTAGATTTCCAGGAATTTATCACATGTAATAGTAAAAAAGTTGGGACAGATATCATCACAATAATAAAAAGCTGATATGCAAATGGTCATCATGCCATGACACCATAAGGACTGAACAGCAGGAGGCTGCATGGCTGCATGTGAGGCTGGCAGAGGTGGGGATCAGGGGTGGGGACTTCCAGCATTGGTGGGCTGGGACTTGTGCCAGCCTGAGATGTGAGGCTGTCCCCCAGCCTGGCACTTGGCTGGGGACATGAGGCTGCCTTCCTACCACCCGGCACTAGGCCAGGGGATGAGAATATCAACATTAAAATATTTCCTCTAATTAATTCGCTTTTAATGTGCATGAATTTCATGCACCGGGCCACTAGTATTCCTATAATTCTAAACAAAATTAATATTACCATAACTAGGTATGTGCCTTGATCAGAAATGGAACCCTCCACCTTTTGATGTACAGGACAATTCTCCAACCAACTGAGCCATCTAGCCAGGGCATCAAAATTCCATTTAAGTAATTGATCTCTCTCTACTCTTCTACAGCAATCATACATGCTAGTCAAATTGCTCTATTCACAAATCTTACCACATAGGATCTTGAAGTACAGAGGAATTATTTAATTTATTTCCATGGACTACTTCTTTCCCACACCCAACAGAAAACATTCAGATGTTCTGTGAATTTTTCTGACAAGATAAATTAGATAACATCTCACCCCTAGTGAGGTCAGTTGCAGAATTAGCTTTAATAATTTTTTTGCACAACACCAATTTGCTCAGCCCTCTTCGAGGGAGTTTGGTAAACAATAGCTAGTTTATCACTTGAGTTACACCCTACTCATTATTGCTAATTTATAATCAGAAAATAATTAAAATAACAGAATTTAACCTATCATTACTCCAAATTCCTTGCCATTAAATATATATCGATATGTATTATGAACTAACTTCAGTGATTTAACATAGGAAATGTTTATTTCTCAATCACATATTATTTATTGTAGGTGGCCAGAATTTTCCTGCATCTGATGAACAGAGGTCAATAACTTTTTTATTTTGTAATGTTTCTATTTTAACTCTAGGTCCTCGGGGGGATATATATATATATATATATATATATATATATAGCAACTTTTAACTGCTTTGGGCCAAAAGTGTCACACCACTTCTATTCACAGTCCATAGACCATAGCTAGTCAGATGGCTCTAAGCTAAGCTCATAAGAGGATCCTCAAGAAATGTACAGGAACATATGAAATATTTAATGTGCACTATTAATTTATGTCACACAACTGAAACTAATATTCAGAATTTTAAGCCTATTTATTTATTTTTTCCTCAGATTTATTTTTTTTTATTAAAGTTGACATTCAATATAATATTTGTTTCAGGGGTACAACATAGTGGTTATACAGTCATATAACTTACAAAGTGATCCAATCTAATATCATATATAGTTATTACAATATTATTGACTATGTGTTCCCTATGTTGTATTTTACATCCCCATGACTATTCTGTGTCAACCAATTTGTACTTCCTAATCCCTTCATCTATTTCATCCTTCCTCCCTCCAACACCTCCCCTCTGGTAACCATCAGTCGGTTTGTTTCTATTTGGTTTGTTCATTTATTTTGTATTTTATATTCCACATATAAATGCAATTATAATATCTGTCTTTCCATATTTGATTATTTCATTTAGCATAATACACTGTAGGTCCATCCATGCTGTCTCAAAAAGTAAGATAAGATTTATTTCCTTCTCTAGCCAAGTAATGCCCTATTATACAATATATATGCACCACCTGTTTTTATCCAATTGTCTGTTGATGAGCATGGGTTGCTTCCATATCTTGGCTATTGTAAATAAGTAAAAAATGCTGCAGTGAACTGATGAAGAAAAATCTAGGAGGAACTGAACAGATTGACATATCTCTGGAAGGGGAAGAGATCAATCAAAGAACTTATCCTATATAATAAAGAGCTAATATGCAAATAGACCGAGCAGTGGAACAACAGGAACAACTGAACAAATGAACAACCAGTCGCTATGATGTGCACTGACCACCAATTGGTGTGTGAGGAACATGGCAAGGGTTGGCTGCAGTGGGATGGTAGAGCAGGTGAGTGGGGGTGCCAGACCAAGGTGGGTTGCCAGTTGCTGTCATCAGGTCGAGCCTCTGGTGGTTACTGAAAATTCTTGGTCCCATGCCCAGTGCTCACATCTGCTGATGCCACTGGCCATCCTTGCAACTGCAGCTGGCACCAGTCCTGATCATTGGCACTATCAGTGAGTGTGAGAGGCAGCTTCCAGCCCTAATTACCCCTGAGGGCTTCTTCACCTCCTCTGCCACCACTCACACCTGCTGCTGGTGCTGGCTCCAATCACTCAGCACTGTCAATGGGTGTGAGAGGGGCCAGTGCCATCAGTGCATAGGAGCAGGGTGGTGGTGGCGGGAGCAGGGCTTCCAGCAGACAGTGGACCTGGGGCCTTTGCAGGAGGGGCCAGATGGAGGTACAGAGTATTGGCCAGGACCTGCCCCTGTGCCTATCACAGCCTTGTGGCCCACACTTCCTTTCAAGGTGCACAAATTTGTGCACTGGGCCCCTAGTATACATATATGTATAAACAAATGGGACACAGACAATAGTGTGGTGAAGGCATGGGTGGTGCAGATGCAGGGTAGAGGTCAATGCAGACAAAAAAAAAAGGGGGGGGGGCATCTGTAATACTTTCAACAATAAAGATAAATTTTAAAAAGAAACACCCTTAATTATATTTCACATCATATTAGTCAGAATGGATATCATCAATAAAACCACAAACAACATATGTTGGTAAGGATGTGGATTATAAGAAACCCTCTTGCACTGTCGGTAGAATGAATGGTGCAGCCACTATGGAAAACAGTATGGGAGTTCCTCAAAAAATTAAAAATGGAACTGCCTTATAAGCTAGAAATTTTATTTCTGAATATATATCTGAAGAAACCCAAAACATTAATTAGAAAGAATACAATGGTGGACAAAAATGGGTATAAAGTTGTTCCTATTGAAAGGGATATGCAGATTATGACTATTAAAATAACTTTATTAACTCAAAAGAATGTAATAATGGCACTGTGCTATCATGATGTTTATAATCTGAAAGTCTTTTCCACATGAATAACTATAAACCTACCCAGTATATGTACCTTTATGTTCCTTGCAACATTATTTAAGCTTATTTGCAATTTGAGTAACACTAACCACTAAACTTATTTCCATCTATTTTCAGAAAGATCCGTTTTCTTTTTCTATCTCTTTAGTTTCCCCATAAGTATACCATATTTTTTAAAACTTTATTTCCTATTTTATTCTTATTTGCTATGAATTTCTCATCCAAAATTATCTGCCTTCCACTCAGGGTTTATTTAGATCTGAAACATACTTAAGTTCCAAGTCAATATTCTTACATTTTCAAGGCAATCCAGCTATTTTGGACTTTTTCCAAGTTTCTATATTATTTATGCCATACAACTTAAAACTAACTTATCTTACCTTTATGTACAAAACATTCTGTTAGTTTTAAGGGATATCAATATGTAGACAGCAAATCATATAAGAAGACTTGAAAAGTGATAACCGTAGCAGTTACTGTTGGCAATAAGAAATATTAAAATGGTCAATAATTTGGCTATATTACACTATTACAAAAAGTATAATATAGCCAATTCTATAATTTTAGAAAAATAATGCTTTAATAATTTTTTGGGGGGTGACACTTTCAAATTTTTCTCCCAAATTTTAAATCAATAGAGAAATGGGCAGAGCAATCAGACATAAGGATACAATTCACTGTATCAGTTGTAAAGCTGATAATAGAAAGAAACTAGATCTGCTGACACAAGCAGGCTATCTGGCACTCTTACCCGTTCTTAAATCTGCTTAATCACAGGCAGAGCTGAGAAAATACAGATAATTCTTCCATTCATAAGCAGACTGGTTATTGCAAAGGAGAGGGAAGAAGTATAAGTTGAGAGACAATAAAGAGAGAAAACTAGAAAATAATTGAGCCATACAAGTTCATTTTCTTCTCTCTGTTCACCAATCAATCAGGCAAATAAGTTTTTTTCTCTTGGTGAGAATTCAGTAAAGGGATATAACCAAAAGAGAGAGAGAGAGAGAGAGAGAGAGAGAGAGAGAGAGAGAGAGAGAGAGAGAGAGAGAGAGAGAGAGAGAGATGAAAGGCACCTCCAAAACCTTTCACTCCTGGGGAGAAGACTTTCTCCCTCCAGAAGGATGAGGAATGAACATTTTCCCTTTCAGTGGAAGGCATCACAAGAAGGTGGAACTGGAGTTGCTCTATGGAAAAATGTTGTGAGGAAAGTGCCTTGCCTAATCATTGGTGTTGAGGTGGGGAAAGAACACTCTATGCTTGATCAGCAAGACTTTGTAGTAATATTTTCTCTAGGAAAATAGGTTCTTTGTTATAATATAAACTAGTGTCCTGGTGCATGAAATTCATGCATGGAAAAGGGGGGTTCCCTCAGCCCAGCCTGCACCATCTTCAATCAGGGACTGCCGGCTCCTAACCACTCCCCTGCCTGCCTACCTGATCACCCTTTACTGTCTCTGCCTGCCTGCCTTATTGCCCCTAACTTCTCTGCCTGCCTGCCTGATTGCCCCTTACTGCCTCTGCCTTGGCCCCCATCACCATGGCTTTGTCCAGAAGGAAGTCAGACTTCCAAAAAGTGGCTGGTCAACCCAGCCAAATTAGCATATTATCCTTTTAGTAGTATGGGCAGATTATATAGGATAGGATTGCTTTAGTGGGGTGGAAAAGCCTTTTTCATCATTAGAACATGCTCTTGGCAGACAAAAACACATAATCCTTATATCAGGACTGATAGCTAGCCATATGCACTATACTGACAAATAGTCATTAAAAAATTGAATCGCTTTCTTACACCTTACACCAAACAGCTGTTGCCCTTAAAACCCCTCCTCAGCCCCACCTTAGGTTGTACCTTCAAAGTTCACCCAGATTTGGTTCTGATTGGTTGGTTTCTATGCCAGTCAGCATCTCTGGGCCTATCAATGGGCTTGATCAGAGAAGCAGGGTTAATTAGCAGCCCCAGCTGTAGCACAAGAGAGAGAGGCAAGTGCTGATCATCATTGGTTCCATGGAAGCTATGGATCAGACCCTGCTTCTCTCTCCAGTCCTCTCTTTGGACCTGATCAGTAGCCCCTTGGCAGTCAGTGCTGCATCACCATTTCAACCTGGCATTGACTTTTAGGTGGTCAAGCTTTCAGTCATTTTGGATGTTATGGACCCTGGCTTTTTATATATTAGGAATATCTCTTAGCATCAAGAATAATAGGTTGCAAGTACTGGACATTCAGTAAATATATTTTTGAATGAAAGGAGGCAGCAGACAATTTGTGAGGGTTTTAAATTTGGTGCATAAGAATTATAATTTTATTTTATAGAGATGTGTGTAGATTTTCAAGTATGGTTTGACAGGGACAAAATATCTTTGTAGGAAAATTAATCAGGCAATAGATTATATTACCAAGAGTCTTAAGGGAGGGAGTTTAATTAGTAGATAATTGCAAAAGCCTTAGGATGATCGGATGGTGGCCTTGATTAAAGTAGAAGAGGGTGGGTCTGAAAGAGAGTAAAGGACAGTTATGTAAAACCCTATGGAGGAAAACTGGCAGGCCTTGATAAATGATGGAAGAGGAAGTGTGTGGAGGGGAATGATGATCAACTGACTCATCATTAATTAAGCACTTATCATGATGTAGGACTCTTGGAGGAGTACATTTAATTGCATGATATAATTATCATTCTTTTAGTGGAATTATGGTGCTTGTAAAGAAAAGTTAACGAAAAACAAATGAAAATGTCAGGAATGGATTCTGAGGGTAACTGGAATATTTGTGAAGAGATAGTGTCTGGAAATGTAGAAACCAGTGAAGACTATACATATTTTGTAATTAAGAGATTCATAATGCACTTCATTATATCTAAAACTGGAAGCTAATGGAGATAATTTAGTAGAGAGACAAACTCAGATTTTTATGTTGTTTTGAGTCTTATGGTCTGTTCTGAATACATGTATTGTGTAAGTTATCTTCAGAATTCATTTCAATTTAGTACAATTCTTTATAAATGTAAATATAAATAGTAATATTAATAAATACATGACCCTTTAATAACATAACTATTATATTTCTATTTAAAGTGTAAGAAAACAGCTAAGCAAGTATGAAGATGCATATGGAATATGAAAATTGCAAAGTTTAAATAAAATAATCCAGTAAATGCTGTTAAAACAAACTCAAGCTGGGTTGAACACACAAAGATGGGATATACTGACAGCAACAGGCAGATAGCGTTTTAACAAAATGAATGCTTGATCAAATATACTTCCATGCTCAAAAGTCATAGACATCTAAGAAATAAAAGAAATTAAAGAGGAATTTTTTCAAAATTTAATTGTATATAAAATGACACATAAACATTTCCTGATCCAATTTGTTAGTATTCATTATGTCTAAAACTGGAAGCTTCATAATGACAAGATAGTGTTTTGGGGAGATTTAGAAACACAATATTTTTAATACAACCAGAATACTTTCATTTTCCTCTTTTAATTTAAAAACTAAATGAAGAGATTATTGTAGTTTAGTCTGTTACCTAGAATTGTGTCAGCTTTGGCTTGTGGGTTCACTCAAAGAATCTCATAAAGATATTTTTCTAAGGGAAAAAGTAAATATCCAGAAGTTTATGTCTTTTATACCATTAAGGTTCATTGGTGCAAAGCAACTTCACAAGATTCATTTTAGATAATTACTTATTCCATGTAATGGGAGAATGATGTATGAATTCAATTTCCTCTTGTTTTATAATTATTTGTGTTATTTTTCTTTTTTATTTTCAAAGACATCAGAATTTTAATCTATAAATTGTACATTGAATTTATTTGTCATTTTTTTCTTTATTTATTAAGGTATTACATATGTTTCCTTATTCCCCCCATTGCCCTCTCCATGTCCCCACTCAAGCCTTCACCCCCCTGGTGCCTGTGTCCATTGGTTAGGCTTATATGCATGCATACAAGTCCTTTGGTTGATCTTTCCCCTTATCCCCACCCTCCCCTACCTTCCCTCTGATATTTGATGGTCTGATCAATGCTTCTCTGTCTCTGTATCTGTTTTTGTTCATCAATTTGTGTTGTTCATTATATTTCACAAATGAGTGAGATCATGTGATATTTATCTTTCTCTGACTGGCTTATTTCACTTAGCATAATGCTCTCCAGTTCCATATATGCTTTTGCAAATGGTAAGGATTCCTTCTTTTTTACCACAGCGTAGTATTAAATGGTGTAGATGTACCAGTTTTATAATCCACTCATCTGCTGATGGGCACTTAGGCTTATTCCAAATCTTAGCTATTGTAAATTGTGCTGCTATGAACATAGGGGTGTATATATCCTTTCTGATTGGTGTTTCTAGTTTCTTGGGATATATTCCTAGAAATGAGATCACTGGGTCAATGGGAGTTCCATTTTTAGTTTTTGAGGAAACTCCATACTGTTCTCCACAGTGGCTGCATCAGTCTATGTGCCCATAAGCAGTGCAAGAGAGTTCCTTTTTCTTTGCATCCACACCAGTACTTGTAGTTTGTTGACTTGATGATGATAGCCATTCTGGCAGGTGTGAGATGTACCTCATTGTTATTTTGATTTGCATTTTTTGGATGACTAGTGAATTTGAACATGTTTTCATATATCTCTTGGCCTTCTGTATGACCTCTTTCAAAAAGTGTTTGTTTATGTCCTTTGCCCATTTTTGATTGGATTGTTTATCTTCCTTTTGTTAAGTTGTATAAATTTTCCCTGAAATTTTTGTAGATTAAACCCTTATCTGAGATAACATTGGCAAATATGTTTTATGCAGTGGGCTTTCTTGTTTTGCTGATGGTTTATTTTAGTGTGCAGAAACTTTTTATTTTGATATAGTCCCATTTGTTTATTTTCTCCTTAGTTTACATTGCCCTAGGAGCTGTATCAGTAAAGATATTGCTACAATGACATATGCCTGATATTTTGCTGCCTATGGAATCTTCTAAGATTTTTATCTGACATTTAAGTCCTTTATCCATTTTGAGTTTATTTTTATGTATGGTGTAAGTTGGTGGTCTACTTTCTTTCTTTCTTTCTGTTTTTTTTTTTTCTTTTTTCTTTTTTCGCATGTAATTGACCAATTTTCCCAGCACCATTTTTTGAAGGGATTGTCTTGACTGGATTATATGCTCTAGTCATCTTTGTCAAATATTAATTGAGCATAATGGCTTGGGTCTATTTCTGGGTTCTTATGGTCTATATTTCTGTTCTTATGCCAATACCAGACAGTTTTGAGAACCAAGGCTTTGTAATTATTTGTTGATAAAATCCAATAAGTAATGCTGAACATTACTTATTATCTAGATAATCCCTTTCTATACAACTTAACCTTTATTTTCTTTTGTTAACCCAGAAAATATTAAAAATGTTAGAAATACTAATAGATATTCTCTTATTTTTATTACTAAAAATTTTTATCCACATTTAAATACAACAGTTCTAGGAATCAACAGATACTTAGCCATGTTATGGTTAGAAATATGCAAAAAATAATAAGGGAGTAAAAAAGTTTTTTTTTTTTTTTAATTTAAAAATACGGAAAAACAGTTGCAATATTAATTAGTACTTCATTTGAAGATTCTTTTTAAAATTTGTCTTTTGATTAGGTACACAAATATGCCTATCAGCAAGCATTTTTTAAAAAAAATCTGCAACTGAAGTCATTATATGTTTTAAACAAGATGAAAGTGATTGTTCTACTCATTAGAGGAACTTTTCTATTTGGGACATCTCAGTCTTTCTGTGAGCAATGCGAAGATGCTTTCCTTTGATCTTGACTGAAATTTTGTATATTCTGTGATGTCTCACATTAGACATGGCCACGGCAGGAAAGGAGATATTCAGCATGTTCACAGTCATACTGCTCCAAATGTATATTCTCTTGGCTTCTTGCACACATCATATATATGTGTGCATAGGCCAAGGGCATTTTACTTCAAGCAACAGCCAACAGATTCCAAATAGTCTGTTTACAGTGAAGAACTGGGTTCAGGGACAGTCAATGCAGGATCCGTTCCTTCCCCTTTGTGGTCCAAAGGCCATATATGCACACTATCTTCATGTCTTAAGGAATGGAAATAGTATGATTTTTTTCAAATTTTTTCAAATTAAACTGAATGTTTTACATGTAAATAAGTGCATGACTAATTACCCTAGGCAATAGTAGTGTCTTATTTCATTATTGAAATTTTCTTATTTTATGACTATGTATATGCACAAATATAAAACGTTGATTAGAAAACCAACAACATATATGGACTCAAAGTAAAACTTTGAACAGACCTGATTTGATTGAATCACCACTTTTGCATTAGTACCCTGGGCTGTTCCTAGAAAAAGTATAGAAAGTGTATTCTTTGAGGTGTTCTTCACCACTTTTCTGAGTACATGAGGGATTGCAAATCTATATACTCAAAACGTGTCCCTTTTTTCTTGTATCACTTTTAAATGCTTTATTTTCCTGAATGTAGTGCTATAAAAATAATAGATTATTAATTTTACTTCCTGGCACTACTAAATTTAAAGGAACCCAGCAAGGAGACATCAAAGTCATCTTTAATTTCTCCCATTTCTCTGACCCCCTGATCCTTTGTCCAGTTTTACAGTCTGCCAATGAGCTGTCTCAGATACCTATAAATTATGTTTTACTGTTGTTTTTCATCCCTAATGTAACTACACTCATTCAGGCAACACTGCTCTCACATGGATGACTGTGTTTATTTCCTAACCAGTTACTCTGCTACAATCTCTCCTATGCTTAGATGCCAGAGCTCTCACTCCAAACCACTGGTTTGCTGCTCAGTTAGATTATTCTCTTTGTAAAAACCTTTTCTATTACCTAGAAAGTTAAAAATACTTACAATTAAGGCAGATAAAATGTTCCTTCTCATGAACTATCATTTATCTGATAGGAATTTTATAAAAATAAGAGTCAGGCCGGGACCGGTTTGGCTCAGTGGATAGAGCGTCGGCCTGCGGACTGAAAGGTCCCAGGTTCGATTCTGGTCAAGGGCATATACCTTGGTTGAGGGAACATCCCCGGTAGAGGGTGTGCAAGAGGCAGCTAATCGATGATTCTGTCTCATCGGTGTTTCTAATTCTCTATCCCTCTCTCTTCCTCTCTGTGAAAAATCAATAAAATATATTTAAAAAAAATAAATGAGTCAGACATCTTTGAAATGTACTAAATATTATTTTTGTCCCAGGGAAGTTAAATAACACTATTTGATAGAAAAGGTGATATTTGATCTTGGTCATAAGGAACAAGTAGAAATTCAGCAGATGAAATTAGAAAATCAAGAAAGCAGAAGAATATTCCAAACATAGAGAAATCATGAGGAAAGTCATGATTTTTTCAACATATAGCATCTGTTTGGGAAATCATATTCACATCGGTATACATAGAGCAATGTTTTCCAAAATATTTTTCAAGAAATATCATGTCTTAAATGAGATCCCATGAGATAATATGTGAGGCTTGTGAAATTGTGGCTAAGTTAGTCTGTGTAATTCAGCATCTTATGTTTGTTTATTTGTTTCAACTAATAGTGAGTTAACATATCAAAGGCTCTGAGAAGCCATATTAAAGACAGCTTTTAATATTGCTTTATTAAAGGGAGCTTTTAATATTGCTTTGAATTAGTGTTATATAAAGACTGCTTTGGGAAATTTGATGGAACAAAAATAATTTCTGAGGCTCTTTCACAAAAACATCTACATAAGTGCCATGAAATAACAAAGACAATTGTTACACAACCTAAACCGTTGATAAGAGTGCATTTTTTGTGCGGCCTGACATGGAATGTTCTATGTTAAGGACTTAATTTTATACTTATTTTATGTTTTTTTACAGAAAGTTTGGCAACATGAATTACAAACTATGATATATTTTTCATCCCAAAAGGAGATGGAACTGGGGAAAGGGATAGTCAGAAGTATAACGCACTGGCCACTATAAGAAACATTAACAGACATTAATATATTATTTATGTATTATTAAAAGATATTAATAAAATTAACTGCTGATAAATTTTAAATAAAATTAAAAAATATTTACCAGTATCCTATCTAACAAAGAGAGAATATACTAATTGACCCTCACACCATCACAAATATGGAGAAACCCACAGCCAATGAAGAGAAAATATGCTAATTGACTGTCACGCCCTCAAAGATGGTGATGTCCTTAGCCACAAGATGGCAGTGCTCAGTCCCCTCAGCCCTGCCAGAGCAGTGGGCCCGGTCTCTCTGCACGCCTACCTCCAGAGTCCCCTAGTCCACTCAGTCCCCCAGCCACCCAGGGCCACCCAAGGCTCAGGTAATCAGCGTTGGCTGAGGCTTGTGCTACCAGCAATGGCAGGAGCAGAGCTGTGATGGGGCATCTCCTTCCCCTGCTTTCTGGGTCTCCTCCCTCCCCTGTGGACTCATGGACTGTGAGAGGAGGCAGGCCTGGCTGAAGGACCACCTCCCCCCTTTATGGCATGAATTCCCATTCACCAGGCCTCTAGTGTATTATAAATAACAGAGAATAGTTCATTAACTATATTGTTTCAACTTTCCAGTTGGGTATCATTGAAAACAGAGGGTTCAGAATTAAGCAGTTGTATATGTCATCCTGCATTTACATTGGTTAAGGACCTATTTGGAATTTATCCCCTTCCCAGGAATTATTTGATAGTTAGTATCAAATAATTCCTGTCTTCTAGATACAGATATTACTCAGGATATTTTATTTTCTAATGCAACTTATTTAACATAGTTAATAGTTTCTTAGTTGAGTAATCACAATATCTACCCCTGTGGAGTTTGCTGTGGATTAAATAATATATAGAAAGTGCTTGGCATGGCTTTAGGGATATAATCACTCAATACATATACATTATGGTGCTGATCACAGTTATGATGTTGATGTTTTTATAAAATCTTGTTCAGTGAAGACAATTTGTAAATATTTATATTCCTAATTGTTTGACTTGTGATAAATAAAGTTTTCATATGAAAATTATTCTTGGTCCAGTTAAAACTATTTTAATCTGTGAAATTATATTTATCAACTATGTGAGAAAGATTTTAGACATAATTATCTAACAAATGTTACTTAGTAACATTAGTTGGTATCGTTTAAATAACTTTGGTTATAGCTCTGAAGTATGTCTTCAGTTAAAGTCCTTGCCTTATGATAATTTTCAAGGATTTATGTGATATATGCCACTCAGAGGTGGGTAGACAAAAACAAAGAGGAAAATGAAAAAGACCGACCATGAAAAGAACTTTTACTTCATAAGCAACATCGGCTGATTTTCTTATCTTTTCTCTAACTCAGTTACTTCAGTTCCTGTTGGTTTATAAGAATGTTAGTCAGGGGATGAAAAGAAAAACCCTTCAAGTATAGGATGTATTTCCTGGCTTTAAATATCCTCCTTACAATGTTTTTCTAGCACAACACACCCAATTATTTGGAAAACCCTTACATTATTCATTTATTTTGAAAAAAAAAATGACATTACAAGTCACACCTAGGCACAGTGAAGCAAACCTAAAGAAATAATGATGGAGGCAGGGGAACCCATTATTCCTGGCAAAAAATAAATAAAAAAAATTACTGAACATTACACAGACTTTAATAAACATTAGCTATGTAAGCAATATTTTGGACAATGGGAATTGCTTAATTCTAGGAAGGTAAACATGAACTCAGTGTTTAGTTTCTGGTTGATAAGACGACCTACATAATGGGCTCAGGGTCACCACTGTCCATCACATTAGAACTCTCCTAGTGCATGAGCATTCTATCTTTTGTTTCTATCCCCCAGTCTTTTTATAATGACTAAGTGATTTAAGAATAGTATAGCATATCTAGGTTGTTCCTGCAAGTATTCCTCCTGCCTCAGAAGGGGAATTACACTTTCACTATATTTTGAAAGTAGAGAATTTTGAGATATGCATGGTGTACCTTGCTTTGTTAAGGGTAGAAGAAATAGACTTGGCTGGTTTTTCTCAGTGGTTAGAGCATTAAGCCATGAACTAGGAGGTGGTGGTTTAGTTCTCAGTCAGAGCACATGTCCTGGTTGCAGGCTCGATTGAAAGTAGAGGGGCATGCAGGAAGCAGCCCATCAATAAACCTCTCTCACCATTAATGTTTCCATCTCTCCCTTTTCTTTCTGCCCTCTAAAATCAATTGAAACATATTAAAAACATAATTAGAAGGGAATAAAGATAATTCAAAAAGATAAAAATTAATAGGAGAAAGTGTAATTAAAATAAATAGGAGAAAGTGTAATTGAAATGTATATAAATGACACCAATTCTAAGTCAGACAAATCAGATACAGACCTAACTGGAAGAGATGTACCTTGCACTCCCAATAGGAAGTGTAACTACTTAAAGACTCAATAGAAGAAAAAGAAGATATTCCTCTTCTCAAAACAAAACTAAGAAACAAAAACACCAGCAGATGGAAATGCCACAGCTCTGCCAGTGAGAAGCCATACTACCTGACCTCTTACTTTCCTCCAATAAACTTTCACTTTTATTTGCTGTAACTTTCTATCTTCCCTCCCTTTCTATAAAAGCTTTCCATCCTGTATAGATAGGATGCTGCCATGAATCATTTAATAAAGCCAATTAAACTTTCAAATTCACCTAGTTAAATTTTATTTTATCCAAAGAATTCTGGTAAAATGAAGAGCAATTTTATGTTAAATGCTGATACTTCTGGAGCTGGATTTTTGTTATCTTATTTTTTTTAAGTTTATTATTGTGCCTTAATATCTTTATTTACTATAATTTGAATATATTTAGTAAAACAATTTATAGTGCTTATTGAAAGAGTCCTTCAGTTAGCATCTGATTCATCTATAGTGTTAAATTTTTAATCTCTTTTAATTTATTTTTTATTATATCAGGGGTTTTATTGCTAATATTAAATATATTGCTTAAATTATAATGATATTTTTATTGGAAAACAATTAAAATATACTGTATAATTTTATGAAATGGTACTTATACAGTATTTTCTCTTTTTTGAATGTAGTATTATACATATTCAAATAAATACTGAACATAATATTTCTCAAACAAGAAGTACTTTAGCTCTGAAATAGTACATGTGATTCTCCAGTTACCATGATAACTAGTTTTTATTTTACAAAAGCACAGATGTTCAAAGCAAGAAAAAATAGACAAGAAAATGGCAATTTTTTTTCAGAAATGGCACATTTTATTTAATCCAAACATTGAGTCTCTTTTCTTTGCAACTGATAAATTTAAATTTTTATTAGAAATAAAGCATTAAAATATATTTAAACTTTAGATTTTGTAATACATTTTAAATTATTGTAAAATCTAGTAAGTGTGTATGAGGTACTAAAGGACCTTGGGCTGTATCACAAGGTGCCTAGTTATCTGATTAGTCATTCATTCTGTGCATTATCAGGTTTCCTTCTAGGCATTGAGGAGATTTATAAAATGTTTCTCAAGCACATTAGGTTTACAGAGAATTGCCATTGTGAAATAAAAGTGGAGGTATAGTTTGGGTTTCACTATAATGCCTAAAATTTTGTCTTTTTAATTATCTTTAATAAAGTGCCACCGATATGCTCTACTCATCAAGGAGCATTGTGTTTTTCTCTCACCCTGTGGACTCTCCAGCTCCTTCAAAAAAAACAATCTATACTAATAAAAGAGTACTATGCTAATTAGACCAGGAGACCTTCCTGGAGACCTTCCAGATGTCCTTCCAGACAAAGCCATGGTGGCAGGGCTGAGGCAGAGGAAGTTAGGGGTGGTCAGGCCAGGACGGGAGGGTAGTTGGGGACGAGCAGGTCAGCAGTAAGGGCAGATGGGGTTAAGAAGGTCGGGGGTGGGGAGGAGGGGAGGAAGGTAGTTGGGGTGAGCAAGCCAGCAGGCAGAATGTTTAGGGGCAATCAGATAAGCAGGCAGGTGAGCAGTTAGGAGCCAATGGTTGTCCTGGATTACAGCAGGGATTGGGCCTAAACTGGCAGTCTAATATTCCCTGAGGGTCCCAGATTGGAAAGGGCTCAGGCCGGGCTGAGGAACATTCCCCCAACCCTGTTCATGAATTTCATGCACCAGGCCACTAGTACTTAATATAAAATATTAAAATATATTCAATGTAGAAAAAAATATAATTAAAGTTTGAAGTCATTTCTAAAGAAGCACTGTTTTTTGTTTGAAAAGCCAGACTTCAACTTTGACATGACTTTACTTCAGAATTATACAAAAATGTATGCACACTTCAGCAATTGATGTTACTTTTTTTTTTTCAGGTTTAAGCCATTGGATTTATTATATTTATTCATAACGAGTATACATTTTTTAGAAACACCCTATATTAGTATAATTTATTGCTATTAAAATTTTTAAATCCAGGTTAAAAAATTATTGAACTATGTCCAATTGTTACCATTGTAACTGACTAGTTATTAATAAACAGAGGCCTGGTGCAAGATATTCGTGCAAGGGGGATGGGGTGTCTCTCAGCACATCCTGCACCCTTTCCAATAGGGGAACCTTCAAAGGATGTTTGACTGCTTTTTTAGGCCTGATCCCACCAGTAGAGGGTCTAAATAGGCAGTCAGACATCTCTCTCACAATCCAGGACTGGTGGCTCACAACTGCTCACCTGCCTGCCTGCCTGAATACCCCTAAATGCTTCTGCCTGCCAGCCTGATCACCCATAACGACTTCCCTGCCAGGGTGATTGATGCCTAATTGCTCCCCTGCCAGCCTGTTTGCCCCTAACTGACCTCTCCTATAGGCCTGTTTGCCCCCAACTTCCCGCCTCTGTCAGCCTGTTCACCCCTAACTGCCCTCTCTTGCAGGGTTGATCACCTCCAACTGCCCTTCCATGCAGGCCTGGTCCCTCTCAACTGCCCTCCCCTACTGGCCATCTTGTGGTGGCCATCTTGTATCCACATGGGGGCAACCATCTTGTGTGTTGGAGTGATGGTCAATCTGCACATTAGTATTTTATTATATAGGATAGAGGCCTGGTGCATGGGAAGAGACTAGCTGGTTTGCCCTGGAGGATGTCCCAGATCAGGGTGAGGGTTCTCTTGGGGCTTGGGGTGGCCTGGGCAAGAGGCCTGTGATGGTTTTCAGGCTGGCCATGCCCCCTGGCGACCTGAGTGAAAACCCTGTTATCTGGGGTTTATTTACCTTCTACAATTGAAACTTTGTAGCTTTAAGTGGAGGCCTGGGCCAGCCAGGGTATGTGGAAAGCTTGGCTTCCTCCATAGCCAGGGGAAACCCTGGTCTCCTTCTCTTACCAGCTCCATGGCTGCCACCATTTCTGTTTGGATTTATATATCTTCTATCATTGAAATTTTGTAGCCTGGAGTGGAGGCCTAGGCCAGCAAGGGCAGGCAGAAAGCTTGGCTTCCTCCATTGCCAGGAAACCTAACCCTCCCTTCTGCTCTCTGTGGCTGGAGCCATCTTGGTTGGGTTTATTTGCATATTCACTCCTGATTGTCTGGTGGGTATGGCCTGTGTGTAGCAGAGTGATGGCTAATTTGCATATTGCTCTTTTATTAGGTAGGATAGGAAGAGAACAAAGGAGAGGCCAGACATTTTAAGTGTGGTTATCTGGGCAGCTTCACCAGGAAGCTGCAACTTCACTCCCCAGGGAACCACTCGTCCACCCCCGGTAAGTTACTGACGGGAGAGGTCCAACAAAGTGGCACAGGGGCACGTGCACAGTGAAGGTGGGGTGCTGCAGGGAAGTGTTTGTCTGTTAGTCTAGCTTGGGAACAAAGTTAACTGGGTAGAGGAGATGGAACAACTAAAAGTGCCTGAAATCTTGGAATTTTTCTTTCTTTATTAATCCTCTTCCTTTGCTCCTATTTACTTTCACTCCTGTGCACTAGCCTGCCATGTGGCCTCAAAGGCTGCATGCTTCTCAGCTGGGAACACAAGCTAAGCCAAACTGATACTGGACTGGAGTGTACAAACATGGAATGGAAACACTGGACATTGGCTTTAATGCTAGCTCTACTAGGAAGTCCAAATGGGATTTTTTTCCTTGGCTGGACAGAGGGAGATGGGACCTTGGAAACTCAGGGATTTACTTCCACAGAAATAAAACTTCCCAACATACTCCAACCTCCTCTGAGAGCCTCTGGAAATATTTATTCCAGCAGCACCCCAAGGAACCCACTTCCACTAGCAACAGGTGGGGATACAAAGAAGACTCCACTGAAAACATAATCTCTTAGTTGCACAACTGTATGTGAAACATTCTTGACCAAATACAATTTTGATATATCCTAAATATATTTGATAACTCTTTCCTAATTACCTGGAAATTTAAAGAGTCCTCAACATGCTAAATAGAAAAACTCACAGGGTTCTTTCAATTGACCTTAGGTCAAAGGTAGTTGGAAGGCATTTTTCTAAAGATCTATCCAGTTGCTGCTAAGGACAATTTTATTCTCCCCAAAAATAGTTAGTTTGTACATGAAAGTACATGCCTCAGAGCAAGTCTGTGAAACAGTAGTAGAACCCATTATTGCCTCTTTTATCAGTTTGGACCTTTAATTTTCTCATCCTAAAATTTCACCTATTGCCCCTTTTTCCAGAGAAGCCAGTGCCCAATTATCTGTGCTGGGATCCATTGAGTACTTGGGAATGTAGTACTTTGAAATGTTTAATTTGAGAGTGTGATTTCAAAATGAATAAAGTAAGCAGCGAATGTCTTCTTGCCTGAAATTAAATAGTCTGTAATAAAAAAAAAATCAAAGGATTAGTGTATGTGCTCTCTATAGCTTTAAGAGGGAAAAGAAGAAAATTCGCTGTGAGAAATAGAACCTGAACTACAAAATGAGTTTAGCACTTCAGCATGTTAATTCTGTCTCTCCTGCATTTGCTTTTAAAAAAAATCTGCCTCTCCACCTGCTAAGGGTGGAGATAAAATGATCAACATTCTTAGAGCTTTGTTACTCAAAAAGTGGTTCAATCATAAATATCAACTTCACCTGGAAGCTTTTTAGAAATGCATAATCTTAGGCACTACTCCAATGTGCTCTCTCTGGATCTGCATTTTAGCAAAACCCTCAGGAGATTGTTATACACATTTAATTATGCCCTAGAAACTATGTAGCTTTTTATCACTTGCCACCCTTTTCTGCCTAAATCCTCTGATGATCACAAATAATATATCTAGCAGCTCAAATATTCACCTCCATGTATTTATGCACATTGATCAGTGTGGATTGGAATGAAAGATGTGAGCAAACACACACAACTCCCTTGTGGCACATACTGCTCAATGCTTTCATGTGAATTTTCTTATCTAATGTTAGATCAATCTTTGCTAGGCACTCTGATCCTATAGGTGTGGGAAACCTTTCTCTTCTTTCCTTCTAAATCCTTTGGCTGGTCTAATAATTAAACTGAAAGAAAACAAATTAACAAGAGAAAAATAAATTTAATTTCATACCTGAGAACCCCATAAAAATTTGTAAGACTCAAAGAGAGACAAATAAAAGCCTAGGTGGCATCATGCCCTCACGTGACGCCCTCGCATGATGTAGAGGCAGAGCTCAGTGAGGTCCCATGGTTCTGAGCGGCATAGAGGAGATCGGTCCCAGCATCTTCGCTGCCTCATGTGAAGGAGGTGGGTCCTGGGGGAGGAGGCGGTTAATGGCAGGGGAGGGCAGTTGCGGGTGATCAGGCTGGCAGGGGAGGGCAGTTGGGAGCAATCAGGCTGGCAGGAAAGCAGTTAGGGGGCGATCAGGCTGGCATGCAGAAAGGGTTAGGGGCAGTCAGGCAGGCAGGCAAGTAAGCAGTTGGGAGCCAGTGATCCTGGATTGGGAGAGGTATGTCTGACTTCCAGTTTAGGCCTGATCCCCTGAGTGGTCCCAGACTAGAGAGGATGCAGGCCAAGCTGAGAGACAACCCCTATGCACAAATTTTGTGCACAGTGGCTCTAGTCTGCACTAATAAAAGAGAAACATGCAAATTGACCATCCCTCCACGACACCTACCAGCCAATCAGGAACAATTATGCAAGTTAATCCAACAAACATGGTGATTAATTTGCATACGCAAGCACTAAGCAAAGACTGAAGACAAAGTAGAAGAAAGCCAAGAGATGCAGAAGGAAGCAAAACGGTGGAGAAATGGGGGTGAAGCAGCGGAGAAGGGAGGGAGTGAAGCAGAGGACACAGGAGGGAGCGAAGCAGTAGAGATAGAAGAGAATTTTTTTCCTCGGTGGGCTTTGTTCCCTTCTCTGCTTTGCTCAGGCTGCAGGAAGCCCTATTCTTGCAGGAATATTCCTGCAATGGGCCTCTAGTACATATAAGTGACCTAACATCTGAATGACAGAACAACTGGTCAACCGATTGCTGTGACATACACTGACCAGGCAAACACTGAACGCAGGAGCTGCCTCCTGGTGGTCAGTGTGTTCCCACAGTGGGAGTGCCACTCAGATGATTGACCCATCCCAGCAGCCCAGTGGCCAACCAGCCCGGCAGCAGCCACTCGCTCCCTCAGTAGTCCTGGAGGTCCAATCTCTGGAGAACGAGCCAGGCACCAATGGACCTGCATCACCAGCACAATCCCAAGAGCACTGCTGGCCTCCTGGAAGTCAAGGTCATTTTTCCTCCATAGAAGCTGAGCAAGGAAGAAATGATATAAAAGCAGCTGCAAGGTGGGTCCTGATAACGGATGTGAATGTCAGCAAGATGGATCCAGATCCTGGGCCAGTAAGGCATCCCACCACCTGCCTGGAGGATGAATCATGTCCCACCCCCACACACACCCCTTGGGATGGGTGCCAGATGCAAGGCTCATGATTGGCAAGCCACTGTAGCAGCACAGGCCTCTCCCCATCAGGATTGATTGGGTGTGAGCCTGTAGCAGGTGCAAAGGAGCTGGGATGAGTGGGAGTGGCAGAAAACACTGAACTGCTGGTTTCGGCCCACTCCCTGCAGACCACCCTAAGGGACCCCACCCATGCATGAATTCATGCACTGGGCCTCTAGTATGTGTGTGTGTGTATATATATATATATATATATATATATATATATATATATATATATATATTATCATGGACTAAGGAGAAGAGGTTAGGGGCTTGGGACTTCAAAAGGTAGGAAGAGATGAAGAGCAAAGGTTTGATAAACTGATAAACAGATGTTTGCTCTGCCATGAAGATACATTTATCTTACACAAAACGTTATCTCTGGTAATAGCTCTCTTTATGATATAAGCCCCCTATCTAATTTCTTTCTGGCAGATAAGAGAGGGGTAAAGTCTGCTGGGACTTAATTGCCTTCAGTCCACTACAATAAGCATGCCAAAATGGCACAGTTTAGAGCAACATATTCTGTTTCACATCAACTCACACTGTTGTTGTTATTATTGTTTTTTCCTTTTTATTGTGGTGAGACTGGTCAATAAGATTATACAGGTTTCAGATGCACACTTCCACAACACATAATTTGTACACTGTATTGTGTGTTCACCTATTATTATTATTTTGGAGTAACATTCTGGTTCCCTTCAACCCACACTGTTGTTGTCTTGGTTGTTAATATTTACATTTCTATAATAAAAGAGGCTCTAAAGGTAAATTAAGATTGAATGACTTTCCTAATATTGTACAACTATAGATCTCATTGATTTCAATTTTTCTGTTTCATACTAGTTCCAGAGTAATTTTTTCATATATATATATATGATTTAGGAGGAACCCTTATTGACTTTTCCTTACATATCTTTCTGTATGTGTTGTTACTATAATTTTAGACTTTTACTAAATTAAATTATTCTAGCTCTTTTAGCTTGTTTGTGTGTTCTTTCTGATGCTAAAACATCCTTACTCGTTGTATTCAAATGATCAACTTCAATTCCTTTTTTAAAACTTATTCTGTTACATCCTCCAAGAAGTCTTTCACCGCATCTCAATTCAATATAAATAAATCCTATATCAACCTTTATCAATCATTATCTCATGTTATTAAAATTATTTCTTTTTTAACATTCTTACCCTTGGAACTACAACTTTTGGAAAGCAAGACACTTCACTTTTTTTTCTTTCTCACTAGTGGTCTCCAACAGGCCTTACTTAATGTTTATTGCATGAGCTAAAGTAACACAAACATTTATAGAATGGAATGGGTTTTAAAGATCAATATTTAGATCAAGTAATGATATTTCAGAAAAAATAAATTTGGTCTTAATCTTAAAATATAGTTCTTCTTTGCCTTCTTGTCACTTTCCTGATATCCATGATGTGATTTCACCATAAGAGGGAGAGTCAAAAATGATCAGGTGGATGCTCTTCTTGATAATAGCTGAAAAAGATGTGTGAGGAGGTTCCTGTCAAGGAAACAGTATTTGGTTTCCATATTATAAAAAACAAAAACAATTAGTTTTTATTGAATTTTATTATGTGATAAGCACTTTGTTGGTACTTTATAGTTGTCTAGTTAATGTTAATTTTAAAAACGTCTGAAGTTTATAGTGTCATCTATTTTATAGAGCAGCAAATTGACCTTGAGAGCAGTTACTGTGTTGCCCAGGATCACACAGCCTGAAAATGACAGGACCCAGGTTTTTTTCCAATTCCAATGTGACTTTGACAGAATTCAGAAACTTTCCACTTCTGCATCATCACTTTAACTCAGATTAAGCCCTAGGAGGATCAACTATATTCCTTTAAGAATGATACTCTTGGAACCACACTGTAGAGGGAGTGTGTCTGTCCTTCTGCAAGCTTTCTGAGCTGGTAACTTATCCTGACCCTGACTGGGGCGGTGTATAGGGGAGGAAACCATGCTTTACATCACAAATGAAAATAACATTCTCCACAGAATCTTCTCTGATTCCTTCAACTAGAAGTTCTCCAGTTTATATACCCAGGTTCTATTTAAGCATTTTTGTACCTAATTTGAAAAATTTTCACTGATAACACATTGCTTCCCACTATTCTTGGGCTACTTCCCAGAGAATCTGGCCCATGTCTTGGCATTTGCATTGAGGTCTTTGGACGTCCAAGGAATATTGCCTTATACTCCCAGTTTTTCTACCTGTAGGAATTTTTGTTTTATTCCAGGAAATAAGAGTGCAGTGTTCACAGAAATTGTTGCTGTTATGCTGAGACCACTCATGCTCATATTTAAGTGAGCCACGATTATAAGTCCATGTGGCACAATTTTTTAAAAATAATTTAAATCTAAGTAAGGTATTAAAGACCTTTAAAGTGTTGAAGCCATTTAATTATTTTGACACATTCTGCTACTTAATATTCCCTTAGAATTCACATGTTAAATTTCAGTCTACAATGAATTTTCCAGCCAAGTTTAAAACTCTCAAAATAGAATTTTAATGGAAATGCTAAGATATTCTCAAGTGTAGCAGCATAAAAGCTGCAGCTTTTTAAAAACCATTTCCATCACGGTTTAGACATATGGCAGCTCTTTTTTGGAAGTTTTCTGATGGTATGTAGAATTTGTAGTTACAAATATTCTACCATTAAAATAAGCTCACTCAACTTCACCTTTCTGAATTAACAGAACTTAACTATTCATTGTCAACTGATTCAGGAATATAGAACCAAGCTCAATTTGGAACATATGGCCTAAAGATAATAAATTTAAATGCCTGATGTAAAGTAAATTAGAATTGGGATTGTAATGCTGATAGTTTTTCTACAAGACTCTTTTAACATCTGTCCAGAAACTTTAATTTTTTTCAGATGTTTTTACACATATGCTGCTTAAATCTCTATATATGTATTGTAACTTTCCTTCAAGAGAACAATTAGAAAAGTTAGTTATTATTTAAGAATTAAGTGGCATATGTGTGAAAACTAAAATTGTACAATCATCACTTTTAGAAGGACCTTAAATTTTATCAATGTATCTAAATAACAATATTAGGAAGAAAACTACATTTTTTATTGAGATTTGAGGAGCTAAAATGCTTCTAAATTGATTCCTTTCTTTAAAAAAAAAAATCATTATACCAAATAGACCTTTCCCTTCTAAGCTTCCCCAGGCATGCCAGGACCTAGGATTTGCAAACTGCATTTCCATGCAAGTATGGTTAGATTCCAACAATAGAGGTATTATCTCAAAATATTAGGGAAATAGAAGAAAATGGGATATGATTATTTTTCAGCCACCTGCTGAAACCAGGCACATACCTTTGTCAGATGTCAGTCATGAGTTTTTGTACAACTTCCATGTTCTCCTGAGAGTCACCCACTTCATTGCTGTAGTCCTGAGTTCTTAGCGAACATCAATGACAGTTTTTTTATAATCCTTACACTCACTGGTTTTGTGAAATTTACTAGGAGCTTCCAGATCTTCACTGCCCTAGCTTTTCCAACAATTACGTAAAATTCTCATTACTGTATTAAATCTCTTCTATCTGAAATACCTTAAGTATTTTCTGTATTCGTGATTTGATGATTTGATTGACTGATACATCTACTATATGAACTTAAGATTTGCTTAAAGAAATTTGGCTAAATTTCTAGCATTTGGATATATTAGTATATGTATTCAAATCTGAACCAATTTTTTCAACAGTTTAATGGCTTTTCAGTGTTAATGTATGTACAATTTTAAGACAGAAAATGTGTTAAAATATCATTGACAACAATAACATCAGAAATTACCACTGGTATAGATGGCTCCTTAGCCACCAGCATTATAAATGGCACTCTGAAATTATGTAGGACAACATATCTAGCTAGTATACCTAATTTCTCTGTAACATGGCTGTTTTTCTTAAGAAGTCATGCTTCCAAATGCTACAAATGTTTTTAATGGTATACAATTATACCATGTTTTCTTGATTAAATTTGAGGCATAAGTATATACATAAGAATTTGCTTATGTATATACTTGAATACACATACTCAGATAACATACACAGAGTTTCATAGTTGCTTAAAGCCATGTGCATAAACTATGAATTTCACATATCCATGTATTCAACAAATGTGTATTGAATATGTGCTCTATGCCAAGCTTGGTGCTAACAGTTGTGTATACCCTCCTATTTTAAAAAAGAATAACATGCAAATTGACCATCACTCCAACACACAAGATGGCTGCCCCATGTGGTCAAAGATTGCATCCCAGGTGGACACAAGATGGTCACTACAAGATGGCCAACAGGGGAGGGCAGTTGTGGGTGATCAGGCAAGCAGGGGAGGGCAGTTGGGAGGGACCAGGCCTGCACGGGAGGGCAGTTGAGGGTGACCAGGGCTGTAGGGGAGGACAGTTAGGGGTCACCAGGCCGGCAGGGGAGGGAAGTTGGGGGCAATCGGGCCAGCAGGGGAGCAGTTAGGCTTCAATCAGGCTGGCAGGGTGTGATTAGAGGTGATCAGGCTGGCAGGCAAAAGCAGTTAGGTGAAATCAGGCAGGCAGGCAGGCAGGTGAGCAGATGGGATCCACCAGTCCTGGATTGTGAGATCTCATTGGATCGGGCCGAAACAGGCAGACAGATATCCCTTGAGGGGTCCCAGATTGGAGAGGGTGCAGCCTGGGCTGAGAGACACCCCCCACCCCATAAATGAATTTCATACATTGGGCCTCTAGTAAGAAAGAACAAGTCAAATATTTTTCTGTTGCAATAGCTCTTACAGTTTAGTGTTGACACAGACATTAATGATATATAAATGTATAGACGGATAGCTCAGTAGAGAGATAGCTATAATCAGAAGAGTGATACTGAAAGTATAAGATATATAGGAGAATGACTGATCTAGTCTAGTTGATATAAGGAGTCGGAGACACTGAGTAAATATTTCTCTACAAAATTTCCCTAAGTGAATAATATTTAAGCTGAAATCTGAAAGCTAATGTATCAGTAGTTGTGGTTCAGCCAGGGAAACAGAGCCATCATGATGGTTATGGAATCAGGTATACAGTAAAGGTATTAAACCTCACAGAGTCATGAAAGGAGGGAAGAGAACTGACAGGTGGAAAGGAAGACTTAGAGGATAAGAAAACAAGTCACTGAGTACTGCCTGAAGTTGTTTTCTTGAGTAAACTAATGGAAGCCTGCAGAGGAATTTGAAAAGCCAAGAAAACACAATCTCCTATGGTAAAGGAAATTTGAGAGGAAACTACTGCTTCTATGTAACTTCTACCTGTTTATGTCTGGGACTACTGTTAGTTATCAGATTGTCAGCAAATGGGTAGAAGAGAAGGACACGAGTGGAAGAGACAAAGAACAAGCTGGAACACACGTGTACTTGGGCATCTCTCTGCAACCTATGTGAGCACAAAAAGACATTTGGAGTTTAGTGACTGTAACTTCACTTTCACCTCTCAATTGTCCCATAACTTGCTCATTGGGCCAGTGCTAACCAGGAATCTACAAGAAAGGGATTTTAGGCAACGCAGGTCCCCATTGAACAAACAATGTAGGTCCCAATAGAAAAATATAGTATACATGAGTAGGAGTAAACTAGATGGAAATTTCAGGAATAGGAAAAATAGAAACTAGAAGCAGAGAGAGCAGTATACAATAGTCAACATCAGTATTATTTAATACAAGGTAAAACATTGCTTATAGGGAACTTTTGAACAAAACTCTTATTTTCTAGTTTGATATTTATGAGATGTGAATTAAGATTTAAAAGCTGGATTTAAGCAACTTGCATAAAAAACTCTTTTTTGAAAAAGAAATCAATATCACAAGCAAAGATAATAAAAGAAAAATCTATGCTTGTCATTTCTAACTTATTTTTAATAAACAGAGTACTAAATAAAAGAACAACTCAAGAGTTACGAAATGGCAAATGAGAGCTGGCAATTCAGGCCTGCACTGGGTACACTTTATGGAAGCTAAAGTAATCCTGAATACACTCTCCTCAGAATCTCTGACAGGCACACAGATTTGCCTTTCTCTAGACAATTTCCTTTTTATTTCGTTTGAGACCATGGAATGTTTCACAGACTCACATTTTTTCCACAAATTTCTTATGTATGACAGAGCAAATTCTTATATTAGGATTTTCAGAAAGTTCCACAGACTTTGTTCTTTTACTCCCCCAATCCCTGCCACCCCTCTTGTTTACCATTTGGCTATTATTTCTAGAACCTATAATGACCCAGGCAATTTTTATTAAAATATTTATTTTTATTGCTTATTACATATGAGAAGGTGAGGCTGTTGAAACATCATTTTTATACTTCTATTAATACATATTAAGCAAAAAGTAAAAGAAACCAGCCCTTGAAGGAAAAGAAAAAAAATCAGGACTTTTATTCCAACTAGAAGATATGGTACCATTTGGTTTTTATTCAATTTTAATGAAAACATCAGTGAAAAACCTCAATACCATATGTTTTCTCTCATTTAGTCAATGAAGTTGAACCAAAAGAAAATTAATAAAACATCATGTAAGAGTAGTTAGTATGTAATTTTAAATTTAAATTAACATAGCAATAGCAGTATCTGATCTCTTCTTTATTTTTTTCTCTTTTCAGGGAGTATACAAATGAGGTAATTGCAATTTATAGACCTCATGAATATTTCCTAAATCAGATTGGGTTATTATGAGAAAGAATAAGAAAAGACCATTTTCTCATATTTCTAATTTTTTTATAAAGTGCAATTATTTCTTATTTCTACTATCGTTTGCCAGATGTGCACACAATTACATGAGTCTGTACCAATTTTTTCAGTAATATGGTGAATGTTAAAAGGACCTAATACAGTCAATGAACTATTTTCTATTTAATAATAGTGAGAAAAATATTCTTCAATGCAACTCAGAGTCTTTGCTCTTATTGATCTCTGTTCTCAGTTTATATTATACTTTTAAGGGAAAATCATATGACAGAATAAATATCTAACAGATACCAAAATACAAGATGGGCAAAAAAAGGTTGACAGTAGTTTGTATGCAAAATAATACCATAATTAATAAATAATAATACAAGAATAAACTGTTTTACAGACTCACAATAGTAAACCTACTTTTTTCCTGCCATGTATTTTTAAACAAGAAAGAATAATATACATGCACAACCATCCACAACCTCCCAACAAAGTATGAGAAAAAAACTCCTTCTCTTTCATGTAAACCTATAGAGTGTTCTTCAATATGAGCTCATGGTAAACTCAATCTGTACTCAAATATTATTGAGAATATTTAATAAGATAATCCAAGTACGGTCATTAAAATTTTTAGGAATAAGTCACATTTTCAATAAATGTACACTATTAAAATAATATTTTGTGTACACCTCCAAAGTCCTTTAATATTATCTTGTATATTTTTGTAGATAACATGCATAATTGTTAGCACATACTGCCTCTTGTGAACTTCAGTCAAGTCACATTGGCTTAAATATTTCAATTCAATTTAAGAAATATATAACTGCTTTATGCCATGTACATTTTTAAGTGCTTAGAATAAATCAGTGAATGAAACAAATAATAAAGCTCTGCTTAGTAATTTCCCATTATAAATATCCTTAAATGTTTCACCTATATATTTTTAACTCAAATGCAAATTATTAAAATCAAATTCTTCATCTTCAGTAAAGGTGTTACTATCTTGCCTTCCCTGTTTTTGAAAACATCACAAGCATCTGAGCTGCATTTCTAATCTTTTCTATACCTCCTTTTGCAATTAGTTTTCAATTCTGTCAGTTCATCATTTGTAGTTATTTTCACATCCATCTCACTAAATGGTGTTTCCTGTTATCCATTCCTTTATTATTTAAGGCATTAATTTATTGAGAAAACATGTATTAAACTTTTGTAGTCTGTACTATATATCATGCCTGAACTCTTATGATAGTTAGGGCATCTTTATCTCTGAAACTTTATCTAATTTATTCTTTTTTGTTGTTCTGACCAAATTTTTTTTGAATTTTTTACTATTTTCAATTACAGTTTAAATTCAATTATTATTTTGTTTTAGCTTCAAATGTACAGCATAATAGTTAGACAATCATATACTTCACAATCTTCCCCCTAATATTTTTATTACCCACCTGGCACCATACATATTTATTACAATACTAGAGGCCCAGTGCACAAATTATGCATAAATGTGGTCCCTCAGCCAGGCCAGCGATAGGAGCCAATCAGGGGCTGTGGAATATTGGCCGGCCATGGGAGGTTGGCTGTGGGAGTAAACTGACCACCAGGAGGCAGCTCCAGCATTGAGTGTCTGCCCCTTTGTGGTCAGTGCACATCATAGCTACAGGGCAGTCATCTGGTCTTGTAACAGTTGCTTAGACTTTTATATATGTAGTCTAGAGGCTCAGTGCACAAAATTCACGCAATTTGGGGGGTCCCTCAGCTCAGCCTCTCCCAGACTGTGCCCTCTCACAGTCTGGGAGCCCCACGATAGATCACCCCAAAGATGTAGGCCCCACCCACCCAGCTGGGGCTCCATAATGGATTGTCCCACAGAGAGAGGCTCAGGCTACCTACTGCAATGCCACTGCTGAGTAGCATGGGCCTCCTTCTTTGGGGCAATCATGGAGCCCCCCGAATGATCACTCACCCTGCTGGTGGGTGGCCTGGGCTGCAGGGTGATCATGGGGCAATGACCGGCCCTTGACCAATCACACTGCACCAGCCTTGGCTGGCCTGGCGCCACAAGGTGTCATAGCATGGTCGCCCGGAAGTTGTTCTGTTGTTTAGTTGATTTGCATATTACACTTTTATTACTATAGATTATTGACTATATTCTTATGCTGTACTTTCCATCCCCATAACTATTCGGTAACTACCACTCTGTACTTCTCAATACCTTCACTTTTTCTCCCAGTCCGCCAAATCCCTCACCTGTGGTAACCGTCAATCTGCTTTCTGTATCAATGTGTCTGTTTCTGTTTATTCATTTATATTATTCTTTAGGTTTTACATATAAGTTAAATCATATGCTATTTTTCTGTCTCTGACTGACTTATTTCACTTAGCATAATCCAAGTAAGGTAATTGTAAATTCTATGTCCACCCATGGCATTACTGCAAGATAGTTTGTTTTGTTTTGTTTTGTTTTGTTTTGTTTTTCTTTTAAAACTAGTTTCATCAACTATCAGTGACACCCATGTGCCAGAAGTATAAAGGTAATAATTGTTAATTGACAGCATTATCTCCACATTTTCTTGTTCAATACCTGTTTTAACTGTATTAACTCTTTTACTTAAAGGAACCTTTATTCCATTGAGATAGTCTCTTTTACCAATCCTCAAATGCACCTTTCTAGTTTTCTCCTTTGCATTTTTTAATGCAAAAGTAAAAATACTTTCCTAATTTTTCTATCTAAACTTGATCAATCAGTTAAAATCACATTTAAATCTTGCCTCTTCTATGATGTCTTTTCTAACCATTCAATAATAATCTGAACTGCTTTTCTATCACATTTCAATATCACTAAACACCTTTATTTTAGTGACTTTTACACTGTTGAAATTTATAACTGTAATCATGACTATCAGTGTGATGTACACCTCAGAGATGCCAATCTAATATTAATTTATGCTTTACCTTATCCTTAATGAGTTTGATTCACAAAAACTTAATGAGTTTGATGCACAAAGATTTTAAATAAAATAAATCAAAATGAATTAAAATTACTAGATGAAAATTTAGCATCTAATGTAAATAAACATTAGAAAAAGGAGAGCTGGATAAAAATGTCTATGGGACAAGAATGTGTCAATCTATTGAGATAAATTTAACTATAAAATTCAAGTAGCCAAGAGAAAGAATTTCATGATTGTTTATAAGACTCATGGTATATCAATGTAATAGCTGAAGTATTGCTTCCAATCACAATTGCATTGTTGAAACCAGAGAAAAGTATGATTTCTATGTATTCTCACAGATAGTACAGTATGCATTCAGTGAATAATATTTTCAATCCTATAAAATACAGAAATTAGTTACTTAGAAGTTTTTTTAAATAATATTTTTCAAACTAGGATTATTAGACCTTGTTAAAACATAACTCAGGAAATAATACGACATTGGGATTAACTTAAATCTGTTTCATATATGCAACTCTTATGTTGCCTGTATAGTCCTACTTGATCTTAGACAAAAGGCCCATGAGATTGCCTGTATAGCCCTAATAAAAACTTAAAACATCTATGAAATATGATGGATTATCTCCAATATTCCTCATAATTCTGTAGTTTAAGGAATTTTCAATAGTGATTTGACTGAGTTCAATTTATATCCTGCATGCTGACAGTAGGATATAAGTATGGGTAAAATTTAACTGTACTTTTAAAAAGAAATTTTTAATTGGAGAGAAAAATCATATAATGAAATGCTTTTGTGTGATGACTACATGTTAAAATTGCAATAAATAGAAATTTAATTTGAATTAAATTTAAAACATTATAAAAATTTATAATTTTTGAAGTAAAGTTTAAATGACACAATAACAATAATAATTTAAATCTAAAAGACTGAGTAAAATTTTTCAGAGTATACTAACAAAACAGAATTGAAAAAAAATGAGGTGAAAAATTTAAGTAAAATATATATTGGGATTTGGTAGTATTAATAAATATTGTATCTATAAGAAATTTCTTGAGTTCAGGTGTCAGAATTGAAAAATAAAGAAAAAAAATAACCTTGAAGCAATTATTATTTTCTGGTTGAAGGGTTTGGTGGGAAAATGTGATAAAAGGAAGTTGTCCTGTACAAAAAGATTGAAAAAAAAAAAAAAAAAAGAGAAACAGAAAATAAATTTAAAAATAAAAATTAAACCCTAACTAGTTTGGCTCAGTGGATAGAGTGTCGGCCTATGGATTGAAGGGTCCCAGGTTCGATTCCAGTCACAGGCATGTACCCTGGTTGCAGGCACATCCCCAGTTGCAGCTGATCGGTGTTTCTCTCTCATCGATATTTCTAACTCTCTATCCCTCTCCCTTCCTCCCTTCCTCCCTTCCTCAATACAATATGTTTTAGAAAATAAAAATGAAAATTAAAAAGAGCAAATCTAAAGTCAGTAGGCAATATAAGACTTAATAAATAAGTGTATTTATTATAAAGGTAACATTTGGAATGTGTCTTTAAAATATGTGACAATACAAGAGATTTACCAAAACAAATTGTCTCAAGAATATTCTATAAACAGATGCAAAAAGTAAAGTAATATTGAGTTATGAAATTATAAATATGTTTGTCGATACATCTTCTATGGCAAGAAAAACAAAGGAGAAAATAAACAAATGGGATTATATCGAAATAAAAAGCTTCTGCACAGCAACTGACCAACAAAAATGAAAAGGAGCCCACTGTATGGAAGAACATATTTGCCAATGATACTTCTGATAAAGGGTTAATATTCAAAATATATAAGGAACTCATACAATTTAACAAAAGGAAGACAAACAAACCAGTATTTAAAAAATGGGCAAAGGACTGAAATAAGCACCTCTCCAAAGTGGACATAGAGATGGCCAAGAAACATGAAAAAATGCTCAAAGTCACCAATCATCAGAGAGATACAAACTGAAATGACAATGACTTATCTTTTCATACCTATCAGAACAACTACCATCAACAAATCAACAAATGACAAGTGCTGGCAAGAATGTGGAGAAAAGGGAACCCTAGGACACTGCTAGTGGAAATGCAGATTGGTACAGCCACTAGAGAAAACAATATGGAATGTCCTCAAAAAATTAAAAATGCAACTGCCATTTGACCCAGTGGTACCATTTCTAGGAATATATCCTAAGAATCCAAAAACATCAATCAGAAAGAATATATACACCTCTATGTTCATAGCAGTATTATTTACAATAGTTAAGATCTGGGAACAGCCCAAGTGTCCATCAGTAGAGGATATGAAAAAGCTGTGGTGCATTTACATCGTGGAATACTATATAGCAGTAAAAAGAGAGACAGCATGTAGGGACCTGGAGAGTATTATACTAAGCAAAAGTAGCCTTTCAGGGAAAATAAGCTATCACATGATCTCACTTATATATGCAATATAAAGTACAAAAGAAACTGAGGAACAAAATAGATCCAAAATCACAGAAGCATAAAACAGACTGTAGAATCTCAGATAGAAGGTGGGGATGGGTGGAAAGGTGAAAAGAGATTATCCAAAGACATTATATGCATACTAGAGGCCCAATGCATGAAATTCAGGCAAAAGTAGACCTTCTTTCCCCCTGCTTCCCTCTGGCATCTGGGACCTGGACTTCCCTCTAGCTGCCAGCAGACACCTAGGATCCGAGCTTCCTTTGTAACCCCAGCTTCTTCATCCAAAAGTTCATTTGGTCTAATTAGCATATTATTATAGATATGCCTAACCCATGGACACAAAAAGTAGTGTGGCAGAGGCCTGGGGTTGGATGCTTGTTTGGACTAGAAAGAGTCAAAGGGGAAAAACATGGGACAAGTTTAATACTTACAACAATAAAGATAAATTTTTAAAAAGAAAAAGAAATAAATATATTTAGAATATATGATAAAAATTAGCATCCAATCAAATCAAATAAGTGACTTTTTAATTATCAATGGGAATAATACAATAACAATATATAACTGCAATGACTTTTATACAACAGAGAAGCAATAAAATACATAAAGGAAAGCTGATACAAATATAATGACAGAATAAAACAAACAAAATTATAATGAAAGTTATCTACCAATAACAATTCTTACATCAAAGAGAGAAAATTAGAGTGTTATGATGCACACAAAAGCATATCTTGCAAACTACAATAAACAGTTGGATGAATAAAATAGAATAGGTGTCCCCCAACTGAGAGTGCCTGAGCCATTGAGCATCAACCAAGGAATCAAGGGGTCACCAGTTCAATTCCTAGTCAGGGCACATGGCCAGGGTTATAGGCTGATCCCCAGTGGGGGGCATGCAGGAAGCAGCCAATCAATGATTCTCTCTCATCAATGATGTTTCTACATTTCTCTTTCTCTCCCTTCCTCACTGATATAAATTTTAAAAAATTAAATAATAATAATAATTAAAATAAAATAGAATGGGTGTTTGCTCTACATATTAAGCAATTTTAAAGATATTAACATTAAGTTAACTTCGTGCTATATTAAATCAGAATATCAGAATGTTTCTCTGCCAAAAAATAACTATGAAAAGGACTTTGTCAAAATGGCCACACTGAAATCATCTTATGACATTTTCATGTTCCTAGAGATGTTTCAGGCAAGGCTGGTATTTTGTCTTAGTATTTGGAGGTAATCTGTTTTCTTCACCTGAATTTTTATCAGGTATTATTTTTTATCCTTGAAATCCAATGTTTTCATCATAATATATCTGGTTGAGGATTTTAAAATAAGTTTTTGTTAATAAAAATGTTCTTTAGATTTTTCTTTATTTTAATGAAGTATTCTTTCATATCTTCAAATATGTTTCTTGATTTACTTTTTAGTTTACTTCTTCAGTCATGTCTATTACCAATCTGATGGATCAGCCTCATCTATCCTCCATGCAAATTATCTTATGTTTCATTAACTTATCTCTTTTTGCAGTGCATTCAATTACAACTGTTTTCCACATGGTTTTCTATATTGTTTATTGTGGGTTTTGCTGGCAGCAATGTTGATATATTTGTCTTTGAAGTAAATTCTGAAACCCTTCCAATTTAATTCCCCTTTTATCTCTTATTTTATAGATTTCATTAAAAATTTCCTTGAGTGTGCAGCAATACAAATGTGTCTTCCTTTCCTATGGTGTCTCCTTCAAAAGTGTATTTGCATTTTACAAATATTTGCATCATCTCATATATTCTTTTTTTTATTAATCTGATTAGCATTTGCAATTTTCACAACAACACTATTGCTGAAATGGATTTTTCATGGTTCCCTCTCTATTTACCTGAGCCTGATTTCAGTCTTTTTTGCACCATAAAGGGCTGCCTGAATGCCAATGGTTTCTCAAAGCCTATTCCAAAATGCAATTAAAGGACTGGGTTTGAGGGTAGCAGTAGTTAGGAAATTTTTCACTGTATGCACTTTTCTTTTCTGTGTTAAAAATCTCTATATTATAGTATACCTTTGCTAAAATGAATGTAAGTTCCATATATAAGAAAGTGTCTTTCAAATTTGTATTTGTTCATTATTTTAAAGTATCTCAGCCTTTTTAGTGGGAGGTTAAGTTTGGAAATACTTTATAATATCTTGAATTTCCATTTGGTTTCCCTCATTAAAATACAAGTATAATACATGAGAAAAACAGAGATAAATATGCAAGGTTGCAATAAGACACCAACTTTGTTAATGAGAATTAATTAAAGTCGGAAAGCAATCCATTAAAAACAATTAACATTAATCACAAAAATGCTACATTGCAAAGCAATGGCAAAAGGCTGGATTTACAATAAGATGTATCCATAATAAAATAAAACAGTTAAAAAATATGACATCAGTATCTGTTAATTACAAAAGAGATTCAGGCAAGAATAAAGAAGACCATTTTTAGAGACCAGCCTTATCAGTTCTTATGGAAAATCTAGGTGGAGCAGTTGTCCAGTTGAGGGTTTCTTGCTTTTACATCTTGTGAGGTAAGTGACACAGGTATAAAAAGTGTCTGTTATTTTTATCTGAAGTAGCTTACACATACATTTTTAAAATATGGTTAATGGTTATATGGGACATTTTATTTCATTTGAAGATACTCCTATTACCAGTATTTTCCGGTAGCTAATTACCACTGTCATTTTTTGATAATGTGTAATAAAATATTGTTTCCTGAATATAAGTTGAATATTGTATAATGAGTAGATCAATGTAAGACTTTCCAGTTAAACAATAGAAATATGAATATATTTGAATTTATCTGTGAAATATCTTATTTTAAAAGAAAAACAGTCCTTGAAAATTGGCAGCTGATTAGGCAGACCTGTCAGACTGTCATGCTCCTCAACCCAGGACCAATCTGGAAATATAACTGAACTGGAGAACATTCACTTGGAATTACCAACTGAGGTCCACCTGAGGAGGAAGGACCTGGAGACCAGGAGGAAGGGATAAATAGGTCACCAGAGAAGCTGACCCAGCTTCCCGGGCTGTGGCAAGGTGAGCAGGCTGAGAGAGGGGGAAGCTTCTGGCTATAGGAGAGTCTGCTCTTTCAGATGATGGTGGCCGGGAACCCAGACTAGGTTCCAGAGCACCACAGCCCAGAGCACCAGATGCCCAGGTAACATCCAGCTGTGAAAGTCTGCAGGGCTGCTGGCAGTGGGGGAGTCTGGAGCTGGTAGATCCAAGCCAATCAAAGAGAGAGATACCACAGTTTCATGGTTTTTTGTTTGTTTTTTAAACTGAGAGCATAGGGTTTTTCATTTGCAGCTACTCACCTAAAGCTTTTGTTCAGGGAGGGAGACTTGGATTCAAGGGGCCTAAGGCAAGGCTGGGTAGCAAATGTTGTGGGGAGATGTGAAAAAGCAGCAGCCAGGAGTATTGAGTCATAACCCCCCAAATGAAATGGCCATATTTCCAGAGATGAGGTGGCCACTCTCAATAGCAACAGGGAGGAAAAGGAAAAAACAACAACAACAGCAACAAAAAACCAACAACAGCTTAGGTGATACAGCCTGTCCCACCCTCATTTTAACCTTTACAGAGGAAACAGAAACAGAGGCCATGCCTATGGGTTTGAACAGTCTTTGGAGCATCAGTGATTGGGATAGGAGTGTTTGCCCACTGTTCTGGGATAACTTCCCTGCACAGAAGAGCTTATAAACACTCCAGGCTTCCAGCAGACCCCACTGGTCTCCATACAGGGTTTACTGTCAAGCCAAGAGAAGGGTAATATTTGGGGCCATTTATGGAGGAGTAGTACAGGGACAGGGAAACACACCCACCACATTCTGGAAAGCTGATCAGCCCCTTCTTTGCCTAAAGCCCTTTCAGAAAGGAAATCTTTAGTGATTGAGATTGAGAGCTAGCTAGCAGGCACATAAGGGCAGAAGAAGAGCCCAGGGAACCAGGGAAAGTGTGCTGACAGCCCTGGGCCCATACTGCTAACCATCCTGCTTTAGAGAGCAGATTGAACCCTCCTGGGTGCAGTGAAGGCCTGTGGAGACACAATCAGTGGATCAGTGGATCCTTCCAGCTTCCAGCAGGGTGTGAAAGCCAAAAGGCACTGCCTCACAGTGGTTAGCATCTAAGTACCACACAGGGAACCCAGAATTGGCAGAGAAGGCAGAATGGTAGGATCTAAGGGTGCTCCCATAGGACATTAAACTCAGCTGAAACAAATGGCACTTTACTTTCCTTTTTTACTTTTTTTTTCTCTTATTTTTAAAATTTTTCTCTTTCCTTTCTTCCATTTTTAAATTTGTATTCTTTATCTACATTCTTGATTTGTTATTATTCTAATCTTTGTTGTTTCATTCATATACCAATTTTTCTCTTTCCTTTTCCAAGTCAATTTTTTTCCACTCTAATTTTTTTTTCATTCAATCTTTTCTTTTACTCCTGTATTCTTATTTATTTCCCGTTCTTATTTTAGATCTATCTGGTTTCTCCTCTATTTTCCTTTACAATGTTTTTCTTCTTTTCTTTGCTTTGCTCTTCTCTTCTTTTAATCCTCCTTTATTTTAAAATATTTTCCTTCCCCTATTATCCTAATTCTTTATTCTTATTTTCTTTATTTCATTTTTGCATTTACATATTTCTTCCCAACCCCTTTTATGTTTTTGTTTTCTTTTGTTTTGTTTGTTTGTTTTTTAAATATATTTTATTAATTTTTTTATAGAAAGGAAGAGAGAGGGATGGAGAGTTAGAAACACTGATGAGAGAGAAACATCCATCAACTGCCTCTTGCATGGCCCCTACTGGGGATGTGCCCACAACCAAGGTACATGCCCTTGACCAGAATTGAAACTGGAACCCTTCAGTTTGCCTGCCGACACTCTATCCACTGAGCCAAACCAGTTTCAGCTTGTTTTTTGTTTGTTTGTTTGTTTGTTTGTTTGTGCTTTTTCTTTGTTTTGTTTTCTCCTTATATTTCTTTCTTTCTTTTTTCTCTAATTCTTGCTCTCTTTCCTAATTTTCTATTCTCTGGCGGTTGTGTTTGTTATTGGTATGGTGGTCTTTGTTGTGGGGTCGAACCCTGGGTTCAAAATAAGACCACCGGAGCTTGGTAAATTAATTTAAAAAAGCAAGCAAGGATTTATTGAACTGGCCAGGACAGCCACAAGAGCACCACACACAGGTGGACTCCAAATGACTGCACCATTTCAGGGGTAGGCAGTCCCTTTTAAAGGTTCAAACCACAGGAATTTTCCTTTGTTCTAAATTCTAAAGACTAAATTCTAAAGACTGGGGACAGCCCGAAGGGTTTGTTCCCAGTCACATCCTGCTGGACATTGGAATGTGGCCCTATCTTGTGATAGCCGATAACACAGAACCAGAGCTCAGCGGTTAGTCTCTAAAGGTTATCTACAGTTTCTATCCCTGAAGCTACTGAGTCAGTGGGAATCAATCTCCTGTGGTCTTGGTCCCAGGCAAGGGAAAATTGCCTTAGCCTCCAGGTCTTCATCTGGAAGCTGAGGTAAGTACCCAGTGTTTTGATCAGATGCAAGAGCCAGACTTAGCAGGGTTAAAATTCAAACAGCAGTTTTTACCAAAGTATGGTTGCCACTATATTTCAGTCTTTTGTATATTTTTGTTTGTTTGTTTGTTTTGTTTCATGTGTTGTGGTACTGTGTTTTGTTCCATTTAATCTGCAATTCAAAAACAGCTTGTAAGACATAGTCAAGAGTGAATCACATATTCAGCCAGCCTGAGAAGAGACTCCATCTATGAATGGGACAGTAAATTTAAGACACAACTATAACAGGAGAACCCAAATAATTCAAGTAAGGGGATTTCCTAGAGATCCAAGTTCAGGAGACCTAAGAAAATACACCACTGGGTCCCACAGAATATCAACTACATAAGACCAAACCACAAAGTCTGGGAGAATTAGCAGTTTCATCTAATATATAGAAATAAACACAATCAGCAAAATGGGGAGTCAAAGAAACAAATCCTAAATCAAAGAAAAGGAGGAATCACCAAAAAAGGAACTAAATAAAATGGAGGCAAGGAATTTGCCAGATACAGTGGTGCCACACACAACGAACTTAATTCGTTCCAGGAGCAAGTTTGTTATGCGAAAAGTTCGTTATGTGAAACGCGTTTTCCCATAACAATACATGTTAAAAAAAATAATTCGTTCTGTAGCATAAAATATGCTAAGATGACATAAAAAAAATATGCTAAGATGACATATTTTTATTTAGATACATCTAAAAACATATTTTTTTTAAAAAAAAAAACACACACATTTTTTTAATTTTAAGACAGACTAAGTAGAGTCTACCGAATCTTGCACATCTTCATCCATTTTCTGCTTTTTGGCCGATGGTTTCATGAAAAACCTGTCCAAAGTTCGCTGTGCGAGGCGTTCGTTATGCGAGGCACCACTGTATATATTTCAGAGTAATGATAAGTGTGCTCAAATAATTCAGTGAGAATTACAAGCAACTTAATGAGAATTATAAGTGACTTAATGAGAGATACACTAACTTGAAAATAGATATTGAAACTTTAAATAAGAATCAATTAGAAATGTGGAACAATAAAGCAGTAATAAAGAACACACTGGAAGGATTCAATAATAGACTAGAAGCTGAGGGCTGAATCAGTGAATTAGAAGACAAGCTAGAAAAAAACACCCATTCAGAGCAGCAAATGGAAGAGGAGTCTAAGGGAGCTTTGGTATAACATTAAATGTAACAACATTCACATTATAGGGATATCAGAAGGAGCAGAATCTGAGAATCTGAGAAGGGAACAGAGAACCTGTTTGAAGAAATAATGGCAGAAAATTCCCTGACCTGGTGAAGGAAAGTATCACTCATGTTCATGAAACACAGAGTCCAAATCAAAATGAACCCCAAAAGACATACACATAGGCACATATAATGAAGATGGCAAACATTAAAGACAAATAAAGAATCTTAACTGCTACATGAAACCAGATGTTACCTACAAGAAAGCTCCCATAGACTATCAGTTGACTTCTCAATAGAAACAGTTCAGGCTAGAAGGAAATGGTATAAGTATACAAACTAAATGAAAACTAAAGTACTGAATCTAAGACTACCCTATCCAGAAAGCATATCTTTCAAAATTAAAGGTGAAATGAAGAGCTTCTCAGAAAAAAAACAACAAACACAAAAACCTAAAATAGTTTATTAATACCAAACCAGCACTGCAAGAAATGCTAAAGGGACTGTTTTAAGAAGAAATAGAGAGGAAGAAAGGAACCCAGGCATAAAGAATAAGAATAGCAATATATAAATACCTATCAATAATAACCTTAAATATAAATGGCTTAAATGCTTCAATCAAAAGACAAGGGGTAGATAAATGGATCAAAAACATGACCCATATATATTCTGTCTATAAGAGACCCACTTCAGAACAAAGGACTCCCACAAAATGAAAGTGTGGAGATAGAAAAATATTTTCCAAGTAAATTGAAAAAACAAAAAAAACGGTTGCAGTAGCAACACTCATATTTGACAAAATAAACTTCAAAGTGAAGGCCATAAAAAGAGATTTGAAGGCCACTTTATAATACTAAATGGATCAATACAACAAGATATTGGGTCGGCAGCTAAGTAATTGCGGATTTTTTAAAGAAAATCAAAGACAATTTTTTCATGGAACTAAATAACTTTATTCTGTAATGTATTGCCCATTTTGATCAATGACCTTTTGCCATCTTTCAGGCAGCATCATAATCCCACGTTCAAAAAACTTCTGGTTTTTATTAGCAAAAAACTGAATCAGGTACGATTTGACATCATCATCATTATTGAAATTTTTACCATTCAAGGAGTTTTGTAAAGATCGAAACAAAAAGTAATCAGATGGTGCAAGGTCAGGACTATATGGTGGATGTGGCAAAACATCCCAACCAAGCTCCATTAATTTTTGCCGAGTGACCAAAGATGTGTGTGGCCTTGCATTGTCATGATGGAATACAACACCTTTTCGATTTGTCAATTCGGGCCGCTTTTCTTCAACTGCATTGTTTAATTTCGTTAGTTGTTCAATGTAGACATCAGAATTGATCGTTCGGTTGGGTGGTAAGAGTTCAAAGTAGACAATTCCTTTGTAATCCCGCCAAACTGATAACAAAACCTTCTTTTGATGAATATCAGCTTTTGATGTTGTTTGAGTTGGTTCACCTGGCCTGCTCCACGATCTTTTCCACTTGATATTGTTGTAAACAACCCATTTTTCATTGCCAGTTATCAGTCGTTTTAAAAATGGATCATTTTCATTACGTTTCTTTAGCAAATCGCAGCTGCTAATGCGTTGCGTTAACTGTGATTCTTTCAGTTCGTGAGGAACCCATGTATCGAGTTTTAAAACATAGCCAAGTTGTTTTAAGTGATTTTCAATGCATGTATGTGATACATGAAGCTTCTCTGCAATCTCACATGTTGTACTGTGACAGTCCAAATTGATTATTGCTTTGATTAGGGCGTCATCAACTTCAACTGGACGACCAGAGCATTTTTCATCTTTGAGTGAAAAATCACCAGAACAAAATTTGGCAAACCAATTTTGACACTGCCGTTCTTTTAAGGCTTCGTCACCATAAACAGCACATAACTTTTTATGAGCTTGCGATGCGTTTTTCCCTTTGAGGAAATAAAAAAGCAAAATATGACGAAAATGTTCCTTTTGATTTTCCATTTTTTAACGAACGCCAAACGAAAACTACAAAACAGATCAAAAACTTTTTTTACTGATTAACAGCTGAATAGCCAACTATCAAATAACAAAATGTGTTTTACATTTGTACTACGTCTGCAAACCTAAAAATTCAACTGAAGCCATATATGTGAGGAACCCGCAATTACTTAGTTGCCGACGCAATAATATAACTGGTAAACATATATATATACCCAATAAAGGAGCATCCAAATATAAAAAAAAACAAACACACAAATGTTTTAGAGGATTTTTAAGAGAGGAATGGCCATCTATACAACCATAGTTGGAAACTTTAATAACCCAATAATATTAATGTAGTGATTTCCTAGACCAAACATCAATGAGAAAACAATCTTAAATGATCCAGTAGATCAGATGGAACTAATTGACGTATTCAGAACATTTCAACCCAAAGCTATAGTATATACATTCTTTCCAAGTGCACATGAGACATTTTCAAAGAGAGACCCCATGTTAGGACTCAAGCTATATTTTTATAAATACAAGAAGACTGAAATAATGTCAAATATCTTCTGGGATTATAATGGCATGAAATTAGAAATCAGCTACAATAAAAAAAAAAACTCTCAGAAACATTCAAACACATGGAAGCTAAAAGATCATTTAAATTGAAAAGGAGAAAGTAAAACTATCTTATTCACAGATGACATGGTGGTATACATGGATAACTCTAAAAACTCCACCAAAAAACTATTAGATATAATAAATAAATTTGGCAATGTAGCAGGATACAAAATTAACACCAAGAAATTGATGGCATTTTTAATGATTTCCCAGAAAGAGAAATGCAAAAATAATCTAAGTTTTCATATTAACAACAACAACAAAATTAAGATACTTGGGAGTAAATTTAATCATGTAGGTAAAAGACCTGTACTCAGAAAATATTGGAAAAAAAAAAAGATATTGAAAAAAAAGAAAAAGAAATACAGGATATTGAAAAAAAGAAAAAAAAAGAAATACAGGAAGATATAAACAAGTAGGAGAATATACCATGTTCATGGATTGGTAGAACCAGCAACATTAAAATGTCCATATTACCCAAAGCAATCTATAGATTCAATACAATCACTATTAAAATGCCAACGGCATACTTAACAGATCTAGAACAAATACTACAAAAACTTATATGGAACCAAAAAAGACCTCGAATAGTCACAGCAATCTTGAGAAAAAAGAACAAAGTTAGAGGAATCACAATACTAGATATCAAATTATACTACAAACCCACTGTACTCAAAACAGCCTATTGCTGGCACAAGAACAGGCATATAGATCAATGGAAGAGAACAGAAGACCCGGAAATTGACCCAAGCCATTATGCTCAATTAATATTTGGCAAAGGAGGCAAAAGCACACAATAGAGTAAAGACAGTCTCTTCAATAAATGGTTTTGGGAAAATTGGACAGATACATCCAAAAAACAACAACAACAACAACAAATGAACCTAGATCTCAAACTTATAATATACATAATAATAAACTCAAAATGTATAAAAACTTAAATGTAAGTCATAAAACCATAAAAATCTTAGAAAAGGCCACAGGCAGCAAAATCTCAGATATCTCTCATAGCAATATGTTTACTGATACATCTCCTGGAGCAAAAGAAACTAAGGAGGAAATAAACAAATTAGACTACATCAAAATAAAAAGCTTCTGCACAGCAGAGTAACCACCAAAAACTTAAAAGAGAGCCCACTGCATGAAAGAACATACTTGTCAATGATACATCCAATAAGGGGTTAATTTCCAAAATATAAGGAACTTATACAACTTAAAGGAAGGCAAACAATGCAATTAAATGAGCAAAGAACCTAAATATACACTTCTCCAAAGTGGACACACAGAATGCCAAGAGTCATGAAAAAGTGCTCAGTCACTAATATTCAGAGATATGCAAATTAAATTACAATGGGTTATCATTCCACAGCTGTCAGAATGGCTATCATCAACCATACGATAAACAGTAAGGATTGGTGAGGATGTGGAGAAAAGGAACCCTTGTACATTGCTGGTGGGAATGGAGACGGCTATACCCACTGTGGAAAACAGTATGGAGTTTCCTCAAAAAATTAAAAATAGAATTCCCATTTGACCCAGTGATTCCACTTCTATGTAATATATCCTGAGTTACCAGAAGCACCAATCTGAAAGAATATATGCTCATAGCAGCACAATTTACAATAGCTAAGATCTGGAAACACCCTAAGTGCCTGTCAGTAGATGAGTAGATAAAAAAGCTGTGGCACATTTACACCATGGAATGCTATGTAGCTGTAAACAATAAGAATCTCTTACCCTTTGAGACAGCATGGAAGGACCTAGAGTGTATTATACTAAGTGAAATAAGCCAGTTGGAGAAAAATAAGTATCACATGATCTTATTCATATGTGGAATCTAATGAACAAAATAAACTGATATACAGAATAGATCCACAGGCATGGAACAGACTGACAGATTTCAGAGGGAAGGCATGGGAGGGGAGTGATTAACTGGGGAACTTTATGCATTCTAGAGGCCCGGTACACACATTTGTGCATGGGTGGGGTCCAGCCAGCCCACCCCATGGGAGCTGATTGGGCGAGGCCAAGAGTGGGGAGGGGATTCAGGAGGTTGGCTGGTTGGCTCTGACACCAATCAGACTGGTTGACCACTGCAGTGAGCATCATAGTAACTGGTTATTCTAGTCCACATGTGTCAAACACAAGGCCAGCGGGCCAAATCCAGCCCGCCAGGCCTTGCAATGTGGCCCGCACCGCGCTGTCATCACTGCACTCCGCTGTCAGTTTATGACATTGTCAGTTTATGACTGTTCAGTAAACCATTCGGCCCGCGATTTAGGCTGGATTTTAGATTTTGGCCCCTTCTCTGATTGAGTTCGACACCCCTATTCTAGTCGTTCTGGCATTCTGGTTGCTAGCTTTATATATATATAGACAGATAAGAGAGTTGTAAAACCCTGGAAGGGGCAGGTGTTGAGGGGGTCAATAGGAAAACAAACATAAAAGAGAAATAAAGGGATGTCTGTAATACTTTCAACAATAAAGGAGAAAAAAAATATAAAAATAAACCTGTGTCCCCTATTATGGGATTTGTGAGTCCTAATGCTCACTGGTCAACTTGTGAGTGGATGTCTATAGATATGGAGATGGAAAACCTGCCAAACAGAATTTTTCCCCTACATAGGGAAATTGACACTTTGAGAGAGCAATGCAGACATAAAGCACAAACCTCAAGGATTTGAAATTTGGCAAACTCAGTAGTAACACACAGTGGTGCCTCTCATAACGAACGCCTCGCACAGCGAACTTTGGACAGGTTTTTCATGAAACCATCGGCCAAAAAGCAGAAAATGGATGAAGTTGTGCAAGATTCGGTAGACTCTACTTAGTCTGTCTTAAAATTAAAAAAATGTGTTGTTTTTTTTAATTATGTTTTTAGATGTATATAAATAAAAATATGTCATCTTAGCATATTTTTTTATGTCATCTTAGCATATTTTATGCTACAGAACGAATTATTTTTTTTAACATGTATTGTTATGGGAAAACGATTTTCACATAACGAACTTTTCGCATAACAAGCTTGCTCCTGGAACGAATTAAGTTCATTGTGTGAGGCACCACTGCATGTTTTAAACTTATGCTGAGAGATAGAAATACCAATGATGAGAGAGAATCACTGATTTGGTGCCTCCTGCGTGCCCCACTGGGGATAGAGCCTGCAGCCCAAGCATATGTCTGGACTAGAAATGGAACAGTGATCTCCAGGTTCATAGGTCAATGCTTCACCACTGAGCAATGCTGGGGGAGCAATAAGGCTTCTTTAAATGTATAGAACCCCTGGAGGTGATTTGGTTCAGTTGGTCAGTGAGTGAACCTGGAGTTTGACCTTTGCCACAGTCAAGCTATATGGGTACCATCAGTGATTGTTCAGGTGGGGAGAAAGGTGTGCTGACCCCTTTCATTAACTGCTTTAGGACACACTTGCAGAACTGCAGTGGTATCTGTTCATAAATCATTTCCACTGAAGGCAAATTTAAATAGACATTTTTAAACACATCTCCTTTTCAAGAGAGAGACAGAAGAAAAAAAAAAGTGTGTGTGTGTGTATATATATATATATATATATATATATATATATATATGACGGTCTTGAGATTTCTTGAATAATAGCTCCTATTCAGTGACTCTAGGTTATTTCTCAATCCCTATTACCTGATTCTACATGTTCTCTCTATATTATGCTTCAACAGTAAATACTCTTACAATCCCCACAAAGATAGTGTGGTTTTCTGTATGTCTTAGTCTTGGACTATCGAATGCTGCCTCCTTACCTATAGTTTGCCTTCTAAACCCACCTCAGAATCCATATCTTCTGAAAAACCTATGCTGACATTCCTTCTAGTAAAACAAGTTCTCATCTGTGGTACCTTGTGTCTGTGATTACAATTTTTACTGCAATATAATCGCCTATCTTATATTGCCTCCTTGTTAGAATCTTTGTAGTGATTACCTCTGTTATCCTTGATACCTAGCAGAATGCAGAATAAATTATAGGTATCCAATAATCTAATTAAATACATTAGCACCTGATATATTTAGCACCTGATGTATATGTAGGCAGAATAGAAATCTTGCCATTTGTGACAATGTGGATGAACCTATTGTGCTGAATAAACAAATCAGACAACAAATACCATGTTTTGCTAAGTTTAGTCTTTAAAGACCAACCTTGTAGAAGCATATACTTTCTCAAGGATGCTTACCCTGCTGATTGTATCTAGAGGTTAATTTGAGTTCAAGCTGTTGTTACAATAAAAAATCAACACAGGCGAATAGGACTGCTTTTACTACTGAAGTAAAAGAGTCCCTTAGCCCACTCTTTCACAGAAACCTGTGTGGGAATAATCTGTTCATCCATTGCTCAGGGTCTGCTGGTCAGCCCCAGCAGCTGATGGGGAATAAGGAGTTAAAACTTTCAGTTATAAAATAAATTAAGTCCTGAGGATGTAATGTACAACATGGAGAATATAGCCTATAATGTAATAACTTTCAATGATGACAGATGATTATTAGGTTAATCCCAGTGATTACTTCGTAAAGTATATAAATGTTGGATAACTATGTTGCACAACTGAAACTCATATAATATTGTCTGCCAACTATACTTTAATGATAAATAAATACAAAAATAAAGTCCCCAACATAAATCAAAGGTGGTTATTTATTGCTATTTTTGACCATGTTATGCATTACCCTGAATGAAGCTAATACAGAAGGATGTGATTTTATTAAACAAATATTATATAGTAAAAGAAAATAATGAAAAGTGACTGTTGAGAATACTATGATTATAGTACTTACCACATTCTAAGCATGGTAGGAGGTAGCTGACATGCTGATTTCATTTCAGTTTTATTATAATCTTGCTGGAGAGAAAGTACGGGGCTTATTAAATGTAGAAACTGAGGTTCAGAGTTATTTGTTCAAAGTCACTTTGGAACTTTGTCTACCCTACCTAATATGTCACTATTTGCTTTTATCCTCCTGATTAAGGCTGTGTTGTGTCCCTGTCATAATTTTGAAAACAAAAGTTGTAATATTTGAACAAATTTAACTTGGAATATACCTATTTTTATTAAATGTGTTGAGTTATATTGGTTAATAAAATTAAATGTTTCAAGTGTACAATTCTATGATAAATTATCTGTATATAGCATTTCGTGTTTACTACCCAAAGTCAAATTTCCTTCTGTGACCAGATATTTGAGCTCCTTTATTTTTTATTACCTCCACCCCCTCTTCCCCCTTTCTCTCTGGTAAAAACAAAATATACATATAATAATCATGAATTTTTAAATTTCAGATAAAGCAATTTTAGCTACTACCTATGTGTACACTTTGATAAAAACAGGATCATACCACCCCTGCTAGTCATGCTCCATGGCTGAACACTGACCTATGCCTCAAGATGTTGCAGGCTCGATTCCCTGCCCAGTTTGTGGGCTCAAACACATGGAGGGAGGCAGCCGATCAGTGTTTTTATCTCTCTCCCTCTCCTTCCTCTCTCTCTCTCTCTCTCTAAAAATCAGTAAAGATATAAAAAGAGATCATGTCATAATATATTTTGTGGCCTATATTATTACACATCAGTATATTTTTATATAATTAAGAAGTATTCTACAGCTCCATTTTTTTAATATCAAGTGGATATACCTTTATTTCTTCAGTGTATCTCATACTTCTGAACATTTCATTTTTATTCAGGTATGCATTGTACTTTGCCTTAACATTGATTACACTTCTCTTCAATATCTTTAGTCTTGAATATTTAGTAGCTTATAGGAAAATATTTGAAGAGCAAAAACATTAAAGAGCTTGGTTTTATTCCAGATATTGTATTAAGTTTATCTGTTCCTCTGTCCTAGCTTTGTTTTGTTTTTATTGTTTCCTTCCTTTGAGATCTTTAAATATGATTGCTTTTTTTTTCCTTTTGAAGAATAAAATGTAGTTAAAAAAATAAGCAAAGAGAAAAACAAACACAGGAAACATTTCACCCACCAAGAAAGTTACATATGTTCAGTGGGTAGTTATGGAATGAATCAGTAAGTAAATCAGTGGATCAGTAGGTGGAAGAATGAAGCAGAAAAAAAATCTGTCCATATGCTTCCATTCAACAGGAACTTTCCTGTTCTCCTTCTGCCTTAGGAGTTAAAGGCCAGGTGATCAGTGGGAGGTGGGGAGGTCCTGGGGGAGGAAAGGCTGGAATATTGCCTTGAGTTAATGTCTCCACACAGGTTGTACCTTTATAATTGGAAGCTGCCTTCTTCTGCAATTTACGGAGTCTTTATAATGTGGAGACTCTCTGAAGCTGTCTTTATCAGCAACATCTTTTGAAAAATAATTTTAAGTTTCAGCAGTTAAGTTTTAAAATGCTTGACTTCTTTCTCATCTTGAACTTCTCGCCCCCTCCCTTGTCATGTCTTTTAAAACAAACTTCCTGTCAAGTCACAGTTTACTTTATATTCACCTTTAATGAGTATATAGGCCTATGACTAATTCAGAGATAATCACAGTGCCAATCCGATTGACAAAATTGAGATTCTGAAGTGGAAAAGCTTGCATTTCTGCTCTTTCCCCCCCTCCCCCAATATTATGAACCTGAAACTTCTATGCTGTATCAAATATTCCTTGGCTTTTTTTCCTAAATCAAATTTGTTCAAAGCCCTGAGAAATCACATTTTTTTAAGTGATTTAAGAAATCACATTTTACATCCACAGGTCCCTAGAGTGAGATGACCTCATTGCCTCCATCAAAAATGTTTCTAATGTGATATTAAGAACTTTGAAAACTGCCATAGCCTTCTTGATTAAACCCGTCCTCAGGATTTAAGGGATTTTTTGATTAGCTTCTTATGATCTAGTTTATGTGCTAACTGGTTGAGTTTCTGTTTCTGAGGCAATATGATGGAAATTTGTATGTTTCTCACTTAAGAACTACCACACATATTCACACTACTGGCCTGGTTCATGAAAGTTGTGCATGGGGGAAGGGGTTCCCACAGCCCATCCTGAACACTCTCTAATCAGGGACCCTTTGAGGGATGTCTGACTGCCGGTTTAGGCCTGATCCCCACAACCCTCTCACAATCTTGGATCACTGGCTCCTAACTGCTCACCTGCCTGCCTGCCTGCCTGATCATACCTAACTTCCCTCCCTTGCTGGCCTAATCTCTCCCACAACTCTCCTCTCCGGCTGGATTGATCTAACCCTCAATTGCCCTCCCCTACTGGTCTGGTTTCCCCCAACTGCCCTCCACTGTCAGCCTGATCTTGCCCCAAACTGCCCTCACCTGCCGGCCTGATTGCCTCTAATGGCCTCTGCCTCAGCCCCCACCATCATGGCTCTGTCCAGAAGGAAGTCAGACATCTGAAGGATGGCCGATTGACCCAGTCTAATTAGTATATTACCCTTTTAGTAATATGGATAGATTATATAGGATAGGATTGCTTAAATGAGGGAGAAAGCCTTTTTCTTTAAGAGGAGATGCTCTTGGCAGACAAAAATACATAATTCCTATATCTGGACTGATAGCCAGCCATATACACTATACTGCCAAACCAGTCATTAAAAATTGAACAACTTTCTTACACCTTTCATAAAATAACTATTGCCCTTAAAACCCCCTTCTCAGCCTATACCTTAGGTTTTGCCTTTGCAGTTCACCCAGATTAGTTTCTGATTAGTTGGTTTCTATGCTAGTCAGCATCAGTAACTCAGCCTCCTAGGCAGCTATTGGCTCCTCACAGTTCACCCAGATTTGGTTCTGATTGGTCAGTTTCTATGCCAATCAGCATCTCCAGACCTAGCTTCAAGCCTGATTAGAGAGATGGGGCTGGTCAGCAGCCCCTGCAGAGGCCCAGAGAAAAAGCAAGGCATGGCTTCTGGACAGACCTAGAGAGAAAGAGAGAGGCAAGGGCTGATCAACAGCGGATCAGAACCTGCCTCTCTCTCAGGGCCTCTTTTTGGGCCTGATCCACAGCCCCCTCTGCAGTCAGTGATGGGTTGTCGGGCCCACAGCAGCAGCGGCAGTCAGTGCTGGGTCACCACAGCAACCCAGCACTGACTGCAGGATTGACTTCCAGTGTTTGGTCAAGCCTTTGGTGGTTATGGATACTGGGTTTTTATATATTAGGATAGTAATTTTGTATGAAAATTTCTCATCATGGGAAGTAGAACAACTGTAAGAGCTACAAACATGGAAAAGATTTGCAAGATAGGAAGACAAATATTCATGACATAATTTGTACCTAATTTGAATTTTAATAGGCAGATTCCTACAACAGTCACTTGCTGAAAGAAAATATTGAGTGAAAAAAGCCAAAAAAGATATTACCAGATAATTACCATACAATTTAAAATGCACATTTCATTGTTTATATAGTGCTTTTTTTTTTTTTAAACAAAACATCAGTACATCATAGCAAATTCAGAGATTAGAACAGAAACGCAACATCAAATGCAAAAAGGAAAATATAACTCTCTGCATAATGAACTTTTTCTTTTCCAATATATAGCAGAAAGGCAAGAGAAACAGTCTTCAGTGATCAAGACAAATGCAGTACCAATAAATATTACATGGTTGTACCTTGCAGAGCAGTGCACAATGCATGAAAAACCACAGAGAGAAAGTCAGGGACTGAAAGAAAGAACAAAGACAGTGCAGACGAGGAAAAAAAAAAGAAGCATTTTAGAGCTTGTGATTAACAAAGACAACAACAAATATCCTAAAGTCAATGTAAGACCATTTAAATAGTTTTTAAATGCTTCTGACGATGGGTATGCCCATTACCAGCAAAAATCTCCTGAACACACAGGAAAAATACTGTTGTCTAAACAAACCAAAAAGCAAACTAAAAAGGAATTTCTTGCAGTGAGTTCTGCCTAAAGAATCAAGATAAATGAGTAACTCCCTGACATGTTATCATGAACAATGGGCATATACCTGCAAGCACCCTTCATGTATCACTTTTAATCAGAATGAATTCCTAGATGCCTAAATCTGTGTCTCCAAAAAAGCAGTAGATTAAAAGAAAAACACAAAACAAAATAAAACAAAACAAAATTTTTTTCTTCTTCCAGAAAGGCTTCAGCTAATAAATAATATGAGAACTTTGATTAAAAACACCTATTAAAGCCAAAATTGATTTTTTAACTGTTATTTAGGATATTAGCAGCATATAGCATAAAAGAAGAGTATTTAGTCTGAGCTTGTTTGTATCCTTACTTTATACATACTTATATTAGCTGTGTGCATTTTAATATATGTATACATATATTTATGTGTGTATGTGTAATTACATATGTTTTATATTATTGGTAATGCTTTTCTATGTCTGTACTTTCAGAGACTAAATCTAAATTGACTCCATAAATACAGAGAAGGGAAGAGGTAATTGCCATAGTAGCTAATGATATCATTGTAATTAACCTAGTTTATTAATAACTGGATAGGAGCAAATGGAAAGCCAAATATTATAGGCATGTCCAAAAAAGATGGGGTGACATATAGAAGGTACTTACTTGCCAGTCACACCTGGGAACAGGTCATTGGTCAACATAGGTATGGCCATTGAAAGCACAGGAATATTTGAGATACATAATCTTCTGAACAAAAGAATTAACTCTCTTGCTATCTTCCTGCTCATGTCTGGCTCCTGGCTTTCATGCTCTCACACTCACTCACATGGACCACAGCCATGTGGACCCCACACACAATGGACTAATGGACTGGAACTAGTATGATGCTGTGCTGAACCCAGCCCTACCATGGAACAGAAACTATGGACACTGGCTTTGCTTTTAACTCTGTTGTGTCACCAACTGCACCTCTTCCAGGACTGATTCAAGGAAATGGGACTTCACAAACCAAGGGATGTAACTCCATACAAATAAAGCTTACTCCCAAATCTCATCCTCCAGCAGTGCCTGGAGACCCACCTCTCACTAGCAATGAGAAAGGTAATTCACCCAATTATCCAATAACACTATGAGTTCCCATTGCCCATTGCTATTTAGGAGGCAGATATGTAAGAGATTAGCCTGAAAGCACACATTTGTCATCTTGTCAACCCTCCATCACATCCTTTTCTTCCTTGTATCTCTCCACTTCTCTAAACCCCACCTTTTTTTTGGGGGGGGGCAATATTTTTTTTTTTAAATTACTTAAATATATGGAATTACTCCTGTTGATTTAAGCAATTGAAAAGCTTTCTATCCTTTTCAAAACTATAGTGTAAAATATAAAGACCTTCATCACACTCCTGCAAGCTGCTAATTGAAAATATATACATAAAAGTATAATAGTCTCTTGCCCGGTTGGCATGCTCAGCAGTTGAGCATCGACCTATGAACCAAAAGATCCTGGATTGATTCATGATCAGGGTCTATGTCTGGGTTGTGAGCTAGATACCCAGTGTGGGATGTATAGGAGGCAACCAATCACTTATTTTCTCTCATCATTGATGTTTCTGTCTCTCTCTTCCTCCCTAAAATTAATAAAAATATATTTAAAAAATAAAAATAGTATATGAATTATTAAGATTTTATTTGAAAAGGAGAACTTGTAAGTACTTGATCACATCATATCCATAAATTGGTGATTCCAGACTACATTTGCCACTAAGAGATGAAAAATTACAGAATTTAATTGCACCTGTCCAATGATTTCCTCAATTCTTTCAGAAAAAATATAGAAATCCAATATTTGAAATGATTTATCATGACACAGAGAAGTTTAGATACTATAATTAATGTGTTGATTTAAATATTATTTTTGTACAGTAATAGAAGGAAAACAAATTACAAAAATCAAATCAAAGATAAGCTCTCCTTTATCAACTCAACAAAATATGTTTAACTTGAAAAATAACAACAAAAAATAGATTGCCCAAATCTTATGCATATTTAGATACTTATGGGGGAGACAGAAAAAATTAAGAATATAAAAATTAAAAATCGCTGAAACTGGTTTGGCTCAGTGGAGAGAGAGAGAGAGAGAGAGAGAGAGAGAGAGAGAGAGAGAGAGAGAGAGAGAGAGAGAGAAAGAGAGATTAACATTTAATTGATGGGCTTAAGTAAAGCAGATTGCCTTGGGGTAGATCTCATTCAATTAGTAAAAGGTCTGAAAATAACAAAAGGCTGACACTCTTCTGAGCAATCTTTTCTCCCTGTCTTCTTTCAAACTGAAACACTTGACTTTTTCCTGTTCTTGAACTTGAACTGAAATATTGGCTCTCACTGGGTCATGAGCCTTTAGCCTTTGGACTGAAGCTATATCATCAGTTCTGGTTCTCAGGCCTTCAAACTTCAACTGGAACCACACCAACTCTTTTGAATCTTCAGTTTACTTCTCACTCCACAAATCTTGGCACTTGTCAGCTTCATAGTCATATGAACTAATTTTTCATAATATCACTTTATATATGCATACATCATATTGTCCTATTTTCTCTGCAGAACCATGACAAATACAGTAACAAGTAATTTTCCTTTATACATGAAGACATTGAATAGGCCAGGTAACCCCTAAAGTAAGGAAAGTAGTTATAGCAGGGTGATAATCTGATTAGATTCCCAGTCTTTTTTTTTTCTTTTTTCTGAACTAAGTGAGGAAAGAATAAATACTGTTTATATTTTTGCTATTCCAGAGTGTATGCATGTAATATTCTTACTTCCACAACGAATCTATATAATAACCTTATTTATGAATGTATTCAACATGGTTTTGAACACCTACTATGTTCTATGCATCATTCTATGCCCTCAGAATACGGAAGTAAGAAAAAAAATATGTCAGTTGCTAGGGACAACTATTCAAAGCTAAATATAGAAGCTAGAGGACTTCTTTAGTATCAAAAACTGTAAGGACTCTGAGTTTTTATCCTACTTGTAACATAATAAATTGGATTGGCATTCTTTCATGAAAGCTGATGGAAGCCATGAAACTCCTGGGTCAGCAACAGTGGACAGTTTCTCTTAGTCACAACAATAAAAGTAGTCAGAATATAAGCATCTTTTACCAATTTCCATTCCCACATGCAAACATTACCAGGTGACACTAGCATATGTAATTGATTGTGTTACAGAAGAGGAATATATGCTTAGTGAACCCAGATATTTTATAATGGACATTAACCATGCCTGCCTTTTATTTGGGAGGGAGAAGCTATTTATCTTCCAAGGCCATTAGTTATGCAAGCATCATTAGTTTGGAACAAAGAGTAATCCTTGCTTCACTCTCATGGTATGCAGAAATGTGAGACCCAAGGAGAATTATCTACTATTAATTAGTAGCATGTAAGGATCTACAGAAGAGCTCTACTCTCTAAAGTAGGGGTGTCGAACTCCATCAGAGAAGGGGCCAAAATCTAAAATCCAGCCTAAATCGCGGGCCGAATGGTTTACTGAACAGTCATAAACTGACAATGTCATAAACTGACAGCGGAGTGCAGTGATGACAGCTCGGTGCGGGCCACATTGCAAGGCCTGGCGGGCTGGATTTGGCCCGCGGGCCTTGTGTTTGACACATGTGCTCTAAAGCAAAAGGGAAGAAACAGAATTTTAAGCCTAGGGATTATTTCTGTTATTTATTATAGGTTGATTTCTCAAGTTGAGAGAGCCTGTTATGTTAAAGACAAAAGCTTAATTTGGAAGGTATCGGTCCTTGATGTATGGGAAGGAATATTGGGTTTATGAACTTGAAAATCCTGAATCCATAGTTACTGAATCCTCTGATCTCATGTACATGGCCCACATCTCTCTGTTAGGACTATTTTGATCCCTTATCCCTTTCTTAGCAATGATGCACACACCTCTAACTTGCAAAATACTAAAATATCCACTTTGGAGTATATTCCCACTTCCCTTCCTGGCCACTGGATTAATAACTATTTATTAATCCAGTGGCCAGGAAGAGAAGTGGAATATACTAGACCACCTGGGTTTCAGTCAGTCAGTCTAGTGAGGCGAGTGTTGGATTTTACTAACTTTTGCTTTAAATTCACATTTCAGTTTCCAATAAATTCCAACATACCTTGTTAATGACCATTTGAGAGGTCAATGCCTCATTTATCTCCTTTCACCAGTGAAAATGTCTTAACAAAGTATTTCAAAATTTTATTAAATATTGGCATGATAGATTAAGTATTTCAAAATTTTATTAAATATTGGCATGATTAATTATAGCAACAAATATAGATATATATTATTAAATGCATTTAGTGATTGAAATGAAATCCCTAAAGATAAAGATTCTATATTTTCTATTTTCTATAGCAAGAGAAAGAACTATTTAATTAGTAATCAATTAATTGCCATGGTTCTTCCACATTTTAAAGAGTTACTAAAGCTACTAGACCACCTAGTTTCTTCTAGTTGTCCATTACATTTTTAGTAGTTCTAGCTCTTTCCATTTCTGAGTCATTTTTAATGAACCATCTGAATATTTCTACTCACGTTGTGTGATTTTTTTTCCTATTCCTTTTATTTTTGTGGCCTTCTCTCTTGAATAATCCTAGTAAGTTTCCACTATTCAATCCTATTTAGGGGAGATGAGTTAACAGGTCTCCTACAGCTTCACTCATATCACCCTGCTCTTCCAATGGTAGGTGAATCTTGCATGTGCACCAATTGGAGCCCACGTTATCTTAGAACCAATCATCACTTAGCTCAATGGCATAAATTTAGAGGACACTTTATTTTCACCATATGTCTAATTCAATATTGCTTGAATTCTGAGTGACCGCAAAAGCAATGAGCCATTTAGTGTGTAACAGTGGAATTAGACAGTTCCTCTTTGCAAAGTATACTTTGTGTGTCCTCACTTTTATGTAGCTCAACTCATTGGGAGTTTGGCTACTTACATTTCTGAGGAGGTTGCAACTATGAGGATCATGAATAACAACAAATATGTCCTTCCATTTGGGAACATCTTATGCAAGGGAAATAACTCACTGGCTGCCAAAATGTAAAATCCATTTTAGCATTAGCTTCCCAGAAATGCATTCATATAAGTGACTTGAATGTTTGAATAAACATCTGTTTCATTTGTATCTTAATCTCTTTCCTTCACTGTATATGTATTAGAGCATTCAGATCAAAACACAAATTTGCAGAATTCCTTTCTGGCATCATGTCCCTCCCATCGTAGACAGGGTCATCAGCCAAAACACAGTGGACCTGGAGGACACAGCCGCTTTCTCAATTATTTTCATTTTCTCCAAATATGACAAAGTCATTCAAAGTAAAAACAGTTATTGCCTGGATTCACATTGGTCTGCATTTCTTTTATAGTTCATTCAACTATGACCCCCACCGTGTTTCTATAGCTCCAAGTTCCATTATTATCTTTCTTCTATCACTGATGTCGCAGTTTAGCAACCTTAAGTCAAGGGTGGCCTTTCCCATTTTCCTCATCTTTCTTTCTCCCAAAGAAAGTATTAGCTAACACTTTATCATCAAGTTGGACTCATTTAAATTACCACAGTGCCAACTGTGAACAGTGAAATAACTGAAGGTCTCACTTAAACGAGGCATGTGGCCTGCGGCTGCAAGTTTGACATATTTGCATATATTCAAATAAGCCTTTTCTAAAAAATACCTTGAGTCAAAAGAAAGAAAGCACAGACAAACCTTACAGAGACTGAAAACTTTCAGAAGCAGTGTCCACATTTTTATTATTTATAAAAATATTTTGAATAATTGTAGATTCATATGCAATTGTATTAAATTAAAAAGAGATATTCTGTATATTCTTAAATCTGTTTCTACCAATGATACCATCTTGAACAATTCTAGTAAAATATTATAACCATATAATTGACATTGATACAATTCGCCAATCTTATTTAGATGTCCCCAACTCTATTTGTACTCATATATGTATCTGTGTACTTACTTCTATGAAATTATGTATAAGTTTATGAATCTACCACCACAGTCAAGATAAAAATACTTTCAGGAGAATAAGGATCCCTCATGTTGTCCTATTATAATTAAAAACACCCTCTCTCCTGCCCCTTGACTCTCATAGCATGGCAATCACTAATCTTTGCATTTTTATAATGTGGCAATTTCAAATGTTATATAAGTGTAATCAGTATATCACATTTTTGGGATATGCTTTTTTTTTTTAACTCAGTTTATATACTTTTCCATAACAGTTGCTATGTGAATGAACAGCTCATTCCTTTTATTGCTGAGTGATATTTTATAGTATGGTTTTGCAATTTTGAACTAGTGAAATAAATTCCACTTGGTAATGGTGTTTAAATGGTTTCATATATTGTTATATTTTATTTGCTAATATTTTATTGAAGATTTTTGTATCAAAGTTTATGATAAATGTTAGTTTGAAAGTACAGTCCTTTTGTTTGTTTGTTTTTGTTATTATTATTTATTTTGGGTTTGGTTTTGGTATCACAATAATACTGGCCACAATAAAAAGAGTTTGGTAGTGGACCTTCCTATTTTATTTTCTAAAAAAAAAAAAAAAAAAAAAAAATTGTGTAAAGGCCTGGGATGGGAGGCAGGGATGAGCTAGAAGGGGTCAATGGGGAAAAAAAGAGGACATATGTAATACTTTCAACAGCAAAGGTTTTAAATAAATTAATTAATATTTTATATATATATATGGATATATATATATATATATATATATATATATATAGAGAGAGAGAGAGAGAGAGAGAGAGAGAGAGAGAGAAGAGAAAGAGTAAAATTGGTATAAGTATTCTTTAAATAGTTGATAGACTTCTCTGGTGCAACTACTTGGGCCTGGAGATTTCATATTTTAGAATTTTAATTAAGAATTCAATAAGTTTAGTGGCAATAGGACTAATAGATTATATATTTCATCTTGGTTCAGTTTGGTAAAATAAAGTTTGTGAGGTGTTGATTCATTACTTCTTAGTTGTAGAATGTAGAATCATAAAGTGTTTTGCAATGTTTTCTTACACTTTTAATGGATTTGTAATGATATACTGGTTCATTCCTGAAATTGGTGATTTGTGCCTTCTCCCTTTATATTTTTATCAGTCTTACTAAAGTTTTAGTGATTTTATTGGGGGGGGGATAAAACAATGTTTTATTTAATTGATTTCTTCTATTCTTGTCATGTTTTGAATTATATTAATTTCTGCTTTTATTTTTATTAATACTTTTCTTCTCTTCTTTGTTTACCTGCACTATTTTTATTGATATGAGACATTCTTTACTTAAAAATAAACTTTATTTTAGATGTTTAGAAAAATTGAGAAGATATTACAGATGATTTAAAATTCTCTTCAGGTTAGCTGTACCCTTATTAATTTTATGCCTGCTTGAGATATTAATTATGGAAGGGTGTATTGAATTATATAAATACAATAATAGCTTTTCCTTACATATTTTCCTTAGGCCCTTAGCATCCTCAAGTGCTTTCCTAAAGTTACCTCATTGACATAAACTCAATTGTAGTGGAAAGAAGCATTTTCTAAATAACAAGATACCCATTTCACCTTTATGGTTCTGAAGCATTTTCAAAAATTGACAAGAAGAGACCAAATATTAAGACAAAAGGTGCTCTCATTGATCTTACCACTCAGGAAATCCCAAGAGTTCAGAAGCTGTGAGTTAGGAAATGTAGACTATGACCAAATACATAAGAGAAATATGGCAAGCACATACATACAGCAATCTTCTCTTAGACCAAAACTATGTGGTTTTATGGTTTTGACTCTGTGAGTGTCTCATACTAATGGAACTTTTCTACTTGGTGCTGGAAAGACCCAGCCTGAGTACTTTTTTGCTGGAGTTGTTTCAAATTATTTTCACATGCTGCCTGGAGGATCAGTAGAACAACTGTGTAACCTTCACATCTGCTGAGCATTAATTCCACCATCATGGATTTCTGTTATCTTTCTAGCTCTGTGCCTGTGAATCTGAGCTGAACTGCAGGAAGAAATAAAGGAACAAGATACAAAGAAATACAAATACCTAGATATTTAACTTCTTAACACTATCAAATTAGAAAGCAGTCGTGAATCTGTATTTCTACATTGACAAATGGCTAAAGGTTTGTGTTTTATAGTCATAATTGTCATGACCCCTTTTTTATTGTTTTCTCCTCTATTGGTTCTATGAACAGAGCTATTTTCTTTCTGTTATGGTACTAAAGGAAAGATGCCCATCTGTTTGAAACAGAGTAAAGCTTCAAAGTATACTGTAAAATATTTATCTAATAGCAAGACAGAAGTTGCAGAACAAACAAAACTGATTAAAGTAGAAGCATCCTTTACTTGAGAAATTCAGCAGCTTTGCCAGGTGTTTGAGAATGTTAAAGAGACTAAGAAATTTCCATTTCTGTTAGAGAATATATTGTTGCAGACATTCATTTGAGAAACAAAATAATATCTCAAATTGTAAATTGTAGTTGTTATTCCCTGGGCCACTCCTTTGTCCATGTGGTGTTTTTTTTTTTTGTTTGTTTGTTTGTTTTTCTATTCTCATGGTGAAAACTATAAGCAATATAGTGCTGTACCAAGCTATAGTAAGTGTACATAGAACTGTAATGTTAAAAAATAAATAAATATATTTTAAAAAGAGCTATAAATAAACGTTCTACCAGTCCAATGAATCTTGTATCTAGTTTTTATTTTCTCAATTATATCATACAATAAGCAAATCTCCTAAATTTTTCCATTTCCACTAACATATTGTATTATTTCTGGCCACTAATGTACAAGCACTAGACATTTCAGATAACTTTTTTAAGATGGTATTTCCAATATACTGTCAGTGACTCCAGAGACTCAGAATTCATATTTTAAACTCTGAAAAATATTTTAAAGCATCTTTTTAAAATGGTTTGCTGAATAAATGCTTTAAAAACAACAAAGAACTAGATTTTGATGTACTCCAATTTATTTTTTCCCCTTTGTTTCTGTTGCTCTAGGTGATGTGTCTGTGAAAATGCTGCTACAGAATATGTCTGATTTTTTGCTGCCTACATTTTATTTCAGGATTTTCATGATTTCTTGACTTACATTTAAGTCTTTTATTCTTTTTAAGTTTATTCTTGTGTGTGGTTTAATGACAATGGTCATTTTTATGCATTAGTGACTTTCAGCAATTTTTTCAACATTGTTTATTGAAGAGACTCTCTTTACTTCATTGTATGCTGTCACCTTCCTTGTCAGATATTAATTGAGCATAGTGGCTTGGGTCAATTTCTGGTTTCTGGGTTCTGTTTCATTGATCTGAATGCCTGTTCTTGTGCCAGTTCCAGGCTGTTTTTACTAAATTGGCTTTATTGAAAGAAACAAAGGAAAAACAACCAAATGGGACTACATCAAACTAAAAAGCTTCTGCACAGCAAGAGAAACCAACATCAAAATGTAAAGAAGCCAATGTATGGGATAACATATTTGCCAATGTTACATTTGATAAGGGGTTAATTTAAAAAAAACATATATATATATATATATATATATATATATATATATATATATATATGTTTTTACCAATCCAATTAAAAAATGGGCTGAGGACCTGAATAGATACTTCTTTAAAGAAAAAAAAAACATACAGAAGGCCAACAGATATATGAAAAAAATGCTCAAAGTCACTAATCATCAGAGAGATGCAAATTAAAATGACATTGAGATATCACCTCACATCTGCCAGATGGCTATCATCAACAAATCAACCAATGACATGTGCTAGCCAGAATGTGGAGAAAAGGAAATCCTAGAACACTGCTGGTGAGAATGCAGACTGGTACACCCATTATGAAAAACTGCCACTTCTAGGAATATATCTTACTAGAGGCCCGGAGCACACAATGTGTGCATGGGGGCATTCCTCAGCCCCACCTGCACTCTCTCCAATCTAGGAGCCCTCGGGGGATGTCCTACAGATGGCTGGGAGTGGGCCTAAGCCACAGTCTGGCCTCTCTCTGCTAGATTCGACTACACTGCCCCCATCAATCTGCTGCTGCTGCCACTGCCAGCCGTCACAGCTGCCAAAGTGTTTTCATCAACAGGAACACTAGTCCTTTCAGCATGAGAAATGACAACTTTATTTAGGCATTTTTAAGATGTTTCTTTCATAGGATATGTCATTTCTTCTTTTCTTTTTATTTAGTTTTTTATCCTCAATTGAGGATATGTTTCCATTGATTTTTAGAGAGTGTAGAAGAGAGGGAAAGACAGAGAGAAACATCAGTGTGAGAGGGACACTTCGATTGGTTGCCTCTGGCATGAGCCCTGAGTTGGGTCCCAGCCAGGGAGGATCCTGCAACCAAAATACATGCCCTTGATCAGAATAGAACCCAGACCCTATGGCTCTATCCACTGAGAAAAACCAGCTAGGGCAGGATATGAAATTTCTTAGCTCCCCCAGCAGCAGACATTCAATTTTCCCTCCAGGCATGAGGCGGAAAAACCCTAGATCACTTTCTTGGATTCTTTTTACCCAAGTTACCAAGAACACTGTGAGTGGTGTACAGGGAGCTTAGCCAATGAGTAGTCTGAAAAGGTGTTTCCTCTGCAGCTCACGTGCAGAGGTGGGATTGCTGGTGTGCTGTAGCTGGCAGGCCCTGTTCTCTGAGGGCCTGCACCATCTGTAGCTTGCCTCAGCATGCACACAGTCCCCTTCTGCCCACATGTGCATGCAGCCTCCTCCTGAGCAGTCCTGATGTTATGGCATCCTGAACAAGTTGCATATTAACTGTTTATATATTTAGATGGGGGAGATTGGAAGAGTAAGAAATCAGCAAAGAACTCATATGTATATAAGCATAACCAACGGACACAAACAATAATGGGGGGTAAAGGCCAGGGTTTGTATGTGGGGGAAGGCTGGGAGAGGACAATAGAGGTGGGAAGGGGGGGCATATGTAATATTTTCAACGATAAAGAATTTTTTTAAAAGTAAACATATTATATTTTGTTTATAATGCACATAATGTTTGTTTTATGATTTATGACCACAGCCATTTAATATTGGTTTAAGTTCAATATGACTTGAAGCTACTAAATGTTATTAGGCATCTTCAAATCAATAATGGATAAATAAATTCCTTAAAAATATTACCTCAATTCAAAATAAAGTCAGAAAGAATGTGTGTACTCCTATTTTCATAGCAGTGTAATTCACAATAGCTGAGATCTGGAAATAGCTCAAGTGCCCATCAGTAAATGAGTTAATAAAAAATCTATGGTACATTTATACCATGGAATACTATGCAGCAGTAAAAAAGAATATCTTACCCATTAAGAAAACATAGAAAGACATGGTGAGTATTATGCTAAGAGAAATAAGCCAGTCAGAGAAAGATAAGTATCACATTATCTCATTCAAATGTGAAATCTAAAGAACAAAATAAACTGATGAACAAATAGATCCAGAGACATAGAAACATGGAACAGACTGACAAATATCAGAGGGAAGGTGGGGTGAGGGTGGATGGAGTGAGATTAACTGGGAAACATAAAGAATTGTAATGTAAATATTTGTGATTTCCGATGATCTTAGGCGACCCTGCTAGTGGTTCTCAACCTGTGGTACGATTCATTAACAGTAGCAAAATTATAGTTATGAAGTAGAAACAAAAATAATTTTATGGTTGGGGGTCACCACAACATGAGGAACTATATTAAAGGGTCAGGGCATTAGTAAGGTTGAGAACCACTGATGTAGGCAAACACCCTCCTCTCTTTTCTAAATCCTCTACCCTTCTCCTTAGATTCCCATTGTTGTTCATTCCAGAACAAGTACTCTAGTGCTGACTATGGATTTTATATAGAAATCATGTCAACACTTCACGTCATTTTATTGAAGTCTCAAATTAACATTTAATGTTTTTATTTTTTAATATATATATATATATGTATATATATATATATATATATATATATATATATATATATATATATATATATATTTTTTTTTTTTTTTTTTTCCACAGAGAGGAAGGGAGAGGGATAGAGAGCTAGAAACATCGATGCGAGAGAAACATTGACCAGCTGCCTCTTGCACACCCCCTACTGGGGATGTGGCCGCAACCAATGTACATGCCCTTGACCGGAATCAAACCTGGGTCCTTTCAGTCCGCAGACTGATGCTCTATCCATTGTGCCAAACTGCTTTTCGGCAACATTTAATGTTTTGTTAAATGTGCAACAACCAGTGTCATAGAGAATTACCTCAATTGTGCCCTAAAGACTCTTTTTTCAAGTCACTCATGGGGATTTACTGGAGAACAACAAGAGAGCCATTCTGGGTTCTAATATACAACCCCCAGCTATCTGAGAATGTTTTCAGATTCACTTGTTCAAATTCTCTAAGGCATCAGCTTACACTTCTCACATAACAGCTGCTGTTTGTCCTCACCTTACTCCCAACACTTGAGCCAACACACACACACACACACACACACACACACACACACACACACACACACACATACACACACACACATATACACAGGTACAAACACATAAACACATGCCTGCTTTATCCAGCTTTCAAATACTCTCTTACTCATATTAGTTCTTTCAGAATTTTAAAACCTACTTGCTCATATTATTAGTCATTTAGAATGGACTGAACTTGAATTTCAAACTGCTCCCAGTTTGTAACATTCCAAACATGGTGCTTTCAACTACAACTTATGGCCCTTTATTACACTGTAGGCCCAAGGCCAAGAGGACCTTCTTGGGACCCAGCAGCTATAAACTATCTCTTCTTGACATACTCCAGCTCTCAGAGATTTTCTTACCAGTTACTGCTTTGACACCTAATTCTACTGCTTTGAGAGCTTGTCAAAGGTACTGGAAGATCTTCATGGGCAACTGTTAAAAATGAGAAAAAGAATTAACTGAGAAGGGTCATAATTCTACTTATTTCACTTCTTGTTCTATAAGCCTAAAGGAGGATAAAGAGGAAACCATCTTTAACCTTTATAATTCATTTAGACTATCTAGCTGGCTGACAAGGAGAGATATAGTGTTCTGAGAAGTGGAAATGTACCCAGAGTTAGAAGTTTTAGTAACCATGACATAATAGTGTAAGGTTCCTAGAAGAGTGGGAGTGTTCAGAGAAATTGTAGATTATAGTAATTTATTAAAATATCTGTTAGAAAGTCATCTCCTTTTAATTGCACAAGATCTAGTTAAGAATCTAAAGAAAGGGAAGCATTTGCCCTCTCTTGGCCCTATCCCATCAATATTCTTTAATTTTATAGATTAGAATTACAAGTCTTTATTGGCCAAATGCCATGATGATTTAAGGTACCCTAATCATAGGGCTTTGAGCACTCAAAGGAATTAATGATCACAACTGAAGCAGATGAATCAAACCTTAGAGAGGTATAGGTATGGTCCGTTTCTTCATGGAAATACAATTCATTTTCTTTCCTTTACTCTTTCCCTTTTAGATTCTTTTAAATTTCAAATGATGGCATTGAGACAAACCTGAGGGCAGTTAAGTGATCCCCTAACAGAGGGGCTTTTCTTTTAGTGATTGTAGGTTAACAAGTAGTTAAAGGTAGGAGAGCATGTGAGCATGCTCTTCTCACTTCAGAAACTTTCCCTGGGTGTGTGATCTCAGCATGTGCCTGGCAGGAGGAATCTCAGGTCAGCTCCACTCTAAGTACTTGGATTAGCCTTCCTTTCCTGCTTAATCTTCTCATTCACAAATTTGCTCAGGATAGGTAATAAGACATGGATTCAGGTTTGTTTTATTTTGTCTATATAGAACTAGGCAAACTACATTGCATCTATACCTTTAGACCTATGTTGTTGTGGGGAAAAAATATCTAAATTCTTTCCACTTACTAATTTTTTAAAATTATTATTAGGAAATATTGTATCACCTCATAATTTGTTCTGATTTGTTCTTCAAGGATATTGAAGGGAGAAATCACTAATCAAGGGAAGGACTTTGGAAATCCCCATATGTCATGATATGCTGATATCCTTGAATACATGAATTGCATCCTTTTTCATAGGGACCAATTCCATAAACGGTATTTTACAGAGATATTGCTAAAGAATTTGTTTATTCATTCCAACTATTTAACAAAAGGCTCCAACTGTGAGCTCCTTCAAAATCTGTTCTAGCTGCAGAGAGCCCCTTCACCCAGTTTGTACCCTTCCTTGGGGGGTCTACACTCAACGCTGAGCAAAAGGGGGAAAAATATCCAGATATTTCCACCTGACAGGGGTCACTTGGGCTGGCAATACTCTAAATCTTCCCTCCAAGTTAGTTGTGGCTCTGTCAGTCCTGCATTTTCCTCTTCCCAATCCTGCATCTTCTCCCTTCCTTTTAAAAGTTTTAAATTTCAGCCGAAACCGGTTTGGCTCAATGGATAGAGCGTCGGCTTGGGGACTGAAGGGTCCCGGGTTCGATTCCGGTCAGGGGCATGTACCTTGGTTGTGGGCACATCCCCAGCGGGGGGTGTGCAGGAGGCAGCTGATCGATGACTCTCTCTCATCGATGTTTCTATCTCTCTATCTCTCTCCCTTCCTATCTGTACAAAATCAATAAAATAAAAAAATCAATAAAAAATAAAATAAAATAAAATAAAAGTTTTAAATTTCTAACATATTTCTTGAACCCCAAACTACGTATGTGTCTGCTGCCTGTCAGCCTCTATATTCTGGGGAACCCAACTCGTTAAATTTTGGTTTTGTGTGTGTGTGTTTTACTTTAAAGCAGAAGAAACTGTCTTCTTGCCTTGGGATCATAATGAAAAAGTTTCAGTCTATAAATAATAAACCCAAGCAAACAACTTTTGTTTCCTTAAATGTTTTAATTCATTTCTCTGAATTATTTCAGTGGAATCTTAACTAGTGAAAATTTTCATCAAAGCCCTTGCCTGGGTAGCTCAGCTGGTTACACCATTCATATAAGCCAAGGTTGTGAGTTTGAACACAGGGCATGGTACATACAAGAATCCGCCAATAGATGTATAAAAAAGTGGAACAAAACTTTTCCTTTCTAAAAATCAATCAATAAAAATTTTTATTATATGCTAATGTTTGATCTATATTTAATTAGCCATAGTCATCCCAGCCAATGGTCAGAGCAATAAAAAGTTTAAGCATTATCATATTATACCCATATTCAAACAGACTTAGCTCTTCTTGAGATTTAGCTCTTCTGCTTTGAGAAGGTTTAATAGCCAGAAGCCAGCTGGAGAAGGGAAAAATAGTTAAATGGATGTTGTTTGGTCATCTGATTAATAAGAATATGGAAAGGAAAATAAGTATGGTCAGTGCTTGTCTGCTTATGAAAATTTATCAATTCTATTACATCTGATTTAAGAATTGGTAAATTAAAAAAAAGTATAGTGGGAGAGATCAGCGAGAAAAGGGAGGTAGGAGAAGGGGGAGGAGGGGAATGAGGTAGGTGTATGGATGTTGAGGCTTTGATTACGTCTACAATAGTCACTTTAATGATAGATCACTATCACTCACAAATTTCTATAACAGCTACATCAACGCTTATTTATGATCATCTATAAATAGCTATACAATCTGTGGTTGTATTGAATCTACATCAACTGTATTATTACCACAAAACATTAACTAAATTTTAAAAAATTTGTTCCAGTTCTTTGTTTGAAACCTCACTAATTTCTCTCCTAGAAGCTTATAGTCTGCTCTATCTTTCCTGTGGTTTTTCAACGCACCCACAGAGATAGGTTGGTAATATGTGAACTTATTTCTCTAGCCATAGAGCATAAATCAGTACCAATTTAATGATATCTGAGCACTTAAGCTTAGAGGTTTTATGATGATTAATTAAATATATGTACTAAGCAGCATAGTCCATGTTAGACCATCAATAAGAGGTAGTCATTGTTATACAGATATATTATTGATACAATTATCCCATTTTAACCATCCTCTTAACTTCTGATTGGTCCTATTCTACCACTTTCTTAATTTTTTAATTAAATTTTTTACATTCTAAAATGACATGATTAATTACTTGGGTTTCCTAATGTTACATCTTTTTCCTGCCTTTCTCCTGTACCCAATTCTGTCCTCTTTTTCTGCCATTCCTTCTTCTCTTATTTCTCTTCTTTCCTCACTTCTCCTCTCACAACTCATTCGGTTTCATGATATCAACCACATTTTCTAAGTATTTGTCAATCATAGTATCTAACTTGTTCTCCAGTTCTGTAGTATCATTCCCATTAACTATCTCTAAAGGCTGAAATTTTGGAATTAATTTTCTGATGATTAGCAAAATAAAATATAAAAATAACAAGTGCCAAGATGCTGAAGTGATAAGATGCTCTCCCTCCTTTTTATATAAAAACTAGAGCCATGGTGTACAAATTTGTGCACCAGTGGTACCCCTCTGCCTGGCCTGCAGGATCAGGCCAAAACCAGCTCTCTAACATCCCCCAAGGGGTCCTGAATTGTGAGAGGGCACAGGCAAGGGCAAGGGATCCCACCAGTGCATGATTAGGGCTGGGAAGAGATATGGGAGGTTGGTAAGCTGGGGAGAGACCCCGGGAGGGCTCCAGGGCATGTCCACCTGGTCTTGCTTAGTCCTGATTTTTCAGACCCCAGCTTTAAGCTAACCTATCAGTCAGAGCGTGTACCCCTTGGTCATCAGTGTACATCATAGCTACCGGTTGATCGGGTTACTGTATGCCCCTGGTGGTCAGTGCATGTCATAACGACTGGTTGACTGGTGACTGGTCGACTGGTCGACTACCTGCCCAGTGGTGGTCAGTTCACTTTATAGTGAACAATTGAGTCATCTTAGCATATTATTAGCATAATTTGCTTTGATTAGTTGAACGGCTGACTGGTCAACTGCATACTTAGCATATTAGGCTTTTATTTTCTACTAGAGGCCTATTGCATGATATTCATGCAGGAATAGGCTTTCCTTCCCCTGACTTTATTCTTAGCTGGCCAGCAGCCTGCAAGTCCCTGCTCCCTGGCCACCTGGGAGCTGCCAAGTCCTTGCTCCACTCCTGTAGCTCCCTCCAACCCTGCCCCCTCATAGCAGATGTCCCAGCCTTCCCAGTTGCTCCACGCCTGCATAGGCTAATTAACCCACCATTATTGAAACTTTGCAGCTTTGAGTGGAGGCCTAGGCTGGCCAAGGTATGCAAAAAGATTGGCTTCCTCCATTACTTGGGATACCCAAGCCTCCTGCTCACTCCGTGGCTGCAGCCATCTTGGTTGGGTGAATTTGCATACTCATTCCTGATTGGCGGGTGGGCATGGTGTGTGGATGTAGCAGAGTGATGGTTAATTTGCATATTACTCTTTTATTAGATCAGATAACCAGAGGGCCAATGCATGAAATTCATACACAGTAGTGGCTGCCAGATAGGTACTCCCTTCCTCTCCCTGGCTGCTTGCAAGCCCTGCTGGCTGGGGTCTCCTGCTGCTGCCACTGATGGCCAGGTCCTTCCTCCCTTCCCCTGGCAGTCCTGACCCTGGTTGAACTTCTAGAAGAAGTCCCTCTCAAAGGACAATTTGCATTCTATGCTTTTATTATGTACTGCAGGCTCAGTGCATGGAAATTAGTGCACTTGTGGGGGCTGGGTACCTCAGACTGGCCTGCACCCTCTCACAATCTGGGTCCCCTCAGGTAGGGTCCCTCAGCTTGGCCTAAAATCAGAGCCTATTGGGACTTTCCTTCCCCAGGCAGTGGGCTATTCCTTCGATCTGCCTGAACTATTACTGAAAAATCAGCTTTCACAAGGTTGGATTGTTCATTTCTCATTGTAATTCTGTCAAAATTTGCTTTATATATTTTAGAGTTTATAGTTCATGGCATATTGCTTGAAAAATAATAGACCCCCCCCCCAATGCATTTTTCTTTCTAGAACATTTATTTTTTCTTTAAATTGTTTCATGAGTTAATGTTTTTCTTTTGGTTAGCTTTTAACATTATATTTCTCTTTCCATCTCTTAAATTTCTATCTTTCTCTCTTATTTTTATATATATTTTTTTCTTGAAATCTTTGTCTCTTAACCTGTTAACCGAGCGGGACGTATAAATATGTCAAACGTAAACAATATCGGGTACGGGTAGGACTTATGAATACGTCCTTGAAATATATGTTGTGCCCTGAAACGGGCGGGACGTATATTTCTGAACAACAAAGGTATTAGTCATCCATACATGTCTCCACATGAATTTAAGACATGGAGGGAATCAGTATAATTTCGCTAGTGAGAGTGGTGGACGTGTTCTGGGTGAGCAGTGACAGGTAAGTACTTACACTTACCTACCTATTTCCGTATTATATGTTATTTACTTATATTTTTTATATCTCCAACCTTTATATAATAAAAAACATATAAAATTGATCCAATCATCAATTAATTTGTCAGAAAGGTTTAAAAGTTTTTATGTATGTGAATGAGAAATATGCGTAGATGAATCTCTTTTATTATGAAAAGGGAATTTATCTTGGAAACAATATATATCTACAAAAAGAGCTAGATTTGGAATGAAGTTTATTTTGAGTGAAAGCCAATCTGGATACGTACAAAATATAATTTTATACACAGGCAAGGACACAAATTATGGTTCAAACTACCCACAAGAAAAACAATCAACAAGAATTGTTTTAGAGTTAACACATGACTTACTGAATAAAGGGTATAGGATTTACTTAGATAATTTCTATACGTCAATCCATTTGGCTGAACTCTTGTGTCAAAACAATACAGACATTGTTGGAACAATGAGGATAAACAGAGTCGGAATCCCCAGTGAAATAAAAAATAATTTTATAAACAATTATAAAGATTACAAAAAATATATTAAAAAAATTACAGAAAAATGAACATATGTAAGAATCAAAGACAAACTTACGGTTTTAAAATGGAAGGATAAAAAAGACGTATTGGTGCTCAGTTCTATTCATAATGACGAAAAGACAATGATTGAAAAGAGAGGAAGAAGGCAAGAAAAACCGAATGTTGTCCTGGATTATAACAAGAATATGGGCGGCGTAGATTTGGGAGATAGAGTTATGGTGGCCTAAACGGCTGCCCAGATAGGGGAAAAAAAATTCTATAAAAAATTTTTTCTACAATTAATTGATATGTGCTGCTTCAATGCATATATTATATACAAAAAAGATAAAGGTCATTTGGATCGATTACACTTTTTGATAGAGTGTGTAGAGAAATTGGTAGATAACAACATAGTGAAAACCCACCCAAAGACATCAACAAGCAGCTCTACATCTAAACCATCACGCTTAGTTGAAAGGCATTTTCCAGAACAAATGAAAAGCGATATAGGAAAAACTAAATCCAGGAAATGCCAAATCCAGGAGTTTGCTACTAAAAAAGGTGTTAGGAAATAATCTACATACTGGTGTCTGGATTGTAAGGTAGCACTATGTATCAACAATTGTTTTTAAATATATCACACGGAAGTTGAGTTTTGAATTTTTACATCTATATTTCAATTTTTTAAACTCAATATTTCTATTTTATTTGTGTGCTTTTGTTTATTGTTCTGTAATTGTTAACTTTTTAATATTTTTATTGTGTATAGAAATAAAAAATATATATTTTTTGTAATCTTTATAATTGTTTATAAAATTTATAATTTTTTAACTCGATGTTTCCATTTTTTTGTAGGTATTCTTTTCTATTTGTATGTAATTTTGTATTTTCCTTTGTGCTTTATATATAAATAAATGAAAAATAAATATTTCATTTATTTTAATTAAATATAAATTAAAAAATTATAATATAAAATTACATCCACTGGGCGTGACGTACTGACACGTCCTAGTGAAAGAGTATGCGCCCGTTGAACGTTGCATAATTAAAAAGGGAACTCCCCGGTTAACAGGTGAAGTAGTGAATTAAATTTAGTTCGTGTGTGTGTGTGTGTGTGTGTGTGTGTGTGTGTGATACTTATGTATTTGGACTCGTACAATTTTATTTTGTAATTTGTTAACTATTTCCTATAAATGTAGTTTTTTCTTCCCTGTGTTATATTTTATTGTGTCAATTTTCTGTTTATCTCTTCTTACCTCTATTTATTTGAAAATATTACATCTTATGTTGTTTGTGTTTTCTTTTTTAATTTAAGGGGTTACTCTAAATATTTAACACAAACATACTGACCAACATCAGAGGGAAGGCAGGAGAAAAGGAGGATAAGAGATCAACCAAAGAACTTGTATGCATGCATATGAGCATAACCCATTGACACAGACAATAGGGGGGTGAGGGCATGGCTGGGAATGGGGGCTGCCAGGAAGAGGTCAATGGGGGGAAAAGGAGACATATGCAATACTTTAAACAATAAAAAATGTAAAAATGACTAAAATTAATAAATAAAACACAACCACATAAGATTATTCTAAGATAATGAATATACCTTCCCCCTTCCTTAATAACAACAAAATACCTTTAGAATGTTTGAAATCTAAATTCTCCTTGTCTCAGATTGCAATGTTTTCATCTTTTACTTGTATATTATGCTGTCCTACTAAGAATTTATTATTCTTACTGTTTTATACAGCTGATACTTAATATTTTGTTGTTTTAATATATTCATTTACTCCCTCTGGATTTATTTATAACTTATTTATTCTGAGTGAAGTTTTTTTATTCATCAGGAAATCATTTTGGAGTTCTTTCCATTAAGATTTGAGTTGAAATATTCAATGTTTAGCTTAGAGATATTTTTTATTTTACTCTCTTGACTGATAATTTATCTGCTTATGAAATTCTAGCTACCCTTTGAATTTAATTGTACTATTTTCTGCCCTTTAGTCTTCATTTTTTATATTAAGAATATGTGTTCCTCTTTCAAATACAATATTTTTTATTTATCCTCTAATTGCTTTTAAGATCTTTTTATTCTGACATTTTATAATTTGAAGTTAAAGCATCCCAAACTATACTTTGCTTCACAACCGCATAAGAAAATGTTAAAGAAAAATCATATTTGAAACTTCTATTGACAAGGTGAAATAATTTGCTAGATTCCTAATGTTTTTTAATGCAAGAATTTGTATTTGTCATTAATTTTGGGATATTTTTAGGCATTTTAGCTTTGCTCATTATTTCTCCACCATTTCTTATCTGCCTTGCATCTGGGATCTCTTTTTTAATCTCTAAAGAAGCCTCCCATTCTATTCTCCATGTATTTTTATCAATAGTTACTGTTTTACATATTTTTTATTTCTCTGAAATAGTCTCTATTATCTTGTTCCAGTGCACATATTCTTTCTGAAGTCATATGTACTTGCACACATTCACAGTTATTTTTCTGTAACTTCCTTTATTTTATTTCCACAAGTTTCCTGAGAATATTTTATCTGTTGCTTTCCAAAATTTCTGTTTTTTTTTTCTTAATCACTTAAAATATTGTCTTATTTTGCTATTTAATTATTTTAGCATGAATTGTTTGGATTTTGTCTACTAATGGCTATTATTAATCATGAACTCTATGCATGTGTGTGCATGTATGTTTGATCACATTTTTAGTGGAGTGTTATTGTGTAGTATGTATTGTGCCCCAACTGGTCATGAGAAGTTCACTCAGCTTGTCTGCTTGCTTGCAGGAGGTGTTAATTTCTTGGCTTTGGGTTTCTTAACACAATTAGGGAAAATAAATGTATCCTCTAACTTACAGTATGCTAGGAATTCCTTTAAAAAAAAATTAGGAAACATATTTTAATCATTTGTTTACTGCCTCTAGGATGTATGGCATAACTGTATACAATAATTAGTCTTATTAATTTGATATTTTTTGGTAAATAAAATCACTAAAATAAAAAACAAGTAAAAATAAAGCAAAATAAAACCAAAATCTTAAATGGTTATTTATCCTCGATCTAAATAATATCTGATAAAATATGGTTTTGAGAAACAATTTATATTTTTAAATTTTTATTTAGATTCTTTAATGTTGAAAGGATTACCTAAGTCTCCTTCCCCCCCCCCACTGACTTCTTCCCAGCTGCCCTCACTCCCCAGCACATACCTTCACCACCCCAATGTCTGGGCCCATGGGTAATGCTGATATGCATTCAAACAAGTCCTTTGGTTGATCTCTTGCCCCCTCACCCCCTTCAGAGGTTGGACAGTCTGTTCCATGCTTCTCTGATGTTAGTTCTGTTTTTATTTGTCAGTTTATGTTGTTCATTATATTACACAAATAAGTGATATAATGTGATATTTATCTTTCTCTGGCTTATTACACTTAGCATAATGTTCTCCAGTTCCATCCATGCTATTGTAAATTGTAAGAGCTCCTCCTTTTTTACAGTAGCATAGTATTCCATTGTGTAGATTTACCACAATTTTCTAAACCACTCATCTGCTGATGGGCACTACTACTGTTTTTAAATCTTAGCTATTGTAAATTGTGCTGCTATGAACTTAGGGGTGTATATATCGTTTATGAATGGTGTTTCTGGCTTCTTGAGATATATTCCTAGAAGTGGGTTTGCTGGGTCAAATGGAAGTTCCATTTTAATTTTTTTTTTTTTTTTAGAAATGCCATATGTTTTCCACAGTGGCTACACCAGTCTGCATTCCCACCAGCAGTGCACGAGGGTTCCATTTTCTTCGAATCCTCTTCAGCACTTATCATTTGTTGATTTGTTGATGATAGCCATTCTGACAAGTATTAGATGGCTTTGGAGTTTTCTAAGACTTTTATGGTTTCCCATCTTAGGTTTAAGTCCTTTATCCATTTTGAGTTTATTTTTGTGTATGGTGTAAGTTGGTGGGCTAGTTTCATTTTTTGGCATATATCTGTCCAATTTTCCCAACAGCATTTATTGAAGGTACTGTCTTGACTCTATTATATGCTCTTGACTACTTTGTCAAATATTAATTGAACTTAATGGATTGAGTAAATTTCTGGGTTCTTTGTTTTGTTCCATTGGTCTACATGTCTGTTCTTTTGTCATTACCAGACAGTTTTAAGAACAGTGGCTTTGCAATATAGCTTGATATCTGGTATAGTGAACCCTCCAACTTTGTTCTTCTTTCTCAAGATTGCTACAAATATTCAAGGATTTTTTAATTTTTTATTCCAGATGAATTTTTGGAGAGTTTATTCTAGGTCTTTGAAGTATTTTAATGGGGGCATTGGTATTTAAATGGGGGTTGCATTGAATCTATAGATTGCTTTGGGTAGTATGGACATTTTAATGATGTTGGTTCCACCAATCCAAGAATACAGTATATTCTTTCATTTGTTTAAGACTTCCTCTATCTCATTTTTTTTTTTTGGTATAGGCCCTTTACCTCCTTGGTTAAATTTATTCCTGGGTATCTTAATATTTTTTGTTGAAATAGTAAATGATAATTTTTTTTTTAGTTTCTCTTTATGTGAGTTCATTATTGGTATATAAAAAAAAAGCTATAGATTTTTGGGTGTTAATTTTGTATCCTGCTACATTGCAAAATTCATTTATTAATTCTAGTAGTTTATTGATGGAGTCTTTAGAGTTTTCTATGTACAATATCATGTCATCTGCAAATAATGACAGTTTTACTCCTCCTTTTGCAATTTGGATGCCTTTTATTACCTCTTCTTGCCTCATCACTATGGCTTTCACTTCCAGGGCTATGGTGAACAGGAGTGATGAAAGTGGGCATCTCTTGTCTTGTTCCTATTCTTAGGGAAAATGATGATAATTTTTGCTCATTGATTACGATGTTGGCTGTAGGTTTATCATATGAGGCCTTTATTATGTTGAGATATGATTCCTCTATTCCCACCTTGCTGAGAGTTTTTATCAAGAAAAAGTGTTGAATTTTTTTCAAATGCCTTTTCTGCATCAATTTATATGATTACTAGAAGTCTAGTGTACAAATTCTTGCATGGGTGGGGTCTGGACTGCCTGGCCCCAATCATGGTGGATCTATCAGGAGAAGTAGATGGCAGGAGGTTGGCTGGCCACACCATCCTGATTATGGCTTGATCAGGGCCGGGCCAGCTGGAGAAAAGGCCCACTGGCTATTAGCCGGTGGATTCCGCCACCTCTTGTCCATCATTTGGATAGAAATAAAACATAGGAGAAAATTAAATTAAATTGTTCAAAATAAACTCATTTGGTATGTAGATGACCTTGATAGTTATTGAGGAATTGTTTCTCATGAAGTAAATTGGATTTTGATCAACAGCATCATATGACAAGCCATGTATGTATAATCACTCACTCACACAGAAAAAATACTAGTACTTTTACTTTTACATGTATTGATTGGCATTTACTAATGCTCCTAATATTTTATTGTATCATTAACATTTCTATTAAGTTGAAATGTTATCCTAACATCTGTTTTCTCCCAAAAGTTTCGTTTTTACTCTCAAAATTAAATAAATGTTGTTTAGCAATGAACTATAATAAATTTAATTCAGTTGTATTATTGCAGGTCATTATAAATCCCAATAAAATTATTATTTTTCCTAATGAAAACAATATGAAAACTATGACTCAATCTTATTGTTTTGCCCATAGAGGCATGAAAACAATTTTAAAATATAATTATTTTTATGCTTTGCTTATATTTGTTATTTCCAAAATCCAATTACAAAAAACTGAACTGGGATAAAATAAAAACACATAATAATTTATCAGCAAATAGTTTGTCCAACTCTGTAGTGACAAATAACATCTTCCTAAAGTATACATTTCATGAAAAATGTCTTCATTATAAACAATCATTAAGCTATAGAAATTGAATTGAATTGAATAAATATTTATCAAGGGCCTCATATTGTACAATTTAATTACCACTTTAGACACTAGGGATGCAAAAAGTAGTGAGACATTGCTCCTTTTTTCAAAAATTTTAATAATGTAATGATTGTAATGATTGTTTACAAAACAGTAGACTTCAATTTTGTTTTAGGAATAAGAATTTTATACAGAAACATGGAAAGGAATTTGCCTTTAAGTACTAAATTATAACAGTATTTCTGGGAGAAAAAGTAAATAAAAATGCACAAAAATACACAACGTATAACATATCAAGTGAAACAAAGACATTTGATATTGTTTGATGTATGGGTGAGTGGGAAGCTCTAAGAGATGAGTTTGGAAAGAGTATGTGGCGGCATACATTGTAAATTCCAAATTGAGGCATGAAAAGTATAAAGAGATTCCCTTTAAAGTTTGGCATTTGGCAGTAGATATTGATATCTAGTAATAACATTTTTCTTAAGTCAAAATACTGAAAATAAAACTAATAGAGATTCTGGGGAGAAATGTTGGCAATTATTTGGAACACATCTAACAAAAATTTGCAAATAAGTCTAATAGCTGTGCAGATATATACAATGGCTGGTAAGATATTTTTTAGGACTGATCTAATAGCATTTGATCAAAGGCATTTCACAGAATGCTTGATATCAACTGATAAGGTGAAGAATGTAGAAGTCTACCTTTCTGTTACCTTCATTAGAGATAAGGGACATTGATGTCAGCTCATTTTGTTGTATTAGAATAATGTGTCTGCTATTAGAAAACCACCTGTTAAATAATTTATTTTTTATCCATTCAATAATTGATTGAGTACTTACATTCCATGAATATGTATTCATGTATATTAATATGGGTGGATTTAGTCTTCACTAATATCATTTTGACAAATATTTTTTAAGTGTTTAAAAGTATGGGTTTTGTTATCAGAATTCCCAAAATTTAAATGTTGGCTTTGCTATTAGCTAAGTATATGGACACAAACAAGTAATTTCACCTTTCTAAGTACTAAATTCTTTATTTGTACAATAGGGATACATATAAAATCTCAGTATCTTGTCCCCCATATAATAAATGTTCATGAAGTGCAAAGTGTTGTTCTTCTTATCATTATTATTATTAACATTTTATAGAGAAATTCTATTTACACATCCTGGGAAGACCTACTACAAAAAACTGTATATTGGCAGAAGTCAATATTTTGTTAAACATCCACACCATAGGCAAAACAAAAAAAATAACTTTATGCATATCCTGTCTCTACTTATTTACACTTGCTACATTGGCTTCTATAATTAAATCTCTAAGCACAGTATAAGACATGATATTCTGTTAAGATACTATCTATAAATTCTGTTGCAGTCATCTTGATAATTTCATGGAGCTTTGATTCTATCAGATTTTATCAGATTTAATGGTATTATGCCATGCCAATAAAAATCTTACCCTCAAAGTATAAGAAACATTGATTCTGTTTAGTTTCTTGTTTGTCTTTCCAGTATTAGTTCTATCTTTACTAGTAACCTTCTGTTGCTTTGCAGGTGTCTTTCTATGTACATCTATTTAGTATGCATGAATTTAGTTAAAATTAGATAGCATAATATGTAAATTAATTTAATTAGCACACATGGAATCTGTGATATGTAACAATGTGCTAAAATTTAATGAATGAATTTGTCATTCTTGACTTCTGTTTATTCATTCATTCCAAAGTATTTCTTGAGTGTCTATTAGATGCTCAGAACATATGTAGAAGCATCATTGAAACAACATCAATTCTGTTAGGTAGAATCATATAATTAATAAAAATAAAATTTATAGTATGTTAGAATGATTTAAATAGTGTGAAGAACAATAAAACCAGGGAAAAGTGAAAGGGAAGGTCTGCAGGGTGCTGTGGGTAGGAATGGCAGGTGGTGAGTAGTAGCATTGAATAAAGAGGTTATGGAAGACCTCCTGAGAAAGTAACATTTACGTAAAGACCTCAGAAAGTTAGGGGAGTGAGCCTTATAAATAGGTGAGAAAAGAAGAGACAGATAATTCCTCAGTGACAGGAATGTTATGGGTATTTGAAAGCAAGGAGGTCAGTGTAGCTGCAGCAAAGTGAGGGAGGGCTCAAGAAATATCTAGGAAGCACGATCAAAGGGCCATGAGGAAGAGATGATGGAAGGCCTGCTGCCCAGGCCTCTGTATTGACTTTGGCATCACAGTGTTGCTCTGAAACTTCCAAAAAAGATTATGATATACAATATAAGCTGCATTATCACGTGATATTTGGACCTATTGAGAGAGGCAATATAAATATAATAATTAAGTAGTAGAAAATTCCATTCCTTATGGTATAGATAAGTATTAAATATCAATAAAAAGTTGTATTTTCTAGCTTACCATGTAATTGCTCTATCCAATGGAGTGAGCAGTGTTATATATCATTGAGTAGCAGCTTTCTACCAGTGGAAGGCACTATTAAAAAAAAGTGCTTTGCTGTCAGGTATACCAAACTTTTTGAATGCCAAAAATGAAGAAGCAGGGACAATTAAAAGAATAGCACAATTGTTTTAGAAATTATTTTAAAAAGTAAGAATTATATCTGCAGATTTATACCAACTCACCCCTTTACCCTTTCTCAAACATTTCTTAATTTTATAATAAATCTTTATTATTCAGATTATTACAGGTGTTCCTCTTTCCTCCCCTCCCCCCATAGCTCCCCTCCACCTGATTCCCCACCCCACCCCATGCCCTTACCCACTGCCACTGTCTTCATCCATAGGTGTAAGATTTTTGTCCAATCTCTTCTTTCAACCCTCAGACCCGTTTCCCCCTATATTCACCAATCCATTTTGTTCTTCAGATTTTTTATTCACTTGATTTTTAGATTCACTTGTTGGTAGGTATTTATTTGATGTCTTTTGGTTTTTCATAATTTTTAACTTTACTGCTTTACCTTTTCTTCTTCTTCCTCTTCTAAAAGAATACCCTTCAGCATTTCATATAATACTGGTTTGGTGGTGATGAACTCCTTTAGCTTTTTCTTGTCGTGAAACTTGTTATCTGACCTTCAATTCTGAATGATAGCTTTGCTGGGTAGAGTAATCTTGGTTGTAGGTTCTTGCTGTTCATCACTTTGAATATTTCTTGCCACTCCTTTCTGGCCTGCATAGAATCTATTGAGACATCAGCTGACAGGAGTATGGGTACTCCTTTGTAGGTAACTAACTGTTTTTCTCTCGATGCTTTCAAGATTCTCTCTTTGTCTTTTGCCCTTGACATTTTAATTATGATGTGTCATGGTGTGGTCCTCTTTGGTTTCCTCTTGTTTGGGGTTCTATGTGCTTCCTGAACTTGTAAGCCTATTTCTTTCACCAGGTAGGAAAAGTTTTCTGTCATTATTTCTTCCAATAGGCCTTCAACATTCTGCTCTCTCTATACTTCAGGAACCCAAAAAATCCGGATGTTGGTACACTTAAAGCTGTCCCAGAGGCTCCTTACACTATCCTCACACTTTTGGATTCTTCTTTCTTTCCGCCTCTCTGATTGGTTGTTTTTTGTTTCCTTATATCCCAGATCTTTCGTTTGACTCTTGGGGTACGTTGATCTACAGTTAAGTTTCTGTATATTCTTTATTTCAGACAGTGTATGCTCAATTTCTGATTGGTCCTTTTCCATTTTTCTGTCATTCTTGTTAAGGTCCTTGAAGGTCTCACTAAGCTTCTTGGAGGTCTCATAAAGTTTCTCAATGGGTTTTAGAAGATTCTTGAGTAACATTATAAATGGGGTTGAAAACTCTGTGTTTTCTAGTAATTTCTGCAAGCAAGCCAACCTCATTTTCCTACCCGATGACAGACAGTCCAGCCTCTTCCCAGAAACTGGAATTTAGAGAGATCAGGAGCTTGTCTCTTTTTGGGTTGAAGAAAGCAAAGCCTGCCGTCAGCCGGGATCTGCCGCCAGCCTGTATCACCTGTGTGACCCCCGTACCTCAGTTTTTCAGCGTTTGTGCCCTGAATGCTCTTTTCTTTTTCCATCTAGTTGTAAAACTTCCACTCAGCCAGCTTTCCTGTGGTTCTGGGTGATAGATGTTTTGTCTTTTAGTTGTAGTTTTGAAATTGTTGTGCACGGCAGTGGTTTAGATGTTTACCTATGCCGCTATCTTGGATCTCTCTCTCAAATATTTCTTTAAGACATAGTTGTTTTGTCTCATTCTTTATGACCAAGGAGAAGAAACTCTTGCCTATATACCATAAGATAAAGGGATAAAATAACACAGCAAACCTGAATCATTATAGAAATTGCTAAAAGAAATTGCAGGACAACATTAGAAAAACATAGCTACATTTCTCAAAGAAATCACATGATTTCTCTAGACTCAGTGGTTCTCTACCTTTCTAATGCCATGACCCTTTAATATAGTTCCTCATGTTGTGGTGACCCCCAACCATAAAATTATGTTTTTTAAATATATATTTTATTGATTTTTTTACAGAGAGGAAAGATGAGGGATAGAGAGTTAGAAACATTGATGAGAAACATTGATCAGCTGCCTCCTGCATACCTTCTTCTGGGGATGTGCCCGCAACCGAGTCATGCCCTTGACCGGAATCAAACCTGTGACCCTTCAGTCTACAGGCCGATGCTCTATCCACTGAGACAAACCAGTTAGGGCCATACAATTATTTTTTTTGCTACTTCATAACTGTAATTTTGCTACTATTAATGAATTATAATGTAAATATATGTGTTTTCCTATGGTTTTTGGCTCTACAGCAGCAGTTTTCAAACTTTGGATCGTGATCCATAGGTTGAGAACCACTAGCAGGGTCACCTAAGACCATCAGAAAACACAGATATTTACATTATGATTAAAAACAGTAGCAAAATTACAGTTATGAAGTAGCAACAGAAATAATTTTATGGTTGGGGGCACCACAACATATGAGGAACTGTATTAAAGGGTCAAAGCATTAGAAAGATTGAGAACCACTGCTCTAGAGAGTCTAAAGGCTCATGAAATAAATTGTAAAATAAGAAGGACCTGAAAGGCAAACTAGCATATTTGAGGGGGGAAATAGAAAAGTATTGTAGTAATGAATGCACATTAAGGCAACAAAACTTTAAAAAGGGGAAACTTTAAAACACAGCAAAGGGCATGGGAATGAGCTTCAATAAGGAGAACAAAAGGGAAAATAATAGTGATTATAAAATGATCATAAAGAGATTATTTGTATGCAAGAGAGACAAAAGAGAACTAAGTTACCCATAGTAATCCTGATTAAGAAAACAAAGAGAATAGGAAAAGATAGAAACTAAACTTAGAATAACTATTTTATGAAATAAAAATAGTGAATTTTTGTACATAAAAGGTATTGCCAGGAAAAAAATAATTCAGAGTGGTTAACCTAAACGCATATATAGAGAAATTTACTACATGTTTGGGATGAATAAAAAATGCTATGCCTTACAGGAGGAAAAGCAAGTTGTGTAGAAGGAAAATTCAAGATGACCTCAGCTTTTTCCACACAAGTTCACAACATGTTAGAGTGCTACCTAATAAGGTCTGAGGAAAGGTGTGCTTTAAAAATCATATCCAAGTAAAGTTGTCCTTGAAATATAAATAAAAACTTTTTACATTTATACATAAATCCAAGGAATAGAGTACTCATGTTTTCTCCCCCTCTCCCCCCAAAAAAACTGCTAGAAAATATAACAGAGCAAATGACAAATAAAAATAAGCACTTCAGTAATAGAGGTGTGTTAAAATGACCAATGATAATTACTAAGTGTATTTTAATACAAAACGAAAACTGATAAATTATTCTAGTCACCATAGATACTGAAATGAGTATAATATTTCAGATGCTGGGAGACAATTTGGCAACCTGAAAATCAGTTAGTATGACTTTTCCTGCGTATGTATATAATGACAAGAGTCTACAGCACCAGTATCTCTAATGTTAGAAATGAGTAGAAGTCATTCAATGTCCGACATCAAGGAAATACTATCAGTGAGAGGTTTATAAGTAAACAAGGAAGCCTGTCGCCTGAGATGCCACTAATGCCTGGGTAGCCTATTTGAGCAAACCAAAACCTAAGCCAGAGCCAATTCCTGTAAATGCACTTATATTCCAGAAAAATTAAATTTAAGAACAACCAATACAAACATCCAACTAGGCTTTCCCAAATAAAACAGCCTCTTAAAGCTACAGCCAGTCAAATAATGCCCTTGCTTTGCTTCTGGGTCTGCTCCATGAAAGCCTCTCCCCCAGCTCCAGTCAGTGAAGTGCTTCCCACCAATTCCAATTCAGTGCTGCCTGATTTGAATCAATGTTAGTTTAAACTCAGTTTTGTAAATTTTAATGTGCCTTACTTAATGTTTTAAAAGAGGTAATAAGGCTTTGTCCCAGAGAGATGCATAAAACTCATTATGTACTGTACTTTTGGGGGCTGTAATCTTATAAGAAAATAATTTTATTCAAGTTCATTCTTTGGCTTTGGTAAGTAGTTTAGCTGACTGATATGATCACCATCATCTTAGTGATTGATGATTTCTGAATTTACAATCCAGTTGTCTGACATGTCTAAAAAATTCAAATTCTTAATCCTCATAAGAATGACCACCAATAGCTGACAAGGATTTAGAATGGAAAATTAATGCAAGTTCACTGACTGACATGTGAAACATTCTGGAAGCTGGTAACTAAAAATAAGAACAGAGTGACCAGGAATGAAGTCATACTATATTTTCATGGAAACTCTAGAATATTCCATTGGCTATGTGCATATTAATTTGATCCCTCATGATATATGATAGGTCAACACAATGACTCTTATCCTGTGATATGCTATTATATCTAGAAGTACTGGCCCTGTTTATTACTGGAAGGGTAATTAATTTTGAACTACTCCTTGTCTAAAGTGGCAAAATGCATGCTTTTATGGAAGTTATTCCCATTCAGTTTACAGGTTCTTCTCCTGGACAGTGGAGCCATTAAGCAATCTATCAGAAGTTTTACTTGGTGTGCAAATTATCATGAAGAACATTTAAAATCTAGTTCAGTCCAATAGAGGGTGCATATTTTGAATATAAATGTGGCCCACTACTTTGCCCATTAGCCCCAATAAGAAAAATATTTAAAATCTCCTTAAGTCTGGGCTCCAAAGTCTTATTAACTCTTAAATTAGAATAATATGTTTCAAGTATCAGAATGACCTTGTATCAGATTCCTAAACCATCAAAAACTACAGCAATGTTCCTCATCATCCTTTACACTAAGTATTGAGATTAAGGAAGCAGACCCTAGGATGCCTTACTTTGTTTAATATTAGACATTACATTGCTTTTGGACCATCAGGATTATTACTTCATACAGCCAAAATTGATGATTAGAGTAATACAAATATCTTATTTATATTTCAGTGAAAAGAGCAAAGGGATCTTTAACATTTAACAGTAACAATAATAACATGGATGGAGAAGCAAAAACTTCTTTCAAAGCTAAGAAATAACTCCAGGTCCTGTTCTTTACACCTTTTAATAAAGTCATGAAAGTCCATTTACATAGCTCTGTGAGAATGTACAGAGAGAAGCCAAAATGGAAAGCATAATAAAACCAAAAGATAGAAATCACAAACCAGAAAAAAATAAAATCAACCTACAATATGATCTGAAGTTTTCCAGTAAAATTGGTTTGGGACAGCTACATAAACCAATTTGGTTCATTGACTTTTTTGATGGTGTACATTTTGTCCTTTCAGATTTTATATTGCACATAATATATCACTATATATGGGACGGATATAGTTTTTATTTGAGAGAGGGGGGGGGGAAGGCTGGATTTCATTATATCTTATCAAGCTGAAAAACTGTCAGCTTCAGAAAGAAATTGGGTCTTCATGCCAACAAAAAGAAATATTCTATTGAAATGTTGACTTGCAGAGTTTTAGCAGAACACATAGTTAATAAGAATCCCTGTATGAAATGTCTTGTAAAATCTCAACTTTTGGAGCTATAGACCAATTGATCATTTATGCTTTTACTGAAGACACAATTACATGTTGTACATCAAGTGTTGGAATGTTTTCTCTTTAGTAAATTTATGTCAGTATTTGAAGGTGTTTTTTTTTTTTTTGTGTGTGTGTTTTTTTGTAATAGTCTTTGTGAAAATCCAAACTCAGTCTTAAATATATTTGTCAAACAAGATTTACTGTAAACTTCACATTTCACATGATTTATCACTTGGAATAATAAAAAATATAAAAATTTGTAACACAAACACCCATCACAATAAATCCACTCTTGATCAAATCCGTTGTAGTTAACATTCAACAGGATGCAGAGTTACCCTTGAAAGATGTAGGAAATGATATGAAAACTAGAGGCTCGGTGAACAAATTTCATGTGCGGATTCGGACCCTAGGCCATCTTCCCGGCTGCACACTGCCAGCTTTGCCTCCCCACTGCCACCCACTCCCAGTTCCAGTTTGCAATTGGTTGATCAGTATCTAATGGCGAGGGAAAGGTATCAAGAGGTTAGTTATTCCCATCCACTTGCTGGCCCTTGTGTGTGGGGGGTGCTGGGTGAAGTGGGAGGCTTAGTTTGGTGCCCCACCACCCACCCTAGTTCTCCATTCGCCATCGGCGACCAGAGCCTGCCAGCTGGGGAAAAGGACCAAAAAGTGGTCAGTGCACCTCATAGTGACTAGTCCAGTGATCATTCTGGTCATTCTGCCAGTAGGGTCAATTTGCATATTACCTTCTTATTATATAGCACAGAGGCCTGGTGCATGGGTTGGGGCCAGCTGGCCTTCCCTGATGGGGGTTCCTAATCAGGGTAAGAGTCTCTGCTGGGGGGCAGGGCCAACCAGGGCTAAGGGCCACCAAAGATTTGCAGGCAACCACATCCCCAATCAGGGTGGGGGTCCCTCCTGGAGGATGGAGCTGGCCTGGGAGAAGGACTGTGGTGGTTCTATTCTCTGGTCATTTTGGTAGTTCTGCCATTTTGGTCTCTGGGCTTTTATTCCATAGGATGAAAAAGTTTTATCCAGCCCTAACCGGTTTGGCTCAGTGGATACAGTATCGGCCTGCGGACTGAAAGGTTCCAGGTTCAATTCTGGTCAAGGGCATGTACCTTGGTTGCAGGCAAATCCCCAGTAGGAGGTGTGCAAGAGGTATCTGATCAATGTTTCTCTTATCAATGTTTCTAACTGTCTATCCCTTTCCCTTCCTCTCTGTAAAAAAAAATTCAATAATATATATATATATATATATATATATATATATATATATATATATTAAAAATTATCCATTAAGTAAATCACAAATTCTGTCATTTCTCCTAACTGACACCAAACAACAAATGCTCTTCCTAAGAAGTAGTAATAGCTGGAAATTTTAGACAACTAAATCATCAGATACAGCATCCCCCTCATCAGTTTTAAATCTCCCTATCAGCCACAGAGCTAAAAGGTATGGAAATAAGGAACTGGTTGGCATGTAATTTTATATGCTTTAAATAAGAACAATTGTATTCATTTGCAATTTACTTAAATTTTATTACATTACAAAAGTATAAATAGATGTCTGGTTTTTTAAACTATGTTGTTTATTTTCTCTCAATACTATTATAATTTCACTTTATATAGATACAAAGTTACACTTCTGTTCAACGATCATGAAATTAAGTTTACGTCTGTGTACATGTAATAAGAGAATTGTCTTTAATTTTGATACTTATGATACCTCCCTCTGGAGAGAACACTTGGTTTTCCTCGACCTATAAACACCCCAGCCTAAATATTTAATCTACCACAAGACACATTACTGATTGAAAACAAAACCATGAGAAGAAAACTAAGGAAATAGAAATAGATCAGCCCAGTATTAAAAATTACCAAAGGAAGACATAAAGGAAAGGCCTCATCCTTCCTGTTAATATATTCTCTATTTTTAAAAGTACAGTAACTAAAACAACAGCTTACTGGTAATGCTAGTCTACATAGCTGAAAAAAGAAAAGTTACCATAGTCCCCAAACCATCCCAGTAGGTGCCTGTGTACCACGTACACAGGAGAGAAAAGAACACCACATACCGCTATGTCAAAGAGCAAATCAAGTACAAAAAAGGGAGTATGAAGATTCTGATATAGAAATGAGTAAAATGTCACACAATATATCTACTAAAGAGGAATTACCAACAGTTAATATAGTAGATTTCTGGAGCTGCCAAAACAAAGTACAAAATGGCTTAGAACAACAGGAAATTCCTGTCTGACAGCTCTGGAGGCCACCAGTCCTGAGAACTGCGAGGGACAGACCTGTCCCATGCCTCTCTCCCTGCCTTTGGTGGTTTGATGGCAGTCTTCACTGTTCCTTGGCTTCTGCTTCTGCTTATACTCTGATGTTTACCTTCCTCTTCACATGGAATTTTCTCTGTGTGCTCATTTGTATCCAAATCCCCTCTTAGTATAAGTTCACCAGGTGTATTAAATTAGAGCCCAACCCTATGACAGTACGACCTTGTTCTAAATTAAGTACATCAGCAATGACCCTATTTCCATGTAGGGTTTCATTATGAGATATTGAGGTTAGGATTTCACCACATGGATTGTGGGAAAACACATTTCAACCCATAAAAGGTGGAAAGCATATACTATATACTACATTTTGCATGTAATGAAAGAACGTCAAATAAAAATTAACAGTGTGATACCATTAAAAGATACATATTTAAGTTACTCAGTGATGATGATAAATCACGTCCTTATACTCCTGGTGGCTTTTTATGTCTGTGTTCTTTTCACGAGAAGAACAATCTACCATATGTTTCAATGTCTTCAAATTCTGTATTTGGCCAAATCAATTAACATGTGAATATCCTCAAAGAAAAGTATTTGAAAAGTAGCTATATGTTTTATAGAAGATGTCCATCTAAACACTTCATTTATAAAATACTAGAGGGCTGGTGCACAAATTTGTATATCAGTGGGGTCCCTTGGCTGGTGCACAAATTTGTATATCAGTGGGGTCCCTTGGCCTGGCCTGCAGGATCAGGTTGAAACCCACTCTCTGACATCCCCCAGGGGTCTCGGATTGTGAGAGGATGCAGGCCAGGCCATGGAACCCCACCATTGCATGATGGGGCCAGAGAGGGACATGGGAGGTTGGCTAGCAGGGGAGGGACAGTGGGAGGGCTCCAGGGTGTGGCTGGCCTGTCTCTCTCAGTCCTGATCAGCCAGACCCTAGCAGCAAGCTAAACCTACCAGTCAGAGCTTATGCCCCCTGGTGGTCAGTGCATGTCAAATCAAGCAGTTGAATGGCCTTAGCAAATCATTAGCATATTATTATTTGATTGGTTGAATGATCAACTGGACAACCGGATACTTAGCATATTAGACTTTTATTATATAGGATTAGAAAAAGGAAAATAATTTCCATATAGAGACCAGTAGAACAAATGGTTTATATGTAGAAATTACAATAATACCCAGACATTAAATAATTAACATAAACATAACATTTCATAGCTTATAGCACTTAATGTGTCAGATATTAATCTAAGCGTTTTATATATATTAACACAGAGCATCCTCACAAGGACCTTTATGAGGCACATATTACTATAATCTCTGATTTATACTTGTAAATCACGTATAATCTCTGATTTATACGTGTAAAAATGTAAATAACTTGTCTAAGGTCAACTAGCATTGTAAGCAGCAAAACAGAATTATATCCCACTCTGGTCATAAATTTTATTTTCTTAACCAGTTTGCTACATTGCCTTTATAAACTGATTTTTAAATATGCATGATATAGGGGTGTTTGAATAAAGCAAAGTATAAGAGTTTATAGATGTAATTTTTAATTACTTGCATTGAAAAATACTCAGGGAGATAATATGCCGAGATATTAACAACCTTGCCTTGGAGTTCTGTGATCATGAGTGATTTTTATTCTTACTTAAATTTTCTCTATTCTTTACTAAAATATTTTAAATTTTAAGGTGAGGCAATAAAAATAATATGTATTCATATTGCATTTTTTTTTTAATTTTAGAGAGAGAGAGGAAGAGAGAGAAAGAGAGAAACATTTATTTGTCCTTTCACTTATTCATGCATTCATTGGTTGATTCTTTATATGTGCTCTGACCTGGTTCAACACCCTAACCTTGGGTTATGGGGAAAATGCTCCAACCAACTTAGTTATCTGGCCTCATTTAACATTTTTGACATACATTTATTGTACCAATTGTAACAGTAAGTAAGATATTTGCTAATTTTAATTTTTGTTTTTCTCTGGGAAAGCTCTTATTTAATTCAAAATTCAGGAGACTAGATAGACTGACAAAATATAAATAGATTATATGTTATATGTAATTAACCCACTGTCACTATCTATTAGAGCTTAGTTTGTATATCCACCTTGGGGAACTATGGAATAATCTAGGCACGTCAAGTGGCCTGATTTGCATATGAGGCCCAGTTCCCTTCATGGAGGAAAATTCACCAAAGGAAATTTAGGTTGTTGTCAGGTTTTCTGGATTCCTGATTTTGGTTACTACTATTCATGAAAACATTCAGAAAATGGTAGATTAGAAAATTGTAGGACTTTTGTAAGTATAATAATGTATCTTAGACAAATAAGCAGTAGTGAATGCATATCTTACCTAGTAAGAATAAAATATAATCCAAGGAAGAACAAGATAATACAAAACAGAGCAGAATGAGGAAACATGACCACTCCCAAATTTCACATTGTGTTTCCCAGCAAAAGTGTGTTATTCTTATTTCCTAAATATTGAAGATGGTGGAAGGAGGATGCAATTGAAATATTAATTAGTTGAAATAGTAAGTAAAAGCAGTTAAATAAATTATGAAACAAAATAATCTTTGTTTTTGGCCTTATCACAACTACAAAGACAAAATATGACATGATCGGATCCCAATTTGTATTATTACATATCCATTTGTATCCCTCAAACCCAGACTGAGAGGCCAGATTATTATGATATCTGAACGCATAATAATCTGGCCACTCAGTCTATATTCTATATAATAAAAGGCTAATATGCAAATTGTCCCCTCAATCAGGAGTTCAACCAGCAGGCAGGCTGGCCATCCACCATGTCGCCTCCCCCTGGTTGGACCCCACCGATGAATGAATTCATGCACTAGACCTCCTTTAATATATACAAACACACACTGTGAGTGGCCAGTTTATTATGCGTTCAGAGATCATAATAATGTGACCACTCAGTGTGTGTGTGTGTGATAATTTTATTCAACATTTCTTGCTAGGAATGTGATAGGCTGCATAACAGAGACATACATCTCTAAAATAATTTAGGAGCACAACATAAAACTCCTTTCAACTTTTCAACCTTGGGAAAAAATTCCAAGCAAAGTCTAGTCAGGAATACTCCTGAGAACAAGAAAGATATTCAGACTTTAAGTGTTGAAACACAAAGTCAGAGTTAGAGTAATCACAAGGATAATATTTTGAGTGCCAAATTTTGCCCAGATAAAAATTTATGGATCTCAATGGTAAAAGTCCAAATTTTTCTTACAAACTAGAACAAGGCTATATGAGTTTTGTTTATGGTACAGAACATATTAAGGTGCTTGGATAAGACAAAATGTATGGAAAAAGCTTTGTTATAGCTTCTGAAGTTTAGACCTTTAAGTTATTATTTCTTCAATATGCTCAGGGCTAACTTTACTTGAAATTGTGAGTTTGATCAATTTATTTTGATCCCACTAGGTTTTTACAATGATGGGCCTTTTAACCTTTCAACATATCAAATTTAATCATAGCTATTTATAACTTAATATCTGTAAAGCATGTAATGTCAACCATTCACACTGCTATGTGGATTTAAATCAGTGTTGTTGCTTTTTATTTCCTTATATGGGGTACTTATATTTTATATTATAGTAAAGAGAAAAAAAATTTAGGTACAGATGAGAAGAGAAGGTAAAGACTATAAATTTGACATGGATCTCTTCATGCTGCTAAAAACATCTCATGCAATAGTTGTGCCCTCTACCTATACATCAAACTAGCCTTGAGTTGGAAGATTCAAGCTTAATCAATATTTATCAGTATGTTCACATTATTTTAATAATGGTTTCATTAGGTCATTTCTCATTTTAATATGGAAAAAATAACTAATAGTTTCATCTAAGAGATCTGATTCTAATTTAGTACACCAAAGATGTAAGTAACTCCCTAAGGGATCCTGGATGAAGGACTTTGTAGTTCTCTGGGTAAGGATGGATTGGTCAATGCAAACGAAAAAAAAGATTAGGGTTTTGGTAAGCTCCATGGGGTTCTTATCTAAGGGGCACATTAGGGGAAATCCCTGAAAGGCAAAGGACACTGTTGTCTATAAGGACTATAGGGGAAGTCATAACGAGTCACATTTGCTTGTGACTCTACAGGCTGCCATTTATCACATGCACTTACATGGTGTGCTAGCATCAGTCATCCCAGATGGCCACTTATTCAAACAAAAGGGATGCAGAGGCAGCAATACCATGGAATAGCTTATCTAAACACTTGACACCTAGCCGAGACTGGTTTGGCTCAGTGGATAGAGCTTCGGCCTGCTGACTGAAGGGTCCCGGGTTCGATTCCGGTCAAGGGCATGTACCTTGGTTGTGGGCACATCTGCAGTAGGGGTAGTGCAAGAGGCAGCTGATCAATGATTCTCTCTAATTGATGTTTCTAACTCTCTATCCCTGTCTCTTCCTCTTTGTAAAAAATCAATAAAATATATTAAAAAAAATAAAAAGATAAATAAACACTTGACACTTAGACTCAATTTTTCTCCTTGTCAGTACAATGGAGAAGCTACAGCTCTATACTTTATTTAAAATTAGCAATAAAGCCGAAACCGGTTTGGCTCAGTGGTAGAGCATAGGTCTGCGGACTGTAAGGTCCCAGGTTCGATTCCGGTCAAGGGCATGTACGTTGGTTGTGGGAACATCCCCTGTGGGGGGTGTGCAGGAGGCAGCTGGTCGATGTTTCTCTGTCATTGACGTTTCTGGCTTTCTATCTCTCTCCCTTCCTCTCTGTAAAAAATCAATAAAATATATTTTTAAAATAAATAAATAAATAAATAAATAAATAAATTTAGCAATAAACTTATAATAAAAGTGAGGGACTCTTATGAGTGTGGTAGATTAGAGTGTAGGGAGTGACTATAGGGTTAAGCCTGGGATTGACCTGTGGCAGAGCCACAAACAAGTTCCAGCTTGCAGGGCACAGCCCCCTTAGCATAATTAAGCTTGACCTTATGACTCTCCCTAGATCCTTCCTAGGTAGCTAATGGGCTGTGGGAGGTGCAGAAAGTGCTTACAAAACAGATGAAACTCACAAGAACATTGTAGTTATGTTGACTACAAACTTGTTTGTCTCTGACTATAAAGTAAAGCCTCAGCTTGCAGGTGGGGTCTTTCTGTGTCCTCATCCAGGGATGGAAGATCCACGGAGCCCTAGCTGTGTTCTCTTTGTCCTTTCTAAATCTTCCACGGCCCTCTCTCAGATTTACCCTTGGCTGTGCTGGTGAGGCACTTTAGAGAAGCAATGAACTAGGTACTACGTATAAAGATCTTTTAGTTCCAATTTCAGTCTTCTCTTTGATAGACTTTATGGCCAAAGGTAAGTTCATTCCCATCCTCATGTTTCAGAGGGATCTTATGAGAAACACTAGTGGCCTGGTGCACAAAATTGGTGCGTGGGGGAGGTTCCCTCAACCCAGCCTGCATCCTCTTCAATCGGGGACCCCTTGGTGGAAGTGTGAGATCCTCCCTCCCCTCAACCGTTGGGTAGAGTTATGATGTTACTGGCACCTGCCACAGAGACATCCCCAAGACATTGAACCACCAATCAGTGTGTGCCAAAGTGCCCTGGAGCCCACCCCTTCCTGTTTCGCCCTGGATCCAAACCTTTCCTGTTCCTTCCCTCAAAAGGTTCCCCCACCCCTCTTAGTGCTGCTGCTCTCTCTTTGTCTGTGGAGTCAGCCCGTTTGGGTCCTTTCTCCTCTCCCCCTCCTTTAATTCTGATTTCTCCACCTCCGTAATAAGTCCTGCTTTTTACTGGGGAATAAACCTTCCTTTAATATGTCTTGGTGGTCTCCAACTAGTTTCCTGTGCTTCAAATCTTATAGGAAGTCCCACTGCCAGTTTAGACCAGATCCCTGTCCAACCTAAACCAGCAGTTGGAAATCTCTCTTGCAATCTGGAACCATTGGTTACTAACCAGTCAATTGCCTGATTGCCCCTAACTGCCTCTGCCTGCCTGCTTGATTGCCCCTAATCCATGTGCCTGCCTGCCTGATTATCTCTAACCTCTCTGCCTGCCTGCTTGATCATCCCTAACTGCCCTCCCCTGCTGTCTGATCTTGCCCCCAACTAACCTCTACTGCTGGCCTGGTTGCCCCCAAATGCCCTGTCCTATTGGCATGATCTCACCTACAATGGTCCTCCCCCGTGGGCCTGATCTTGCCCCCAACTTCCCTCCCCTGCCAGCTTAGTTGCCCCCAACTGCTCTCCTCTGCTGGCCTTGTTGCCCCCAACTGCTCTCCTGTGCTGGCCTGATCTCACCCCTAACTGCTCTTCCCTGTTGGCCTGATTGCCCCTAACTGCCCTCCTCTGCTGGCCTGATTTTGACCCCCCAATAGCCTCTCCCCTGCTGACCTGACCTCACCTAACTGCCTCTGCTTGCTTGATTGCCCCTAACTACCACACCCCACTGGTCTGGTTGCCCCCAACTGCCCTCCCCTGCTGGCTTGGTTGCCCCCACGTGCCCTCTCCTGCTAGCCTATTTGCCCCTAAATGCCTCTGCTTCGCTTTGGCCCCTACCACCATGGCTTTGTCCAGAAGGAAGTCAGACATCCGGAAAGAAGATGTCTGGTTGACCTGGTCTAATTAGCATAGTACCCTTTTATTAGTATAGATTGATTATATAAGATAGGATTGCTTAAATGGAAGTGAGGAGCCTTTTTCAGCAGGAGGAGATGCTCTTGGCAGACAAAAGCACATAATCCTTATATCTGCTCTGATAGCCAGCCATATGCCATATACTGCCAAACCACTTTCTTACCTCTTAGACCAAACAGTTGTTGCCTTTAAAACCCTCCTCAGCCCCCACCTTAGGTTCTGCCTTCACACTCACCCAGATTAGTTTCTGATTGGTCAGTTTCTATGCCAGTCGTCGTCAAAAGGTCTTCTTCCTAGGCAGCCATTGACTTCTTGCACTGCACCCAGATTTGGTTCTGATCGGTCAGTTTCTATGCCAGTCAGTGTCTCTGAGCCTATCTCTGGGCCTGATCAGAGAGGTTGGTCTGATCAGAAGCCCCCACTGATGCACGGAGAGAAACAGAGGTGTGGCTGCTGGCCAGGCCTGGAGAGAAAAAGAGAGGCAAGGGCTGATCAACAGCTGCCATGGAGACTACAGATCAGACCCTGCTTCTTTGTCTAGGCCTCTCTTTGGGCATAGTCCGCAGCCCCCTCAGCAGTCGGTGCTGGGTCGCTGGGCTCGCAGCTGCAGCAGCACTGACTTCCAGTCAGTCAACTTTCAGTCGTTATAGATCCTGGGTTTTTATATATGAGGATGATAACTCTTTGGTTAGTAGCATTAGGAGGAACATATGAATGAGCTGTGGATCTTTTTGCCATATATATTATGTACTCTGTAGCTTAATAAGAAAAGATAAATGTAACATCTACCAGAAAGCCTTTTCACTGTTCTTTTCTGATAAGGAACAAACTGGCCTGGGCTTTTTTTATTTTTCTTCACTATCAACAGGACTTTACAAGGGAATATGACAGGAGAGTTGTTTTTCACAATATATTTGTGTGAAAAAGAGAATCCCATAGTTACTTTAAACCTTATCTGTCATTTATTTTCATAAACTTATTTCACGCAGGCATTACCTAGCAAGAATATTTTAACAGAATTATAGAGAATGCAGTAGATATAAAAACTTGAAATATTATTAATAAAAATCCAAGACCAGAAATGAAACAATTGAATCTGTGGATTTGATATTGAAAATTGAAATTTCATCAATGTGGTCATAGAAAGACCCTCAGCATAATTTCAGAGGCATTTTGGACTACCCAATTTGAGGAGTTTAGCAAACAGAGACAGAAAATCAACTTCAGACATAATGCTTTAAAGTTTTTTCAAAGCTTAATGTCAACTATAAAGTTATTATTGTGCATTAAAGAAGTTTTAGTGTCATCGTTATATTCTAAGTCAAATATGTACCCAAAATTGGTTGACTTAGCAGGAACCAACACCCAATATTCTTATTTTAGATAATTCCTATTCACTTAACTAATTTTCTACTATAAGTAGTGAGCAGAAGCAGGGAGATTCAGAAATGATATTCAGAATGGTTTGTTGTTGTGGAATTAATTTTTGTAGATTACATGTCCACTGTTCAGTCAATGAATGGGACCATGTTATGAATTTATTATTGAAAACAAAGACTGCATGTGTTCTTTTTTCATGCTTCCATTTTCATATTTTATCCCCTTTCATTGAATTTATTGGAGTGACATTGGTTAACAAAATTATAATAAAAATTGAGTAATTGAATAAATATTTCCAGAACTATATGTTCTAGCTGCTGTAAAAATCAACTTCTATTAACATTCTAGAATCTTCAAAGATTAAAAAATTGGATCCAATTCTTGACATAGAAAAATGCAGCTTAAGGGCCTGCTGCATTGTAAAGAATTGTAGAATTTAAGATTACACTCTTTTGAAAACTAAGAATTTAGTCTGCCATAGTTTTGTGGATGATTACAGAAGACATGAGAATCCTGGGTCAGAGCAAAGGACTTTATTGTCGCACAAAAGTATGAGTTTAACATTCAGATCAGTTTTCTGTATTCCCTGAGCTGCACAGAGCAACACAGAGTGTCCCAGGTTGATGTCATTCACAGTGGGCTTAAGTCACAGTTGAGGAACCCTGGGTTCAGTTAACTTCAATCTTTTATGTAGGGCTACAAGCATCCTGTCCATCTTCCTTCCTCTCTCAAGGAAGACACTGTATCTTCTAAGGCCATCTGTGACATAAACATCCTAGAAAAAAAAGCCCCAAACAAAAGCTATCAGAGCCTCTGCTCATACCATTTCAGAAAGGCAGGCGACCCATGGAAAATTGTCTTCCAAAGTGCTATGCCTGGGAAATTTTCAGTGTGGCAGGGGTGCAGTTGGTTAGTTTATTTATCAAGGCACAGGCATATTTCAAAATGTTGAAAGCTTATTCCTCAATTTTCCTAAATACTTTATTTTGCATCAACTTGCTCTTTTGGCATTTCATATAATTACCTTGCACACGTGGCCATTACTCTGCTGGCAAGCATTTTGTGATTATACTTTTGATTATCTGGGTGACATTTTGGGTTATTTGTGCACTCAGTAACATCTCTGTTAAGATTGCTATTTCTGGATATTTTAATAATTCTGAATATTTGAATATTCTGAATATTCTGAATACCTAGATATCTTAATAATTCTAGTTTTCACCTTGGGAGTTGCTAATGCTTTTATAAAGTTAAGATATGCATTTACTTTTCTTTATCATTTTAAGAAAAATAATGAAAATTAGGATAAAATCTGTTATCTAGATTTCTAAAAAAAACCCACAAACAAACAAACAAAAAAAAACACCTCTTTGTCATCTTTCTTTTCCTCTTTTTAGTGAAAGAGTATTAATGTGACAGAAGTAGTAAAAGCCAGTATTAGGGAAGTCCACTCTATACCATCCACATGTACATTGTATAGGAAAGGACATGAACCCAAAAAAGATGTCCTCTCTGAGTATGCATCCAGCAAACAGCACAGCAGAATCACAGTGATACTGAGTATTTCTGCTTCAATGGCAAGATGTAGGACTTATCACAAAAATGTTCTTTTTCTAACATCTTGACAAGCACCATATAACACAAACCACCTCAGTTGTTTGTACATAACATGAGAACAATTGTTAATTTATATTTATTTAATGATTGAATTTATTCATGGTGCCAGTCATTTATTTCTCATTCTGGGTAGAGTAAGGATGGCTTGCATATCTGGCAGCACCAGCCTGCATTTAGTTTAGGGATGATGACAAAGCCTGTGGTCACATCTGAACATCCGTGCCAGTCCTCTGCTATTACCACTCATCTCTCTCACTCTAGTGAGGTCAAAGCTTAATTCAGATGATCAAACTACTGTTACAAATGGCTAGAGAATCTTTATTTTGATTAGGGATTATCAATTAAGATAAAGGGCTCAGTTATAATAAGTAATTGAAATAGAGGATTAAATTGTTAGTCTTTCTTATGTGTCTTTTTTTTTCTGAATGAATGAAAGTTCTTTAATTGACACCAAAGAGAATGGGAGAGGATACTTAAAAGCAAAAATTAGTTTGTTAAACATATTAATATATTCATTTTTACTGAACAATGTTAGGTTCCCAACATTTAAGACAAGTACACCTGTGCCTAGATCCTTGCAAATTTGTTCTTGGGAAAGTGATGCAAAGAAAATTTGGCCCATTTGTTAAATACAGCTTTGAAACATTCAAATGATTTTAATTGACCTCATAAGAGGTAATTTGAAACATTAAAATACAGAACCCAACCAATAATATTCTGAACATTATATGGCCCATCCCCTCCTTAAGGGTAACTAACTGTAGGACTTCCCCTTGCACTCAGAAAGTTTATTTTCCTATGACATTAAGCAGGCAACTACCCTTCATTTATTTTCTTAACTGTTTTATAATGTTTTGCAAGTACTTGTAATGATTTCCACAATCAACATTGATTCTTAATAGTAGGGAGATTAATCCTTCTAGGTATTAATTATGTAAAGGCACTCTGGGGTTTGAGGAAGTGTTTGTTATACTATAAATTAATGATTAAATAATAATTATAAAATACAGAATTAAGATGAATATTGCAATCAAGGTATTTGCAGAAAATGTTAATGTGAAGTATTCTGACAAGCTCCCAGAGATTGGCTCTAAGACAATAGAAATTCATAGGAAAAAGGGAGGAGACAAGTATATAGAGAATTTTAGAAAAATCAATTGTATTTGTTTTCAGGTCTTGGCATACTATTATATCTAGAATCAGTCACATGCTTGAAGGTCCAGAGTAGACTGCACAAAGGCAAGGTTGTAAGATACTACTTAAATGTCTTACCATTATGTATTCTTCAATTGTGTGTCAATCTTTTGAGTGCTAGACATGTGCTTAGTTGAATATCTTGGAGGTCTAGTTTACTTGTAACTATATTGCCCTAACAGAGTGGCATTTTTTTAGGATATTAACTATCTGACAGTCAGAATAAATAAATATCCTAAAGATAAAGGTACACTATAATGTGATTAAATGGAGATTAAGATAGAACACTAAATAACCTGGCAGGGATTCTAATTCTCCCACTATACTTTGAAAAAAACAGAAAACTAGGCTTCTGGAAACTTACCCTGATACTCTCAGTTATTCCTTTTTAATCTCTGTATTCACATTCAACTTCTCTCTAATGATTTATATTTAATATGTATTCCTTATCTTTAAACAAACTAATAAACAAGCAAACACAAATACTTCCTTTGAGTACCCTTCCTGACACTTCCAGTATCTCTCTTTTCCAGCTTACAAACTCCTTAAAAATAATTTTCATACTTTCTTAGTACTTTTTCTGGCTTTTGTTCTCCAAACTATTCCACTATGGTTAAAATTTTCAATTCACATTTTCTACTAGATCCCAAATAACTTTCTTGTTTATGCTTCGTAATCATATATTTTCTTTAAAAAGTTATAAAATCTCTATTCAAGTTTTCCAGTTAGTAGTATATTATTTGTAATAGTAAAAAACTGAAAACAACCCAAATGAATGGAAAAATTATGGGGTATCCATCCATTGAATGCTACTATTCAACAATAAAAATGAATGAATTATTGATTCATGTGACAACATGGGCAAATTTAAAACTCACTAGGCTGAGGTCAGAGATTGAACTCATGAGGGAGATTCACTGTGCCATCACTGACTTGGAAGTTGGAGCGTCTCCTTGGAAAGAACCTGAGAGTGCCTTCTAGGGACCTAAGAGCAACCCTTAGCTGACAGCCAGGATTAAATAGGTAGCTCAGTTCTAAAAATGCGAGGAACAGGAAAATACTTTCAAGAAGTTTTCTTTATTTCCAGGGAGGATCCAATAGATAGTGTTACATGTAGCTGCTTGGTCTATAGGTGTCATCTTACTTGACAACTCTGCTGCACAGTTTGCCACCTCTTTTGTGTACTGTCTTTGATATCCAGAGCATATTTTACACTTACTATATATCTCAATATAGATTCACATTTCAAGTGCTCAATAGACATATGTAACTAGCTACTGTATTGGACAGCACAGCCCTATACCTTCCATAGTTAATTCTAATAATTTTTGTCATCTCATCTAATACACTGCTTCTCTCAAAAATGCCTCTGTACCTTTGATAGATGATATAATAATATTATTTTCCTCCCATCAATGACACTAAATTTTGTTTTAAAAGTATACATTTATGCAGTCTTACAATTTGTGTGAAGTCACATCAAATCAGGAAATGTGCATGCTTCCCTGCCCCCATTATTGCTCTCCCAGTTCTTACCTAGCTATCTGAATCCTTATAGATAGCCATACATATTATATTCATGGATCCATAATGACTAAATAAATAATTTAATGTGTAAGAAGGAAAGGAAGATGCTAGAATAGAAATGGAGTGACAATGAAAACAATCTGTTGTAAAGTAAATGATATGGGTTTGTACTAAGATGGATTTATATTTATAGTCTGAGTCTCTTTCAATAGCTGCGTAATTTGGACATGGTGTTTAGCATTGTCATGTTTTTTATTGTTGCATCACATCACATATGTAAAAACCATAACAACTGATTAAAACAATATGATAAAAATTGATAAAGATGTTTAAGTATGCCAATATTTTTCTGGGACTACTAATAGTTGAACATTTATGGGGAAGATAATATGGAACTGTTGAAACTCATTATGCATCAATATACATATGTAAGACCCATTATACTTTGAGTCCTTCTTTGTCCTTATCTAAGGGTATTTGTCTAATGAAGTACCTAAAATAATATTTTTTTTAAAATTTAGGTGGTTAAGTAGCAGGAAAGAGAAGGAAATCCTACCTTCTGCAACATCACGGTGGAACTGGAAGACATTAAGCTAAGTGGGATAAGTCAGTTTCAGGACAAATATTATCTGATTCCTTTTCTATGAAGTACCTATACTAGTGACACTCACAGAAGCAGAGAAATATCAAGAAATGTGGAGAAGAGAAACATGGGGAAATGTTCGAATTGGGTATAAAGTTACAATTAGACAAGACAATAACGTTCTTAGAGATCTGCAATACAAGATAGTGCTGTAGTTAACAATATAGTGTTGTGCATTTGAAAAAGTTTTAAGAGGGTAGATCTCATGCTAAATGTTGTTACCACAATGAAATTAAGCAAAGAGACACAAGAAAATTTTCAAAGATGATAGACTTAATACCTTGTGTTGTGGTGGTGGTATCACAGGTATATATGCACATATAATCCAACTCATGAAATATAAATGTTAGATATGTACAACTTTTGTATATGACGTATACCTCAATAAAGTTGACTTTATAACAGTGGTAAAAATGTGCTTATTTCCTGAATCTACATAGTATAAAAGTAGGAAAACATAAATGTCCTAAAGAGAAAATTTGTAAAATTATATTGGCTATACCATTGGTTTTATCCGAAAGCTAACTTACTTAGTGGCCTTAAGAAGACCTCTAGCAGCATTAGACATATCATTTGACACAGGGATACCCAAGACCACCCTCAGGATCAAAGACTAATTAGCAAGACTCAAGGGATCAAAAGCTGCTATCTTATGGTTGTAGTTGATTACCCTGACAGAATACAGGTTAATATCAGCAAAGGGGAAAAGCATGTGGGACAAAGTTTGGCAGAAACCAGATACACATTTCCAGGTGTTTCATCCTTGTGGAGTTGAAAAATGTACCTAATTATCTCTTAAGAATGTGTAGCGACATGCACTTAAGCATTTCCAGTGAAGATCAACTGAGGCCTTGGGTCCAGATTTTTATTGGGAGGTCAGTTCAGACTCCAGACCTTCACAGCAGAAACCGGTGTTCATCATACTAGTAAATCACACTGTTAACTTAAACTACCTAGTCATGCATGTACAGGATGGCCCGAAGCCTCAGGCTTACAAAGAAACTCTTTCTTTAAGTATTTATTTTTATTTTTACTTTTTAAATATACATTTTATTGTTAATAGTATTACAGATATCTCCTCTTCCTTCCCCCTCCCCCCTTAACTTCCTCCAGGCAGAACTTTCCAAATACTCAGAGCTCAGCAACTATAAGCAGGCCAAGGGCCAGTCCTGAAAACAGACCTTTTGGGAAATGTACAGGGTTTGATCAATGCCAGCCTGCTAAATGAACCCTTACCTGCACAATATGTAAATATAATATTTAGATTAAAAAATAATAATTTTTACCTCTAGTGTCTTTCACAAGAGTTTGGAACCTATTCTCAAGTCCTGTCTCAGGTTTCATATTTACAAAATTATCTCAAGAAAGAGAAATGGAATCTCATGATTGGCTTTAGTTTTGAATTAGTATCATCTTACCTGAGGGGAACACAAAGCATGATTGCGCTTGTGTTAGGAAGGGGTCAGGGGAAAAATGAACATTGAATTAGGCAGTCAAACATGTTTCCTATAGCACACTGTTTAATATTTTCAATTCTTTTTTAAAATATATATTTTATTGATTTTTTTACAGAGGGGAAGAGAGAGGGATAAATAGAAACATCAATGAGAGAGAAACATCTATCAGCTGCCTCCTGCATACCCCCTACTGGGGATGTGCCCACAACCAAGGTACATGCCCTTGAAGGGAATCGAACCTGGGACCTTTCAGTCCGCAAGCCAATGCTCTATCCGCTGAGCCAAACTGGTTTTACCTAATATTTTCAATTCTGATAGAACAGGCATGAAAACATAAGCAATAAGACTATGCTTGGACTGGTTTACACATATATATTTACTTATACATACACATGCGCAAACCTATTCATACATAGAAACTTGTATAAACATAGATATATATCAACATTTACATATGTGTTTCTATATACACATGTGTGCATCTATATGTATCTTCTCATAAATGCTCTATGTTAGAAGAAGAAATTAGAAATAAACTGAAATTCTGTAATAGGTGACTTTTATTTAAATATTCTTACTGTCAAACTTAGATATTCTTTGCAATACCATCTTTTTTTCTGAATAAACTAACTTCTCATTTTACTATTCTTGGCTCTAAAGTTTTGTCCAATTCCCCAGAAAATTATTGTTAAAAACTCATGAAATATTAATATCCCTCTGGATCCAGCTTCATTCATTCCTCATAGCTTATATTCCCTTTCCAAGATTTTAGAGGAAATTGATGGTACATGAAAATTGTCTCATACTGAATACCTTTTATTTATCTTTTAATGTTTTCTGCTATCTTTAGTTCTGGTGGCTAATGCTCTCATCATCTAATCTAAGGACATTAACTCATTTTGTCCTATATAATAAAAGGCTAATATGCAAATTGCCCCCAGGGGTGAGAGTTCAACCCTCTGGGAGTTATACATGCACTGACCGCCAGAGGGTGGCATGGAACATGGTGGGCATCCACACTGGCAGCAGGCAGCAGTGGAGGCACTGTTGGCTCTGATGGGCCCCAGTGAGAATGGGACTACAGCAGGATGGTATAGCAGATGAGCAGGTGGTGCCAGGCCAAGGTGGGTGCAATCAGGGGCCCCCAATTGCCCCATCAGTCACCCCACAGACAGTGACCTGAGGTGGCATCAGGGAGTGGGGCTGGTGAGTGGGTGGCACCAGGCCTAGGCAGGTGCGAGCAGGGGCCTTAATTACCCTGCCAGTCACCCCACAGATTGGTCCTGATTACTGGCAGGCCTAGGGACCCAATCTGTCCACAAATTTTGTGCACCAGGACTCTGATATATTTATAATTTAATGTAGATTTTTAAAAATGATCAATTATCTCATCCAAAGTAATAAGCTATTTTATTTTTAACTCTAGACAGAACCTTTTGAGGATGCAAATCCTCAAATCATAAAGCTATATACTAACTCTAAACAAAATTCTTCATATATTCCTTGCCAAACTGGCTATCTCTTCTATTGTTTCATTTTTATTTCTCCCTCCAACACCCTTAACCCTTTAGAAAGAACTCAACTGTAAGCTTTAAAAATATTATGAAATCAGAAAATCAAAAAATAGAATTTTGTAGTATTTTCACAATTGTCCTCAATATGCTTGTCCAGCCTATATGACTGAACTTTTCTGTTTCTTTCACTCACACATTTTATATTGGCCTATATTTTAAATTCTCTACTAGTTTATGGAGTTTTTTTTCAGTCCTTTATTTCTTTTCAATTTTCATTTCCTCTGACCCAACGATATATATATATATATATACCATCTTCTTGAGTACCTCTTATTCTTTATTTTGTTAGCTCAAACATAACATTTGATGGGGACCTTTTTAAATTTCTTGGATAGAATCAATTACCCCTTCTAAGGAATCACAACCACAAGTATGAATCTCTGTTAGCTTGTATCACTTTATATACACATTTGTACCTCTTCAATACCTAGTGCAATATCTGCCTCATAGTAGGTCATCAGTAGATCTGTGGACTAGAATTTTAAAGAAGTTCACAGAGGTATTGCAAAAGGCTGTTATAAATTAGTCAAAAGTGTGATTCATATGGGAATGGGGAGGAGAGCAGTTTTGTGATTTAAAGAAGTATTTACAAGAAGTAATGTGCAATAAGAGTCCTTACAGCATCCATAGAATTCTACCAACTGGGGAATTATAGGAAGAGCATTACCAACAGAAGGAAGAACAATAATTTATTTAGATTTTCTTTTTTTTTTCTGGCAGCAACAGAAACATATGAGACACTTTCAGTAAAAAATAAATCTGTTAAGAAGATATAAAGGTATATAAGTATCCAAGAGCAGGTTTTTCAATAAATATGAGAATCCATTTTCTCCATGCTTGCTCTCAGAATTAACTCTATCTGGCTGAAGCCTGCTTTCACTCCCAATTATTCCAACCATTTTGAAATATGCATATTTTACTCTCTAATACTGATCTTGTATAGGCCACCTTTTATAAAATCAACGTGTTCCTTAAATTCCTCCAAACCTCTCTGACCTATTCCTAATACTAAGAGCCTGTCAACTGAGCTTCACTAGCTCGGTTCTAACCCTGGTGAAAACTACCTGTTGGTCATGGGAGTCAGAATCCTCTATTTTTCAGCCTCTGGTTATTGGTCTTAATATTATGTCTCTATACTCTGAATTAATTATGACATATTTTGGCTAGTAATTCCTGTTTATTCTTAGAGATATCTTAGAATCCCATAGCCTAATATGGTAAACAGTAGTTAGATGTTGTGTTTTTTAAATTTAAAAATTAATTAAAACTAAAAAAGTGAACATTTTAGCCCTTAATTACATTAACCATATTTCAAATGCCCAATAGCCAGAAATTCTATTATTATTGTTTTCATCAAGAATAGTTAATGGCTTTACTTGCCATTCAGTCTCCCAAAGAGTCCTGTATGGAATGAATCCAAGTACCTTATTTTTAAGTGAATTCCCTATATCCTTTACAGAGATGTTACTATGCCCCAAGTAAATTGTTTTTGTAAAAGTAATTTGAAATTATTATTACATAATTGTAATGTATAAATGAAGAATGATATGGGCAAATGCTTTTGCTCCACTCCTGGATGCTTTTTTCTATATTAGTTTAACTATTAGTATAAAAATCCTGACCTCACTCATCTCCATTAATTATTTTTATTCAGGAAACAGGAGTTGCCCAACCCATAGGTTTGCTTGGGATGAGGAACTGAACGTACTTTGTTTAGTTCTTTCTCTGGGAAATCCTGTGCCTTCATGAAGCATATGCTTTCAATTGTTCTCAGTCAAGGGATGTGCTCCTTGGTGGGGTTCCCACAACAGTCAATTGACACTGTAAGTGTGTCCGCATTGGTAAGCCCAATAGATCAAATTTCTAATACCCACCTCATTAGTAATGGAAATGATTGCTACTATCTGTCCTATTCCTTATCTTTTAATCTGGAGAGCTCAAGTAAGCATGATGTTTCCTATCAATTGGACATCATCAAACACTGACGGATGAAATGGGATAGGAATTTGTCCTTGAAAGAACTTTAAAAGCAAGGTGTTATTAAGTAGAGTAATATTGCCTCTGCATGTTGTTTTCATCTATTTGAAGAATATTTTCCTTTTGGTCAAACTATAAAATGAAGTATATTTAGTTTTGGAGAGAACATCCTTGTATAGAAGCTTAAAGACTTATTTATAAACTCACATTCAACTATTTAAGAAATATAACATTTTTAACTTCTGGCATTTATTCATGCTTATAAAAATATGTAAATCTTCTTTCACAATCAAAGATTTCCATAGCAACATAGTTTATTAGATACATTCTATAATGTGTTTAAAATATTTATTAGTGGTTAACTTTTTGCAAATAAAATAATTCAGTGGCATAATATATAGAAGTCATTCTATTTTTTTGCAAGATTTTTCATTAAATCATCAAATATATTAAAATTAATTTGTTACATTATATTTTATTAATTGAGTAATCATTTGATTTGGAAAGTGGGAATAAAATATGAAGGATTAGGAGGCACTACCCTGGAAAAAATCAGGTTTTCTTTTTTACAATGCTTAAACAGTAATTTCTTCTATTCATTTCCATTATAAGGTACTTAGGTTGTACAGAATCATCATCAATGTTGGTAGTATAATAAACTTTTCTGGTAGGATTTGTAGGCACACTAGTATCCCAGATCTCACAACACATATTAAATCTCTCTAGAAATAATGAGAAAGGAATAGGGTTTTAAAGGTGATGTGTTTTCTGCAGAGAATAGTACGTTTATAGGGAGACACCTATGATGTTTCTGCTTATATTAAAAATAAGACAATCCAACAAATGTATTTACTTTTTGTCTTGATGTTTTCAGTGTGAATGTGAAGTTTCTAGGTTTATATAAATGTTCTACAAAAAGAAAGTTATTTCTGAATCTATTTCCTCCCACACACACTTTATCTCTCTGATGGGGTTACAGGAACCATGCCCTTAAAATCAGGGCCCTGAGGACTTTTTAAGACTTATTTGAGTATACTTTGGGAGCACTAGGATGTTCACTAGTCAGTTGAAGACTCAGAATGCTATTTCTTCTGAAACAATTACAATAGAATCTGTTTGCTTCCTCTAATTAATATTTCTTCCAGGGGTTACTTGTACGGATGGTCAAGACAGGTGTTTAGCCAAAACCGGTTTGGCTCAATGGTAGAGCATCGGTCTGCTGACTGGAAGGTCCCAGGTTCGATTCCGGTCAAGGGCATGTACATTGGTTGCGGGCACATCACCGGTAGGGGGTGTGCAGGAGGCAGCTGGTAGATGTTTCTCTCTCATCGATGTTTCTAGCTCTCTATCTCTCTCCCTTCCTCTATGTAAAAAATCAATAAAATATATATATTTTTTAAAAAGACAGGTGTTTATAGCCTTGTAGTCCTGATCTCATTCTGTTTGGCTATACAAGTAGATCTGAAATGCTACTTGTAGAAATGAATTTGTTAAAACTTTTTATTAAAGGGAGAAATCTTTGGTAATGTGCATACTCTCATTTAACATGACATTTTTTAGCTCTTTTATTTTATACTCTATTTAAAACTGAAATTGGTGACCTACCAATAAGAAACAAATTAACTAAATACTTGTCAAAACACTGTTTTAATTTATATGCTATAAACCAAATATGCCACTGAAACTTTTATGTTTTTAGTGTCGAAGATAATTTATTCACAAAAGGAAATAAGAAGTGCATTGGAATAAAATTTATCCTATTAAATATTCAATAACAATTGACACAGACACAATTAGGAAAGGAAACATAGAGTGAAATAATGGTTATGTGATTCTGAAAAAAAAATTTCAATAGATAGGTTAGTGGTTAAATTGTACAGGTTACCATTACAGCCAGAATAATATGATACTCTTTAGAGGTTCATAAAACAGCCCTTGGGATTCTTAAATCAAAGAGAAGATGGCCAAGCCAACCTAATTGGTCTATATTTAGCATTCTCATTACAACCACAGAATTCCTTACAATATATCAAACTTTCATTTTAAAATGTAGAGTTATCTGACTTTGGAAAAGCAACTAAGATGCATAAAAATTCAAAAGGTATTCAAGATTTGAAATGTTATTATTTTTCTTTCCAGAGGAGCCAAGAAAAAACATATTTTACAAGGAACACATCAAAGCATCAGTGGAACAGAATGCTTCCCATGGAAAATGGTGTGCACGGAATTAGATAAAAGCAGTGTCTTTGTGCTTATTTAGCCTGTCTTCCCCCCACTGAAGAATGTAGTGGTTATACCTCTATAAATCGAATGAGAACTAGGATAAATATTAAAGGGATATGGAATGGTTGAAGAGAAATAATTGCTAATTTAAATTACATACTAAGATGATAATGGAAAGAGTGATTGTTATTTCTATTATGTATAAATTTTAAATGATATCATATACAAATGTAGGAGCAACTTTTCACTCTGGGGTGTTTTAGCATATAGACACCTTTTCTTTTGGGAAATTTATACCTTAGGTAATTTGATGGGAGCCAAAAACTTCTGGATGACTGATTCTGAAAATGCCAGATACTATTTTGTTTTCATCCAAGTAGGCTATGGCTAGCTAATGCTCTAATTTAGAAGCCAGTAGTACAGACAGTCAGGGAAAGTGGCAGCATTGTGTTTCCAGGGACAGGTATGACACTAGTGTGAGTCCTGAGAGGAAAACTTAATACCAAGGAAGCTGAGGAATGAAGCAGACTTAAGAATTGTGCCAAGGAAGTAATTTGGGATGTGCTTATGAAAAATAGGCTTGCTTGTAAGGAAGTAAATCAGAAACCTACAGTGATTCTGAAGGAATAACATTGCCCCCTAATTGGTTTCCTGTAATAATACTTGTTCGAATGACTGAGCCTTGAAACAGTACTCTGGCCTACAAACTTCAAAGCACATGAAGCAAAACCTGTACATTCCCAAAACATCCACTTTATTGTTTTATAATTTCTTCATTGATTAAGGTATTACATATGTGTCCTTCTCCCTCATTACCCCTAACACCCCTCCCCATTTATGCCCTTACCCCCCCTGTTGTCTGTGTCTATTGGTCTTTGGTTGATCTCTCCCCTTTACCCCCATCGTCCCCTACCTTCCCTGAGATTTGACATTCTGATCTATGTTATTCTGTCTCTGGATCTGTTTTTGTTCATCAGTGTATGTTGTTCATTATATTCCAGAAATGAGAAAAAAAAAAAAAGAAAAGAAAGAAAGAAAAGAAAAGAAAAAGGAGTTCTTACCATTTGCAAAAACAGGGATGGAGCTGGAGAGAATTATGCCAAGTGAAATAAGCCAGACAGAGAAAACATCCACTTTAGATGTGGTCATGGAAGACAACAGACAAACCAAATGACTCCCTCAGAGGTTGTAAGCAAGAATCTGGAAATAAAGGACAAGGAAATTACTCTTGGAGAACAGACTGAGGGATTCCTCAAGGAGCTTTTCTCCTCCTAGAGTTTCCCTATTTAATTCCACTATTACTATGAACCAGCTGTTTATTAGTCATCTATTTTTATAATGGAAGACTGTACTGTGCTTTTTTTGTCCCATTTACACCACTGTATGAAGAGAAGGGTATCGAATACTTGATTTTTGTTTGTTTTTGTAGATTACAGAATGAAAGAAATCTCTTCCAAATCTGATGGAGAAAATTCACATAGAGAGTATGAACACTGAACTGAACACAGTGAGTAGGTGGAACTTTGGGCTCTCCTCCCCTGTGTGTGGATAAGATTTTGTTCTGGGGGGGGAATGCCCTTGGTATTGGGAACCTGTAGCAGACACAAGAGACTAGCTATAACCAAAATTTATGCTTATTTTCAGGAACTACAGTTTCTTCTGGGAACATGCTTTAGTCAAGAACTATATTTGCAGCCCTAGCTGCTTTGACTCAGTGGATAGAGCATCGGCCTGTGGACTGAAGGGTCCCAGGTTTGATTCCTGTCAAGGACTCATGCCTGGGTTGCGGGCTCAATCCCCAGTTGGGGCATGCAGGAGGCAGCCAATCAATGAGTTTCTTTCATCATTGATGTTTCTATCTCTCTCTTCCTCTCTTTCTCTGCAATGTGTGTGTGTGTGTATTATTTTTAAAAGAACTATATTTCTAACCCCCTCACCTCCCATCCTCCTTCCTTCCTTCCTTCCTACTTCCCTTCCTTCCTTCCTTCCTTCCTTCCTTCCTTCCTTCCTTCCTTTCTTTTTCTTTCTTTCTTCCTTCCTTTCTTTCTTTCTTCCCTCCTTCTCTCTCTCTCTCTCTCTCTCTCTCTCTCTCTCTCTCTCTCTCTCTCTCTCTCTCTCCCTTGAAAAATAACTCCTTATATCAAAAACCAGCAATATCATAAGAGACAATCAACTAATGACAACATCAAATTAAATTAAATATTGGAATTATCTAGAAAGAAAACATCTATCATAAAAAGGCTTTAAGATGTGATTACACATTCCCTTGAAACAACTTATTTTTTTTTTAAAGGAAAATTACAACAGACTACCAACTATAAAAAATAAGTAGATGGAAATTTATAAACTGAAAAATAAAATAACTGAAATTGAGGTAAAGAACTTAAAAGGAAATGAGCTTTTTATACTTCATAAATGGGCTTTTAAAACATCAATAATTATAGACTAATATGTTTTATATGTATATTGTAGTACCTAGAGAATTAATAGAAACCATACAAAGCAATATATTTATGAATACTATTAAAAATTCAAGATAGAATCTTAAAAATGTTCACGTGACCCATAGGAAATTAAGAAGAGCTATATAGAAAAATGAGGCACAGAGGATGAAAAATGAGACACAGGAAACAATAAATGTCAGACTAAAGCACTAACATAACTTCAAATAATTTAAGCCAAAGGATGAAAAATGTATATCATATAAACACTAGTCCAAGGAAAATATTAGAAAGTATAAACTCCAAAGTAAAATAATTAATAGGGACAAAAAAAACCATTGCATAGAATAATCAATCTACCAGGAAGATATAACAATCCTAATTGCAAAATTACAAAACAAAACAACTTTAAAATGCATGACAAAAAAAATGATAAAGATGAAAGGAGAAATATAAAAATGAAAAATTATAGTTGGACATGTCAATACCAACCTATCCACACCTCATAGAATTTACAAAAAAAGTAGCAAGAGTAGAGAACTTAAAAACACCATTAACCAATAAAATCTAATCAATACACATAGAATATTTCATCCAATAACACAGAATACATTTACTTTGCAAGCACCTGTGGGACACACACCAAAATATATTATGTTGTGGGTCATAAATCAAACCTCAATGTTTTTTCCAAAATGTTGCAATACAGAATATGTAATCTTACTATAATGGACTCAAATTAAAAATCAATAAAAGAAAGCAATACAGAAATCTTAAAGCATTTGGTAATTATATGTGGATAATTATATAATGATTCAATGAAGTAATCTGAAAGGAAATTTTAAAAATACATAAAACTGAATGAAAATGAAAATTCAACATGTCAAATTAATAAATGCAGCTAAAGCAGTGCAATGTATATTTATAGTAATAAATATATGTATTGGGAAAAAGTTCTAAAGTTAATAATTTAAATCCTTAAGAAATTAGAAGAAAAGAGCAGAACTTAAAGATGGGATATTGAAGGAAAACATGAAAGGTAAGGACAAAAAATCAACGATATTGAAAATAGGAAAACAATTTTTAAAAATCAATAAAATAAAAAGCTGGTTCTTCAAAATAGTATTAAAATTGATAAAATTCTAACAATTCTAACAAGTATAACTTACAAAGTTCCAACATCAGGAATGAAATGGGATTTCACGACAAATTTTGTAGTTATTAAAATAAAATAAAGAAATACTATAAATAACTTAATACTCATAACTTTGACAACCTAGATTTGGACCAGTTCTCTAAAATACTGAAACAATCCAAACTCAATCAAGATGAAATAGATACTCTAAATAGTCCTACTAAATATTAAGAAGTAGGATATTGAAATTGAGTAACTCAAAGGCTCATCAAAAGAAATCTCCAGCCGAAACCAGTTTGCCTCAGTGGATAGAGGATTAGCCTGCGGATTAGATTCTGGTCAAGGGCATGTACTTGGGTTGCAGGCACATCCCAAGTAGGAGGTGTGCAAGAGGCAGCTGATCAATGATTCTCTCTGATCGATGTTTCTAATTCTCTATCCCTCTACTTTCCTCTCTGTAAAAAATCAATAAAATATATTTTAAAAAAAAGAAAAAACAAAAACAAAACAGAAATCTCCAGACACAAATTTTCACTGGAGATTTTTACCAACCCTTTAAAGATGAACTAGCATTAGTTTAAAAAATACCCTGAAAAGAGATTAATTTCCAAGTTTTTTTAAGGAGAAGTATTGCACTAAATACCAAACCAAAACCAGAAAGTACAAATAAACAAACAAAAACAAACACAAGGATGGGGAGAATTAAGAAAAAAAAAAAAAAAAAAAGACTTAAAAAGCCTTAATACAATAAATATCCCATCTAATAAAAGAGTAATATGCAAATTAGCCATCACTCCACCACACCCACCAGCCACACCCACCAACCAATCAGATTGAGTATACAAATTAACCCCAAACAAGATGGCTGCAGCCACAGAGAGCAGTTGAGAGGCTTGGGTTTCCTTGACAATAGAGGAAGCCAAGCTTTCCACACACCCTGGCCGGCCTAGGTCTCCACTCAAGGATACAAAGTTTCAATTATAGAAGGTAAACAAATTCAAACAGAAATGGTGGCAGCCATGGAGCAAGCAGGAGGCTTGCCTCCGCTCCAGGCTACAAAGTTTCAATTGTAGAAGATAAAGAAATTTCAAATACCAGGATCTCCGCTTGGGTTGCTGGGGGGTGTGGCTGACCTGCAAATCACCACAGGCCTCTTGCCCAGGCAGCCCCATGCCCCAAGGGACACCCTTCAGGGCAAACCACCTGGCCCCCACCTGTGTACCAGGTCTCTATACGATCTAATAAAAGAGTAATTTGCAGATTGACCATCACTGCAACACACAACATGGATGCCCCCATGTGGTCAAAGATCCTGCCCCTATGTGGACACAAGGTGGCCACCACAAGATGGCCAGCAGGGGAGGGTAGTTGGGAGGCACAGACCTGCAAGGAAGGGCAGTCAGGGGTGACCAGGCCAGCAGAGGAGGGAAGTTGGGGGCAAACAGGCTGGCAGAGGAGCAGTTAGACATCAATTGGGCTGGCATAGAAGTGGTTAGGGGGTGATCAGGCTGGCATGCAGAAGCAGTTAGGGGCAATCAGGAAGGCAGGCAGGCAAGTAGTTGGGAGCCAGCAGTTCTGGATTGTGAGAGGGATGTCCGACTGCCTATTTAGACCTGATCTGGGTGTGCAGTTGAACATCCCTTGAGGGTTACCAGATTGGAGAGGGTGCAGGCTGGGCTGAGGGACACCCCCCCAACCCATGCATGAATTTTGTCCTCTGAGCCTCTAGTTAACAAATAAAATGCAGCTGTTTATAAAAATAATTATATAAAACAGCCAAGTGGGATTTAATCCAAAATAACCAAATTGAGTTTAAAACGAGTATGTAAAGCTTGGTCAGCAATTAAAATTAATGAATTTAAAACACCATATCAATAGGTGTAAAAGAAAAAAAAATCATAGAGTTATATTAACTGATGCATGAAAAGCATTTGTAAAAATTCAAAACCCATTCATGATAAACTCTCAAACCAGGAATAATAGAGAGAAACTTCTTCAATTTGATAAAGAACATTTATAAAACTCCTACAGCTAGCATCATACTTAATTTTATATGATAAAATTTTCCTTCTAAAATCAGGGTAATGAAGGGGGTATCTCCTTTCACCACTCTTTTTCAATATAATGCTGGAATTTTAGACATTGCAACATGTGAAGTAAAAGAAATAATGGTCAGTCATATTGTGAAAGAAGAAGTAAAATTCCATTTGTGGATGTCAAGATTTTCTATACAGAAAATCTCAAGGAATATTATAAACAAAAAACAAAACTAAACTAAAAAACAATATTTTAGAACTAATAAGTATAGCAACTTCACAGTATATAAGATCATACCCCCAAATCAATCACACTTCTAAATACTAAAACTGCACTTGTGGGAATCAAAATTAAAATCATAATACAATTTGCAATCACTCCAAATATAATAAAATACTTTGGTGTACCCTTAACTTAACAAAACATGTACAGGATCTGTATACTAAAAATTATAAAATGCTAATGAAATTAAGTGAACCCTAAATAAATGGAGAGACGTACTGTATTCATAGATCGGAAGACTTAATATACCAAAGATATTTATTTTCCCTCAAATGGTCTATAGGTTTTATATTATTTAACACTGAAAATTTTAGAAATATTTTTGTAACTCTCAACAAGCTTATTCTAAAATTTATAAGGAAAAGTCATAAGCCCTAAAGTAAATAAAACATTTTTTAAGAAAGTGAGAGGAGTCATTCTGAGATTTCATACTGGAATATAGTTGCAATAACCAAGACAATGTGGTATTGGAACAACAGACATGTAACTGAATGGAGATGTATAGAGAATCAAGAAATAGATTCTCATAAATATGTCCCCCCCCCCATTTTGACATAGGTGTAAAAGCAGGGAGAGAGGAATAGTGCTGAAGTAACTGGTATCCATAGGCAGGTGGGCATTCATGCAAACATACATCTATACATATATACATATGTAGATTCACACATAAATAGTAGCCTTAATCCCAAACTCATACCTTATACAAAAAATCAACTCAACACTGATTATAGACTTCAATATAAAACTATAATTTTAAAAAATTATTATTATTATTTTTTTTTTATGTAGGATGCAATCTTTGGATATAGAGCTAGGCCCAGACTCTTTAGATCAGATACTGAAATCTTACTCTGTAAAATAAGAAGTGATAACATGAATTGCTTAAAAAAATACTTTTGCAATGTGAAAGATTATTTACAGGAGTAAAAGAAAACTTGTAGACTGGATGATAATATTTATAAACTACATCTAAAATAACAAAGGTGTATTATGCTAATTAGACCAGAAGTCCTTCGGACATTCTTCCTGAAGACTTTCCAGATGAAATCTGAGCTGTGAGGGAAGCCAGTATCCTGGGTGCCAGAGGTATGCCCATGCCAACATCTGGGGGCAGAAAGACCTACTCTTGGCACAAATTTTGTGCATCAGATCTTTAGTATCTGATAAAGGACTAGTAGAACTCAAAAGAAGAAAAAAAAAGAAATAATCCAATTAGAAAATGAGCAAAAGGTATTCTAAAAAAACTGAGCATATGCATGCAACAACCTGGATGGGCCTGAGGGAGGTTGTACTAAATAATATGTCAGATAACATAAGAATGTATCCTGCATGGTTTCATTTATATGACATTCTTAAAATGACAAAATTTCATTAATGTTAACAGATTATTTGTTGCCAGCAACAAAAAAATGAGAGTAAGAAAGGAAGTAGGTGTGATCCTAAGAGGACAACAAAAAAGCTAACACGTACATATTGTAAATTTCCTATATATAAAGTTTCCCCCAAAAAAAGAAGTAAAACTCACTCATTCTATTAGAAATTAGAATAGGGTGTACTTAGTGAACATTCCTACATTCTTGTAGGAATGTTTATCAGAGGAGCAGGAGGAGTTTTCTGGTGTTCAGATAATGATCTGATTCTGAATGTGGTTATATTTACATTATGTGATTTATCAATTTGTACACATATGATGGGGACATTTTTAAATTTCTGTTATACTTTAACAAATATAGGTTCAGCATAAATGTACTACAATTATGCAATTCAAAAATTAAAATAATTATAAAATAGATATCACTGCATAAACAAATCATTGAGATTATTGTTACATAACTCATCAAGCTATATAAATGCCTTCGTTCCCCACAGATAAATATAAACCCACTTCATTTTATAGTTCAAGTTGCACTACATGTTGGTTAAACTTTATTCTAGAAAATCTATATGACCTTGGATGACTTAAAATCTTTAAATTTTGTTTCTCATTTAAAAAAGCAAACAAACTGAGAATTAGTTTGACATCTCTAAAGTTCTCATCACTCAAAGCTGTTTGCATAGTATACTATGTTTATATGCGGCTACAGGCCTGAGGAAAAAGGTGACTCTGGGCAGAGTGAAGGCGGTGCCGGCAGCCAGGGAAAGGAAGGCCCATTCCTGTAGGAATGTTCATATATCGGGCCTCTAGTGTTTATATAAGCTGTTTGGAATTAAATTACCTATTTATTTCACTTTACAGACTAAAATTTTAAATACATGAGAAACATTTGAAATGGCCCTTTATTTAAATTTGATTTATTACATAACATGTTACTTTCCCTGCAGATATTATTTAAAGAATATGTTTATGTCCCTCGTCATGAAAGACCATGAACTATATCAGCCAACTTGACATAATCACTTTAGTTTTAGTTCCAGCATCAAGCAGCTTTGTAACCTTAAATATGTCACAAAAATATTTTTTCGTTGCCTCAAATGCCTAATTATTTGAATGACTAATACATCCCCTGCCATCTCAGATGACTGATGTGTATGTTAAATGAGAAAACAGAAATAATTTAAAATCTGTAGAGTAGTCTATGAATGAAAATGTAGTTATTATTACTATCATCATTAACATAATTATTATAAGTTTTGTTTTGAGAGGTGTTTTTCTGCTTATTTTCCAATATTTGGGAAAGATGTTTTAGCAAATTTATTGAGGTACCTGGTTAATGACACCATGTAAATTTCAAGTGTATAACTTTATAATACAACATCTATATACTCCAATGTGTTCTCACCACCCAAAGTCTAGTCTGCTTCCATCACCATATATTTAATTTCCTTTACACACTTTGTCCTCCCCCAACCCTTTTCCCTTCTGGTAATCACCAATCTGTTTGTTTGCTTGTTTAGTTTTTTCATTTGTTGATTTTTGTTTTATATCTCACATGTGTGAAATAATATAGTTATTGTCCTTTTGTTTGACTTATTATTGGTTCATATAATTTTTTTTTTACTTTAATCCATTTTATGGGAGAGAATGTACAAACATTGTACTCACACACACACACACACACACACACACCCTTAACTATGTAGTGGTAAGGGAAATGTTCCACTTTTTTTTTCCTTTTTCTACTAGTGAAATTCTACTCTGCTCATTACCCTTCCATTACTTTTCCTTTATTTCCTCCCAAGGGACAAATAATGATAAGCTTCTGCTGACAGTTCTTGAATTTCAATTTATATATCCTGGGGCAGGGCATTTTAAAAAAAAGCTTTATTGTTGAAAGTATTTTACAGAGATGGTATATTTTTGGTAAAATGTCCCCAATATTGAAATTTCCTGCCATGTGTTATTTCAGAGAGCTCATGGTTAAACCTTCAGGCCAATATGTAAATCTGTTTTTGTTCTTTTAAACAGAAGGCTTGTATGTGTTTCAAAATAGATATGCATTTAATACGCATTTATTCAATGCTACGGATGTTGGAACTGAAAGACTTTCCCAGAGACAGGTAAAGTGAATGAGATAGCAGAAACTGAGCTGCATTTCCATGTCTCTGGTCTTCAACAAATCTCCACAGGCAAAGCATAAAAGACAGGGTTATATCTTTGTTAAAAAGGAACATGAGTATGTGGATAAAGAGGCATTCAAGTACTGTCCCAAAAATGTGTGTTGAGAATTCAATTCATGTCCTTTTGTCCTTATACTTTTATATATTTGGAATTATTTAATAACTAGTATTTAGTTTTATACAATTAGAAATTACATAAACAAACCTGTTACAGTGAAAAAATAATGCCAATTCGATCCAATCCAATATCCTTACAATAAACAATTTTATAAAACCTACTTGAGACCCTGAACACAAAATTCAGCACTCAGGGGGTCCCTCAGCCAGGCCTGCACCCTCTTGCAGTACAGGAGCCCTTGGGGGAATGTCCCACTGAAGGCTTAGGCCCACTATCCACTGTTTCTGGCTGAGCAGCACCACCCCTATGGAGTGCACTGATCACCAGGGGGCAGTTCCAACATTGAGCATCTGGTCAGTGTGCATCATAGCAATTGGTCATTCCACCATCTGGTTGATTTGCATATTACCCTTTTATTATATAGAACTAGAGGAATGATGCATGAAATTTGTGCATGGTGTTGTGTGTTCCTCAGCCCAGGCTGCAACCTCTCCAATCTGGGACCCCTTGAAGGATCTTTGACTGCCCATTTAGGACTGATCCTCTTAGGACTGCTGGCTCCCAACTGCTTGAATGCCTACCTTCCTGATTGCTCTTAACCACCTCTGCCTGCCAGCCTAATCACCACCTAACCACTCCCTGCCAGCCTGATTGATGCTTAAATGCTCCCCTGCCAGCCGAAATGCCCCTAACTGCCCTCCTCTACAGGCCTGGTACCCCCCAACTGCTCTCCCCTGCAGGCTTGCATCTCCCAAATAAAACGTCCTTGCAGGCCCAGTCACCCCCAACTTCCCTCCTCTGCCAGCCTGGTCATCCCTAGCTACCCTCCCCTGCAGGCTTGATCACCCCCAACTGCCCTCCCTTGGAGGCCTGGTCCCTCCCAACTGCCCTCCCTTTGCTGGCCTGGTCCCTCCCAAATACCCTCCCCAGCTAGTCATCTTGTGGTGGCCATCTTGTGTGCACAGGGGGACAGACATCTTTTGTGTTGGAGTGATGGTCAATTTGCATATTATTTTTCTTTTAGATGGGTACTGGCTGGTTTGCCCTGATGGGTGTCCCAGATCAGGGTGGGAGTTCCCTTGGGGTGTGGTGTGGGGTAGCCTGGGTGAGGGGCCTGTGGTGGTTTGCAGAGCAACTACATCCCCAGGTGAACCAAGTGGAGGCCCTGGGATCTGGGATTTATTTATCTTCTATAATTGAAACTTTGTGGTCTTGAGTGGAGGCCAGGGCTGGCTAGAGCTTGGCTTCCTCCATCACCAGGGAAACGCAAGCCTCCTGCTTGCTCCGTGGCTGGCCGCCATCTTGGTTGGGTTAATTTGCATACTCACTCCTGATTGGTGGGTGGGCATGGCTTGTGGGAATAGCGGAATGATAGTTAATTTGCATGTTTATCTTTTATTAGTGTAGATTATACACATATTGTTCAAGAATAATTGAAAGTGAGAAATGATTATACAAGCTTTATATGTTTATACATGTTTTATACTTATTTTCCTGATTGTAAAATATTGTATGTCTTCCTTTCCACAAAAGATAATCATAAACTTGAATTTTTTCATGTCCTTGTTTTTCTTTATTGGATATATTATATATGGATATGTTGCTAATTAATGTATTATTTATTTAAAACTGTTCTCTCTGGGTACGTCTCTAATTTTTTAAAAAATAACTATAAGTCTTGTCCATCTTGATACATGCAACATTCCTTGATTCTCTTCATTTCTTATTAATGTTACTTTTAAGAAATAGAGTAACCCTCCCACTCCAACAGTCAAAGTAATATTTTTTCTCTAGCACCAAAAATTATTCCACAAATATTCTTATGTATATAAATAAGATATTGCTTATATATAAGGAATAGATATACAGATTTAGAGAGTATGTTAATTTCATATTAGTATGCCCATATCAACTCTATTTCTCTCCACTTTATTGATTTTACTACTGTATTTTTTTTCTATTGCATTATATTATTATAATATTTTTTTCTACTTTCTATTTCATTTTTAGGAAGTATATTATTTTCCCTTTTTCAATCCTTAAATTTGAAGCATAGGGGATAGGTATTTATTCTTTCTTATTTTCTACTATAAGACTAAGGTTTTCAATGTCTTTAAAACATTGAAGAAGCTATATCCTAAAAGTTTTGCTATATAGAATTATTATTTCCATTTATTTGTAAATATGTTAGCATTTAGAAATGAATTTTTTCAATGTAGAAATCTTATAGATGTATGAGTTTTTTCTACATTTCTGAATTTAACTATTTACTTAACATTAGTGAATGTTATACTTTTGTGTGTTTTTATGTTACTAACTAGCATTCTTTCATTTCAATTCAAGAAATCCCTTTTGCATTTCTTGTAAAATAATTTTAGTGGTTAAGTACCCTCTCAGCTTTTGTTTATTTGAGGATCTTTACTTCTCTTTAATTTCTGAAAGGCAGCTTTGCTAAAGAAACTATTCTTGGTTGGTGGGGTTTAATTTGGTTTTGCATTGTTTTGTTTTGTTTTTCGAACTCTGAATATATCATCTTATTCCTTCCTAGCCTACAAAATTTGTTCTGAGAAATAACTGATACTTTGGGACTTACCTTGTATATTACAAGTTGTTTTTGTTTGTTTTGTATTGTTTTTCCTGCTGCTATTAAAATTCTCTCTTTGTCTTTTACTTTTGACATTTTGCCTATAATATGTCTCTTAGTGTAATTTTTTTAGATTCATTCTGTTTGGAGAATACTGTGATTATGGACATAAATGTTTATATTCCTCCCAAGATTTGCAATGCTTTCAGCTATAATCCTATTTAATAAAAGGGTAATATGCAAATTGACTGCCACTCCAACACACAAGATGGCTGTCTCCATGTGGTCAAAGATGGCTGCTCCCATGTGGAGCAAGGCTGGCAAGGGAGCATTTAGGCATCAATCAGGCTGGCACGGGACAGGTTAGGGGATGATCAGGCTGGGAGGCAGAAGTGTTTAGGAGCAATCAGGAAGGCAGGCAGGCAAGCAATTGGGAGTTAGCAGTCTTGGATTGTGATAGCAATGTCCAACTGCCCATTTAGGCTCAATCCTACTGGGATCAGACCTAAATGGGCAGTCAGACATCCTTCAAGGGGTCCCAGATTGGAGAGGGTGCAGGCTGGGCTGAGGAACACATACCCCCTTGCATGAATTTTGTGCACCGGGCCTTTAGTTCTTTAAATAAACATTGTACCCTTTATTTCTCTCTTCTCCTTTTGGCACTCTGATAATGCATATATGTTGGCTGGCTGATGGGGTCCATAAATCCCATAGGCTCTCTATACTATCCTTCCATTCTTTTTTCCCCCCTTTGTCTTCATAATTTCAAAGAATCGGTTTTTAAATTCACAGATTTCTTCTTCCATTTGATTGAATCTGCTGTTGAGTACTATATTGCATTTTTCATTTTAATCATTGTATTTTCTAGTTTTAAAATTTGTTTGGTTTCTTTTTATGATTTCTATCTCTTTTTAAACTTATTTTGTTAATATATTCCTTTTTTTGCCAAGTTATCTGAGTTTTCTTGTAGTTTGCTGAGCTTCCTTAAAATAATTATTTTGAACTTTTTATCAGGTATTATATAGATTTTTATTTGTTTGGAGTTGATTATTGAAACATTATTGTGCTCTTTTAGTACTATCATAGTCCCTTGATTTGTCACGTTTCTTGAAGTCTTATATCTCTGTCTCCTCATTTGAAGTAGCAGTAACCTTCCCAATTCTTTATTGACTGAATTCAAGAAAGATATTCACCAATAAACTTGGTTGGGAATTCTGGGTATCTTTCAGACTTTTTCTGTTTCATTACTCTTCTTTCCTTTTGGGGAGTGAAAGGTAGCTTAGGACTGTATGTCTTATTTCCACCTCACAAAACCGGACTGGGGAATGAGAGCCTCCCATTTATTGCCCATAACGGTCAGTGTGGTGAAGTGTTCAAATTTATGTGCCTTTTCCAAACCAAGCAGAGTTAACTATCTATTTTTACTCATTCATGGTCTGCAGAAGGTTTTGCACATTGTCTGTGAAGGCATTCATAGGGCACCAGCCAAATGGATGGATTGGAATACCAGGCTTTCTCAAAGGTATTCTCATCCTTGGGTGGTTGTCAAAATCAATGCTTCTTTGGGTGAGCTTGTCCCATGTAATGGCATCTTGGGGAACTGACAACCCAAAGTTTATTTTATTCTTAACAGGTAGTACTGCCAAAGGAAAATGGCTATTTCTTCCCTTATTACACCAATAAACCACAGGGTATGTTTTTGTTGTCCTTGCTTGTGATATGTGACATGGTTAAAGAAATCATTTTGTCCAAGGAGTAAGGTGTTCTCTTTGGGAAGTGTGGTTCATAAATCTACCTATGAGACAGGGAAGTCAGCAGTATTATAAACAGTAATTTGGAAAGGGGCAGGCAAATAATGTATTTTTACTTTTTAAGGGTCAGTAGACTGGGAGTGTAATTTGGACTCAACTACCATAAAGCTTTGAAAAAGTTCTCTGAATCATTTAAGCACTGTTAATATCCACACTGGAAAATTTTGATGACTAGATATGATATATTTTGGAACATGTCACTTAACAGGGCAACATCTTGTACTTAATAATCTCTTCTGCCTTTTCTTCAAAGGCAGAAGAGTTTCAAAAAGTCCCCCTTGCTGACCACAATGATTTCTACCAAAAGTCCCTCAATTTTCCAATTGTCCTCTGTAGCAATAATTAAGACTTAGTTTTCTCCCTTAGCAATTGAAATGGGAAATTTTGGATTAAAAAGCACAGTGTTCCCCTGGGCAAGATGGTTCTTGTTGAGGAAAATAAGACATTTTTTGGGCAGAGGTCAGAATCCTGACTCTGTACCTAGTTAATCAATATCCTAATGCACATTCCTGAATCATACACAAACCACAGAGGGGATAATCAGTGCTGTCACCAGGCTAGGCCATTAAGTATATTCTCATGGATCCCATCCCAACACAAGGGGCTTTTGCAAAGCTCACGAAATCTGATCCATATTTTGGGGACAAAGAAACCAAAGGATATAAATAGAAAGTTTCCTCCATATTGGCTTGCTCAGGATTTGGATACAGTTTCTCCTGAGTCATGGTACTAGTACATCTGGAAATAAATGAGTTTTTCCTGTATCTCTGAGTACTCCTGTGAGTGTATTTTCCAGTCCCCTGGTAAATTCTGTAACATTCTTAAAATACTTTACCTCTTATACCTATCTCATCTGTTATAGTATGTTGTCTACTTCTGTAGTTTAGTCTTACTCAAAATTTCTTAAAATAAAATTAGTAGTATACTTACCACTAAATTCTACATAAATACAACTTATGTTTACTAAATTATTAAGTAATTTCTTTCCTTACCTATTGAATTCCAAGTCAATATTTTTTCCAGAAATGATATCTTAAATTAATATTTATATATCCAGATTGATATTTTAAATGAATATTTTTATGTTGAAATTATTTTATCTGACAATTGGAAGATACCTTCTGTGGTTCCTGTTCAACTATGCTTTTTCCTATCTAATTTCTGAAATTTATAGTTGAGATTTTTCTCATTCACTGATAAAAGTTATCTTTTTGTTTTTGGTATTATGTAATTGAAGACACCACTCTTTGGAAGCTTACTTTATTTTTTTCATTTTTTATTTTAAGCTTGTTATTTACCTAATATGCATTTTCCAGTTAATGTATTATTTTTAGGTTGAGTTTAATCTGTGAACCTTTAATAGATTTTTAAATTTCTTTTATTAATAGAATTTATTTACTTCCTACTTATACTGTATACTTTTTATAGAGTCTTATTATATTTTTTGTCTTGCTCTGTTGAACCTTTTAGTCATGTAAAATAATTGTTGCAGCATTTCTTATATCTTTTGTTCTATTTTAATTCCCTGGGGTTTGTTATCCTCTAGTTTATTATTTCTGCTACGTAGTTCTGCTTTATATGTTCTTATAATTAGCTTATTTGAAATGCAAATATTTATCCAAAGGAAATTATTTTCCCATGGGTATCCTGTGCTTCCTAATTTATAGAACTAGTGCATAATAGGCTGGGACTAAATACTTTCACATTAACTCAACAGCTTGTTTTTCTTATGACACTAGAGGCCTGGTGCACAAAAGAGAGTGTCCCTCAGCCCAGCCTGCACCCTCTTCAATATGGGGCCCCCCTGGGGATGTCCGATTCCCAGCTTAGGCCCAATCCTAATCAGGCCTAAATCGGCAGTCAGACATGCCTCTCACAATCCAGAGCTGCTGGCTCCTAACAACTTGCCTGCCTGCCTGCCTGCCTGATTGCCCCTAACCACTGCCCTGCAGGCCTGATTGATGCCTAACTGCTTCCCTGCTAGCCCAATCGCCCCCAAATGCCCTCCCCTGCTGGCCATTTTGTGACAATGTGGGGGTGGGCATCTTATGAGGATGTGGTGGCAGCCATCTTGTGACAACATGGGGGTGGCCATCTTGTGACATGAGGATATGAGTGTCAATTTCCATATTGCCTCTTTATTATATAGGATATGTATACTATTAAAACAGATTCTAAAATCTGTGTGTGTGTGTGTGTGTGTGTATTTCTTATTAGTGAAACTTTTTCCCTACATAGAGCATAAGACAAAATAAAATAAAAAAACAAAGAATAGGATTTTTTTTAAAGTGTTTTTTCCCTCTATTTCTCTTAAGTTTGCTTCCCCTACAAAGGATGGGCATTTTATGTTTTGAGTTTTCTTTTATACTGAGACAAAGGCTTAACATCCTATCTTATTGTATACATTAAATGCACAATCTTTAGTCTAGGAAATATTTTGGGACAAATGGATTATCTTTATCCACATAGCACCCAAATCACAATAACTATATTCCCCAAACATTTACTGTGTTCCACTTTACTGAGATGTTTGGATTGAAATTGAATTCTTGTAATCCTACTTGGAATTTTAGCAGTCAGATCATTTATGCATAATTTCTATGTGCCTTTAGTATATGGATGCCATGTTTACTCAGTTTGTATTGTTCTGAAATTGAACGCCTCAATATGTTCTTGAAATTTAAATTTTAAGCACATTTCAGAAAGGCTTTTCATTTGTATCTTCTGTATTTTTCTTTCGACTGTTTGTGACTAAGACATGTGTTCCATTTGTTTAGAATGCAAGCCATTTCTCATGTTCTCTTAATGCCAGGTGTTTCTTATTCTATACTGATTTCTTCTTTTCTGGCCTAAAGTCAATGTAATTTTTGTATACCAAAAAGAAAATAAATATTTTAACTTATCTATTTGTCTCCCTTATTTATCTTTATTCAATTTATACATAATTCTTTGTCCTTCAAATATATTATCCCTTACTGTAATCTCCAGGGATATACCTAGTGTTATGTTTGTTGAGACTAGTGCTAATTTCACAAATTTACTACACTTACTAAACTGCTTCCCTGCTAGCCCAATCGCCCCCCTTTATATATATATAAAGAAAACACACACACTGTTTTCTTTATATATATATATATATATATATATATATATATATATATATATACCTTTATACTATTTCTTGTTTTCTGTTAGTTTTTCCCATATGTTATCTCTTGCAATTACAATTTCCTTGTATAAAAGACCTGTACTTCTCTTTATTTATCCTAGAAAAGCAGGAAAGTGCAGGGTAATTAGAAAATACTTCAGTACTTATAAATTAATCTGTTTAATTATTTACTATTTGATTGTTTAGAAGAGGTAAATTTTTAAATGATACATTGCTAGCTTAAATGACTTTAGAGCCTAACACAAAGAACTCACTATAGTTTATAGCTTTGTTTGAAACTGGGCATTGCTTTTAAAATTAATATAGCCACATTGTCTATTAGCATAATTAGAGGATGATCTCAAATCACCATTATTTTCATTAGTGACAATGAGATTCATTTAAATCAATATACATGATCTCCCCCAAAAAAGCATACAGACTTAGAATAATTATAAAGGTAGGGGTTATTAAAATACATTTCATTTTCAAAACATAATAGAAATCAGCTGTTAAAGTGTGCATACATCTTTTGGGGACACCATGTATTTGTATTTTATGTTGATATATAAACTACATTTCTTATTTGAAAATATATTTGAGTATACATATAGATATATATTACAAACTTTAAAAACACACTACCGCATTAAATTAGCTTTCTAAACCATATATTTCTCTCCTAAGAATGAACTAATTAAAATTCCTCCAGCCCACACTTCTGGCATAACTCACCCAGTTTATAATGAAAACTAGATTAAATGAAAAATAGAACTATGTTGCAATGCAGGGGAAGAACCATTTACTAAATATGAGCAGTTAATTTTATCCCCAGTGTATATGTTTATAAGCATATATTTTATCTATTCAAAATGATGGTTTCTTTTAGAACTATTTAGTAGATGAAACCCACATCTTTCAATACTGCAAATGAACTTTATTATGGATTATCACATTAGAATGTCTGCCTAAGATCTTCCTGAAGGAAGCAACTTTTATTTTATTTTTAATATTATTCCTCTTTTTATAAGGTCCCTGTGTGCCTTTATCTTTCTCTGCTTACTACCAGAAATATAATAATTCTATTTCAACATAACTAAACAGATTTTTGCCACTTGAAACAACAGAATTCAGAGAAAAGTAATTAGGAATTATAAAGGTAAAAAGTTTTCTACCTCACTAATTGGTTTCCCTAAGTGTGTATTTGTAAAATACATAGATGAGTTTATTTCTACTTGTCTTCCCAATAGAAAGCAAGAGTAATAAAAAAAAATACAATAATAAGGAAATATTTTTTTTCAATTTTACTCATGAGTCCCAGTCACATTTGTTTCTAGAATGTCAAACAAACTTGAAAGACATAAATACCATATGAAGAATACACACTCCTATAATTTAACACCTGTCTTCCTTGAATTATCTATGGCATTTTCATACATCTGTGTTCTTGCATTTTGAGCTACTGTAGTGGAATGTCTGGAATAGAAAACTATGTACATTTTGAACTTGACTGTAGCGTGCCTGCTTTGAGACTTCATATGCATTTTTTTCCAATTAGACTCATCTCACTGAGCATGCTTTCTCAATTATGAATGTTACTGCCTTGTTGTTTAATGTGACTTTGATACTAAAGAAAAGGACCTAGGTTAATGTAGACATAATAAAGAAGATTCAGCTTTTATTATATCATTTTTTGGGGGGGATATCAATAAGATAATTGACATGATGTGTGTGTGATATGTTTTAGAAGTTTCTGGTAAAGGTAGAGAAAGGTGAGGGCAAAAAAAATACTGTGCTGCTGATTAACAGCACAGAGGGTTTCAGATCTCAAATGAGTTAAGAGTATAAACTCTGGGGAGAGTTGTAAAATGTCCCTCCTCTCCTACACTTTTCTTATGGATTCCACAGCTCAAGATACAAAAGGATATAATTGTAATTAAAGTGCCAGATTTCATAGACAGATTGGATAAGGATGGGTCAATGTTTTAGGATTACATGAAACATTTTGAGCCTTTATATACTCTGAGATCTTGAGAAAGTTACTGGAAGTTGTTAAGCCTCCATTTCACCAGTGAAATGAAGATAATAAGGAAAACAATTTTCAGGTTACTATGAAGTTATATTTGTATAGTGTTTGGTAAACTGAGTTTCAACATAAATGCCAGCATTATTAGTTCTATTTTATTGTAGTGCTTATAAAATGCCTTACACTAAACTCACTACTCGCTTATCCTCATAATGACATCATCCCCATTTCACAGAAAATAAAACAGAGGAACAAAGAAATGGAAAGACTTGGCCAACATCACACTGGTAATGGAGCAGCCAGGCTTTGGCCCAGGCAGTCTGGTTTTACATTCTTATTCATTTTGTTATATATCCTCGAATGACAGGGCAGAGAGGAGCTAGGAAAATTCCAGGACAAAGGAATAGGGAAAGCAACACAGGAAACTTAAAACAAGGCCAAACAGTGTGGGCAATTTGCAGCCAGCTTGTCACTAACAAGCCAATATCTTCCCCAGCCAGGGACAGGAGAGCAAATGGTTAACAACCTTCCTAAGGAGTATTCAGAAAGGGGGGGCGAGGGGGGGGAGGGAAGAGATGGGGCGGGGGGGGGGGGGGGGGGGGGGGAGAAGAGGAGGAAAGGGGAAATGGAGCAGTTTTACTCCCTGCTCAGAAAAGCCAGCAGTCTCAGGGCTTGGCAAGATTAAGTTGCCAGGTGCTTCTCATGAATTCTGTCTGGGAAGGCCACAACAAAGTAAAAAGGGACCCTGATAATGAATCTGCACCAAAACAGTCAGCAGAGGAATTCTGAAACCTACAGACTTGAGGCAATATAACTCTTTGAACCGCACCCAACTCACTCTTTAGATTACCTGAGGGTCTGTCTGTGCTTCATAAGCCAGATGTACATGCTTATGCTTGCTTTGCTTCTTTAATAAAGGTGCATGCTTTAATTGCTTTAATAAAATTGGCTTAATCACAATGCAATTGAGGTCTCTCTTATAGATTCTTTATATGAGAAGACAAGAATCAAGGCTGGGGACAGCCCTTTCCCTCTGACTCAGGTGCTGTTTGATAGCACCTCTCTGGTGTCTATGAGAGATGCCTTTAACACTCTCAGGTGAATACAGTCTTGAGATTATAATCATTTCATTATCTCCCAACATACTTCCCTCAGTATTTCCCTGAGGCCCTTGAGAAATGACCGCCTGATGCTCTAGTACAGTGGTCAGCAAACTGCAGCGTGTGAGCCACATGAGGCTCTTTGGCCCCTTGAGTGTGGTTCTTCAACCAAATACCACGTGCGGGCGCGCATGTGCAGTGCGATTGAAACTTTGTGGCCCGTGGGCAGAAGTCAGTCTTCAGGTCTCAAAAGAAATTTCAGCCGAAACCGGGTTTGCTCAGTGGTTAGAGCGTCAGCCTGCAGACTGAAAGGTCCCGGGTTCGATTCCGGTCAAGGGCATGTACCTTGGTTGCGGGCACAACCCCAGTAGGGGGTGTGCAAGAGGCAGCTGATCGATGATTCTCTCTCATCGATGTTTCTAACTCTCTATCCCTCTCTTCCTCTTTGTAAAAAATCAATACTATATATATATATATATATATATATATATATATATATATATATAGTATTGATTTTTTTATAATCAACAGAGCCAAATATCAACAGCACAACGATATTTGGCTCTGTTGATGTAGTCGTGCTGTTGATATTTGGCTCTGTTGACTAATGAGTTTGCTGACCACTGCTCTAGTATATTAACTCCTACTGCCACTTCCTTTAAAAAAAAAGTATCTTTATTTTTTAAAGTATTAAATATGTGTCCTTTCCCCCAGCCTTTGATCCCCTTTTTAGAGAGAGTGGGAGAGACAGAGAGAGAGAGAGAACCTAGAACTGCCCCTCCCAGGCTTTCATCCCGCTATTGTCTGTGTCCATTGTCTATGCATATATGCATGTAAATTCTTCAGTTAATGTCTCCCCACCCACCTTTCACTCTCACCTTCCCTCTGAGATTTTTAAAGATGGCCAAGAAACACATGAAAAAATTCTCAAAGTCACCAATCATCAGAGAGAAGCAAATTAAAACAACAATGAGGTACCATCTCACACCTGTCAGAATTGATACCATCAACAAACCAACAAAGACAAGTACTGGTGAGGATGTGGAGAAAAGGGAACCCAATAGAATGCTGCAACCACTAGGGAAAACAGTATGGGATTTCCTAGCAAAATTTAAAATGGAACTGCCCCATTTGACTAGTGACCCCCCTTTTTGGAATATATCCTAAGAAACCTGAAACACCAATCAGAAAGAATGTATGCATCTCTATGTTCATACCAACAAACTTTACAATAGCTAAAATGTGGAAACAGCCCAAGTGCCCATTAGTAGATGAATGGATAAAAAACAAACAAACAACAAAAAAAAAAACGCACAACAACAACAACAATAAAACAAACAAACAAAAACTATCAAAGGATCTCTTACCCTTTGAGACAACATGGAAGGACCTGGAGAATATCATGCTAAGCTAAATAAGCCAGTCAGAGAGAGATAAGTATCACATGATCTTAATCATATGTGGAATATAATGAACAAAATAAACAGATGAACAAAATAAATCAAATAAATCCAGAAACTCCTATTCTTATACTTTTCCTAAAAGTTACAGGTAACATTTGCTTGAATTCTGATTGTTTAAGGTGAATCTTGAATATTAAGGATTTGAGAATGAGATAAGCACTGCGAGAGGAGTGAGACACTTAAGAATGCTGTCATTAGGGCATTAGGGCAATCTTTTAAACATGAAATCCTAGGTTAGCATGGAAACTCCTGGAATGCAATCCCAGTCCCGCCAGCTTGTCCAGCTGGGAGGTCGCTATCTTACACCAGCCATGCGAGGAGAAGTAGGTTTCTAGTTCCATTGCTTGCCTTTCCCCCTTCTCCCTTTTCCTTAATAAACAGCTATGCTCCTGTTTCTGAAACGTGCTATAATTGTGTAACTTCTGAATGGCTATGGTTATGGCAAAAGGGGTGGGCCAATGGAACCATTACCACCTAGTTGACACAAGGCCTCTCTCTAACTTTTTAATTTATTGATTAATATTTTATTTTATTTTATTTTTAATTAATTAATTAATTTATTTATTTATTTATTTATTTATTTTTGTTAACCATCATCCAAGTATGTTTTTTCATTGATTTTTTTTTTTTAGAGGGAGTGGGAGAGACAGAGAGAGAGAGAGAATCATTGATGTGAGAGAGACACCTCTATTGGTTGCCTTTCACAATCTCCCCAACCAGGGCCAGGGATTGGGCCTGAAACAGACATACGTGCCCTTGACTAGAATCAAACCTAGGACGCCTCAGTCTGAGGGTGATACTCTAAACCACTGAGCCAAACTGGCTAGCACTATTGATTGATTTTAGAGAAAGAGGAAACGAGAGGGATAGAGAAATAGTAATGTCAATGAGAGAGAAACTGCCTCCTGTATGTCACCTATTGGGGATGACCCTGCAACCTTGAGCATATGTCTGACCAGGAATAGCACAGGTGACCTCGGTGTATCTGTGGACACACAACCAATGAGTACACTTATTACTTTTAATAAGTACTTACAATTTACACTGAAGTTCCCAGATTTCAACTTCATTGTGGTTTGTCATTATGGTTTTTCTGTCTACCTAAAGTTGTTATGCAACTCAATTTCTTTTATTCTCACATTCTTACTCCATTCTGGAAAAAATCATGCTAAAATTAAGAACATTCATCTTTACTTTTGAAATACCCATTTTATTTTACTCTGGGTCTTCCTGATACTTTTTTCATGTGCTTCCTGTTCTTTTCAAAAACAAATATGTTTCATGCCTATGGACCAAGTATCATACCTCCCATATTCCAAATTCTTGGGTAGGCTTCTAATTTCTTTGATTATATCAAATTTCAACAATTTATTTCAATTTATTTCATCACTGAACTCTTTTTTTTTTTTTTTTTTTTTTTACTATACTCATGCCATAATTCAAAACGTAATCACTATTCAATGACTTGTTCTCTTCAAATAACTCATATGCCTTACATTATAATAGATACAGCATGGGTTTTCAATAAGTATGTTGTTTCAACACTGTTTATAACTTAGAAAACAAACTTGCTTCTTATTAAGTTCAGAGAGATCAAAAATAAGATTTACTGAAATGCTAAAAGAAAAAGGAAAGGAACAAAAGACCAGTTGCACCAAATGTGTTAATGAAAGTTGTTTTAAGATTGCAAAAGATAGTTCAAAGAGTCAAAACCTAACGCTAGCAATCTTTTCAAATAGTTGTAAAAGGCAATACCATTTTCTTCTCTTTCTTACAAAAGTTTGGTGTGACTCTTGGACATATTTCCTCTCCATATTTACAGCTGCTAGATTCTAAACTCAGCACTTGTTTTGTTTTAATTTTACAACAGAGAGAGAATAATTTTAATTATGAGTTATTTGTGATGTCCTACACATCATAGTTACATATTTTCTTTTACTCATGTCTAACATATTAAACATTTAAGTAGTTCCATAAAATGCAGTTATATTAATGCAGAAAACAATCATTTAGCAAGATAGAGAAGTGAAAATATTCATATCCATGAAAATATCTTTATTTCTGTAGATTCTGTTTTTTTAAGATTAACTTAATGATCTCAGGTTTGAAATGTTAGTGTCACAGTGTTTTATCTCAGCGTCTGACATCTACAAATGTCAGAATCAATCTTTCAACCATCACTTCCTCTGCCACATGAGATTTCCCTTGCACCTTTATACACCTGCTATAAACATTCTAGTGTTGCTCTCTAAAAATGCCACAGTTGAAGCCAAGTGGCAACCACTGAATCTTGCTTTTTCTTGTTCTATGGCAAATATAAAATTTATTTTTTCTTGAGCTTTTTAAAAATGTATCTTTATTATAAAGTATTGCAAATGACCCCTTTTCCTCTTATTGATCCCCTTCCACCACTTCCTGGGCCTTCACTGCATTATTGCCTATGTCTATGAGTTATGAATATATGCATAAAATTATTTGGTTAATTTCTTTCCACCCCCTACCCCCTTTCCCTCTCTGATTGTTACTCTTCTTTTTAGTCCCACCCACAAATCACACAAATTATACTTAAAATTTGTGCTAAGATATTACGTTCTGAGATTTTGACTCAATGCCAGGTTTAACTCCCTTGCTATCCATGAACATTAGACTTGATTTACTCTAAGGTAAGGCAAGTCTGGATCCTAATGGATTTGATTGCCACGTGTATGACCTAATATTGAACAGATCTGGACTTTCTAACATCCTTGTTAACATAACAAATTGTAGAAAAACCAAATTATTCTAAAGGCAAGACTTATATAATATGCACATGCTATTATCATGCCCAGTATTTCTTAGAAAATTATGTCTGTTTCTTTGAACATGTTCACATGATGGTGAAGGCAGGGAATTACAGGTAGCTTCCCATGTCTAGGAAGGGAAATGTTGATTTCTGATGCTTTCTGGAATCATCAGTTACATTCTTTCTAATACAACTTTCGTTTTCTCTATTACGATGTATTATCAACAAAATTAATCTCTGTATGTAGACTAATTGTTGGTAATTTTCATAGGATCTTCAATGAAATGTAAAACAATGAAATTTCAGATTTAGAGAATTTAATATTATGTATTAATCTACTCTTGGGTGATCTAAAAGATCCATGATAAGAAATAGTTTATAAGTTAGCTTAAGCATGGTTTAAATGGCAAGAGCTGAAAATACTAGTGAATAATCCAAGTTGAATATTATTAGCATCCTCACTACAAAATTACTTTTGTGCTCCTTGTTGTGTGTGTTTGAGAGAAATTATTAATAATTGATGTGTATTCAGAAATGTCAGTCATGTTATAATATCCATTTAGATACATTTCAGACTCTGCAGAATTTTGAAAAATCACATTTTAAAATTCCTGTGAGTTTAGGTACACTGCTAACTATGCAAGTTATGAATGTGCCCAAGTTTTCTTAATCAGTTTGAAGAAAGTAACTCAATTTATGAAAACTTCTTACATTAGATTCACTAAAAGTATATGCCTAAATATGAATTTATCTGAAAATTTAGATAATTATAACATTCTTGAGATTAAAGCAATTCTGAATTTATGGGTGATTTGGTTTTATAATAGATAGTTATTTGAAATTTCTATTTAATTGGAGACTATTTGAGTTACTTAAAATAATTAAAGAATTTAATTGACCTGCTTTGTCTTAAAAAAATATAATGTAATATAAAATACTTTTAAAACAACAGAATCAGGTAATGATTACTAGGACATAAAGTAGAGTAATCACCAGGAAAGCTGGGTGTACATTTTAATAAAAATTAAGGCAAAGTTGATTTTCTGAAAGCAAAGGGAGCTCTTATTATTACTTGCAAGTTCCCAGTAGAGTGGCATTCCACTAAATTAATTATGCTTTGTGAACAACCCAACCTGCTTGCTTATTAAATCGTATTCTCTACTGCAATCTAAAAGGCATAAGCAACAAAATTAGAAATGTTATGTACAATTACATTTTTCATATTTCTATAACGTTGATGATATAAGTATGTTTTTGCAATTTGGTTTTATATTAAAATCAGCAAATAGGTTACCTTAAGTGATAATTTCACCTGCAATGGTGTCTTTGAAAATAAAATTAAAGTGTTTTAGTTTGACAGAAAGGTGCCTAATATTTATATAAAGTGCTACCAAATGGTATTTCATTGGTAGAAAAGAATATGGTTATTCTCTTTTTGCCAAAAACATTTCATCAATATTTTTTATGTTAATAGTCTTGATATGAAGGTGAGTCTTGTTATCTGCATCCATTTAGATATTGGATATGATCATTGAGGTTAAAGACCGTCTATAGGGAAGATAAATTTTCACAAAAGCAAATGACATGTCAACCAGTTTGCTACGAGTCTCTGACAAATAACATTCAGCATTTTGGTCACAAAAAGTTTTGTTATTATTACTGTTAGCTGTATAGTTTATTATTTTTATTACTATTAATTTTTAAACCAATTGATATGCTTATAAATAGTTGGCTAATTCTGCATATCTATAAAATATAAGAATCTAAGCCTTTACTTGTGCTTAAAGATAAAACACATAATAGAACAGGGGGAAAAAAGGTTGTTTCAGGTTTGATTAAGCTTTAAATATGGTTATTGTAACAAGGCAAGAACAGATAAAAACAAACATTTTTAAAAATCAAGAAACTATAGCCTGGCTGGCATGGCTCAGTGGTTGAGCATTAATCTATGAACCAGGACATCACAGCTTGATTCCCAGTTAGGACATATGCCTGGGTTGTGGGCTCCATTCCCAGTGTGAAATATGCAGAGGCAATTGATCAATGATTCTTATCACTAATGTTTCTATCACTCTCTCCTTCTTCCTTCCTCTCTGAAATCAATAAAAATATATTTGAAAAATAAAATGTAATTTCAAGCTAAATGTGTCACATTGTTTCAATTAAATTTTAATGAATTCTCATTAACTTTCGGCATGGTTGGTAGACAGTGTTATTCAGTCATGAGTACTCTTGTAAAGATTTAAGAAAGTGAAACAGAAATGTGAATACAATTTTATAGGGGAGATTTTGATAACCATATACAGTGTTATGGGTACAAACAGGTAGGGATCTTAATTAACATTTAGAGAGTGGTTTTGACTCTCTAAACTTTGAAGTCTGGCAGCCTTGACCATTGTGAGACCATCCTTACAGGTAGTGATAGAGCAAAAGTCTGTCCCATTTGGAAGAAATGCATTGTATCTCTTTTGATTTTCCTCTTATAAATAACCTTGCTAAGTCTTGTAGGGCAAGTGAACCTAAATAGATTTAATCCAAATGGATTTTTCAATGAGTTTCAATTCAACTGCTTCTGAAAGGAGGTGGAGAAGTTATTCATATTCATACCTATCATTGACCAACTTTGTGATGCTGATACTATGATCAAAAGTTAAATATTTTCAAAATGGTGGATTGCACCTTGATGAACTACACAACATGCCTTATAACACATTGTCAAAAAATAAGACTTCAGTAAGTTTGCTTCCCTCCCTTTCGTCCCCCTCTCACCCTCCTTTTCTTTTCACCCCTCCCCTATTAGTCTTATATACATTGTGCATTTACTTTGTATCTACTATTTATAAGGAATTTTATTTGTTATCAGATATTCACATAATAACTATAACATAGTATTTGCTCTTGATACAAGTCTTATGCAATATAAATTATAATACAACTTTTGGTATGTTTTTAATTTTTAGGTTTCTTTCATAGCAGTTCTGAAGACCAGAAGGTGAATTTGAAGGTTGTCTTTTTTGTTTTTTTTCATTAATTTTTTTACAGAGAGGAAAAGAGAGAGATAGAGAGCTAGAAACGTCGATGAGAGAGAAACATCGGCCAGCTGCCTCTTGCACACCCCCCACGGGGATGTGCCCGCAACCAGTGTACATGCCCTTGACCGGAATTGAACCTGGGACCTTTCAGTCCGCAGACTGATGCTCTACCGCTGAGCCAAACCGGCTTAAGCTGAAGGTTGTCTTTTTATTTAAAGTGAGATAAAAGATTCTGTATCTAACATAAACAAATTGGTAAAAATAATGGTTTTATCTGATGATCTCAATAGTACATAGTAAACAAGTGTGGAATAATCTGTGCCACTCCCAATCCAGTGAATTCTTTTCATTTTGCCCAAAATAATGGAATGTAGTCCCAAATGACTTATATTCTCTTAAATACCCAGGTGATAGAATTCTTAGCATGAAGTTGAAACCACCATGTTAGACTTCCTCTAGCGTACCCCCTTCGTCGATGTTTTTGATCAGAGTTTTCTCTCGTGCCTGCCACAATTTACCTCCCTTGTTCACAAGTCTATCTAGCCACCTGTTAATTTATTCTAATATTAATCACACTCTATTAGTAATATATTTCCCCTCCTAGGGAGGCAATAATTAACAATTCAACAAAAACATCGGCTTTGGATAATGATGATTCTTCAGCGTCCATGTGGGCTTCCCACTCAGATAGTTGCTCCAGAGGCCTGTGCATGAATGCACATCGTTTCAATGAAACTGAATTGTGCTGCATTGCTTTTATTAATGGTGTTGTTATTCTTATACAACACAGCACTTAAGACATTTATTTGGACAGTTGTGTTAAAATAGTGAAAAATACAAATAAAATACCTCTTACAGTTACAACATTTTCCTTATCAGAATGTAGCTTTCCTCAGATACCATGCCTCTCTCAAAAAGCAATCAGTAGTGCAATCAGTAGTACCCTGTGAGGAAGATGTCTTAGTTCAAATCCATCAATTCCAGTCCCTCACACCAACCTACATGCTGCAGAACTCTAACACAGTGAAGCTTCCACCTGAATTCTTGAAGCACATGGCTTCTAAATCTAAGTGTTGTGAATTAGAATCCTGCATTTATCATATACTAGCTCCAAGAAGTCCATTTGACCCTAGCTGGTTTTTCTCAGTGGTTACAGTGTAGGCCCAAGGACCAAAGGGTTGCAGTTTAATTTTGGGTCAAGGGCATGGACCATGGTTGAAGGCTCGATCCCTGGTAAATGATCAGTGTATAAATATGTCTCTCTCACGTTGATGTGTCTCTCTCTTCCCTTCCTTTCTACCCTCCCTCCCTCTACAAAAAAAAACAAAACAAACAAAACAAAAAAAACAAAAAAAAAGAAGGCAATTCATCTTATCTGTAAAATAAAATAATGCTATTCTCACAATAGCTGACCAAGAATGTATAATTAATCCAAATAACTTATGCAAAGCCCTGTCATAAAGTTAACACAAGGTTAGTTGTTTCTGCCCTTATATGGCCTAAGTTAGAATTTACATTCACAGTAAAAGTTGCTGTTTTTATCCCTGTATCCACAGCCCTCAGCAAAGAGCAGGCAATGTAAATTGTGAAAGTGTTACTGGATTCTAGTTGTTTCCATGGTTACTGTTGAGACTTCCTGCTGTATGTAAACATGCATTCTCATTTTGTGAGTTATTAGAAAATGACATTGTTGACATTGTTAATATAATTATAAAATGTGTATTTTATGAAAGAGACTTTTGTCTCTGGAGAAAACAGACAATTTTGAGAAATAAATCTCACCCAAATTTTTGATACATAGTTGAAGATCTGCAAATCATGTAACCTTACAAAGATGTATTTGAGGTACAAAGGCACAAGTTTCTAATTACATGTATTTTCTGGAGTGAGTGAGTGTCATAAGGGAAAAAGAAAGTGAGCAAAAGAGAAGAGAGTAAATTAAATACCTCTATGATTTCATGGATAAATAAAACAGTTTAAATACCACCTGTAGTCTTTGTTTGTCAAGATAATTTTATTTATACTACATTTCTGTCACCAAGGTGTTGGGGCATCAAATACACATTTCAATTGAGATAGTAATAATAAACAACAGTAATAAAACATCATACAATTCTCATCGAAGAGAACAAATACAAAAATAAAGAAATCTGGTGAGGAAAAAAAATAAAATCTAATCATTTACTAATCAGCATTCTGTAGATGAGAGTCTCATGACATGGGATCCATTTGCCAGGAATATCGCCTGGCACTGCAGGTATCTTAGTCCTCTCCTCAGGATTGGGAAGCATAGATCATAACAGGCCTTCCCTGCATGGGAAGATTCATATTGAGCTTAAGCTATCCAGACAGCACTGATTTATCACTGTAACTCCTTACAGCTTAGCCCTGTTGCAGGCTGCTGTCATTATCATGCTGTTGTATTTCAAAAGAGCTTTAGTTAGCGATGCTGCTATTTCTATAAAGGCAAAACAAAGTGTCTCTAGTAACTGAGATATTAATGAGACAAGCAGCAAATTACTGCAATGTTTTTAAGCAAGATCAATTGTTTGAAGTTGTTACCTTCAGTATTTTTCAGGAACTAACTAGAGAATGAAAATGTGCAGTTATAAAGTCTTCACATATATCTAGGGTGGCCAGGATAAAGACTAGACCCTAACAGGAAAGGATTGAAATAAAACAAGTGGGGTTACCTAAAATGTAAACCAAATTGAGGTTTTAGACCTGTGAGCACCTTTGAAAGCAGGGAGGACAGAATTTAGGGGGTACAAGATTTGTGTGTGAAAACTCACACTTTTTTTTCCCCAGCAGTCTCTAAGTAAAGTTTATATTTTTTATTATTAATATAGGCAACAAATCATAACAGTTACTGATGTCTGTGATTGTTACCACTAGAAATCATAGATATTTCCATATCTTGTTATAGTTTGTAATACACACCAAAATAAATTGTTTATTGTTTACATTTAATGCTAGTTAGAAAAGTGTAATAATTATCAGCAGCACTTAATGTATTAATAACCACATACTACTGAAGCATAAGTTTACTTTTATAATATATTAGAGGCCTAGTGCACAGAATTCATGCACAGGGATGAGGGGAATATCCCTCAGCCCAGCCTACACCCTCTCTAATCTGGGACCCCCCCTAGGGATGTCCAACTGCCCATTTAGGCCTGATCCCACATCTCTCTCACAACCCTTTCACAATGATGGCTCCAAACCGCTCATCTGTCTCCCTGCCTGATTGCCCCTAACTGCTTCTGCCTGCCAGCTTGATCATCCCCTAACCACTCCCCTACCAGCCTGATCAACACCTAACTGTTCCCTGCTGGCCTGATTGCCCCCAACTATCCTCCCCTGCAGGCCTGGTTGCTTCCAACTTCTCTCCCCTGCTTGCCTGATTGCCCACTACTGCCCTCCCCTGCAGGCCATTTTGTGGTGGCCATCTTGTGTGTTGGAGTGATGGTCAATTTGCATATTATTCTTTTATTAGATAGGATTGATAAGTGCGTTTATGCCTTTTTTCCCCCCCTTTGTGATAATATACATTTTACTCTAGGCATTTAAAGATGTTATTTTGAGAAAGTCCTTAGCTTTCATTGGACTGCCAAAAAGTCAGTGGAAACACAGTAGATTAAGAACTCCTGATTCATTAGTAACATAGTAGTATATTTATTCTTTAGAGTCTAAGAAAGTCATGGCCCAAATAAAGTCCAGCACTTAAGAAACATTGGTACATTCCAGAAACTAACGAAAATTCTGGGCTTAGGAATATTCTCCTCTTTTATAACTTGAGAAAACTAAGGGTAGAAGACAGGCTGCCAAATAGCAACTTTTCACATACAAATACTTCCTTATTACAACAACATATGCTGCAACAGAGCCTGCTTTGCAAATTTCTCAAATTTGAGGTAGAGCAGCCTGGCGAGGTGGAAAGATCACTGGCATAATTGTATTCTGTCTCCCATCACAAAGTTGCTATTTGACTTTGCTGCTACCAAAACTTTTAGAACTTATTTCTTCAGTTATGTAATGAGGAAATCAGAGATTTTAGCTTTTTTGGATCTAAAAATATACTCCAGTTGTCAATACTGCCTTGATTAAAATGATTTTTCTGACACTCACTATTACTAGATGCATTACTGAAGGGCCTTTTTATTGTATGAATTCATCCACAATTCAAAATATTAAGACTACCTATCTTTTCACTATTAGTTAGAATTAATTAGATATTAATCATAGTCACATGTTTCAAAAATCAGCTACATATGTTTTAAGAAATTCCAGCAATTCATTTACTGCTCATGCAGGTTTGCCCCTAAGATCTGTGCTTACTATAAGAATTTCAATCGTTTCTCCAGTAAAAATTGGCAGGGCAGTTAATTTGATCACTTCAAAATTTCACATGCTTCTTGAAAAAAATATGTTTTAAAATATTTTAAAATTTATTTACAAGATGTTTTATCTCTTAAAGAGATTTTCAGAGAGTAACTTAAAAACATTCCTATTTAGCCTGTCTCCACCACCCCCTCTCTTTTTGGTTGGACAATGATATATACATTTTAATCTTGAAAACTTGATAAATTAAGAGTGAAGTTTGGAACTGTGATCTTTTACTTTTTTAATAAGACATTTTAGCTCTTGAAAAATTTTTCATATGCATGTAAAGTTTTCTTATGAAACTTCCTATTATTCTACTTTAAAAAATATGTATTTTATTGATTTTTTACAGAGAGGAAGGAAGAAGGATAGAGAGTTAGAAACATCAATGAGAGAGAAACATCGATCAGCTGCCTCTTGCACAACCCCCACTGGGGATGTGCCCTCAACTAAGGTACATGACCTTGACTGGAATTGGACCCAGGATCCTTGAGTCCCCAGGCAGATGCTCTATCCATTGAGCCAAACCAGTTAGGGCTATCCTACTTTTTTTTTTTTTTTAATCCATTCACTTAGCTGTTAATAAAGAAAGGTTTGAGGTTTTAGATTTTTTTCTAAACCTATTAATATACTGGAGTAGTCTACCTATAAAATCCAAGCTTATCATGTTTCCCCCCCATAAAATATAAAGAACAAAACATAAAGAACAAAACAAGGTATAATTATGAGGATTTTTTTTTTAAAAGGACTCTATTTTCTTAAGCTAAACCTCCTCCAGTTACTCTTATCAAATGACTTAAGTTGTGTTTGAAGGATGTGTTGGGGTGAATGGAGTATTTTTCATTCCTGTGGCCTACATGTTTTGGATAATGCGATTAAAATTAAAAAACTGCCCACAAGCCCAGGAATGAAATAATAAACAAATAAGCAAGAGCAAGCACTTGTTGCCAATGACAGGCAGTTGTTTATAAATATGCCTTAATTCACGAATTGCTTTCACTTAATTAGTTTAATGTTCACAAAGCACTTTAAGGATGAAAGGAATGAAAGGAATTATATAAATGTTAGAAGTTCTTAATAGACTCAATTATTTCAGAGGGTGAGAGCCCACTAGCTGCCCATCTTCTTAGATGAGGACAGGAGAAATTGCCTTCTAGAATTTTTTCTGGGCAATGGAAAGGAGTCTGATATCCTGACACCTAAGTTTGTTGAGCATTAAAGAACCAACTTTTTCTTTCTTTGCATTTTACTAATTCAGGGATCGTCTTTGAAAGGAGGAAAGGATTGTAAATTGTAAAGAAGATCATTAGAGGGAAGAGCACTTCTAACCACTCATTTAAAGTAAGCCCTGGGGACCTGGGGAGTGCCCTCTCTCCTCTTTCTATCCACTAGGATAGCTTGGGGACCAGAAATACATGACTGTGTGAGGCAGAGCCAAGGCAATTCCCTTCGGGTGTCTAACCTTTGAGTCTTTGTATCTGAAGCAGCTAAGAATATAGCAAATGAGTTAATTTGAATTTTGAACATTGTCAACTGAGCTGCTCTTCCTTTTAGTCATTCTTTCAAAAATAAAAATGATCATCACTATAATATAGAAGTCCAGCCACTTCTGCAAGTGAGCAGATTCATAATAGGATCATGAGTTGATTTCCTACATAATCAAAACCCAGAGACGCTATCATAGAAGACTCAAGATGTCATTATAATAAAAGTGAATTTAATACCTGTGTTCTAAAACAGGCTGTGTTCTAATTCTACTACAGGCAACAGAATATTAAAAATAAATATCCTTTCAATTAAAAAATCTTAACTGGAGAATAGCACGTTTGAAAGTATGTTTTTGATTTGTAATCCCCTGCCAATAAAATATTTTTTGAAGTAAGCAAGTACTAGGTTTCATTGTTAAAGCACTTATAAAAGAAAATGTAGGGGTAGCCAGTTGTGTTCAATGGGTAGAATGTCATCCATCCTGTAAACGAAAGGGCTAGGGGTTCGGATTCTGGTCAAGGGTACATACCTCTGATGCAAGCTGAATCCAGATCCCTGGTGTGTGGGAAGCGACCAGTCAAAGTGTCTCTCTGGAATCGATGTTTTTCTTTCTCAGCTTCTCCCCCTCCCTCCCATTGTCTCTAAAATATCTAATGGAAAAAAAGCTCCTCAGGTGAGGATTAACAATCAAACAAAAAATAAAATCTAAATATATATATTTCTTGATCTTTATTCATAAAAATGAAAAAGTGTTGCAAAAATCTTTAATGTTTTTATTATATATTTGGAGTTTTTTTGGAAGCTGTTAGAAATAATTTCTATATATAGTTAGTAAATTAGGATGGCATTATTGTCAAAAAGAAATGATCATTACTCAAATAAAATATGCTCCCAAGGTGAGACAGCACTAAAATTTACTTTTCAAAGTTTAGATGGGGGAGGAACTTACAAAATTCTATTTTCTAAAATAACAAGTTAAAGGAAAAACCTAAAAGCCTCAGTTTATGTTTCAAAATAGAGAGCTATTTTACTCCACTGTAGCCAAAACCTTGGAGCTAAAAGTTGTTGTTGTGGAAATAACACTGAACATTTAAAGAAATCTCACCAAAGCAACTCATTATTTAATTTTGGTCCATCAATAAAAATAAAACAATGTCTTCCGAATAACACTGAGCAAGCACATAGTTAAAAACACTTGAGCAGTGAGTTTAGACAATAAGTTTGGCTATTTGTATTTTTTTTAAAATAAGGGTTATAAAGAAGCAAAATGTTGGTTGTTGAGAATATGGGATCTGGAATGAAAAATGCAGATATCAATTGGGTGCCATAACTGAGGAATTAAAGACTGTTGTGAAAATAACCTAACCACTGTGTCTTCAAGAGTAATTATAATACTTCTCTAGGTTGATGTTAAGTTTTCAAAAATTAATATGTTAAGGGCTTAGTTCAATTACTATCAGAGTGACCAATTAACAAATGTTAATGACTGCTATTTGTAAGAAAGTCAGTAAAGTGTGCTGAACAAAAGCATGAAGGGTACATTCAGGCTTCACAAATTTCATTCTCAGGACTAACACTTACTAGCCATGTGATTGTCAGCAAATTATTAAAACTCCAGGTTTGTCTATTTTTATATCTATAAAATGAATAACAGTACTTGCTTTTTTATTGTTATAGGGATGAAACAAGTTGAAATATGTAATTAATTTTTAAAAGTTGCATTTGTTGGCCTTACTGGTGTGGTTCGTGGTTGAGCAGGAGTTGAGCGTAGACAGCATAGACCTATGAACCAGAAGTTGAGCATAGACCTATGAACCAGAAGATCACAGTTCAATTCTTGGTCAGGGCACATGCCTGGGTTGCAGGCTGAATCCCCATTAGGGGGCATGGAGGAGGCTGCTGATGAATGTTTCTCTTTCATCATCGATGTTTCTATTTCTCTCTCCCTCTCTTTTCTCTCTGAAATGAACAAAAATATATTTTTTAAAAAGTGGCATTTGTTAAGCACTCTGTGTTAGTAAAACTTTAAATAGTATGAACCTAAATGCTATGGAAAATTATATAAAGTTTCCTAGCTATCTACATTTCACTTTGGATTCATTCACTGAATTTAGAAAAAAATGGAAAATGCCAAGTTTGAGGAGAAATTAACTGCTTTGATTATATATGTGTTGAGTTCAGTTCCCTTTGAGTCATTGAAGTGATGAGAAATCTAAGTAAGCATTTGGATATAGAGATTGGGAGCCTGGACAAGTGTTCTGAACTAAATTTAGATCACTTGTCTAAATTTGATGGTGGTAGTGGAGTGAGAAGTTAGTCACTGGAATACAGAGGGGGAAAAAAAAACCCACAATCATAGATGACACAGTCTGCACTAGAAAACCAATAGAGGGAGAAAACAAATGAGACTTTTAATTAAAATTTAAAATGCAGTTTCTTTATGAAATCCCTTTAAATACTCTGGGCAGCCACCCATACCATGGATCATTGTATTTCTATAGATTCTTTGGCTTTAATAAGCACTGGCTTATGAAAAGTGGAATGGTTACAAATCTGGATACAGTCATTGAGAATGGAGCTTCTTCTTTTCTCTCCCATTAGCCTGGCATTGGGTAAATGGTTATGAACACTTTGGTTATGAGCCTCTGCAGGTAGTTCTTGAAACCTTGGGCACAGGGTGTAATAGAGTGAGGACTTAGAAAAGTTAAGGACTGGTGGGGTTCATGTAGAGGAAAACAGACATAGAATTAAATTAGAAAGGAAAAGGTTAAGAATTGGGGATGGAAATTTCCACAAATCAGAAATTACTTATTTGGGCTTCATGAAGGCATGTCTTTTGTGAATCCTCTGTAACTCCTTTGTAAATTCTCTTCATACTCTGGATATTGAAAATTGGTATAGGTTTTGGCCTGCACTGTTCTCTTTCTGCTTCCATCCGTTTATTTCAAAACAATGTTTTCTTCCATTTTCTTGTCTATCAAATTTTCATTGCTCTGTCCTCCTGTTTCTAATGCAATGAAATTGCTTTGAGGATTTATTTCCCCATAATAAATATTAATGTTAATATAAATTAGAAAATAAAATGATATATCCCAGCTCCACTTTTCCCTTCAATATGAAATGGAGAAATGAAGTTAGGGGAATATTCAGTTTAATCTTGTATGTCTCAGACTCACATTAAATACACATGGTTGAAATTTAGTTATTAGGAGCTGGATGATGGAATTCAGACAATTACCTCACATGTTATTCAGTGTAAAGCTAAACAGTGGGCTGTGAAGGTGAATGGTAAGAAGAAGATGACAGGGATAGAGAAAAACAAGGATAGATAAGAATAAAGGAACTTTATTTTCCCTCTTCTCTCTCTTCTACTTAGCACTGTAGCAGTCCATAAAGCACGACTCTAACTCAGTGTGGATTCACACATCTTGCTGTACAGGCATATTTATAAGTATAACTTAAAAGCTTATGCTAACAATGCTTATGATTGTTACCATTAACTTTAATCCTAAAAGTTTCTTTATTTGGTCAGTGAAATGGGTTAATTTATAGGATACGGTGCTGTAACTCAGGAAAAATATTTTTAAATTCTCAGTTATTTTTTGAATAACTTATAATCTTAATTCCCCATTTTTTTCTTATTAACCCACCCCCCCTTGTATGATGCCAACTAAATTTGCAATGATACCAGCTAATCTTTGACGTTCATTTGCTGGCTACCTGTGGTTGAACCGAGAACTAGCTTATCAAACAAAGTCTGAATAGTCAATGAAAGTCTGCTGAACAAGGACCTCATGTATTTTTGCTAGTCAATTCGAAATGGCTAGAGCCATTTTGAGTTTTAGCCTTCAGTCATTCCAGAATTGTTAAATTTGAATTGGGAATACTAAAATACTTAGTGCTTTTGCCTGACAGCCTATCAGAGAGAAGATACTGGGTTCTCAATGATTCTGTCAACATTCTAATTAAAGGTGAGTTATTTTAGAAACACTGCTAATATACAGAGGTTACTAATATTTGAAAATATACTGTGCTTGGTATATAAACTTGAAATAAGTATATGTTAGTTGAATGCAATAAATGTCCTGTTATTTAAGTGACAATCGTGACTCTTATACTTAAATAAGGGACAGATATAGGAGGAAGTAGACCCATGATATTTTAAGATAACAGAAAAAGGTATCTAGAAATATATGGGTACTGAATTAATGTATTGTCAGAAGATTCCAGAAGATGGTATAAGCAAGGCATCATACATGATGTGTAGACTACATATGAAGACTAGAGGTCTGATGGACAAATTTGTGCACATTGAAAGGAACTAATTAGAAGAAATATTTTAATATCACTATTTGCCCTTTCTTTATATAGAAGTATCAACCAAATTCATGATCGAGAATGACAGATAGAAACACATAATTATTATTGTAGATCATTCAGGGAGAACAAAGGGTAGAATATTGAACTACAGCAGTGTTTAACTATATTCTTCAGAGTGAGAAAACCTGAAGTCATTTTCAAGGTCCACAATTTTTTATTTATTTTCAGTCAAGCCAAGTTTCTAGACTTTCTAAATCTCCATTTTTTGGCTAATGAAAAGAAAATAGGATTCCTTCGAGTCTCTCATCTACCTACTCCAGGACTTCTGTGAGGTTCAAATGAGATGAGGCATGGGAAAATACTTCACAAACATTTGGTTAAAGTATGAAATGTTTTCACCTAGCTATAAAGCAAGTCATGTTCCTGGGCTGAAGAAACTCAGTAGGAAGAGGAAGCCAGGCATAGCTACATGATGTCATTACCATGCACCTACAGAGACTGTTTCTGGGCTGGGCTGGGCTATGGACTGAATTGTGCACCATGGGGGTCTTGGCAGTATTGGCTTCGATTTGGTGGGGTGTCATTCCAGGGTAATGGTGAGGTCTGTGTCCCACTGGGGGGAGGACGAGTGTTGCTTTGCTTTGTGGGCACCAAGTCTGGTGCCCTTTCTCTGTAATGACCAGTGTATGTCGGGGCAGCTTCTGCACTGGGAATCTTCACAATGGTGGTCAGTGTGTGTCATAGCAACCAATCAGATGGTTAGTTATATTAGCCTTTTAGAGGCCCAGTGCATGAAAATTTGTGTACCTGGGGATGTCACTCAGCCCATCCTGCACCCTCTCACAGTCCAGGACCCCTTGATGGATGTCTGACTAATTGCTTAGGTCCACTCACTGAGGGATCTGGCCCAGGCTGGCAGTCAGACATCCCTCTGGCAGCCTGAGAGACCTCAGGGAATGTCCGACTAATGGCTTAGGCTTGCTCTCCATGGGCCTAAGCTTTTAGTTGGACATCCCTAGCACTGCCTTGGAGGGAGGAGAGGTTCTGCCCTCTGATGGTAAGTGAATTGAGCATCTGCCCCCTGGTGGTCAGTGCATGTCATAACAACTGGTCATTCCTGGTTGTTCCACCATTAGGGTTAATTTGCATATTTTATTATATAGGATTGTTGTATAAACAAATTAACATATGCATATTGATCCTGAGGCAAGGACACTAATCAATAGATGATTCTTATTTTAGTTAATTCTTTCCTTTCACCTCTAAACCCTGTTTTTAGAAACAATATATTTTATTGATTTTTTACAGAGAAGAAGGGAGAAAGATAGCTAGAGAGTTAGAAACATCAATGAGAGAGAAACATCAATCATCTGCCTATTGCACACCCCCTGCTGGGGATGTGCCCACAACCAAGGTACATGCCATTGACCAGAATCAAACCTGGGACCCTTCAGTCCACAGGTTGATGATGCTCTATCCACTGAGCCAAACTAGTTAGGGCCCTAAATCCCCTCTAAAAGAAACTCTCATGTAATAATCTAATATTTAACTCTCAGTTGTTCTTCCCACATGTTGACCAGGGCTTAACCTTCATAGTAGAAACAGAGGTCTTCAGGACAATCCTTTTTTTCTTCACAGTTCTGCATCTTGAGGTTCTCAACTTGTATCCTTTATTCATCAGTATTTTTTGTTTTGTGTTACAATTTCCCTTTCTATTACTGAGTAGGGACAGAACTGAGAACCATGGCCCTCATATCCAATTAACATAATAAGCAGGATAATGAGGACGGATAGATAAGACAAGGAGGAATGATAAACAGGATTGAGTTTTCACATTTGCTATATGATATGATTTCTTGCATACTGTCATTTTTATAAGATAGATATACTAGAGAGTTATGATTAGGTAGTGGATAGGCCATATTTCTGAATAAAATTATTTAAATATATTCTAATAATTTCATATTTCCTCAAAGAAAGCCTTTTCCTTACTCAACCCCTCCTTTCCTTTGTCTTCTTTCTCTTTAATGCAGCTGCCATTAATCACTTTTATAGATTCCCTTTTGGTTCCTCTGCAATTACCAGGTTGAATCATATATCACATTCTCTTTCTCTCTTGTTATATTCTCCATTTGACCTTCAGTCCTAAGAATTCTACTTGCTCATTTCCTACTTCTCATGTCCTTACTTCTGTATCCCTTCCATTGCACATGCAGGTCAAAGTCATGGCTTTACATAAAATCTTCTCTTTTTTTTTTTTGCCCAATCTGCATATCAGCTAGCATGGCCACATAATCCTATTGAATAAGTATTTGTAACTCTTCCTTATTCTGTACCGAGTTGTTTACCTGGAACCAGTCATGGATAATTGGTTATAATTACAAGGTGATACCAGTATAGCCAGATTCATATGCTCAGGGCTCCCATATGACAAATATTTTTATTTAAGTCTATCTTGATTTAAAATTTGTGAAATCCTTGAAAAAAGACACTGTGTCATATTGGTAGTTTTCTTTCCAGCATTTTAATTTTATTTCAAACACTGTTTAAATACTGAATGAGACATGCTGAATTAAATAATGAATGGGTGTGAGGGAGGGATAGGAATGGAATATAGCATTCTTCTACATAACAAATAAAGATTCATTAAATGTCAGGCAGTGCCAGAGCAAAAACAAACAAAAACAAACAAACAAAAACTATTTATCATAAATCTTAACTGATTTAATTGTTCCAGTGTGTCTAGATCAATACCTTCACTTTTAAAAAATAAAAATAACCACATTCAGATAATCTATACACTTTGGTAAAAAAGCTGTATTTGTCAATTATAACCAGATGGCCTAAAAAAAAAAAATCTCTCATGACTCCATCTATACTGAAAATTAGTCTATCTTGCACTTATGAATAAGGAAACCCTGTCTTGATAAATGCTTTCTATTTATTTTATAACTATCAACAGGCTCTTTGTGCATGCACACAAGGATGGCAATGGCAAAGGAAGCAATCATGGAAAAATACACCTATACATGATACTACTCTCTTTATCATGCATTGAGGGTAATTGCAATAAATTGCTTTTGCCCTCACAATCAAGTTTTTGTCCCAGTGTTCCAGAAGGAAGAGCAGATTTATTAAATAGTTTCTCCTTTGCAATGAAAAGCAATTGTTAGCAATTTGGTTAGACCACTTAAACTTATTTAATACTCAGAAATGTTAAAGTCCTTTGGAGATTTGCTAGTTAATAGAATTAACCTATAGCATAATTAGACATGTCTGAAGTAAAGTCCTTTTTCAATGATAATACCTGCAATAGAAGTAATCTCCAGGGTTGAAGAGATTAGTATTCACATTGGTGGTAAATTTGTCAGCAGAACCACATTTATTCTTTTGGTCTTTCATCCCTGAAGGATTCTACAGCTGAGTAGATTTGGAGGTTTTTCCTTTCTCATCAAGTATTTTGCCTTTTTTTTTTAATTTCAAGGAATATTGGCTTTCATTATAATTTTCCAATTGGAACTTAAATGATGAAATGCTCTGTTTTGTCTTTTTCCTGCTGCTGTTAGGAAGTGCAGGGATGGTACAAATAAACAGTACAATCTCTCCAACCAGCTTGAAAATTGGCAAGAACATTTCAAAAAAAAAAAAAAAAGAAAGAAATCAATTGGATCACTGTAGCCAAATTCATATAGGAGTTTCTGAAGATGATGATAATACCCACCTTTTATCTCTTTTAGGCAATCTTCCCAGAGTGCAGATGACTCCAGATAGGCAAATACATTTCAACAGAAGTGTGCTTATTTACCTGTTTCTAATATTTACACGAATACAAATATATCTGTGCCCATATTTCCCATGTCTTTTTTTTTTCTAGGTTTCTATTAATTTGTAGTTTTCCCAAGATGTTCCTTATGTTATTATTTCTTCAGAATTCCTCTTTGTACTGTTTTGCTCTCTATGCAGGATGAGTACCATATTGGTGGGTGATACCGAATCACCTTTATTTGCCACTGTAGCCAGCATAAGCCGTACATATTCTTTTTAAAACCTTTCCAACACATATCTCCGCACCTTTTGGGCCTCAGAGAGACCTATATAGCTTATATCCAGGGTTTAATTCAGTACATTAACACAAACTGTAATTAGAGTTTAAAATAGCTATGTTATTATTAGCTAATCTCTGAACTCTTTTGCACTCTCCTGGTCACTCAGGACATAACTTCCAGGCCTTGTAAGGAAACAAACAAAAAAAAACTTTGTATTACATAAAACTCCTTGTATTTCTGGGTTTCTTTGTTTAAACAATTTGACTTGTTCTGGTTTGTGAAATATTTATGTTATTTTTAGATATATTTCTTAGTCTACAGAAAAGTTATAAATTCACACAGGAACTTTCTTATACATATTTTCTACCTTCATAATGATTAATTTAATATTTGAGCTTCAGAATTTTGTTGTGAAAAGCAAGTAAAATAAAGTATGCACAGATGGCTTATTTTCTTGATAAACCATAATTGGTCATACATTGCAATGTACCAAATATCTATTGAATACATATTAATTATATAAAGGGAATTTGCCTATTTTAAAATTTAAGAGTAGATACATAAAAAGAAAGATTTACATGTATTCAGCTTTAATCCTTATTGAAGGATTAAAGCTTAACAAGTATCTCCATTTACTGATGGAGGAAATGGAGTTTTAAGAGACTGGGTGAATGCTGAAATCCATAGTATAGATATCTGTTCTTTATTCCCTTCCAGATCAACTAAAGCTAATATTCATGTTCTTTCTTGTATCATGTGTTACTTATGTGTCAGGATCACTGTGTAAGTTAACTAATGTAGGTATGGCATGTGAAAATATTTATTTTTTAATATCAAGCACTACCTACACTAATAAAAGAGAAATATGTAAATTGACTATAACTCCACAACACACATCAGTCAATCAGGAGTGAGTATGCAAATTAACCCAACAAAGATGGCAGGTTAATTTGCATACACAGGCATGGAGCAGCCAGGTGTGATGGGACACCTGCTATGAGGGGCAGGGAGGGGGGCAGAGGGAGCTATAGGAGCAGTGCTCCTGCTGGGAGCAAGGAGTTGCAGGCTCCCGGAAGGCCTGGAGCAAAAGCCAGGGGAAGGAAGGTCTATCCTTGCACGAATCTTCATGCAACAGGCCTCTAGTATATTATAAATGACTTTCTCTATAAACCAAAAGAAAGTACAAGTAACATCATACTCTTGTATTTTACCTAGGTTATATGAGTTTACAGAGAAGGGTGTAAGATTGACCTCCAGCCAGAATTCTCTTAAGATTTAGCTCCAGGCCCTAGCTGGTTTTGCTCAGTGGATAGAGTATCCATCTGTAGACTGAAGAGTCTTAGGTTCAAGGGTTTGATTCTGCAAAAAAGTAAAACTGGACCACTGCAATCTAGGTACATACCATTGTACCTAGGTTGCAATATCCTCTCTGGCCCAGGCCCTGGTTGGGGTGCATGCAGGAGGCAACCAACGGATGTATTCCTTTCACATTAATATTTCTCTCTGTCTTTTCCCTCTAAAAATCAATGGAAAAACATCCTTGGGTGAGGACTACAAAAAATAAAATAAAAAATATAAAAGGAATTAGCTTCTGGCCTAATTATTTGCAATGTATTGTAAAGGAGCTTCATCTATAATAATAGGTTTTCAGCATATAATCCAATGAGTGAAATCTTATACTAATGAAATTGTATCTTTGTTACTGTGTTTAGCATATTGTTGGGTGCTTAGAAGGTACTCTACAGGAGAACACTCATCAAGTGAGCAAATGGGGGAAATATGGGAGGGAATAAAAATTGATGTTTATTGTGAGAAGCTCTTTGTTTAAATTTTCTTTTGTTTCCCTTGTGGAGGAAATATATCAGAAAAATGTTGTCATGCCTGGCTGGTATGGCTCGGTGGTTGAGTGTCGACCTATGAACCAGGAAGTCAGTTTTGATTTCAGATCAGAGCACATGCTTAGGTTGCAGGTTCAATCTCCAGTGTGGGGTGTACAGGAGGCAGCTTGTCAATTATTCCCTCTCATCATTGATTCTCTGTCATCATTGATTTTTTTTATCACTCTCTCCCTCTCCTTTCCTCTCTGAAATCAACAAAAAATGTATGAAAAAAAGAAAAATGCTGTTATGAGAAATATCTGAGATTTTACTGCCTATGTTTTCTTCTAGAACTTTTAGGGATTTGAGTCTAACATTTAAGCCTCTAATATATTTTGAGTGTATCTTTTGCATGGTATAAGAAGGTGGTCCAGTTTTACTTTTTTGCATATATCTGTCCAATTTACCAAACACTATTGATAGACTATATTTACCTCATTTGTTAATAGACTATATTCTCACCTCCTTTGTTAAATATTAATTGACCATAAAGGCAAATGTTTATTTCTGAGCACTTGATTCTGTTCCATTGATCTCTATGTCTGTTTTTTAGTTTTTTATTTTGTTTTGTTTTGTTTTGGTGTGTGTGTGTGTGTGTGTGTGTGTGTGTGTGTGTGTTTGTTTTAATAGTTTGTTTTTTGTTAGTACTATGCTGTTAAATTGATCACTGAGTTAAGGTCCTTTCTGATAAATATCTTCACAAAAATGGTACTGTTTTCTCTTTTCCTCTCTTTCATGAGTATAGAGAGATACTTTGGAACTGTGTCAATATTGTGTTACTTATCATTTTTTCTCACTAGCTTCCATACCCATTAGTGACAAATGACAGCAGTAAACTTATCTAAATGAAATTATTTATCTTAAGCTCACCTTTTATATAAAAGATTAGAGGCCTGGTGCACAAAATTTGTGCTCAGGGCCAGGGTGGGGGTGTCCCTCAACCTAGCCTGCACCCTTTCCAATCTGGGACCCCTCCAGGGAGGTCCGACTGCTTGTTTAGAACTGGCAGTCAGATATCCCTCTCACAATCCAGGACTGTTGCCTCACAACTGCTTGCCTGGTGCCCTTCCTGATTGCCCCTAACCACTTCAGCCTGCCAGCCTGATCACACCCTAACCACTCACATGCTAGCCTGATTGATGTCTAACTGCTTCCCTGCCAGCCTGTTTGCCCCAACTTCCCACCTCTGTCAGCCTGGTCACCCCTACCTGCCCTCCTCTGCAGGGTTAATCACCTCCAACTTCCCTCCCTTACAGGCCTGGTGCCTCCCAACTGCCCTCCCCTGCTGGCCATCTTGTGGTAGCCATCTTGTGTCCACATGGGGGCAGCCATCTTTGACCACACGGTGGCAGCCATATTGTGTGTTGGAGTGATGGTCAATCTGAAAATTACTCTTTTATTAGATAGGATAGAGGCCTGGTGCATGGGTCGGGGCCAGCTGGTTTGCCCTAAAGGGTGTCCCAGATCAGGGTGTGGGTTCCCTTGGGGTGTGGGGCTGCCTGAGCGAGGGCACCTGTGGTGGTTTTCAGGCCAGCCATGCCCCTGGCAACCCAAGCCAAGGCCCTGGTATCTGGAATTTATTTACCTTCTACAATTGAAACTTTGTAGTCTGGAGTAGAGACAAGCCTCCTGCTTGATCCGTTGCCAGCAGCCATTTCTGTTTGAATTTGTTTACCTTCTCTAATTGAAACTTTGTAGCCTTGAGTGGAGGCCTAGGCCAGCAAGGGCTGGCAGAAAGCTTGGCTTCTTCAGTTGCTGGGGAAACCCAAGCCTCCCTCCTGCTCTTTGTAGTTGTAGCCACCTTGGTTGGGTTTATTTGAATACTCACTCTGATTGGCTGGTGGGCATGGCTTATGGGCATGGCTTGTGAGTGTAGCGATGTAATGGTTAATTTGCATATTACTCTTTTATTAAGTAGGATGAAATATTTTTAAAATTTTAAATTCTCATTGAATAACATTCTATTATTATTATTATTATTATTATTATTATTATTATTTCAAATAGTATTTTGGATTGAAGTGGTCTGGAAAGTGTTAGGTAAAAACAATCACAGTAAATTGCATAGTTTGGGCATAGGAATTAATGGAGATAACATCAAAATAGTTGCATGAAAGGAAAATATTTATAAATGTTGAGAGATAGCTGTACAAATTACCAGTTGTTTGTATTCTGATGGGTCCGTTGTACCGCAAGATAGAAATAACAAGGACATCCATTATAATATTTGGATGTTATTTATCATGTACTCTGGAAACATATATAGATTTGGAAATTGTTCAAATAAGGTTGATATTTGGGATTTAGGAAAATGAATAAAATTTTTCCATGAGAGAGCATTTTACATGGACACAGAAGTAAACTCAGAACAAAAGCACAGGAAATAGCAAATTTTAAAAGGGCAGAAAATATAATTCACAAACAGTTTTCAAAGAGGTAGTAGAATAATGAGAGTGCCATCTACAACAGTGAAAATGAATGGCACTGTGTGTGTTTTCAGCGACTATGAATGGAGAGAGGAGGTGCATCATCTAATCTGAAGTGGGGAGGGTGACCAGAGAAGGTTTCCAGGGAATGGTGCCATCTGTACTGAGACTGCAATGAGGAAAGGAGTCCGAGGCATGGCATTACAATTAGAGGGAAGAGCACACTTAAGAAAATGTAGGGTGAGTCATACCATGTTCATGTAAAGCCACTGGAACAAATCATAGTCCCCTTGCATCCAGTCCACTTAGCCCTGAGAGTAAACCAGATAAGAGAAGGCATAAAGAAACAGGCAGAGAGAACAGTAAGGAGGACATCTACTGGGGTGAAACTGAGGCTTTCATTCATGGGAAAACAAAAACAACCTCAACTCTACCTCAAGAAACCTTCAGATTTTCCCTTACTCCTGCCTCGAATCTAGTTAAGAATTTTGAAACTGTAAGTTAGAAATAGCTTGAATTATTGATGGGCATCTTTTGCAGCTGAACTACTGCAGGTAACTGCCTTTATCCAGACTCCATGTTTATGGGGAAAAGTGCTTTATCATTTAAACTATTTATTTCTTACTTAATAGTTAAATAAAAAATAAAAAAACTACTTATTTACTTAGAGCTGAAGCCGTTCTAACCAATATAGGGAGGGGAGAGAAAGGCTGATGATAACATTTTTCTCATAGGAGAAAGTTTAAGATTAAAAGTTTGTGCTGAATATCAGTGATTTTAAAATATTTAACTCACTGCTCAGGGTCCTAAGGATGTAATTTATGCAGCCTTTTGGGGATCAAGAGGATACAAAGTGAGCAGAAATTTGAGGAATCCCCTCCTCATCCCCATTTGAAACAGAGCAGCCTGACTGCTCTTGTGTTGACATTTTCCATAAGAAAAATGTTCTGCTTCCATATTATTTGAAAATGACTAATGTGAATAATACTCTTCAGAGTTATATGAGTAGTTATTTAAAATATTAACCACATGGTATCTTTAAAAATGTAAGGGGATTTTACATTTTTCTGTCAGAAACGTCAACCTATTCTTAGATTAAAGGTTAGATGGTAGCAGTACTTTGACCTAATTGTAGGTAATGTTACTTATGAGATTTATTAAACTCAGCAGAAGTAAACTAGGTGAGCTTGATAAATTTTCAGATACCTTAAAAATATAAAACTTTGTTCTTCATGGCTTAGTTACAGTTTTACAGATTACTTTCTTGGTAGAAAATGACTTGTAGACTCAAATTTGCACCTGATAGTTAAATAAAATAGTGGTGATTACTGAGGAGATTTAGAACAAATGATACATCTTTTAAAATATTTTGCTAGTATTAAAAATATATAGCAATATTTTTGAAAATATTTCAAATTCAATGTTAAATAGTACAATTATTGTTGTTATTTTCTGGACAAAGCTGCCTCTTAATCCTTTATTTGAAAAAAATAATATAAGCTTAGAAGATAATCCAAGTTTAGTCTTTCTATATGTCATTTTATTTTAAGAATTTAGATAAAAGTGAATACAAATACAATTCCTACAATGTAGAAATTGTTTTAGTTTTATTTTCACACTAAATTGATCATAAATTACATAGTTTCCATATATACCCCTGCCTCACACACATGTACCACAACATGTCTCGCAATAGCGGTATACATGTTACAATTGATGAACCAACATTAATTATTCATTATAGCCCTAAATTCATAATTTCATTAGAGTTCACTTTTGGTGTTGCACAATTTATGGGGTTTGACAAAGGGATTGTGGGTAAGGCATAAACAAGTTTTTTGTCTACAAGATCTTTCCATTGTTGATACTTCATAAAAATAGAATTATACAACGTATGGCCATTTGTATCTATCCTTTTCTACTTAGCATTATGATATCAATATATCAATGTTTTAGAATGTATCTATTTCTGTGTGGATGAGTAATATTCCACAATATGCATATAGCACTAGCACATTGGTTCTTTTTTTTTTTTTTTTTTTTTTTTTTTTTTACTTTTCAGCTATTATGAATATTGATGCTGTGAGTATTTATGTACAAATTTTTGTGTAAATGTGTTTTCAATTCTCTTGGCTCTACACCTGGGAGGGTAATTCCTGGGTAATATAGTTATGTGATGCTTAACTGTTTCAGGAACTGTCAAACTGCGTTTTAAGCAGTTGGTAAATTTTACATGCCCCTGGCAATCGTATTTATATGGTCACTAACACTATTTTTTTTATGTCATTATATGCTTGTCATAATAAATGTGAAGTGATATCTCATTGTGATTTTAATTTTATTTCCCTAATGACAAATTATGTCAAATTTCTTTTTATGTGATTATTGGACATTTGAACATCCCTGCCTTGTACCTGATTGTAGTGGGAAAGTTTTGAGTTTTTCACCATTAAAATCTATGTTACCTGTAGGCTTTTTTGGTGGATATTCTTTATTAATTTCAAAATGTTCTCCTCTATTCTTGGTTTATTTTATTTATTTTTTAAAATATATTTTATCAATTTTCCACAGAGAGGAAGGAAGAGGGATAGAGAGCTAGAAACGTCGATGAGAGAGAAACATTGACCAGCTGCCTCCTGCACACCCCCCGCCGGGAATGTGCCCGCAACCAATTGACCAACGCTCTATGCATTGAGCCAAACTGGTTTCGGCTCTTGGTTTATTAAGAGTCTTTAGCATGATGGGTACTACATTTTGTCAAATGCTGTTTCTGCATCTATTGATGTGGTTACATATTTTTTTAGGTTGTTGATGTAATAGAATACATTAATTGATTTTGTAATGTTGAATAAGCTTTTCATACCTGGGATAAATTCCATTTGATCATGGTTTATAATTATTTTTATATTAGCGGCTGGTGCATGACATTTGTGTATAGGGGGTTTGATTAAACCTGCAGGGAAGAGTAGTTGGGGGGGGGCAGGCCTGCAGGGGAGGGCAGTTAAGGACAATCAAGTTGGCAGGGAAGTGATGAGGGGGTGATCAGGATGGCAGGCAGAAGTGGTTCGGGCAATCAGGAAGGCGGGCAAGCAAGCAAGTTCTTTGCCAGCAGTTCTGGATTACGGGGTCCTAGATTGGAGAAGGTGCAGGCTGGGCTGAGGGACACACACCCCTGTGCATGCATTTCATGCACTGGGACTCTTGTGCATGAAATGCATGCACAGGGGTGTGTGTTATATTATAAAATATTTCATTATGTTATATGTATATATTATAGTAAAATGCATCATAATTTTATTTTCAGTTATTTTTGCAACAATTACAATCTTCATCTATACAAGGTATTGTAATTTAATTGTGAGACACAACAGAGGCATGTAAATTTTAAAATAACATATAAACACCCTCAAAAAGTATGAAAAAGTTTTCAAATTTAATTAGATATTTTAAACTTTTATTTAGCTGCCTATATTTGAAAGCCCTTGATTAGTAACCACTTCAAATGCTTAAAGTACATTAATTAATTAGCTATTCTGCACAAAACGCCTCAGTAAATGAACCTTCCTTTTCCTCTTCTATAAATAAAGAAATGCATATCTAAGTGGGTTAAGTTTCCATGACATCTTACCAGTTATTATTTTCTTAATGGGCAGGACTGTATTTTAAAACAGTGTTCTAATAATTCCTTTACACATACACTAGTTTGGCCTGTAGAATCAGGCCAAAACTGGCTCTCTGACATCCCCTGAGGGTTCTGGATGGTGAGAAGGAGCAGGCCAGGCTGAAGGACCTCACTGGTGCACAAACGGGGCCAGAGAGTGACACGGGATGGCTTCAGGGCATGTTTGGCTTGTTTTCCTCAGTCCTGATCTGCCAGACCCCAGCAGCAAGCTAACCTACCATTTAGAGCATCTGCCCCCTGGTGGTCAGTGCACATTATAGCAATTGGTTGAGTAACCTCAGCATATAATTAGCATGTTACACTTTGATTGGCTGAATGGCCAACCAGTCAACAGGACACTTAACATATTAGACTTTTATTATATATGATTATTTCAAAGGGAAAATATTAATGTCAATGGATATAGGAAAAAGAGGTACAATGTTCAATTTAACAATCATGTATTAGAGGCCTAGTTCTCTACTCTACTATTTGGTTCTCTTCATATATAAATTTTCCTGTGTAATATTACCCATCTTCACATTTTCCTACATACATAAATAGTGGCTTTTACTAAATTAAATATGTAAACTTGAGGTCAATTTCTTGTTTTGGGTCTTAGTTTATTAATTACATAAAGTTATATTAATTTTAGAGAATTTTTAAATTGAATTATAATAAAGTCCTTAGCATTATGTTGGGCACATGTTGAATATTCTCCTGTGGGTGAGTTTGTTCCCCTCTATATTTTCAACATTTCTATATCTGTTTTTAACTACAATGTCTGGTAATGGACACAGTATATTTGTTCTTAATTACACTGTGTGGTAATGGACACAGTAGTGTACCATAGTTTGAAAAAACGTAATAATGAAAAGTTCACTGATATAATACAGGTCCTTTAGCTAAAGACTTGGGCCTCAAACTACAGTTATGTGTGTAAACTAAAAATGTATGGCCAACTTGTACCCATTCATGTATTTCTCCTTTTGTCAGAATACATGTCTTTCCTCACATATCTAAGTCCAAGCCCATTTCTTTTAAGACCAGAATATTTAATTATTGTGTCTGTTATAAAAAAAAATATTTCAAGTGACATAATATGAAATTTCTACTCTTCAACTTAAGGCTCCATCATTTTGTCCTTATTCATGCACAGTTATGTTCTAGGCCAGTGGTTGGCAAACTCATTAGTCAACAGAGCCAAATATCAACAGTACAAGGATTGAAATTTCTTTTGAGAGCCAGATTTTTTACACTTAAACTTCTTCTAACACCTCTTCTTCAAAATAGACTTGCCCAGGCCAGCCATGGCGCTTTGTGAAAAAGCCACACTCAAGGGGCCGAGCCTCATGTGGCTTGCAAGCTGCAGTTTACCAACCACAGTTCTAGGCTGTTGGGTCCACCATGGCCTCTTCTTCAGAGGAAGATCTAAAAATTTGTTTGCATTGTCAGTACAAGCAACACAATGTCCTCCAATGAGAAATGATTCTACTTCACCAGTCCAGAATGTGGAATGGGACAGGAAAATTTGGGATTTTTTCCTGATGTTTAGAGTGTCAGAGAAAACAAAGTTTCAACAACTTTTTGTTCACAATAATATACAGCGGTGTCATAGCATGGCTGGTCCCTGGGTTCATGATTTTACCCAGGCAGAATAGATTTATGGCTGAGTTCTGAACTATCAGTTAAAGTCTGCATGGTTAATCTGATAAATGTTCCATGGAGTTGGCATAATCTCTTGCATGTCTACACGTGTTTATAAAGAGAAGTAATATTCTCTACCATGCAGTATCCATTGGTATTGTGGAAGTCATGACAGGTTCAAAAGTCCAACTGAGAATATTTCTAAAATGTAATCATGTGTAAAAATTGTTTTTAAAGCTTCTATTTAGAAAGTACAGTTTAGATAAATTATTCTTTTTGTAGAGTGCATACATACTATAGAAAGCAAATGCAAATTAGGCAGCAAAAATTTGGGCACGACTAGACCCAAAAATGAAAGAACTAATAAGTTCGTCTGCCAGCAGTGTTGCAGTTCCGACTACCAGATGATCATTTGGCACCTTAGAACATGGGGATGATTGACTCTACATGACCAGCATTTCACAGATTCCGAGCTGGTGAAGGTAGAGGTAGATAATTACTTCAGCCACCCTAGGGGGAAGAGGGAGCAGGTGTTAGGCTGCCAGCACAGCTCTAGTTTGAACTCATTTTAAATCTAAACGTGGCTGGTGGAAGGAGCCAGGAAATGTGGGTCAGTAGAGATTTTTGCCATCTCAATTTGGGGGATTATAATTGAGTTTTTGCTTCTCTGACCTGATTCTTCCTAATGCATTTCCCATACTGGTGATTTTAAAATTTAACTTTTCCCCTAAGCTCTTTGTGTTTTTGTAGCATCACTGAGTATAGAATTCTAATGCTATTTCAGTAACTGACAAATTCGTCTTTTGAGAGATTTATTGCATCAGCTTGCTTGACAGAAGAGCTGATCACAGAAACGATGAGTTCTTTATTCTCAGTTATAGCAATAGAAGAACTGGAGGAGGGAAGGCGGAGTGAGTCAGTGACTACAAAGGGAACTGATTTATATTTAAATTTAAAAAGAACAAATTAAAGTAATAGAAAAAAACCTAAGTAGGAAAATGTGATCTCTTTTTTCTCTTTAAAAAGAAAACTAATAAGAAAATTAATAGTAAAATATTAATTGTGACCAATCCTGATTTATTACTCAAAATAAACTGTTGCATCTCATTAGCCTTCTTCTCTTACTCACTGATATTTTGCACATTGTTTCATTTTTCAAGTACATTTCTTGCTGAGGCTTGTCTTTTTAAAGGTCAAATTTGGGTCAGGAGGTATTTGTTTATTTGTTAAATTTTCTACTTAGTTATTCTTGATAGGAAAACAAATGCTACTCTCTTAAAAGTATTACTATTTTTCTGTTATTGTAATCAGAAACTTTTTCTAATGACACAGCAACATTAATATAAGCACACTTTCTTTTGTAAAATATTGTACCTATTTATTCTCAAAGGCTATGGAGGAATCTAGAAGTGTTTGCCCTATAATAACTGGATCTTCCTTAGAAGTACTTTTGTGTTTCAACAGATATTTATTTTCTCACTTCAGATCAGGAAGTAGGTTTTCCATTATTGCAAAACTCCTTTAAAACTGTTTCTTTCTGCACCTGCTAATTTGCCCCTTCAATGTGTCTTGCTTGGTCAGGGAAAAGAGATACTTGTCTTTGTAGAATTATGTGCAAACTTCTTTTTGAAGATCTCAACTAAAAGTTAACCACAAAACTTTTGTCCATTATTTTATTTCTAAAAGGAAATGCTTTGTTTCATTATGGGTTTTAGTCATATTCTAAATAGTCAAAGACTGTTGAATATCAAACCTTAAAAAATGAGGTTCTTTTTTTAAAAGTTTATGTTTTAACTGCATTCCTTTTTATTTAAATTTGATATAATTTCCTTCTTGAACCTTTCCTTCTTCTCTGATTTAAAATTGATTATTTCTCTTCTGACTCCCAGAAGTCTAAACTGTTTTATTGGTCACATGACATAATATTAATTTATGTATGAAAATTATTCTGTTTGAGTGGTATAAAGTTTTCTTTAGCATTATTTTATGCATGTACCAAATTATATTATAACTAGTAGCCCTGTGCACAAATCCATGCACCAGTAGCTCTTTGTGGGGCCTGGCTACTCATGCTGCCTGCTCTCTGCGGCCATCCCCAGGGACTCGGGGACTCCCGCGGGGGCTGAGAGGACTGGGCACCACCATCTTGTAGCTATGGATGTCACCATATTTGTGACAGAGTGACAGTTAATTTTCATATTACCCTTTTATTAGATAGGATTACCTTTAACATAGATTATTTTTCTTTATGTAGTGTACATTAAATAATTTATTTTATTCATAATTTACAAATTTCAAATTCTAATTTATAATTCAATTTTTGTGACCATTTATGGGCATACAGTTGTCAACACAAGAGAAGATTCCTAGAATAAGAAAATAATAAAACTTAAAGAATTTCCAGAAAGTTCCAATATATGAACTTTCTAATATTTTATATTATTAATACAGTGATATACATTTTCTGGGGCTGTATTTAAGAATTTAACAGGGAATGATTTCAGAAATTTTGTCATTTCATAGGAACTTAACCACAGGTGTTTGGGTCAAATACACTTTAATGGTAGTCCTGCCTTCATCACATAAACTTGAGAACTCTGAGTGTCCATTATTTTCTTCCAAATAATGGTTTTAATATTGATAGCCAGGTCCCATTTCATTTCACATTGCTTGATTATACTTTGCAGATATTGTGTTTTGGTGTGTTTTTTTTTAATTAAAGGTTTGTGGCAACTCTACAAATTTATCAGCATTACTTTCCTATAGTGTTTGCTCACTTCATGCACCTGTGTCACATTTTGGCAATTCTTATAATCTTTTAAACTTTTCATTAGTAATATATTTGTTTTGGGAATCTGTGAGCAGTGATCTTTGATTTTACTATTGTAATTGTTTTGGGGAACCGTGAATCGTGCCTATATGACAATCAACTTAATTGATAAATGTTATCTGTTCTGACTAGTCCACTAGCTGACTATTTCTCTAACTCTCATCCTTACCTTGGGCTTTCCTATTTCCTGAGACACAACATTATTGAAATTTGGCCTATTAATAACCCTACAAGGGACACTAAATGTTCAAATGAAAGGAAGATTTGCATATCCATTACTTTAAATCAAAAGCTAAAAATGATTAATTTTAGTGAGGAAGGCATATCAAAAGCCAAGATAGGCCAAAAGTTAGGCCTCTTCTACCAAAAAGCCAAGATGCGAACACAAAGAAAATGCTCTTGAAGGAAATTAAAAATACTACTCTGTGAACACATGAATGATAAGAAAGCAAAACAGCCTTATTGTTGATATGGAGGAAGTTTTAATCGTCTGTTGAGGAGTTCAAACTTGCTGCAACATTTCCTTAAAGCAAATTCTAATCCAGAGCAAGCCCTACTTTTATGAAAGCTCAGAGAATTGAGGAAGCTGTAGAAGAAAAATTTGAAACTAGCAGAGGTTGATTCATGAAGCTTAAGGAAAGAAGCCATCTCCATAACATAAAAGTGCAAAGTGAAGCAGCAACTGATGTAGAAGCTGTAGCACATCATTCAGAGCTAGCTAAGGTAATTAATGAAGGTGTCTACACTAAACAAAAGATCATCAATGCAGATGAAATAGCCTTATATTGGAAGAAGATGCCATCTAAGATCATAGCTAGAAACGATGTCTGTTTACATCATGTTCATTGACTATTTTAAGACCACTGTTGAGATCTACTATTTAGAAAAAAAGAAAAAAAAGAGTCATTTTAAAATATTGCTGCTGCCAAAACCAGTTTGGCTCATGTTATTTTCATGCCTGCTAACACAAAATCCATTAGACCATGGATTAAGGAGTAATTTTTATTTTAAAATCTTATTATTTTAAAAATACATTTTGTAAGGCTACAGCTTCAATATTTAGTTAGTCCTCTGATGGATCTGGGCAAAATACATTGAAAACATTCTGGAAAGGATTTACCATTCTATACGCCATTAAGAATATTTATGATTTATGGGGAAAAAGTTTTTAAAAATCAAAATTAATAGGAGTTAGGAAGAAGTTAATTCTAACCCTCAAAATGACTTGAGGATTCAGGACTTCAGTGGGGGAAATAACTACAGATGTGGTGGAAATAGTGAAAAAGGAATTTTAGGGGTAAAATAGGAAATTTTGGAAATTGAGGGGACCATGGAGGAAGCACTGGGCTGCAGAGCAGCAGAAGGTATATTTCCATAGAATAGGGGAAACTGAAAACCTGCAACAGGTACATTTCCCTGGAATGAGGGAGCTGGGAACAGCAAAAGATCTATATTTACAAAATAAAGAGAAGGAAGCCCTTCATCCTGAAGGAGAGGAAGAAAGCCCAAAGGGAATAGGAAAACAATAAGGAAGTGAGGGGTGGGAGGGGAGAAGAACTCCACCTCACATGTTCCATGTGAGGTTCAACCTTTTAGCCTAAGATTTACTATAGTAGCCAGTCTAGGGGAATAGTTACTAATCAGGGTGGATATTAAGACACCAGGATCTGCAGCCTTTATAAGCCACAGGGAAAGGGAACTCAGTGGGACCCTTTTCCCCATCCCCACATGGGAGTCCATCTGTGGGGCTCTTTCCCTCCCCATGTGGGAGTCTGTACTTGTTCTTCAATAAATCTCTACCTTTCCTATACCGCTTTCTGTCTGTGGATTCATTCTTTGATTCCAGCAGACAAGGAATCTAGGTTCCAGTCCAAAATTTTCATATCAGAAGCAAGACAAATAAAATCAGAACTGGAGCCTAAAGATCTAACTAAATTTCTCCAATCTCAAAATAAAACTTTACACCAAAACTGGTTTGGCTCAGTGGATAGAGCATCGGCCTGTGGACTCAAGGGTCCCGGGATCAATTCCAGTCAAGGGCATGTACCTTGGTTGCAGGCACATCCCCAGTGGGGGGTGTGCAGGAGGCAGCTGATCCATGTTTCTCTCATTGATGTTTCTAACTTTCTATCTCTCTCCCTTTCTCTCTGTAAAAAATCAATAAAATATTTTTTAAAAAAGATAAAACTTTAATGGTGGAGGAATTGCTTCTTTTGGATGAGAAAAAAAGAGGGTTTTGTTTTTTTGGGGGGTTTTTGGATGAATTCTGTTTCTGTTGACGATAGTTGAAATAACAACAAGGCTTTAAAATATTTTGTAAACTTAATAGATAAAGCAGCAGCAGAATTTGAGAGGATTGAATTCAGGGACTTTCTGGCTTAAGATTTTGCATTTTTTTTCCCTCCCCTGCAATATTTTAACTTAATGCTTTAAACTGGTCCAAGTGAGTCTCTGGTCTTCCTCCACAGCTGTGATTTCTCCTCCCCTCCTGATTGTGCTGTTTTGGGCAGTTTGAGTTAAACCATTTTCCTTGTCCAGTCTAATATTATCTATGCTCAACACAGACTAACCACTCTCAAAATTATTCAAGTGTGGACAGCCCAGAAGTGAGGAGCAATTATAACATATATTTTTCTTCTCAAATTCAATATCTACATTCCTGGAGTCAGTACTCAACTAGTCACTTTCAAATGACCTAACCAGAATTCATTTGCAGAATTTTGATAAAAATGACTAGTCTAGAAATTGTTGTTTAAGGAATAATGGTAAGAACTAAAATTTACCTTTTACATAAAAATAAATATTTAAACGAGGTATAAATGCTCTTTTCAGGTATCTGATAGGTTGCTCCAGGGATACAGCAAATTTTATCTTACTCTAATACAAAAATTGGGATTAAGTCACCAGAGGGAAAATGAAAGGAGTACAGGTTTTGTTGTGTGTGTATGTGTGTGTGTGTGTGTGTGTTTTTAAGTACAATATGAATAAAATAGTAAAAAAGTATAGTAAGGAACTTCTTGTCACTGAAAATATGAAGCAGGAGATGAACAGCACTTCTTTCTTTCCAATCTCTACCACATGGGGGTACATTTTAGAGATTGTATAGAGAGAATTAATGCTGAAAGCAAGTTTTAGGATAATTTGCGATTAAGTTGCATTCAATGCCAACATTCTTCAATCCTAGTTGACTTTTTCTATATAGGACACAAAGAAAGATAATTTTTTAAGAGAAAAAGCATAAGGACCCCACTTATAATGTAGATAGACTTAATAAACAATAGTTAAATGTGAACCTAATGGTGGATTACAAGAAGGTATGTGTGAAACTCCTAAACTAAAGGTAGACAATGACTCTGACAAATCTCAGAGGGAAGGAGGGGTGGAGTGGGAAGAGCTTAACCAACTAATTTATATGCATATATGCATAACTCATGGACACAGACAATATTGTGGTGAAGGCCTAGGTGGGGGCATCACAAGTGGGAGAGGATCAATGGGGGAGAGAAGCGGACATCTGAAATGCTTTTAACAACAAAGATTTAAAAAGTAGATAGGCAATGAAATCAACCATTTCTTTTTTAGGTTGTGTTAATACAAATTCCAGATCTTTCTGAGAAATTTAAAGGGAGTTTACTTAGATAGGGTTTGCAAATCAGAACCAAAAGCAGGCACACAGTGGGGAAATAGAGCAGAGCGGGCTTTTAAAGAAGAACTTTGCAAGGAGCTGATCAGTAAAGAGATAGGTTGCTAGAGGAGATAAGATCACAAACATACTCTATTCATTTTCTGATTCAAGGGGACAACTGGACCTTCAAGATTCAACTGACTCAGTGGTCAGCAAGTAGGGTTGTGAGATAAGAATGAGTTATATATAATTAATCCTAGCCTTTATCCAGGCTTGCCACACAAAGACCTTCTATCAAAGAGTTACAGTATAAAGAGTGCTATTCATCAATAGCACAAGGAGTATGCACAGCACCAGAGACTGTCTGCCATGGAGACAGTTTAAGAACCCAGAAGAGCAGTCATGCTGACATAGAACTTTTGGACTGGAACATGGATTCTTTGTCTGCAAGAGTCCCAGAATGAATACACAGACAAAAGGTGGTACAGCAAAGGTGAAGATTTATTGAAGAAAAGTACAGACTCCCATGTGGGGAGGGGGAAAGGGTCCCACTGATTTCCTGTTTCCATGGTTTATAAAGGCTGCAAGTCCTGTGTCCTGATATTCCCTTTCAAATTGGTTATTATAGTAACTCCTGAGGCCCTCATCCCACATCTTCCTCCTATCCCTTTTGGGATTCCTTCTTCTTTAGGTATTTTGTAAATATAGACCTTTTTTGGCCACTTCCAGTTCCCTTGTCTTATGTAAATGCAACTGTTGCGGCTCTCTGCACCTGGCTCCCTTGTGTTATGGAGATGTACCTTTTCCCAATCTGTAGCCCTATTTGTTGGTTTGTGTTTTTTTTTCCATGGACCTCAATTTTAAAAATTCCCTAAACCTGCCTATATTCCCCTAAAATTGCTGTTTCAATGCCTTGTAAGCAGCTTTGGAGTCCATACTGCAAAAAATACCCAAATATCAGGCCATGAATTATGATATTGAAGTTTTTATAAGTCTTCAGTTGGAATATTGAAGATTAACTCTTAGAAGCAAATTTTATATTCATTATGATTATGTCCATGTATTTTCTAATGGGTGAGTTTTGATGCTTAACTTTGACTTCCTATTGTAATTAATGAAAGAAAGCAAGATGCGGCATTTGACAAGCTCCAGCCTTACAAATAATTTCAGAAAATACACCTTGTAGGAACACATGCATACTTTGTAAACCATTTGCTATTAGTAATATTACTAACTTAGAATAGTCACAATCCACATCAAAACTTACACATAAATCACTTATTGGGGGATACTTTTGTGAAATATGTTTTAAAATTTAAATGTCTACCAACCTTATATATAAAATCATAGGTATTATTATTTTATAACCTAGAAACCTGATATCTCTTGGAAACTGAATTAGCACAACATTATAACTGAAAACATTATACTTAGGAAGATGCCAAAATTGGAAGTAGCCTTAGAAAGATTTCTAATGGCACTCCTTCTGAGAAGGCTTTGGGTTATAGGAAAGGCAGAGAGGGGACTGGTTAGGGAGGGAAATGTTGAGTTATTCTGATCAGCTTGGGATCTGGTGATTTCACTTATACGCCAGTATTCAAGAAAATATTGGTTTTGGTCAAAATGGCAGTGTAGGTAAATGTGGTATTTGCCTTCTTCCACAACCACATCAGAATTACAGCTAAACTATAGAATAATCATCTTTCAGAATGGTCCAGAACCTGGCTAAATGGAAGTCCTACAACTAGGGAATTAAAGAAGAATACGTACGTGGGGCAGAATCTCAGAACTGGCTGAGCCCAAACATACCTGTGGCAGTTTAAAATCAGGAGGGGTATCTTGGCTGTGGAAGTTTTACCTGAGAGTCAATACCTGGTCCCCAGCCCAGAGTAGCAGTACCTGGAAGAGAAGTACCCATATCTTTGGGCTCTAAAAACTTGCAGGATTATGGCTGAGTGACATGCAATCTGCTGGAGACCCCGGCAGTTCCTAAAGGGCCCTTATGTGGACTTACTTAGATTCCCTGCTTCTGAACTCCAATATTGGAGCAGCAACTTGAAAGGAACCAGAGACATATAGGGAGGAACTAACTTGTCTGGAATCAGGGGGCACGCTGGAAGGGCAGTTTTCTCCCAGATGGATGTGCTGGCAGAGTCCATTGTTTCTTAGCCGAGAACTCCTGAAACAAAGCCATCATTCTGGTTCACACTTTTTACTCCACCCTCAGTGTGCCCTGTACCTCTCAATAAGTGTTCCCAGGACTGGCATTAGTGGTAATCCACCTTAGTTCATAGTTTGTCCTCTCCTGGGAACCTCCAAGCCCAATATAAGTAGCAGCTATCTGCAGAGTGCTCGGTAGCTTGTGCTGGATGGGCTTCAAGAAGGGCACAGACAGTACCTTACTTTGCACCTTCTGAGAAACCCCAGAATCAGTGCACTGATGGACAGCTTCAGACTATGCCAGAGTGCAACTCTACCACCTCCAGGAACAACACATTTAAGGGGCAGACTTGGTAAGCACCAAAGCCTCCCTGAAGCAAGTCCTGCTCAGTTGGGTTGTCTCCTGCCGAGTAGCTCTTCTGTTATATTCTCTGATCCTTGCAACCTGGGGGTCAATCCCTCCCTTTGAAGCCAACATCAATAAAGGTTCATCTACAATAGAACAGTGCACATAGCTCACACATGGGTACCCTGGAGTGCCCAGCTCATGTGACTGGGGAGGTTGACACCTATTATCCAAGGCCACTCTATCAAGTCCAGCAGATACAGTCGATCTACCTAGCATATTGAAAGAAACACAGAGAAATAGCCAAAATGCAGAGACAAAGAAACATGTTGTAAATAAAAAAATAAAAAATAAAAAACAGAAGAAATCTTCAGAAATAGAACTAAATGAAACAGAAACAAGAAAATTACCAGATACAGAGTTCAAAACAATGGTCATAAGGATGCTCAATGAACTGAATGAGCAATTCAAGGACTTAGTGAAAACTTAAAGGAACTTAGTGAAACATTAACAACATAAAAGTTAGAAATGAAGAATAATTTTCATCATTTACTGGGAATTAACAGTAGAGTAGAAGATGCTGAGAATGAAACCAATAATTTAGAATATAAAGAAGCAAAAAACACCTAATTGGACAGAAAAAGGGGGGGAAAAAGAAAATATGAAGATAGTGTAAGGAGTCTCTGGAACAACCTTAAGTGTACAAACATTTGCATCAGGGGATTCTCAAAAAAGACAAAATAGAAGATGGCCCTTGGCCCAGTTCCCATTTTTTTTTTCCTAACATGCTTTTCACTTAATAAATTTTTCGTGCTACCCCCATTTGGGGGTATGTTCCTTGGAGGGCTATACTAACATATGCAATAGATGATTGCTTTCACTCTGGTGGAAGATGAGGCATGTTTGCAGGTTGAAAATAAATAGATGACCATTTATTCTTGCCCAATTTTAGTATTTATATCTGTATAAAATTAAGGTTTTATAAGATAAATCCTTATTAGGCAGGCATTTGAAACTTAGAAGATATCAGAAGGCCTTTACAATGATTGTGGATAAAAAATATCATGCTTAACACATAATTGTCTGGGACAGCACAGAAACTTTGCTAATTCTTAGTTTAAATTCCTTCACTCATATAATGTAGATGTTAGCTTACAAGTTAGCCACCTTGGCACACTGAGGAAGATATATATATATTCTCCAATTCAGGATCTTTAATACCACAGTGTGTGTTTCTAAAAATATGAATAGATAGATTATTAGCACAAAGTTTTTATATGAAATAAAATGCAATCTTCCAAAGCTTTGATTTATTTTAAACATCAGAGATTAAGCATATGTTATTTGAAAGCTAATTGATAATCATAGTACAAATTATATAGGAGTGAAGAATGATTTTATAGGAAACACTGTTAACCTCAGATAGGCTGTAATCATTGTTAATACTGTAAATAGTGAGTAATATGCTTCCATTTACTATATCTGTTTCTTTTCTTCAAAAGAAGTTATCTTATATAGCCTTTATTTTATGCAGATATTAATGCTAAAATTGGGCAAAAAACAACAACAGTCAAATATCAAACACATAGATTTTGAGGTTAATTACTTTTTAAATATTTACCATAATTATATTTCAGTTCCAGATGTCTAGTTTACCCTCTACATACCCTGGAGATTTTTGCAACACTAATAGTAAATTATAAAATTATTGGATTAATTTAGAGTTTAAAGAGTTTATGAATTTATTTTATTAGATGTATTTTTCTATTGAATTTTAGTTTTTAAATGATCAGTTAAGAATTCAGTGACAATAAAATAACATTTTAGATTGAAGTCATTTCTGGGGAAAATGAAATCAAACTATTTGGTTATCATAAATGCATAAAGACAGCAATCTGAATTTCTAACTTGAAAACTCAATGTTTATTTCTTATCATACTTTCCATGAGGAGTTTAGTAACCTGATAATTTTCAATCTTTATGTTTTATATAAGGAAGCTCATACAAAAATACTCTATTACCATATAGTCTATTAATGTGGTTGGTGAAAGTGGCAAGGTTGTGCAACATATACCATTGCATTTTTTTCAACTCTAGAAAAAATGTTAACAAAAATGCAACATATACCTATATATACATCCATAGATAATACTTATGATGCAATTCATGAATGGATCAATATGTAGATATTTATGTAAGTGTATGGATTAAATTTTTTCAAACAAAAACATTTTTAAAAAATACATAGAGTGAAGTAATAGTAAATGTATAAGCTACAATCTGCATTTCTCTGCTTGTTACCTAAACTGATATTATAACAAAATGACAAAAAATGGGTTTACACACTCTAATTTGACTCCACTAGAGATTTCTATGGTATCAGTTTTCTCCAATTTGTGTATATTTTTGTTCCACTGTATTTTCCCCAAATATTCACTTAAAAAATACATACCAAAAATTATTTGACATTTCTAAAGGGAACATTCAAAATTATTAAGTGCTTCTCTAACACATGATCTGTTTGTATACTCAGAGCTTCTGGTGCTTACTAGAGGCATGGATGGCTTTTGTTTTGGTGAAAGTACTGTATCAAGCTCTGTCATTCAACTTAAAGAATTATTCAAGATGTAGAAAAGCAAAGAGCAATGAGCATGTATTCTCATTGGAAAATGCTCTCAAATTAGAAACTCAAATGATATTATAGGAGAAGAACATAGAAAAGGACTTCATCAAATATATAAAGGGGATCAAAAAAGATCAAGCAATAAAATCAAAGTAGTCTGGAGAAGAGTGAACAAAGGGTAGAATAATATAACAGGAAAAAATATGTAAAAGAAGTAATTAGCAACCAGATTATTGTAGGGCTCTTTAGGTCATAATATGGATTTTGGTTTTCCCTCAGTGATAAGAAGTCACTGTGGAACTTAGAACAGAAGAGTGATATTAAATTTATGTCTGAAGAAGACTATTATGTTTTCTTTATCAAAAATAACCTATAAGAAAGCAGTTAGTAGGTGAAGTATGTTGGTGTTTTTGACCCAACTGGTGATGACAATGGTCTATTTAGAAGTAATGAGATTCTGAATATATTAAAGGTAAAGTTAGTGGGATTTCCGACTGTTAAAAGTGAGGTTAAGATTTAGAGAGGACCTGAACTTGACATTAATGTTTTGATCTGAACAAGAATGACATTTAACTGAAATGGGTAGATGTGTAAAAACTCAGTTTTGGATATATTCAGTCTGGTATATCTATTGGACTTCCAAAGGGAGAATTATTGAATAAATTTTTGGAGACTTGGTTCTGGAATTAAAGAGGAGATAATCAGTGTATAGGTGCTTTGTAAAGACATGAGACTAGATGAATTAATATAGAGAAAAACGTTCAAGGGCTGAGACCTGAGATTACTTAGTTATTAGCAGTCTAGAGAAATTAACAAAAGAGAATAAGAAAAAATGGATATAAATGTAGGTGGAAATTTTATAATTTTTTGAAAAACAAAAGAGGAAAGTGTTTTTTAGAAATGATTACCAAAGCCAAATGTTACTACTAAGTCAAATGAGATAAGGATTGAGATCTACTTTAGGATGTAAATCTTGAACGTTATTGGTGAACATATAATATCCTACAAATCTTATCTTAGAAAGGGGAAATTCACTTATTAAAATATCAATATATCTTGACTTAAGTTTGCATTTAATGGTTAAGTAATTAGCAAATAGGAAAATATGAGCTTCAACAATAGAAAAAAAAAGGCAAAATAAAAATTTTTGGCCTTTTGTGTAATACTTATTTATACATGATTAAAATCCTACCTAATTAAAAGAGTAATATGCAAATTAACCATCACTCCACTACCCCCACAAGCCATGCCCACCAGCCACACCCACCAGCCAATCAGAGCGAGTATGCAAATAAACCCAACCAAGATGGCTGTAGCCACAGAGAGCAGGAGGGAGGCTTGGGTTTCCCAGGTAACGGAGGAAGTCAAGCTTTCCTCCTGCCCTTGCTGGCCTAAGCCTCCACTCAAGGCTACAAAGTTTCAATTAGAGAAGGTAAACAAATCCAAACAGACATTGCTGCCAGCCATGGAGCAAGGAAGAGGCTTGGCTCTGCTCCAGGCTACAAAGTTTTAATGGTAGAAGGTAAATAAATTCCAGATACCAGGACCTCCACTTGGGTCCCCAGGGGGCGTGTCTGACCTGCAAATCACCAAAGGCCCTTTGGTCAGGCTGCCCCACACCCCAAAGGAACCCCCACCCTGATCTGGGACACCCTGCAGGGCAAACCAGCTGGCCCCCACCCATGCACCAGGCCTCTATCCTATCTAATAAAAGAGTAATATGCAGATTGCCCTTCACTCCAACACACAATATGGCTGTTCCATGTGGTCAAAGATCCAGCCCCTATGTAAACACAAGATGGCCACCACAAGATGGCTAGTAGGGGAGAGCAGTTGGAGACAATCAACCCTGGCAGAGAAGGGAAGTTGGGGGCAAACAGGCTGTCAAGGGAGCAGTTAGACATCAATCAGACTGGCATGAGAGTGGTTAGGGATGATCAGGCTGGTAGGCAGAAGTGGTTAGGGACAATCAGGAAGGCAGGCAGGTGAGCAGTTGGGTGCCAGCAGTCCTGGATTGTGAGAGGGATGTCTGACTGCCTGTTTAGGCCCTATCCCATTGGAATCAGGTCTAAATGGTCAGACACCCTTCGAGGGTTCCCAGATTGGAGAGGGTGCTGGCTGGGCAAATTTCGTGCACTGGGCCTCTAGTATAATATAAAATAATATAATATAGTAGAATAAGAAGAGAAAATATATACCTTTAATAATTTTCCCTCTCTGGATATATACATATTTTAAAAATTGTTTATACCTGTTATAGAAATAATCTCAGAATTCATCTAATTGGCAAAACTAACACCTGGAAATATTGCTTTCTATTTATTGTGTGTGTTTTCTCTAATTATTGTATTGTTATGTGAAGGATATTTAACTTATTACATTGGTTAGTTGAAAAGCTTCCTGGAATCCTATTTGCTACTGAGTGACTGTAAGGTCATCATGAATATCATTTGCTGATATTAAGCACTGCAATATGCACCACTGAAGAGGATAATCTGATATTTAATTAAAGTAGGAGATTCTCTGGAACTGTCAGCCAGCTTCCTTTGTCATTTTTAAAAGAAACAGAATTAAAATAGAGTGCTAGAAATATTTAAGACACATTAAATAATCTAAAATTGGGAGATATTTAGTACACTTTCAGGACTGACATATACACAGACAGATATATACATACACAACTTAAATTTTAGTATCATTTTGTTGTCCTGATTGTTTTCACTAAAGTAAAAGAAACAATTACTGTGAACATTGCACAAGGGTTCCAATTTATCTTCTCACCAACATTTTTTATTTTGTTTTGTTTTGATAGAAACCATGCAGATGAGTGTGTGATAATATCTGGTGTTTTTTATTTGCATTTCACTAATGATTACTGATGTTGAGCATCTTTTCATGTCTGTTGCTCCTTCACACTTTTGACTTTGTAGTATGAAGGGAACTTGATTACTTGGATATTCTAGAGGCCAGCACATTAGCCTGTTATATGGAGGCCATGATGTTGATTATGCCTTAGGAAAAGAATTGTAAGGTTTTGGGTTCCTCAGCAACGTCACTTGTACACCAGATGGTAGAACACCAACTTCAAAAATTCAGGGCCTACAAAATTATTTTTAAGTGTTTAATAATCTTCAACATGCTGTGACATCTGCTTCAAAGTAAAAATAAATAAGTTAATAAATAAATAATAAAATGTCATTATATCTAGTACCTCTGAAACACTAAGAAAAAGACAATCGCTTTCAGGCCTTGTCAAATTTTGGAGATGGTATAAACTATAATTAGAATTAGTTCAAAAATTATTTATTTGGTGTTTTTCAAGGATCACAGCTTTGAATAAGTATTAGAGTATAAGAGGGGGGCACTGTAAGAGATTTGGACTGAAATACTAAGTGAGCCTGCTTTATGTGACACATGACCTAACAAATCCCATGGTTTTTGTAGGTATTTGTGGTGCATACAAAATATTTGTGACTATCTGGAACTACTAGAGGAGTTGTGGCATGAACCCTGCCTAAAGACTCTAGAATAATGCCATACCATATTCATCAGATAAAGGTTTACGATCTGAAAAGCAGCTTCTGCTGTGGCCCTAGTCCCTAAGTAGATGCTCAGCACCTGACATGGGGAATCCAATGATTATACAGTCAGAAATAGTCTATCAAATCATAGAACTAAGTAAGCATGCCAGTAAGCCATGGAATGGTAGAAGTGGTTTATTCAAGATTGGATCTGAACTGGTCCAGAGGCCATAGGTAAGTTGTCAAAGATACCCGTGTATCCCCAAGCCACATTACCACGGTCTGACTGAGCCTCTCCCTCAATACACACCTATGGCCCTATGAAATGTTATCTGCAACCAAATGTTAAAGTTGGAATAAAAATATGGGCCTGGTTTATGATTGGGGTGGCTTGATATATTGGTCAGGGCTGAAAATGGACTGGTGCTATATTGAAGCCTTACATGAGAATAGTCATGAAAGATACTGTTCAGAGGAATTTTCCTAGTCAGCAAGGCTTTGAGCAATTTATGGGGTGGTAAGTTGTGTGAAAGGAAAAATGCCTGAAATAAAACATATATTTGAACTTCTGAGAAACGGAGAGGGTTGATGGTAGAAAGAATTTGGAACAAGCAAAAAAAAAAAAAATGGCAAAGAAGTTTGAGAATGAGTAGTGGTAGTGGACGAAAGTATGCAAACCTTTACTTCTCACATCAATGAACACCTGCAAGTTCCTCTATGAAAGGTCACTTGCATCTAAGTTTTAGAATCTTTGGGTATAAATTGAAGTTGGATTTGTGGAAACGTATGGACCAGGTGTTACCTTTTCTGAGTTTTATACCAACCAAATAATGGTATTAACTCCCTCCTTTCATGTGTCAAAAATAAAATACAAAATTTTCACTTGGTTTTTTAACTAGTCTGCAAAGGATTGACTCAGCTTTTTTACATTTTCTTTGTACATCTGCCTTTCTTTTTTTAAGATCTACTTAAGAGTGCATTCACAGCTTGTTGGTGCTGCTTTGTGGACTATGGTGTTATATTGGTCAGGTCACCCTAAACTTGCCAATAGCTGAATGAGAGATGTGTGAAAGATGCTTTTGCCAATCAATGATAACTTTTTTTTTGTATAATTCTTTTAAAAAGTACTGTGAACTCAATGATCACTACTGAGATAACTCATTGTCCTGAACTGCCTGCATGCATACTATGCTAGAGCTGCTGATAAAATTTCAGATAAGCAGTTGAAGGAAATAATGCACATCAGGGCATGTTCAGGAAATTTGAAGATGGATTCCCACTACCAGTCATTGTATGCATCCTTACTGAGGGGTTGAAGGTTACTTTGTGATGATGGGCTTAAGAATGAGACAGGTTTGGAGTGTTACACATTTTTTTATTAGTCTGACAACTTTTATATATAATCGTAAGTTCTATCAGTGAAAGCACAAACATAATAAACTTCCCACAGAACATCTTGCATTTTTCCTTGTGAATAGCATTTAGGAATTGAATCTTATTCATCTTCACAAATCTATTCTCCTACATTGTAGCACTCTTCTCTGAGACCTGTTTTTAACCTGTCGTTTTCAACATGTGTATTGAAACTCAGGTTAAAATATCTCTTTTATTCCTAAACCCATCTACACTGTTAATGCTATATAAATTACTCTTTTTTTAAGGTTCTCAAGCTATAGGTCACCCCACCCTTTACTCTAAGCCAACTCAACCTTTCATTTTTTCAGCCAGCCTTAGTGTCCTAGAGTCTTTCTTGTTAGGAGAGCAATTCTAACAGAGAGAAAGTCTTTGTCAGATATATTTATTTACTTCTGCCTAGAATTTGCTGGCACAAATAATGGGCAGTAAATATTTGTATGTAACCAAATGAATAAATAGAGAAATGAATTATGCAGTTTGAAGGTTAATATTACTCTTCTGGAAAATGCTATTAATTTTAGTGACATCATCTTTAGTCTGCAAATGTTTTTTTTTTTTTTACCATTATGCCATGGAAGCAGGGATGTGAAGAGTTCAATAGAATTAAAGTTAAAATAAGAAGTCATTTTAAAAACCTAGCACAACACAAAAAAGATGAGAAAATTCTAAATGAATTATATTATTTCTAGTTAAAACTCAAATTTGCCTCCATTCAACTTACACCTTTTCCTTTTTCACACAAAGAAGATTAGTGGACAGGTAAAATCTAAGTACAATAATGGGACTTTACTGTCATTGTTTGGAACTACCAGAGTGATGAGTGGACATTTTTAATAGACTGTGTTTGTGTTTATTTTTCAGAAGACTGGAACATTCAGTTCAAAAGATATTGCCACTCTGGCTGGTGTTGCTCAATGGTAGAGCAGAGCCCATGCACTAAAGGGTCTCATATTTAATTCCTTGTCAAGGGCACATATTTGGGCTGCAGGCTCCTTCCAAGCCATAGTTATAGTGTTATAGTGCACGCAGGAGGTCACCAATCCATCTCCTATGATCTCTCTTTCTCTCTCTCTCTCCCTCTCTTTCTCTTGTATGTCCCTTCCTTCCTCTCTCTCTAAAAATCAATAGAAAACTATCCTCAAGTGAAGAGTAAAACAAAACAAACAAAAGAGATGTTGCCTCTTGTGATTCATCTTTGCTTTAAAAGTTCCAGGTGGTAAAACTGGCACTCTACGCTAATCCTTAAAATCTGCTGTTCTCTTTCTAGCTGCTTCCTCTGTGACTTTGCCCCTTTGTCATCTCTGAATTTTCCTTTACACACCATCAGAATGCTAGTTTGGGATGCAGATGAGGACTAGAAGAGGAAGGTTAGAAGGACAACATTTGGCCTAATTTTAGTTTGCAATTTCTTTGTGCCATTAATGACACATGCCAAATGACTTCTCCATGTGGTTTAGCATAGCATACCAGCTTGAATAGGCTCTCTCATTGTAATATCTAGCATTCATGAGAATTTATAAAGTATGGTAGATATGTGCTTTACATATATTGACTTCATTTCAATATCACAATGTGCCTAATGATCAAGTCTTATTATTATCATTGTCCTCATTTCATTCTGAGTATTTTGAAGAAGAAAAAAAAAAGTAATTTTCTCAATTTCATACAGCCCTTAAAAGAAGTATTTGAGCCAAGACCGGTTTGGCTCAGTGGATAGAGCGTCGGCTTGGGGACTGAAGGGACCCGGGTTCGATTCCGGTCAAGGGCATGTGCCTTGGTTGCGGGCATATCCCCAGTAGGGGGTGTGCAAGAGGCAGCTGATCGATGACTCTCTCTCATTGATGTTTCTAGCTTTCTATCTCTCTCCCTTCCTCTCTGTACAAAATCAATAAAATATATTTTTTAAAAAAAAGAAGTATTTGGAATTACAGGTGAAGTAATCTGGTTCCACATTTTGCACTCCTATTTCTTTACTATAACTCTTCTTCATAAACAGAGCATACATTTAATAGACCTTGACTTCAAGGTAATCTTCTCTCAGAAACCTTAAAGTCACTGTGTTTATGGAAATAGTGGATAAGATTAAGCAAGTTATTCATTTTACAAATATCTGTTTAATGCCTACTTTATGGCAGGTTTTATGTTTTATTGTTTGCCTACATCTCTGGCTAATAATCTATGCAAATGAATATGGCCTTAAATAATAATCATAAAGTTTAATATAATTAAAGTAAGGATATCTTTGTCTTTTTAAAGTAAAACAATGGAAAATAATAATTAAAAATTATCATTACTACAATAAAATTTTAGAGATAATGACATGCTGAAGAAGTAAATTAGGAGAAAAGGGAGTTTGTGTCAAATTGTTTTTCCAAGCTAGAAACTGGACTTTGAGAACTTTAAATTTATGAAAACAGAACAAAATAACACTTCATGTATCTAAGTTTTTAGTGGTACTCATCTCTGATTGTGTCAGAGGGTAAGAAACTATCTGTTTTAGTAGTTTTTTTAGTAAAATGAGAAGGAAAGGAAGCATCTAATAAAAAATTTTAATTATAAGGCACTATACAATGAAATATTTTAAAAAACTATTGGGAATAGGAAGAGAAATTCATTTATTGTAGCATTCCCTTTTCCTTCATAGATCTCATTTGGCTGGTCAGATGAAAAGAAATTTAAGTGTAACTTAGCTGTAAAAGAATCAGTAATTCTTAAAGACCTGTAACTATTTTTTCTACTAATACATTAATAACTTCATCATTTTTTCTGAACTCCCTCATGCCACTTCATGAAACTTCACCTTCACCCTTTCAAACTAAGAGTTCTAAATTGAAGTGTTTTCGTATTTCTACATATAAGGACATCATTATTTCTTTCTCAACCAATGTGTCTGAACTGAAAAATGAAGACTGAGAATAATTACGTTGAACAAAATGTTCAATTCTACACATTTCCATCTTAGAACATCTTTGACAGTTAAGCCTGTGTTCTAAATTCTCTAGTAAACTCTTATTCAGTTTTAAGAACCATTCAAGAATACCTTTTCCTGGAACCCTTTCCAGAATCCTTAGCCTAGTAATTCTCAAAATGTGGTCTCTAGACCAGCACTTTACAATATCTGAAAACTTGTTAAAAATTAAATGTTAGTCATATCTCAGTCTACTCAATCAGAAATGCAGCGTTACTGCTCAGAGTTTGGAAAGGGCTCTAAATAATTCTGATGCAGTTTGGGAAGCACTGGCCTAGATTATGTTTCCCTCCTTTATGGTCCAATATTTTCATGTGTATACTTCAGTTACCATATTTGAACTATTTCATTTAAAAGAGCTTTTTACTCTTTTTTTATTCATTAATCAATCTTCCTTAACCTTTCTTAGGGGAGTGATTATGTAATCCCTGATTTTTTGTATTCTCTAGTTGATGGGGAATATAAAAATGCATTTTTGGGAGGGGGTAGCAATCAGACTGTACATAGTTAATCAGTATCCCCAATACACATTCTTGTTAGCCTATAATCAAGTCTCTGCCCCATCTTAATTATCTGATCTTGCAAGGCCTATTTTTCTAAATACTCACATTTTACAGAGGCCATAAACCATGAACAATACACAACCCCCAGAGGGGGTTGTCAGCTCTGGCACCAGGCCAGGCCTAGCCTTTAGGTGTAGTCTCATGGCCCTCGTCCCAAAAATTGGGCTTTTTGCAAAGCCCGTGAAAGGTCTAGAAGTCTGAACCATATTTTGGGGACAAAGAAACCAAAGGGTATAAAGAGAAAGCTTCCTCCATATTGGTTGACTCAGGATTTGGAAACAGGCTCCCCTGAGTCATGGTACTAGTACATCTGGAAATAAATGGGTTTTTCCTGTATCTCTGAGTACTCCTGTGTATTTTCAGTCACCTGGTAAATTCTGTAACATAGGGACTAGTAGAATTTTCCAAATTCTAGGGTAGTTATTTTTCTAATATAAATTTGTCAAGTGTTGTTCTTGCCACTATTTTCCAAAGAAATGAATCTAGTATTTTCTTCTCCTAGAAAATATTTTATTCTTAAAATGTTTTTAAAAACTATTAATTTAATAAAATGTCTGCTCTAAATGTAGTAGGAAAGTAATGCACAAAATTAATGTAACTTAGATTTTTTAAAAAAGGTGCATGCTGACTTCAAGTTCTAAATATAATAAAGTAGGCAGACTTATCCTTATTCCTGCCAATAAAAACCCTGGATATCATATACAAAACTTAAGAAGACTTTCACAGAGGGAGAGAAGAAAAATTCTGCATATGGTTTAGGAACTTCAGGACCTGAGGAATGTTATGGCAGTAAGTTTCCTGTTGTTTTTTTTGTTTGTTTGTTTTGTTTGTTTTTCTGGTTTTTTTGTTTGTTTGTTTCTTCTTCTTCAAAGAGTTTCACAGAATGTTGGAGGAGTAGGCAAACTAGAAACAGAAATTAATGTAGATCAAAAAAATCCATAAGAATCACCCATTCTCAACAGCCAGAAGACAAAGAGAAAGGGGCACACAACTCAAATAAATTCATACAACTCTAATAAATCACTATGGAAAAGCCTTTAACCTTCTACTCATCTCCATCAGCAAAGGGAAAAAAGGAGGACCAAAAAGTCCACACTTGACAGATAATCATGAATCACCATCCTCTTCACCATAGTCACATCAGAAAAGTTCAGGTAGGGAACTAGAACCTTCATGTCTATCCTACCAGTTCAATATTTGAAAATCAATCAAGCCCTGGCCAAGTGGTTCAGTTGGTTAGAGCATTGTCCTATCTACAATAGGTTGTAGTTGGGTTGTGGGTTCAATCCCTGGTCAGGGCCTATAAGGGATAACTGATCTATTTATCTCTCTCTCTCATGCCGTTGACCAGAATCAAATCTGGGACTTTTCAGTCTGCAGACTGATGCTCTATCCACTGAGCCAAACCAGTTTTGGCTACAACTCTGTTTTTAAGATACTCTGATTATAAATAAACTAGAGGCCAGGTGCACAAAATTTGTGCACTTGAAGGACCAGCCTGTGCCTTCTTGCAGTCCTGGAGCCCTTGGGCATTGTCCTACTGCTGTGAGGCGTGAGAAGCTCCTGCCACTGCCTCTGGGCCCATCAACAGTAAGCCCAGCTACTGGCTGAGTGGTGCTCCCCTAAGAGAGCACACTGAGCACCAGGGGGTAGTTCCTGCATTCAGTGTCTGCTCGCTGGTGGTCAGTTCTTGTCATGGTGACCAGTCATTCTGCTGTTTAGTCAATTTGCATATTAGCATTTTATTATATAGGATAGATCTTAGGGAGTCAAGAAATAAATTCCAGATCTCAGATCTTTTAGTGAAATGCATTTTTATTTTTAATGACTGCATTGTTAGAACTCACTGGAGCTTTTCCGAGGGTGTTGACACCTTCTGTGGGACTATCAGATGGGATTTTAGTGGGATCATGAACCCCACCATACAACAATTTAGTTTCTGAGGATCCCATCTCCTTTGAACAACAACAAAAAAGACTACATGAATTAAAGAAGCTTTTAATGAAAATCAAGCAAAGTATTAATTCCAAGTATTTTATTTTCTTTAACCTTGTTTGCTATTCCGGCTGTCAGGAACAGATGGTCGAATGACTGGTAGTTGCTCACAGTGTTAATAGTCATTATCACTATGTCATTTGAAGTGTTGCTCCATCCTGTTTATTTCTTTCCTTTTACGTTTATGAACATTTTTCTTTCATGTGTGTCACAAATCCCTGAAATTATTTTATGCCTTTTTTCACCTACTATTGAAATTCATCTTGATATGGAAAGTAATAATGATCCTGTGATGTGTGAATTGACTAATGAAGTGTTAAACTCGAAAACTGCTTTCCTTAAAATTCTGGAGGCATGAAATGTGTATTTTTCTCATCAGCAGTCATACCAGTAAGATTACTGCTTTTAAAAATTAAGATACTCAGAGCCACCTTCCATTTTATGATACTTAAAGAAACAGTCATTGATATGTGTATTCTGTGACTTCTATTGCACATAAAACAAAAGTGATTTATTTAATTAAATGGTACTAAGCCAATGCTAATACATAAATAAAATTGCCAATTTATAGATGCTTCTGAGTCTTCCACTATCCTGTTAAATTCACTCTTGTAAGTTCAGTATTTTTATATATATTTCCCTTCATTTCCACTGTTAGAAAAATCTGACAAATAATGAATAATTCCCACTGCTGGCAAAATTTACTGGTTCTTTTTTGGTTGAATATTCTACAAAATGTCAGCTGTAATATGCAATCCATTTTCAAGAAATAATGCACTCAATTTGGGAAGAAATGCTCAATGTACTGGACTGGAATATGTGCTATAGAGAGCATAAAAAGAGTGAACAATGGAGAACATGCCCAATAGTCAAATAGATTAGGAATACATTGTGAAAATAAGAACTGTTTTTTCTCCTAAGCAAATCTAAAATTCATAAATGCTCCCATTTAACTTTCTTTCTGATGTCTAGCATAGGTGTGATATGCTGAAGTAATTTTAAATATTAATTCTTGTGCATATTCATAATATTCACTAGTATCATTCACAGTTGCTTATGCTGTTTTTAATCTTTTATAGAGGATCTTAACACAATTTCTGTGTATTCTTTTAAATATATGAGTCTTTTTTTTTGCAAAGTTATTATATGCAAATCTTCATACTAAATATGCAAACACTGTGCCTTTCTTTTAAATAAGCATAAAATAAATTAAAATTTTAAAAGAATTGTTACAAAAATGTCAATCCAAAAATCACAGTAAATGCTACATCTTGGCAAAGCATGTGTGATAAGCATCCATAGCAATTTAAAAACTGGGATTGCTGTGTATGTGATACAATGAGGTACACAAAAGTCCATACACAATGTTAAAAATGCCAAACTTGAATTACAGTTTGAATAAAATTTCATTTACACAGGTAGCATGACTACTTAATAAAGCAAATTTAAGTAAATAACTTATTGCTTAAAAGTGGTTTAGAGCATATTTGTAGCCATGTTTTATAGCATCAATTGATTTTGGTCTTTAAAAGAGCTTCTAACAGAAAATAAACTTCGTAATGAACTGAATTTTTAGTAGGTATATAAGAGATAAATAATGACTGGAAATTACATGTAAAATTTTACTGTCTTCAAAATCAAGCACATTAAGACAAATTAGGGATTGTTTACTCTCTTAAATGCTTTAAAATATTAACCTTGAAAAATCAAATTATATTCAGAACCATAAGTCATAGTCTAGCTATCAAACTTATTTTGAAATACTTTGATAAACCAATTCAGTTTAGACAACTCTTATAGCTTTCTCTATTTTCCTATACAATGGATACATATATAGGGGTTGGCAAAATTAGGTTTACAGTTGTGAGTACATGAAACACAGACTTATCCCTGTGTTATGACTATTAATTATTATATAAATTTAATGAAAAGATACAATAAGGCTATTTTTCTCTTTTGTTTTTAATCTCTCACATATGCTAACAGTTCTTTTAACCAAAATTATAATGGATTATTTTACAGTCTTTTAACTTTTTCTTTGCCAATGAGCAACCTTCAGTGTAGAATTACTGATAATTTTCTGACGTGCTTCTTGTCATCCATATGTGATATAAAGTCAACACACACATTCATGTATGAGGTGGAGATATCTTAATGTGTCCAGGGGAATTTGGGGACTAAATTGGGAGAAGAAATAAAGTAAAGGAAAAAATTATTAATCACAATATATGCCAAGATAAACACTGTTGCAGTGAAAATAATGGGCAATAAGTTGTAATAAATTATTTTAAAAAGAGAATACTTATAAATTTGATTTTTTAGGATTGAAGTTCTATAGAGAATTAGTTTTTCCATATCATTATCAGCAACAACAAGAAATGTTAGTGTAATCATTTCCAACAAATATCTTTCTTGATTGCATTATCACTCAATTTATAAACCTTCAGAAATTGCTTGGTATTGAACTTAAATATTATTAATATAGTTTCCAAGATCATTTTTTCAAAAATTTTATTGGTTTGGTCTTTAACTTTCCATTAGTTTGTACATTATCTTATATAATACAGTCAGTGTAGCCCAAATCAGTTTCTAATAGGACCAAGACATTTGGATTTAATTTAATCAAAATTGTTCATTTCTGACTGCCATTTTGAACCATTTTCACAACGTTTTTCAACCAGAATATAACACCATAAAATATTACATTAATGTGATAAAAATGATGATACCATTAATATAACAAATATAAATATAAGAATCTAAGAGTAAGCACATCAGAATTACTCATCTGCGTATGTTTTACTATAGGGAAATTAATTAAGAATTATTAATGTAGCACAACTAGAGAAATCTCTAAAATAATATTTTACACCTGTTTTGTGTGTTTTTATCATCAAACTGTTGCTTAGAAATTAGATATATTAGTCTTCAATTGTTGCTTTAACAAATCATCACAAACTTAGTAGATTAAAACCAATTTTATTATCTCACTGATTTGTAGGTCAGATATTTGATGTAGGTCTCATTGAGCTAAATTTAAAATGGTGGCAGGGTTACCCTCTTTGAGGAGTTTTTTTATGGGAGGGTTTATTTCCTTGTCTTTCCAACATTTAGAAATTGCCTATCCTGATATGTCCTGGCTCTTGTCCATCATTAAACACAGCAACATCACCATTTCTACTGCAGTTATCACATCTCTCTCCCTGTCTTCACTGGATTTTAGAGACTCATATAATTAGATGGGGCCCACCTTGATAATCCAGGATAACATAACAATGTCAAAGTTCTTCACACATAAGCAAATCTCTTTCGTCATGTAAGAACATATTCACAGGTTCTGGGAATTTGAACATGGGCATCTTTAATTAGTCATTATTCTTTATAATCTATCAGTTACATTATGATTGTGCAGCAATATCTGAAGGTTATTTGACACAAAATATTACTTCTAAGATAAACAACGGTTATTAAAAAGGAGATTTTTTCCATTTATAACAGATAGATATCCTATATTACACACATATTATTTTGGCCTTGAAAAAGCCCTGAACTACTAAGCCATTATATTGTACAATGTTACAGTATTGTCACGTTAAAATATGCAAATTGTTAATTAAAATTGTATTGAATTAAAATTGTATTACTCTCAGTGAAAAGATCAGTGGTTGTCAGGTGTCAGTGGGTAGGAAGGGATGGATAGGTGGGACATAGAGAATTTTTAGTACACTGAAACTATTCTGGTATGATAGTATGATAGTGAGTACATGTCATTATATATTTGTCAGAACCCAAATGTAAACTATCTAGGCTCATCAATTATAACAAATGTATTCAGTGTGAGATGTTGTTAGCAGGAAGGTTGTATATGTTTAGGGACAGGAACTTTCTATACTTTCAACTCAATTTTTCTGTGACTATAAAACTGCTGTAGATTTTTTTGTTTGTTTGTTTAAAACAAAAAGAAATCATTGCTCATTCCCATTTTAATCATTGGTTAAAGAAAAGCGAATTCACTTTTTGCCTCCCTAATAAAATCTCCTATCCTTTCTAAAATCTCCTATCCTTTCTATTGTCTTTAACTTACATTCACCCTACACTCTGTAATCTCTCATTCACCAACACACCCCTTTTACAAATCTCCCCTTGTGCCATAGCATGTTATATTTTACCCTCTCCTTCAGATCTATATGATGGAAATTTACTACCTCTTCTTATAAAATCAGTTTTCTCCAGATCCTCTTCTTTTTTGTCTACTATACATCACCATAAGTTCAGACAGTTCTTTCAGGGGGATGGAGATGGGAATAGAAATTATTGAGTTGTTCAAGTACATTAGTAATTGCACTGTTTTCTTTGGACTGATGGGGGAAACTGATGGAGATGGGTTATCTGTGACTACTTTTATATTAATATACTTATATATTTTATCTTATTATACATCAAACTGTGTCCAACTGTTAGTCAAGGAAATGACAATTTCCCTTTTCTAAAGTGGAAAAAAAAAAGATGAACATTTAGCCAATTCTTTCTTCTCTGATTCCCTTATTGAAATTTATCCCATATTCCTATATTGAAGTATGGATTTTGGAGAATATATAACTAAATTAATTGAAATGATTCTCAATCTTTTCTCCAAAATGCTATTCTTTTTTTCTCCTTTTCTTTCTTTGCACAATACTTCTATGATGCTGCATCTCTTATTATAAGCTGAGCATTCATAATCCAGTTCAGTTTTTTTATCACTATCTTTTTTTTTCTTTTTTTCTTTTTTACTGGAATAGCAGCCTCTTTTCAGCAATTTTTTATACTCTATTATTAAATAAGGTTCTTCAAAAGCATTTATTTTTTATTTTTAAGGAAAAGCCCTTACTACTCAGAGTCTAATAAAGCAAAATGATCCTTTGAATGTAAAGAAATAAGCACCATAGTATTTTTAAAATAAAACACCATTAAATATTGCACAAGCAGCTGTGCTTGAAGATAAGTTCACATTTCTTCCTCTTAGATATGCTGTTCAATGTGTAAAAGAGGGGACTGTAAGATTGTAGCAAGTATTTTAGAAGATTAATGTGGAAAAAAAGAAGACTGTGGATTTTAAAAGTGGAAGAAGAACAGGACAAATGTTTGCAACAAGTAAGAAGTAGAATATAGGAAACACATTAGAATACAGATTTGATAAAATATTTTTACCAAAAAAATAAATATAGATAAATGATAGACAAATAGATGATAAATAGATATAGATGATAGGTGATAGATAGACAGATAGATAGATAGATAGTCTCATCTTAAAGTTTCTTGGCACACTTTAATTAGCCTATTAACTGATTTAATTATTTATTCATTTAAGATGAATTCAGTGAGTAACTCTTGAGCACCTACATGGACCAGACATTTTGTCCCAATTTCTAGGTAAAATTAAAATGAATTGGATCCAGATCTTGCTTTAAAATGTATTAGAAGTGGAAGAGTACACCTATAGTTTTGATGCTATGAATGTTATCACAATTTAGAGAAGGAAGAAATTCTACTTGGGACCATCTAGAAAAGCAGCCTATAGCTTTGAATCAATAGGAGTGAAACCTCTTGTAGTTGAGATGGAGCAATTTAGGAGGCAAAACACTAGGGGAACGGCAGTAATACTATACACAGAAGAGAGTTTACCTGCAAAAGTAGATTAGGATCTACAAGCATGCCACAGGCTACAGTAATAGAAAACTATATTCAAGCTGACTAACTCTTAAGGGAATACACTCTTTCACAAAGTGTCCCTTAGATCCCTTGACTTCCCAGAGCTAGTAGCTCTTGTTGAAGTGAACCTAGACTGATTTGCTTAGAGACTAAAATGAACCATGCTCTGGTGACAGGAAAGTCAGACACTCAGTCAAAGTGGAGTTTTGTGAAAAAGGAGTTTTGCATATGTT